>NC_080541.1:211831218-213203718 GCF_028640845.1 Ahaetulla prasina
TAATAATGATGACGCTTAAAGAAAATGCAGAGTCAATCCATTCTAAGTGCGTACTAGTCAATGATTCGCTATCCAATAAGAAAAGATCCTGTATGTAATGCCACAGGATGACCTAAGGCAATTTGTCACACAAAGCAAATTAATAATGTAACCTTCACTAGACAGTCTGCTTTTGCTTTCTCAGGTCAGTGCAATTTATGAGAAACCGAAACACTCTTTCAAAAAGTAAAAAAACAACAACAACCAACTACTATGTAAACTTGTTTACATTTAAATGTTAAGAGTATCTGGATCTAGAAAATCTGTTTTCTTGCAGAGCTAACTTATAAAACTCTATCATTCAAGTTTAACGTGTGGGAATACAGGTAGTCCTCGACTTACGAGCACAATTGAGCCCAAAATTTATGTTGCTAAGTGAAGCATTTGTTAAGTGACCTTTGCCCCATTTTACAACCTTTCTTGACATAGTTTTAACGTGAATCACTGCAGTTAGCAACATGGTTGTTAAGTGAATCTGGTTTCCCCATTGACTTTCCTTGTCAGATGGTCCCAAAAGGATCTTCACATCACCCTCAGACACTGCAACTGTCATAAATACGAGTAATTTGACAAGCATCTGAATTTTGATCACATGGCCACAGGCATGATTCAACGGTCATAAGTGTGAAAAATGTTCATAAGTCACTTTTTATCAGTGCCGTCGTAACTTTGAACAGTCATTAAAGGAACAGTTGTAAGTTGAGAATTACCTGTATTGGCAATTGTTATCAACACAGACAATAGAAGTAGAAGTTTTTATACAGTCCCCAACAGTAGTGCTGAGTGCACTGTTGGAAGAGCTGTAGGATCATATAGTGGCAGGTCATCATGGAGAAAAACCACCTATATGCTTACTAAAGAGTTAACAATGACTTGATGGCATGTAATAGCAATAGCACTTAGACTTATATACCGCTTCACAGTGCTTTACAGCCCTCTCTAAGCAGTTTACAGAGTCGGCATATTGCCCCCAAGAATCTGGGTCCTCATTTTACCAACCTGAAAAGGATGAAAGGCTGAGTCAACCTTGAGTCAGTCAGGATCGAACTCCTGGCAGTGGGAATTCAGAATTAGCCTATGTAATACTGCATTCTAACCACTGCGCCATCACAGCTCTTAATCATCCTCCACAATCATTCTCATAATCAACCGTAATACTTAGGATCCTCAAAGCAGGAGTTTCAAGGTTTCTAAAACATAAAATATTCTTTGTGAAGCATGCTAGAAATTTCAAGCACACTCATCCAGCTTTAGCACCTTATCTGATTTACATAAATATAAGAGCCACTTTTGCTTTCTGTTGAAAAAAAAAAGAGAGCATAAATGAACATAGGACGATCCTTCATTTTAGAGGTTTGAGATAAATTTATGCTTTCGACATAAGGAAAAAAAAGAGAGCATAAATGAACATAGGACGATCCTTCATTTTAGAGGTTTGAGATAAATTTATGCTTTCGACATAAGGAAAAAAAAAGAGGGTAGGGGGAATATTAGGGTCACATCCTCCTTGTGGGTTTCTGAAAGACATTTAGGTGGCTGCTCTGAAAAACAATATGCTTTAGGCAAGGACTTTGGCTCCTCTTTCATTGTAAGAATATTGTCAGTTCACACGTCACTTGCCGACTGCAGTTTGAAATACCAACCAGTGTATATTAATTGGCCTTCCAATTCAGTGTAACAGATAGAACTCTTAATAAATTAGTAGGGATGCAGTACGGATGTGTCACCCTTCTTACAAATGCTGCCCACCAAAGTATCCATTTCATAGAGTTCTTGGGCTACTACAACCTGAAATTAAATAGAAGAAATTTATAGATGGTAGCCTTCACGGCATCCTTTGTGAATAGACTCATTTTTTCAGGCCCCACAGCTGCAGTCATCATGCAAAAATCATGTTCATGTAAGTAACTAAGTTTAATAATGATGACGCTTAAAGAAAATGCAGAGTCAATCCATTCTAAGTGCGTACTAGTCAATGATTCGCTATCCAATAAGAAAAGATCCTGTATGTAATGCCACAGGATGACCTAAGGCAATTTGTCACACAAAGCAAATTAATAATGTAACCTTCACTAGACAGTCTGCTTTTGCTTTCTCAGGTCAGTGCAATTTATGAGAAACCGAAACACTCTTTCAAAAAGTAAAAAAACAACAACAACCAACTACTATGTAAACTTGTTTACATTTAAATGTTAAGAGTATCTGGATCTAGAAAATCTGTTTTCTTGCAGAGCTAACTTATAAAACTCTATCATTCAAGTTTAACGTGTGGAATACAGGTAGTCCTCGACTTACGAGCACAATTGAGCCCAAAATTTATGTTGCTAAGTGAAGCATTTGTTAAGTGACCTTTGCCCCATTTTACAACCTTTCTTGACATAGTTTTAACGTGAATCACTGCAGTTAGCAACATGGTTGTTAAGTGAATCTGGTTTCCCATTGACTTTCCTTGTCAGATGGTCCCAAAAGGATCTTCACATCACCCTCAGACACTGCAACTGTCATAAATACGAGTAATTTGACAAGCATCTGAATTTTGATCACATGGCCACAGGCATGATTCAACGGTCATAAGTGTGAAAAATGTTCATAAGTCACTTTTTATCAGTGCCGTCGTAACTTTGAACAGTCATTAAAGGAACAGTTGTAAGTTGAGAATTACCTGTATTGGCAATTGTTATCAACACAGACAATAGAAGTAGAAGTTTTTATACAGTCCCCAACAGTAGTGCTGAGTGCACTGTTGGAAGAGCTGTAGGATCATATAGTGGCAGGTCATCATGGAGAAAAACCACCTATATGCTTACTAAAGAGTTAACAATGACTTGATGGCATGTAATAGCAATAGCACTTAGACTTATATACCGCTTCACAGTGCTTTACAGCCCTCTCTAAGCAGTTTACAGAGTCGGCATATTGCCCCCAAGAATCTGGGTCCTCATTTTACCAACCTGAAAAGGATGAAAGGCTGAGTCAACCTTGAGCCGGTCAGGATCGAACTCCTGGCAGTGGGAATCCAGAGTTAGCCTGCAATACTGCATTCTAACCACTGCGACACCACAGACTCTTAATCATCCTCCACAATCATTCTCATAATCAACCGTAATACTTAGGATCCTCAAAGCAGGAGTTTCAAGGTTTCTAAAACATAAAAATATTCTTTGTGAAGCATGCTAGAAATTTCAAGCACACTCATCCAGCTTTAGCACCTTATCTGATTTACATAAATATAAGAGCCACTTTTGCTTTCTGTTGAAAAAAAAAAGAGAGCATAAATGAACATAGGACGATCCTTCATTTTAGAGGTTTGAGATAAATTTATGCTTTCGACATAAGGAAAAAAAAGAACTCTGGATATTGCTTTAATACCCTTTTAATTTTGGCAGTGAAAATACCCCGGTAGAGTTTAGAAGGTGAAAGTAGAAATGAATAAAATCAGAGCTGAAAAGGCCCATTCAAGGCTCTTGAGTCCAGTCCCAACGGTCCAATGATCAATTCTTCACATCTTCAGAAAAAAGGATCAGGTATCATCTCTTCAAGGATTCTTGATAATTCAAGAAGAAGATTCCTTAGTTTGGATAATGTCTATTTGAAAACTTAATGAGGGGATAATTTAAATATTTGGGGGAATAGACTTTTCCAAGGGTAGGAAGCCGTCACAAAGGTTTGATTGCCGGATCACTGCAATGACATTTCCTTGGTGTTGCGACCTTAAGTCTTCTCTCCTGGTTTTTTGGATGGGCATCTTTTGTGTAATTGTTGTTAGCTAAGGCTGATGGAAGGCACCAGACAATCTATGCCTGTTACCTGACCTTATGTAAGTCAGCTTCCTATATTCCCGTGATGGCGAACCTATGGCACGCATGCCAGAGGTGGCATACAGCGCCCTCTCTGTAGGCACACGAGCTGTTGCCCAAGTTCAGCTCCGCCGCACATATGTGCGCGCCTCCCGCTGGACCGCTGGTCTTCGGGTCTCCTCTGCACATGCATGGGGGCGGGGCACTGCAGGGGGGCTGTGTCTGCATGTGCATGAGGTGGGGCGCATGTGAGGGGCAGCGCGTGCATGCAGGGGTGGGGGGCATTCGGGGGGGCCATGTCTGTGCGTGGGGGGCGGGGCGCATGCAGGGGGTGCTCACACACACACGCGGACACACACATTGCATTTTGGGGGGTTCAGGGGCACGCACACGCACTTTGGGCACTTGGTCTGGAAAAGGTTAGCCACCACTGCAGTATATTCCGTGCTGAAAACTGAAGGCATAAAAGTGTGATCATGATTTTTGCAAAGGAAAACCCAGCATGAACAATGAACAGAGAACAAAGAGAGCCTCAGTAATGGTTACTAAATTGTGGAGTTTAGAGTCGATGCACTTCATTTCCTGAGTGGATTTGTGAAGGATTCAGGAAGACAAACGCTGCCTTGTTGGGTTAACCTTCTGAGATAATCCTATCAAAAATGCCATCTTGGTTGAGGATACAAACAACCATTTACTGGGCAATGGGTAATTAGCTATGCTTACAATAGTGCGAGCAGCTGATTTACCAGGGCAGTGAAGATTAGCAGACCTTGTTCCTACTATTTCTAAAATCCTAAAGGAAACCACTTTTTTTTTTTTTTTTTGGTCTTGCAATACTTTTTCAGTTGCTCCTGTGCTTGGCCTCATGATCAGTTCTGGGGATCAATTAACAATAGGGATTCAAGCCTGCTTATTTTGAGCTGGCCTAAGTTCAAGCACAGTGTGAAGTCAGTCCCTTCCAAAGTAAGACTTAGTCCAAGACTAGTGGCGAATTTTAGCATTGAAAGATTCAGACAAGTACAAAATATAAAGTGAAAGTTCCCCTATCAATATTGGAATCAATTCACATTACAAGTTGAAGGTCCATTAAGGATCTGTATTTGTATGCGAATTTGTGGCACAGGTTGGAATCCTTCCAATTCCTGAACACAACTATTTTCAGTAACACTGAGTTATCTTTTGACTTCCACACTGCAAGTGTCTCTAACGGGATTCAGCGTTGACCCAACTGTTATCTTCCGTAATTCCACATAGATTTCAGGGAAGTCTAAATTGCTGCCAACTCAATATCTTCAGTTCACGTATATTTAGAAGCCCATTCAGGGAATATTCCATTCAGGGAGTATTTCTAATCTTACACACATCAACAAAGGGATTTTTAATGTTCATGTTCTTTCTAAAAAGCACTCAGGACCTATTTATGTAGACAGATCACTCAGATTAATAACCTCCTAACTGGCTATTTTCTGCTAATCAACACTAGGCAGAGAGTAGCAATGTACAAAAACACTGTTCAAAGTTTTGAGGAAGAAATTAAGATTTTTATGTAGCAATGCTGCCAATTTGGAAGCTTGAGCTGTTCCAGACAGATACCTGATGATTAAATATGTTCCCTAGAGGAATATACTGTAAACATGATTCTCTATGTAGATAACCACAGTTATAAAAAGTCATTGGACTATGAAGACCTGACTTGAAACAAACTCAACTTGGTGCAAAAACAAACAGAGTTGGTGTTAGCTGGGTTTCTTTCCGCCATGTGGAAAGGAAAGGAAGTTTCCGTTCCAATTTCTCCGCCAACAGTACCAGAATCTTCCATCCAAGCTTTAAAAAGAAATCAGTCCAAACTATCCTTTATAGAGAATTTATTGGCACATTGCTTTAAGACACAATGTGTTCTTTGGGGTTTGGCCTTTGTTTTAGATCCTTGGTAGATGAATAGGCAGTTCCTTCTCCTGTAGTAAAAAAGACCAACTTGCATTCAAGTCCGTCTTCAGCATAGATTGGTTTCATGGCTTCAGAGGAACAGAATCAGTGTGTGGAATTCAATTTTTTTTACTACTGGTTCTTTGGGCGTGGCTTGGTGGGCGTGGTGTGGCTTGGTGTGGCAGGGGAAGGATACTGCAAAATCCCCATTCCCTCCCCACTCCTGGGGGAAGGATACTGCAAAATCTTCATTCCCTCCCCACTCCTGGGGAAAGGATACTGCAAAATCTTCATTCCCTCCCCACTCCTGGGGAAAGGATACTGCAAAATCTCCATTCCCCCCCACTCTCGGCCCAGACAGAGGTGGCATTTGCCGGTTCTCCAAACTACTCAAAATTTCTGCTACTGGTTCTTCAGAACCTGTCAGAACCTACTGGGTTTCACCCCTGAACAGAATATTTAATTGCTCATAGAATGGACCTACATGGTGCAGCTTCTGAAATTCTGAGATGAAGTGGAAAACTGGACAAAGGAGTTACAAAAGAAACAGCCCAAAAATGTGAAAGAAAAATCAGACGGAGTCTAGTCCAACCCCCTGGGCAGGGGGTTGGACTAGAAGGCCTCCAAGGTCCCTTCCAACTCTGTTGTTGTTGTTGTTGTTATTTGGACAAAAGAGCTGGGCAGAAGGAGGCTTGAAAGAAAAGATCTCTGAAGAGATATTAAAATAATTTAATATCTTGGAGAGGCTCATGGATGATCGAGGAGAACGTTAGGAAGGCGGGATAAGTGACTAAGAGAAAGAACAATTACATGCTCAAGATAAACATTTGGAGAAGCAGATAAAGCGATGGTATAATCCCAATATGGCAATACCAAAGTAACACGGTGATGTCCTCGTTTATGCAATCCAAAACTATAAATCCTTTGTTTACAAACTTTGGTACCTTTTACATATCGGTTTAAATAAAAAAAATAAACAAGTCATATTACAGCTTAGTATAGTGTGGGAATTATGCTTTGAATGGCGTTCAACATGAAAATCAAGAGAAATTGAGACTGGGACTGTGGTTCACAGACCAATGGAAGAGCAAATAAAATCTGGGAAGTTTAGGATTGTGAGATAAAAATAGCAGAAGACTATCTGTATCCATAATCCGTGTATCCATAATCTGGGACAGTTGTGGCTTCTCATATTATTGCGGATCCACTGCTCGACAAGCTTAGGCAGCAATAAGTAGTAAAATTTCTGCACAAGACTCTTAAACAGAGCAGGTGAAAACCTAATAATTGCATCCATGCAACTAATTAACCAGCTACTATGGTTTCTCCATCCATCCATGGTTAAAGAAATTATAATTTAATGTAACACGTGCATCTAACTTCTCTGTTATGAATCTTCTAAAAGGACAATCATTCGTTAACGGAATCTTAATTATTTGGCCGATACCTTCAAGATACCTTACCTAAATGAACTGAAAAGACCCATCAAGGAAATATGCAGGTTAATGAATTAAACTTTTCTACGAAAAGAATCTACTAACAGCCATTTTTCAGGCACACGTACCTCTGCTGAAATATAACTTTATTCAACTGGAAAAAAGGAAAAAAAAAACCTGCCCTGTTTTAAGAAAGCTTGCATAAATAAATCCCCAGAGAAAAGGAAAGGAGTCAGTACATAGAATTAATTATTCCTAGGAACCATCAGAAGCCTGGCGGACGGAAGAAAAGACGTGGCCTTAATCTACCATTGTGAACTATTTGTTATTTCCAGACACTGCCAATAGCATGCACTCTCTTGACCTCATTTCACTTTGTCTGACTGATTAGGACCACATCAGAGATGTCTGGCTGCCTAGGAAAGCGTCACACAATGAACAGTTGTTACACTGGGTCAGAGTACTTGCCGGTCTGTACAGTAGTCAAGACTTTGAACTTGGAAAGGGAGGAGAAGGTGGCGGTGGAAAAAGAGACTCTGTTTAAGACTCATTCAAGAAGGCAAGAGGGAAGCTGGCTAATTCCTGTCTGCAGGTGCTAAAATGAAATGAAAGCTGCTCTGAACCCCACTCTTCCCAATTAACCTACATGTGGATTCAAGCACACACAGTGAGGTTAACCCCTTAAAAAGGAGATATTTATTAGAGCATTGTAGAATCCTCTTCTCCCCCCCCCCCTCACTGGCTTCCAGATCTGAAGTCAGGATTTCAGCAAAAACTGAAATAGATTTCCACTTCTTTCTCTATGTCTATATTTGTGCCCCCTACCTGTCTCTCTCCCCACCCGTTTCTCTCCCTCTCCCTTTCTCTATCCCTCCCTTCCTCTCTCAATGAATGTATGTATGTATGTATGTATGTATGTATGTATGTATGTACCCTGTTTCCCTGAAAATAAGATCTCTCTCGATAATAAGCCCAATCGGGCTTTTGAGCGCATGCGCGAAAATAAGCCCTCCCTGAAAATATTTAAACGCATGCGCAGCCGGTGCCCGCCATTACCTCTGGTTAGGGTTAGGGAGACAGAGCTGGAAATCAGGTAAGATGGCAAGAGGAGTCCCGTCTTGCGCCACGCACCCCAAAATAATAAAATCTTCCAAAAATAAGGCCAAGCGCTTATTTCGGGGTTCAAAAAATATAAGACAGGGTCTTATTTTCAGGGAAACACAGTATGTATGTATGATGCTGATGTGGTTCAATGATCCCTTCACATATATTAACTGTGTTCATACAACAGACCAAGTGGTGAAAAGGACTGGACAGTTCATGCTACAACATGCTGTGAGAAACTTGCCATTATCGTAGAATAAAAGACAATCTTTATGATTTATATTGATATATTGACCATCATTTGTGTTGTAAATGTTGTACCTTGATGAACGTATCTTTTCTTTTATGTACACTGAGAGCATATGCACCAAGACAAATTCCTTGTGTGTCCAATCACACTTGGCCAATAAAAAAATTCTATTCTATTCTATATTGTGGGAATCAGATTTGTCATCTTGCACCATAATTCAGGGACTGTATTTATCTCAACACATCAACTGTGTTTTGCTCTCTTGGGCTTAGTATATTCTGTGAATGCCGCTATTAGATTGTAAAGTCTCCTTTTCAACAGAGGTTGACTGCATCAATATGTCTATCCATTTTCCTTGGCCACACTATGGGGACCGTATGGAAGAACATGGCCATTGTCTTCTTCCCGGATGGAATTGTCTCTGGCAGTATCCCATCCAATGAATAGCCAGGCCTAACTCTGCTTAGCTTCATAGCTCAGATGAGGTCAGCCAATCCTGCCACCTGCTGAAGCCATTAGATCATATTATTGAACAAATCATAAATGGCTTTAGAAGTGACCTTTCTGCCTTTGTTAAAGGTAGAACAGTTATTTTAATAACCTTAGCAATTATTGATAGAATTATTGTGGATGTAATTCTAAATTAATTAAGCTAGGGGAAAATCAGTATAAAAATAAATTGAAACATCAAACAGAACAAAGAAAAGACTTTAAAGCTCATTGCATATTTTAAAAAGTGCCATATCAGCTTACTATTTCAGCCATAAAGACTGAAACACCAAGGTCAACATTTTAAGGAAGGTTTATTTCAAATAATGCTTAATATTTCAAATAAGGGGTCATCTTAAATTACAAGGCAGTGATTTAGTGCCTGGACCCAAAGCAAGCATAGGCATATCTGGTAAGTCGGAAATGAGTTTAATGAAACTTACTTCCGGTTAAATTTCTTTTGAGTTGCAGCCAATGCTACTGAGAATAAACATGCAAAGTCCAAAGCTTTTCATTAGACTTAATACACATAATACTGTATTGTGCTCTTGCCCAAAATCAATCTTAAACGAACTTCCAACAGTTTTCCATATAAGATGCCAACATTAAGAGAGGATCCTGTAAGCCTAATTCAAGTTTCAAGCAAAAATTTGGAAAAAGTACAAACGGTTTCCAATAAGAAACGCCTGCTGTCTGTCATTAGAAGACTTTGTCCTTCAATGGAAGGTTGAAGGGGGACTGGTATTTTGAGATATTCTTATTCCCACCTTGCAGTGCCTATCAACTAAAAAATTAAGTTCATTTCTGAGCTACAGAGGGAGAACAACGCCATAAGACACGGCCACTCGTGTTCAGCTTTGATATCTATAGTGCCACATTATGATGACAGTCTTGTACATTCTAATTTACATATTATGTCTGGAATTGATATTTGGGTGTTAATCCATATACAGAGAGTGAAGCACTCCAGTGATATTCATTAGAAACTATTTAATATGGAGTAGTTCCACGGTGACTTTTATTGTAACCTGGGCAGTGAAAAGTGTTTTAATGCAGGCTTTCTAAATCTGATTCCTATCTTATTATGTCTTGGAGTACAATTCATATCAATCAACCCTCCCAGATGGAAAGTTACAGTAAGCGTTATAGTTCAACATATTTGAATGGCCCCAGACAATGGGAAATTGTTTCAGGGCATTTTTCATTTTGACGGGAAATTTTGGAAAATAGATTCCAGAAATTTGAAATGGGTTTTGATCTCCAAAAAACAAAAACAAAAAAACTCAACAACATGTGGAGTAGATTTTGCAACAACCTCAAATATAATGCACGTAAACACACATAAGCACAAGCGCACATATTCCCCAACTCTAATTAATAGATCTAGAAGCTGCAACAGATTCAGGCAAATTTATTTGTTCAAAAGCATTTTTTAAAAGAAGACTATGTCAAAATCAGCTTGCAAAAATGAGTCCCTCTCCCATTTCACTCCTGCCTGTCTTGACAGCTAAAGAATGCATGCATTTTATATGTATATTACATATTGAATGTTGTTCGTCTTAATGCTAACCTTGCAGGTCGAAATCCCCCGAGTATCACTTCATCAGGAGTGAGAAATGAAGTCTATTTGGAAGAGCAGACAACTAAATTAACGAGACTGCCTTGTGTCAGCCAAAACATCATTACAGCTGATTAGCTGAGAGGAAGGAACTGAAAATAAAGGTGATGAATTTGAAAGGAAAAGAAAAATATATAGACAAGCCTTGGAAAAAAAAGGGAGGCAAACATTTGGCGGTATAATACATAGCAGACAGAAGCTCCATACGTATTTTTATTAGCAAAGAAAATATTGTCGGGTGTTGGGAATCTCTGGGTAGGTAAACAGTCAAGACCTGCAGCCAAAAGAAAAGGGACGCTCTCTCTATCTAGCAGCAAAGGGGAGAAACATCCATTTTAATCGCTGCAATATTTAGAGGAATCACATTTTCCATGGACATTGATTTTTAATTAGCTGGTTTTAAAGAAGAAATAATTGTACACTAACATCTCTGACAGAGGGGAGAAGATGACACTGTTCCATAATAATTATTAGCTTGCTGTGTCTGGGAATCTGTGATGTAGTAGATACATCAAGGGCAACTGGCAGGCTCATAAATAAGGAGGGTATGGCCATGTACTGCATGTATTTTTTTCATCGATTGAGTTTAAACAGTAGATCCTGTACCAAAAAAAAAAGGAGAGAAGAGGCAATCAGCCAAATTCATCACAACGATGCAGTATTTTAAATATTCCAGTTATGGGCATTTCCCCAATGCCTTACTGTGTTGGATGATTTAAAAATGGCAGGGAATGGCAATTTTTGTCCAGAATATTACAGGCTAGAAAGGAAGAATTGGAGAACAGTTTTCTGCTTACCAAGCAAAGTCAGACATGCCAACTAAATAGGAAGTCTCACTGTAATCAACAGCTCAGGTCTAAGTTATGGATAGGAGGGAAAGCCTTAAAAACCGAAACAATTTCTCCATCACCAGAACAGGAAATGTTTAAAAGGCTCTTCTCTGATCCAATTCCCCCTGCTCCCTTTTTTTTCCCTTTTTCTTTTTTTGGGGAACCGTAGCAAAGATCTGTTATGACCGCAGAACAGAATAAAATGCAAATGTGGGCAGGAAAGAGAATTGATGTTATTCCTTTAAATATCAGAAACTCTGTGACAATGTATTTGCTTAGCTATCTTTATAGGCACAGACAGGGGAGGGGTGGGGGACTAACTTTGTCTGACTTAGTCTTTCCACAGGCTAGACAGAGCTGTAATCTACTTTTCAGACAGAGTGATTACTATTTATAGTCACAAATTCTGATTTGCCGGACATAACAGTTTGCATTCTCAACACATGCGCCAGACTCCTTGGTGAGATGCCTTAATGGCTAAACAATTATTCTGTCATGTCACGATGGGCTGGCTTCTCCCACAACTCTGGAGCCAGAACTGTGACAAAGCCCAGCAAAGCTTCACAAAAGGTCCTATTGGATCAGCCCTTCACAACTCACCATCAGCCAAGCTCAGTCCTCTGTTCCCAACCCTGCTCAGCTACCCTCACAAACTCACAGCCCTATTCTACTGTTGGTGCCCAAAGATATACTGCCTTTAGCCAAGGAGGCTTCACCGATCACCTCCACAGAATTGTCATCTATTCAATCTAAAGCGTCAGGAACAAAAAAATAAAAATGAAAATAAAAACCCCCAAGAGCTTTTCTCTTTCCATAAAGCAAAGCATGAAATAATTGTAAAAGAAGAGCGGGAGGTATATATATAAATATCTGGGAAGGTTGAAAGAGTTATTAATACAAAACGGGTTAGGACAGCTGGAAGGGAAGGGGACTCCGATCTGCAAAGTTCAGGAAGAGCAGCAGATTGCAGGATGGCAATTTAGCAGAAGGGGTTGGGGGAATAAAAAACAAAACAAAAAAACGCCAGAGGCAGCGACCATAAAACCCAAAAAGACGGAAGCCTCGTCTTGGAAGAAGAGACCTCCCCGCCTCGCCGGTTGGAACCTCCGACCCACCGCGTGCTTTAAATAGAACCGAACAGGCTGTTTTTTTTACCGTCTGGGTTTGGGAACAAAGTTCCCGGGGCGATCAAAACTCACTGGGGAGGATCGCGTCACCCCCCCACCCCCACCCCACCTTGTCTTCGGCTCCTTTCCCTCTTTCCTCTAAAGGGGAGAGATCCAGCCGCGCAGCCCAGCCAGACAGCCAACCCGGGTCTCCGGAGCGCGAACGGAACGCGCCGATCAATGGAACGGACTCCGCTCGCTTCTCTCTCTCTCTCTCTCTCTCCCGCCATCTCCCCCCGCCACCCTCCGCCTTCCGTCTCCCGCAGCCCCGCCGGCGAAGCTGAAGGGCAACACACACACACGCGCACAAACACACACACACAAAACCAAGCGGGGAGGATTTGCTTCGAGCTGAAATTTCCCCCTTCTCCCGCGCGCTCCAAGCCAACTCGGTTTCCCTGCTTTTGATGGCAAGCGAGGAACGTTACCCCACTGCAGATACGGTACGCAACTATCTGCCGGGGGAAGACGCTATCCAAGAGAGGGATGACGGGGTAGGGGGGTGGGGGCAAAACGAAGCGCCCCGGATTGCAAGGAAAGCAACTTTTGAAGGGGAGGAAATGGAGGGAAAAGGTGAAGGGAGAAGTAGGAGAAAAGAGGAGTGCTTTAGAAGAGGGGGAAAAAAAGGGGGTGGCTGAAGGTTGTAAAAGAGGGGGGAACGCAATACAACTAAAGCCCCCCCCAAGTCTCAGACTCTTGGTTAGAAAGGACAAAACTGTTCGGTCGGTGGGTTTTGTTTTTTTCCCTTGCGGGTTAAAAGCCGCAGGATCGAACCCACCCCCCCGCCTCCTCGGACGAAGCTGCAAGAAGAGGGACGGCGGGGAAAGTCTACAGATCGCGTTTCACACGCTTGGAAAGTCTGGCTCGCATTTCCCCCGGACGGAAGACGATCGCCACGCAAGGCGATCGGGCAGGTCACGGTCTAGATCCAAATTCCGCCCCCCCCTCCGTCCCCAAAGTAGGGAGAGGGGAAAAATGAGAGAGAGAGAGAGAGAGGGAAAGGTAAAAAAAGAGAAAGAGAGGGAAAGGTAGAAAGAAAGGGAAGGAGGAAAAGGTAGAAAGAGAGGGAAGGAGGGAAAGATAGAAAGAGAGGGGGAAAAGGGAGAGAGAGAGAGAGGAGGGAAAGGCAGAGAGAGAGAGAGAGGGAGAGAGGAAAAGAGAGGAAAAGGCAGAAAGAGAGGGAGAGAGGGAAAGGTAGAAAGAGTGAGGTGGGAGAGGGAGAGAGAGAGAAAGAGAGGGAAAGGAAGAAAGAGAGAGGGGGGGAAAGGGAGAAAGAGAGGGCGAGAGAGAAAGAGAGGGAAAGGCAGAGAGAGAGAGAGGGAGAGGGAGAGAGAGAGAGAGAAACGGAAGGAACCGTAAGGGTAATAAAAATAAATCGAAGAAGTACTTACTGATCTCCATACTCTGAAACAAAGACCGTTTGCAGTTGCAAGTACAGGAGACATTAGGCTGGTTAGGTCCGCCGGTATTGTTGAGACCCATCAAGTTATACATTTAAAAATCAGCCGGAGAAACAAAAGGAGCGGCGAGACCTCAAAAGGTCTCCGGGAAGCCCGACATAAAGACGGGAGCGCTGGCAGAGGGCAGGCGGGGGGGCGGTGGCGAAGGCTGAGAGATGGGAGAGGAAACCGAGGCAAATATAACTGACTTTAAAAGAGAGAGAGAGAGTGAGTGAGAGTGAGTGAGAGAGAGAGAGAGAGAGAGAGAAACCTTTGCGGAGGAAGAAGGGAGGGAGGGAAAAAAAATCTCAACATTTAAAAAAAAAAGAAAAAAGAAAAGAGCACCCTCCTCAGTTTCACGGGGCGGGGGGCGGGGGGGGGCAGAAGGAGAGATGTGAGGGTCTCTAGCTTCGGGATCAGAAGCTGGTCAGAGAAGGCTGGAGCTCTGCGAGGTGCGGCTCGGCCCCCATTTCCCCCCCCCTTCCAGACCTAGAAGTTCGCACACGGAGCGGACCAGACTTGCGACTTTGTTTCTCTCTCTCTCTCCGTCTCCCCTCTCTCGCGCTCGCCTTGCCCAGGCAAGATGTGAGTTCCTCCCTCCTCCCCCTCCTCCGCCCCCGGCCCCCCCTCTCCGTCCTCTGCTCCTCATTCAAGTCCAAGGAGATTCAGTTTCAGATGGGAGAGAGAGAGAGAGAGACAGAGAGAGACTGGAGCAGACAGACGGGGTGACGTCAACGCTAGACTGGAACTGCCCTTTCGAGAGGGAGGGGGGAGGGCGCGCGGGAGGGGGGAGGAGGGAAGGAATCTATTGGGGAAGGCGCGGTAGACGGGGAGGCGGGAGTGGGGGCGGGGGGGGGGCTAGGGAAGGACCGGCCCCCGCTGCCCAATCGCAAGCGGGAAGAGCCTGTTGGCCCCTCCCACCGCTCGGGTTGTCGGATCTGCCTCTTAAAGACAAAGGTGCTCAGAGTCTGGCCCAAAAAGAAAACCCAGCGGAATGGGGAGGGGGAGAAGAGAGAGAGGGAGAGAGAGAAAGAGAAGCATCCTTGAAGAAAAAGAAAAAAAGCGGAGGGAGAGGAAGACTCTGCCAGGCTTCCCGGGGACCGAGAGAAGGAGACGTCTTGGTGGGAGGTGAAGGGCATCAATCTGCTTTTCTTTATGTATGAAAGCAAAGGACCACCCCCACCTCTCTCTTTCCCTTCCTCCCCCCCTCTCTCCCTCTCCCCCCCCTCTCTCTTTCTCTTTCTCTATCCCTTCAGTCAATAAAATGTTCATAAATTGCCCCAGTCCCCAAGTTACGATACGATAGGATGAATAAGTGAGTTACGAAGAATAAGTGAGGTCCAACCGGCTTTCCGCAGGACCGAACTTGGTAAGTGAAAGGATGCTGGTAGAATAGGAGGGAGAGAGAGAAAGAGAAAGTCCGCTGTACCAAATCAGACAGACATTGGTTAAAAGGATCTTGACTGGGGAGATGATGAAAATTGAAGCCCCGAACACCTAGAAGTCATCAGGTTGGGGAGATCTTATTACTGCCCCATCCTTCTCATTGCTAAAGCTTCATTTATCCCTCTCGCCCACCCCCAATGAAAGGGGGAGGGGTCTTTTAACCTAATGGGGAGTCTTTACATCCTCCCCTCCAGATATGCAAAGAGAACCCTGCTGATCTATCCTACTAATTTTTGTTTATTTGAATTTATTGGCCACTCAACTCCGATGGACTGCCCAGTTAGAAGGTGAAGAATTCACCCTAATCTAAGTTTAAATTTCACCATAATCTAGGATTTGGGGAAACGGAGTGGGAGGGTATCAGATGAAGATTCCACACTTAGCTTTGCCAGATCTCAGCTCCAACCATTCAGACATCCGACAGATAGCAGCAAAGGGATAGAGAAAAGAGTAATTCTTTGCTGTCATTTATCTCTCTCTCTCTCTCTCTCTCTCTCTCTCTCTATCTCTCTCTCTCTCTCTCTCGCGCCTGCCTTGCCCAGGCAAGATGTGAGTTCCTCCTCCTCCTCCCTCCTCCGCCCCCAGCCCCTCTCCGTCCTCTGCTCCTCATTCAAGTCCAAGGAGATTCAGTTTCAGATGGGAGAGAGAGAGAGAGAGAGAGAGAGAGAGACTGGAGCAGACAGACGGGGTGACGTCAACGCTAGACTGGAACTGCCCTTTCGAGAGGGAGGGGAGGCGCGCGGGAGGGGGGAGGAGGGAAGGAATCTATTGGGGAAGGCGCGGTAGACGGGGAGGCGGGAGTGGGGGCGGGGGGGGGGCTAGGGAAGGACCGGCCCCCGCTGCCCAATCGCAAGCGGGAAGAGCCTGTTGGCCCCTCCCACCGCTCGGGTTGTCGGATCTGCCTCTTAAAGACAAAGGTGCTCAGAGTCTGGCCCAAAAAGAAAACCCAGCGGGATGGGAGGGGAGAGAGAGAGGAGAGAGAAAGAGAAGCATCCTTGAAGAAAAAGAAAAAGCGGAGGAGAGGAAGACTCTGCCAGGCTTCCTGGGACCGAGAGAAGGAGACGTCTTGGTGGGAGGTGAAGGGCATCAATCTGCTTTTCTTTATGTATGAAAGCAAAGGACCACCCCCACCTCTCTCTTCCTTCCTCCCCTCTCCCCCCCTCTCTCTTTCTCTTTCTCTATCCCTTCAGTCAATAAAATGTTCATAAATTGCCCCAGTCCCCAAGTTACGATACGATAGGATGAATAAGTGAGTTACGAAGAATAAGTGAGGTCCAACCGGCTTTCCGCAGGACCGAACTTGGTAAGTGAAAGGATGCTGTTAGAATAGGAGGGAGAGAGAGAAAGAGAAAGTCCGCTGTACCAAATCAGACAGGCATTGGTTAAAAGGATCTTGACTGGAGAGATGATGAAAATTGAAGCCCCGAACACCTAGAAGTCATCAGGTTGGGGAGATCTTATTACTGCCCCATCCTTCTCATTGCTAAAGCTTCATTTATCCCTCTCGCCCACCCCCAATGAAAGGGGGGTCTTTTAACCTAATGGGGAGTCTTTATATCCTCCCCTCCAGATATGCAAAGAGAACCCTGCTGATCTATCCTACTAATTTTTGTTTATTTGAATTTATTGGCCATTCAACTCCGATGGACTGCCCAGTTAGAAGGTGAAGAATTCACCCTAATCTAAGCTTAAATTTCACCATAATCTAGGATTTGGGGAAACGGAGTGGGAGGGTATCAGATGAAGATTCCACACTTAGCTTTGCCAGATCTCAGCTCCAACCATTCAGATATCCAACAGATAGCAGCAAAGGGATAGAGAAAAGAGTAATTCTTTGCTGTCATTTAGCACTCTCTCTCTCTCTCTCTCTCTCCCTCCGCCCCCCCATCTAATCTATCTAATTTCTATAGCCACTCATCTCTATCAATGACTCTGGGGCAACTTACAATTTTGAAGATATATTGGTTGTAGTGCATTAAACATACATGAGATTTGTCTGATTTTGATTCAGGGTGCTTTGGAAATCCAGCCAATTGTGGTTAATTTAAAAAAATGTGTCTTAAGTAAATCATGGTTTGGTTGACATGCAAACCATGCGACGTGCAAACTTAGTCTACCTTCGTAGCAACAGGCTGTCAGACTGGACTTTAAAAACTATAATTTGAGGGTGAACAAAAGGTTGAAAAAATTAGGCCAAAATATACCCAGTTACCAGGTGCTACATGACAATATTTTTGTGCTGTGACATCTAACATAAGTATTGCCTGCAAGAGTTACAGTATGGTTACTGAATGCTAGCCAAATAAATAAACCAGATACTTTGTGAAATGCCCTATCTTCTCATAAAACTTTTAATTCATAAATTACCCATGTAAACATTTCTTTATACTTTGGATCACATCGTGTATTGGAATGTTGTAAGTGTGTGCTTATTTTATTGTATGGTGTCCTACTGCCAAAATGCAAATACAGTTTAGTCGGTCATGTGCCAACTGTACGGGTAGAGCTAGCTGAAAATTTAAACTATTAATAGTTTAATGAATTGGTGTTACCAATTAATATGGATAACATCAGCTCATATGATTCTTAACACACCAAAAGATGCTTCTTAGTAAAAGGGCTAATAACTATTTGTGTAGCTCTTTCTTGATGAAAACAATATTACAGAGCATTAGTATTATTTTGGATTTTTTTAATTGAATCATTTTTCTAAGGAAAAAGGCCAACACAGTATATAACATTAAGGTAAATTAATTACCTTTTAAGGAAGTGAAAATAAAACTGGCAATTATGTCTTTGTATATAGCTACTAGAACTGTGTGGGAAAATGACTATTGGGAGGCAGGAAAAACATTTTGCTGTATCATGTCATCTGGATTTTGCATCCCAGATCCTACCTTAAGCACATCCATTCTGGGGTCCTACTAGTCAGCATACTGGAAAAAGTATATTGCAGAACCCCAAGTACAACCCAAATTATTGAAAGTGTCTGTGTGGAGGAATAGAGCAACTCTTTTACAAAGAAAGATAGAGTGACTTTTTAAATTTCTAATCAAAGACAGTTAATATAGCAGAGGTATATAAAGAACAACTGATCAATAAAAAAGCAGGATTTCTTTTCCTCCTATATAAGGTAAAGGTAAAGGTTCCCCTCACACATATGTGCTAGTCGTTCCCGACTCTAGGGGGCGGTGCTAATCTCCGTTTCAAAGCCGTAGAGCCAGCACTGTCCGAAGACGTCTCTGTGGTCATGTGGCAGCATGACTAAATGCCAAAGACGCACAGAACGCTGTTACCTTCCCACCAAAGGTGGTTCATATTTTTCTACTTGCATTTTTAACATGCTTTTGAACTGCTAGGTTGGCAGAAACTGGACAAGTAACGGGAGCTCACCCCGTTACACGGCACTAAGGATTTGAACTGCTGAACTGCTGAGCTTTCGATTGACAAGCTCAGCCACTGAGCCACTGCATCCCTATATAGTAGAACATAAAACCATCCACCTAAACTCAAGACAGAAAAAAATCAGGACTTAAAAATGGAAGCATATCTTTTACATGATACATAAAGAATTTGAGGGGTCCTTGGTGCTCTCTGAGCTTGGTCGTTTTCTTGTAGATGTTTCATTATCCAACTAAGTAGCATCATCAGGGATGGCATCACACTGATGCCATCACACTTATTTTCACACTGAAAATAAGACAGGGTCTTATTTTCGGGGAAACACGGTACTTAAGCATCTACTACTAAGGGTAAGTAATCATTGGCTCTGGAATTCATTAGACAGGGTCTTATTTTCTTTTGACCCCCAAAATAAGCACTTAGCCTTATTTTCAAGGAGGTCTTATTTTTTTTTTAATTGAAAAAGTTTTACAAAGACAAAATTTTTAATCCATTGTTCCCCCCCCACTTCCCCCCTCCCTCCTCCTTCTCCCCTCCTCTCCCCCCCGAGACTTCCCAGAACAAAATGCAGGGTATAACATTTATCAATCATAAGCTAAAATACCACAAAAATCTGACTCATATCCACGCTCTTCCAACACCCCCTTAACTCCCCTTTCCCATTTAAACATATACATTAATATATGCCATTCATAACATTATTCATAAACTATTTGGTACTTTTTAGTCTGATACTTGTTTTGAACATAATCAATCCACCTTCTCCACTCCAATACATATTTTTCTTGTGAATGTTCTTTCAAATACGCAGAGATGGAGGGAGGTCTTATTTTTTTTTGAGGTGCAGGAGGAGCGAGCTCGCCGAACATGGTGATGGTGGTGGTGGTGGTGGCAGCAGAGAGCCGCAACCATCGGAGTTGGCAAGTCCAACAATGAGCAAGGCTGCAGTGGCAGCGGGACATGTCAGGACAGCACCAACCAGCACCAGCCAGCCGTTTATCAGCAGCCCGTTCTCGTAGCCGAGTCTGGCTGCGAGCGGCAACGAGGCATGGCCGGCGCGAAGAACAGGGAGGCTGTTCACTTCCAGCCATGCTTCCCAGGACTCTGCACCATGCCATTGGCCTGGCCACGGCCCGCTGGGTTTCCAGGAACGGCCTCCACAAGGCCGTTCTGCATGGATGGCAGGTGCATGTGGAGCGTGTGGGGCATGTTCCCCCCTTCCTCCCCCAAGGAAATGGCAATGACAGGCTGCTCAGGCACTTCAAAGACCTTATTTTCAGCGGAGGGCTTATTTTAGCGCATGCACTGAAAAGCCCGATTGGGCTTATTATCCGGAGAGGTCTTGGTTTTGGGGAAACACAGTATAATAGTGAAAGAAAACTCTTGTCCTTATCTCCCATTTGTAAACTTTCCTCCCTGGACTCACCTGGACAGACACTGGTTGCTGTGGGCGATGGACGTTTGGATGGATCCATTGACGTTTTGAGGTTCTTAAAAAGGAGACTGTAGAGCTGTAGTGTTAGAATTCTGGATTGTAATCATTTCTGAAGGCCAGAGGTAGCCATACTTTCAAAGCTACACACGTACACATTTAATATATTGGTGCATCAAAGAGAAAGGAAGACTCTTCTTTTCTTTTGAAGGTTGCAATGCTACGCTCACTCTGCTGAACTCAGGGATATTTACTTCTGAGCAGTTTTGCACAGAACTGCATATGAAAGGAGAGTGGCATAACCTGGAATATTTTCACACCTAGTCTTAACTAGGTCTACAGAGAGTCCTCATTTGAATGGGAGATCTCCCCCCCCCCACTCCTCAGTGACACGACCACAGTTCGGGTGCTCTGCCACCAGACTGCCCTTTACTGCTATTTTACATCAGGTTTGATGAAAACTGGCATTTACTTTTGGTATTCGGCAAAACCGATCCATAGCAAACCATTGATTTGCTTAATGACCATTGTTGTTGTTAGCTGAGAAGTCGTGTCTGACCCATCGCGACCCCATGGACAATGTTCCTTCAGGCCTTCCTGTCCTCTACCATCCTCTGGAGTCCATTTAAGCTCATGCCTACTGCTTCAGTGACTCCATCCAGCCACCTCATTCTCTGTCATCCCCTTCTTCTTTTGCCCTCAATCTTTCCCAGCATGAGGCTCTTCTCCATTGAGAACTGGTAGCAAAAATCCCTGCCCCTCCCCCCCATGCCCAGCTGAGACACATGATCATCAGAGCCTTTTTTTAACTTTTAAAAGCATTTTTTTAAACGTCTTCGGCTGAAGAGATTGTAAAAAAAAATGCTTTTAAAGAGTTAAAAAAAGGCTCTGACGATCCCAGCTGAGGTGCCTGATTGTCAGAGGCTTTTTTTTCTTTTTTACTTTTAAAACCGTTTTTTAAAAGGTAAAAAAGATGAAGCCTGCTAGGAAAAAAGTGGAGGGTGTAGGCAAAAATTGGAGGTGGGGTGGGGGGTTCGTTAGAGAGCAGGGGAGGGAGGGAGGAAAAAGGAGAGGAAGAAAGGACTACAAACTTGGCACTAGTTGCAGCTTCAGAGGATAATCCAGGGCTAGAAGGGATCTGAGCTCATCTAGTCCAACCCTGCTCCAGCAGAACATTGTTAGTGAGTTTCTGTCTTTTGATCCCCAGTCACATGGTTACATAGCCACGCCCACCCAGTCACATGACCCCCATGGACAATGTTCCTTCAGGTCTTCCTGTCCTCTACCATCCTCTGGAGTCCATTTAAGCTCACGCCTACTGCTTCAGTGACTCCATCCAGCCACCTCATTCTCTGTCATCCCCTTCTTCTTTTGCCCTCAATCTTTCCCAGCATGAGGCTCTTCTCCATTGAGAACTGGTAGCAAAAATCCCTGCCCCTCCCCCCCATGCCCAGCTGAGACACATGATCATCAGAGCCTTTTTTTAACTTTTAAAAGCATTTTTTTAAACGTCTTCGGCTGAAGAGATTGTAAAAAAAAATGCTTTTAAAGAGTTAAAAAAAGGCTCTGACGATCCCAGCTGAGGTGCCTGATTGTCAGAGGCTTTTTTTCTTTTTTACTTTTAAAAACATTTTTTAAAAGGTAAAAAAGATGAAGCCTGCTAGGCAAAAAATGGAGGGTGTAGGCAAAAAATGGAGGTGGGGTGGGGGGTTCGTTAGAGAGCAGGGGAGGGAGGGAGGAAAAAGGAGAGGAAGAAAGGACTACAAACTTGGCACTAGTTGCAGCTTCAGAGGATAATCCAGGGCTAGAAGGGATCTGGAGCTCATCTAGTCCAACCCTGCTCCAGCAGAACATTGTTAGTGAGTTTCTGTCTTTTGATCCCCCAGTCACATGGTTACATAGCCACGCCCACCCAGTCACATGACCCCATCACCAAGCCACACCCACCAAGCCACGCCCACAGAACCAGTAGGAAAGAAATTCAGATTTCACCACTGGATCCCTCCCTATCTGTATAAAAAACTTACAACGGGATTGTTAAGCGAATCATTGAAGTTGTTAAGTTAGTAACACGGTGGTTAGGTGAATCTATCTTCCCATGGATTTTGCTGGTCAGAAGGTTGCAAAATGGGATCACGTGACCCGGGACATGCAACTCATAAATATGAACAACTTGCCAAGCATCTGAATTTGGATTACGTGACCATGGGGATGCTGCAACAGTCATAAGTCACTTTTTCCAGTGCTGTTATAACTTTGAATGTTCACTAAATAAATAGTTGTAAGTAGAAGACTATTTGTATCATTGTTTTACACACTACAGGTAGTCCTCGTCTTACGATCACAATGGACCCCCAAATTTATGTTGTTAAGTGAGACAGTTATTAAGTGAGTTTTGCCCCATTTTACGACATTTTTTTACCACAGTTGTTAAGCGAAT
Organism: Ahaetulla prasina; assembly: GCF_028640845.1. NCBI lineage: Eukaryota > Metazoa > Chordata > Lepidosauria > Squamata > Colubridae > Ahaetulla > Ahaetulla prasina. Next base: position 211,854,033 of record NC_080541.1, read on the forward strand.
CACTGAAGTTGTTAAGTTAGTAACACGGTGGTTAGGTGAATCTATCTTCCCCATGGATTTTGCTGGTCAGAAGGTTGCAAAATGGGATCACGTGACGGGACATGCAACTCATAAATATGAACAACTTGCCAAGCATCTGAATTTGGATTACGTGACCATGGGGATGCTGCAACAGTCATAAGTCACTTTTTCCAGTGCTGTTATAACTTTGAATGTTCACTAAATAAATAGTTGTAAGTAGAAGACTATTTGTATCATTGTTTTACACACTACAGGTAGTCCTCGTCTTACGATCACAATGGACCCCCAAATTTATGTTGATAAGTGAGACAGTTATTAAGTGAGTTTTGCCCCATTTTACGACATTTTTTTACCACAGTTGTTAAGCGAATCATTGAAGTTGTTAAGTTAGTAACACGGTGGTTAGGTGAATCTATCTTCCCCATGGATTTTGCTGGTCAGAAGGTTGCAAAATGGGATCACGTGACCCCGGGACATGCAACCGTCATAAATATGAACAACTTGCCAAGCATCTGAATTTGGATTACGTGACCATGGGGATGCTGCAACAGTCATAAGTCACTTTTTCCAGTGCTGTTATAACTTTGAATGTTCACTAAATAAATAGTTGTAAGTAGAAGACTATTTGTATCATTGTTTTACACACTACAGGTAGTCCTCGTCTTACGATCACAATGGACCCCCAAATTTATGTTGATAAGTGAGACAGTTATTAAGTGAGTTTTGCCCCATTTTACGACATTTTTTTACCACAGTTGTTAAGCGAATCATTGAAGTTGTTAAGTTAGTAACACGGTGGTTAGGTGAATCTATCTTCCCCATGGATTTTGCTGGTCAGAAGGTTGCAAAATGGGATCACGTGACCCCGGGACATGCAACTCATAAATATGAACAACTTGCCAAGCATCTGAATTTGGATTACGTGACCATGGGGATGCTGCAACAGTCATAAGTCACTTTTTCCAGTGCTGTTATAACTTTGAATGTTCACTAAATAAATAGTTGTAAGTAGAAGACTATTTGTATCATTGTTTTACACACTACAGGTAGTCCTCGTCTTACGATCACAATGGACCCCCAAATTTATGTTGATAAGTGAGACAGTTATTAAGTGAGTTTTGCCCCATTTTACGACATTTTTTTACCACAGTTGTTAAGCGAATCCAGCATCCCCCAATGACTTCCCCAGCTGGGAAGGTTACAAATGGTGATCACATGACCCAGGGACAGTGCAACTGTCATAAATACATGCCAGTTGCCAAGTATCCAAATTTTGATGACGTGAACATAAGAATGCTGCAACGGTCGTAAATGTGAAAAACAGTCATAAGTCACTTTTTCCAGTGCTGTTATAACTTTGAATGCTCCAACACTGGAAATTTTTAAGAAAATGTTGGATAACCATCTGACTGAGATGGTGTAGTGTTTCCTGCCTGGGCAGGGGGTTGGACTAGAAGGCCTCCAAGGTCCCTTCCAACTCTGATGTTATGTTATGTAGTATTGTAGGCTGACTCTGCCCTCTGCTAGGAGTTTGATCCAGACTGGCTAAAGGTTGACTCAGCCTCCCATCCTTCTGAGGTCAGTAAAATGAGGACCCAGATTGTTGGGGGAAATAGGCTGATTCTGTAAACCACTTGCAGAAGACTGTAAAGCACTATGAAGTGGTATATTTAAGGATCTGTAGAGATTCGCAGTCATCCCGATCATCCCATCCCAAAGAAGCTTTTTCAGGAGGCAACTGGACTTTTTTGTTTTTCTTTGAAGACATTTCGCTTCTCATCCAAGAAGCTTCTTCAGCTCTGACAGGATAGTGGGGAGTGGAAGGATTTATCCTGCAAGGAATATAAAACCTTCCATTCCCCACTAACCTGTCAGAACTGAAGAAGCTTCTTGGATGAGAAGCGAAACATCTTCAAAAGAAAAAAACAAGAAAGTCCAGTTGCCTCCTGAAAAAGCAGCGTTGGGATAAGTCTAAGCGCTATTGCTATATTCCTGCAAGTGTCAGGCATGCAGAAACAAGATGGCAGTTCTGACCTCGCACAACGTACTAGTCCTTCCTGACTCTAGGGGGCAGTGCTCATCTCCATTTCAAAGCCGAAGAGCCAGCGCTGTCCGAAGACGTCTCCGTGGTCATGTGGCTGGCATGACAAAATGCCAAAGGCTCACGGAACGCTGTTACCTTCCCACCAAAGCTGGTCCCTATTTTTCTACTTGCATTTTTTACATGCTTTTGAACTGCTAGGTTGGCAGAAGCTGGGACAAGTAACGGGAGCTCACCCCATTATGCAGCACTGGGGATTTGAACTGCTTAACTACCAACCCTTTGATCGACAAGCTCAACGTTTTAACCACTGAGCCACCGCGCCCCTTTAAACTGTAGAGTTCTACAAAGCTTTGACCCTCTGTGTTGGGTTGTCGGCGCCTGAAAACTTTGCTGAAAACTTGCCCTTGGAGTTCAAGATGGTGACAAAAGGGAATTGAGTTCTGATCGCTCCCATCCAGGTGGTTTTATTTGACTTCTCAGTGTAGCATTACAGACCTGGGATTTCCTAGTGGTTTCCTACCCAAGTACTAATTAGTCAGGTTCATCCCTTTGATCTTTCCAAGATCAACAAGGGTGTCTCTGACACATTATTATTTACTGTGCTCTGTCCGTTCACGAGTTCTTTTACATTCACCTTGCTCAACCTGGTATTTTTGGGGGATGTGTGCTGATTCCATTCCTTAGATTCCTTGGTAGCACAATCAAAGTCCAGGATTGTGAGAGCTGTAGTCATAGCACATCCCAGTTAGGCCGTAGCATGTCAAGGGGATGTCAAGGTTGCTTTTCTTGTTTATTTATTCCATTCACCAGAATTCTCCCCTTTTATTAATCCATTCCTGCATTTAAGAATGTTAGGTCGTTGGGGAAGAAGTCTGAAGAATATGTATGTAACCTGGCTGATACAGAGTAAAACAGCTAGACTGTTTAGTCTGTTTCATTAGTCTGTGGCCTGCCAGGATCAGCTCGTTTATTTATTTATTCAATCAATTTATATAATCTTTGCCTTAGCTCTGCCAGTTAACTATGAATTTTAAGTGTATTACAGAGCCTCAGGTCATCTACATGCAGAGCATGTCTGCGGCCTTGCAGCCACCATACTTCTGACCAGTTACCCGAATAACTTTCTGAAATCTGCATCCAAGGCATTGTAAAATATTGGACAGGACAACCACGCACAAGATGAATGTCCAATCCAATAACCTTCTTACAGTGAATTTTGGTTTCCCCCTCTGGCAAGAGTTGTGGAAAATGAAATGGAAAAATGACTCAACTCTCTCCGAATGGAGACTGCTGGGTTTATAATTCATAGCCAGTTGTCACTGTTCAAAGTTTCTGTTAGGACATTCGCTGGGATGCCTGCCAAGAAGAAAATTTGTGTGTGTGTGTGTGTGTGTGTGTGTAATATGTGCCTAAGAAAGGCTTCTATGATATTGAACACCACTGTTTTACAATCTTGAATATTTAGGTTTAAACAATATTTAAACATGGGTAAGGTAAAAAAAAAACAAACCCTGGCAGATTTGTGCAACGTACTAAGCTTGGTTAATATGAATGGCTGCTGCGTCTGTGCCTGCTGTTATTGTTCCCCTCTTCAAAGGGAAAGATAGCAAGAGTGAATGTCGAACCTAGAGGGGGATTAATTTGTTAAATGTGTCTGAGAAAGCATTTGTCAGAATTCTGATGGAAAAAGTAGCAGAGGTGACAGTGAACATTTGAGAAATACATTGGGCATCTCTGCTGTGCTGGGCATATATGTAGACCAGAATAACAGACTTGGAAGGCACCTTGGAGGTCTTCTAGTCCAACCCCTGTTTAGGCAGGAAACCTTATACTATTTTAGACAAATGATTGTACAAGCTCTTCTTAAAAACTTCCAGTGTTGGAGCATTCACAAGAGGGATGGGTTTCACTCACCTTTGCTATTGGTTTGCATGCTCACCCCTTCTGCACATGCGCAGATCGTATTAGCCTGACTAGGTGGCTCAAGTGGCTAAGACACTGAGCTTGTCATTCAGGAAGGTCGCCAGTTCAGCTGTTCGAATCCCTAGTATAGGTCTCCTGCGTGAGCAGGCAGTTGGACTAGATGACCTCCAAGGTCCCTTCCTTGGATGTCCGGATGTGTGGACAGTGTCTCCCACTGCTGCTGCTACCGTTTCGCCTGAACCGGGGCGAACCGGTAGCAACCCACCACCACACCTACCTACATGCTCACAATATGCTGCTTGATAATCCGTTGGAAGGTCTTGACCAGTATAGATGTCAAGGTCTGTTTATTTTCCTGATCCTCCTTCCACATTTTGAAGCTCCAGACCTCAAGGAGTTCTCAAAGGTTACTGAGAATGATTCTGAGGTCATTTACATTGGTTTCTTCAGAATCTCCAAATATACTCCATCTATCTCTGGACTCTTGAATTCATTTAAATTAGCAGTGTGCTTTTACTCTGTCATGGTTAATTTTGCAGCAATGGCTAGCAGCATCTTCCTAGCATCATCCAAGGTGAGATCAAGTCTGCCCACATTACTGTAATTTTAGTACAACAATTGTTAGATGACTTTTGAAGAAATGAAGTCAACTTGCAGAAATTATCCTTTTCCAACCTATATTTCAGTTTCCTCATTTCCCACATAACAGTGCCCACTAGAGTTTCATTGTACTTCAGAGGGAGATAAATACAACATAAGAGTTAAGAAATTGCATCTTATTCATTTGTTACCGCTTCCCTTTTTTCTTTTTCCAGTAGCTCCTATATCCTTTGGCTTTTCTTTTTATTATTTCTAACCCAGCCACATAATTTTTGGTGCTCTTTTAGTATATTTCTCAAACTTCACCCCATTCTGAATTTTCGACTGTAGACTTTAGAATAGAATAGAATAGAATAGAATAGAATAGAATAGAATAGAATAGAATAGAATTTTTTATTGGCCAAGTGTGATTGGACACACAAGGAATTTGTCTTGGTGCATATGCTCTCAGTGTACATAAAAGAAAAGATACCTTCATCAAGGTACAACATTTACAACACAAATGATGGTCAATATATCAATATAAATCATAAGGATTACCAGCAACAAAGTTACAGTCATACAGTCATAAGTGGAAAGAGATTGGTGATGGGAACGATGAGAAGATTAATAGTAGTGCAGATTTAGTAAATAGTTTGACAGTGTTGAGGAAATTATTTGTTTAGCAGAGTGATGGCCTTCAGGGAAAAAACTGTTCTTGTGTCTAGTTGTTCTGTTGTGCAGTGCTCTATAGCGTCGTTTTGAGGGTAGGAGTTGAAACAGTTTATGTCCAGGATGTGAGGGATCTGTAAATATTTTCACGGCCCTCTTCTTGATTCGTGCAGTATACAGGTCCTCAATGGAAGGCAGGTTGGTAGCAATTACACTGTAAGCTGCCCTGAGTCTTTGGAGAAGGGCGGGATATAAATGTAAATTTTAAAAAAAATTTTTTTTCTGCAGTTCTAATTATCCTCTGAAGTCTGTGTCTTTCTTGTTGGGTTGCAGAACCGAACCAGACAGTTATAGAGGTGCAAATGACAGACCCGATAATTCCTCTGTAGAACTGAATCAGCAGCTCCTTGGGCAGTTTGAGCTTACTGAGTTGGCGCAGAAAGAACATTCTTTGTTGTCCTTTTTTGATGATGTTTTTGATGTTAGCTGTCCATTTTAGATCTTGTGATATGATAGAACCTAGAAATTTGAAGGTTTCTACTGTTGATACTGTGTTGTCTAGTATTGTGAGAGGTGGAAGTATGGAAGGGTTTCTCCTAAAGTCTACCACCATTTCTTCGGTTTTGAGTGTGTTCAGTTCCAGATTGTTTCGGTCGCACCACAAGGCTAGTCGTTCGACCTCTCGTCTATATGCTGATTTGACACAGTTCCTCCATATTATCTTGCAGGCTTGGTTACGTTCTCCTCCTTCTATGTTCTGTAAATGTCTTTTTTCTCGACAGTACTTTTATACCTCTTCACCAATCTATCCTGGTCAATGTAGATGTCTCCCATTTTTCCTTCTTCTTTTGAGCCATTCATAGCTCATTTTGTATAATTTTCCCTTCTTTCCCAGGTTAGGAAGGAAATTTCATGTAACTATTTCTCAGTTATTGCAAGAGACTTGAAAAAAAATCTGGGACTTTGTTGACTGCCTTTGAATGTACACAATCTCTTCTTCTATCGTTGCTTCCATGTTTGCTGGGATCCCAGGTGCTCAGTTCTGATTCCCCCATTGCCTGTTCATTCAAAACAACAATCTCAGCATCTGCTTTTGAAAATCTGGATGGTGCTTAACATCAATGCATTTAACATTCTTTTATAGAGCAGACATTTTTCCCAGATGTGTTTGCCTGCCACAAGATGAACAAATTGTCCATAGATAAAGAAAGGAAAGATGCATTATTGTGGTGTCTGTCTATAAAACATGGGTAATACAATCCAATGTTCACAAAACCTTAAGTCAGGCACAGGAAGGGTTTTGTGGCTCCCGGTGTTTTCTTTTCTGTGGGAAACGGGTCCAAATGTCTCTTTGAGTGTTTAAGGTTGCAGACCCCTGGCCTAGTTCAATATTTCTCAACCTTGGGAAAAAGTCTGTAGAGATTCTCAGTGATCCGGGTCATGGTTTTCCCAAAGGTGCTTTTTCTGGAGGCAACTGGACTTTCTTATTTTTTCTTTTGAAGACGTTTCACTTCTCAACCCAGAAGCTTCTTCAGCTCTGACAGGATAGTGGGGAGTGGAAACATTATATTCCTTCCATTCCATATTCCTGTCTGCAAGGAATATAAACCCTTCCATTCCCCATTATCCTGTCAGAGCTGAAGAAGCTTCTTGGATGAGAAGCGAAACGTCTTCAAAAGGGAAAAAAAAACAAGAAGTCCAGTTGCCTCCGGAAAAAGCACCTTTGGGTAAAACTTGGCAACTAAAATATGTGGACTTTTTAACTTTCAGACTTCTCCACTGATCATGGATTCCCCAAGCCAGTTGAAGTCTACCCATCTTAAAGTTGCCAAAGTTGAGAAACGCTTCTCTAGAGCATGCGCAGGCATAAATATTAGCACCTGTTGGCAACTCCTGAAAGCAGCCACACCTTTTCTCAGGATAATGGGGCTGCAGCATAATCCTGGGAAAAGGCAAGTTTTGTTTAAGGAGTTGCCAACAGGTGCTACCTGTGCACCTACCTGCACTCTGACACACCTTTTTCATTTTGGTTCTAAAGGGCCGCCCAGTTCTATGAAGTATGTCCCCGTATTGATAGCAACAGGACATAAGGTTAATGCAAAGTCTACCTCTACATTCAGCAAATCTTCCTGCCAGTACGGCAGCATCCAACTATTGTCTGAAGGGACATTTTTACTTTTAAGTTTGTTTGATGTTGTGGCATCCAGTCAAATGTGCTTTGTAAAACACGATTGATGACCACAGCTGCATTTTGGACATCTCAAGGCTCCAACTAATAGATGGGCCCAAAATGTTCAAACTCTTACTTTAAGGCTTGGAGGACTTTAAGAGATGAAAAAAATACATTAAGCCTTGGTTTAAGGCAACCATTGCAAAGGGTTTTTGCAATAACACCCCCCCTCCACAAAATAAACTGATTTGAAGAAAACAAAGTGTTAAGAGGGTAAAATGCTTACACAGTAATGATTTTGCTCCTTAATTATTATTGTTATTTTTTTTTTTAAAAAAAGCTTAACGCATTGGAGGCTCAGCAGATGATCAGGTGGATCATAAACAGATAAACTGAAGCGCAGTGGTTAAAGTGCAGTACTGCAGGCTACGTCAGTTGACTGCTAGCTGCAGTTCGGCAGTTCAAATCTCACTGGCTCAAGGTTGACTCAGCTTTCCTTCCTTCCTTTCTTCCGAGGTGGGTAAAATGAGGACCCAGATTGTTGGGGGCAATTATGCTGATTCTGTAAACCGCTTTGAGAGGGCTGTAAAAGTACTGTAAAGCGGTATATAAGTCTAAGTGCTATTGCTATTCTGGGAGTCCACATTTACTTTACAAAATGCAAGTTATCCATCTTTGGTCTGGTGTAAGGCTTGATTCCAGTCACTGAGGCTTCTTCAGCCAGCCATACCTTAGCACAGTATATGAATTCAGTAATACAATCTGTTCTTCTTCCCCTACAGTATAAATTTTCCATTACAGAACATGTTTATCACATTCCCTGTATAGGCTAGTTCTGCAATATTCTTTTCCTCTGCAATGGCTTGAACCCTGTTATAAAGGAAGGAAGGAAGAAAGGAAGGAAGGAAGAAAGGAAGGAAGGAAGGAAGGAAGGAAGGAAGGAAGGAAGGATATTCATTCTGTTTAGTCCGTCAATAGTTCAATTTGCTTTTTCATAGATAAGTGCCAGGGAACAAAATAAAACCAGGGATTACATCCATCTTTGCCCCAAGATTTAATCCAAAATTATATCCCCCCTCCCACTTCCACCAGCAGAGAAATAAACCTGTGTGAAAGAAGGAATTTATATTTTAAAAATGCTGATGTAAGCTGAGGCAGAACGGTGTGAACAAACTGCTAAAATACTTTTGAGAATCCTGCTACTCAGAGATAAAGACAGTGCTAGGTTATCTTGTAAAAAAAGGGAATGTTTTCCCCATAATTCTTGATAGGTATGATTTAGTACTTGGAGTTTGTTAAAGAGTCTTTATCTTGCTCCTTTGCTCCCCAGTGAAGGAACAATGCCAAATGTGCTAATAGAAGCAAGGAGGGTTGGCATAATGAAATAACATGCAAAAGTAAAAAGACCTTGCACTCTTAGAAAAAAATCACAAAGCACAAGTCCTGTTTTTTCTTACCGGCAAATGTGAACTTTTATTACCCACCGCAGAAAATGAGATTTAAAAATAGTACTAAATAAGCCTTTACAGTCTCTAGCGTCTGTTTGGAAACTCTGGCTGATGAAAAGAATTGATTTTTTTTTAATATTAAAAAAATATAGAGGAACAGACTTCTAGAAGATTGTTTAATCGTCGCACTTTTGCCACCTGACAATCTGTGCCTGGCTTCAACAATGCTTTTTTTTTTAAAAAAAATCAGGCACTGAGAAGAAGAAAAGTCTTGTATCTGAGAGGAGAAGTAAGATTTAGAAGGGTAAGCAGCTGAAAATGTTAGGCGTAGAATTGGAGATTGAAGAGGGAAAACACACTAGGTCACAGTAACCAGTTCTCTGGCAGTGTTTCTCTCCCACTTGTCATGTCTCTGTGCAGAGGGAATAAAAAATTCTTTGTTGTTAATGCCAAAAAAAACCGAGCCATACGTGTGCCAATTCTTTTTCATTCTCAGTTTTGAACAACAAAGTTCTCAGGAAAATCACCTGAAATAAACTTCAGATGTAAAATGGTTAGGGGAAAAAGGGATAGTTTCAAATTTTCAAATCTCTGAGCCACTTTTGACATTTAAAATACTCTCTCTGTCTCTCTCTCCCTCTCCCTCTCCCTCTCTCTTACACACACACACACACACACACACACACAACATATCTATACATTTTGCAGACATTAGAGCAGGGGTCTCCAACCTGGGCAACTTTCATTCTGGCGGACTTCAACTCCCAGAATTCCCCAGCCAGCTTTGCTTGAAAGTTGCCCAGGTTGGAGACCTCTGCATTAGAGCTATATTTGAATAGAATAGAATAGAATAGAATAGAATAGAATAGAATAGAATAGAATAGAATAGAATAGAATAGAATAGTTGGAAGGGACCTTGGAGGTCTTCTAGTCCAACCCCCTGCTTAGGCAGGAAACCTTGTACTATTTCAGACAAATGGTTATCCAACATCTTAAAAACTTCCAGTGTTGGAGCATTCACAACTTCTGCAGGCAAGTTGTTCCACTGATTAATTGTTCTAACTGTTAGGAAATTTCTCCTAACAGTTGCTTCTCTCCTTGATCAGTTTCCACCCATTGCTTCTTGTTCTACCCTCAGGTGCTTTGGAGAATAGTTTGACTCCCTCTTCTTTGTGGCAGCTCCTGAGATATTGGAACACTGCTATCATGTCTCCCCTAGTCCTTCTTTTCATTAAACTAGACATACCCAGTTCCTGCAGCCGTTCTTCATATGTTTTAGCCTCCAGTCCCCTAATCTTCTTTGTTGCTCTTCTCTGTACTCTTTCTAGAGTCTTCACATCTTTTTTACATCGTGGTGACCGTAACTGGATACAGTTTTCCAAGTGTGGCCTTACCAAGGCCTTAGGGAGTAGTATTAACACTTCATGTGATCTTGATTCTAGCCCTCTGTTTATGCAGCCTAGAACTGTGTTGGCTTTTTGGGCAGCTGCTGCACACTGCTGGCTCATATTTAAATGGTTGTCCACTAGTACTCCAAGATCCCTCTCACAGTTATTACTATTGAGCAAGGTACCACATATACGGTACCTGTGCATTTTGGTTTTCTTTCACCATTGAATTTCATTTAGCTATTGCCCAATGTTCAAGTCTGTCATTTGAAAAGATGCTCTGCATAACTAGCCAGTTCCATATACCAATTTGATACATTTTCTGGAGGTTTTTTAAAAAAATATCCCTAATACTTATTATAAATCTCTTCCCATGGGCATACATGATCTAAATAGGCATAAGTGGAAGGTTAGGGGAAATCGAAAAGGGCACAAAGATTGTCAGTAAATCCTTGTAGAGGCTTTGTAGAGATGTGTGATTTATTCTGCAAGGCACTACACTTGCTTATCTGTACACTACTACTAAAACTCTAGTGTGATTGTTTGCAATCTTTAATCGGGCGAAAGGTTGCAAACCGCAAATATGTTAACTTAACAGAACGCATCCAAAATCTGGGACTCATGTTCCCAAGGGATTGAAATTTGGCAAAGTTGTGACTGCTTCACTGCTCCATGCCATCATGGTCAGCTGTGGTCATGCGACTGCCATTTTCAATGTTCTATGACAATTTCCCAAACTATCTTGCAATCCCTTGTCCTTCTGGAAAGGGAAGGGAAGCTTCTTGGATGAGAAGTGAAATATCTTCAAAGAAAAAACAAGGAAGTCCAGTATCCTCTTCAAAAAGCACCTTTGGGACAATCATGACCTGGGTGACTGAGAATCGCTATAGACATTTAAACCAGGGGTGAAAGCCAGCAGGTTCTGACAGGTTCTGGAGCACTGGTAGCAGAAATTTTGAGCAGTTCGGAGAACCGCCAAATACCAGCTGGCCAGCTGGCCCCAGAGTGGGGTGGGAATGGAGATTTTGCAATATCCTTCTCCCAGGAGGGGGAAGGAATGGAGATTTTGCAGTATCTTTCCCCTGTCACGCCCACCAAGCCACGCCCACCAAGCCACGCCCACAGAAAGAGTAGTGTAATTCCTGTGTGCAAATCATAGCCATTATTGTAAGGTTTTCTCTCAGAGTCTTCCTTCTGGATCTGGTTCTCCTCTACCTGTAACTTTGGCTTCTGCCATATGATCTCTAAACTATATTCATATCTAATTTAGGTCCCTTGGGTCATAAAGAACCTGAAGCCAGAAGTTTGGAAGACAAACTTTGGAACAAAATCCAAACTCTATGACAGCATGTAGTTAGCACATATCTTTACACATAATACAAAGACTGAATAATGAATAAATCACTGTGTTTATCAAGGCACATCTCCTCATGTTTCATCTGGAACCATTAAAAGATGACCTACTTATACTAATCTTACAATTAATACTCAGACACTCTAGGTTTTCTGTGTGGGCGTTAGTAGCTCTTGAAATACAAGGGACATTGTTCTGATTGTAACTGCAGATAAACATCAGTCTTACTACTACTTTCTCTTCATCTATTTCTCTGTAAAAAAAAAAAGAGAGAGATGGTCTAGGTAAGACAGCCTGAAAAATAGCATTTTAGTCACCCTATCCCCAAATACTTGCTTACTGAGTCACCTGTTTGTTGGTCTTGGATCGTCTTAATCAAGGGTGTTTATTTTAACAAATCAGTACAATTTACATCTTAACCTTTTTTTCTTATAAAGAAAATTGTTTGGGTAGCTGACAAGTAGAAATCTCCTACAAGTTATTTAAGCAACAGTACCTTAAAATTAGAATTGTTAGATCAGCAATTTGTGTTTAAAAATATAAATAATTACATTATTCATAGTCAAGAAAGGCTACGTGGGAAAAAGTAGAAAAGAAATTTCACTTTTTAAATTATTTTGACTTAATTTTAATAAACCACTGTAAGCCGTGTATTAATAAAGTTTTGAAACATCATATCTGAACACATGAACATTTTGAGTAACGCTGGTTAGATTCTACCTACACCTTTATTGTTGAATTTCATTTCTCCACTAAAACAAGAGACCAATAAAGATGAAAATAAGGGTAAAATATGAATTTGTCAATTGTTAATTTAAAACTTTAGGCCAGTTTTGAAAAAACAAAAGTACTTGATGGTAATGGAAAGCATATATTATCAGTGTAAAATAAATAGCATCAGCTATTAAAAACAACTTCGGCCACTATGTCAGGTTACAAGTCAAAATCTTGCCAGTGAAATGACTATCAAGGTGAAATTCATTCTTTCCGTTGAAGAGATCTGTAGAATTTGGGAGCATCAATTACTATGAAATATGCCACTACTGATAGCAGGACAAAGAATAAATTCTTTTCCATGGTTTTTAAGATGTCAGAATTCTCATAGGAGGTCATGTGGACTTTCAAATAATTGTATCTCCAATTATGTACGAATTAATAGGTTATAAACAGCACTTTGAATTGTGCTCAGAAATGGACTTATAGCCAATTACACCTATAACAAAGGTATAGTTTGCTCCTTGTAATTAGGATGCAGAACAGGTGACTGAACATCTATTTCCTGCAATCCAAACCAGCATAGCCAATTATGAGCTGGGCTAAAAATGAGAATTTATGTTAGGAAATTATTATTTGTCTAACTAGTTGGCCAGGCAAAATATAAACCAACTACGTATGTTTGCAGTAAGAAAGGTATTATATTGCTTTAAGGTTGTGCTGCATCATCATGCATCTTGATTGGCTGAGCTCTGTAGCCAATGTACATAAGGAAAGCTAAATGATGGCTTGTGGGACTCTGCAGTGTTGTTACCTGCTGATATGCTGCAACTGTATATTAGAGCTCTAAGTATGATCATTGCTTGATCATGGCTATTTACTGATTCCTCAATATTTACTGACTGTTATGTATTGAACTATGTTCCTAAAGAAGATCTGGTTTGTTGTGCAAGTCTATGTTTGGTAAGAGGACTAGGTATTTGTAATATCCCTGGACTGGCTGTATATGTGTATGACCTGGATTGTTTTGGACTATGATTTTGCTTTTTCTCTAAAAATAAAGTAATATCAAACCCAGTTTGTCTGTGTAGTAACTGTTACTGTCCACAACCAGTCTCAGTCGCTTTCATGCGTAATCTCAAAGGGTACTCTGCTCAATAGTCCACAACCTTGGTTGCGAGATCAGATTACCCTTAATATTGGTTATGGGCACAGAACACTGAGAGTGGGTGTGAATATACAGTAATTATTCAGACGGCTGTGTTTGGTATAAATTGTCCAATTTATGGAGGGCAGAGGTGGGTTTCTGTAGGGCAGAGGTGGGTTTCAGCAGATTCTGACCAGTTCTGGAGAACTGATAGCGGAAATTTTGAGTAGTTCAGAGAACCAGTAGTAAAAATTCTGAATGGCCTTGCCCCCATCTATTTCTCTGCCTCCCAAGTCCCAGCTGATCAGGAGGAAATGAGGATTTTGCAGTAACCTTCCCCTGGATTGGGAGGGAATGGAGATTTTACAGTATCCTTCCCATGCCACTCCCACCAAGCCACGTCCACCAAGCCATGCAACATTCACCACGACACACCCACAGAACTGGTTGTAAAATGATTTGAAACCCACCACTGCTGGAGGGGTATAAGTACTCTCTTACAGTACTCTCCTACTGTGATCGGTTTTGCTCAACAACATAGTTGTATCATTGCAATAGTGGCGAATATCTTAGCTCGAGTGTAGGACGAGGGTAAAGGTTTGTTCTCCGAGTTTAGTTTGGATTGGTTTCTGAACGTTTCTTTACCAGGCTAGGTAATATCTTTAGAGGAGATTTAAAAGAAATTAAAAGAATTTAGAATTTAAAAGAAACCAGAGTTTTGAAGAAGTCCTCAACCGTGGAGTGTAATTTTCTCGCATTTTTAAAAAAATTGTTATGAGAAGTAAGAGATATGGATGCCCCATCTTTCATTATGTTATCGATATAATAGCCTGAAGCTTCCATAGCTTCCTATAGTTCGTTAATTCCCAGGTGAAGTCATAATGACCAGAGGTTTTTTTTTTCAGAAGTGGCTCTGTTGTGACCATCTGTCCTTGGGAAATTGTTGGAAGGCTTCTCCTTCCTCTGGAGAAATTCCTCACCCAATTTGGCAGAGGATTTCAAAAGGCTGTTTGTGCCTGGTTTTAAGACACACACACATACACAAACTATATATCTAGAGTATTCCCACTGAAATCAGAAAACACCACTGACTTATAAAAGATAAATGCAAATGTTTTTTTTTAAAGCCACTAGGAAGTGTCATCATAAAAGCAGTCTATTAGAGCATGCTATGTACATCATATTAAAAATAATAAAGCTACTGCTTATGCAGATTTATATCATAAATCCTTTGTCTACTAAGATGTAGGTTCTACTGTGTCCAGTTGGATGTATTTTGAGCTGAATATAAACAGAAGCACCATTTTATTAACTGGTTAAAATTCATTTGATGTATGACTAGGATTTCTATAATTACGTGTCAGACCCAGCTCAGTTTGCCTTAACCATTTTTGGTGGCTAGGAATTGACATCAGAAGAGAAGCACAGTGAGTGAGCAACTTCCCATTTTATAAACAAATACATTTCTGTTTGCAGAACACAGTTTCTAGGAATATGTTTCTTGCCCCCGAAATGATTTATAACCTAAATAGTATAATTCAACCTTGCTTAGTCTGGGCCTTTGCCATAGGTGTGGGCTACAATTCTGAGCCAGCAGAAGAGAGCTGTAATGTATGAAATTAACTTCACTGAATGTCATGGCTTAATTATTTTCAAGATTTAATGAGATCAGGGTTAAACTATGTACTCAGTCATGAACATAGTAAATACCCTTGGGACAGTGGTTATTATCGCTGCTTAACTTATTTTGCAGGGTTGTTATGAGCACCCTAAAAGAAATCGAGGACACAAATAGGGTAAACAAAGAAGATTAATATTCTAGGTACTAACACCTCCAATTTATCAGTCCCATCAATCTCTCATGAATTTACAATATAGATATTTGAGGGATATTGGTATTTCTTCCTGCCCCTCTTCAATTTCAAAATACATGTAATGCTATCTCAATTTTAGTTGGAGATTAGAGATTTACCGTCTGACCCACAGAGGCATCTGTACTACAAATTAAGTATGAATATTTAAAGTCAGTCTAGATGCCTCAGCTGAACCCATAAAGGTCATCAAAAAGATCCTGAATTATTTATAACAATCTTTGTTATATTTCTCATTTCCTGCCTTCTCAAAGCAAAACTGCAGTTATCTTGTTGGACAAAGAAATTGTAATAATAACCTTGAGGGACACCATAGCATGGTATTTCTTTCTCTCTGTCTCCCACATCCTGCTGTTGTCCTGGTCAAGGTAGAAAGTATAAGGTGCATGTAGTGATGTGTATTTATTTGTGATTGTGAGTGTTTTTCCTTTCGTCCCCTTTCTGGCAAAACAGTTCTATTTTGTTTTTAAAAAGTTGTCTTCTATAATGATTGCAACAATAAATGTTTGTTTGGAGCCTGGTGCAGAGGAGAAGTCCAATTAAAATATTTCTCAGGAAAAAAAAACCAGTTCTGAATTCAGCCAATTCAAAGGCAGCTCCAATTCCTCCCAAGAATTTTGCTTATTGAAAATTTATTTATTTTTTTCTCTCACAGCTGAGGACTTTTGCCATGATTGTCTTTTGTATTCGCAGGTGTGTATACTTTTGCACCCAGGTATACTCTGGTGAACACTACAGAAACATTGGGCTCTTTTACAAAGATATGGCATAGCTGAAAAACAGATGCACTGCGTTTAATCAAAGCAGAAAAAAATAGTTCACCAGCAGAAAATGAAATTAATTCATATGAACATCATTGTTTTGTAAATGTTCATAGAAAACAATTGGATTTGGTTTTCTAGACCAGAAAATTCAAAACACTTGGGTAAATAATGTGAATGATTAAATAAAGGTGAATGATTTCTACTAGATGTATTTAAAAAAAAATAACTGAGACAGAAAGATGTCTATGGAGATTCTCAGTCATCTAGCTCATGGTTTCCCCAAAGGTGCTTTTTCAAGAGGCAACTGGACTTTCTTATTTTTCTTTGAAGACGTTTCACTTCTCATCCAAGAAATGGATGGTGGGGAATGGAAGGATTTATATTCCTTGTGGACAGCTTGTCATTTGCATTCTTTTAGAGTTGTTGAGGCCACTTGGAGCTTTATTTGTGTCCTCAGGATCTCCTGAGTAGTGCAAGTGGGTGTGGAGCCTTCTTAGAACTGATGAAAGGACTGTGTTATAGACTGGAGATCGATGATAGCATATCCCTCCTGCTCTGTTGAGAGAGGGCTGCTCAATTTTGACATAGATGCAGTGGTGGGATTCAGCCAGTTCGCACCACTTCGGGAGAACCGGTTGTTAACTTTCTGAGCAGTTTTGTGAACTGGTTGTTGGAAGAAATCATTAGGGCAGAGAACCGGTTGTTAAATTATTTGAATCTCACCACTGCATAGATGGCCTCTTTGACCCCTCTTTCAAACCTCTCTGTCCCTGATCCAAAATATTGACTTTACTGGGAAAAGAATGGCCTTTGTAAATGCAGATGGACTGCTGAATCTTGTCCTGATGGGTTTGTTCTCCTATGTTGTGCCATGTGTTTATGAAGTGGTTGTTTTGTTTCCCCAATGTACAGATCTGCACATGCCTCACTGCATTGTACTGCATATACCACGTTGCTCATTTTGTGTCTGAGTGTTTTATTGCTGAGGTGAACAAGCTTCTGCCTTCGCGTATTTTAGTGTTTAAAGTGTGCACATATGTTGTGTTGACTGCGGATCCTCCCGATTCTTCCATTCCCCACCATCCGGTCAGAGCTGAAGAAGCTTCTTGGATGAGAAGCAAAATGTCTTCAAAGAAAAACGAGAAAGTCCAGTTGCCTCTTGAAAAAGCACCTTTGGGGACAGAAAGATGGAATACAAATAGAAAACAGAACCAGCTGCATAATTGGGAGCCAATGTTATGGAACATACAAACCATGGTGTAACTGCTGGATGTTGCAGTAACATTCAAACACATTCTCTGAAACAAGCTCAGGTACACCCTGTTAGGGTAGTCTTAATATCAGCTGAACATTAACAAAGTCACTTTGTGACACAGTTACCACGAGGAGGCATGTCTTTTCTGCCATAGTGCCTGGCTTATGCAACACCATCCCCCCCCTCCCAAGTGAAATCTGGCTTCATCCATGTTTGTTTTCCAGAAGCCCTCAAAACTTGGTTATGCTCTTAGGGCAGGGGTCTCCAAAGGGCATGAGTTGCTGTGGTGGCTCCATTGCCATTAGTATCTTGCTGCCCTCTTTCTTTTCATCACAATTTTAAGTTCTCTCGATTTCTTAATCGTTTTATAGCTTTTACAGTACACCTCCCCCTTGTGTCATTTTTCCAGAGCTTGGTAGCCATATAAATATGGTAAATGATTGAATCAATAACAGGCTTTTCAGTCTAGCACCTCTGTAGTGCAGTACTCTGGGGAAAGTTGCTTTATAGCTTCTTCTTTTTTTTTAACACCAAGCGACCTCTGCCCTCTGGAATAAGGTTCCCCTTAAGATTTGAATGGGCCATCAGAGTCCCCCGATCTTTCAAAGGGCCATGAAGACCTGGTTCTTGGCCCAGGCCTTTGGCAAGCGGGATTGAAGTGTGATTTTTTGTTGTTGCCAACCAGGTTTGTTCTCTCTGTCATCTTCACCCTTGTTTATGTTTTGTGTTGTTTTTTTTCCATTTTTAACAATGTGTAAACATCCAAAGTCACTGGGAGTCAGGCAGCATATACATTTAATTAGCCGATTGACTGATTATTACAGCTAATGGCATCTCACAGTTAAAGCCACCCTTTTGTTTTCCCAACCGACTGTAGCTCTGTGAAAACAGTGAACAGCACAGCACACCCGGTCAAGCCTTTGGCTCTCTTGGCTCTCTTGGCTTAATCTGGCTGCCCCCGTTGCTTTGTCACTGCAGGGTGTGTTGTGCTTCGCTCCTATCCTCCCGGTCCCTTCCTTCAAAAGGCTTGTTTCCCCCATAATAGAAACCTGCATGCAATTATTTCAGAAGGACCGAAACTGGCCGCGAGAGCAGTAAAAGTATCTCGCGGAAGACGCCCCGACTGACCCGTTCCTACTTTTGAGCTCTGAGCACATGCCGTCTTAGTATATTCTCTCAACCCTTAAAAGTGCTCACACACGCACACGCAGAGTCTATTTTAAGTTGAGAATTTCAGGGTGCTAAATTCTGCGTTCGAGCACTTCCCTACACACACCTGTTTCACACGCCGCATGAAAAGAACATTTTTGAACTGTCCTAGGAGTGTCCTCACTGATGCCATCCTTCCTTCCCTCACCCTGTGCCAACTAGCATGCACTCCAGCTGATTGAAGGGAGGAGGGGGGGCATTCCCTCCAGCCCCTTTGATTGTCGTGCTTGCTTTGCCTTGACAGTTTCCAGGGTGAGAGAAAAACAAACAAACTGCTTATCTTTAAGCCTGGTGAACTGGGGACAGATTACCATAATGCTTAACTTTTATTAGTTTAACAGAAGCCCAGTAAAATGGTGCCAAGGCTCCATGATGCCATGACTTCAAGCAGGAGGGCGGGGGTAGAGCAGAGGAAGGGGAAAGTTTCTGCTAACGTAAAACCATCGGCTCAAAAATCAATACATGGCAGCCAGATTAGATGGTCCTCTTCTTACAACCGTTTCCTTTAGCGGCCGTTGAAGTTACAGCGGCACGTAAAGTGACCCACAACCAGTCCTTGCCTGTACACCTGCTGCAACGTTTTATCTATTTTTTATTTTATTTAGAAAATTTATATTGCCGTCTATCTTGTATATCTACAGGAATATAAAAACATTGTATTAAAAAAAATAAAAACAATCAAAGAAAATAATCAAATAATCAAATAATATAATAGCCCTCCACCCACCCCGGCGACAACACATCACACAAGCCATTTAATGGTCACATGATTAAGATTGATTAAAATTCAAGTGCTTGGCAATCAGCATATATTTATAATGGTTGCAGCATCCCAAGATCTTTTGATCGCTATAGAACCGCAGTGGCACAGTGGTTAGAATGTGGTACTGCAGGCTACTTCTGCTGACTGCCGGCTGCCAGCATTTTGGCAGTTTGAGTCTCACCAGGCTCAAAGTTGACTCAGCCTTCCATCCTTCCGAGGTTGGTAAAATGAAGACCCAAAATTGTTGAGGGCAATATGCTGACTCTGTAAACTGCTTAGAGAGGGCTGTAAAGTACTGTGAAGCGGTATATAAGTCTAAGTGCTAGTGCTATTTGTGACCTTCCCAGCCGGCTTCCAGCAAGCATAGTTCATGCGGGAAGCCAATTTTGCTGAATCGCTGCACGGTTGATTTAACAATGGCAGGGATTCACTTAACAACCGCAGCCAAAAAGATGCTAAAATTGGACATGACTTAACAATTGACTTGCTTAGGAATGGAAATTCTAGTCCTAATTGTGGTGCTAAGTGGAGGGCTACCTGTAATCTCAATTCAGAATTTAGTTAAACCTGACATCTTCCGAAGGATGCAAGGATCCCCACGATAATCACATAATCACGGGAATGTTGTAAGGACACATGGTGCTGATCTCAGATTGGTGCAAATTGGGAACAGGGCTTTCAATCTAAAATTTGCATATCAAAGGAAGGGGATGAAAGTGCTAAGTGAAAAGATAGCATCTTCTCTTTGGAATCTTAAAAATCAAAAGTCAACACCTTTTCTGACCAACAACTATTATTAAAAAGCATAACCTTTTGTGAGCTGTAGCTCAGTCCCTCAGATGTTGGAAATGCAGAATTTCCTGAATCTTATACATTCAATTCTTAGCCATTTAATACAGGTAGTCCTTGACTCACAACGACAATTGAGCCCAACATTCTGTGGCTAAGGGAAATGTTTGTTAAGTGAGTTTTGTCCATATTTTACAACCTTTCTTGTTAAGTGAATCACTACAGTAGTTAAGGTACTACTGTAGTGATTTAACATGACTGTTAAAAAAAGACAACAAAGAATGTTCTTTCTGCGACAACTCAGTAAGCTCAAACTGCCCAAGGAGCTGCTGATCCAGTTCTACAGAGGAATTATTGAGTCTGTCATTTGCACCTCTATAACTGTCTGGTTCGGTTCTGCAACCCAACAAGAAAAACACAGACTTCAGAGGATAATTAGAACTGCAGAAAAAATAATTACTACCAACCTGCCTTCCATTGAGAACCTGTATACTGCACGAATCAAGAAGAGGGCCGTGAAAATAATTGCAGATCCCTCGCATCCTGGACATAAACTGTTTCAATTCTATTCTATTCTATTCTATTCTAAATGAACCTGGCTTCCAATTGCATATTGGAAATTGGAAATTCCACGATTGAAAATTCCATATTATTTACATATAAATAAATTTAATACAGTTCCACTTGCCATGAAACAAAGGTAAAAACAAAATAACATATATACTATTTTAAACAGTGCTAGTGTTGTACAGTTATTTCTGACCATCATATTCTAGAATGTCAACTTATCTATCATTCTTTTTTATTTATTTATTTACATTTATATCCCGCCCTTCTCCGAAGACTCACGGCGGCTTACAGTGTATAAGGCAATAGTCTCATTCTATTTGTATATTTACAAAGTCAACTTATTGCCCCCCCAACAATCTGGGTCCTCATTTTACCTACCTTATAAAGGATGGAAGGCTGAGTCAACCTTGGGCCGGGCTTGAACCTGCAGTAATTGCAGGCTGCTGTGTTCTAATAACAGGCTTCTTACCTAATACCTAATACCTACATTCTAATACCTACATAGTATCTCTTTCCGTGTCCACCTAACCTGATTCTTTCCGTGTCCACCTAACCTGATTCTTTCGCAACTTCAAGCATCTGGATTTTGATCACATGACCATGGGGATGCTGCAACAGTCATAAGTGTAAATAACGGTCATAAGTCACTTTTTTCAGTGCTGTTGTAATTTCAAACGGTCACTAAATGAACTGTTGTAACTTGAGGATTACTTGTAGCAAGTCATGGGGGAAGGCTAAGACAGGAACTGTAGCCGCACATATATAGAGGATATCAGATTGGAGGGGAAAGCACCCTAGAAAGCAATTATTCATAAAACGAAGGCAATTCTGAACTGCTTTAAAAAGTTCCAAATTTGGTCTTGCTAATTATTAAACACATTTTTTTTTTTAAAAAAACCTGCATTATATTAAATCAGGCCACAGCAGGGTAGTATGGAGGTGTATCTATCTATAGAAAATCTTGTCCCACAGCATTTTAAAAAGCGGCATTTCTGACTCACTCCCATTTAGTAACATATTAAAATGCACATTGCAATAGCTATTTTCAACAGGGCTCCATTAACACTGTAGGTAAAGAGTGCTGTTCCCCCCATTCAGCTGTGAAATTCTTATAAAAAGTGCAGTGAGTGAGAGGAAAAAAGTTCCCAAATTGGCAACAGGTATTTGTTCTCACTTCCCCTTCTGCTTAATTTACCTCCCATACTTTACAACACACACACACACAGACACAAACACACACAGACTCCAAATCTGGATTCCTCTTTGTACTCTATCTCAGGCTGGATATTTAGAGCTTAGTTCAGACAACACGTTGACTTCTATACTTCTATACTGATCCCAAAACTTTTGGGCACCAGAGAGTGGTTCCATGGAGAAAGGTTTTTCTGCAGACCGGAGGGGACATGGTTTTGCAGGTTGCCTGCATCTGAAGGATGGGGCTTCGTTTGTGTACGTGGCCAGGTTGCTGGCATGCCACTCTCCAGTACAGGTCCACAGCCCAGGGGTTGGGGACTCTTGCTTTAGAGCAGTGTTTCTCAATCTTGGCAACTTTAAGATATGTGGGCTTCAACTCCCAGAAGTCCCCAGCCAGCCAGCATGCTTGCTAGACGATGGTTTAGCAATGCCAAATCCAGCTCATTATGATTTATTCAATAAATCCAAATTGAACAGGCCATTCTAAATACATATTTAAAAAAGGCAAAATAAAAATATGTTGACTATTCTTACCCGCCTAATAGGGGCGGCCCAGGTGGCTTCCTATGAAGCAGTAACAAACAAGAGCAACCCCAAATGTAACAGCATTGACTCAGCCACCTTTTCAATTAAGGAATAAAATACATGCTGGTCGTGCATGCACTGAACCACAAACCGGCCATCCAGATTTTAGTTTAATATTGGATTTTCTGCTGACTGCTGGTGACTGCCTGGACAAGCCCCTACAGTTTTCTTGGCAAGATTATTCGATACAAGAATGCAGAAAAATAGAGGTAGTCCCCGTTTAACAACCCTAATTGAGACTGGTGACTCTGTTGCTAAGGAAAGTAGTCATTAAGAAAAATATTGTGTGACTGCTCTGCTTAAAAACAGCAATTCTAGCAGTCGATAATCAAGGATTACCTGTAGAACTGAAAAGCTCTTTTCTTCCACCCCCCGCCCCCAAATGACAGGTAGTCCTCGACTTGCGACAATTGAGCTCAAAATTTGTGTTGCTAAGTGACATGTTTGTTAAGTGAATTTTGCCCCATTTTATGACCTTTCTCGCCACAGTTGTTAAGTGAATCATTGCAGTTGTTATGTTAGAAATGTGGTTATTAAGTAAATCCAGCTTCCCCATTGACTTTGCTTGTCACAAGGTATCAAAAGAGGATCACGTGACCCCGGGATACTGCAACTGTCATAAATACAAATCAGTGGCCAAACGTCTTAATTTTGATCACGTAGCCATGGAGATGCTTGCAACGGTCATCCATGTGAAAAATGGGTCACAGATCATTTTTTTCAGTGTCTTATATTTTTGAATGGCCACTAAACAAATAGCAGGAAGTTGAGGACTATATGTATTGTCATGTGTGAGGTGGCCATGATGTCAAGTCTAAAAGTACCTAATTGCCACAGAACAAAGGACTATAAGGGGCGTGCATAAGAGCAAAAACGTGCCTGCCGTTCCTATCCTATTGTTTTTTTTTATTTATTTTTATTTATTTTATTTATTTACATTTATATCCCGCCCTTCTCCGAAGACTCAGGGCGGCTTACAGTGTATAAGGCAATAGTCTCATTCTATTTGTATATTTACAAAGTCAACTTATTGCCCCCCCAACAATCTGGGTCCTCATTTTACCTACCTTATAAAGGATGGAAGGCTGAGTCAACCTTGGCCCTGTGGGATTCGAACCTGCAGTAATTGCAGGCTGCTGTGTTTTAATAACAGGCTATCTAACAGCCTGAGCCACCACGGCCATTTTCCATATATATATATGGTGCACAACCAAGCCCCCACCCAAACAGGACACACCCCCAGCCAATCAGAGCACAAAAAACCCCCATCCAATCAGAGCACAGCCAAGCTCCCACCCAATCAGTTCAAACCCCCACTAGCAGTTAAAAAGGAAGAAACAGCTGCAATCACACATTGCTCCCAGAAGCACGAAGCTGAAGCCTGAAGATGACGAATGAGACTTCGTCGAAACGTCGCCAAGATACTTCCAATTTTACGCGGGAGAAAGCCCGAATAACCAAAGACCTACATACAAATACCCGCGAAAACCTCAGAAAACATATATATATATATATATATATATATATATTGGAAGTGTCTTGGCGACGTTTCGACGAAGTCTTATTCGTCATCTTCAGGCTTCAGCTTCGTGCTGGGAGCAATGTGTGATCGCAGCTGTTTCTTCCTTTAACTGCTAGTGGGGTTTGAACTGATTGGGTGGGAGCTGGCTGTGCTCTGATTGATGGGGGCTGCCTGATTGGCTGGTGTGTTGTTGTGGGGCTTGGTTGTGCTCAGTCTAGTCTGTGCTGCAGGGGATTTGAGCTGTTGAGCTGCATAGCTGTTGTTTGGCTTTGTGGTCGTGCTACATCTTCATAGTGGGTGTCAGTCTGCTGCATGAATGGATTGGAGGGGTTTGAAATGGCTAATGTTGCAGCTGCGGTCTGGCTTCTGGTCCTTGGTCGTGCTTCATGATCAGTGTGGGTTTGGGTCTGCTTTCTGGGTGGATGTGCGGTGGTGGCATCCTGTGTGGACCTTGTGAGTGTGGGTCTGGTGTCATTCCTCGTGTTAGGGACTCGTTTGTCAATAAGGCGGGTTTCCAAATGGCTGGTAGGCGGAGGTGTCATCTCGTTTGTTCATGCTGTGTGGGCGTTTTCTATCTCAATGGCTTCTCTGATTATTCTGTTGTTAAAGTGTTCAGTTTTGGCGATAGTTCTGGTCTTTTAAAGTCAATATCATGTCCTGTGACTTTAAAGTGTTGGACCAGGGAAGAAGTTAGTTCCTCTTTTGAATGAGTTCTTGTGTTCTTCAATGCGTGCACTTATTCTTCTGTTGGTTTGTCCAATGTATGTGGTGGGGCAGGCGGTGCATGGGATTTCATATACTCCTTGATTTTCTAACTCAATTTTGTCTTTGGGGTTTCTTAGGATGGTGGATATTTTTCTGTTTGTGCAGAATGCTGTCTTGATGTTGTGTTTGTGGAGGATCTTGCTGATTCTGTCTGTGGTGCCTTTTATATATGGGAGGAGGGCTGTGCCGTTTTCTTGTTCTCTGTCTTGGATTTTAGTGGGGGGTTCTTTTTGGATTAGCTTGGTAATCTTATTTGTTTGGAATCCATTGGATGTTAGTACGTTAGTGAGAGTGTCCAGTTCGGGTTTTAGGTGTTGTTCATCAGCTAAGCATTTTGTTCTGGAGATGAGTGTCTTGGCTACGGAGTTGATCTGTGCTGGGTGGTGGTGTGAGAGTGCGTGCAGATAGCGGTTTGTGTGTGTTTTCTTCTGGTAGATGGTGTGTCCTAGGAGCCATTGGGTTTCTGTAGACTAAGACATCCAGGAAGGGAAGTTGGTTATTAACTTCTGTTTCCATGGTGAACTGTATTTTGGGGTGTAGGCTATTGAGGTGTGTGAGGAAGTTGTCAAGTTTTTCTTTCCCGTGTGGCCAGATTATGAAGATGACGAATGAGACTTCGTCGAAACGTCGCCAAGATACTTCCAATTTTACGGGAGAAAGCCGAATAACCAAAGACCTACATACAAATACCGCGAAAACCTCAGAAAACATATATATATATATATATATATATTGGAAGTGTCTTGGCGGCGTTTCGGCGAAGTCTTATTCGTCATCTTCAGGCTTCAGCTTCGTGCTGGGAGCAATGTGATCGCAGCTGTTTCTTCCTTTAACTGCTAGTGGGGTTTGAACTGATTGGGTGGGAGCTGGCTGTGCTCTGATTGATGGGGGCTGCCTGATTGGCTGGGGTGTGTCCTGTGTTGGTGGGGCTTGGTTGTGCTCAGTCTAGTCTGTGCTGCAGGGGATTTGAGCTGTTGAGCTGCATAGCTGTTGTTTGGCTTTGTGGTGGTGCTACATCTTCATAGTGGGTGTCAGTCTGCTGCATGAATGGATTGGAGGGTTTGAAATGGCTAATGTTGCAGCTGCGGTCTGGCTTCTGGTCCTTGGTCGTGCTTCATGATCAGTGTGGGTTTGGGTCTGCTTTCTGGGTGGATGTGCGGTGGTGACATCCTGTGTGGACCTTGTGAGTGTGGGTCTGGTGTCATTCCTCGTGTTAGGGACTCGTTTGTCAATAAGGCGGGTTTCCAAATGGCTGGTAGGCGGAGGTGTCATCTCGTTTGTTCATGCTGTGTGGGCGTTTTCTATCTCAATGGCTTCTCTGATTATTCTGTTGTTAAAGTGTTCAGTTTTGGCGATAGTTCTGGTCTTTTTAAAGTCAATATCATGTCCTGTGACTTTAAAGTGTTGGACCAGGGAAGAAGTTGGTTCCTCTTTTTTGAATGAGTTCTTGTGTTCTTCAATGCGTGCACTTATTCTTCTGTTGGTTTGTCCAATGTATGTGGTGGGGCAGGCGGTGCATGGGATTTCATATACTCCTTGATTTTCTAACTCAATTTTGTCTTTGGGGTTTCTTAGGATGGTGGATATTTTTCTGTTTGTGCAGAATGCTGTCTTGATGTTGTGTTTGTGGAGGATCTTGCTGATTCTGTCTGTGGTGCCTTTTATATATGGGAGGAGGGCTGTGCCGTTTTCTTGTTCTGTCTTGGATTTTAGTGGGGGGTTCTTTTTGGATTAGCTTGGTAATCTTATTTGTTTGGAATCCATTGGATGTTAGTACGTTAGTGAGAGTGTCCAGTTCGGGTTTTAGGTGTTGTTCATCAGCTAAGCATTTTGTTCTGGAGATGAGTGTCTTGGCTACGGAGTTGATCTGTGCTGGGTGGTGGTGTGAGAGTGCGTGCAGATAGCGGTTTGTGTGTGTTTTCTTCTGGTAGATGGTGTGTCCTAGGAGCCATTGGGTTTCTGTAGACTAAGACATCCAGGAAGGGAAGTTGGTTATTAACTTCTGTTTCCATGGTGAACTGTATTTTGGGGTGTAGGCTATTGAGGTGTGTGAGGAAGTTGTCAAGTTTTTCTTTCCCGTGTGGCCAGATTATGAAGGTCCCACCCAATGAGACTTCGTCGAAACGTCGCCAAGACACTTCCAATTTTACACGGGAGAAAACCCGAACAACCAAAGACCTATATACAAACACCCGTGAAAACCTCAGAAAACATATATATATATATATATATATATATAGTGTCTTGGCGACGTTTCGTCGAAGTCTTATTCGTCATCTTCAGGCTTCAGCTTCGTGCTGGGAGCAATGTGATCGCAGCTGTTTCTTCCTTTAACTGCTAGTGGGGTTTGAACTGATTGGAGCTGTGCCTGATTGGATGGGGGTTTTTGTGCCTGATTGGCTGGGGTGTGTCCTGTTTTGGGGCTTGGTGCTCAGTCTAATCTGTGCTGCAGGGGATTTGAGCTGTTGAGCTGCATAGCTGTTGTTTGGCTTTGTGGTCGTGCTACATCTTCATAGTGGGTGTCAGTCTGCTGCATGAATGGATTGGAGGGTTTGAAATGGCTAATGTTGCAGCTGCGGTCTGGCTTCTGGTCCTTGGTCGTGCTTCATGATCAGTGTGGGTTTGGGTCTGCTTTCTGGGTGGATGTGCGGTGGTGACATCCTGTGTGGACCTTGTGAGTGTGGGTCTGGTGTCATTCCTCGTGTTAGGGACTCGTTTGTCAATAAGGCGGGTTTCAAATGGCTGGTAGGCGGAGGTGTCATCTCGTTTGTTCATGCTGTGTGGGCGTTTTCTATCTCAATGGCTTCTCTGATTATTCTGTTGTTAAAGTGTTCAGTTTTGGCGATAGTTCTGGTCTTTTAAAGTCAATATCATGTCCTGTGACTTTAAAGTGTTGGACCAGGGAAGAAGTTGGTTCCTCTTTTTTGAATGAGTTCTTGTGTTCTTCAATGCGTGCACTTATTCTTCTGTTGGTTTGTCCAATGTATGTGGTGGGGCAGGCGGTGCATGGGATTTCATATACTCCTTGATTTTCTAACTCAATTTTGTCTTTGGGGTTTCTTAGGATGGTGGATATTTTTCTGTTTGTGCAGAATGCTGTCTTGATGTTGTGTTTGTGGAGGATCTTGCTGATTCTGTCTGTGGTGCCTTTTATATATGGGAGGAGGGCTGTGCCGTTTTCTTGTTCTGTCTTGGATTTTAGTGGGGGGTTCTTTTTGGATTAGCTTGGTAATCTTATTTGTTTGGAATCCATTGGATGTTAGTACGTTAGTGAGAGTGTCCAGTTCGGGTTTTAGGTGTTGTTCATCAGCTAAGCATTTTGTTCTGGAGATGAGTGTCTTGGCTACGGAGTTGATCTGTGCTGGGTGGTGGTGTGAGAGTGCGTGCAGATAGCGGTTTGTGTGTGTTTTCTTCTGGTAGATGGTGTGTCCTAGGGAGCCATTGGGTTTTCTGTAGACTAAGACATCCAGGAAGGGAAGTTGGTTATTAACTTCTGTTTCCATGGTGAACTGTATTTTGGGGTGTAGGCTATTGAGGTGTGTGAGGAAGTTGTCAAGTTTTTCTTTCCCGTGTGGCCAGATTATGAAGATGACGAATGAGACTTCGTCGAAACGTCGCCAAGACACTTCCAATTTTACACGGGAGAAAACCCGAACAACCAAAGACCTATATACAAACACCCGTGAAAACCTCAGAAAACAAATATTGCACCTCTACGGGGAGGAAATCCACCATCTGACCAGGACCTATGAAAAACTAGAAGTCCAAAGAGCTTCCATTTTATGTGACCTCGCATTCCTACGAAACTGCCGCGATCAAAATTTAATCCCCAAATGCTTCCAATTGAAATTCCACTCCAACTCTGCAGCCACCAAACGCATCCTAAAAAGAACAGAATTGGCCTTAATCAGAAATGAACTTCACACAAAAAGATTCCTCCTAGATCAAATCAACAAAGATCTCCTCACACTTCACCTCAAACTCAGCAACAAGATGCACCCTGCACTTTGGGACAAATCCAAACAACTTGCCGTCTGGAGAGCCGAAACACAGACCACCCTCAAGACAGACACGCACACCAACAAACTCCAAAGACTACAAGAACGCCAGAAACAAACCCCTCCACCCTCACAGCAACACATGAAACAAACAGTGCATAACATCTCAGATAGGATCCTCACCAAAGCTGAAACCGATGTCCTTTCCAAAGGATTCAACTTTGCAGTCACGCCCAAAATACATCCCCACCGAAACCATTATATGCGGAGTTGAAACCAGCCTGACCAAAATCAACCCCGATGATGCTAACAAAATCAGACTCGAGATCTCCAACATCCTCTGCACCAGCAAGCCACCCAAAAGCAACTTACCCAAAGAGGAACAGACAGCACTACTTAACCTGAAAAAAGATACCAGCATAATAATCCTACCAGCAGACAAGGGCAATGCCACGGTGGTTATGAACACATCTGACTACCAAACCAAATTAACCAACCTACTCCAAGACCCTGCATACAAGCCCCTAAACACAGACCCCACCACCTACCTAGAAAACCACTAGATCCAAAATAAAAGCCTCCCCATCAGCGAAGAAATCCAACAAAGAATCATTCCCAGAGAGAAATCATCCAGATGCCCTAAGCTCTATGGCCTCCCCAAGATACACAAAGAAGGAACCCCACTCAGACCCATAGTCAGCTCCATAGGCTCACCTCTACAAAACCTAGCCAAATTTCTCGCCAAACAACTACAGCCCTATGCAGAATCCATCACCTCACATGTAAAATCTCATTCCAGTTCATAGAGATCATAAAGAAACAAAACTTACAGCCCAGCGACCTACTCGTGAGCTTTGATGTCATATCCCTCTTCACCCAAGTGCCAATCAAAGAAGCCTTGACAGCTATCCAAAACAAATATAACCCCCCCAAGCACATCCTAGATCTGACCAACCACTGCCTATCCAACACATACTTCATCTATAATGGACAAAAATACAAACAAGTAGAAGGAGCACCCATGGGATCACCCTCTCACCTGTCATTGCCAATCTCTACATGGAACACTTTGAAACCCAAGCTCTAGAAAATCTGATCACAAACCCAAACTCTGGCTCAGATATGTAGACGACACCTTCATAATCTGGCCACACGGGAAAGAAAAACTTGACAACTTCCTCACACACCTCAATAGCCTACACCCCAAAATACAGTTCACCATGGAAACAGAAGTTAATAACCAACTTCCTTCCTGGATGTCTTAGTCTACAGAAACCCAATGGCTCCCTAGGACACACCATCTACCAGAAGAAAACACACACAAACCGCTATCTGCACGCACTCTCACACCACCACCCAGCACAGATCAACTCCGTAGCCAAGACACTCATCTCCAGAACAAAATGCTTAGCTGATGAACAACACCTAAAACCCGAACTGGACACTCTCACTAACGTACTAACATCCAATGGATTCCAAACAAATAAGATTACCAAGCTAATCCAAAAAGAACCCCCCACTAAAATCCAAGACAGAGAACAAGAAAACGGCACAGCCCTCCTCCCATATATAAAAGGCACCACAGACAGAATCAGCAAGATCCTCCACAAACACAACATCAAGACAGCATTCTGCACAAACAGAAAAATATCCACCATCCTAAGAAACCCCAAAGACAAAATTGAGTTAGAAAATCAAGGAGTATATGAAATCCCATGCACCGCCTGCCCCACCACATACATTGGACAAACCAACAGAAGAATAAGTGCACGCATTGAAGAACACAAGAACTCATTCAAAAAAGAGGAACCAACTTCTTCCCTGGTCCAACACTTTAAAGTCACAGGACATGATATTGACTTTAAAAAGACCAGAACTATCGCCAAAACTGAACACTTTAACAACAGAATAATCAGAGAAGCCATTGAGATAGAAAAACGCCCACACAGCATGAACAAACGAGATGACACCTCCCGCCTACCAGCCATTTGGAAACCCGCCCTTATTGACAAACGAGTCCCTAACACGAGGAATGACACCAGACCCACACTCACAAGGTCCACACAGGATGTCACCACCGCACATCCACCCAGAAAGCAGACCCAAACCCACACTGATCATGAAGCACGACCAAGGACCAGAAGCCAGACCGCAGCTGCAACATTAGCCATTTCAAACCCCTCCAATCCATTCATGCAGCAGACTGACACCCACTATGAAGATGTAGCACGACCACAAAGCCAAACAACAGCTATGCAGCTCACCAGCTCAAATCCCCCTGCAGCACAGACTAGACTGAGCACAACCAAGCCCCCACCAACACAGGACACACCCCCAGCCAATCAGAGCACAGAAAACCCCTCATCCAATCAGAGCACAGCCAAGCTCCCACCCAATCAGTTCAAACCCCCACTAGCAGTTAAAAGGAAGAAACAGCTGCGATCACACATTGCTCCCAGAAGCACGAAGCTGAAGCCTGAAGATGACGAATAAGACTTCGTCGAAACGTCGCCAAGACACTTCCAATTTTACACGGGAGAAAACCCGAACAACCAAAGACCTATATACAAACACCCGTGAAAACCTCAGAAAACATATATATATATATATATATATATATATATATATATATATATATATTCACACATACATACATACACATATACATATACACACACACACACATATATATATGCTTATACTTCCTTATATTTCCTCATATATATGTTTATATACTATATAATCATTTTGTGTGATGCTTGTGTATATTGTTGTGACAAAAATAAATAAATAAAATAAATAAATAAAAAATCATGTTGGTCAGGGATGGTGTGCATTTAGGTCTAAAACATCTGAAGGTCATCAGGTTTGTGGAAGACCATGAGGCTGTCACTGCTAAGCAATGAGGATTTAAAATGGTGGGGTATTGACCCCACCCAGGGTAGCTTATTAACTTTTGGCTTAGCATGGTAGATGAAGACATCCCACTGTGTCTTATATAGGTAGTCCTCAACTTAGGACCAAAATTGAGCCCCAAATTTCTGTTTGTTTGACATTTGTTAAGTGAGTTTTGCCCCATTTTACGACATTTCTTGCCACAGTTGTTAAGGGCAGTTAGTTGACAAATTAATACCACGGTTGTTAAATGAATCTGGCTTCCCCTAGTGATTTTGCTTTATCGAAAAGGTTGCAAAAAGTGATCACATGACCTTTTGACACAAGCAAGTGGTCGTACATATGAAGCCGTTGCCAAGCATCTCAATGTTGATCCCGTGACCGTGGGGTTGCTACAAAAGGTCGTAAATGTAAAACACGCTCCTAAGTCACCTTTTTTCAGTGGCGTCGTTAACACTGAACAGTCGCTACACAAACTGTAAATGCAAATAATAAAAAAAAGTACAATGGATCAGCTAAAACTTGCACGGGGCCGGTCAGACTTCTTGTTACTTCTTGTCAATCTCCAATCAGAATTAAACGAAGACAAGAGAAATCTTTTTTTTTAATTTTTATTTTTTGAACAAACAAACATACATAAAAGCATCTTCAATACAAACAGTGTGTCGGTTGGTTACAAATCTTTTGTGCATTTTCACCATATTCATAACTTATGATTTATCTAATTTCAGATTTTACCAATCTAATATATATTCTTGCATATTCTTGCATTATAATGATATATTAGGTTTGCCTCATTAGCATATTTTTTATCTAACCATTGGTAATTGTCATCTGTTAAGCTACTGAAGTTAGCAGATGACACAACAGTGATTGGTCTCATTCGAGACAATGACGAATCCGCATATAGACAAGAGGTCGAACGACTAGCCTTGTGGTGCAACCAAAACAATCTGGAACTGAACACACTCAAAACCGTAGAAATGGTGGTAGACTTTAGGAGAAACCCTTCCATACTTCCACCTCTCACAATACTTGACAACACAGTATCAACAGTAGAAACCTTCAAATTTCTAGGTTCTATCATATCGCAAGATCTCAAATGGACAGCTAATATCAAAAACATCATCAAAAAAGGACAACAAAGGATGTTCTTTCTGCGCCAACTCAGTAAGCTCAAACTGCCCAAGGAGCTGCTGATCCAATTCTACAGAGGAATTATTGAGTCTGTCATTTGCACCTCTATAACTGTCTGGTTCAGTTCTGCAACCCAACAAGAAAAACACAGACTTCAGAGGATAATTAGAACTGCAGAAAAAACAATTGCTACCAACATGCCTTCCATTGAGGACCTGTATACTGCACGAATCAAGAAGAGGGCCGTGAAAATATTTACAGATCCCTCACATCCTGGACATAAACTGTTTCAACCCCTACCCTCAAAACGACGCTATAGAGCACTGCACACCAGAACAACTAGACACAAGAACAGTTTTTTCCCGAAGGCCATCACTCTGCTAAACAAATAATTCCCTCAACACTGTCAGACTATTTACTGAATCTGCACTACTATTAATCGTTTCATAGTTCCCATCACCAATCTCTTTCCACTTATGACTGTATGACTATAACTTGTTGCTGGCAATCCTTATGATTTATATTGATATATTGACCATCAATTGTGTTGTAAATGTCGTACCTTGATGAACGTATCTTTTCTTTTATGTACACTGAGAGCATATGCACCAAGACAAATTCCTTGTGTGTCCAATCACACTTGGCCAATAAATTCTATTCTATTCTATTCTAAAATAAGCCCCATATCTTGTAATATTTATTTATTTTGTCAAACACAACAGTATATATAAGCATGAAATAACCATACGAACTGGATACAATCAAAGGGAACATTAGGACAGGAACGGTAGGCACGCTGGTTTATCTTCCTGTTCTCTAATTTCAAATGTCAATTTGCTCATGGGGGGAGGGACAAGAGAAATCTCGAGGTTCTGTTTATAAAATGGTGAGAATTGAGGTTTCGCCACCTATTTTTTACCCTGGAGGGCATTCGGCAATAGAGGGTTAAAGCTGCCCAGCCCTAAAACCCTCAAGCCAAGCAGCGTTTCCAGACGGTACTTAAGGCGCAGCTCCCTGGCGGGTCTCCTCCAAACACCTGGAGGCAGGTAAAAAAAAGGCGAGGCCGTCTGCTTTTTTTTTGCGCTTGCACCGTGTAATCCGGATGTTTCCCATCTCGGCGGAGCCCGCAAAGGCCTGTCACTTTAAGACGTCTCCGGAGGCAACCCCGCCCCGGCGTGGATTCCGGACGTGGTTTAGATAGGGCAGACTAGGATTTTCCCCGTCTTGAAATACTCGAAACGTATCCGCCTCCTTTGCTTCCCCCCCTCCCGCCCGCTTTTCCCTTTGACCAATCCGAAGTTCAGCCCTTGCAGGTGGAAGCTTCCCATTGGTTGGGAGGGGAGTTCATCAGCGCCCGGGGTAAAGGAGGGGACTTGGCCTGTCTGTACGCGGCGGCTTTTTGAAGCCACGTGGCTGGCGGAGGAGGGAGGGGCTGTCTGGAACGGCAGACACAATTCATTACTCGGGCAATCAGCGCTGTTTAAAAAAAAAAGAGGGGGGGGAGGTTGAGGGTGGAAAAGGGGGGGGGAGTTGTCTGTTAACCTCAAATTGACCTAACGCTTTCACAAAGGAATAAACAGTTTCTCCTCTCCTCTCTCTCTCCCCTCCCCCACCCGGTTCGTCTTCTCGAAAGCTGGATCGCCTCAGCGTTCATCAACGCTTTGTGTCTGCTGGAAAAAAATGGGAGAGAAAAGGGGGGAAAAGAGTTCCCCAAATCGAGAGCAGCCGATCCCAGCTGCAGCAGAAGGCTCAAATCGGTTCGGATTTGGATTTAGCCTGAAAAAAAACATCAAAAACGACCCCCCCCTTTGCTCTTCTGCGGTTCGACTTTGCCCGAACCAGACGGTTTTGTTCAGCCGAAAAATGTGCAGGGTTTTTTTAGCCTCGGGAGGAGAGGGTGGGGGGGTGGTAGCGGCCCGCCCGAACTGTAGGTTCGGATTAGGGCGCGGCGGAGAAAAGTAAGAGGCCGAGCTTGATCGGGGAGAAGGTTTGAGGCAGGTCTTTCCAATTAAGTCTCTTTCTTTGGAAATAAGAGGAGGCAGCTGGGTCTCTGAAGCCCCCCCCTCCCCACTTCCCCCGAGAGCTGCGGGTAGCAAAAGTCAAACCAATTTGGACAATTGGACTTTGCATGACACGGATTTCCCAATTCAAGAATTAAAAAGAGTTCACTTCCCTTTGTGGAATAATACTGATAATAATAATACATACATACAGAAATTATTATTATTATTATTATTATTATTATTATTATTATTAATAATAATAATAATAATAATAATAATAATAATAATAATAATAATAATAATACAGAACTGAACTGTAAGGCGAGCGGTTTGCTTGAGTTCCAAAGGTGCTTTCCCCCCCCCAAAAGGCAACTGGACTTTCAGGTTTTTCTGTGAAAACCTTTCCCCTATCCAAGAAGCTTCTTGGATGAGAAGTGAAACGTCTTCACAGAAAAACCAGAAAGTCCAGTTGCCTCTTGAGGGAAAAAAGCACCTTTGGGACAACCGTGACCTGGATGACCGAGAATTTCCATAGAAAGTTTGGTTTAGTGCAGACCTCCTGGTTCCCAGATAAATAACAGAATTCCCCAGCCAGCAGTTAAAGTCTACACATCTTCCAGTTGCCAAGGCTTATAATATTTTATTTATTTATTTATTTTATTAGATTTTTATACCGCCCTTCTCCCGAAGGACTCAGGGCGGTGTACAGCCAAATAATAAAAAACCCACAATATACACATTAAAACAAACTTAAAACCATAGTATTATCTGAACTCTGTTGCTGATGGGTCCTTGCAGTCTGGTACCTGTGTGTGTGTGTGTGTGAGAGAGAGAGAGAGAGAGAGAGACAGAGAGAAAATGGACAAAGGTTTGATTTTATCATTGGGGATGCCCATATAGACCTTTTGGACCGTACCCTGTGGAGACTGCCAAAGTGCCTTCAAAGGGGTTTTTTTTTTTTAAATAAGGGCTCCCTTGAGTCAAAGTCAACCATTGGAGACTTCTTTGTCACATCAATGTACTTTTCTTGGCAACTATATGGAAACGGGTACTGTTGCCATCTCCTGGGGAATGTATTGATTTCCTAGGCTAGCTTACAGTCTTGGGATTCCCAAACCAATGTCTCATCCAAGTTTCTGAAGCGGGCATGTAAGCAGGGTCAAGATGGGAGTCTTTATTGGCTCTCTTCCAAAGTAGTCCAAATATAAGACATTTCAGTAAGCCTGTGTGAATGAAAACAAGCTACCTCCATCCAGATATAACTATGTCTGAATCAATGGAGCTAGCTGTGATCCTTAAGAGGAGACTGGATGATCGTCAAGTTTGGAGACTGATCCTTGAGAGGGAAGGTGATCCTGTTTGGAGCAGCTGCATACTATTTTAATTTGTAAACTGCCCGGAATCCCTGAGAAGTTGGGCAGCATATGAATTCTAATAATAATAATAATAATAATAATAATAATAATAATAATAATAATAATAATAATAATAATAATAATAATAATAATAATAATAAAAAAAAAGAAGAAGAAGTTTAATTTGCCGTATGAATCACCTCCTAGGAGAACTTCAGTTTTATTCAGACTGAAGCTTAGTTTAACTGGCACTCATCCAGACCATTATCAAGTTTGGGCACTGCTTTAGGATATTTTTCCACCCAACCTGAATTTGATAAAAGGATAAGACAGAACTGTATTATGCCAATTGCTCTCTTCCAGATAATTGCTCCGAGAAGCTTCATATCAGTGTTTAAAAAACATAGGCGACAGAATAAAATTCAAAGCAGCGGTTACTCCAGAATTGGCCCTAAAGGCAAATGAAGTACAAAGGGAAGAAAAAAAAATTCAGGTACTAATTCTTAGTACTGTATTTTGTGGTTCTAATAATGCTCAGCTATGAAAAAAATTAGATGATACTTCAGCACCCTGTAACAGATAGCTTTGTGGTTCTTTCTCAAGAGCAAATTCAGAGGATTACTACAGCAGTGAGTAGAGATGGTTGGATTCACGTAAGCTTCTCTTTTGGCTAGGGCAATGTTTTGATGAATTCTTGCATAGCCTTTTGTAGGGAGGGCAACCATAGCTTTTCAGATCAATGTATAGGACTATCCTATCCAAAGTAAAAAGAAAAAGATTTCCTCACAAAACCTATTGACTACATGGACCAAGTACTTTACTTGGTAACAAAATGAAAACCATTTTCCATGTCCTTCTGCAATGATTTTTTTGACTTCTCTTGCTTAGACTGGGAATCCCTGAGTGGTTTCCTACCCAGATTTTAAAATAATTAAATAGATGGATTGTTTTCATTATATTTCATTTTCCATGTCTTTGTTTTGCCTCAGCTTCTTAACTGGGCCATTGAGTGCAGCGGACAGGAGCAAAGGAGGGGAAAAAATTACATGAATCCAACATTCAGCGGAAAGAAAATAGATGTACCGTGTGCAACTCAAAACAGGTGTCTCATGGTTTTAAAATTACCCTTGTCTTCATGTCTGTCAGCCTTGTGGCATAGTCTAGGCAAGGAGGATACCCAAATGAAGTAATTCAACTTTATTGTAAGGTTACATTAACAGAATCCTGCAAGTTTGAAAGTACCTTTCTTCCCCACTGCCATATCCACATTCCTTCTGTCAGCTCAGCTGCCTCTTGTCCCTCCAGGCTCTTCCTTCTGTCTCTCAAGGTCATTCCCACATACCATTACAATGGTATGGGGGGCCTTCAGCCATGTTGCTGGGAATTTTAGGAGCAGCATCCTATCGGAATAACTCATTGGGGAAGACTGCTATAGGTAATGCAGGGGGGCCTGGCTGTTGCTTAGCAACCAGAATACTCAAAAGTATAGACTGGCCTAGGATTTGAGAACATCAAGGTAGAAAACTGAAAACCTCACACACTACATAATTCTGAGTAACGCTGAGGAAGATGTGAAGCCTATATAAATAAACGTAATATTTTGTCTTTCAAATACTTCAAGAAATGCTGGAATAAAGTGATGTAAGGACTTTTGCAACTATACCAACTACCGTAATTCTAAAAGCTGTGATTTGTTTAACTCCCCTCACCAAAAAAGAAGGAATGAGAGAAAAGGAAAAAAGAGAAAAATGAACAAAGGAGTATGATCTGTGTTGGAATAAAACCCTATAATACTGATGGACTCCAGTTTCCTTCAGCCACTGAGTAATTTGTTTGAAGAACTGGAAGAAGTAATCACTGAAGCTGATTCTAACTGAACTTCTGAAATAAGACCTCAATATTTTTTTGTTTCTCCTCTCTTTTTAATAAACTTTTTAAAAAAAAACAAAATGAGAAAGGCTCACAAAAGGAGGCAAAGTGACATTTTTATCTTATTGGCTAAAATGAGAGAAGAAGAGTTATAGTGTTGTTTGAGACAGTAGGGTTCACTTCTGGATTTTATTTATTTATTTGTTTGTTTATTTATTTATATTTGGTAGATTTGATACAGCTGAGACTTTGCCAGTGTTTCCAAGGGAACGAATATCCTTCTGCACTTTCTCAGAAAAGTAAAGGTAAAACACTTCAGAACTTAATTTCAAATTTTATTTTTTTAGAGTATGATTCCTTTTACACATTTTAATTAAAGCTACAATTGTGATAATTCTTGTTTGTTTGACTACATATGCTGGAATTATACTGTTCATTTCAAGAAATAAGCCAAACCTGTTCCCAACACATTTTAATTACAAAGTGAATGTATTTTCTAACCAATGTGATAGGGAAATAATGTGAAATCACAGTATTAAGTCTTTTTTAAAAAAAAAGAAGAAGGAAAAGAAAATAAGGACAGCCATTTGGTCATCTTAATTCTGAAATCAGGTAAAATACAAATAAAATTTAACAGCAAGAAAAAAATGCTCCGTGCAACAACTGACTTTCTCTAATGAAATCTTTTCCCATTAGGAATACAGAAATAAAAATTTCCTATTCTTTTTCCTTGTAAGATAAGAGTAAGGTACCTATGTAATATTTGAGACTCCTTACAGCAAGCAGAGAAACACTTTATACAAATTCTCAGGTCTTCAATATCAAAGATGAATAAGCACAAAACTAGAAGAGGGAGATGTGGTTTTTTGATTAAAGAGCTGCGTATTTTCTTATGTCAAAAGAGGCTCCAATTATACAAATTGCAGCTGTCAATTTGTGGTATAAAGTAGGAATATGCAAGGAAATAGCACACAGTGATACAAGCTTTGGCATTAAGGACAGAAAGATTTACAGCTCTGAGAGCAGTACTGAGGTATGCATCTTAAGACATTTCAGGAAGCCATCGTCTTGAAAATATTAGTTCCAGTGAGAGAACATTCCTAGAAGTTTACTCTAGGGAACAGCTATAAAATGCTCTTTCCAAAATCCAGTTTCCTTTTCTTCGGGAGAGTAAAAATGGACAGTTAGAGTAACTCTTTTAAAACCAGGTTTTGTTTTCTCTGAAAAATAAGGCAAAATCTCCTTTGACTTAAGCTGATATAGGTAGTCCTTGACTTACGACCACAACTGAGTCCAACATTTCTGTTGCTAAGTGAGATATTTGTTAAAAGAGTTTTACCCCATTTTATGACATTTCTTGCCACAGTTGTTAAGTGAACCATTGTAGTTAAGTTAGTAACATGGTTGTTAAGTGAATCTGACTTCCCCATTGGCTTTGCCTATCAGAAGGTCTCAAAAGGTGATCACATAACCCAGGGACACTGCAACTATCATAAATATGAGTTAGTGGCCAAGCATTTGAATGTTGATCATATGACCATGAGAATAGAATAGAATAGAATAGAATAGAATAGAATAGAATAGGATAGGATAGGATAGGATAGAATAGAATAGAATAGAATAGAATAGAATAGAATAGAATAGAATAGAATAGAATAGAATTCTCCTTCATGGATTACTGCCTTGTCGTGGCGAAGGGGCTTGCTATGGTTTTCCCAGTTGCAATGTATGGCTGTGAAGGTTGGACCATAAGAAAGGCTGAGCACCAAAGAATTGAGGCCTTTGAACTCTGGTGCTGGAGAAGACTCCTGCGAATCTCTTGGACTGCAAGGCGATCAAACCGGTCAGTCCTAGAGGAGATCAACTCTGACGGCTCTTTAGAAGGCCAGATCCTGAAGATGAAACTCAAATACTTTGGCCACCTAATGAGAAGGAAGGGCTCAATGGA
Source organism: Ahaetulla prasina (assembly GCF_028640845.1). Lineage (NCBI taxonomy): Eukaryota > Metazoa > Chordata > Lepidosauria > Squamata > Colubridae > Ahaetulla > Ahaetulla prasina. The sequence goes on from NC_080541.1 coordinate 211,893,985, forward strand.
GAAGAGCCTAATGTTGAGAAAGATTGAGGGCAAAAGAAGAAGGCGATGACAGAGAATGAGGTGGCTGGATGGAGTCACTGAAGCAGTAGGCATGAGATTAAATGGACTCCAGAGGATGGTAGAGTATTCCTCCAGGAAGGCCTGGAGGAACGTTGTCCATGGGGTCGCGATGGGTTGGACATGACTTCGCAACTAATAATAATAATAATAAGAAGAATAGAATTCTTTATTGGCCAAATGTGATTGGACACACAAGGAATTTGTCTTTGGTGCATATGCTCTCAGTGTACATAAAAAGACAAGATAGGAGGACGCTCCAATGGTCATAAGTGGGAAAAACAGTCATGAGTCACTTTTTTCAGTGTCTGTATAACTTTGAACGGTCACTAAATGAACTGTTGTAAGTCAAGAACTACCTGTACTATGGGGATATGCCTGAAATACTTTCTTGCCAGGAATGTCTTCTCAATGTAACTAACTATGTGGATTTTCTAGATGATCTATCTAAATGTCATTGGAGCCTGATCCTGTTACGTAGATATTTATGTATTTATTTAGCTCAGTTAAGGTTAACAAGGAGCTGCCGGCTGGTACGACTATCTGAAAGAGCTAAAACTGGAAGAAAAGTTGTAGTGACTTTGGCATCTGCACTTGGCAGCGTGAATCAGACTGTGATAGAATGGCTTCTAGCAGCTGCTTCCCTGGGAGCAGCATTGCAATGTCTGTTCCAGCTGTGAATTCAAATTCCAAAAGAGATATTCAAATGTGGAATAAAATAGGTCATATGAAAAGTGTCCTCCTTCCCACCCCTTCTTTCCCCCCAGCCTTTTGGGAATTAAATGTGTAGAATTCTTCTTAACCATCTGCCTCAACATTTCTATGTAATTTTTGGAATCTATTCCAGTCTTCTAATGAACGTATAATAATAGTAGGAAGGTAAGAGATTTACAATAAACCTTAATAGTGAACAAGAACTATCTCTGCAGGTTTAATTGCATTTGACTCAAGTTTTGAAGTAAGGGATATTTCTTCATAGGCCAAGTGCTGTATGGAATTAATTGAAGAATTGTCTGAGGCTTATTTGAAATTTAAATATAGGGAACATCCAGAGCCAAAGCATGTGCTTAGAAGAATCTGTAGAAAGAATCCAGTTTCTGACAAGAGTGTCTTTTGGCAAAAGGGAGGGGAGAGAATCTCCTACAGGTTTGGCCATCTTTTTGCAACTTAATCCAAAACAACCTCCTTTGTTTTCTTAAACACAGTTCTCTCTGTTATCATCTTCCCCTTCAGCTGCACTCTTGTTCTAAGATAAGTGCATGTGGCATACTGCTGCTTTACGATTAGTCTATCATGCAGACCTACTTAATTAAGTAAACAATTGGTGAAGATTTTGTGTGAACCCAGCCTTACTGTAGATTCCTAAAGACAGCAACAACATCTGCAGGTCAGATAAGGGTGTCTAATAGCAGCTTAGATTGAGGGTTATTTTGTAAAGGTGCAAAGGGGCCCTGAGCAAGAAGGTTCAGTAGTTAAAGAAACAATCTTAAATGGTAGAGAAGCAGTTCCCCCTAAATACTTGCAGAGTAGTTTTTGTTCTGAATCCATTCCTTCCCAAAGGTTGAGCGTGTGAGCAATTGCAAGAAATATATGCTTAAATAGTTGCCAGATGCACCACTAATGTCCACTTTGCCCTTCTTTAATTGTTGGATCCTTGTTTAGACTTAAGCAATGTATTTAATTTTTCACAAGGCGTCTGACATATCCTCCTTTTAAAGATGGGGAATCACGAGGACAGCTAAATTTAGTTGTGACACACTTTCGGGACACTGCATAGGCCCATTGATAATTCAAGGACCCATCTCCCAAAGGCTTCATCTGCCCTTGACTTAATCCTCAATCACCTTCTACAAATATAACCAGATGATTAATTTTTTGGGGGGGATGATGAAATGGTATTTGATAAAAATAGCTGCATTAAGCCTACTGGAAACTGGGCATAATGGAAAATGGCAATACTCTATTGTAAAAATTCATCTGGTTCAGTTCCAAGCTGGGAGAAAGACGCTGGAAACAACATGGAGGCTGGAGGCTGATTGAAAAGAAAGTCCATTTATTGGTGAACAGAACCACCAGGATTTGTGGTTCTGGGCAGGGATGGGCTTCAAAAATTTTAGCAAGGGGTTCTCTGCCTAGTTACTGGGTGGGTGTGGCCATGGTGGGTGTGGCCTAGTTGGCCTCCTGCACCATGGCAGGGGGAGCATTTTCACCCTCTCCGGGCTCCGGAGGCTTTCCTCAAGCCTCCGGGAGGACAAAAATGGCCTTCCCAGGCTCTGGAGGCCCTCTGGAGGCTGGAAACGGGCCCGTTTCTGGCCTTCCTGAACTTCCAGTAGGCCCATTTTTCACCCTCCCTGAGCCTTCATGTGTGCCCTGCACTTACCTGCATTGAAAATGGGCTGCATGGGGACTCCTGGGAGGGGAGGGACAGGCCAGCCAGGAGTGGGATTTGGGGGTTCTCCAAACTGCACAGAATCTTACCTACAGGTTCTCCTGAACTCCTGCGAACTCCCAGCAGCCCACCCCTGGTTCTGAGTCAGCTGAACCAGAACCACAAACCCTGGTGGTTCGGTTCATCAATAAATAGACCTTCTTTCCAATCAGCCTCCAGCCTCCATTTTATTTCCACCATCTTTCTTCCAGCTTGGAAGTGAACCAGATGGATTTTCCTTCCAACATAACCTTGTATTGGACCCCTTGGGGGAGGCTCCAAAGTCCCCAAATTCACCACTATTCTGTAGCCTAGAATAAAGACTTTTGAATATCATGGCTAAATTTGATTTTGAGGACACTTGTGATTTTATTCTCTTATTGATTTTTTAAAATTTCTTTATTTTTATTTGGTTATCCACCCCTGGAATTAGTCTAGAGGGCGGAATAAAAATCTTCTAAGTAAATAAATATGTGCTTCATGTTAAAATAAGTTCTATTTATGTGATACTATCAAAAGCACATTAGTATTCATGACGTCTATCTGTTTGCTTTAGATTAAAATATAGAGATCTGAAATGTTCCCTTGACTTAAGAAAAATAAGAAAGAGATGTAACTTCTGGCAGCATATTTCCTCAGAAACGTCTTCCGATTTTAACATTGCCTTGGTTCAAAAAAATATCTCAGCTGAGTTCAAAAGAAGGAATTTTAAGAGAATAGTCTGATTTTTCGTAAAAATCCTATGGGTGGGATCCAGTGGTGGGTTGCTACCGGTTTGCCCTGGATCGGGCAAACCGGAAGTAGCAGTGGCGGGAGACTCCACCCATCCGCCCGGATGTCTCTGCACATGTGCAGAAGCGTCGCATGTGTGCACATGAGCGCGCCCACACCTGCGAGCAAACCAGTAGCGACCAGAATTGAAACCCACTACTGGAGACATCCCCTATATAGGCAGTGCCCAGGATGTGCTTAAACCAGTCTGCCGTGCAAGGGATTCTGGGAGTTGTACTCCAGCATTGGGGAAGGCTGAGCATATAAGAGTGGTTTTGAAACTGGCAAAAATGTGCCCCAGAAGCCCCAAATTTGGGAGGCTGCTAGTGGTTTTCAGAACCTAATTCAAGATGCTCACTATGGGATGGAGTACAAAGGTTTACACAACTGAACCCCAACTTACTTCTTTGTAGTTTATCTCAGGCTCTAAGATAGGACAATGTTGCAGATCCCACCATCTACAATTCTATTTCAAAATCAAAAATTCTGTTGTTGTTTTTTTATACTACTGTATGGTTTATATTATGGAACAAATTGCTTTTGAAATCGAAGCAGCACTCTTTATTAATACTTAGCAGGAGGCTTATCACAGGTTTTCACCCAGCCTTTTACAGCTGTGTGTCTTCTCTGCTTTTAGTGTTTCTTTGATTTATATCCTGCCTTTTGTCAAGAGCAAAAAGCAGCAGTAAACAACATGCACTTCCCCAACATTTTTTTTTAAAACAGTCACATAAGGTAGGTTGAGCTGAGCAGAGAGAATGGTTCAAAGTGAGGTTTTCATGAAAGGATGGATCTGAACTTGGATCTCCCCCATCCTAGTTTGCTAAAATAGTTAAAAAACAGCCTAATTCCAGAGTAACTATTACTCATTTCCTTGTGGTTTTAGGAAGTTTGTGGCAACCTAGTTATTCCAAAAGGCTTCAGAAAACACGAGGATTAAATCTGCAATTTCATGAATAATATTGTTAATTAGCATTGCAGTAGTGGTAGCTCAGTGGCTAAGACCCTGAGCTTGTTGATCGAAAGGCAGTTCAGCGGTTCGAATCCCTAGTACCGCGTAACCGGGTGAGCTCCCATTACTTGTCCCAGCTTCTGACAACTTAGCAGTTCGAAAGCACGTAAAAAATGCAAGTAGAAAAATAGGGACCACTTCTGGTGGGAAAGTAACAGTGTTCCGTGTGCCTTTGGCGTTGAGTCATGCCGGCCACATGATCAGGGAGATGTCTTTGGACAGCACTGGCTCTTTGGCTTTGAAATGGAGATGAGCCCTAGATTCGGGAACAACTAGCATATATGTGCAAGGGGAACCTTTACTTTTACCTAGTGGTAGTATTAATTCATTAGCTCAGATTGCTGCTTTTTATGATATTTTATGATATTTATTTTGAACTGTAAACTTATTTTCAGTTTGATGGAGAAACATACGAACAAATCAGAAGAACACCCACACAGGATCACCAATCTTAGGTCTCATAGCAGAAACTGTAACACAAGGTCTAGAAGCTATAGCACTCCTACATGTACAACCGAAAGCATGAATCTGGTATGTAGACTACACTCTCACCATAATAATAAAAAAGGAAGAACTAAAGAAGACACATGAAAAGAATTAATAACATCTTCAAAGGAATATAATTTGCAAGTGAAGAAGAAACCAACATGCTACCTTTCCTGTATATCCTCATCATCAGTGGAAATGATGACAAATTAGTAAGGCAAGTCTATTGAAAAACAACCCACACTAACCAAGTGCTCCATTATCAAGGCAATGACCCATCCTCCCACAAGAGGAATTGTGTAATAAAATTACTCAAACAAACACAAGCACACTACAGCAACACAGGGCACCAGAAAAAGAAAACGGACCAACTATACAACATCTTCCAGGAAAATAAATACTTTATTAAAAAGTACCTAACTACTCAACCCATTACAACACAACTAAGACAAGCTATGAGAAGGATGATACTGCCATACATCAAAACATCTCAGAAATAACCAACATACTATTGAAACCACACGGCATCACTACAACACATAATGTTTTTAAAACATCTTAAGAAATAATAAGGGATGTGATCTTTACATGCTGCTGAAGTTAAGAAAAGGAAATTTCTTGAGTTCATGACTAGACCTGCTGTAACATTCCATTTATGAAAATGGAGCAGAGCATTAAAGGACGTCAGCAAATGACCCTCTTCACATGACATACTTAACCAGGTGTTGTGGCTAGCTTCCTGCAAAAAGATAGGAAAAGAAGGTCAAGTGATCCATACAATTAATCCTAAGTGAGGGATATTTAGCCCCAGAATTATTTACGGTCAAACTAGTTTCCCTGGTCATCTAGATTATCTGATGGGTTTAACCAAGCCTTTCTCTGCCCTTTGCAGTGAAGATGTCTGCATGAAAAATGAGCTTTTCTCATGACTCCCTGCCCATCTTCTCCTGTTAAAAAAAGATGGGGTAGGTATGTTCATAGTGATGCCAAACTGATCCAGCCATTTCCCTTCTCCTTTGCTGCCAAAGCATCCTCCTGGGATTAAACCCCAGAAAACTAAGATTTAAAAAAAAGGCAGCTTGATAGCGATGGGAAGAGTTTGATACAAAACTTCAGGTGTGAATAAAATAGGACTCTTAATTGTAGGGGAAACCATGATAGGAAGAGCACATGCATAGCTGGAGGTTTAATCCTAATAAGCATCTCATTATCACTGTGGAAACAGACGATAGACTGCATTTTAGGGTCTAACACAAAAAAATACAGGAGTCTTATTCTCAGATCACCTAAGAGCTTACTTTTTAAGACTTAACAAATTGGTTGGATTTGGACACTATCCAAGATTATCCAATCCTAGATTAGACTCAAAGGGGTTTGATAGTTGTGATTCATAAGTCATGAGTACTTCATCCATAGCATGCTATTGTGTCTCATAACTTACATTTGGGGTTTAGGAAGTTGTCTGATCTTCCCCCGCTGATTGTAATGTTATGGGTCACCCTGGATGGAATTTGCCTTGCTGTTGTGCAAATTAACTCCTTTTAGGTTTGCTGTTTAGATCTTGATATGGCATGGCTCTTTGTCAGATTCAGTGAGCAGTTGGCTCTTGCAAACATGGAAAAAGACCATAGCTAGAGTATATTTTTTGTATTTATTTATTTATTGAGTATGTATTAAATAATATATATAAGTATAAACATGAATTGAATGCATAAAATGAATACAATTAAAGGGAACATTAGGATAGGGATGGTAAGTATGCTGATGCATGCCCCTTACAGACCTTTTAGGAAAGGGGTGAGGTCAACAATAGACAGTTTAAGCTTAAAGTTTTGGGGGTTTGGGGAAGAAACTACAGAGTCAGGTAATGCATTCCAGGCATTGACCACTCTGTTGCTGAAGTCGTATTTTCTGCAATCGAATTTGGAGCAGTTTACCTTCAGTTTGTATCGTGTGCTCGTGTATTGTTGTGGTTGAAGCTGAAGTCGTCATTTACAGGTAGGACATTGTAGCAAATGATTTTATGAGCTATGCTTAGGTCATACCGAATGCGGTGTAGTTCTAAATTTTAAGAAAAATTTCCTTCTCAGTTCCTGGTATCTCTAGTGAGCAAGATCTTAAGTAGCAAGTCTAACAAAAAAACCCACCCATCCTCTGTCAGCCCACATAAGTAATAGCTGTATAAATGCATGCATGCATGAAGCAACCAGTGCATTTCCATGAGCATCAATCTTCCGGTATTTATCTTACCAGGTGCCTGCCAGACTCCATACCAAAATGACAACTTCTTGAAAAATGTTAATTTAAAAGGAAACGCAAAAAACATGCAGAGCATGGCTTCTGGAATTCCTTCCAAAGTCTTAATAATAGCATCTGTCTATAAGTCAAATAATGAGGGATGTCTTAAGAATGGAGCAATTGGGAGCATTCTGAGTTGCTGCCCAATACAGGAATGTATTGGAGATGGGTCCCCCACCACCTATTTTCTATTCAAATGGAGGAAGAATGGGTTCAGAATGTATTATAAAGTGGGCTAAGAATTTTGGTTATAATGGATAGACAGATCAATGGGAGAACATGTGGTCAAAAGGGTTGAAATGTATAATACGTTCTGATCTTAAAGAAATTTTTTATAAAATGACATATTGTTGGTATAGGATGCCAAAGAAATTATCTAGAATGCATAAAGGGATTCCAAACATATGGTGGAAATGTAAACAATGTGAAGAATCATTTTATCACGCTTGGTAGACATATAAAAAAGCTTTAAAAATGGTTTCAAATACACACATACAGAGGATTTTAAAGATTAAATTTCAGTTGAAGCCAGAACATTTCCTTTTAGGACTAAGGAATATACAACTAGAAAAGAGTAATGGAATATTATTTTGATGTGTGAATACTGCAGTAAGATAGGCGGAAAGATTCAGCATTACCACTATGAGGAATGATTGGGTAAATGGACAGGACTTGCTGAGATGGACAAATTGACTTTTTTGACTAAAGATAGGTCATTATTGACATTCATCAATGACTAAAAATCCTTTATGGATTTTTTTACATAAAAACAAATAACTGTGACTTGTGGTTTTGATGATTAGAAAGAATAGGTTATAGAAAAAGGGGAATTATCGTGTACTCTTAGAGAGAGAATTTCGATTAGAATTGTATTAGAAGTTTCATTAGACTTGTATGTATAAAGAAGAAAATTGGGCCGCGGTGTGGCTCAGGCTGTAAGAAGCCTGTTATTAAACACAGCTGCCTGCAATTACTGCAGGTTCTAGTCCCACCAGGCCCAAGGTTGACTCAGCCTTCCATCCTTTATAAGGTAGGTAAAATGAGGACCCAGATTGTTGGGGGGGGGCAATAAGTTGACTTTGAATATAAATATACAAATAGAATGAGACTATTGCCTTACACAATGTAAGCCTCCCTGAGTCTTCGGAGAAGGGCGGGATATAAATGTAAAAAAATAAATAAAAAAAATTATATATATATATATGATAGACACACACACATACATACATACCGTATATACTCGAATATAAGCCGATCCGAGTATAAGCCGAGGTCCCCAATTTTACCCCAAAAAACTGGGGTAAACTGGGGACTCGAGTATAAGCCGAGGGTGGGAAATGAGGCAGCTACCGGTCGGGGAAACCCTCCCTCCCTCAGCCGAGAAGGCTGGCGGCTCCCCCGCCCCGCCCTCTCACTGCACCGGCAGGGCTTCCCCGCGCTAATGCAAAAGCCCGCCAAGTTTGCGCCATCCGGTATAATGTGAAAAAAAGAAGAAGAAAAAAAAACTCAAGTATAAGCCGTATATACTCGAGTATAAGCCGAGGTCCCCAATTTTACCCCAAAAACTGGGGTAAACTGGGGACTCGAGTATAAGCCGAGGGTGGGAAATGAGGCAGCTACCGGTCGGGGAAACCCTCCCTCCCTCAGCCGAGAAGGCTGGCGGCTCCCCCGCCCCGCCCTCTCACTGCACCGGCAGGGCTTCCCCGCCCTAATGCAAAAGCCCGCCAAGTTTGCGCCATCCGGTATAATGTGAAAAAAAGAAGAAAAAAAAAAACTCGAGTATAAGCCGTATATACTCGAGTATAAGCCGAGGGGACGTTTTTCAGCACAAAAAACGTGCTGAAAAACTCGGCTTATACTCGAGTATATACGGTATATACATACATATACACACAAACATACATATATATACACACACATTTTCTGTTCTTATAGTTTCTTTTTGTTCTCCTTGTTTCTTTGTACCTTCTTTTCTTTTTTCACATTTAAATGTTATTTATGTAAACACTCTCAATAAAAATTTTTTAAAAAAAGAGATCCAGGCCAACTCAATCTTCCTCTACCAGCTTCTTTCCTGGAAGCCACCATGTTTGGTCTCCTTATGTTCTCTTTTGACACTGTTAATGGACTGCTAATGCTGCTAATGGACAAAAAGACAAAAATCCAAGACCATTTTTATAATTGCTTTTCAACACACCGTTTAGTTGAAAAAAAAATGGTGGAGGGTGCTAAAAAGCTAACTTCTGGAATCATCTATCTAAGGATACCTACCTGAGCCTTATAAACATTTCGTAGAAAACTGGAACTCAGTGCTTCGATTGGACATTCTGATCATAAAAAAGGTATGCTGAGTTGTGATAGGAAACCTAAAAGGAATTATGAGGAGCAGTCACTTTGTTTGCTTCTTCAAACAGGTAGTCCTCGAGTTACAACTGTAATTGAGCTCTGGGATTATGATGGTAAGTCATGATGATCATAAAATGAATCACTACGTGATCGGTCCTGTTTTTAGGATCTATTTTATAGTGGTTGTTAAGCAATGCCACAATCATTAAGTGAATGTTGGTTTGCTATAGGACATTTTTTGCTGAAACTGTAAGTAAAAACTTGTTTCTATCAAAAATATCATAAATTACGTTTACGTAGCCATGGGGCACTGCAAATATCCCTAAATGATTGCCTAGCACCCAAAATGCAGTCATGTGATTGTGTGAGGTATGTGTGTGTGTGGACATCGGAATTTCAAAACCAGGTCATAAGTCCCTTTTCTGGCATCTGTCATAACTTTGAATGGTCATTAAGCAACCGGTCATAAATCAAGAACTCTCTCTATACCTTTTATCTCTGGTTGCTTGGTATTTTCTGAACAGGCAGTTCCTCTCTTTCCATCCCCAGGTTCTATTTTGTGATGCTCTCAAACTTTGACTTGGTGTTGGAACAGGTTCAAAATGAAAAAGACTGAGACCTTGAATACTGCAAATCAAAATAAACCATAGTGAACTAATTATCAATTATCAATATGATCAATACTAAGTACTGATTAATACTAAAGCCTATATCAAGTGCAGGAAATTAGGAGTCAAAGCGGTTCAAAAGGGTATAGGGTTATTGTATGCCAACACTCTCTACAAGAATCTGAACTACTAATAGTCAAAGCAAATTGGCAGTAGATAAGAGTCAATGGAATTCAAGGTGGGCTGGACTTGGATTTCTTGTGGGCATGAAGGGACTTGAGACTGATGACCTGCTTGACCCCTCCCACAGTCTCAGCCTCATCATCTTCTACATCCAACTTAGTATGGATTAATTTCTGGGTTCCTATGACAGTTGAGATAAATATCTTTGAAGAGGAGAAATTCCTAGTTTTCCTCTTTATATTTGTGTATGTAATGTGACTTTAATGTTGGCCCATCTCAAAGACGCCTGACATTTCACCAATGTGATTATGCTGTCATAGTCTTGATCGTACAAAGTAGAAGTTGCAAAACACATCTGCAATAAGAGTGTTTTTATAAAACACAGCTTCATCCCAGCAACGACAAGCATGACTGATGAGTGTGGAGGACAAGAAGAAGGGGGACTATGTGAGGGGGGCGGGCAGTAAAGGAAGGAGTCTAAGAAAAAATGTAACATATGTGGGGCAATCACAGCCTGTCATTATTAGCTAAATCTGTTCCTCAAAGAACACTGTGGCATTCTATCACATTGTCAGAATTTTATGCATTTATTCTGTACCGATCAGCAGACTGAAAACCTGAATGCTTGTAAGGAGGGGCGGAAATCTACCCTTTGTTGTCAAGAAAAAAACTCAACCTTTCTCCCCTCTTGACAACTGTCAGACTAAAATAGTCTGAAGTACAACAAGACCTTTCAGGCTTTCAACTGGCTCTACCGAGTGATGACTTGTATGTGGGAGCCGGCTTATCGCAGGCACATAGCATTCTCGTCTCACCTGGCACGCAGGGCGGCTTAATGTTTCCGTGTTCAGCTGCCTGTCACTGAATCGGTTCAAAACAGGAGGCAAGCTTGGCAAAGGCATGTCTGACCCAAGACTGCAGTTTGGAACGTTTCTCTTTCATGTATTTATTTACCCATCCAAGTATTTATAGACTGCCCAGCTCCACAAGGGTTCGAGGCAGGGGTGAAATGCTCCCGGTTCGGTCCAGATCGCTAGATCTGGTAGCGATTGTGGCTGGTGGTTCGGAGAACCGGTAGCAAAAATCCCTGCCTCCACCCCTGCATGCCCAGCTGATCCGCGTGATCATCAGCGTTTTTTTTCTTTTAAAATCATTTTTCCTTCGGCTGAAAGAATGCTTTTAAAAGTAAAAAAAAAGAGCCTCTGATGAACCTTTCAACCTCTTCGGCCGAAGAAGTTGTAGAAAAAATGCTTTTAAAGGGTTCTGGCGATCAGGCAACTCAGCTGGGATCGTCAGAACACTTTAAAAGCATTTTTTCTACAACCTCTTCAGTTGTGGCTTTTAAAAGCATTTTTTACAACCTCTTCGGCCAAAGAAGTTGTAGAAAAAAATGCTTTTAAAAGTAAAAAAAAAAAAAGTTGGCCATGCCCACCCAGTCACATTAACCCCCCAAGCCACGCCCACAGAACCAATAGTAACAAATTTTACATTTCACCTGTGGTTCGAGGGGGTTTACAATTAAGAGATACATTAAAATGTAAACCAATTCTGATGTGTTGATGCCTTTCAAGCACCATGCCTCTGTCTGTAACCAGCATAACAACAATGTCTCAAAGGTTGGAAGGACTTTCCTAATCTCCTGTGGCAGGTACAGGTCATCCTCAAGTTATGCCCATACTGGACCCTGCCCATTATGGCCATAAGTTGTGACAAATTGGGTCACTTACATGACTGGATATTTTTGTTAGGATGGGAAATAAATGTAAGTGTTAAAAAAACCTTTCTAGCTATGCTGCAGTTCTGGTTTTCCTTAAATAATGAAGTTATTTAAAGTTATAAAGTGAAATGAGCTTAACTTAAGCCTGTGGTTTACTCCTAAACCACTACAAATTTTAGTAGATGACATTCCAGATTTCTTGAGTTCTCCAGTGTTAATATCAATCCTAATCCTAATTATGCTTATTAGATTTAGCTATTCATCTGAAGTGTTTTCATATATGTAACTATGTGCTACTGGCAATGCTTTTTATATTGTTTTTGGAGCATAAAGGATGGCCCAAATTTTCTTTTGTTAGAAGGCACATTCGCATCTTACCATTTTTGTATAAGTTGCTTTGTGTCTTCTGTTTACAAAGAAAGGGCTTTTCTGAACTGTAATCTAAGAAGCTGAAGCCTCTCTTTATATGGATTCATAGAATTCCTAAATCCGCTAAGCAGGGGATGCCATTATTTTAGGGCCAGGAGCTCATGGCAACTTTCTGATAAAGGTATGAGAAAAATGAGGTAATCATATTTTGAGATGCTGCAATACATTAAGGGAATCTGAGTTATCGGTAACTTTCCTTCAATGAAAATCAATTAAATTTAATGATTGAAGGCAAACGTCTAGGAATTGTAGGATTATGACTTACCAGACTATGAAAAACTGAGTTATAATTTACCATGAATAGGTCAGGAAAGCTTACATTAGATGTGGATATCTGGGGAACAAAAAGATGGAAGTGGCCAGAGTGCTTAGTGCCTAAAAACAGGAAGCAGATGCAAATTGAACGTTTTTTTTTTAAAGCTTAGATCAAATAATCAGGACTGACTTGAAAGGACTTATATATGCTAGGCTTTGAGCCTTTTCTCCTTATAATGGTAGCATAATAGGGCCCAATAGCTGCTTTTTTTCCTCTTGTATCTTTATAACATTGCATTCTTCCAATTCTTTGATAGGTTTAAGATGTATTTAAGATGTAACTTGTCTCCAGAAGTTGTGAATTCTCCAACACTAGAAATGTTTAGGAAGAGATTGGACAACCATTTGTCTGAAATGGTATAGGGTTTTCTGCCTGAGTAGGGGGTTGGACTAGAAAACCTCCAAGATCCCTTCTATTCTATTCTATTCTATTCTATTCTATTCTATGAACAGGGGCCTCTGGTGGCGCAACAGGCTAATGCAGCCTATTATTAACATCAACTGCTTGCAATATTGCAGGTTCAAGTCCCACCAGGCCCAAGGTTGACTCAGCCTTCCATCCTTTATAAGGTAGGTAAAATGAGGACCCAGATTGTTGGGGGGCAATAAGTTGACTTTGTATACAATATACAAATGGATGAAGACTATTGCTTAACACAGTGTAAGCCGCCCTGAGTCTTCGGAGAAGGGCGGGATATAAATGCAAAAAAACCCCAAAAAACTTCAGCTCCCAGAACTCCCCAGCCAGAATGCCAAGGCTGACATGCCTTAGACCACACCTCAGGCAATCTTTAATTATCCTTGCCTATCTATACTGGAAAGAAGGTAGTGTTTTCCCTTCTTCTGACAAACATTTTGCCATGATTACAATCTTAACACAGTCATTCTTTTATTTATTTATTTATTTATTTAATCACATTTTTATACCGTCCTATCTCCCGAGGGACTCAGGGCGGTTTACAGCCTGATAAAAACACAAATATAAATACAAGATAAAACACTGATTAAAAACTTATTGAATAAGGCCGAATTTAAAATTATAATTAAAATAATAAAACCCCGTTAAAAACTAAATTTAAAATTAAAATTCTAATCCAGTCCTGCGCAGATAAATAGATGTGTCTTAAGCTCGCGGCGAAAGGTTCGAAAGTCAGGAAGTTGACGGAGTCCTGATGATGGGATTAGCATGGCATCTATTGACCATTTTATTGACCATTTTAGGCACACATGGGCATGTCTCTTTCCCACCTGTCTCAAGATAATGCCTTAGTCTGCTTTAGGCAATGGACACTTGGACACAATGGATACTTTTGGACATGTTACAATCCCCAATCACCCAAACTGATCCTCAAAGACTTGGATTAAGGTTGACTCAGCCTTCCATCCTTCCAAGGTGGGTAAAATGAGGACCCAAATTGTTGGGGGAAATATGCTGACTCTGTAAAACCGCTTAGAGAGGGCTGTAAAGCACTGTATAAAGTGCTGTTGCTATTGCTATTAGCCTGAACAATAGCTGATCCATAGTGGAAGTAGAAGGAAGTAGAAGGGAAGTAGAAGGGTTAATTGAAGAAGCTAACTGCTGTTTCACTGAGCAGTTTTCCCTTTGCAAGTAAGCTATAGTTTGGACTAGGCCTGGCGGCCCACGGGCTGAATATGGGCAGGCCATGCCCATCTCGGCTTTGCAAAGGCAAAAAACATCACAGTACGTCACGATTCGGCCCGCGGCATGATCAAGTTTGACATCTGTGGTTTTACTTTTTAGCTGTCATCTAGAATAGCATTAACCCACATACAAAAAAAAAAAAAGCATAACTATGAAATTATAACAGTGAATAGTTGAACTCTCAGCAGGTTTTGACAGAAAACCGAACCAGATTGAATGAGTCATCTGTTAAAACTCACCTCCTTCCTGAAGCTTATCCCATGTTAAGGGGAACCATCTGGGGATGTTTTTTTAATGGGCTGATGATGTTTGGTGAGAGGTGAAGCAGATAGTCAGGGAATCCATAATTTCTGTTTGTAATTATCCTGGACTCAGTAAATAAGGACAGCACCATTTGGAGTTAGTGAAATTGTGCCAATACTGTACAGTTTATTGTTGGCTCAAGGAGATGCTTTGTCACATATAATGCATGTGTGTATGTGTTGGGGGTGGGTGGATTCAACCTGTCCCTTGGCTACAATTAAGCCAGACTGAACCAGAGGTGGGTTTCAGCAGGTTCTGACCAGTTCTGGAGAACCGGTAGTGGAAATTTTGATTAGCTTGGAGAACCAGTAGTAAAAATTCTGACTGGCCCCGCCCCCATCTATTCTCTGCCTGCCAAATCCCAGTTTATCGGAAGGAAATGGGGATTTTGCAGTATCATTCCCCTGGATTGGAGAGGGAATGGAGATTTTACAGTATCCTTCCCCTGCCGTGCCCACCAAGCCACGCCCACCAAGCCATGCCACGCCCACCAAGCCACGCCCACAGAACCGGTACTAAAATAATTGAAACCCACCACTGGACTGAACCCTTGGTTCCTGCTGCTTCTTATGAAGTGCTAACAATTATGGCTAACAATACCAGGGGAAGGCAAATGAATCTTGCCAAGATCCCGTGGGCCAGCTGATTGGGTTGAATGAGGTCTGTAGGATGAGGTTTCCCAACCCTGATATTTAGAAATGGGGGGAAAGCAATGTAGCTATTATTTTACTGCAAACTAACTGAATTTGC
This sequence comes from Ahaetulla prasina, assembly GCF_028640845.1. Classification (NCBI taxonomy): domain Eukaryota; kingdom Metazoa; phylum Chordata; class Lepidosauria; order Squamata; family Colubridae; genus Ahaetulla; species Ahaetulla prasina. The sequence continues at coordinate 211,909,351 of NC_080541.1, forward strand.
TCGTCTAGAAACATTAGAATCTAATTCAGTTTTTCCCTTCACTGAATTTTGTGATGTTGTTCTCAATACAAAAGATACTTCAAGGAGATTGGAATGTTAAGGGAAACAGCTTAGAACAAATTGCAATTTTTATTTTTTTTAAAAGGAATTGTTAGAAATGTGCATAAGAAAATGCACATACCAACAAGGGCAAATTTCCATGTGACTTAAATAATGGATGGGAGGTGAGATAAAAAGAATGTGTGACTTGGAGGAAAAAAGCTGATGAGCTGGATCATTTGGACTGCTTTCCTATATAGAAGCAAGCATAGCCTTCTGCAGCACACTAGAATCACCCTGATTAATCTTTTCCTATAGCCTCCAGATTCAGAACTTCAGTGGATCTAAATGCCTTTTCAGCATGGCCTTGATAACTACCACACTCAGGGATAATGAATGGACTGTAATACAATTTGTGATGGTTCATGGAAATATATTTCGGGATTTACTACATAAGTATAATATAACTTCACTTAATTTGCTTACGGTTCACTGAAGGCAGCAAGGAGGTTGCATTTAATTATCATCAATGACAAGTGAAGGGAGTTGGTTAAGAAAGGAAAAGTTGGTCACTATTACCTTTAGGCTACAGTCAAGCATATTTTAGCTGCTTTATATACCTCTGCAACTTGGCGTCTCCTGCCAACAGGATGTAGCTCATTTCTTCCAGAAGAGAGCAAGGTTATAATTATGCACAGAGATGGTGAGAGAGAAGATTTCACAGTATAAATGGGTGAGTGGACTGGCATCCCATGAAGCAATATAACTTCCACCAAATTAATTAAAGGAGATCAAATGTATCCATTGGCACTGTTTTTAAGATGAGCAGATTGGTGGGATTTATCAAGCAGCAGCTATGAATATATAATGGCACATTATAGATTAGGTTGTTGAAGAATCACACACTACACAATTTGGGATGATTTTTAGACTGAGATAGGCACCAGGGGATATAGTGTGTTCTGGGGAAGGAGATGTGCATTCTGGGGCTTTCTAGTTCAAATCTAGTGCATCCATGGAACCCAGTAGTGCATAACTCACTAAATCAGGGTTTTGCAATCTTAGCAACTTTAAGAAGTGTGAATTTCATCTCCCAGAATTCCCCAGCTACCTTTGGGTCACCAACATTGAGAAACACCGCACTAAATTGCCTCTAACTAGATTTTTTTTATCACAGAGTGCTGTTGATGTTGCAAGTCCTCCTTTCTTGCAGCTTTTAAATTTGGTCCATGTTTTCTACTCCCTCCTCCTTTTCTGGATATTTTTGTCCTTGTTTCTGAAATGTGATGCTCTCATTATTAATCAACATTGACGGTGTGAGAGTAAAGAGTAGGGAGTATCCTATCATGTGCAGCAGACATGAACTGCAAATCGTAGCTGGCAGTGCCATCCCATCAAGTAAACATCTGGATCACATTTGCATTGGCACCACAAGGAAACTGGCAAGCTATCCAAAACAGAATGTTGATCTACAAAGATTTAAACATGTGCCATAATTTGTTAGCATGCTAACTTCTGGTACAGTGTCTGCCTGGGAGCTACATTATCACTGAAATCATTCTGATTCCTTCCTCTTTGCTTGGACTCAGTAAAAAGAAAGCTGCTTGAATTTCTTTCAGAACATGATTAGAGATCAGCCAGGAATATTTCCATGGTAATTTCCTACCATTGTTGTTTAGCCATGCCTGTCTTTTTATGACTTGATCAGCATCTTATTTTTTTCTTCATATTTTAGAGATGTATTTTAGTAACAGCTTCTTTGAATTCTTGCAGGCTTCTAATAGCCTAAAAAAAACCTAAACATTTTCCCTTCTTTCAGCTGGTTTTTCAATTGTTTTCAATTTTTCCAAGTATCAGATGGCCTTCTTTGGGCTTCAGAGTCCTTCAAAAGCCTTTGGGCTTCAAAATAGATTTAGCTTCAGCATTACTGGTGGATCAGTATGATTTTACTTTATTGAGCAATAAATTATTGGTTCTTATTGTTAGTCCAAGATATTTTGAATATTTTTTTCCCTAATACCATAAATTCAGAGTCATCCTTTTTTTTTTTTTTTGGACGATCCAGTTTTTTACGACCATATGTCACAACTGGGAAAATCAGAGCCTATCACATTATGTACTTTTGTTGTCAGTGTGATGTCTTTCCTTTTAATATTTTGTTTAGATTTGTGGTCTTTCCTCCAAGTAGCAGATGTCTCTTTACTTCATGGCTATAATCACCATCCCTGTAAATTTCTGAGCCTAAGAACATGAAGCTGTTGCCATTTCAACACCATCTCCACTTTCTTGCATTGGGTTGGTATTGCTTGATGATACAATAATAGTTTATTTAATATGGAGAGATTCCTTAGTTCTTCCTCACTTTCAGCTGTCAAATGCTATTGTCAACATGTCTGACAATGTTGATGTTTCTCCAGGCAATTTTATTTACATTTTTTTTTTTGGTTTGTTTTTCTAGTCCAGCATTTCTCTTCATCTATTTTGCTATTAAGTTAAACAAGATGACAGTGACGATAGTCCTTGACTTACAACCACAACTGAGTCAAAAATTTCTGTTGCTAAGTGAGTTTTGCCTCATTTTATGATCTTTCTTGCCACAGTTGTTAAATGAATCACTGAAGTTGTTAAGTCACGGTTAAGGGAATCTGGCTTCCCCATTGACTTTGCTTGTCAGAAGGTCACAAAACGTGATCACACGCAACCATCAGGAATATGAGTCAGTTGCCAAATGGGGATGCTGCAATGGTCATAAGCAGTGGTGGGATTCAGCCGGCTCGGGCAGGTTCGGGCGAACCGGTAGTCAAATAGCTGGCTGGCCACTCCCCTCCCTGCCCCTTCCAGGAGTCATCACGTGCCCCATTTTGGCTCCCAGGTAAGTGCAGGGAGGCCTACCTGGCCCAAAACAAGGCATGGGGGGGGCAGCACATCTCCCATGCAGCCCGTTTTTGCTCCCAGGGGGGGTACAGGAGACAGTGCTGCCTGTCACACCACCTGGCCATGCCTACCATGGCCACACCAACTCTGCTGGTCATTAGGGCAGAGAACAGGTTGTTAAATTATTTGAATCCCACCACTGGTCATGAGGGATGCGGTGGCTTAGTGGGTAAGACGCTGAGCTTGTTGATCGAAAGGTCGACAATTCAGCGGTTCGAATCCCTAGTGCCGCGTAATGGGGTGAGCTACCGTTACTTGTCCCAGCTTCTGACAACCTAGCAGTTCGAAAGCACATAAAAAATGGAAGTAGAAGTATAGGGACCACCTTTGGTGGGAAGGTAACAGCATTCCGTGCGCCTTTGGCATTTAGTCATGCCGGCTACATGACCACAGAGACGTCTTCAGACAGTGCTGGCTCTTTGGCTTTGAAACAGAGATGAACACCGCCCCCTAGAGTTGGGAACGACTAGCACATATGTGCAAGGGGAACCTTTACCTTTACTTTACTGGTCATAAGTGTGAAAAATGGTCATAAATCACTTTTTTTCAGTGCCATTGTAATTTTTAACTGTCACTAATGGAACTGTTGTTAAGTCAAGGACTACCTGTATACAGTCATGGTTTAGTATTTCCCCAATTTTGAATCATTCCGTTAGTCCATATTCCATTCTGGCTGTTTCCTTGTGGCAATGAAATTGCATTAAAATTCCAAAGAATAAACCTTTTGGGGGGCGAGTATTCCTCAGGTGGGAAGCTATGATCAAACACTTTCTCAACCCCCCACCTGCTTAAATTCAGGAGATCTTGCAAAGTTGGGGTATAGAAAAGGATTCTGGATTACTTTCCATAGCTTCCATTGGTCGTCAACTAAGAACTTTCAACTCTTAAACTTAACAGATTCAGAAAGGACTAATCAGCAAGAAGAACTGGCATAATATCTTTTGATGCTTCCAGATGGCTAAAACTCTCATCTATTTCTCCCTGCTCTTTGTTCCATATTTACTGCTATTTAACAATACTCTGCTTTTAGGAGAAGTCTATAATAGCCTGAAATATGGGGGAAGAGAACGGGAAATTGGCCTCCCCCCAAACCCCGCCAAGCGACAATTGCTACAAGTGGAAGTAATATATACTGTCAGCATTCAATTAGCCCTGAGTTAAACTAAAACTCTTGGGAATATTTCATAACAATCTAAATACCTCCAATGTGATCTCTCTGCCATTCACTGAGCCTTTCCTTTTGAAAAACGGGCATGATACAGGATTAAAGAAGGATAAAAGGCATGTTTGATTTGGCTGCACATTTTTGGAATCAAACTCTTCCATCTTTATATATTACTATCAGGTGGGTTCCAGAACTGTGTCCTCATTGCTAAATTATGTGGTATAGCTTCCAGGTTACATCTCCTTCACCTACGGATAAATGCAGTCCAAGTTAGCTTCTAAAGCAGGGGTGTCCAAACTACGGCCCGCGGGCCAACTGCGGCCCGCGGGTCAGTTTTTATTGGCCCGCAGCAAATTCTAAAAGTATAATGAATATGGCCCTTTTCGGCCACCTCCCGGTGCTTGCCCGGTGGTTCGCTGCGAGGCTCGCGGCTCCTCCCCATGGGCGGGGAATAATGAAGGGAGGGGGCGGAGGAGGCGGCGAGCGGGAAAGAGGCTGCTGGCCGTGCCCGACCCCAGGAGTTGTACCCTCGCCTTCCCCGGGCCGCCTGGTGAGGCTCCTCGCGCCTCCACCCCTTGGGCAGGGAATAACGAAGGGAGGGGGCGGAGGAGGCGGCGGCGAGCGGGAAAGAGGCTGCTGGCCGTGCCCGACCCCAGGAGTTGTACCCTCGCCTTCCCCGGGCCGCCTGGTGAGGCTCCTCGCGCCTCCACCCCTTGGGCAGGGAATAACGAAGGGAGGGGGCGGAGGAGGTGGCGGCGAGCGGGAAAGAGGCTGCTGGCCGTGCCCGACCCCAGGAGTTGTACCCTCGCCTTCCCCGGGCCGCCTGGTGAGGCTCCTCGCGCCTCCACCCCTTGGGCAGGGAATAACGAAGGGAGTTTCAAGTTCATACCAAATACAAAACAAAGTTAAGATTGGTGTCCAAACTTGGTCTCTTTAAGACTTGTGGACTTCAATTCCCAGAGTTCCTCAGCCAGCTTTGCTGGCTGAGGGACTCTGGGAGTTGAAGTCCACAAGTCTTAAGGGACCAAGTTTGACACCCTGGCCAAGATGAATGAATATGAAACATTTTCCCCCCTTAAATGAAGATGATATCCACATATTGTTGCTTTTTAGTAGACTGACTGTATCCATCTGTATTGTAATGTCCCAGGTTTTCAGGCCTCTGATATAGTCCTAAATATTTACCACGAGTCACCAGAGATGGCAGCAATCAAGAAACGCAAGATAGCAAGTGAGTGTAGAAGATTTCAAACACGGTGGGAAAATGAATATTTCTTTAAAGAAATCAACGGAAAGTGTGTCTGTTTGATTTGCAATGAAGATGTTGCCGTGATGAAAGAGTATAATGTCCGTCGGCACTATGAGACCAAGCATCAGAGCTACGCATCGTACACAGGTGCCAAACGAGCACAGAAATTCAAGCAAATGGCAGCTAGCCTGCAAGCTCAACAACAGTTTTTATTTCGTGCTAACAAAATACAGGAAAACGCCACAGCAGCAAGCTATGAAGTCGCAAAACTTATTGCCCAGCATGGCAAACCGTTCTCAGACGGTGATTTCATAAAGCAGTGCCTCATCAAAGTCACAGAAGTAATGTGCCCGGAAAAGTGCAGGATTTCAACAACGTGACCTTATCCAGAAATACAGTGGTGCGGAGAATCGAGGACTTGTCAGCTAACCTGAAACTTCAGCTGAGAGAGAAAGCTTGTGCTTTTGATTTTTACTCGATAGCATGCGATGAGAGCACAGACACCACAGACACCGCACAGCTTTTAATTTTTTTGCGGGGAGTCGATGATAATTTTTGCTGTACGGAGGAGCTGCTTGATATGATGAGCCTAAAAGGCACAACGACGGGTGGAAATATTTTTGACGCTGTGTCAGAGGCAGTTGAAAAGATGGGGCTTAAATGGGACAAGCTCTGTGGAGTAACAACGGATGGAGCTCCGGCCATGACGGGTGAGCGCAAAGGAATGGCATCCATGGTGTGCGTCAAGGTAAAAGAGAGCGGAGGTGAGGCTGTTAGGATGCACTGTATAATCCACCAAGAAGCACTGTGTGCCAAGACTGTGCAGCTGGGCGATGTGATGAACACTGTTGTAAAAACTGTCAACATAATTCGAGCTAGAGGACTGTACCACAGGGAATTTCAAGCTTTCTTATCTGACGTGGATGCTGAATACGGGGATGTACTCTACCACTCTGATGTGCGCTGGCTGAGCCGCGGCTCTGTGCTGCAGCGGTTTTATTCGCTGAGATCAGAAATCGACAATTTTTTGAAAGAGAAGGACCGACCTCTTCATGAACTGAGTGACCCTCTGTGGCTGGCAGACCTGGCATTTTTAGTTGATCTTACTCATCATCTGAATACACTGAACAAGAACCTACAAGGCAAAGAACAGCTGGTGTCACACCTGTATGCGCACATGAAAGCCTTCTGTGTAAAGCTCCGCCTGTTTGAGACACAACTACGAAGCTTTAATGTTGCACACTTCCCGCGCTGTCTGAAATCAAGTCTGCTTTTCCAAAGGCAGACCTTTCTGCTAAAAAGGAGAAATATGTTTCTGTAATTACATCTCTCGTGACAGAATTCAACCAGCGTTTTCAAGATTTTTCTGTCATTGAAAACAAATCAAGCTGTTCTCGACCCCCTTCCTGGTGGATGCAGAAGAAGTGGAGGAGAGTCTGCAGTTAGAACTGATTGAAATGCAATGTGATGATTCTCTGAAGAGTCAACATCAGCTTCTCTCCCTCCCTGACTTCTATCAGAGTTTGGATCATGCCAAGTTTCCTCTGATGAGACGCCACGCAAAAAGAATGATGAGCCTGTTCGGCTCAACATACATATGTGAACAAACATTTTCTCTGTTAAATCAGAACAAAAGCAGACTGAGATCCAGAATGACTGATAGCCATCTCTGTGAAGTCCTTCGTGTCTCAACCACCAAACTTTCTCCTGACATCCCAGCCATCCTTCAATCCAAAGGACAGCATCACTGCTCCCACTGAGAGCAATGTTCTTCACATTATAGGCGAGTTAGAAATACACACAGTAGTCATGTGTCAATATGTCACCTCTTGTGTGTGGCCCGGGCCACACATGAATTTACTAGGCTTATATACTGTTTGTTGTCCAGCCGCATGCCTTTCTGAATAATTATATTTAAAAATATTACATTAAAAATCAACATAACACAAACACACACGTACACAAACATAGAGATACACATGCACATATATATAACTCACACACATATAGTATACTTAAGCCTAAACTGCCCAGACGGCTGAAAAAAGTGATTTCTGACAGGTTCTCACACTTTTGACTGGTCCTCACACCTACAACTATCTTTACATTTTGCACCCTATCTTGTAACCGTGGTGAAGAGAAGCAGTTGTGAAATGAGTGATGTGGTTGTTAAAAATGCTGCAATGGGCATAAATGTGAGGATGGTCATAAGTGTGAGGACTGGTCAAAAATTACTTTTTTTAGCCCTCTGAGTAGTTTCTATGCCCATAGCCACATCCACTCAGTCACATGAGCAGTTAGCCACGCCCACCAGTCACATGACCACCAAGCCACACCCCAAAATAAGCCACGCCCAAAGAACTGGTACAAAAAAATTTCAGCCCCCCCCGCCCCCCGGTGGCCCGGGCCTTTGCTTATTTTTCTGTATTTGGCCCTCACTCAAAAAACTTTGGACACCCCTGTTCTAAAGTAATCTAAGCTAAATTTTCCAGCTGAGTTTTAGTTCTGAATTAGTGGGGAAAACGTCCTTTGTGCAGAAGACTGAAAAAAGCTCAGTTTTAATTCCTTGCAAAGCGTTTTCCCTTTCCCTGCCTCTTGGTCTCTCTGGAGAGGGTTCTTTCCCCGCCCCACCTCCTACTTTTCTGCAAGGGATGAAGGGTGGAAGGGAATCAAACACAATTTGCCAGATGCTCCATCGTTGACATTATCAGTCTAGCTATCCCTGTTTCTAAGATACAAAATAACTGAAGAAGAAAAAAGATTTTGGATGGAAAGCCAAATGCGAAGTTCAGAATATGTAAGATTGCAAGCATAATGTTTTACCTGAGGCAGTCCATTTTTAAAAAAACCCAAAACATTAGGATACACATTTGGAAGTTCAGGGGCAACATTTGGTCTCACAAATGTCTGAAGAGCTGCAGGAGGCCATCTGGGGGATGCAGAGATGACAGTGGAAGTTGACACAAATGTTCTTTTGTGCTTTTCTTAGCCATTTGGAAGTTCTTAAAAGGGAGAAACCCCCTTCCCCCTTCATACCTTGGAAGCCCAGTCTCCCCAGTGGCCATGATCATATCACCCTGTTGAAATTAAGCCATTTTTGCCAACAAATGTTGGTAATGCAATCTGAGGACCTGAGTGGATACGGTTGTATGCGGCCCAAAAGTCAGCCACATATTTTGAAGGAACACTATAGAGAGAAAAGGTAAACTGAATTGGAACTCGGAAAAGTAGAGAAGCAATCTTTGATTCTATGACCTGCTTTATCCATCACGCTAAGCCACAGTTGGTTTTAACCACGTTGACTGAGTAAATCCACAATCGATTGTCCTCACACATCATCCTAAACTATGAAGCATGATTTATAAACCACAATGACTTGGTTGAATGAAATCATACCAGCTACATGATAGAATAATTACAAATACAACTAATTGTGGAACATCTGTTGCAATCCCTCCCCCCTCAATATGAGTCGTGGTGGCACAGTGGTCAGAGTGCAGTACTGCAGGCTACTTCTGCTGACTGCCGGCTGACTGCAATTTGGCAGCTCAAATCTCATCAGGCTCAAGGTTGACTCAGCCTTCCACCCTTCCAAGGTGGGTAAAATGAGGACCCAAAATTGTTGGGGGCAATATACTGACTCTGTAAACTGCTTAGAGAGGGCTGTAAAACACTGTAAAGCGGAATATAAGTCTAAGTACTTTTGCTATTGCAATTGGCTATGGGACAAAGCCACTTATCAATATACACAGTCTCTCCTAAACAGGTGAGTAGACAGAAAAAATGGTTAGCTGGTCAAGAACTGGATTTCAATGGCTCAGAGTCATACTAATTGGCTAGCTGAAAATAGAGATTTGGGCCATGTAATGCGGTACCCAATCACTGAAAAAAATAGCAAAAGATTTTTTTTTAAAAGTGTTAGTTTTTTTAAAAAAAAGTGTTAATGAACCTCTGTGTGTTTTGCCCCCAAGAGATAACTCCCTGTTTCTCTCCAGTTACCTATCTGTCACCTGAGATACAATAGTTGATGGGAATTAATGGGGAGAAGTTATTTTTTTAAAGGCACTGCATATCAGATATCCTTTCAACTCTTTTATTGCCAAGTCTCTTGATAAAGCAAGCAAAAAATTAACATTTTGTGGAGTGTATATTCAGCCTTACAATTCGCCTGGTGCCTGCAGGTCTCTCGGAGCTATTTTCTTACTATCGTGTTGTCAAAAGTGCAGGATTTTGGGGAGTGAAAGTCATGGGGTAGTGTTCATGCCAATTTAATGGTGTTAAAATGATTAAGCATGGCAGGCTTTTAAATAATGAGGTACGAAAAAGGTGTTAATAACATCTTAAGAGCTTTCATAATATTCTAGGCTACCATAAAATGTTAATAATTGGGCCTCTTTAACTTTCATCTGCCATAAAATAGGGGGAGGAAACCTAACTGAACTAGCAGTAATTGGAAATTTTATTTTAATTCAGACAAAGGAGGAGTGGGAAGGAAAGAGCAATGTTGGGCTTCGGCATTCTTCATTCAGAAAGAAAATGAAAATGAAGTTCAAATGAATTTGAACTTTTTCTAAACTAAGGGCCCATTTGCTCTCTGATGAATGCTAATAAAATAACAGAATTGGAAGGGACCCTAAAGATCTTCTAGTGACCAATCCATGCTCAAGCAGGAGACCCTGTACCATTCCAGACAAATAGCTCTCCAGTCTCTCTCTCTCCTCTCTCCTCTCTCTCTCTCTCCTCTCTCTCTCTCTCTCTCTCTCTCTCTCCTCTCTCTCTCTCTCTCCTCCCTCCTCCCTCCTCCCTCCTCCTCCCTCCCTCCCTCCCCCCTCCCTCCCTCTCTCTCTCTCTCTCTCTCTCTCTCTCTCTATATATATATATATATATATATATATCTATATATATATATATATATATATATATATATATATATATATATGTTTTCTGAGGTTTTCACGGGTGTTAGTATATAGGTCTTTGGTTGTTCGGGTTTTCTCCCGTGTAAAATTGGAAGTGTCTTGGCGACGTTTCGACGAAGTCTCATTCGTCATCTTCAGGCTTCAGCTTCGTGCTTCTAGTAGCAATGTGTGATCGCAGCTGTTTCTTCCTTTTAACTGCTAGTGGGGATTTGAACTGATTGGGTGGGAGCTTGGCTGTGCTCTGATTGGATGGGGGTTTTTCTGTGCTCTGATTGGCTGGGGGTGTGTCCTGTGTTGGTGGGGGCTTGGTTGTGCTCAGTCTAATCTGTGCGGCAGGGGGATTTGAGCTGGTGAGCTGCACTGCTGCTGTTTGGCTTCGTGTTCGTGGTCGTGCTACATCTTCGTAGTGGGTGTCAGTCTGCTGCATGTATGGATTGGAGGGGTTTGAAGTGGCTAATGTTGCAGCTGCGGTCTGGCTTCTGGTCCTTGGTCGTGCTTCCTGATCAGTGTGGGTTTGGGTGTGCTTCTGGGTGGATGTGTGGTGGTGACATCCTGTGTATAAATAAATAAATAAATAAATAAATAAATAAATAAATACTGGGGCAACACCAGATTATCAGCTACTCAACCTTGGGTGATAACTCAGAGATGTCTCAGATGTCATCTTTCAAAAAGTAGTAAGTGAACCAAAACAAAAAATAAATTTAAATAAATGTAATATGGTTAAAAAATTAATCCAGCATTGCTGTGAAAGCTTGCAGAGGTGTACAGAGATAATATTGACTAAGGGATATAAAGATTATACGCTGGTGTGAGAATCCATGGCTGGCATCAGTGAAGTACTAATGAGTTTTCAGGCTGTGTGGCAATTGTCTAGTTTTATTTTGGTCTAATGTTTTGTCAGCGCCTATGGCTGGCAAATGAGAGGCCAAATGAAGTGCTTTGTGACATATCTCCCAGTCAGCTGAATTAGGCTGACTGGGCTCTTATATTAGAAGCTGGCAACCTGCTCTGATTGGTCCATGTTAGCAGTCTAAGAAAACTGGCAACCTCATCTGATTGGTCCATGTTAGCAGTCTAAGAAAACTGGCAACCTCATCTGATTGGTCCATGTTAGCAGTCTAAGAAAACTGGCAACCTCATCTGATTGGTCCATGTTAGCAGTCTAAGAAAACTGGCAACCTCATCTGATTGGTCCATGTTAGCAGTCTAAGAAAACTGGCAACCTCATCTGATTGGTCCATGTTAGCAGTCTAAGAAAACTGGCAACCTCATCTGATTGGTCCATGTTAGCAGTCTAAGAAAACTGGCAACCTCATCTGATTGGTCAATTCTGAAGAAATTCTTCAAGAGTACCAGTTTTGATTGATCTGTCTTTGAGCCTGTCTGCTGACTAGGTCTTTGTATAGGTGGACTTCTGATTGGTTTATTTTGGAGAATTCCAAGAGATCTGGTTCCTGTTTGGATTGTCTTTGAGCCTGTCTGCTGACTAGGTCTTTGTATAGGTGGACTTCTGATTGGTTTATTTTGGAGAATTCCAAGAGATCTGGTTCCTGTTTGGATTGTCTTTGAGCCTGTCTGCTGACTAGGTCTTTGTATAGGTGGACTTCTGATTGGTTTATTTTGGAGAATTCCAAGAGATCTGGTTCCTGTTTGGATTGTCTTTGAGCCAAGATCTTGGTAAGTAAACTAGTCCTGAGAAAGGACTCAGGAGTAATCCTGTCTTGATTCTGATGATAGAAGGCAGTGGTGGGTTTCAAAGTGTTCCATAGAGGGTTGGCAAACCCCACAGGTGAGAGATCCATGGGTCGCCTTCATTTGGTCCAGTTAAAATGAAGTATGTGTTGGATACATTGGTCAGATCTAGTATGTGCTTGGTTATATTTGTTTTGGATAGCTGTCAAGGCTTTCACACAAAAGATTCCTCCTAGATCAAATCAACAAAGATCTCCTCACACTTCACCTCAAACTCAGCAACAAGATGCACCCTGCACTTTGGGACAAATCCAAACAACTTGCCGTCTGGAGGCGAAACACAGACCACCCTCAAGACAGACACGCACACCAACAAACTCCGAAGACTACAAGAAGCATGAAACAAACCCCTCCACCCTCACAGCAACACATGAAACAAACAGTGCATAACATCTCAGATAGGATCCTCACCAAAGCTGAAACCGATGTCCTTTCCAAAGTTCAACTTTGCAGTCACTCCCAAATACATCCCACTGAGACCATTATATGCGGAGTTGAAACCAGCCTGACCAAAATCAACCCGATGGCGCTAACAAAATCAGACTCGAAATCACCAACATCCTCTGCAGCAAGCCACCCAAAAGCAACTTACCCAAGAGGAACAGACAGCACTACTTAACCTGAAAAAATACCAGCATAATAATCCTACCAGCAGACAAGGCAGCATACGGTGGTTATGAACACATCTGACTACCAAACCAAATTAACCTACTCCAAGACCCTGCATACAAGCCCTAAAAACAGACCCCACCACCTACCTAGAAAAAACCACTAGATCCAAAATAAAGCCTCCCCATCAGCGAAGAAATCCAACAAAGAATCATTCCCAGAGAAATCATCCAGATGCCTAAGCTCTCGGCCTCCCCAAGATACACAAAGAAGGAACCCACTCAGACCCATAGTCAGCTCCATAGGCTCACCTCTACAAAACCTAGCCAAATTTCTGCCAAACAACTACAGCCCTATGCAGAATCCATCACCTCACGTAAAAAACTCATTCCAGTTCATAGAGATCATAAAGAAACAAAACTTACAGCCCAGCGACCTACTCGTGAGCTTTGATGTCATATCCTCTTCACCCAAGTGCCAATCAAAGAAGCCTTGACAGCTATCCAAAACAAATATAACCCCCCCAAGCACATACTAGATCTGACCAACCACTGCCTATCCAACACATACTTCATCTATAAAGGACAAAAATACAAACAAATAGAAGGCACCCATGGGATCACCCCTCTCACCTGTCATTGCCAACCTCTACATGGAACACTTTGAAACCCAAGCACTAGAAAAATCTGATCCTGAAACCCAAACTCTGGCTCAGATATGTGAGCGACACCTTCATAATCTGGCCACGGAAAGAAAAACTTGAAAACTTCCTCACACACCACAATAGCCTACACCCCAAAATACAGTTCACCATGGAAACAGAAGTTAACAACCAACTTCCCTTCCTAGATGTCTTAGTCTACAAGAAACCCAATGGCTCCCTAGGACACACCATCTACCAGAAGAAAACACACACAAACCGCTATCTGCATGCACTCACACCACCACCCAGCACAGATCAACTCCGTAGCCAAGACACTCATCTCTAGAACAAAATGCTTAGCTGACGAACAACACCTAAAAACCAGACTACACACTCTCACAAAGCGTACTAACATCCAATGGATTCCAGAGAAATAAGATTACCAAACTAATCCAAAAAAAAGAACCCCCACTAAAACCCAAGACAGAGAGCAAGAAAATGGCACAGCCCTCCTCCCATATATAAAGGCACCACAGACAGAATCAGCAAGATCCTCCACAAACATAACATCAAGACAGCATTCTGCACAAACCAAAAATATCCACCATCCTAGAAACCCCAAAGACAAAATTGAGTTGAAAATCAAAGGTATATGAAATCCCATGCACGCCTGCCCCACCACATACATTGGACAAACCAACAGAAGAATAAGTGCACGCATTGAAGAACACAAGAACTCATTCAAAAGAGGAACCAACTTCTTCCTGGTCCAACACTTTAAAGTCACAGGACACGATATTGACTTTAAAGACCAGAACTATCGCCAAAACTGAACACTTTAACAACAGAATAATCAGAGAAGCCATTGAGATAGAAAAGCCCACACAGCATGAACAACGAGATGATACCTCCGCCTACCAGCCATTTGAAACCTACCCTTATTGACAAGCGTGTCCTAAACGAGGAATGACACCAGACCCACACTCCACGAGGTCCACACAGGATGTCACCAGTTATTTTTAAAGGCACTGCATATCAGATATCCTTTCAACTCTTTTATTGCCAAGTCTCTTGATAAAGCAAGCAAAAAATTAACATTTTGTGGAGTGTATATTCAGCCTTACAATTCGCCTGGTGCCTGCAGGTCTCTCGGAGCTATTTTCTTACTATCGTGTTGTCAAAAGTGCAGGATTTTGGGGAGTGAAAGTCATGGGGTAGTGTTCATGCCAATTTAATGGTGTTAAAATGATTAAGCATGGCAGGCTTTTAAATAATGAGGTACGAAAAAGGTGTTAATAACATCTTAAGAGCTTTCATAATATTCTAGGCTACCATAAAATGTTAATAATTGGGCCTCTTTAACTTTCATCTGCCATAAAATAGGGGGAGGAAACCTAACTGAACTAGCAGTAATTGGAAATTTTATTTTAATTCAGACAAAGGAGGAGTGGGAAGGAAAGAGCAATGTTGGGCTTCGGCATTCTTCATTCAGAAAGAAAATGAAAATGAAGTTCAAATGAATTTGAACTTTTTCTAAACTAAGGGCCCATTTGCTCTCTGATGAATGCTAATAAAATAACAGAATTGGAAGGGACCCTAAAGATCTTCTAGTGACCAATCCATGCTCAAGCAGGAGACCCTGTACCATTCCAGACAAATAGCTCTCCAATCTCTCTCTCTCTCTCTCTCTCCCTCTCTCCCTCTCTCTCTCTCTCTCTCTCCCTCTCTCTCTCTCTCTCTCTCTCTCTCTCCCTCCTTCCCTCCCTCCCTCCCTCCCTCCCTCCCTCCCTCCCTCCCTCCTCTCTCTCTCTCTCTCTCTCTCTCTCTCTCTCTCTCTCTATATATATATATATATATATATATATATATATATATATATATATATATATATATATATATATATATATGGATTTGTTTGTGTGTGCGTTCCAGAATAATTCTGGAATACCTCGAGCAATTTCATCCAAAATTGGTACACAGATTACTTACTCTCTGAAAAGAACCCTAACCCTGACCCTAAGACCCCTTGGGGTGTGTGTTCTATTAAGATTCAACCTATTGTGCCTTAAAATGGCTTCTACTGTATTGCCTTAAAATGGCTTCTACTGTACAGCACAGTGGAGTTGCCATGGTAATGGCTTCACAGTACTCCACATGGGGGCTCCCTCTGGTAAGGGAGAAAATCCAACATTAGAAATTACATTTGGTCGGGACATTTTCAACAAGGCTTTGATTATTCTTGAGGACAAATGTATGGCCATGATCAATAAAAAATTACTGCAACTTGGCCTGCCTGCACCACTATGAGACCGACATGCTGTACTTCATGCAGAATACATACAAGGAAAGAACTACAATGTTGAACAGCTTAGTGCATATGTCGTGGACAAGAAGCCACTTCTAAATCAAGATGAGAAAAAAGCATACCAAATGATCATGGCTCAGCTAGCGAAACAACAAGGTGGTATCATTTTACTTGACTTTTACTTGATTTTACCTGTGCTTCTGGGGGCACAGGGAAAGCATTTTTAACTAATTTAATTCTCGCCGAAATCAGGGCTCTGGGTGAAGATGCTCTTCCTGTCTAATACAGGACTGGGATAAATAAATACTGGGGCAACACCAGATTATCAGCTACTCAACCTTGGGTGATAACTCAGAGATGTCTCAGATGTCATCTTTCAAAAAGTAGTAAGTGAACCAAAACAAAAAAAATAAATTTAAATAAATGTAATATGATTAAAATAATTAATCCAGCATTGCTGTGAAAGTTTGCAGTGGTGTACAGAGATAATATTGACTAAAAAGAATACAATAAGGAGTCTACACTGGTGTGGGTTTTCATGGCTGGCATCAGTGAAGCACTGATGAGTTTTCAGGCTGAGTGGCAATGGTCTAGTTTTATTTTGGTCTAATGTTTTGTCAGCGCCTATGGCTGGCAAATGAGAGGCCAAATGAAGTGCTTTGTGACATATCTCCCAGTCAGCTGAATTAGGCTGACTGGGCTCTTATATTAGAAGCTGGCAACCTGCTCTGATTGGTCCATGTTAGCAGTCTAAGAAAACTGGCAACCTCATCTGATTGGTCAATTCTGAAGAAATTCTTCAAGAGTACCAGTTTTGATTGATCTGTCTTTGAGCCTGTCTGCTGACTAGGTCTTTGTATAGGTGGACTTCTGATTGGTTTATTTTGGAGAATTCCAAGAGATCTGGTTCCTGTTTGGATTGTCTTTGAGCCAAGATCTTGGTAAGTAAACTAGTCCTGAGAAAGGACTCAGGAGTAATCCTGTCTTGATTCTGATGATAGAAGGCAGTGGTGGGTTTCAGAATTTTTTACTACTGGTTCTGGGTGTGTAGCTTGGTGAGCATGGCATTGCTTGATGGGCATGGCTTGATGGGTGTGGCAGGGGAAGGATACTGTAAAATCTCCATTTCCACCCCCTCCAGGGGAAGGTTACTGCAAAATCCCCATTTCCTCCTGATCAGCTGGGACTCGGGAGGCAGGGAATAGATGGGGGTGGGGCCAGTCAAAATTTTTACTACCGGTTCTCCGAACTATTCAAAATTTCTGCTACCGGTTCTCCAGAACTGGTCAGAACCTGCTAAAACCCACCTCTGATACAAGGGGAGGCAGAAGGAAACTCTAGTAGGCTTTCAAGAGTCAGTTATTGCACCCTGTAACAACAAGGCTGAATTCCAGTAGCCCTTGGGTTGTCTATTCCTGATCAGGCCTACCTTGAAGAGCTCAAAAAGTTGGGCTTTAAGAAAAGAAGGAGAAAGGAGATGGACATGGCTAAATTATGAATGTGGAGATAATTATGAAGAGTATCATGAACTGTACAACAAACCAACTGATCAAAGCTGGACCAAATCAAGGCTGACTGCTTTCTTGAGTTGATGATCAGCAAACAGAAACTCACATACATTGAGCATGGGGGTGAACGATCAGTAGGAAAAATGATTATTCTTGCAAGATTGGAAAAAAAAAACACTAGAGGAATGGGAAGGCAGTGAGGTAGGTGAGATAAATCTTAGAAATGATTGGAATGACCTGGAAACTAATGAAAGAATTAGAAATTATTTATTTATTTATTTATTTATTTATTTATTAAATTTGTATACCGCCCTTCTCCCGTAGGACTCAGGGCGGTTCACAGCCAAGTAAAAAATACACAATAAATACAATTAAAATACAATTTAAAAACCTTATTAAATTGGCCAGAATTAAAATTTAGAACTAAAACCCATAAAAAACCCATAAACTAAAAACTAACCCAGTCCAGCGCAGATGAATAAATGAGTTTTAAGCTCGCGAAAGGTTCGGAGGTCCGGAAGTTGGCGAAGTCCTGGGGAGTTCGTTCCAGAGGCGGGAGCCCCACAGAGAAGGCCCTTCCCTGGGTGTCGCCAGGCGACACTGTCGCGCCGGCGGCACCCTGAGGAGTCCCTCTCTGTGAGGCGCCTGGTCGGTGAGAGGTATTCGGTAGCAGCAGGCGGTCCCGTAAGTAACCCGGCCCTATGCCATGGAGCGCTTTAAAGGCGTTCACCAGCACCTTGAAGCGCACCGGAAGGCCACAGGTAGCCAGTGCAGCCTGCGCAGGATAGGTGTCACTCGGGAGCCACGAGGCTCCCTCAATCACCAGCAGCTGCATTCTGACTAACTGTAGCCTCCGGATGCCCCTCAAGGGAGCCCCATGTAGAGAGCATTGCAGTAATCCAGGCGAGACGTCACAAGGGCGTGAGTGACTGTGCACAGGGCATCCCGGTCTAGAAAGGGGCGCAACTGGCGCACCAGGCGAACCTGGTGGAAAGCTCTCCTGGAGACGGCCGTCAGGTGGTCTTCAAAAGACAGCCGCTCATCCAGGAGAACGCCCAAATTGCGCCCTCTCCGCCGGGGCCAGTGACTCGCTCCCGACAGTCAGCCGGATTCAGCTGACTGTACCGGGATGCCGGCATCCACAGCCACTCCGTCTTGGAGGGATTGAGCTTGAGCCTGTTTCTCCCCATCCAGACCCGTACGGCTTCCAAACACCGGGACAGCACTTCGATAGCTTCATTGGGGTGGCCCGGTGTGGAAAAGTACAGCTGGGTGTCATCAGCGTACAGCTGGTACCTCACACCGAAGCCACTGATGATCTCACCCAGCGGCTTCATATAGATGTTGAACAGAAGGCGAGAATCCCTGCGGTACCCACAAGTGAGGCGCGCGGGGTGACCTCTGCCCCCCCGTCAACACCGTCTGCGACCGGTCGGAGAGATAGGAGGAGAACCACCGATAAACGGTGCCTCCCACTCCCAATCCCCCCAGCCGGCGCAGCAGGATACCATGGTCGATGGTATCGAAAGCCGCTGAGAGGTCTAATAGGACCAGGGCAGAAGAACAACCCCTATCCCTGGCCCTCCAGAGATCATCCACCAACGCGACCAAAGCCGTCTCAGTGCTGTAACCGGGCCGGAAGCCGGACTGGAACGGGTCCAGATAGACAGTTTCCTCCAAGTGCAGGGGGAACTGATATGCCACCATACTCTCTACAACCTTCGCCGCATAACTTCGCTTATAACTGCAGAGAGGTTGGGAGGGTGAACATCTGTCCATGAAGTCAATGGGAACTGGGCCTTAACTGATAGCACCTAACATAATATTAGAAAATGAAATTTGGTAACAATTTTGGAGATTTATGAAGACAATGTTCTAGGCTTTGCAGGGGACACATGAAGCCCTGGGATTGTAGACTTTGGGGGGGGGGCGGATATATATTTCAATGTTAACCAAATGTTTACTTTTCTAAAACCAACCTGCAAAGGAAAATTATATCAACTTATATTGAAATACATTACAGGAAATAGCACCTAAGAATTAACTTATAACTTAGAATTCTTATAAGAATAACACTGTTATAGGAAACATATGTATTAAAGGAGAAACTTAAGCAAAAGTAATTGAAAAGCAGCAAAGAAATGAAGGATAAGAAATTAAGAAGATAATGAAAGAAAAAAAAACCTAACCTAGAATAAAAATAAAAGGAAAACCAGCAGAAGGCTGACAATTTAAGCTACATAATAAGAATCTAAGCCCACATAATGCAAAAAATAAAAAATAGAGAAGTAAGTCCCATCATAGATTAGCTGGAGGATTAACTCCTTTGACGTGAGAATTAAGTTCTTCCTTTTCAATTGCACAAAATCAGATTCAAAGAAAGTATTTATTTATTTAAATGCCTTTTTATCCTGCCTTTGTTATTTTTATAAATAAATAAATCAAGGCTGAAATCATACCTAACACTACTTTCTCCTCATATATTCCCCACAACAATCCTATGAGGTGAATTGGGCTGAGAGAGAGCGATTGAGCTAAAGGGACCCAGCTGGCTTTCATGCCTAAGATGGAACTAGAATTTACAGTCTCCTGATTTCTAGCCTGATGCCTTAACCACTAGATCAAACTGGTGCTAATTTCTTTCTTTCTTACTTACTATGGCTTATCTACTATGTAAATATCTATGGAATTTGAGCTCTTGGTCTTCCAACAGGTTCAGTAGCCTGGGAGCATCATACCCTGGCACAGAATCCTAGGGTGGCCAAGGGTCATTGAGGCACTCAATTCTAGTCCTCTGCCTAGTGCAAAGGTCTAAATTAAGCTCCTTTATGTCTTCCTGGCCACTATTAGAACATATTTAGTGAAGGAGAAACCTACAACCATTTCATTGCTGAAGAGCTGTTAATTCTCAGGATTGATTCCCATAACATTCAGATGAAATCTGCCTTCCTCTTCTTAATGCCATTCATGAAGCCCATCTTTATCTGCAGACAGGGAGATAGAAATATCAAGCTAGATAAGGGGCTGGACTAGAAGACCTCCAAGCTCCCTTCCAGCTCATTCATTCTAAAAATATTTCTAAGACTATACAAAGAGCATCTAATTTTATTTTAGGGTACTTAGTCAAGTTGGCATTAAAATGTCTCATTGGAGACAGACCGTTCCCTACAGACTCTCTACTTCCCCTCCGATTGAACCTAATGTCCTACAAGTTAACCAAGAAGACACATTTGAGAGAGGTTCATCATCTTCCCTTAAGCCAGAGGTAGTCAACCTTTTTATACCTACCGCCCACTTTTCTATCTCTGTTAGTAGTAAAATTTTCTAACCATCCACCAGTTCCACAGTAATGCGCCGTGTATTGTCTGTGCATGCCTCTCATGCATCATGGATTGGGTTGGGGGGGGGGTGCCGGCTACCAGCTCTGCTTGTCTGGGTGGTGTGGGGGGAGATGCGCGAGCTATTCTGGGACGAGGCTCTTTGGTTTGGTCGCACAATAGTGCCATTTAGTTTCACTTACGTAACGTGAACTAAACTTATGCATGGGCGATACAAATAGCATATTTTTAGAAATTTAAATTGTCACGGGGAATTTTACAAAAACCTAATGAAAATGTTTTCAAATAATGCTATACATTTTTTTTAAAAAAGTCAATTAAATTAAGAAAAAAGGAAAGTGCTTCAGTATTGGACAAAACCCCTACCGCCCACCATCCAAGCTGGAACGCTAGTGGGCGGTAGGGACCAGGTTGACTACCACTGCCTTAAGCATACAGTACTTTCCCATACTAAGATTAGACACCATGCATTTCGTTGTTAACTGATGTGCAGTTCATCAACAACATCTGCATACCTAAGTAAACTGCAGGTAAACTATTCAGGTTTGGGGAACTGAGTGAAAGAGAAAAATAGCACAAAAATCAGCTCATATCAATTCTACCAGCATAATTCTCCCAGAACCAAAAGACCCCTCACCAAAGTCTGCTTCACATAAGCCAGGATTTGTTTAACAAGTCAAATTGAGCCATACTATTGAATAAACCTTTGGTGGCTCAGCAGACTAAGTCTGTCTGTTATTAACACAGCTGCTTGCAATTACTGCAAGTTCAAGTCCCACCAGGCCCAAGGTTGACTCAGCCTTCCATCCTTTATAAGGTAGGTAAAATGAGGACCCAGATTGTTGGGGGCAATAAAGTTGACTTTGTATATAATATACAAATGGATGAAGACTATTGCTTAACACTGTGTAAGCCGCGCTGAGTCTTTGGAGAAGGGCGGGATATAAATTCAAATAAAAAAAACCTCTTAATTTGTCATAAATAATTCCATGTTCCAAATCTTTTTTTAAGAAAATAAGTTTTATTAATCTGTTTTTTAAAAGTTTTGACTGTTTTCTTCTTTACAACATTTCCATATATTTTTTTAAAAAATCTCCCAAAAGGCAGCATTGGTAAACCATATCTAAGTTTTTGCCAAGAAAATGACATTGATCATGTCTATGTTATCACAAAGAGTTGAGTCAATCTGAAGGCATTGAGTATCCACTGATTAATGAATGCATCTTGCGGCTTCATGAAACATGTGCATCCAACTTAATATGGAATGACTTTCCTCCTGGTCCTAGCTAGAAGGAATTCTCCACTTCATAACCCTTGGAGCCTCTTCCTCACCCACAGGCATGCCAAAGTGACATGTCCTTGAAGTCAGTCCTTTGGCGTCAACTCTAGCAACAGCCACTTTATGCTCTAGCAAAAAAGGGTGTTCTGTACAGTACAACCATTCAGCCATGATAGATGTGAGCAGACACAACTGCAGAATCTGAGGTTTATGTTAAACCTTGCATGTGTAAAAGTTCCAAGCCTTTTGTACACGTAAGACTACAAGAGAAGTGGAGCTTGCATTGAGCTAGCATGATGCTACTTTCATAATTTGCTTCCCCATCCTCACCTCCATCCCCCTTGAGCCCCTCTGAAGATGCATCTGTGGGATAAGGGTCAATTTAATAGGTGCTATTCCAATCACTTGTGCTAGATAAGCGTCTTACTGTGCAGGAGAATGAAATTCTTCAGCCGGTAGGATTTCTGAATAGTTAAGCAAGTTTATTCTTTGTCTTTCTACCCTTGTAACCCATGTGTTAATGTCTTTGTGGCTAAAGTCAGATCTGAACTACAGATTTTCCAGTCTTCACTCATAGCCACTGGCCACACAGATTTTCAAAGCATCTACTGTAGACAAGCTTCTGCCATTCTTGAGATTTCAATTTTTTTTTTACCATACCTTCTGGCTGCTTCTGTTTTATACGTTAGTTTTGGCACCAAGAGACAAAGATACCAAAACTGCTTTTCATTTTCACTTCTGTAACATTTTTAGCAACCCACCCGTCTCTATCAGTCACCTCATTGTTCCAGTCTATTTGTGGACATCAGAGCCAATATGTACGCTTAGTGTCTGATATTGAACCACCGAGAAATTTACTTATTCTTTTTAACATGTTAGGTATATCAAGTTTAATTTAAAATGGTGTTTTTCCTGGCAGAATTTTCATTTCACTGAAAATGTCAGGGAAAATGTCCGCCTCCATTCTCAGTTCTATGAAATTGATTCCATTAAATCATCCCTAGCTTCTTTCTTCTCGATAATTAAAAGCATAAAATTGGACTTTGAAGAAACATGATAAGAAAAGTATTGACACTTTTGAACTTTGGTGTTGGAGAAAACTCCTGAGAGTACCATGGACAGCCAAGAAAATAACCAAATAGATTATTAAATGAATCCACCCAGACTTCTTTGTTGAGGCACACATCGGCCGGATCAAATTATCCTACTTTGGACACATTATGCTGACCTAGCTCTCTGGAGAAATCTATAATACTGGAAAATTGGAAAGAAAGAGAAGAGGAAGATCATTAGCAAACTGGATGGATTTAATTATGATGGGTGCACTGTTGGAAGACTGAAGGACAAGACCAAGAAAATCCTCCTGGAGAAAAAAAATCTATGTGGTTGCTAAGGGTCAAGACTGACTTGATGGCAGATAATCTCTCCTAAGGTCTGTAGAGATTCTCGGTTCATTCAAGTCATGGTTGTCCCAACGGTGCTTTGCTGGAGGCAACTGGACTTTCTTGTTTTTTCTTTTGAAGATATTTCACTTTTCATCCAAAAAGCTTCTTCAGCTCTGACAGAATAGTGGGGAAGGGAAGGATGTATATTCCTTGCAGACAGCTGGTCATCTGCATCTTTTTAGAGGGTCCTTGAAGCACTTGGAGGCTTATCTGTGTCCTCAAGTTTACCTGAGTGGTGCTCCTGGTTCCTGTAGTTCTGCCATTTTTTCCTCTGGAAATCCATTCCTACTCCCACACCATTCAAAGGGTGTCCATCCCAAACTGTATAGCTAAAAGTCTGTAGAGATTCTCAGTCATCCAGGGTGCAAAAGGATGCTAATAACCAGCTGTCTGCAAGGAATATAAATCCTTCCATTTCCCCACTATTCTGTCAGAGCTTCTTGGATGAGAAGTGAAACATCTTCAAAAGAAAAAACAAGAAAGTCCAGTTACCTCCTGGAAAAAGCACCTTTGGGACTCTCTTGAGGTCCTCTAAATGGGCTGGGACTGCCTTCATCCAGAAGACAAGAGGTCCTGCTTTCTGATCTACCATGAACAAGAATCCAAGTGCTGAATATCTAATCTAAATCAGAAGTCTCCAACCTTGGCAACTTTAAGCCTGGAGGACTTCAACTCCCAGAATGCCCCAGCCTGGCTGGGTCTTTCTGGGAGTTGAAGTCCGCCAGGCTTAAAGTTGCCAGGATTAGAGACCCCTGATCTAAATCATACTCGTGATTTTTTTCTCTTTGGAGATCCAAGCTCCCTCCCATTCCATTTTTCGATGCCGTTAGAAAAACAACCCCACCGTACATTCTCCTGTAAAAAAAAAAGTTTGGGAATGCTTTATTTAAAATCTACTTTTACACTTTTGTGATACGCCTTTTCCTGTTAAGATAAGCTGCTTTGAAGTTAGCAGGAAAGAAAGGAGAACCAGAGAATGGTCAACCTTACCTTCTTTATGTTATGTTATGTTTTCCCACCAACACTTCTATTATTTATCTTCTCGTGTTTTCTGTCCTATATTAAAAGTTATTGGTTTCTTCCCTATATTTCTTAGGGACAATCATTAGATTTGCCTCCCAAGTCTCTCAAGATAATGTCAATTTATGGCTATAATCATATCCAATAGAGCAGGGATGAAATCTAAAAATTTTCCCTGCGGGTTCTGTGGGGTGGCTTAATTGGTGGGCATGGCTTGGTGATCAGGTGTCCCAGTGGGCGTGGCTTGGTGGTCAGGTGACTGAATGGGCATGGCCAATAATAATAAATAATAAAAATAATAAAATATATAAAACTTGGGAGCGCACCAGTCTTTACCTTCTTTAAAAATAGAGGCACCGGTCTAATAATTGCCTTTTTTTTGGCAGGCCCCGGTCTACCTTCTTTAAAAATAGAGGCACTGGTCTACTAGCCACCTACAGCGCTGATCAGCTGTAGTGAGGCCCTTTGAAGCACCACCGGCAGTCAGTTAAGGCCGTTTGCAGCTATATCACCACCAAGAGCTTTAGGGACAGAGAAGAGGAACAGCGAGGGATGGGCGGTGGGGTGGGGGTGGGCAGGGATTTTTGCTACCGGTTCTCCAAACTACCCACCCCCATCGCTACCAGATTGCGTGATCCAGTCCGAACCAGGAGCATTTCACCCCTGCAATAGAGCAGCAATTACCCCTGCTCACTGGAGATATTGTAGGTTAATAGCCCCAAACATTCAGAGGGTACCTAACTAGGAGATGCTAATCCAAGCAGTGTCTTTCACATCTCCAGAAGAGGGTGATCTGCTACCTAGAGCATCCTTTGATCAGTAACACTGCTGCTAGACACACTGTAAGCAAAACCTTTTGCACTGCCTAATGAGTTGCTAAAAGCAACATTACTGCAGCTCTCAACAGCAGGGAACTGGGGGAAGTGTTGATGGCAGCACCAGAGGCATTTTTGAGAGCTGTTTAGGCAATGAAAAAGCCAGATGCTATTTCTTAAATCTTAGAGCTTCCTGGCTTTCAATGGCATTTATTAGAAGGTACACTCTAGGCTACGGTCTTGTGCGGTTTGCTCCATAGCACAGGTAGAGAGAGAGAGACATATATCCTTTTTCCTGATTTTGCTTAGTCTCTGCCAGGCTAACCTTCCCTGCTTTCCTAGTCACATTCAGCTTGTAATAAGTGGGGTAGATGTAAAGAACTGAGCTTCCCAGTGACTGACCTTGAGCTGTAATAGCACAGTGGTTAGAATGAAGCATTGCAGGCAAACTCTGTTCACAGCCAGAAGTTTGATCCTGACCAGCTTAAGGTTGACTTCCAGCCTTCTGAGCTTGGTAAAATGAGGGCCCTGATTCTTGGGGGGCAATATGCTGATTCTGTAAACTGCTTGGAGAATGCTATAAAGAATATGGAACGATACATAAGTCTAAGCATTATTGCTATTGCCATTTCTATTTACTTCTACCGTGCTGAGGTTCTAATGTGAAGGGAAGGCAATGAACTTGGACTGGAATGGCATGTTGGTTCCAGAGCTTACCTAACAGGGCACTCATTCTTCTAAGGCCAATCCAGGGGTGAAATCCAGCAGGTTCTGACAGGTTCTAGAGAACTGGTAGGGGAAATTTTGAACAGTTCAGAGAACCAGCAGCGGAGATTTTGAGTAGTTTGGAGAACTGGCAAATACCATCTCTGGCTCGCCCCAGACTGGGATGGGAATGGAGATTTTGCAATATCCTTCCTCTGGAGTGGGGTGGGAATGGAGATTTTGCAGTATCCTTCCCCTGCCATGCCCACCAAGCCACCCCCACAGAACCGGTAGTAAAAAAAAATGGATTGCACCACTGGGCCAATCTATCTCTTGGGATACCATTAGAGGAACAAGCCCAACATACATTGTCTTGAGCTTTTACAGAAAAGACAAAGAAGCAAATAAATCAAGTATACATTTTGAATTTTATAAGGTTCTCCTTACAATGAGTGAATGTGATCCGTGTTTTCTCTAGGCATCTCCCCAATATGAGGAGGCACCAACTGAATGATTCATAGGTTCCCAGAAGCAAAGGTCATCATTACACAGGTTGCATTCTTTAGACCAGGGGTTTCCAACATTGGTCACTTTAAGACTTGTGGATTTCAACTCCCAGAATTCTCAGCTTTACTGGCTAAGGAATTCTAAGAGTTGAAGTCCACAAGTCTTTTTTTTTTTTCCAGAGCAAAATTTTTTATTTTCCATAATAATTCCCACAATTTGACCAGTGTACAATACAATCACTTATCCAACAATCGATCCTATACTCAAATTATACTCCATCAGGGCTGCTCGACTGCCACTCCCTCCCTTAATCCTTTCTACTCTTCTCATCCTTCTTCGACTTTCCCCACCATCCTTCTCCTCGCTTTCCTACTTCCCCACCTCTTTCCCACTTCTCACTACCATCCTTTCTAACCCTCTATCTTCTCCTTCTTTTTCTCCTCCTATCCTTTCTTCTCCCTCCCTTCTTTCCTACCTACCTACCTGCCTACCTACTTTCTTCCTTCTTTACTCCTCTTTCCTTACCCTTTCCCTTCGGGAGTGGTTACCGAGCAGTCCCGACTTTACCCCATTCCAACTTGTTTAATTCTACCATTATTCCTGTACAATGGCAATCAATCAATTTATAATTTTCCCCTCCCCCCCCCCCCCCCGAGACTTCCCAGAACAGAATACAGGGTATTGTAACTAACAAACATAATCTAAAATATAAAATAAAACATATTCCATTTCACACCATCACACCATCACACTATCAATTCCCTTCTTTCTTAAACTCTAATACATAGCAATTCCTAACTTCACTCAAAAACTAATTGATATTTTTTAATCTGATACTTATTTTGAATATAATCAATCCACTTTCTCCATTCCAAAATATATTTTTCTTGTGTACAAGAAGTCCACAAGTCTTAAAGTAACCAAGGTTAGAGACCCCTGCTTTAGACCTCTCTTCCACATGAACTGCACCATAGGGATGATTTGGGGTACAACAGCAAGGTGACATGAACATGTGTGGGCATATTGCCTCTTTCATGATTGAGAGTATTGATGATTGCTTTGTACAGCATTTATCTAGGCAAGAATTACCTTATGGCCTAAATTGGCGTTTAAGTCCATAGCGGTTACAATAGAGGTAGTATTTTCTTCTTTAGAAGTCACCTTCAGAAGTTCTTGGTACTCCATCACTGGAGGTTTTTAAGAAGAGATTGAACAGCCGTTGGTTTGAAATGGTATGGGGTCTTCTGCTTGAACAGGGTTTGGACTTAAAGGCCTCCAAAGTCCCGTCCAACTCTGTTATTCTTAAATATAGGCCACGGCTGAAGGTCCCTTCTTCCTTCCTTACATATCTTATAAAGCAATCTTGGGGGCTTTTATTTTTGCAAGATAAAAGCCTTGCTGGAAAATTGTTTTGCTGAATTGTTTTGAAGGGTCTTTTGCTGAAGTTTATACCTGATTCTATATTGTTCTCTTGCTGTTCTCTATGTTTTTCTTCTTTTACCTTTAGCACTTTCGAATAAGGGGCGTGCATAAGAGCACAAATGTGCCTACCGTTCCTGTCCTATTGTTTCCTTTCGTTATAACAAATTAACATGGTTGTTGCATACTTTTGCTTATATATATATTTTTCTTTTATAATGTGTTGATTTTCTTATGTTGATGTTTGTGTATACTGTTGTGACAAAATGAAATAAAAAAACAACAACTTGATTTTTAATGCTTTCGGGTTGGAGCTTTATGTAGTTCTTGACCCTGGAATTAGTTTTGACCTTCTGCAGCAATGGTGGGTTTCTACCGGTTTGCCCCAGTTTGGGTGAACTGGTAGTGGTGGCGGTGGGAGGCTCTGCCCACCCATCCAGATGTCGTCATAGACACTCTGCGTGTGCTCAGAAGGTTCTGCGTATGCGCAGAAGCGTCATGCATGAGCGAAGAAAGCGCACATGCGTGCTCCTGATTCTGAACCGGGAGCGAAGGTAAATGGAACCCACTACTGTTCTGTAGATGTTGGAATGTATGTTTTATATATACTGTAAGCCATTGAAAGTCACTTTGTTTGCTATGGGATAGAGACACACCTGCTGAATTTGTAGAGGTTCCTGTACAATTTAAGTTTCTTATCATTTAAGGTTCTTAGGCAGCATACAGAGCTTAGAAAGTGCAACTATGTGATTAATGGCAGATGTGATTTTCCTTCCTTCCCCTTTTGATCCTGACTTGACCTTTGCATCAATTGTCTTTTCTATCTCCTTATATCCCATCTCTGATGTTCAGACGTGCTCCATCTCATATGCTCCATCTCAAAAGCCCTGCTTTTGCTTCAGATGGTCATCTCTCTTTAAGCTACTCCTGTCCCGTCTTGTCATAAGATTTATGACTTTACTCAATGCAAGAACCCAGTTTTCATGTCAAAACTTTGTTCCAGACAGTGCGAGATTATAATATCACCATTAGCTGCAGGATGTCATGATGCCTTGGTTGGGGTTTGACCTTCTCCAAAGGGCATCTTTTGGTTAGCTGTGAACTGTTGTTTTGAAACTGTGCCTATATTTCTGTCGTGTCCCACTCCCCCTCTGACGGCCGGGTCTGGGAAGTCTGTATCAAGCGTGGCCACGAAGCCTCTGCAGCTTTGCCAAATTCCTTTCAGAGTTCTCAGGGCAGGCAGGAATCCAAGGTGTGACTTCAGCAACCCAGATGAGACTTTGCTTGACTCAAATTGCTTGACTCAAGCTGGTCTTTTATATAGGCCATGGGGTGTGGCTCCATGACGCAGCACGTATCCAGGCCTGCCCCTCCCTTCCTTTTGCTGATGTCGCCTCTCCATTCTCCGGAAGGGGGAACTGTCCACTGTGACTTTCCGTCCTCCTGATCTGCTGCCGGCAATTCTAGCACGTGGCTGGCTTCGTGCTCACACGCTGTAGAAGGGGAGTTTGTTTGCTCATTCCTGACATTCTGTCCGGGCATGGTGCCAGGGCTGGGGGCTGGAGGCATGCCAGGCCGTTCCTCTTCATTATCAGACTCTGACTCAGATAACAGGAGATGGGAGGGGCCCGGCTGAGGAGAGGAGGGCAGGCGAGGCACAACAATTTCTATATAATTATTTTGTGATAATGAAGTACTAATGTGCATTTAACTGTCCCTAAAAAATAAGAAAAATAAAAAATCCCTAAAAAAAATTAAAAAATCCCTAAAAAAAGTCCCTAAAAAATAAAAAAATAAGGGACACGGTTGCTCAGGGGCTAGGACGTTGAGCTTGTTGTGCTCTGATTGGCTGGGGGTGTGTCCTGTTTGGGTGGGGGCTCGGTTGTGCTCAGATTAGTCTGAGTTGCAGGGGGATTTGAGCTGGTTGATCGAAAGGTCAGCAGCTCGGCAGTTGGAATCCCTAGTATTGCCATGTAACGGGGTGAGCTCCCATTACTTGTCCCAGCTTCTGCCAACCTAGCAGTTTCGAAAGCACATAAAAATGCAAGTAGAAAAAATAGGGACCACCTTTGGTGGGAAGGTAACAGCGTTCCATGAACTTTTGGCATTGAGTCATGCCGGCCACATGACCACGGAGACGTCTTCGGACAGCGCTGGCTCTTCGGCTTTGAAACGGAGATGAGCACCGCCCCCTAGAATCAGCAATGACTAGCACGTATGTGCGAGGGGAACCTTTACCTTTACCTTAAAAAATAAGAAATGAAAAGAAACACAGGTCTCTTTAACAATTTCAAACAAGCATCATGTAAGACCTTTTGAACAAGTTATTTCATCTTCTCTTCTTTAAAGGTGGTGTTCTTAACTGTGGTCTAGAAATACCATCTTTTTGAGGACTGAAACAGTAATTTCATTAATCAGAATAACAATAACAGAGTTGGAAGTCTTCTAATCCAACTTTCTGCTGAAGCAGAAAATCCTATAATATTTCAGACAAATGGTTGTCCAATCTCTTCTTAAAAACTTCCAGTGTTGGTGCATTCACAACTTCTGGAGGCAAGTCGTTCCCCTGATTAATTGTTCTAACTGTCAGGAAATTTCTCCTTATTTCTAGGTTGCTTCTCTCCTTGTTTAGTTTCCATCCATTGTTCTGCCTTCAGGTCCTTTGGAGAATAGGTTGACCTTCTGTTCTTTGTGGAAGCCCCCTAGATATACTGCTATCATGTCACCTGTGATCCTTCTTTTCATTAAATTAGACATACCCAATTCCTGCAAATGGGAAGAGAAGAGAAAGAGTTGCATTATGCGGCCAAACGTGGTGTGTGATGTCTTCTTTGGGAGGCCTTATTTTGAGCCAGCTTGCAAGTTATATTGTTAGACTTTGACCTGCGTGGAGCAGCCCTCGGTTCAATGTCAGGGCAGACCGAGAAAAACACACAGAAAGCTTCATATGCTCCAGATCTGACTTAGAGTCCCTTTGACAATGGCCTTAGCTGTTTTGTCTTCACTAGGGACATTGGAGAGCCCGCAGATAGGCAAGCATTATCACATCACTAGGGAAGTTGGACTCACTGCCTCAACAACACAGGTTCTCTTGGTCTCGCTCAAGCAGGACAGTTTAGACTGAGCTGCCTTCCCCATCCCTGTGATTCAATTCTGTCTCTGACAAGTGGTTGAGAGCAGTTGCTTTTAAAGGCCCCTTAACTTGAAATAGAACTTTATGTAGAAATAATAGAAACTATTTGTAGCTCGGGTTTTAGCCATGCCAACATCTGCCACGCACATGAATTTATTGAAGCCTAGTATTTTACCAAAAAAAGGGATGCAGTGGCTCAGTGGCTAAGATGCTGAGCTTGTCGACCAAAAGGTTGGCAGTTCAGTGGTTCGAATCCCTAGTGCCGTGTAATGGGGCGAGCTCCCGCTACTTGTCCCAGCTTCTGCCAGCCTAACAATTAGAAAGCACATAAAAAATACAAGTAGAAAAACAGGGACCACCTTTAGTGGGAAGGTAACAGGGTTCTGTGCGCCTTCAGTGTTTAGTCATGCCGGGTACATGACCACGGAGAGTCTTCAGACAGTGCTGGCTCTTTGGCTTTGAAACGGAGATGAGCACTGCCCCCTGGAGTCAGGAACGACCAGCACATATGTGCGAGGGGAACCTTTACTTTTACCTTTACTTTTACCTTTAATTCCTGCAACCATTCCTCATGTTTTAGCCTCCAACCCAGGGGTGAAATGCTCCTGGTTCAGGCCAGATTGGCTGATCTGATAGCAATGGCGGCAGGTGGTTCGGAGAACTGGTATTTATTTATTTATTTATTTATTTATTTAATTAGATTTTTATACCGCCCTTCTCCCGAAGGACTCAGGCCAGTTTACAGCCAGATAAAACAGAACAACAGAATAAATACAAAATAAAATAATATTTTAAAAACTTATTAAATTTGGCCCAGATTAAAGTATATTTAAAACAGTAAAACCCATTAAAAAATTAGAAACCAAATAAAACCTAAAATTCTATGCCAGTCCTGCGCGAATAAATAAATATGTCTTCAGCTCGTGGTGAAAGGTTCGAAGGTCAGGAAGTTGGCGGAGTCCTGGGGGAAGTTCATTCCAGAGGGTGGGAGCCCCCACAGAGAAGGCCCTTCCCCTGGGGGTCGCCAGCTGACATTGCTTGGCGGACGGCACCCTAAGGAGTCCCTCTCTGTGAGAGCGCACAGGTCGGTGGGAGACAATCGGTGGCAGTAGGTGGTCCCGTAAATAACTCGGCCCTAAGCCATGGAGCGCTTTAAAGGTAGTAACCAGCACCTTGAAGTGCACCCGAAATACCACAGGTAGCCAGTGCAGCCTGCGCAGGAGTGGTGTCACATGAGAGCCACGAGCGGCTCCCTCTATCACCCGCGCAGCTGCATTCTGAACCAACTGGAGCCTCCGGGTGCTCTTCAAGGGAAGCCCCATGTAGAGAGCATTGCAGTAATCCAAGCGAGAGGTAACAAGAGCATGAGTGACCATGCATAGGGCATCCCGGTCAAGGAAGGGGCGCAACTGGTGAATCAGGCAGACCTGATAAATAGTTCTCCTGGAGACGGTCGTCAGGTGATCTTCAAAAGACAACCGCCCGTCCAGGAGAACGCCCAAGTTGCGCACCCTTTCCATCGGGGCCAATGACTCCCCCCCAACTGTCAGCCACGGCTGCAGCTGACTGTACCGGGGTACCGGCATCCACAGCCACTCCGTCTTGGAGGGATTGAGCTTGAGCCTGTTTCTCCCCATCCAGACCCGTACGGCTTCCAGACACCGGGACAGTACTTCGATAGCTTCATTGGGGTGGCCTGGGATGAAAAAGTACAGCTGCGTGTCATCAGTGTACAGTTGGTACCTCACCCCAAAACCACTGCAAATGGGAAGAGAAGAGAAAGAGTTGCATTATGCGGCCAAACGTGGTGTGTGATGTCTTCTTTGGGAGGCCTTATTTTGAGCCAGCTTGCAAGTTATATTGTTAGACTTTGACCTGCGTGGAGCAGCCCTCGGTTCAATGTCAGGGCAGACCGAGAAAAACACACAGAAAGCTTCATATGCTCCAGATCTGACTTAGAGTCCCTTTGACAATGGCCTTAGCTGTTTTGTCTTCACTAGGGACATTGGAGAGCCCGCAGATAGGCAAGCATTATCACATCACTAGGGAAGTTGGACCCACTGCCTCAACAACACAGGTTCTCTTGGTCTCGCTCAAGCAGGACAGTTTAGACTGAGCTGCCTTCCCCATCCCTGTGATTCAATTCTGTCTCTGACAAGTGGTTGAACGCGGTTGCTTTTAAAGACCCCTTAACTTGAAATAGAACTTTATGTAGAAATAATAGAAACTATTTGTAGCTCGGGTTTTAGCCATGCCAACATCTGCCACGCATTTATTGAAGCCTGGTATTCTACCAAAAAAAGGGATGCAGTGGCTCAGTGGCTAAGATGCTGAGCTTGTCGACTGAAAGGTTGGCAGTTCAGTGGTTCTAATCCCTAGTGCCATGTAATGGGGCGAGCTCCCACTACTTGTCCCAGCTTCTGCCAGCCTAACAGTTAGAAAGCACATAAAAAATACAAGTAGAAAAACAGGGACCACCTTTAGTGGGAAGGTAACAGGGTTCTGTGTGCCTTCAGCATTTAGTCATGCCGGCCACATGACCACAGAGACGTCTTCAGACAGTGCTGGCTCTTTGGCTTTGAAACGGAGATGAGCACTGCCCCCTGGAGTCAGGAACGACCAGCACATATGTGCGAGGGGAACCTTTACTTTTACCTTTACTTTTACCTTTAATTCCTGCAACCATTCCTCATGTTTTAGCCTCCAACCCAGGGGTGAAATGCTCCTGGTTCAGACTGGATTGGCTAATCTGATAGCAATGGCGGCAGGTGGTTCGGAGAACCGGTATTTATTTATTTATTTATTTATTTATTTATTTAATTAGATTTTTATACCGCCCTTTTCCCGAAGGACTCAGGCCGGTTTACAGCCAGATAAAACAAAACAACAGAATAAATACAAAATAAAATAATATATAAAAAACTTATTAAATTTGGCCCAGATTAAAGTATATTTAAAACAGTAAAACCCATTAAAAAATTAGAAACCAAATAAAATCTAAAATTCTATGCCAGTCCTGCGCGAATAAATAAATATGTCTTCAGCTCGTGGCGAAAGGTTCGAAGGTCAGGAAGTTGGCGGAGTCCTGGGGGAAGTTCATTCCTGGGGGTCGCCAGCTGACATTGCTTGGCGGACGGCACCCTAAGGAGTCCCTCTCTGTGAGAGTGCACGGGTCGGTGGGAGGCAATCGGTGGCAGTCAGCGATCCCGTAAATAACCCGGCCCTAAGACATGGAGCACTTTAAAGGTAGTAACCAGCACCTTGAAGTGCACCCGAAAGACCACAGGTAGCCAGTGTATTCTGCGCAGGAGTGGTGTCACATGGGAGCCACGGGCGGCTCCCTCTATCACCCGCGCAGCTGCATTCTGAACTAACTGGAGCCTCCGTGTGCTCTTCAAGGGGAGCCCCATGTAGAGAGCATTGCAGTAATCCAAGCGAGAGCATGAGTGACCGTGCATAGGGCATCCCGGTCAAGGAAGGGGCGCAACTGGTGAATCAGGCGGACCTGATAAATAGCTCTCCTGGAGGTGGTCGTCAGGTGATCTTCAAAAGACAACCACTCGTCCAGGAGAACACCCAAGTTGTGCACCCAATGACTCACCCCCAACTGTCAGCCGCGGCTGCAGCTGACTGTACCGGGGTGCCGGCATCCACAGCCACTCCGTCTTGGAGGGATTGAGCTTGAGCCTGTTTCTCCCCATCCAGACCCGTACGGCTTCCAGACACCGGGACAGTACTTCGATAGCTTCATTGGGGTGGCCTGGGATGAAAAAGTACAGCTGCGTGTCATCAGTGTACAGTTGGTACCTCACCCCAAAACCACTGATGATCTCACCCAGCGGCTTCATATAGATGTTGAGCAGGAGAGGCGAGAGAATCGACCCCTGCTGCACCCCAAAAGTGAGATGCCTCGGGGTCGATCTCTGCCCCCCTGCCAACACCGTCTGCGACCAGTCAGAGAGATAGGAGGAGAACCACCGATAAACGGTGCCTCCCACTCCCAAACTCCCCAGCCGGTGCAGCAGGATACCATGGTTGATGGTATCGAAAGCCGCTGAGAGGTCTAATAGGACCAGGGCAGAGGAATAACCCCTATCCCTGGCCCTCCAGAGATCATCAACCAACGTGACCAAAGCCGTCTCCGTACTGTATCCGGGCCGAAAGCGGAACGGGTCTAGATAGACAGTTTCATCCAGGTATTGGGGTAATTGACGTGCCACCACACTCTCTACAACCTTCGCCAAAAAGTGAAGGTTGGAGTCCAGACGATAATTTCCTAAAACAGCTGGGTCCAGAGTAGGCTTCTTGAGGAGGGGTCTCACCACTGCCTCTTTCAAGGCAGCAGGAAAAACCCCTTCCAACAAAGAAGCATTTGTAATCCCCCGGAGCCAGCCTCGTGTCACCTCCTGCATGGCCAGTACAAGCCAGGAAGGGCACGGGTCCAGTAAACATGTGGTGGCATTCAACCTCCCCAACAACCTGTCCATGTCCTCAGGAGCCACAGGGTCAAATCCATCCCAAACAGTCTCAACAAGACGAGTCTCCGACCTCTCACCTGGATCTACCCAATTTTGATCCAAGCCATCCCAAAGCTGAACGATTTTATCGTATAGATAACCACTAAACTCCTCGGCACGTACTTGTAATGGGTCGTCCCGCACCTCCTGTTGAAGGAGAGAGCGGGTCACCCGAAACAGGGCGGTTATCTGCCGATGCAATGAGGGAGGAAACGTAGAGAGGTCTCGCTTCCCTCAATGCCACTAGGTAGGTCCTACTATATGACCTAACTAGTGTCCGGTCAGCTTCCGAACGGCTGGATCTCCAGGCACTCTCTAGGCGTCTTCTCCGGCGTTTCATCTCCCTCAGCTCCTCGGAGAACCAAGGAGCTGGTTGAGACTTACGCTGGGTCAGAGGCCGCAAAGGCACGACATGGTCTAGAGCCCCAGCTGCGGCCAGTTCCCAAGCCGCGACTAGTTCTTCAGCCGTGCCGTGGGCTAGACCCTCAGGGAACGGCCCAAGCTCTGTCAGGAACCTCTCCGGGTCCATCAGGCGCCTGGGACGGAACCAACGTATTGGTCCCGTCTCCCTGCGGTGTTGAGTGGCGGTTCGAAAGTCCAGACGAAGGAGAGAATGATCTGACCATGACAAAGGCTCGGTGACTAGATCTCCTAAATCTGGATCATTCAGCCACTGTCCAGAGATAAAAATCAGATCCAGTGTGCCTCCCCCAATGTGAGTAGGGCCATCAACTACTTGCGTCAGGTCCAAGGCCGTCATGGAGGCCATGAACTCCCGAGCTGTCATCAATGACATGCCGGTTGATGGCAAGTTAAAGTCCCCCATGACCATAAGGCTGGGGGTCTCAACCACCACCCCGGCAAGCACCTCCAACAGCTCGGGCAGGGCTGTTGTCATGCAGCAAGGAGCCAGGTACGTGACCAACAAGCCCATCTGACCCCTATGACCCTACTTCACAAAGAGGGATTCACAGCCGGCAATCTGAGGTACAGTGGTCTCCCTAGGTTCTAGACTCTCCTTAATAACAACCACCACCCCACCACCCCTACCTTGGGCCCTCGGTTGATGGAATGCTCCGAAACCCGGTGGGCACATTTCAACAAGGGGCACCCCCCCCTTCCGTGCCCAACCAGGTTTCCGTAATGCCCATAAGGTCCGCGGACCCCCCCGTATAAGATCACAAATTAGGGGGGCTTTGTTAACCATGGACTGTGCATTGCACAACATCACCCGAAGGCCCAAGCTCTGAGGATCCTTGCCACCCGGGGAACGGAAGAAATCTGAGGGGTCGGGGCG
Organism: Ahaetulla prasina; assembly: GCF_028640845.1. Classification (NCBI taxonomy): domain Eukaryota; kingdom Metazoa; phylum Chordata; class Lepidosauria; order Squamata; family Colubridae; genus Ahaetulla; species Ahaetulla prasina. Next base: position 211,945,952 of record NC_080541.1, read on the forward strand.
CACGACCACTTTCAAACAGCGAGCACGTGCCCCAGAAATCGATACGACCCCTCACTTCTTTTTTTTTTATTTTTTTTTTATTCAAAAAGTTTTTATTGGTCAAAAAAGGTTTATACAAATACATATCAGGTATGGTAAATTTTCATTTTTCTTATCTAAAATAAGAATTTTACTCAAATTTTTTAACACATACAACAGCCATATGGCAAGCAGGTGACACGAAGTAGCTAAGTTTACAAATTTTAAATACGTAATAAAGAAGGGTCAAGAATAAACAGAATATCGTACAAAAGAGAATAAGGAAAACCAACACAATCCCAAATATCTTTATCACTTCCTAGTTTTGGATCTCAGAACTCTGGGTTCAGCCTGACCCAACTCCAGGGCCGCAACAGCGGCAGCCTCCCCCCATGATCTATAACCTCCCCTTCTTCAATTCCTGGATCATCTGATTCCAGGAGGGCTTTGTGTTCCTCCACATAGGCCGTAGCCTCCGCAATTGTACTAATTTTTTTCGTAATGCCCTCCCGGAAAATCATCAATCCCTCTGGCATCAGCCATCTGAAGCCCACTCCCTTCTGGTACAATTTGCTTGACAAAAGTAATATTTCTTTCTCATTTCACGACCTGTCTGGGAATCTGCCTCAGAATGGCTATCTCCTGCCCCTGTAAATCAGTGCCCCACTCCTATGTTTTCTAAGAATTTCATCTCGCCTCTTCTCACAAATTTGACATGAACCTCTCTGGGAACTGCATGCGTGCGTGCATATTGTGAATTAACTCTATAAACTCGATCCACATCCCAATTCATGAAATCAACACCTCTCCCAAGAAATTCTCCCAACAATTTAGTCACAACATCTCTCAAATCTTCTTGGTCCACTTCTTCCAAATTTTGAAACCTAAGGAAATAAGACATTTTATCCATCTGTAGTCCAAGCACAGCATTGCCTGTCGTCTCCTCTCTTTCTGCACTGCCCGCATCTCACCCTCCAAACCTTCCACTTTCTGCTTGTTTTCTGCTGAGACTTGTTGAGTATCCTTTAAATCCTTTTGGATAGTCACAATTTCTGCTCTTATTTCCGTTTGGCCTCTTTGCAAATCATCCAATTTCTTGTCCATATTAGATAACTTTTCCAAAATTCTCTCCATCTCTCCAGCAGTTGGTCTCTGACCTTGCCATTTGAAAAAAAAAATACAAAATCCTCAGGCAAGCACAGTATCCTTGTAATTTCCTCCGATCCACCAGGGGCACTCACAGGAGCAACGAGTCCAGAGTACAGTTAGTCAACCAGGAAGTCAAGGGAAGTGATGTCATCAAGATTCTCATAGTGAAGGCGGAAGCTGGACTCCACCACTGTTCCTCAGAGGAGGGGGCCTCAAACCTCCCTCCTAAATTTCTCCATCACCTCTTCTCTCCAGAGCTCCACAAAACCGTAATCTTCTTATTTTAAGTTCTCCTCTCCAGAATGACTCGTGCTCCTTCCAACCGCAGGGGAGAAAACCCCGACCGGAGCACTCCACCACGCCACCGATATCTCCTTCCTTCTCCATTCCTCAATTCTTCTCCGTTCCCTGTTCACCACCAGGCTGCTGCAGTTATAAATCCAAAGCCCCGGTGTCACCGGGCACAGCGGCCCAGGCGACGACCAAAGTAATGGCCGTGGCCCGTGGCCTCCAAACCCCGCCGAGCCTAGGACGCGCCAGCATCGGTCCCCACAGTCCTGTATGTCGGCTGGGAGACCCTGGCAGGACCGTGCAGGCAGGTGTCCTTTTCGGAACACCTGGCCCCTGAGGGCCTCGGCGGCGGCCGGATTCGGGCACTGGAGGCAGGAGAAGCCTCCAGATGACCGTTGCCGCTGGACACCGGAAGTCGTCTCACGACCCCTCACTTCTGTCATATCTGTCCCTCCCACTTACAGTGTAGATTTTCAGTAGCGAAAATCCCTCCCCCCGACATGCTCAGCTGAGCCACGCAATCATCAGAGCCTTTTTTTAACTTTTAAAAGCATTTTTTAAAAGGTAAAAAAACTGAAGCCTGCTAGGCAAAAAATGGGGGGGGGGGTGTAGGCAAAAAATGGGGGGTGGGGTGTTCGTTTGAGAGAGAGAGAGAGAGAGAGAGAGAGAGAGAGAGAGAGAGGAAAAAGGAGAGGAAGGAAGGACTACGGACCTGGCACTAGATGCAGCTTCAGAGGATAATCCAGGACTGGAAGGGACCTGGAGGTCATCTAGTCCAACCCTGCTCCAGCAGGACAGTGTTAGTGAGTTTCTGTCTTTTGATCCCCCAGTCACACAGCCATGCCCACCCAGTCACATGACTTCCCCACCAAGCCACACCCACCAAGCCACACCCACAGAACCGGTGGGAAAGAAATTTTGATTTCACTACTGCTCCGAACCTAATCATCTTTGTTGCCTTTCTCTCTCTCTAGAGCCTCAACATCTTTTTTATATGATGGTGACTAAAACTAAATGCAATATTTCAAGTGTGGCCTTACCAAGGCATTATAAAGTGGTATTAACACTTCACATGATCTCAATTCTATTCCCCCTGTTGACTCTATTAGATGTGACCCTTCTGACTGAAAACTGCCAATGATGCAAACAATACCAGTTGTAGCAGTGCTAGGCAACTAAGCTGTGGCTGAATTCTGCTGCCACCACTCACTCATAATCGTGGATAATTACATTATATATTTACTTATGGCAGTTAGTGTCCATCTCCCACTAAAACCTATAAGGCCAAATCGCAAGCAATATTGCTAAGCCTCTTACTAGAGTCAGGAACCTTTTCAGGCAAATACTAGACAGCAGCAACAACAAAACAACAATTTCAAATGGCTGACCTTAAAATCTTATGGAACCTCATGTAGGTACATGCAAGGATATTGAAATCACCCAGCATTCAGGTGTTATTTGGAAGCACGGTGGGTGTCTTGGACCAGTGGTGGGTTGCTACCAGTTCGCCCTGGATCAGGCGAACCGATAGCAGCAGTGGCAGAAGGCTCTGCCCACCCGCCCGGATGCTTCTGTGCATGTGCAGAAGTATTATATGTGCGCATGCGCCCATGAGCAAATTGGTAGCGACGGATTTTGAAACATGCCCCTGCCTTTGACCTGTATCTTGTGTGGCTGACCATTGCCTTGTAAAGGAGCATTTTAATTCTCCTTCTACAGGGAATGTGGGCACTAATGCCAAGATCTTGAGCCAAATTCTGCCAACCAAGATCACACCAAGGAGCCTTTTCCCAATTACATCTACCCATCTCAGCAGGTCCAACAGGGAGAATAGATTAGGGGTTCCATCTGCTGAAGAGTTTCATATGACATGCCTTTTTTGGCTGTGGCTTCTACCCTCTTGAACATCATTCTCACCTGAGGTAAGGTTATGGCCATCCTTGTTAGCCTTCCAGAAAGCTCTTAAAGCCTAGTTTTACCAACAGCCTTGGTGATCCCATAGATTAGAGCAGGGGTCTCCAACCATGGCAACTTGAAGACTTGTGGACTCCAACTCCCAGAATTCCTCAGCCAGCTTTGCTGGCTGAGGAATTCTGGGAGTTGAAGTCCACAAGTCATCAGGTTGCCAAGGTTGGAGACCCCTGGACTAGAGAACCTCCAAGATGGATGCATTGTGCTTAGGATGTTATTTCCCCTCCATCTTGGATTTCAGTTATGTTTAATTGTTTTAAATGGTTTTTCTTTTTTTAAGTGGGCAACATGATTAGAAGTAAGATAAGAAAGAAAGAAAAAAGTCTTAACAAAGGGTGATATGGTGAAAAGCTAGAATAAGTGATAGAAATAAGAAAAGGGGGAACATTAGTGTATACATTTTTATATCATAAAATGAAAATAATGGCAAAAGAAAATGTGGAATAATTGAATAATGATGGACTATAATTTAATGTACGTGTGCATTATTATTAGAAATATATAAGCGGATTGAATGTAAGGATTATGATTAACTTGATTAGTTTTATTTGTATTAGAATGTATGACACTCAGGTGCCACCCTGTTCACGCATCGATTCGATATTTTTATTAAAAAAAAAAACTGGAAAAAAAACCTTTGTTTTTAATTGCTTGTTGGTTCAGTTATATTTAATTGTTTTATTTATTTATTTATAATTTAATTTCTATACCGCCCTTCTCCCGAAGGACTCAGGGCGGTTTACAGCCATATTTAAAAATGCAAATACAAACAGCAAGTTTAAAAACAGAATTAAAAACAAATATTTAATAGGCCGAATCAAACTAAAACGGTCATAGACCGACGTAAAACCCATTTAAAAATTACAATTTAAAATTACGCTTAGGCCAGTCCTGCACAATGGAATAATAAAGTCTTAAGTTCACGTTTGAAGGTCCAGAGGTCGGGGAGTTTTTTTTTTTTTTTGCATTTATATCCCGCCCTTCTCCGAAGACTCGGGGCGGCTTACACTATGTCAAGCAATAGTCTTCATCCATTTGTATATTATATACAAAGTCAACTTATTGGCGAGTTGGCGCAACTCGAGTTGGCGCAACGAGTTGGCGCAACCCTGGAGGCAGCTCAAGTTTGTTTTTAATTGTTTGTTGGTAATACCCCCTCACCTGAGTCACATAAGTAAGATAGGCAACTATATAAAATTTCTAAATAAATAAATAAAATGTTAGATGCCTGTTGGATTATCTCAGCTTCTGGGTCTTGGGAAGATCAAAAGGGCAACTATACGAGCTCTTGGAAGGAAGGAAGAGACACAATTGTGAGGTCTGTTTTAGAAATTTTGTGGCTGCTTCTCCTTTGCGTTGTGCTGATGTCACGTTGTGGATGACGTCCAAGGATGATGGATAGTATATTTTAAAGTTTAGATTTCCCTTTATGGATTCCAGAGACCCATTACACTTTAGGTCCAGGCTCCTTCCAAATTTCAATTATCATTTGCTTTGCTCTTTCTCTATTCCTGCCTTAAAAGGCTTGCCTTTAAAATAGATGAAATTTTCATTTCTATTCCGGGAACCGATCAGGAAACTGACATTTGATTATTCCCAATCCATCTACAGCCCTCCACCCCCACCCCCCAAATCATCTGAATCTCCTTGAATCTTGGTTTTCAGCCTGATTCTACCAGTTCCCGTTGATTCTGCTAGGCGTGGAGCCAAAAGTCTCATGCTTAGCTAGACAGCTGGTTGGACTCCAAGCAGACATCCAAAGGTGAAATCTTATCTGAGAACGCAGGAGGGGATGCAGATGGTGTCTACAAACTGTCCTAGTAATAACAGTCAAAGAGTTTTAAATGGGAAAAAAGCCAGCTTAAATCCGGTCTGGAAAAGAATGAACATGCGGCTCGATGTACAGGTTTCACAAAAGATGCAGGCTCTTTACAGAGAATAGATTTCTAATTCGCCATGCCCACATTTTGCAAAAATAATGACCTAATTCTCAATAAATCAGAAGAGATGCCCTGCATTTTATCTATAAAAAATGTGTTGTGCAGATAATTGTAGTGGCTCTTAATAAGTTATTTAATAATAACATATTCCCCAAGACTGCTCTCTGGGTTATCTCTTTTCTAACATAACAGTTTGTTCCTTGTTCACTGGAGACCACACTTACCCCAGAAGAGGCAACCTGTGATTGGTTCCTCATATCTATTGCAACCTTCCCCAACTTCTATCTCCCCAAAATGACAACGTTCCAGAATGCAATAGATAGGTAAGATAAATAGATAGATAGGTAAGACTAGGAAACATCATAGAAGTTTTTTTTTTGTCCACCCATTATTATAAAGTCTCCATTGATTGTTCCTCTTCCTTTGATCAGGCCTTCCAATGAAGCTTACGGATTCCCAGCTGCAAACTTAGAACTAAGGAGAAATTTCCTGACAGTTAGAACAATTAATCAGTGGGACAACTTGCCTCCAGAAGTTGTGAATGCTCCAACACTGGAAGTTTTTAAGAAGATGATGGATAACCATTTGTCTGAAGTGGTGTAGGGTTTCTTGCCTAAGCAGTGGGTTGGACTAGAAGACCTCCAAGGTCCCTTCCATCTATTCTATTCTATTCTATTCTATTCTATTCTATTCTATTCTATTCTATTCTATTCTATTCTATTCTATTCTATTCCATTCCATTCCATTCCATTCCATTCAAGCATCCCAGATCGTGTTCAGGGTCATCAGAACTGAAACCTATAAATGCTTCATCTGAGAAAATAAATGGGTTAAGGCTAAATCTTAGCAAGATGGAGTGAGGTTTTGTTTAAAAGCCATCAATTTCCATTTAAGTTCCAAGATGGGTTGTGGATGAGCAATTCTATGATTTGGGCATCCTTCTGGATCCACGCTCCTGAGCAAAAAGTAGGCAGAGGCCTTTGCCAGATTGTGCAGAGGTGCTCCCTGCAAACCTGCTTGGGAAGTATGCCTCAGTGATCATCACTCATGCCATCAACACAAGTGAAATAAGCCTCTCGTGGGATTGTCATGGCTAGTGGGGGATTTTGCACAAATCCATCTTGTGTGCCAATTGCACCAGTCTCTGGACTAGAGTTCTATTTATGCTCACCCAGGTCTTAATCACTTCCTGTTTGTACCTATTGTAATGTGTCACACATGTCACTGTTCTTGATGTACATTTGGGAGCTGTAGTTGATCCAACATGCAGCAGCACAGGAAGTTTGGGGCATCACTGGATAAGCCCATGTAATACAATGGCTTGCTGAGCTATACTGCTCCAGAGGAGCTTCTGGATCCAATTCAAAGTACTAGTTAGCATCCATAATGCCCTACAGTGATCAGGGTGAGGTTATTAATAATAATTAGAACTGCAGAAAAAACAATTGCTACCAACCTGCCTTCCATTGAGGATCTGTATACTGCATGAGTCAAAAAGAGGGCTGTGAAAATATTTACAGCCCCTCACTTCCTGGACATAAACTGTTTCAACTCCTACCATCAAAACGACGCTACAGAGCACTGCACACCAGAACAACTAGACACAAGAACAGTTTCTTCCCGAATGCCATCACTCTGCTAAACAAATAATTCCCTCAACACTGTCAAACTATTTACTAAGTCTGCACTACTATTAAGCTTCTCATCGTTCCCATCACCCATCTTCTTCCATTTATGACTGTAACTTTGTTGCTTGTATCCTTACGATTTATATTATTGATTGGTTCCTGATTGCTTATTTGTATCCTATAGCTATCATTAAGTGTTGTACCTTAGAATTCTTGATGATCTTTTCTTTTATGTACACTGAGAGCATATGCACCAAGACAAATTCCATGTGTGTCCAATCACACTTGGCCAATAAAAAATTCTATTCTATTCTATTCTATTTGCAGAACCACCTGTCTCCAATTATTTCTGCTTGCCCTATCCCATGGATGTCAAACTCAATTTCATTGAGGGCCACATCAGGGTTTGACCTTGGGAAAGGGGGATCCAGGTGGGTGTGGCCAGCATTGGTAGGCTCACTCATGTTGGGGGTGCCTGTGGTGGCTCAAACACTCTGCCAGTGAAAACGGGCTCCCAAGCTCTGTTTTTGACTGACATGGTCTCCTGCAACCCTCTGCCAGTGAAAACGGAGCTCTGTTTTTGCTGGCAGAGGCGCCACGGCCCGATCCTTTGCTGTTTTCCAGGACGGCTCCGTGCGCCAGAATTAAGCACCTTGTGGGCTGGATTTGGTTTGTGGGCCTTGAATTTGATACCCCTGTCCTATCCCACCTGACAGGTCAGGTATACTTGGGCATTTTCTATTAAATGGTGCAATCTTGCAGGACCCAGAATACCTGCCTCTGTTACAGCCCTTATGTTCTGTCTCCTTCCCCACTTCAGACCCATGAGCTGGCCTTCAGCCAGTGGATTCACGGCTCTTATCAGTCCTGGCAGAGAAATCGCAGCTGCCTGCCAAAGTTCAAACAAATGACTCACGTAGCAAGACTTTCAGCTCTTTTTGAAACGGATCAGCTAAACTTTGCTTTCCTTGGAGTGAGAGCAATCCCAAAGCTCCTTATATATCCTATGGGGTGGGGCTCCTGCCCCACCCTTCCTTTTGATGATGCCACCTCTCTAATCTTCTGAAGCGTGGGTCAAGCCAAGCTTGATTATTACTATTATCAGCTGGGTCTGAAGGCGTAGCCTGGGGAAGGGAGGAATCAGGGGATGATGGCCTCATTACATCCTCCGACTGGTCTGGTTCTGGCTCCTGGAGCCGAGCCAAAGGAATCGGTGCTCCCAAGGTAAGTCTTACTGGCCCTTCCCCCTCACTCTTGGAGTCACTTTCGGGCATGGGGCCAGATTTGGGGGCTGGAGTCACAACACCTTATCCTGTGGAACAGCATCTCTCTAAGATTCAGATGGCCTCAACACTGTTGCCCTTCACATTATACTGAAAGACCAGGATTTTCCTTCAACCATTGGGACCAAATTGTTAGATGAAGCCTGTAGTCAGTAGCTTGATGTTTATCTGTTTGTATGGAAAGGCTTATCCGGACCTCTGATAGCAATAGCAGTAGCACTTAGACTTATATACCACTTCACAGTGTTATACAGCATCTCTCTAACTGCTTTACAGAGTCAGCAAATTGCCCCCAACAATAAGATATAAGATATATAGTTATCTTATATATAGTTTATAGTTTATATATAGTAAACTATATATATATAGTTTATATATCTATATATAAACTGCCATTAGCATCCACTACCAAAATGTCAGTTTCTTGGCAACCTAAACTTGTCTGAAGTGGTGTAGGGTTTCCTGCCTGGGCAGAGGATTGGACTAGAAGACCTCCAAAGTCCCTTTGAACTCTGTTATTCTATTCTGTTCTGTTCTGTTCTGTTCTGCTCTATTCTATTCTAAATTCATGGAGTTTCCCACCCATATTTTTGCAAGCTGTGTCAAAAGTCTTTCTTCCCTTTTGCCTTTGTGAGGTTGGAGAAATAAAGGCTAAGGCATTTGTTTGTCTGTATTGCTCCATCCTTATGGAATAGCCTTCCATTGGAGACAGATTAACAGATTAAGAGAGTTGGAAGGGACCTTGTAGGTCATCTAGTCCAACCCCCCACCCAGCAGACCCATTTCTGACAGATGACAGTCCAGTCTCTTCTTGAAAGCTTCCAGTGATGAAGCTCCCACAACTTCTGGAGGCAAGCTGTTCCATTGGTTGATTTTTCTCTCTGTCGGAAAATTTCTCCTTATTTCTAGATTGAATCTCGCCTTGATCAGTTTCCTTCCATTATTCCTTGTCTGGCCTTCAGGTGCTTTGGAAAATAGCTTGACCCCCTTGTCTCTGTGGCAGTCCCTCAAATACTGGAACACTGTTTCCCCTGGTCCTTCTCTTCATTAGACTAGCCCTGCCCAGTTCTTGTAACTGTTTTTCATATGTTTTAGTTTTAGTTTCCAGTCCCCTTCCAGGGAAGTTGCTCTTCTCTGCACTTTTTCTAGAGTCTCAACATATTTTTTTTATAGTGTGGTGCCCAAAACTGGATGCAGTATATTTTTTATTTTTTTATTTTTATTTTTATTCGATTTTTATACCGCCCTTCTCCCGAAGGAGTCAGGGCGGTGTACAGCCAAATAAAAATCAACAATATACACTTTAAAACAAAACTAAAACAAAACATATTACAAAATGGCCAGAATTTAAAACGATTTAAAATACTAAAATATAAATAGCCCCAGTTAAAATTAGTAAAACTTCTAAGCCAGTCCCGCTTGAATAAATAGGTGCGTTTTCAGCTCATGGCGAAAAGTCCGAAGATCAGGCACTTGACGTAAACCAGGGGGAAGTTCATTCCAAAGCGTAGGAGCTCCAATAGAGAAGACCCTACCCCTGGGGGCCGCCAGCCGACATTGTCTGGCGGACAGCACCCTGAGAAGGCCCTCTCTGTGTGAGTGTACGGGTCGGTGGGAGGCATAGGGTAACAGCAGGCGGTCCCGTAAGTACCCGGGCCCTAAGCCATGGAGTGCCTTAAAGGTGGTAACCAGAATCTTAAAGCGTATAAAAGTATAGACCCCAATGGTGTCGTCCTTGGTGAACTTCAGGGAATGAAAATAGAACTGATAGGAGGCGCATTAGATCTATGATGTTGCCAGGAAGTGGCCGCGATGGGATGAACTTTATTGTAATTTTAATGGAACGTTGCTTATTTTATATTAGATGCTTTCAGTGATTTATAATCTGCCAGGGGTCCATGTAGAATTGGCAGTGTAGAAATGCCACAACAAACAAACAAGCATAATTTCCTTCCATTTCTAGTCCTCCCCTTGCCCAGTAATACCTCTGCTTTTTCTTAATTTTAAAATACAGGACAAACATTTTCCCAACTCAAGTCAGCAGGGAAATTTGCTCTTGACATTAATAGCAGTATCATCAAATCGTTGTAATTGCCAGTAGTTCTCTGATATGTCTTGCTGCAAGACAAATGGGAACAGATAAATGCAGTTGTAATGAGAGGTCATTTATTCCCTAGACCATTTCTAAACCTAGTGCCAGCTTTTAATGAATTTAAAAGTTTCTAAAAATTGAAAAAACGAACTTTAAAAAAATCCCTACACATTTCCTATAGTTTTTTATTTTATTTTATTATTATTTTCTGACGTCAGAAAAAAAACAACCACCCCCAAATAGATGCACTTCACATAAAGGTATTTGGGTACTATTTGTTCTTTCTTCTTTCTTGCTTCCAGCCCCCTTATGGCCTTCAATGTATGAAATTAGAGTCAGTGACTTTAGTAAAGACAAATCAAAGAGCTAATGTAATTTGACCTTGTGAAAGTGCACGATTACAATTCCATGTTCCCACAGTGTAACTGCTGGGCAGTTTAAGACATATGCCTCATATCTATTTATTTTTTATGAATATGAAATTTATCAGCCACTGAAACCAAATGTCTCAGTCAATTTGCAATTTTCTCTTGCCACTTCAAAAGCAGGAGATGGCAAGAGTGAAAGCTGTCTCAGAGAGCTCTAACTAAGCAGAGGTTGGGGGTGACCTCAACCTGTATGTTTGAATCTTTGACTGCCCAAAATGGCCCCTTGACACTTGAGCATTTATAGTGATGCGAACCTATTTGAATGTCATTACCAGTCATCCACAAATCTACTAGACTTCGTCTGAAACTGAGAACTTACAACCTTGCAGAGCATAAAAGGAGAGAATTAATTTTATTTATTTATTTATTTTATTTTGTCACAACAGTATACACAAACAATTGTCATAGATAAAACATGTATTGAAGAAAATATATAAGTAAAAAAAATATGCATCAACTATATTAATTTGATATAATGAAGGGAACAATAGGACAGGAACGGTAGGCACTATTGTGCTCTTATGCACGCCCCTTATAGTCCTCTTAGGAATGGGGTGAGGTCAATAGTAGACAGTTTTTGGTTAAAGATTTTGGGATTTTGAGTAGAGACTATGGAGTCAGGTAGTGAGTTCCAAGCATTAACAACTCTGTTACAGAATTCATATTTTCTGCAATCAAGTTTGAAGCGGTTGACATTTAGCTTGAATCTATTTTTTGCTCTTGTAATATTGCGATTGAAGCTGAAGTAGTCTTTTATAGGAAGGATATTGCTATAGATGATTTTATGTGTTAAACACAGGTCATGTCGGAGTCGACAGAGTTGTAAGTTTTCTAATCCCAGGATTTCAAGTCTGTTGGGATAAGGTATTTTGTTGTTTTCGGAGAAGTGAGGAACTCTTCTAGTGAAATATTTCTGGACTCGTTCTATTGTATTTATGTCAGAGATGAGGTATGGGTTCCAGATGGATGAGCTGTATTCAAGAATAGGTCTGGCAAATGTTTTGTATGCTCTGGTTAGTAGTGTAGAGTTTTTAGAAAAGAAGCTGCGTAGAATTAGGTTTACAACTCTTAGGGCCTTTTTTGCTATGTAGTTGCAGTGGGCTTTGGCATTAAGGTCATTTGATATGAGAACTCCAAGATCTTTGACAGGGTGGGGGTCATCAGTTAGGTAATGTCCATCCAGTTAGTACTTGATGTTGGGGTTCTTTTTTCCAATATGTAAAACTGAGCATTTGCTGGTTGAGATTTGGAGTTGCCAAGTTTTAGACCAATCAGAAATTAAGTCGAGATCTTCTTGAAGGGTAGAAGTATTATTAGTGGTATTAAATAGTTTGACATCATCAGCAAAGAGAACACAATAACTTGAGATGAGGTCACAGAGATCACTTATGTATAGTATGAAGAGTGTTGGTCCAAGAACACTATCTTGGGGAACACCACTTTTGACAGGAACAGGATTTGATATAGCGTTGCCAATTTTGACCACTTGTTGTCTATTTGACAGGAAGGCATTTATCCAATTGTGAAGAGAATGGAGAATGGAGAATGATGAAGAGAATGGAGCAGACATCAATGAAACTGCAAAGCGCATACAAATACTAAGGATCAGGTGTGAATGAATTTCAATTCATAAGAACCGGGTTGTGAATTCATCCATTTTCGAGCTTTCCACAATTCAGTGAATTCTATATCAAGTATCTGTTTTACATTGTGTTTATTTTCTATAATAGGATAAGACCCAGAAAAGCGAAAGTCACTCATATTGGTACACTGTATACATGCAGCCATTAGTATTCAGCTCACCTGGTTTAGTGTATTGTGTGAACACAGCTACAGCATTGCACATTCTTAGTAAATAAAACTCCTTGACTGATGCAATCTGCTTGGAACCTGTGAAGTCCAGACAAATTACTGTAGGTGGGCAGGGGGAGTAGGATACATCATTGAGATGCTTTCTGGTCTTTACATAATAGGGTAAGCAATCTTTTGGAGCAGATTTATTCTTTTGAGAGTATGTTAGAAACATTTAAATTGGTTGCTGAAAAGACTTTCTAAACATATATTTTTCTAAAACTTTATATATCCCATTGTCTCAACATCTACTGTATTTTTCGGACTATGAGATGCACCGGAGTATAAGATGCACCTTCGTTTTTGGGGAGGAAAATAAGAAAAAAGCTGATTGGTGGGTGGATCGACATCCCGAAATACCCCCAATCAGCTGTTCCCAGAGGTGAACTTTAGCAGCAGGTTCCTTGGTTGTGAGCTCTGCGCCTTGCTTTTTTTTCAGCCTCTAAAACCTCCGTTTGAGAGGCTTTTTTTTCAGCCTCTCAAAGGGAGGTTTCAGAGGCTTTTTTCATCCTCTGAAACCTCCTTTTTAGAGGCTTTTTTTTAGCCTTTCAAAGGGAGGTTTCAGAGGCTGGGTGGGGCTACATTCGGACTATAAGACACAACCGAGATTTTCATCCTCTTTTGGGGGGTAAAAAGGTGCATCTTATACTCCAAAAAATACGGTAATTCTACAGGATACTTTCTAATATATCTTAATAATTTGGGTGCGGTAGGTGGGTATAATTTCCAGCAAAACATTTCTTGCAACTACCCACCATCTTTAGTTTCTAACAATACCTGTAGGACCTGAGGTTTGTATGCAAATGCGTTTCTGGAAATAAAGGCAGGCAGGTACTTCTTTTGCGAGATGCCAGCTTTCAATCTACTTATTTCTAGTTAAAAGAATCTTTAAAAATGTTAAAGACATTTGGACCTGAACGTCTGGCAGGCAGCAAGAATATTGTTGTTGGACAAAGTGGATGTGTTGGGAACCATATTGCTTATTCCTTTTTGTGGGAACAGTGGGAGGTGTGGTGATTCCTAGAATAATCAGAGATATCAACAGTTCTGCTTTTGTACCAAAAATGACCTCTTCTCAGTCTATTAAGAAGACAGAATAGATTACTGAAACATTTCCCTGGAACTAGCACAATATATTGGAAAGCATCCAATAAGAACAAAGGCACAAAGTTTGGAGATGTCAGAAACATGCTTTATGAAATTAATAACAAGCTAGGCCTGGGTGAGAAGCCTTAGATTTGCCTGGAGGAAAAGCTCGGCTAGGGAAGGAATGTCGAAGCAAAACAACAGTACAAATTTCCTTAACAAAGTCCTCATCTCAAACCTTCCCCATGTCTCTTTCTTTTTATTTGCAAAACGCTGGAAGAAGACGTGCAGGCATCACACATATGGAAAAAAATACGTCTGGCTTTTGCAACTTGCCGCAGCCAACTTGCCATAGTCCACTTGCCATGGCCAACCCTCCATGGCCACTGTTGTGTCTCGTCCGATCTCACCACAGCCGGGGCCTTCTTATCTGCTTCCGAACATGGAGGAATGTCCTAGTATGCCTCCTGGCCCCAACCCTGGCTCCATGCCCAGACAGGCTGAAGAGGAGGAAGTATCTCCAGCCCCCAGCTCTGGCTCCATGCCCAGGCAAACGGAGCAACTAGACCCCTCCCCCTCCTCTACAGCATGTGAGCCTGAGGGAGGTCAATTGCCAACAGCTGCAGACTGGAGTGAGCCACGCGTCAGAAGACTTGATAGACGGAGGCAACAGAAGGAAGGGAGGGGCAGGCCTGGATAAGTGCTGAGTCATAGAGCCACACCCTATGGCCTATATAAAGGATCTGCTTTCTGGCATTCTCCGAGTCAGGCAAAGTCTAAACATATCTTGCTGAAGTCACTTTCTGGTCTCCTGCCTGCCCTGAGGACTTTGCTAGGACTTTGGCAGAGCTGCAGAGGAACACCTGATTCGGATTTCCCTGACCCAGCCGTCAGCGGAGGAGTGGGACACGACAGCCACCTCACCGTAACCAACTCATCACGAGACACATCACCCCAGCCAACTTGCTGCAGGACAACTCGACACGGGATAAGAGTTACACTAATATCAAAGAAATGGTGGAATAGACTCATTAAAGAAAGGATGCCAGAGGAAGGACAGAATGAAATGCAAATCCCACCAAATATATTTTTTAAAAATAATTTTAAATAATTAACATGAATTATTGAATTGTCCTGTGGTGAGTTTTTCCTGCAGCGAGTTGGCCACGGCAAGATGGATGCAGTGAGCTGGCTATGGTGAGTTGGCCGTAGCTGTCAGAGTTCCAAGTAACACCCCCAACGAAAGAAGATTCCGAGGCTTGAGTTTCCTCAAAGTTCCATTTTATTAGAAATGTCATATTGGCACATCTGGGAAACCCCAAATCTGAAAGCTTCCAGGTTTTCTCCACCCAAAGGAAAGTCCAAGTCTCTGCCAAGCACCCACATGTCCATCACATGGTCCAATCAGACACCATCCCAACTGGAGATGCCTCCCAGTGCCAGCCTTCCAGGTGCAGGACAAGATGTCCTTGGCTCTCTGAGAAAGGAATGTTATTATGACTACATATCATCCCTGCTCCATACAACCCCCCCTCCCAGTTTCCCACAGTAGTAAATGTGGCGGGTCTGAAGCTCCAAGGCAAAAGATGGCTTCCAGACCTGACAGTAGCAAGTTGGCTGCGGTGAATTGTCCCATTCCATGGGAAGAGGGCCTACAGAGAAACAACCTGAAGCAACCTGCTTCCTCCTTTTTGTTCTTCAAAATGGGGGTGACTGCACTGCTTCACAAAAGTCATTTCCAAGAGGTGCGTTTGCTGAAGTAGCCATCAAAGCAAGGCTCTCCTTCCACAATCTGCATAGGCGTCTCTTGACCTCTTTCACGCCACCCATAAAAGACAACAAAGTACACTGCCTTTTCTTTCTATATGAAAAAATGGGATGCACTCCACATTTTTCTCAGCTTTTTAACCAGGGCCTTAGGTCGGTCGCAGAGAATGGGTGTAAAATGCCTCGTGTGTTAGAATAACAAAGGCAGGCTTTTAAAGAGGGATAAAAAATGCATGCTGATCTCATTTGGCAGCACTGCGCACAGTTATTCTAGCAAAAGGATGGAACCAAGGAACTGACCTTTCGTGTACACCAGATGCTATTGTCAAATCCGCATTTCCATTCCCAGGAGGTTGTTGACCCACAGTGAATCTGCTCTTACTCCTGATTCACTGTGGGGCAGAAAGATGCGTTAAAGCCCCTCTCTTTTCTGTGCTGTTGGCAAAATCACATTGATTCATCTCAGTGGTGAAATTCAATTTTTTTTTTTACTACTGGTTCTGTGGATGTGGCTTGGTGGGCATGGTGTGGCTTGGTGGGCCTGGCAGGGGAAGGATACTGCAAAATCTCCATTCCCTCCCCACTTCTGGGGGAAGGATATTGCAAAATCTGCATTCCCACCCCACTCTGGGGCCAGCCAGAAGTGGTATTTGCCGGTTCTCCGAACTACTCAAAATTTCCGCTACCGGTTCTCCAGAACTGGTCAGAACCGGCTGGATTTCAACCCGATTCCTCTGCCTTAGGATCTTTTCTCATGCCCAAAGCAAAAGAGTGCCTTGGAGCAGGGGTCTCCAAGCTAGGCAACTTTTCAGACTTGCGGACTTCAACTCCCAGAATTCCCCAGCCAGCATGCTACTGCCCAAATTCCAAATGAGCATTTTGGGAATCCCAAAGGTGCTTTTTCAACCAGCAACTGGACTTTCTGTTTTTTCTTTAAAGACGTTTTTCGCTTCTCATCCAAGAAGCTTCTTCAGCTCCAGGAAGCTTCTTGGATGAGAAGCGAAAACGTCTTCAAAGCTTCCAACTCTAGTTAAATCTGTAAATCTGTAAAAACCAGAAAGTCCAATTGCCTCTTGAAAAAGCACCTTTGGGACAACCATGACCAGGATAACTGAGAATCTCCATAGACATGCCTGCTGGGAATAAACGTGATTACAGATGCTTCTGCTTTCATTGTAGCATGGATCCTCTTAATTATATTTATTAATAGAATTTTAATAAAAAGAGGGTGGTGGGGCAAGCTACCCCCCCATAGCATTTCACTAAGAATCCTAACCTAAAATCATACATCAAAACGATATCTCTGACCCCAACTGTGTGTGGCAAGATAGTCACTGTTACGTTCAGCCAGAAATTTGATACCCCCCACCCCCGCATTCTCTAGTAAAGCAGAATTTTATGGCAACCTTTCTATGGGCGCATTGAGAAGGAATTGACTTCTGCACCGTCAGAAGCCCAAAAGGATGTTGATGCTATTTCCTCTGTCTCAAAATCTCCAGCGCATTACCAAGCCAAGGGTTGAAACTAAACACAAAGGGGTGTTCAGAAAATTCAGTCTTAACATTCTTCCTGTGCATGTTTCGATGAATTATTCCAATCCAGTTATGTTCTGAAATTAAAACAATAGATGGTGCTGTTTTTATCCTCTGATCAAGCATTTATATTAGGGTGAGGGGGGGGGGAAAGTGAGGTTTGCTTTTTGGAAAGGCAAGAAACTACTTTTGTGTCATTCTGCAGAGCATTCTTGGAAAGTTATATAAAAGCTTGGAACATACTGTGCCTACTTTCTACTACTCAAAAGCTCCCCATTGGTTAGAGATGGCAATTTAAATTCCGCTCAGCAGCTCCTGTCATGAGATTGGTATTTTAAAGCTGGTATGTTCACGTTTGAATACTCCTGGATTCCCATAATGCTTCCTTGCACTTCCAATACCTTCAGGATGATTAGGGAAATTAGGGAAATCATCCCATTTCTCCCCAATTTTCCCCTCCCATCTATTTCTGTTGTATCTTTGAATCCATGTTGAATCCATGTTGAATTGACAGCTGCAATTTTCTTGGTGAGTTTTTCAGGGGTGGTTTGCCATAGTTGTCTTTCTAGGGCTGAAAGTGATTAATAGATTAACAGAGTTGGAAGGGACCTCGTGGGTCATCTAGCCCAACCCCCTGCCCAAGCAGGAGATCCTACACTATTTCTGACAAATGGCAGTCCAGTCTCTTCTTGAAAGCTTCCAGTGATGAAGCTCCCACAACTTTTGAAGGCAACTTCAGTCAACATTGGTTGATTGTTCTTACTGTCAGAAAAAAACCTTATTTTGCTTAAGATAACAGAGCAGAATAGAACAACAGAGTTGGGAGGGACCTTGGAGGTCTAATAGTCCAACCCCCTGCTTAGGCAGGAAACCCTACACCACTTCAGACAGATGGTTATCTAATCTCTTCTTAAAAACTTCCAGTGTTGGAGCATTCACAACTTCTGGAGGCAAGTTGTCCCATTTCTAGGTTGAATCTCTCCTTGTTCAGTTTCCATCCATTATTCCTTGTCTGGCCTTTGGGTGCCTTGAAAAAATAGCTTAACCCCTTCCTCTCTGTGGCAGCCCCTCAAATATTGGAAGACTGCTAACATGTCTCTCCTGGTCCTTCTCTTCACTAGACCAGCCATGCCCAGTTCCTGCAACCCTTCTTCATATATTTTAGTCACCAGTCCCCTAATCAGATGACAAGACCAAGGCCACCCAGTTGGCTTTATGCCTAATGGAGGACTAGAACTCATGGTCTCCAATGCCTTAACCACTACACTAGGCTGGCTCTCTTAACTTCTCTTAAGTTCTTCAGACTTTGCCTCCAAGCACTTAAGCTGCCACAATTTCTTTTCACACAAAGATGTGAGTTAAGTTTTGACTGTGTAGCTGGAAGGGGGTCATTTAGCAAAGGATCACAGTCATCTGGAAGGCAGCAGGTTGTCCCAGATGCTGCTGCAAATCACACAACTAACAATGTCTCTGAAGCATCCATCCATCCCTTGCCATCTCATTGTCCACCATCTGGAATGCAATGAGGCTTCTCAACTGTTTGGTGGAACTCTGGGAGAAAAGCTGGTGTGTGTGTGTGTGTGTGTGTGTGTGTTTAAAAGGCTCCACTGCGCCAGAACACTCAAAGGTTGCGAAGTCCTCTATCATCCTGTTCCTTCTAGATTTCCTGGCTTCCCTTCATCTCAAGAACATGCTTGATTCATTCCACTTTTCTCCCCAGGTAAACAATGCAATGGCATTTTTTAAAAAAAAAAATTAGAACAATGGGAGAGCGGAAAAAGCAACCCAGTCAAGGTCAGAGCCAACATGGATGGACCGGGGAAAGTTTTAGCATTTCCCTTCCCCTTTTAACACCCGTCTCCCTTTTTCCTTCTTGCAACTGTGTGGCTACCAAGGCGGAGCTGCACCAAATCAAGAGATCTCTTAGATGGAGCAAAGAATTATAGCACTCAATTGTGATAACTTCACCGCCCTAGGTGATTGTCCGTACTTTTGCAATCCAAGGCTAGTAGTCTTACCCAGGGATGGGATTCTACCAGTTCGGACGAAATGGTAGCTCCGACGATTAATTGGGAGTGAACTGGTTCGTCCCGATAATCAAATGGGCCCACTCACCTGTCCGCACTATTTTCCTACCTTTTCTTCTCAGCTGATTCATGCAGTAGAGTGGATTGCTGTGCGAATCAGCTGTGTTACTCCTCCAAAGAAACCAGGAAGTGAAGATTTCTTCAAACTATGCAGTACGCATTAGGCGCAGGTGAGCACAAAGCGTGCATGCGCAAATCGCACAATCACCGAACCAGATGTTAAACCGGGAGGATTTACACATTGGGAAAAAGAATCTGAACATGTCATCTGTTACAACGTCCTTCCTGTTGATGACTACTTCAGCTTCAATCACAACAATACACGAGCACACCATAGATTTAAGTTTAATGTGAACCGCTCCAATCTTGATTGCAGAAAATATGACTTCAGAAACAGAATTGTTAATGCCTGGAATGCACTACCTGACTCTGTGGTCTCCTCCCAAAATCCCCAAAGCTTTAACCAAAAACTATCTACTATTGACCTCATCCCATTCCTAAGAGGTCTGTAAGGGGTGTGCATAAGAGCATCAACGTGCCTGCTGTTCTCTTTGATTGGTGATATATGATGATATATGTGTGTGTGTGTATGTGTGTTTTTGTGTATATGTATCTATATCTTGCCTGCCCTGATCGCCCCCCCCTCAATTCTGCAGGGCTGCTCTCTGTTCTATTTTTCATGCAGACCCCTCCCCAGCTTTTTAACCCTCTATTAAGCCAAGCAGCGTCAAGGTAAGTAGGTAAGTAAGGTAATCTGCCCAGAGTTGCTATGGTGTTGGCCAGCCTTACAAATGCGATAAATAAATAAGCAAGCTATGCATGCTTCAGAAATTATTCAGAAGGAAGGCTTTTGATGTCATGCAAAAACAGCACCTCTCGGCTGTTCATTAAAGTGGCTTGACTTTTTCCAGGCTTCCATGCGAACTCAAAAATAAAGGATTGCTGCATTAACTTTAATGAGTGGATTCCTTAACAGAGAACCACTTTTTTTTTTTTTTAGCTCACGTGGAAACCTGTAAAAAAGTCAAGCTATTTTAGCGAGAGCAGAAAAGGGTGCTCTTTTCATGAGATCTGAAAGCCAGCAAAGGATTTAGGGCGAGGAAAGCCAAGTTGGGCATCACAATACGAGCCTTCGCTTTCTTCCTTGCCCCTTGTAGCTTGCTGTGCCTCAGGGTTTTCTTCATTTCGACAAAAGTACAGAGTGCCTGCAGAGTGTGCAGACATCACTGTCTGAATCAATCCCTTTCTTCATTTTTTTCTTCTTCTCAAACATGCTCAGCTCTTGTAAGGAGAACCGAACCGATGGCTCAGTTCCTTGTGACCCATTCCCATCATCAGGAAATGATCAGATTTCTTTCTTTTTTTTTCTTTCTGCCAAAGCCCACATTTGGGGGGGTCAGCAAACTAGTCAGGACTTCTTATAGTCCAGTGGTAGGGGCAAAGAAGATGATGGGAGCAGGGGTGGGCTTCAAAAATTTTAGCAAGGGGTTCTCTGCCCGGTTGCTGGGTGGGCGTGGCCATGGTGGGCGTGGCCTAGCCAGCCTCCTGCACCACGGCGGGGTGGGGGTTAGCGTTTTTGCCCTCCCTGGGTGCTGGAGGCCTGTTCCTGGCCTTCCCAAACTTCCAGTAGGCCCATTTTTCACCCTCCCCGAGCCTCCGTGCATGCCCTGCACTTATCTGCATCCAAAATGGGTTGCGTGGGGACTCCTGGGAGGGGCGGGGCGGGGTGGGAGGGGCCAGCCTGGAGAGGGATTTGGGAGTTCTCTGAACTGCACAGAATCTTAGCTAGAGCAGGGGTCTCCAACCTCTGTTGCTGGCTGAGGAATTCTGGGAGTTGAAGTCCACAAGTCTTAAAGGGACCAAGGTTGGAGACCCCTGCTCTGGAGGCTGGAAACAGGCCTGTTCCTGGTCTTCCCAAACTTCCAGTAGGCCCATTTTTCACCCTCCCCGAGCCTCCGTGCATGCCCTGCATTTATCTGCATCCAAAATGGGTTGCGTGGGGACTCCTGGGAGGGGCGGGGCGGGGCGGGGCGGGGCGGGAGGGGCCAGCCTGGAGAGGGATTTGGGAGGTCTCTGAACTTTCTTAATTTACTGCAATAAATTTAATTATTCAAAATTCTTAGTGTGCCTGTTTTCTATCTGGTCTGCCATGATAAGACTTACATTCATGGTTCTTTGGCTTAGATTTCAAGAGAAATTTTGCATAGCAATCTGTCTTGTAATGCCAGTTATCTCCTCCCCCACCCCGCCAATCATTCAGGCAATACATGGTTTTCTATGTTCACAGGTGTGGTGTTCTTCTCATGGAATACAGGTAGTTTTTGACTTACGGCTGTTCATTTAACAATGGTTAAAAGTCACAATGGCCTTGGAAAAAAGTACAGTATGACCCGTATTTGCACTTATGACCAACACACCACCCACACAGTTACATGATCACAATTCATGCACGTTGCAACATTTACGATTGATTATAGTGTCCTGTGATCACGTGGTCATGATTTGGGACCTTTTTTTGCTCGTTTCTGGCCCCCCCAATATGCAGAAACGTCCACTGGGGAAGCTGGATTCATTTAACAACCCCTTATAATTCACTGAATGATCATAGTGGTTTGCTTTATGACCATTGTAAAAGTCATAAAATCAATTTGGCAACCTGTTAATTGAATGGGTCCATTGAAGAGCTGATGGACCTAAATCAGTATTTCTCAACCTTGGCAACTTTAAGCTGTGTGGACTTCAACTCTCAGTCAGCATGAATTTCCCCCAGCCATTTGAAGTCCAGACATAGGAAGGAAGGAAGGAAGGAAAGAGAAAGAAAGAAAGAAAGAAAGAAAGAAAGAAAGAAAGAAAGAAAGAAAGAAAGAAAGAAAGAAAGAAAGAAAGTTTGGAGATGCCAGTATTGCCCTTGAGCAGTGGTGGGATTCATCCAGTTCGCACCACTTCAGGAGAACCAGTTGTTAACTTTCTGAGCAGTTTGATGAACTGGTTGTTGGAAGAAATCATTAGGGCAGAGAACCGGTTGTTAAATTACTTGAATCCCACTACTGCCCTTGAGACTTTCTGCATAAAAGCATGGGCTCAGCCACATGTCAGAAATTTCATGGGAAAACTGTATTTTTCAAAATCTTGCTGTAGAAAATCCAGAAACCGATATGGCTTCAATGAATAAACTGACTTTGAACTCCTTTATTCTGTCTTTCCAGGCTCTATTTGTATCTCCTTTATGGGAGGCTTCTTCTGGATATACTCATTTAAAGGCCATGTCATTAAGAGAGGATTTATCTTCTTCCTTTTCTTTTTGGAGTGGGCTGTTCGGGGTGGGTTCTCCTGGGAACCCATCATTGGATTCCCAATTCATCAATGAAAGATTATTTCTATAGGCCATGTGGTCAAAAATTGTAGTTGATAAGCCGATTGCCTCCCATCTGAAGCTTAGAAATGGCTATTTAGATCTCAGGAATTCATTACTGGCTTAAGAAAGTGCTGGGAACAGAGCAGAAACTGGTCTAGTGACTAGCATCCATCTAGAAACAAGGAGACCATGTGTTCTAGTCCCGCCTTAGGCATGAAAGCTAACTGGGTGACTTTGGGCCAATCACCAGGAAAATGTGAGTTCTAGTCCCGCCTTAGCCATGAAAGTCAGCTGGGTGACTTTGGGCCAATCAATAGGAGATGGTGAGTTCTAGTCCCGCCTTAGCCACAAAAGTCAGCTGGCTGACATTGGGCCAATCACTAGGAGATGGTGAGTTCCAGCCCTGCCTTAGGCATGAAAGCCAACTGGGTGACTTTGGGCCAATCACCAGGAAAATAGGTGTTCAAGTCCCACCTTAGCCATGAAAATCAGCTAGGTGACTTTGAACCAGTTCCTTTCTCTCAGTCCAAACCCACCTGACAGGGTTGTTGTACTGGAGTTAATAGGAGGAGGAAGGAATATTAGGCGTGTTTGAGAAAAGTTCTCAACATGCATGCAACAAAAGGCACACATTTTTTTTTGGTTCCTAATTTTACTTTTGTTTATTGTAAGACAACGGTCAGATGGTGAAAGGGGGAGAAATGGAGGGGTAGGAGCGTTTTGTTTTCCAGAAGCTGCTGCAAAGTTGCAGATGCAGTCAGTTCTGTTTGAGGCTCCTAGTGTTGTTTACCATTCTGTTTCAGAAGACTGCAGTCCCTCTTCCTTTTTAGCTGGGAAAAAGCCTTTTTGGACTTACATCTTATGCAAATAACGATGCATTTGAAAACCATCCTATTGATAGGGTTTTTTATCAACCAGAAAAAAAAATAAGGCGGGGTGGATGGGGGTGGGGAGACAGACCTTCAGCTGTGGAAGCTATGTGGAGAGTCGGAAGGACACTGCAATCTTATTCCCTGTTAGTTAGTAAATGTAAAATAATTTTTACATCCGGATTTAATGCACCTAGATACAGATTAACAGAGTTGGAAGGGACCTTGTAGGTCATCTAGTCCAACCCCCCACCCAAGCAGGAGACCCTACACATTTCTGACAGATGGCAGTCCAGTCTCTTCTTGAAAGCTTCCAGTGATGAAGCTCCCACAACTTCTGAAGGCAACTTCTGTTCCATTGATTGATTGTTCTCACTGTCAGAAAATTTCTCCTTATTTCCAGGTTGAATCTCTCCTTGTTCAGTTTCCATCCATTATTCCTTGTCTGGCCTTCAGGTGCTTTTTTTTAGAATAGAATAGAATTTTATTGGCCAAGTGTGATTGGACACACAAGGAATTTGTCTTGGTGCATATGCTCTCAGTGTACATAAAAGAAAAGGTACCTTGATGAACGTATCTTTTCTTTTATGTACACTGAGAATGTACACTTTTATGTACTTTTATGTACACTTTTGAAAACAGCTTGACCCCCTCCTCTCTGTGGCAGCCCCTCAAATATTGGAACACTGCTATCATGTCTCCCCTGGTCCTTCTCTTCACTAGACTAGCCATGTCCAGTTCCTCCAATTCATCATACGTTTCAGCTTCCAGTCCCCTAATCATCTTGGTTGCTCTTCTCTGCACTCTTTCTAGAGTCTCAACTTTTTTTATAGTGTGGTTGACCAAAACTGGATGCAGTACTCTAGGTGTGGTCTTACTAAGGCTTCACAGAGTGGTATGACCTTTAACCAAGCATGAATGGTGAGAGAGAAGAGTGCATGTAATCACATATGTACCAGTCCCAATTTAGGACCAGGTTCTTCCATTTATCAGACTCTGAAATAGTGAGGTGATGACACCTGGGCTGCAGAAATCTATATCTCACTTGATGGTAGTAAAAAGGATAGAATTCTCTTTTCTGTCATCTAGTACTTGCTTGTGTTTTTGCAGCCCAGATCTAGCAGCCCTCCCCAAGTAGGAATTCAGTTGTTTCAACGTGGCCAGCATGGAATGATGCACAAAATGGTTGTGCCCCTTCTCTTCCTTCTCTGCGGTTATTATCCATAGCCAAGAAATATGAAGAACGGTTGCAGGAATTGGGTATAACTGGTGAAAAGGAGGACTGAGGCAGGGGTGAAATGCTCCCAGTTTGGACCGGATTGCACAATCCGGTAGCGATGGGGGCAGGTAGTTCGGAGAACCGGTAGTAAAAATCCCTTCCCCCCACACCACTGCCCAGCCTCGCTGTTCCACTTCTCTGTCCATGAAGTTCTCGGTGGTGATATAGCTGCAAACGGCCTTAAATGACTGCCGTGGCACTTCAAAGGGCCGCACTACAGCTGATCAGTGCTGTAGGCAGCTAGTAGACCAATGCCTCTATTTTTAAAGAAGCTAGACCGGGGCCTGCGAAAAAAAAGGCACTTGGTAGACCAGGGCCTCTCAGTAAAAGGCACTTGGTAGACCAGGGCCTCTCAGTAAAAGGCAATTGGTAGACCGGGGCCTCTATTTTTAAAGAAGGTAGACCGGGGTCTCCCAAGATTTGTATACTTTATTATTTTTATTATTTATTATTATTGACCATACCCATTCAGTCACCTGGGCACCAAGCCACACCCACCAATTAAGCCACGCCCACAGAACCGGTAGGGAAATTTTTTAGATTTCACTCCTGGACTGAGGGTAACATGATAGCAATGTTCCAATATTTGAGGGGCTGCCACAAAGAAGAGGGGAGTGAGGAGAGAGAGGTTAAACTTTATTTTCCAAAGCACCATATGGCAAGAGGAGAAACAATGGATGGAAAGGAATCAAGGAGAGAAACAACCTGGAACTAAGGAGAAATTTCCCAACAATGAGAACAATTAACTAGTGGAATGGCTTGCCTCCAGAAATTGAGGGTACTCTTATCACTAGAGGCTTTTAAGAAGAGACTGGACAGCCACTTGTCTGGAATGATATAAGGCCTCCTGCTTGAGCAGCGGCTTGGACTAGAACTGGGGTCTCCAACCTTGGCAACTTTAAGCCTGGCGGACTTCAACTCCCAGAATTCCCCAGCCAGCAAGGTTAGAGACCCCTGGACTAGAAGACCTCCAAAGTCTCTTCCAACTCTGTTATTCTGTTTTCTGTTACAATTCTTTCCCTGGCAAAGATTGGGCTGCTTGCCTTGGCTGCCCTGTGCATGAAGAACTTGGTCCAACCAGAGCTTCTTTCAATTCTCTTTTTTTGCTGGATTCACTGCATTCCCCATGGATAGGCCTGAGGGGAAAGTCGGGCAAAAATCTTGTGAAATGACATTTATTTTATCCTACTTTGCCAAGGACAGAAAAGAAACCATTTCTGCCAGCTGCGGATGATTTGGCTCTGTTTTTGCCAGTTCTTATGGCACGGTTCATTATATAAAGGGGGATATTGTGATGGGCAAACGTAGACAAAGTGGGGACATTCAGAAGAGATTAAAATCCTCCTTAATGCGATTGAGCTTTTGAGTCAATTCACCCAGCCCAGTAATAATTAAGCCAGTGAATGCAAAACTATTTTTAGTTCTGTTTGTTTTATTGCTATACGTGCCCCTCGCTCTATTCTCTTTCAAGGTAGGAAACAAGAAGTAAGAAGGAATAAACCAAAGGAATTAAAGGCAAGAGATAAGAAAAAGGGAAGAACACATTGCTGAAACTAGTTGTTATAAACATTGCATTTATATGATTACAGTATATGGCCATATCTTTCTACCAACCCTTTTTCTACCACATCCATCCATGTCCTTTGTTTGCCTTTTTACTTGTTAAATTTTTTGGCTCTGCAACCAAACAAGACAAACACAGACTTCAACGGATAATTAGAACTGCAATTGCTACCAACCTGCCTTCCACTGAGGACCTGTATACTGCACGAGTTAAAAAGAGGGCTGTGAAAATATCTACAGACCCCTCACATCCTGGACATAAATTGTTTCAACTTCTACCCTCAAAAAGACGCTATAGGGCACTGCACACAAGAGCAACTAGACACAAGGACAGTTTTTTCCCAAATGCCATCACTCTGCTAAACAACTAATTCCCACAACACTGTCAAATAATTTACTAAGACTGTATTACTATTATTCTTCTCTTCCTTACTGGTATCTCTCTCTTCCCACTTATTACTATAACCATGTTGCTTGTATCTTTCAATTTATATTGTTTTTATTTGTTTCTTAGTACAATTTGATAGCTTATTAGTAACCTATGACTATCACTAAATTTTGTATCTTTTTATTCTTGATGAATTAATTTTTTTCTCCTTATGTACACTGAGAGCATATACACCAAAGACAAATTCCTTGTGTGTCCAATCACACTTGGCCAATAAAGAATTCTATTCTATTCACTGTCCAAGTGACTCTGGGAGGCTTTAGTAAAAACTGAGATATAAAAATAATTATACATGTAAAAACAGATTAAAATAATAAAACAGTAAGTACAAACTAAAAAAAAAAAATCAGGTTCAGAGCAGGGCGAAGAGGGTACATTCTCCACCACTGCACAACCACCAGCTTCTTTATTCTCCATCAGAGTTTCATGACAATCAGCAGAACCCGGTTTTAAGGCTCTTCTTGAAGATCAGAAGGGTGGGGGCATATCTCACCTCTAGTGACTGGATGTTCCTTAGGCGCTGTGGCAGAAATGTCTTGATGAGGCCCACAGTAGGCCCCTTCTGCCAGAAGGATTGGGGCGGGCCAGTCCAAATGGGACAAGATGATAGCTCAGGTATCTTCGATGAATAGTCCTATTAGACTTCACTTCCTTTCTGTGGATCTCACAAACTCCATCCAATTATGACGACATGTACCTCATGGTTGATGGAATATAGACATTAGTATATTGGTAGGTAGTCTATAGGTTAGAGATCCTAGATAAAGGTAAAGGTTGCCCTCGCACATATGTGCTAGTCGTTCCTGACTCTAGGGGGCGGTGCTCATTTCTGTTTCAAAGCCGAAGAGCCAGCGCTGTCCGAAGATGTCTCCATGGTCATGTGGCCGGCATGACTAAGTGCCAAAGGTGCACGGAACGCTGTTGTTACCTTCCCACCAAAGGTGGTCCCTATTTTTCTACTTGCATTTTTTACATGCTTTCAAACTGCTAGGTTGGCAGAAGCTGGGACAAGTAACGGGAACTCACTCCATTATGCAACATTAAGGATCCTAGCTAGCATCAAATAGCATAATCATGTATGGAGAAAACCTGGACTTTGATTGTGCCCCAAATGTGCTCAGACGGGTATCATTTGTAAAGAATGTGCATAGGCATAACAAAGGCCTTGTCTCTCTTACTAAAAATATTTTTGAACAACTTTTGCTATGTATGATAATTTCTGTAAGTGGCCACAATGTCACACCTGCTTCAGTTCTGTTATTAATGACTTGTCCTACAGTTGGTATCCTTTAAGGTTAAAAGAAAGAATGGGTATTGCGGATGAAAGGAGGAATAAAACTGAACGAATGAATAAATAAATGTTTGTCCACCAAGCTATGTGCTATGCACTGAATGAACTGTGATCCTATTTCTCATCTTGACATCCTGACAACTAAGCAAAATGTGTGATGGAAACCCAAATATATATATAGCACATTGTTTCTTTTTAAAAAAGAGTCAAGCTCTTAAGGGAATAAACACAAAATCCTGGCTATAGGTATCTGATATAGCATCGTCATTCTATCTAGTGCAACCTTCCCTTCTATATTAATTTGATCCCTAACTAGGATGCTGGTTAGAATTAGAAATTGGATTTTGTGATAGCAGTAGGTACAATATGAAGACAAGGAGCATGATGTTTCCCAATGTTTGCTTACAACTTACCTCCATACTACAGTCCCTTATCTCTAGAACAGGGGCATCCAACGTTGGCAACTTTAAGACTTGTGGACTTCAATCCCAGAATCCACCAGCCAATCACATCTGGTTATTGAATCAATCCATTCTTTGCCTTTCCTTTATACACTGCACTGTCATTTAACCAAACGGATTGCATTTGTGTATGCACACCACAAAAACGGTAACAAACTCTAGTGTGTTGAGTGCATGTGGCTTAATAGACTGAGCTATATAGCAAGTTGCATGAACCAGGGCCAAGATGGACGAAAGCATTAGAATATTTTCATCTTCTTCACCACTTTGCTGCAACTTTGGGGGCTTGTGTACACAAGAACATAGTTGTCTATTGTTGGCCAAGCCAAGCAATTCAATGCTCAACACAGAAAACTATGAATTAATTATGGGAGTTGACTTCACCCAATGCTGTAGGCCAGAGGTGTCCATTCTTGGCCACTTGAAGACTTGTGCTTCAACTCCCAGAATTCCTCAGCCAGCAAGGCTGGATACCCCTACTCTAAGCTAAAATGGATGTCAGAGTTACAAGTAACATCCCCAATGACATCAAACTCTGAGGCTTGCAATTCCTCAAAGCTAACTTTTATTAGAGATGTTATATTGGCACATCTGGGAAAACCCGAATCTGAGAGCTTCCGGGTTTTCTTCACCCAAAAGAAAGTTCAAGACCTTGCCCACTTCTCCCACATGCCCACCACTGCTCCAATCAGTTCCTTCATCTACAGAAGACAACCTCCACTTTCATCTCAGCACAGCTGTCGGACACCATGGCCTTGAACTCCTCTGCAAAGTTTTATTATGGCTAATTCTACTTCACTCATGCAATCCCCCCTGCCAACTTCCCATGGTAGGATTGTGGCAGGCCTGGATCCTGAAGGCACCAAGGTAATATGGCTTCCAGGCCTGACAATGGGCTTGGCCATCTTGCAATTTGGTGTGTGGTGCAAAAGGAGTGAGAGACACAGATATCTCCTTCTCCAATCGTCTTCTGCATTCAAAAAAACAAAGGCTGCAAAATTTGCAAATCCTAGACTTCTTACCCATCTGGTCTCTGCTTAAAAAGCTGCACCAAGGGCTACCCAGTGCTATTCTTCCTGAGGCAAAGCACCCCACCTTCAAACCATTCTCTGTAATAAGAAAATACAATTACAGGAGGGGCACCTGGTCATGGATCTTCTATCGTGTCAGTCAGCAGGTGGTAATTCACTTGATTGAATGTTCCTCCGTACAAGCTGATTCCTTGTCGGTGGAGAAAAGCTTTTTGAGAAGAGGGCTAGATTGAACGCCACCTCATTTCCAGAGTGCAGAGAATTGCGTGACGCCTCCCCAGTTTGCACCTGCAGATTAAAATGACCCAGATGAAATTTTAGCACTTAATGAAGCCTGAGTTTCTACCTATCGCCCACAGTTTCAAATTGTCTACAGCTGAAAGGGCCTTGACTGCATTCAGTAACCTTGGTGTAAAATTATGGGCATGCTTTTCATTACCCAATCTGAACAAGAAACCCTACACCACTTCAGACAAATGGTTATCCACAACCGTCTTAAAAACTTCCAGTGTTGGAGCATTCACAACTTCTGGAGGCAAGTCGTCCGACTGATTAATTGTTCTGTCAGGAAATTTCTCCTTAGTTCTAAGTTGCTTCCCCCTTGATTAGTTTCCACCCATTGCTTCTAGTCCTACCCTCAGGTGCTTTGGAGAATAGCTTGACTCCCTCTTCTTTGTGGCAGCCCCTGAGATATTGGAACATTGGCGGCTCCCTAGGTGGCTCGGTGGCTAAGACACTGAGTTTGTCGATCAGAAAGGTTGGCGGTTCAAATCCCTAGTATAGGTTTCCTGTTTGAGCAGGGGGTTGGACTAGATGATCTCCAATGGTCCCTTCCAATTCTGTTGGTTACTAGTCCTTCTTTTCATCAAACTAGACATACCTAGTTTTAGCAACCGTTCTTTATATGTTTTAGCCTCCAGTCCCCTAATCATCTTTGTTGCTCTTCTCTGCACTCTTTCTAGAGTCTCAACATCTTTTTTACATCGTGGCGACCAAAACTGGATGCAGTATTCCAAGTGTAACCTTACCAAGGCATTATAAAGTGGCGTTAACACTTCATTTGCATTCCCATTTTTAAGCAATTTGAATTTCTTAACCACTTGCTTTCTTGCTCAGCCTTCTGTGCCTCTAAGCTTCCTACCACCACTTTGGTGTGCTAACAAAGCTGCCTCATTTAGGTAGTTGCTTTGCTTAATCCCTTCTAAATAAGCACAGCAGAATGATCGTCTTCAGCAACAACAAATTTAGTTGGATCAATAGGATTCTACTTAGAATGCCCTCTGTGCCCCAACATGCTTCAAAATACATTCAATATCCAGCCCTTGCGCTGACCGAGTTTGAATCATGACCAATGCTGGTGTTTGCCCACAGTATAACTGGGCTTGTATTGATTTTTAACTAGACCATGTTCACATAACACACCAATCTACGGTTAACTGAGGCATGCTTATTGATTTATCCTACTTGTATGAATGCTACGCAGGATACTTTTACTGAGTTTGCATGCAAAAAGCAGCCAAATTTGTACTGCAGCACAACAATGTATTTATATGTGCTAAGGACATGTCCTCCATACTAATATCTAAAAACATCTTCTAACATCATGCAGTCATTGTGGTAGTGTGTTACTTTTTCTAAGCTCAATCAGAACAGAGCTGGAAGGGCCCTTGGAGGTCTTCTAATCCAGCCCTCTGCTCAAGCAGGAGATCCTATACCATTCGAGACAAGTTACTGTCCAGTCTCTTCTTAAAAACCTCCAGTGATGAAACATCCACAACTTCTGAAGGCAAGCTGTTTAATTGTCCTTACTTTTAGGAAGTTTCTCCTTAATTCCAGGTTGCT
This sequence comes from Ahaetulla prasina, assembly GCF_028640845.1. Lineage (NCBI taxonomy): Eukaryota > Metazoa > Chordata > Lepidosauria > Squamata > Colubridae > Ahaetulla > Ahaetulla prasina. The sequence continues at coordinate 211,977,214 of NC_080541.1, forward strand.
TCTCTCCTTGATTAGTTTCCATCCATTATTTCTTTTTTTTTTTTAATTTACATTTATATCCCGCCCTTCTCCGAAGACTCAGGGCGGCTTACATTGTGTAAGGCAATATTCTCATTCTATTTGTATTTTTATATACAAAGTCAACTTATTGCCCCCCCAACAATCTGGGTCCTCATTTTACCTACCTTATAAAGGATGGAAGGCTGAGTCAACCTTGGGCCTGGTGGGACTTGAACTTGCAATAATTGCAAGCAGCTGTTTTTAATAACAGGCTTCTTACAGCCTGAGCTACACCGCGGCCCAATATAATTCTTCTCCTACTGTCTGGTGCTTTGGAAAATAAGTTGACCCCTTCCTCTTTGTGGCAGCCTCTCAAATACTGGAATACTGCTATCATGTCCCCCTTAGTCCTTCTTTTCTGTAGACTAGTCAAATCCAAATCCTGGAACCATTCTTCATATGTTTTAGTCTTTAGGCCTTTAACCATCCTAGTTGCTCTTCTTTGCAATTTTTTTTCCAAAGTCTCAACATCTTTTTTGTAATGTGGCCTTACTGGATGCAGTATTCTAGTTTTGGCCTTACTAAGGCTTTATAAAGCAGTACCAGGGGTGAAATTTAGCCATTTCCTACCGGATCATGCAATATGGTAGAACTGACTGCACGAAGCCCCGCCCACCCACATGGACGTCATGTCGTCCCTGTTTTACGATGATTTTCAGCCTCTGCGCATGTGACATTTGCCAGCCGGTAGGGAAGATAACTGAATTTCACCCCTGAACAGTACTAATAATTCACGTGATTTTGAGTCTATGCCTCTGTTTATACAACCAAAGATTGTATTAGTTTTTTTGGCCGCTGCTCCACACTGCTGGCTCATGTTTAAGTGATTGGCCAACATTATTACATTATCATCATTACAGAGCTCTTTGCCTCTGCTTTGAAATTGTGTTCAGAAATTTTATCTTCTGTTTTATGTGGCCTGGAAATTTTAGTTTTCATCATAGCCATGCTGGAACAATCTTTATATACAAACTGATCTTCTGATTTTGATGCATCTTTCCCAATATAAAGCCTTCCAAGTATGTGTGTAGAGAATGTAATCTGCAGAATTCCCAGTCATGATGGGTAGAAATACTAGCAACTGTAGACCAAAGTATCTTGAAGACACCAAAAGAAGAAACCTCTAAAAGAGGGGTCTCCAACCTTGGTCCCTTTAAGACTTGTGGACTTCAACTCCCAGAGTTCCTCAGCCAGTTTTGCTGGTTGAAGTCCACAAGTCTTAAAGGGACTAAGGTGGGAGACCCCTGCTCTAAAAGTTTGGTTTCCAGAAGACAATTAATGGGTAAACACATTGCATTAGCCTACTTTGCTTGACCTCGGTTTATTGATTCAGTCACAGCTGGCTAAGTTAACATCCTAGCCTAAGTCTTAACCCAAAATAAATCCTAGTCCCTGGTTTTATGTAATTTTGTAAAAATAACTGGATTAATTTTTTAAAAACCCACAATTTTTTAATGACAGTTTTAGTAGTGACTAACACAGACCTTGCCATCTAACCTTTTGTAGACCACATTCAATTCTTGCTAAGCAGGAAACAACATTACGCCTGACCGGCGTGAACTCAGTCACTTTATTTCCTTCAGGTGTTCAGTGCTCCACAAAATCTGAGAGAATATGCAAACGGAGATAAAGCAAGCGGGCAAGAGCTGAGTGACTTCCTTCTTTTGTTTAAAAGCTTGCTTCCAACTTTTAAACATTGCTATTGTGAAGTGGAATGGGAAAGAAAGAAAATAATGCGGGGCGGGGGAAGAAACCAAAGGCAATTGTCCCACGGCTGTCTCTGTGAAGAGAGAACATTTTATTTAAAGCTTATATTCTTTGTTTTCCGTCTCTTATTGAAAATAGGGGCTTGTTTCCTTCAAAAGTAAGGTAAAAAGGAGAGCCCTGACATCTTTCCCAGAAGCCAAACTGTGACTAAAACAACAGCCCCAAAGAACAACGGCCCAAGGCTAACAGACAAAGACAAGATTTTTTAAAAAAGATGTTTTCACCATCCCCAGATCCGCAGAACGCATATAGGTTTAACGAAAATGATCTCGGATGACAGGTTTGTACCTTGCACTGAGCCCGAAAGGAAGAAAGAGGCCTTATATTTGCATCTCAGTCAAAGGAAGGATGGCTCATGGGTCAGATATTGTTTCATAATGGTTCTCTTTTACCTTGAATTTTGAGCCTTTTGTTTTGACTCATCTTCAGCTCTGTTTTGTCTCCTTCAAAGCCACATGAAAACCAAGGCACTGTCAATTCAAGAAAACTTTATTTCATCCCGGAGAAATCAGAATCAGGGAGGGCCAGCCAATGAATCCTCAGAGTTTAGCTTTAATTATTTTAATTTATTTATTTTTGTCAAGCATGTATAAGATAAAAGATATAAGTATAAACATGATTATGAATACAGGAAATGGATATGAATAAATGGGGACAGTAGGACAGGGACGGTAGGCATGTTGCTGCGCTCATGCACACCCCTTAAAGACCTCTTAGGAATGGGGTAAGGTCGACAGTAGATAGTCTAAGGTTAAAGTTTCACCGCGAGCTTAAAACCTACTTATTCATCTGCGCTGGACTGGGTTAGGGTTTTAATGGGTTTTAATGGGTTTTAGTTCTAAATTTTAATTCTGGCCAATTTTAATAAGTTTTTTAACTGTATTTTAATTTGTATTTATAGTATTGTATTTTTACTTGGCTGTGAACCGCCCTGAGTCCTTCGGGAGAAGGGCGGTATACAAATTTAAATAATAAATAAATAAATAAAAATAAATAAACCACAGAGTCAGGTAGTGCATTCCAGGCATTACTGTTACTGAAGTCATATTTTCTGCAATCAAGTTTTGAGCGGTTTACCGTGAGTTTGTATCTATTTTGTGCTCATGTATTGCTGCTGTTGAAGCTGAAGTATTCATTGACAGGTAGGACATAATTTTATGTACTACGCTTGGGTCAGACCGAAGACGGCGAAGTTCTAAGTTGTCTAAGCCCAAAACTTCAAGTCTGGTGGCGTAAGGTATTCTGTTGGGAGCAGAGGAGTGGAGGACTCTTCACGTGAAATATCTCTGGACTCGTTCAATTGTATTAATGTCAGATATGCAGTGCAGGTTTATCCTGCTTTTCAGATGCTAGTTAGGGAAATGCAAGATTATAACTGGATCCATGTATGATGCCACTCTCTGAGAACAATAGGAAACACGGTGCCTTGGACTTATCCGAGTTTGATTCCCTTATTTTGTTGGTTTGAATTAAAAGGTTTGAATCAATTGGAAGCTTACGCATTGCAATGCCTACTGTTACATTCTAGGCACTGAAAATTCTTCATTTTCAAGGGAGGAAAAGGGGGACATTTAGGAAAATTTAGAATATTGTGTAGAAATTATGGGAGACAGCAAACAAATATTTTTTTTTATTTGGGAGTGTGCCTATATTCCCAGAACAAGAACAAAGGTAAAGATGTCATAACAGAGAGCATCTATTGTTCTCTACAGAAGGGGTGATGATGGAGAGAAGGTGTGTACAAGGAATGGTCACACTCACCATGGCAGAGATTTTAAACAGGTAATACTGTCCATCGTTTTATCACAGAGCCCTAATGTGGCAGGCTTATCCTTGCTTTCTGATATATATTCTGTGTAATAATAATAAATAAATAAATAAATAAATAAACCACAGAGTCAGGTAGTGCATTCCAGGCATTACTGTTACTGAAGTCATATTTTCTGCAATCAAGTTTTGAGCGGTTTACCGTGAGTTTGTATCTATTTTGTGCTCATGTATTGCTGCTGTTGAAGCTGAAGTTTTCATTGACAGGTAGGACATAATTTTATGTACTACGCTTAGGTCAGACCGAAGACGGCAAAGTTCTAAGTTGTCTAAGCCCAAAACTTCAAGTCTGGTGGCGTAAGGTATTCTGTTGGGAGCAGAGGAGTGGAGGACTCTTCACGGGAAATATCTCTGGACTCGTTCAATTGTATTAATGTCAGATATGCAGTGCAGGTTTATCCTGCTTTTCAGATGCTAGTTAGGGAAATGCAAGATTATAACTGGATCCATGTATGATGCCACTCTCTGAGAACAATAGGAAACACGGTGCCTCGGACTTATCCGAGTTTGATTCCCTTATTTTGTTGGTTTGAATTAAAAGGCATCAGTTGGAAGCTTACGCATTGCAATGCCTAGTTCTAGGATTCTAGGACATTCTTCATTTTCAAGGGAGGAAAAGGGGGGCATTTAGGAAAATTTAGAATATTGTGTAGAAATTATGGGAGACAGCAAACAAATATTTTTTTATTTGGGAGTGTGCCTATATTCCCAGAACAAGAACAAAGGTAAAGCTGTCATAACAGAGAGCATCTATTGTTCTCTACAGAAGGGGTGATGATGGAGAGAAGGTGTGTACAATGAATGGTCACTCTCACCATGGTAGAGATTTTAAACAGGTAATACTGTCCATCGTTTTGTCACAGAGCCCTAATGTAGCAGGCTTATCCTTGCTTTCTGATATATATTCTGTGTAATAATAATAAATAAGGGGAGGGGGCAACTATAAAGCTTTGTTGCATTCCTTTGATAGCTTGGAGTCTGTTTGTCCATGTTCTGTTCATATTGTGACTTCCTGAACTGTGTATAGGTTTCTCATGAGAACACTAGGACGTTCTAGGATTCTCATTTTTCTGAGTACTTCCATAAAGTTGATATGATCGACCCAAAAGATTTTCTATAACGGATGACGCACACACTGACTTATATTTGGTATTCTTCAGCTTTCTCAGTTATCCATCATACACCCACAATAATAATTTGTGTTCCTTGGCTTTTTTTAAAAAAGCCAGCTTGAATACCTGACACTTCTTTTTCCATGTAGGGGGTTTAATCTGCACTGGATGATCCTAAGTATTATTCCACTAGCATGTGAAATTAAGGCTATATTTGTATGATAATTTGCACACTCTGTTAAATCTCCTTTTTTTGGTATCAGAATGCAGAGTGACCTCTTTCAATTGCTTGGCCACAGTGTTGTCCTTCAGATTATATGGTGTGCTAATTTACCTGTGCAAGTGTAAAATGATCTAAAATGTAAATCTAAAGTATTATCTAAAACAATCTATGAAGCTAAAATACGTATCAACAAACACAAGATAGCTAAGCCATATTAAACCTGAAGTGATGAATAAAACAGATTGTAGCAGGGGTGAAATCCAGCAGGTTCTGACAGGTTCTGGAGAACCAGTAGCGGAAATTTTGAGTAGTTCGGAGAACCGGCAAATGCTACCTCTGGCTGGCCCCAGAGTCAGGTGGGAATGGAGATTTTGCAATATCCTTCCCTGGCCATGCCCACAAACCACGCCACCAAGCCAGGCCATGCCGACTAAGCAGTGGTGGGATTCAAGTAATTTAACAACTGGTTCTCTGCCCTAATGATTTCTTCCAACAACCAGTTTACCAAACTGCTCAGAAAGTTAACAACCGGTTCTCCCGAAGTGATGCGAACTGGCTGAATCCCACCACTGCCACTAAGCCACACCCACAGAACCGGTAGTAAAAAAATGTGGAATTCACCACTGGATTGCAGTAATTCTAGAGAGATTCATACCATTATGTTCTATCTGATATATTGGATAAGCGAAATAGGTGATTTTGCTCACTACAATAGTTAATCAATATTTTTCCTTAAAAATTGACCAGCCTATGCTATTCATCCAGAGAACCTTTTTCACATCTCATAAAAAATAACTTCCCTCTTCCAAAGAAAGAAAACAGAAAAAGCTGTTTATTCCCCCCACCACCACAAAAAAAAAACCCTGAGCTTCCTGTTTATTGCAACATTTATTTTTAAAATGTTATGCTATCTTTCAAAGCCAAGTTTTCCCAGGGCATTTTACAATATATTAAAAATTTCCACATTCACATTTTGAGCAAAAATTGAAATACACAGCCAAGTAGACGTGGGGAAAGGAACTAAGACGAGTGGGAGTGCCAAAAAAGACACTCAAAGTACAATTGGAAAGTATTTAAATGAGAAAAAAAAATGGAAACAGCATAAAAAGCAAACGTGGCAGCCAAAAAGAAAAAAAAAGAAAGAAAGAAAGAAAAAAGCTTACACAATTTTGAAATTAAAAAGGGTGCATGAAGCAGATAGTCAGAGGAACAGGGCTGCCAAGAAAAAGTACATACAAAATGGCCATGAATTGTAGGAATAGCAGATTGAAGGGAGAGGACTGAAAATTGAGAGAGATAGAAATGCAGGTAGTCTTTGACTTATGACCACAACCGAGCCCAACATTTCTGTTGCTAAGTGAGACCGTTGTTAAGCTTTTGACCCATTTTCTTGCCACGGTTGTTAAGTGAATTGAATCACTATAGTTGTTAACTTAGTAACAGAGCTGTTAAGTGAATCTGGCTTCTCCATTGATTTAATAATAATAATAATAATAATAATAATAATAATAATAATAATAATAATAATAATAATAATAATAATAATAATAATAATAATATCAGAGTTGAAGGGACCTTGGAGGTCTTCTAGTCCAACCCCCTACACCATCTCAGTCAGATGGTTATCCAACATTTTCTTAAAAATTTCCAGTGTTGGAGCATTCACAACTTCTGAAGGCAAGTCGTTCTACTTATTAATTGTTCTAACTGTCAGGAAATTTCTCCTTAGTTCTAAGTTGCTTCTCTCCTTGATTAGTTTCCACCCATTGCTTCTTGTTCTACCCTCAGGTGCTTTGGAGAACAGCCCGACTCCCTCTTCTTTGTGGCAACCCCTGAGATAATGGAACACTGCTATCATGTCTCCCCTAGTCCTTCTTTTCATTAAACTAGACATACCCAGTTCCTGCAACCATTCTTCATATGTTTTAGCCTCCAGTCTCCTAATCATCTTTCTTGCTCTTCTCTGCACTCTTTCTAGAGTCTCAACATCCTTTTTACATCGTGGAGACCAAAACTGAATGCAATATTCCAAGTGTGGCCTTACCAAGACATTATAAAGTGGCACTAACACTTCACGTGATCTTGATTCTATCCCTCTGTTTATGCAGCCCAGAACTGTGTTGACTTTTTTGGCAGCTGCTGCACACTGCTGGCTCATATCTAAATGGTTATCCACTAGGACTCCAAGATCCATCTCACAGTTACTACTATTGAGCAAGGTACCACATATCCGGTACCTGTGTATTTTGTTTTTTTTGCCTAAATATAGAACCTTACTTTTTTCACTGTTGAATTTCATTTTGTTAGATAGCGCCCAATGTTCAAGTCTGTCAAGATCTTTCTGTAACTTGAGCCTTTCTTCTGGAGTGTTGGCTATTCCTGCCAGCTTGGTGTCATCTGCAAATTTGATGTGTTCCCCATCTATCCCCTCGTCCAAGTCATTGATGAAGATGTTGAAGAGTACTGGGCCTAAAACAGAGCCTTGGGGTACTCCACTGCATACTTCCCTCCATGTGGATGTAGTTCCATTGAGGACTACTCGTTGAGTGCGGTTGGTCAGCCAGTTATGAATCCATCTGGTGGTGGTGCTGTCTAACCCACATTTTTCTACTTTATCTAGTAGTAGGTTATGGTCTACTTTATCAAATGCTTTACTGAAGTCCAAGTAAATTATATCAACAGCATTCCTCTGGTCCACTAATTTTGTCACTGTCAAAGAATGCAATAAGATTAGTCTGGCATGATCTGTTTTTGACAAACCCATGTTGGCTTTTGGTTATTATTTTGTTTTCTTCTAGGTGTTCGGTGATTCGTTGCTTGATTATCTTTTCCAGACTCTTCCCCGGTATTGAGGTCAGGTTGATAGGTCTGTAGTTTCCTGGATCTGTTTTTTTCCCCTTTTTTGAAGATGGGAATTACATTAGCTCTTTTCCAGTCTTCTGGCAGCTCCCCTGTGCTCCAACATCTTTGAAAGATATAGTTCAGTGGTTCTGAGATCTTGTCTGCCAGTTCCTTCAGAACCTTGGGTGTAATCCACCCGGTCCTGGTAATTTGAATTTGTCTAGGGTAGACAGGTGTTCACTTACCATTTTCTTCCTTATTTTAACTTGAGTTCCTAAACTGTTATTTGTGGTACTGTTTTTGATAGGTTGGATTGTTTTTTTCCTTTTGTGTAAAGACAGATGCAAAATATGAGTTAAGTAGATTTGCTTTCTCCCTGTTGCTTGTCATCTTCTTGCCACTTTCGCCCAGCAATGGGCCAATTGTTTCCTTAACTTTTTTCTTGTTTTTAACATGTTGGAAGAAGCTTTTTTTGTTATTTTTTACTTTTGTCGCTAGCCTTTGTTCATTGTGAGCCTTAGCTTTCCTCACTTCATCTTTACAGGCTCGGGCTATTTGCTGATATTCTGCCTTAGTTATTTGCCCCTCTTTCCACTTTTTATATTTGTCCTTTTTGTCTTTCAATTTGTCAGATAGTTCTTTATGCATCCATGCTGGTTTCTTTTGAGATCTATTATTTTTCTTCTTCATTGGTATTGTGCTAGACTGCGCTTTTATAATCTCACTTTTCAAAATTTCCCAAGCTTCTTGAGTTGTTTTCCCCCTGAGGATTCTCATCCATGGAATCCTTCTCAAGCTCTCTCTAAGTTTATTGAAATTAGCTCTCTTAAAGTCCAAGACTCTAGTTTGACTTTGTTCTACTACTTGTGTTTGCATAATGTTGAATTCCAAAATTGCGTGATCACTTGCCCCCAAGATTCCTATAGCTTCAACACCTTCTATCATTTCATCTCTGTTAGTGAGAATTAAGTCCAATATGGCTGATCCCCTTATTCCCTTCTCTACTTTTTGGGAAACAAAGTTGTCTGCTAGGTTTGTTAGGAACCTGTTGGATTTTCCACTTGGTGCAAGTTTGTCTCCCAGTTGATGTCAGGGTAGTTAAAATCCCCCATTATTACTGTAATGTGCTTTCTACATACCTTAGTTAGCTGACTAGCAAAAAGTTCATCTACTTCCTCTGTTTGGTTGGGTGGCCTATAGTATATGCCTATGGCAATATCATTTTCCCTCCCTTTAATTTTGCTTGAGAGAAGATTGCAAAAAACGATCACATGATCCCAGGACATGGCAACCATCATAAATACATGTCATCTGCCAAGAGTCTGGACTTTGATCACGTAATGATCACATAGGGGATGCTATGATGCCTGTAAGTGCGAAAAATGGACATAAGTCACTTTTTTCATTGCTGCTGTAACTTCAAACGGTCACTAAATAAATGGTTTTAAGTCGAGGACTACCTGTATAATGAGGGAATATCTATTTGAGATGAATGATTGGAAAAGTGGTGAAACAGCAAATAAGCAGAAGAAAGAAAATTTCTTCATCCCTTTAAGAGGGGAAAGGAGGACCCAAAGAGCTACAGTCCAGTGTGGTAGCAATAGCACTTAGCAATAGCACTTAAGACTTATATACCGCTTCATAGTGCTTTTACAGCCCTCTCTAAGCTGTTTACAGAGTCAGCATATTGCCCCCAACAATCTGGGTCCTCATTTTACTCACCTCAGAAGGATGGAAGGCTGAGTCAACCTTGAGCCGGTAAGGATCGAACTCCTGACAGAGGGTGGAGTCAGTCTGCAATACTACATTCTAACCACAACACCACTGTGACACCATGTGATAGTGATATCTGGAAAGATTTTATGTACAGCATAAAGCGATCAGGCTGTAAGCAACATTAAAAATAATGCAATCCTCTACAGAATTCAGCTTCGATTTATCAAGAACAAGTCTTGTTATAGCTATCCTATGCTGGGTTTGATTGCATTACTACTTATGAGATAATAGGAATGTTGAAATGTATTTTGATTTCTGCAAACTTCTGATCAAATCCTCCATGGCATTCTGATTTGCAAGCTAGTGAAATACGGACTGGACGGCATGGCATTGTTCGTCAATGGTTCCTCATTAAACTGAAGGGAGGTAGTGCGTAGGGTGCCATAACATTTAATGCTGGGTCCTTCACTCTTCATCAATTTCTTTCATGAATTGGAGGAAAAGATGGAGTGAGCATTTAGCAAGTCTGCAGGAGAAGGAAATTGGATGGGATCGCTAATACCACCAGAAAAGGGAAATAAAATTCAAACTCTTGATAGGTGAGATCAATTGGCTGGGGAAGTCTGAGAGACTTGAAGTCCATACATCTTAAAGTTGCCAAGGCTGAGCAACACTGGGTTAGATAAATGGGCTGAGAAATAACAGGCAATGCAAATTTCATCACTTAGGAAATTTCCCAGCACAATGCTGAAGTCAGGTTTTCACGTACAAGCAGAACCGCAGTAAAACAATCCTCTTTACATCGAACTAATGGCATCTAAAGCAGCTGAGAGATCCAGGGAAATGATCAAGATTCAGGACCATCGTCCCCCATCTGTCTGTGGGCAATGATCATCCCAATGAGCAAATAATTCAATTTCAGTGCCAACATGAATCCCTACTGGATTCAGTCTAAAAAATCATGGCTGATCAGAGCCAAAATGTTCCTAGACACAATGGATTTTGCCCGGAAAACACCTGGCTCTGTTCAACCATGATTTATTTCCATAGCTTGACTAGGAAAGGGATGTTGGCAGCAGATTTATTATTGTACTGTAGAACTGTAGAACTGTAATTATTCAGTTCTTCTCTATCAGGGGTGTCAAACTGGTAGCCCACTGGCTGGATGTGTCCTGTGCGGGCTACGCCCACCCCAGCTCCACAAAAGGAAAAAACCCCACAACATTGCAATAGGTCACATGATGGCAAGGTGACACAGCGAGTTTGATACCTATGTTCTACATGCAATGATCAGGTCTGTTCTTATTGCAGCTGCATTTAATGAAGTTGAGACTATTCCTTATAGGGAAGAAACTCCTAATCACTTAGACTGGGTGAAGAAAGGGCAAGAGTCAAGCAAACAAGTGGTTGGCCATGTCTCTCCAAACATTTTTGTCTAGATTTTTCAGGCCTTAAAATGTCATTCAAGAGACTGTGAACAGACCATGCTCCGCCCATCACCAGAGACCTGGATTAAGCATACTGTAGAGTCCGGGATGATGATGTATAGTTAATTTTGTTTTAAAGCTATCTAACCCAGGAGATAACACAGAAATCAATAAAGGGAGAGCCAGAACAATTCTTATTAGGGATCCCCATAGAAAATTATACAAAAGATATACAATATTTAATATTACACGTATTAACAGCAGCATATATAGCCTATGCGCAAAATTGGAAGAAGGAAAACCCACCAACTGAAGAAGATTTAATTAAAAAAAATCTTAGAATGTGCAGAGATGGACAAACTAACAAAAGAACTCAAGGAGAAGGAGGATACAGAATATTATAAAGTGTGGTGTAGATGGTACAAATGATTGGAAAATAGAAAAGTTAAGAAAAATGATTAACATGGTAAAATTTAGATGAAATAAAGGAAGATAGATAATAAAAGTAGACTAAGACTAAGTTAAATGTCTTAGTATGTAAATAGTAAGACATATGTAAATAGTAAGAAAGGACCACTTTGAATGAGCTGATAAGAAATAGTGATATCTATATAAATGTTGAATGTTTTGTGTTTTGTTTTAATGTGTTTAAAATAGAAAACTTTAAAATAAATAAATAAATAAAACTATCTAACCCAGTGGTTCTCAACCTTTTCTTCACCATGGATCCTCTTTAAATACCTTGGACATAGAATAGAATAGAATAGAATAGAATAGAATAGAATAGAATAGAATAGAATAGAATAGAATAGAATAGAATAGAATAGAATTTTTTACTGGCCAAGTGTGATTGGACACACAAGGAATTTGCCTTGGTGCATATGCTCTCAGTGTACATAAAAGAAAAAATACCTCCATCAAGAATTCTAAGGTACAACACTTAATGATAGACATAGGGTACAAATAAGCAATCAGGAAACAATCGATATCAATATAAATTGTAAGGATACAAGCAACAAAGTTACAGTCATACAGTCATAAGCGGAAGGAGATGGGTGGTGGGAACAATGAGAAGATTAATAGTAGTGCAGATTTAGTAAATAGTTTGACAGTGTTGAGGGAATTATTTGTTTAGCAGACTGATGGCGTTCGGGAAGAAACTGCTCTTGTGTCTAGTTGTCCTGCTGTGCAGTGCTCTATTTGCCATGGCCATGGATCCCCCAAGACTTAAATCATACAATTTCTTCAAATCTTTGCAGAGTCTCCTCGCAACCCCCCCAAGGGTTCATGGACCACAGGTTGAGAACCACTGATCTAGCCAATATTTTACAGAAGCTGCTGAGCTCCAGTGTGATCTCCTGCAAGGCTAGATCCCAAGAAGCCCTTAACGAATTAGAAAAGTTTTGCTATGTAATAGTGTGAAGATGAAGTCTTGGAGATATTTTTTCCCCCATCTTTGTTAACATCTTTGTTAACAGTAATTTTCCCCATCTTTGTTAACAGTAATGTCTCATACCCATCATTCCCCAGTCGTACCAACAATGAGTACAACGACCTAACACAAATAGATTTCACAGAAGATAATGTTGAAAAGGCCCTTCACAAACTGAAACCATCTCTATCTATTGGACCTGATGGTATATGTGCATACTTCTTAAAAAAGCTTTCCACTAACTTAGCAGAACCCCTAAGCATAACCTTTGAAAAAGCTTTCAGCTCCCTTCCCAAACTTTGGTCACTAGCCACGGTCATCCCTGTCTTCAAAAAAGGAGACCCCAGCCTAGTTAAAAATTACAGTCCAATCTCTTTATGCTGCGTCACCTGCAAAGCAATGGAATCAATCATCAACCAATCCATTACCCTCCACCTAGAAACAAACATCCTAATCTCTAATAAATAATTTGGTTTCAGAAAAAAATTATCCTGTAATTTACAACTTCTACACTGCAAAAACATATGGACTACAAATCTTGATCAGAGCAAAGCAATAGATGCAATTTACAGAGACTTCTGTAAAGCTGTTGACTCAGTGGTACATGACAAACTTCTCCTAAAACTAAAATCCTGCGGCATCTCCGGACCCCTCCACAATTGGATAACAGCGTTCCTGTCAAACAGACAACAAGTGGTCAAAATAGGCAGTGCCCTATCAAATCCTGTTCCTGTCAATAGCGGCGTTCCCCAAGGCAATGTTCTTGGACCAACACTCTTCATATTATACATTAATGATCTCTGTGACCATATTATAAGCAATTGTGTTCTCTTTGCTGACGATGTCAAACTATTTAACACTACCAACAATACAGCTACCCTTCAAAAAGATGTTGACTTTGTGTCGGAATGGTCAAAAACTTGGCAACTCCAAATCTCAACCAACAAATGCTCTGTCTTACACATGGGAAAAATGAATCTGAACACTAAATACAAACTCGATGGACACTACCTTATAGATGACCCCCACCCCGTTAAAGACCTTGGAGTTTTCATATCAAATGATCTAAGTGCCAAAGCCCGCTGCAACTACATCGCAAAAAAGGCTTTATGAGTTGTAAACTTAATCTTGCGTAGCTTCTTCTCCAGAAACACTACACTACTAACCATAGCATATAAAACATTTGCTAGACCAATTCTTGAATACAGCTCATCTGTCTGGAACCCATACCTCATTTCGGACATTAATACAACTGAGCGTGTCCAGAAATATTTTACAAGAAGAGTTCTCCACTCCTCTGTTTACAACAAAATATCTTATGCCACCGGACTTGAAATCCTGAGTTTAGAAAATTTAGAACTCCGCCGCCTTCGACATGACCTGAGCTTAACTCATAGAATCATCTGTTACAACGTCCTTCCTGTTGAAGACTACTTCAGCTTCAATCAAAACAATACACGAGCACACAATAGATTTAAGCTTAATGTGAACCGCTCCAGTCTTGATTGCAGAAAATATGATTTCAGAAACAGAGTTGTTAATGCCTGGAATGCATTACCAGACTCTGTGGTCTCTTCCCAAAATCCCCAAAGCTTTAATCAAAAACTATCTACTATTGGAGGCTCCAGTGACGTCACCCTCCTGCTGGGTGCTCAAACAGAGCACTCCGTGTTAGAAGATTGTAAAAGTCAGTGAAACAGAAAATAAATCACTGTTCACTGAGCTTAGCATAATCTCTGGGTGAAAGAGGTTATCAGAATTGTGGAAGAGTGGCAGGTCTGACAGGGGGTTTGCTCTCAAGAGCGAATTTTCCTGGATTTATGACCCCACCGAATTCCACTCCTTCCAACTTCAGCACGCCCCTGTTTTTATCAGGGAAAAGGAGAGGAATGTCGCTTCTGCTCTAGAGGACTTATTAAATTGATTGATATTCCAAGCAGATGGGAATTTCACAAGCGTTCAATCTTTGATGCAGAATCAGCACGGCAAGTACCGACTCCCTTTTTGAAATTTGAAACCTTTCTTTGTCTTTGATTAATTGACTTTTAAAATGGCGTCTAAAAGTGAAAGTAAAATTTTTTTAGTACGATGAAGCAGCGTTACTTGTGGATTGTTACAAACGGAGTTTTTTTATACTGAAAGGAGGGAAGGAGAGTTATTAAGTTTGAATTCCTGATTCTTTTGAAGACAGAATGGCAGCTAAACCTTTAAAGCCTTCTGGAAGAAGGGGATCTGAACCAAGTCTTGAGGAAATATTGAAAGAACAATTAAAACTTTCTGAAGATAGGCAAAAAGAGATGATGGAGAATTTTAATGCAAAAATAAGAGAAGATATTCTTATGGCAGTTCAAGGACTGAGTAAAAAAATTGAAGGATTGGAAGTGGAAATGCAACAGATCTCTCAGTCAAATAAGTATTTAGAAGATGAAATGAAAGGTGTTCAGAAAAAAGTGGATCAAAATGAAGATCAGGTTGTGATATTACAATATAAACTTATGGAAGGAGCTCTTAGAATTCGTGGTATGCAGAAGAGCGTGGAGAAGACTTAAGAAAATTATATCAGAAGCATTGGCTGAATTTATTGAAGTGGACCCCAAGAGGTAGCTTACCAAATTGATAAAATATATAGAGTTAATTCTTGGATTGCAAGACAGAGAAAGCTTCCTCGGGACATTGTGGTTTATTTTGTGAAAAGGACTATGAGAAATCAAATTCTGCAAGTTTCATATCAGACAACTTTAAAAATTGGAGAACAGGAGTTGAAGGTGTTGAAAGAGATTCCTTCAAAGATGTTAAGAGACAGGAAGGAATTTGCTTTTTTTACACAAGAACTTAAAAAACATCAGATTCAATTCAGATGGGAGGTGCCAGTTGGACTGACACTATTCTATCAAGGAAGGAGATATAGAATTGACACGGTTTTAAAGGCAAAGGATTTTCTTTCTACAGTTTTGAAAGTCGAAATAGAAGTGATAGAAAACTTCACGACACCCAAGAAGGCGTGGTGACCCAAGAGCCTTTATTGCTGCCAGTATTAGAGGAACCACAAGAGCAAAGGGTGACAAGAGGAGCCCTTAAGCGTAAAGAAGAGCAACAGTCTCAAAGTAAAAGTCAGGATCCCATTATGGAAGCTGTGGGAGGAGCTAGACGGAAGATACCGGAGGAGGAGCTTCTGTTGTCTGCTTCAAAGCTTCAGGAGGCCAGTAATGGCAAATAGAATCTTGTCATAGAATGTTAATGGCTTGAATTCAGCTCAGAAAAGAAGGAAAATATTTCACTACTTGAAACAATTAAAATGATGTGATTTGTTTGCAAGAGACACATATAAAATTATCAGACCAAAAATATTTAATTAATTCAAAATTGGGTAACCATTTTGTTGCATCAGCTTTGGAAAAGAAGCATGGAATTGTTGTATATATCAGGAAGGATATACCAGCTAAGCTAATTGAGGCAGATATTCAAGGAAGATTTATTGCTATTGAACTGGTGATAGATGCAAAAAAGACTTTGTTGATAGGTATTTATGCACCTAATCAGCAACAAGAAAAGTTTTACAAAATGTTACATGAGAGGTTGACCTCTGGGATTATAGTTCGTTTATTTTATTAGGAGACTGGAATGGAGTAATTGATACAAGAAGGATAAGAGAACCTCCAAGAAGATACCTATACATGCAAAATTACCAAAATCTTTTTGAAATGATGGAAGACTTTGAGTTTAGAGATATATGGAGGTTACGGAATCCAGATGAGAGAGATTTTACTTTTTTCTGATAGGCATCAATCTTTTCACGCATTGATTTATTTTAATTTCTAATGACTTGCTTTCTAGGGTGAAGAAAACGAAGATATTTCGAGGTGTTTAACTGACCATAGCCCAGTATGGATGGAATTATTACAAGGGAAAAAGGTGGTAGAACATGGAGGTTGAATGAAAATCTGTTTAGATATGAGGATAATGTAACTTATTGTAAGAAACAGTTAAAAGAATTTTTGATTTTAATATGTACAAAGGGACACCTATAGGAACTGTGTGGGAAGCGAGCAAAGCGTTTATTAGAGGATATTGATTTATTTGGACAACAGGCAAAGGAATAATAAAACAAAGGCAGCGTAGATATTTGGAAGAAGAAATTCAAAGGAAGCAACAGTTATTAATTCAAAACCCACAAGATCATAAACTTAAAGAGGCTATAAAATATTACAGAGTCAATTTAATATGTTAATGGCAGACCAGGTGGCAACGAATATACAATATGCTAAACATAATACCTTTTGTAATGCAAATAAACCTGGGAGATGGTTGGCATATAATTTAAGGAAGAAACAGAAAGCACGTGTCATACAAAAATAGAATATAAAGGTAAAGAGATATACCAACAGGATAAAATTAAAAGGCATTCTCAGAATTTTATACTGCACTATATGCAAAAGACAAAATATTGGATAGGGACATTTATGATTATTTGAAAGATTATAAGGTGAATATTCTAACATTAGAACAGAGGAGGAGCTGAACCGGCCGATAGCTACTGGAGAAATAGTGGAGGCAATTAAACAATTAAAATGGGAAAACCCTGGTACAGATGGTCTTACAGCAACTTATTATAAAAACACAGGATGAAATATTAGGCCCACTTAAAGAATTATTTAATCAGATACAATTAGAGTGGAATACCCCGTCATGGAAAACATCTTTTATTTCACTGATACCAAAGAGGAGCAAGACTGCTCTAAACCTGGTAACTATAGGCCGATTTCACTTTTAAATAATGATTATAAGATTTTGTAAAAATAATAGCAAATAGATTAATGTTAGTTTTACAACAAAGAATTCATACTGATCAATCTGGTTTTATAAAAGGGAGGCAGATGAGGAATAATGTTAGACAGATTATTAATATATTGGAATAGTTGGAAAAGAAGAATACGTCAGCAGCACTTATTTTTTTGGATGCAGAGAAAGCCTTTGATCGATTGCATTGGGATTTTTTATTTAAATTAATAGAGAAAATGCAATTTGGAGACTGTTTTATTAGAATAATTAAAGCGATTTATGGAGAGCAAACAGCACAGATTATAGTAAATGGTAGTTTGACAGAAGTTATTAAGATTGAAGGAACAAGACAGGGATGTCCCTTATCACCATTATTGTTTGTTTTGACTCTGGAACCATTATTAGATAAAATACGAGAATTAATGAAAATAGAGGGAATTAAGATTAGACAATATGAGTACAAAGTTAGAGCTTTTGCAGATGATGTAGTGGTTACGTTAATCTAATCCTATAAATTCAAGTAGATTTTTGTTGGAAGTAATTGATAAATATGGAAAGGTATCAGGATTTAAAATAAATCAGAATAAAACAAAAGTGATAATTAAAAATATGTCTATACAACAGAAACAAAAACTAGAGGAAATGACAGGATTTGAGGTAGTAAAAAAGGTTAAATATTTAGGGTCTATATTAGCTCATCGAACAAGAAACTTTATAAGAATAATTATGACTTGCTATGGCAAAAGTTCAGAATGATATGAGTGGCTGGAAGAAATTGCAGTTATCCCTATTGGGAAGGATTATGCTATTAAAATGAATGTGTTACCTAGATTTTTGTTGGAAGTAATTGATAAATATGGAAAGGTATCAGGATTTAAAATAAATCAGAATAAAACAAAAGTGATAATTAAAAAGGATAAAATTAAAAAGGCATTCTCAGAATTTTATACTGCACTATATGCAAAAGACAAAATATTGATAGGGACATTTATGATTATTTGAAAGATTATAAGGTGAATATTCTAACATTAGAACAGAGGGAGGAGCTGAACCGCCGATAGCTACTGGAGAAATAGTGGAGGCAATTAAACAATTAAAATGGGAAAACCCTGGTACAGATGGTCTTACAGCAACTTATTATAAAAACACAGGATGAAATATTAGGCCCACTTAAAGAATTATTTAATCAGATACAATTAGAGTGGAATACCCCGTCATGGAAAACATCTTTTATTTCACTGATACCAAAAGAGGAGCAAGACTGCTCTAAACCTGGTAACTATAGGCCGATTTCACTTTTAAATAATGATTATAAGATTTTTGTAAAAATAATAGCAAATAGATTAATGTTAGTTTTACAACAAAGAATTCATACTGATCAATCTGGTTTTATAAAAGGGAGGCAGATGAGGAATAATGTTAGACAGATTATTAATATATTGGAATATTTGGAAAAGAAGAATACTTCAGCGCACTTATTTTTTTGGATGCAGAGAAAGCCTTTGATCGATTGCATTGGGATTTTTTATTTAAATTAATAGAGAAAATGCAATTTGGAGACTGTTTTATTAGAATAATTAAAGCGATTTATGGAGAGCAAACAGCACAGATTATAGTAAATGGTAGTTTGACAGAAGTTATTAAGATTGAAGGAACAAGACAGGGATGTCCCTTATCACCATTATTGTTTGTTTTGACTCTGGAACCATTATTAGATAAAATACGAGAATTAATGAAAATAGAGGGAATTAAGATTAGACAATATGAGTACAAAGTTAGAGCTTTTGCAGATGATGTAGTGGTTACGTTAATGAATCCTATAAATTCAAGTAGATTTTTGTTGGAAGTAATTGATAAATATGGAAAGGTATCAGGATTTAAAATAAATCAGAATAAAACAAAAGTGATAATTAAAAATATGTCTATACAACAGAAACAAAAACTAGAGGAAATGACAGGATTTGAGGTAGTAAAAAAGGTTAAATATTTAGGGTCTATATTAGCTCATCGAACAAGAAACTTTATAAGAATAATTATGACTTGCTATGGCAAAAGTTCAGAATGATATGAGTGGCTGGAAGAAATTGCAGTTATCCCTATTGGGAAGGATTATGCTATTAAAATGAATGTGTTACCTAGATTTTTGTTTCTGTTCCAGATGATACCTATAATTAAAAAGGATAAAATTTGGAAGATTGGCAGAGTGGGATTAATAAATTTATATGGCAGGGTAAAAGGCGAGGGTTAAAATGAAAATAATACAGGATTCACGGGAAAGAGGTGGTTTAAGAATGCCTAACTTTAAACTATATTATGAAGCAGTAACCCTTTCAGTAATAAGTGACTGGTTTAACTTAACAGAGGAAAGAATTTTGAATATAGAAGGTTATGACTTGTTATATGGATGGCATGCATTTTATTTTATGGAAAAAGTGGATAGGGCTTTTAAGAATCATGTGTTGAGAAGTGCTCTTTATGGTCTGGAATAAATATTCCTATAAATTAGATTACAAGATTCCTATATGGGCGAGCCCTAGACATGCAATAGAGAATATAAATATAGAACAGAAACAGGAAATGATTATATATAAAGAACTTTTGTATGCTGAAGGAGGTAGATTGCAATTAAAATCATTACAGGTATTAAATGAAGAAGGAGGAATTATACTTGGTTTCAATATGGGCAAATAAGTGCTAGATGGAAAGAAGATCAAAAATTGGTATAATGCAAACGGAGGAAAATTTAATAAAGCAAATTAGAAATCAGACCCAGGAGCATATAAAGAGATTGTATAATGTGTTGCTTGAAATAGATTCCGAAAAGGATTTGGTAAAGGATTGTATGATAAAATGGGCACAGAATATTCAGGAACCAATAATGTTGGAAACATGGGAGAAAATCTGGGTTAGAAATGTTAAGTTTACACAAGCACAGAATTTAAGGGAAAATTTTTATAAGATGTTTTATAGATGGCATTTAGATCCCAAAAAATTATCATGTATGTATCCTAATATCCAAGCGAAATGTTGGAGGTGTGATTGTGATGATGCTACATATTTTCATATTTGGTGGACTTGCAAGAAAATTAAGGTCTTTTGGATAAGAATTTGGTGGATTATTCAAAATGTACTGAAGAAGAAGATAAAGTTCCTGCCACAATTTTTCCTTTTGGGAATTATAATGGATTGTACAGGGATTGAGACTAAATTGATTTTGAACTTAATAACAGCAGCAAGACTGTTGATTGGACAATACTGGAAGAAAGAAGAGATACCTACAATAGAAGAATGGATATTGAAAGTTATTAATTTGGCTGAGATGGCTAAAATCTCAGCGATTTTAAAAGACAATACGCAGGAAAGATATTTAATTGAATGGAAAAAATGGATTGATTATCTACAAAACAGATATCAGATTAAGAAATATCAGATTGCCTTTGAATAATTAGAAAGTTATTTTATGTAATGGGGAGGGGGTTGGGAGACGAAAAGCTTTGGATGTGGTTATTTGGATTGGACTTTACCTTGTGATTGACCCGGGAAGCCGGGGGGTGGGGGAGGGAGGGGGGTGTTTTGTTTTTTTTTGGGAGGGAGGGGGAAAAAAGGGGGAAAAATGTTTTTGTTTTTTTAAAAACTCTTTCAATAAAAAAATAAAAACAAACAAACTATCTACTATTGACTTCACCCCATTCCTAAGAGGTCTTTAAGGGTCGTGCATAAGAGCACCAGCGTGCCTACCGTTCCTGTCCTATTGTTCCCTTTGATTGTATCCAATTTCATACAGTTATTACATACTTATGGTTATATATATGCTTATATATCGTATAGTTATTTCATGCTTATGCTTATATATAATGTTGTGACAAATAAAATAAATAAATAAATAAATAAATAAAAATCTTTCTTGCGATCACAGAATTGCCTTGGTAAGTGTCTTATCAGTATTTAATTGAAGAGATGAATTTTCCTCCGGCTGCATTCAATTTTTCCCCATCTTCCTTCATAGTTTTAGTCAGGGTGTATATTAGGTGGCTGAATAGGCTGCGTTTTCTAGGGAAGGATACTCAGGGAAGGATACTCAGGAGTATGTTATGACATAAAGTTGCAAGTGCTCCATCACTTTCCATTCAAACCTTTATTGTCAATGCACAACGTGTGTACAATGAAATTGAATGAGCCTCCCTTGGTGCAGCCCACCCAAGAACACAGAATACATCTCAATGAATGAATCAATAAAAAAGAAATCCCTAAACCCAAATAAGTAATGAACTAGCAAACATTTCCACATACATACATATATAATATTATATTACACCATTATATACATGTTGCACGTTACACTGGCACTATAAGTTTATCACATTAAGCCTGATTGTGGTGCTATGTTGCGTTTAAAAGTCTGACAGCCCATGGATAAAATCTATTTTTCAGCCTACTTGTTCGGCTGGCTATGCTTCTATATCTCCTGCCCGATGGTAGGAGCATAAAGAAATGCTGTCCAGGGTGTGAATCATCCTTAAGGATTTTCCTCACTCTGCTGAGACAGTGGGACCTGGTGATTTCATCCCAGTGGGGTTAGGGGGCAGCCCTTGATTTTTGGTTCTGTGCTCATCGCCCTCTGTAATGCCTTCCTGTCCGTGGCTATCCGCCACAGAATATGTGACGGCCCTTTCTATTGTGAACTGGTAGAAGGAAGTCATCAGCCATTGTTCCACCTGATTTTTCCGCAAGACCCTAAGGAACTGGAGTCTCTGTTGAACCTTTCTAACTACCTGGGATGTGTTATTTTTCCAGGTGAGATCTTGGCTAAGGTGCACTCCCAGGAATTTGAACGAGGAGACCCTCTCTACATAGCCCCCCTTGATGTAGAATGGGGCAGGTTCCTCCCTCTGCTTCCGGAAGTCCAACACCATCTCCTTTGACTTGCTGGTATTTAGATGCAAGTTGTTTTCTGAGCACTATGGGGATAACTTCTGAACGTCTTCCCTGTATGCTGATTCGTCCCCTCCTGTAATAAGACCCACCACTAGAAGTTTTTAAAAAGAGATTGGAAAGCCATTTGTTTTTTTATTTTTTATTTATTTATTTGTCACAATAGTATATGTAAACATAAGCATGAAATAACTATATGATATATAAGCATATAGATAAGTATAAAAAAGTATAAGTATAAAAAAGAAAAACTATACGAATTGGATACAATCAAAGGGAACATTAGGACAGGAACGGTAGGCACGTTTGTGCTCTTATGCACACCCCTTACAGACCTCTTAGGAATGGGATGAGGTCAATAGTATATAGTTTTTGGTTAAAGTTTTGGGGATTTTGGGAAGAGACCACAGAGTCAGGTAGTGTATTCCAGGCATTAACAACTCTATTACTGAAGTCATATTTTCTGCAGTCAAGATTGGAGCGGTTCACATTAAGTTTAAATCTATTGTGTGCTTGTGTATTGTTGTGATTGAAACTGAAGTAGTCTTCAACAGGAAGGATATTGTAACAGATTATTCTATGACTTAAACTCAGGTCATATTGAAGGTGACGGAGTTCTAAATTTTCGAAACCCAGGATTTCTAGTCTGGTGGTATAAGGTATTTTACTGTATTCAGAGGAGTGGAGAACTCTTCTTGTAAAATATTTTTGGACTCACTCCATTGTATTAATGTCCAAAACGATGTATGGGTTTCAGACAGATGAGCTGTATTCAAGAATTGGTCTAGCAAATGTTTTATATGCTTTGGTTAGTAGTGTAATGTTTCTGGAGAAGAAGCTACGCAAGATTAAGTTTACAGCTCTTAAAGCCTTTTTTGCAATGTAGTTGCAGTGGGCTTTGGCACTTAGATCAAGTGTTGGCGAACCTTTTCGGCACCAAGTGCCAAAATGGGAGCACATATGTGTGGGAGCACTGGAAACCAGAAGAACAGCTCCCCGGTGCGCACGTGTGGGAGCACCGGAAACTGGAAGAGCAGTTCCCCGGTGCGCATGCACGTGCTGGGAAGCTGAGTTCCTGTTTCCAGCATGCGCATGTGGGCCAGTCACCTGGTCTTCTGGTTTCTGACGCGCATGCACACGCGAAGACCAGCTGGCCAGCACACTTGCGCACCCTGGAAACTGGAAGCTCAGCTGATGAAAAGAAGGACTAGGGGTGACATGATAGCAGTGTTCATATACCTCAGGGGTTGCCACAAAGAAGAGGGCGTTAAGCTATTCTCCAAAGCACCTGAGGGTAGGACAAGAAACAATGGATGGAAACTAATCAAGAAGAGAAGCAACCTAGAAGCAAGGAGAAATTTCCTGACTGAACAATTAAGCAGCAGAACAACTTGCCTCCAGAAGTTGTAAATTCTCCAACACTGGAAATTTTTAAGAAGAGATTGGACAGCCATTTATTTGAAATTGTACAGGACTTCCTGCCTGAGCAGGGACCTCCAAGGTCCCTTCCAAATCTGTTATTCTGTATTATGATGAAGATGATTCCTGACTAAGCACAGGTTGGCTAGAAGACCTCCAAGGTCCCTTCCAACTCTGTTATTCTATTCTTGAGTACCTCACCCTGCTATTAAGAGGCTACCACTAGGATCAAGTGATGCTAACATCATCCAGAGATACAGTTCTCTAGAAGCCTAAATGATTTCAGGAGCCCTTTTAGTGGCATCCAAGATTAGCAACGCTTCTTGAAGAAGTAACATTTGAGAACACATTATCTTTAGATTTTGTTCTCATTATGCCTGCTATGATAGACTGAGTGGCTAGAGTTGCCATAGCAACCGTGGCTCGAGAATGTGCCTACAGCAGTGTCTTCTTCTAGGCACTCCATAAAAGAAAGACTTGGGGGCTTGGGAGGAAATGGAAGCAAAAACTTTTCTCCCTCACTTTAGTCTGCCCTGGTTTGCCAAACAATGCAATACAACAGGTCTCATGTCTTTAACGGCATGTCCTAATTCTTCATTAGATGAAAATGGTGCTTTCCCTTTAAAAATTATTTTCGACTGGATTAAAGTTTCGTCCACTCAACATCCTGTTTTGCATAGTAGCCAAGCAGATGCCTTTGAGAATGTCACAAGGCATAATTTACATATTTTTTAGACTATAAGATGTACCGGTGTATACGACAGACCAAGATATTGAAGAGGTAAGAAAAAAAAACAGTTTTTGCCCTCTCCAGCCCCCAGGAGCACTCTGCAGGTCTCCCAAACCTTCTAGGTGCCCTGTTTTTCGCAAAAACAGGCTCTTTTTGGCCCATTTTTTTGCAAAAAAGAAGACATTTTTGCCCTCCCCAGCCCCCTGGAGCACTCTGCAGGCCTCCCAAACCCTCTGCGCACCCTACTTTTGCAAAAAATGAGATGAGCGGGGCAGGGCTTCGGGAGGCCAAAAATGGCTATATTCGGTATATAAAATGCACCAACATTTCCACCTTCTTTTAGGAAGGAAAAAAGTGGATCTTATACTCCAAACAATATGGTACATTATGTTGTAGCCTCAAAGAGAATATACACTAATTCAGAAGATTTTAAAGACTAAAGTACAGCTGAGACCAGAAACCTTCCTTTGGGGATTAATGGACAGACAGCTAGAAGAAAAACCAATTTAACTTAGATTTTATACATGACAACTGCACCAAAATTTCTATATGCTCAAAAGTACCAATACAGGAGAATATTTGTAGCTCAGGATTGAGGGGTCCTTGGTGGCCTTGCGGACATTTCATTACCCAAACTTAATGTATATGGAGATTTTCAGTCATCCAGGTCAGGGGTCTCCAACCTTGGTCCCTTTAAGACTTGTGGACTTCAACTCCCAGAGTTCCTCAGCCACCAAAGCTGGCTGAGGATCTGGGGGTAGAAGTCCACAAGTCTTAAAGGGACCAAGGTTGGAGACCCCTGATCCAGGTCATAGTTGTCCCAAAGGTGTTGTGCCTTGTCCTCCCTCCTCTCCTCAGCTGGGCCCCTCCCATCTCCTGCCGGGCCTGCTATCAGATTCAGAGTCTGATAATGAAGAGGAACGGCCTGGCATGCCTCCAGCCCCCAGCCCTGGCCCCATGCCTGAAAGGGATGTCAGGAATGAACAAGCAAACCTCACTCACACGCTGCCATCAGAGGAAGTCGGCCATGGATTGGAATTGCCTGGGCCTGCTCCTTCTGACCCCTCCCTTTCTCAAACAGCAGAAGACAATCTAAAGTGGGAGGATCCTCGCTTCCGGAGATCTGAGAGGCAACGTCAGCAGAAGGAAGGGAGGGGCAGGCCTAGATAAGTGCTGAGTCATGGAGCCACACCCCATGACCTATATAAAGGACCAGCTTGAGTCAAGCAATTTGAGTCAAGCAAAGTCTCATCTGGTTTGCTGAAGTTACACCTTGGATTCCTGCCTGCTCTGAGAAATCTGAAAGGAATTTTGCAAAGCTGCAGAGGCTTCATGGCCACGCTTGATACGGACTTCCCAGACCTGGTCATCGGAGGGGGAGGGGGACACGACAAAAGGTGCTTTATTTCAAGAGGCAACTGGACTTCTTGTTTTACTTTGTAGACGTTTCACTTCTCACCCGAGGACCTTCTTCAGCTCAGAGCTAAGGAAGCTTCTTGGATAAGAAGCGAAACGTCTTCAAATCAAAAGCTCCTTTGGGAATACTCAAACTAGATGACATCATCAGTGCTGAAGTTACCTAGTTTGGGTAATGAAACATCTGCAAGAAAACAAGCAAGCTCAGAGAGCACCAAGGACATTTCATATTCAAAAGTGGAAAATGTTCAACACTACCCACAATGGAGGAATGCTTGGTGACGATGATGGAGTTTGCAGAGGTGACTTCCTTAATAATATCTACAATTTTTGGTTGACCGGAAACCCCTTAGAGACTTTTTTGCATGAAACAGCAAACTGACTTGTGTTTTTGATCATCGGAGAAAAAAAAATAATAATAGAAAAAGCGAGCTTTTTTGTTTTGTTTTTTGAAACCACACAGTGAAAGATAGCTTTGTAATCATATTTTCTGCAAAAGAAATCGGAAGCTTTTTCTGTTTTAATCTTCCTGCACTTTTGTTTTTTCTCTCTTTGTTTCTTTATTTTCTATTCACTTGTGCTATTTTTAATTTCCCTTTAAAACTTTTAATAATAATATTTTTTTTTTGTGTGTGTGTGTATAGATAGAGAGAGAGAGAGGGAGGGAGAGAGAGAGAGAGAAATAAGACATTCAAGAGAGGGATCTTTTATTCTGGTACTTTCCAAAAACCATCTCTTCAATTGCTTTTGAACATACATGATTGACAACTGCCAAGTCCCAAATGAAGTCAGCAATTATTTCACAAGAGACACTCTTCTTTTTTTAGATCCTGCCATTTTACCCTGGAGTTCAGGGTTTGGATCTAAGCAA
The DNA here is from genome assembly GCF_028640845.1 of Ahaetulla prasina. Taxonomy (NCBI): domain Eukaryota; kingdom Metazoa; phylum Chordata; class Lepidosauria; order Squamata; family Colubridae; genus Ahaetulla; species Ahaetulla prasina. Next base: position 212,003,766 of record NC_080541.1, read on the forward strand.
ATAGTAAGAAAATGGATGGGACCTGATCTCCATATTACAGCATTCTCGCACTAACCCTGAAAGGAAGGGCAGGATACTGAATGAGCATTTCACCAGCAATTTTTCTGTGGCTCACAAAGCATCTTCCAAAGTGAGGAAAGCAAAATACCTAGATCCTTTTAACACGAATAAATGAGGACTTTTGAAAGATTCTAAACATGATTTCCTGAACTTCAAAAGGAAGCATGAATCATCACCATCATCTTCTTTTAACGACCCCGTAATCCCTTGCGGGATAGAGTCTGGGCACCTGGATGGAGCCAGCAGAGTGTTTACTGTCCGGATGCCCTTCCAGTCACCAATGCGGAATTTTGTTCAGCAGATAAATTCTCAGAGGGCTCAGAGAGAGAAATATCCGCCTCTCCCTAGGATCGAACTCACGGCCTCCTGATTGTGAGTTGAGAGCTCCACCTCTAGGCCACCGTACCACTCCAAAGGGAGGCATGAATGTGATGATAAAATACTATTATTACCTTTATTAACAAGCCAAAAATGAAGCCTAACAATCCAGGTAACAGCAAATAATGAATGCATCTCCCTGGAGAGACACAACATGGGATTCTTATTTCCCTATTGTGACCAGTCATGTCACAGCGTTGGGATTTGATTGCGATGCATTCATGTTTGCTATGCAGGGAAGAACTGAGAATCATGCCACTAAAAAAAAAAAAAAAGCCTATGAAGGAACCCAGATTTAGCTGCCTCTGCCTCATTCAACATCTCCTGGGACCTGATGAACAAATATTCTATGTCATTAAATTCTTTTTCAAAGAGAAGAGCTCCAATCGTTGAAAGGGTGCCATTTGGAAGAGAAAATTTGCAAATTATAGATAGGAGAAACTAGCACTCCTTCACACAATTTTGGGAGAAGAATGTAACCCTTTGGGACCAACCATCACCTCCCCAATGCCCTATAGTTGTTGATGTCCATGCTACTCAACATGTACAATATTTTATCCTAGTGTATTATTTTTCGATAGGTTTCTTGATAAGCAGATCTCATCATCATTATATATTGCTCTGCATCTTGGCAACTATTTCTCCTTTGCTTTGTTATATTTACCTCTGGGGTTTAATGAACCCCAGATGTAATTGAACTTTGAAAATGAACTCACAAGGAGTCTAAATCCAGAACATATCTGACAGGGCGAGGAAGACACTGTCCAATTTTGTGTAAAAGTGATCAAGAAAAGAGCCCCTCTACATACAGAGCTTTATGTAAGGACATTTTGCTCACACATGTGAACAGGTATCCAGAATGAAAGGTCTACCTACTGCATCATCTATGAATGATGATTGGTTGCATCGCAAATGTCAAAATATGTTGACTCCTTATTATTCTGAGTAAAACTGTTTCCCCTTCTTTTTTAAACTCATGCACAAATCTATTCAGTGAATATCTGAGCATAACTGTTTGGGGAAACTTTCTACCATGCCCCCCATATTTTCTACTTAGACCCAGCTGAGCTTAAGAAAACTTTCCAAATACAATGTTGATGACTTTGGTTTATAACCATGCCACACTATTATTGGCTGACTTCTCTGTGCTTAGACCTTAGATAGTTCAGACAGTCCAATTATTACTAATGGTGCTCTATACCTGCAAGCAGGAACAGTAACACAGTTGGAAGGGACCTTGGAGGTCATCTAGTCCAACCCCCTGCTCACGCAGGAGACCTGTATTAGGGATTCGAACCGCCAAACTGCCAACCTTTCTGATCCACAGGCTCAGTGTCTGAGCCACCTAGTCAGGTCTTTTATAGAGCATTTATAGAGCATGTGACAATGCTCTATAAATGGGACGATAAAGCTGCAGGTTGCTAGAAATGAATTTCCCGAGAAAGCTAGTGGGGAGGGAGGGTTGTGAGAATGCATGCAATTGGTAACAAAACCTCAGAGTTGGTACAGTACTTACAATGATGAAAAATGCATTCCATGTGGCATGCGGCTTCTCATGACCCATCTAAACAGAGTATATTAAGGCTGATTTGTATAGTGGCTGCCATCAGGTGATTTGTATAGTGGCTGCCTAATCCGATTCCTGCATTGGGAAGTGCTTTTCATCTTAACCAAGTGACAATTCACAGGACTCTAAAGGACATAACTAAATGTCTGTGGAGATTCTCAGTCATCCAACTCCCTACGCCAACTCCCTGACCTCCGGACTTTTAAGCGCGAGCTCAAGACTTCCTTATTTTATCGGGCAGGGTTGGCCTAATTGCAATTTTAACATGGGTGGTTTTTATAAGGGTTTTTAATAATCTCATTTTGGAGTTTTAAAATTTATTGGCCTATTTGAATTAGATTTTTAAAATTGCTTTTAATGTATGTGATGTGTTTATTTTACCTTGGCTGTAAACCGCCCTGAGTCTTCGGAGAAGGGCGGTATAGAAATATGAAAAATAAATAAAAATAAATAAATCCAGGTCATGGTTGTCCCAAAGGTGCTTTTTCAAGAGGCAACTGGACTTCCTGCTTTTTCTTTGAAGACGTTTTGCTTCTCATCTAAGAAGCTTCTACAGCTCTGAAGAAGCTTCTTGGATGAGAAGCGAAACGTCTTCAAAGAAAAAGCAGGAAGTCCAGTTGCCTCTTGAAAAAGCACCTTTGGGAGATTTCAGGGATGCTTTTGAACCTGTCCAACCTCCTTGTCCACTGTTGTCCCATTCTTCTCCTTGCTTCATTTACCAAGGACAGCAATTTCTTTTGAGTAAATTCTTTGCTTGAATTGCACGCCCACAACTTGGGGATTTCTACTTGCTGATCACTTCCTCAAGGGAACAGTCGGTCCGTTATTTCATTCAGACTGATTGATTGGTTATTTTTATGCTACTGTTCGTAACTGTCTCCAAACCCGTAATTTGAAGCCATCCATCTCTTTTCTCCTACTTTTTCTCAATGTCCAGCTTTCAGAGACTTATCTTAGCACTGGGAAAAATACATTGCTCTTCTGATCTCTGTTGTTATAGAAATATCCTTATCCTTCATGATCTTGTCAAAGTTTGTCATGACCGTCCACTGTAGGATTGATCTTTTCTTTACCTCTCTAGTATGCTGTCCATCTTTATATTTCTACAGCCCTCTCCAAATGATCACCTTTATGCTGGTTGACATACTTTTGATCCTGTATTCATCTCACCTTTCCTTTTTCATAGATGGCCTTTTTCTTCTTGCTAGATTTTTAAACAGAACTTTGTTTACCTGAGGAATTAAGTGGTAAGGCCACACTTGGAATATTGCATCCAGTTTTGGTCGCCACGATGTAAAAAAGATGTTGAAATTCTAGAAAGAGTGCAGAGAAGAGCAAGAAAGATGATTAGGAGACTGGAGGCTAAAACATATGAAGAACGGTTGCAGGAACTGGGTATGTCTAGTTTAATAAAAAGAAGGACTAGGGGAGACATGATAGCAGTGTTCCAATATCTCAGGGGTTGCCACAAAGAAGAGGGAGTCAAACTATTCTCCAAAGCACCTGAGGGTAGAACAGGAAGCAATGGGTGGAAACTGATCAAAGAAAGAAGCAACTTAGAACTAAGGAGAAATTTCCTGACAGTTAGAACAATTAATAAGTGGAACGACTTGCCTGCAGAAGTTGTGAATGCTCCAACACTGGAAATTTTTAAGAAAATGTTGGATAACCATCTGACTGAGATGGTGTAGGGTTTCCTGCCTGGGCAGGAGGTTGGACTAGAAGGCCTCCAAGGTCCCTTCCAACTCTGTTGTTATATTATATTAATTAGTAAAACTGATAATCTGCACATATCTCCTTCAATATACAGTAGTGGCCAAAATTGTGGAAACCTTTGGGGAAAAGTGTATTTTCTAAAACTAGCTAATAACACCACTTTTTTTGGCGTAGTACCATAAAATTATATATCAATGGAAAGACAATTTAATCAAGAATGTAATGCAATAATTTTTATGAAAGATTTGCTAATAAAATCCAGATACAAGACAGATTTGATACAATTTGGATTCCAAAAGGAAGCATATGAATTAGACAAAATCTTCAAGGTACAGAAGACAAATTGATTAAAAAAAATTACAATTATTTATTAAGATACAAATTGGAAGAAGACATAGTCAAAAAAAAGATGATAATTTGGGCAAAAAAATTCGGCTATAATATTGAATTAGATAAGTGGGAGAAATTATGGAATACAAATTATAAACTAACAATGTCTGTACCCTATAAAGAAAACATGTATAAAATGTTTTATAGGTGGCACTGCCACCAACTAGATTGGCAAAGATGTTCCCCAATACTTCACCACTATGTTGGAAATGTAAACAACAAAAGGGAATGTATTATCATATGTGGTGGTCCTGTCATAAAGAGAAACAATATTGGCAAAAAATTAAATTACAAATAGAAGAAATTATAAATCAACATATAGAAATGAGGCCACAAACATTTTTACTGGGAATAATTCCAGGGTGATATGAAAAAGAAATACGGTATTTAATGATCCACATAGTTACAGCAGCACAAATAGTCTACGCAAAGAACTGGAAAAATAACAATATACCATCTGAAGACAATGTAATTAGAAAAATCATGGAATGTGCAGAAATGGATAAACTTACAAAGGAGATACAAGAAAAAGAAGAAACAGAATATTATTTAGTATGGGAGGGATGGTATAAATGGTTGGAGGAAAAAAAGTGCAAGGAAAGATTAAATAATGGATAAACTAGGCGTAGAAATAGAAGAACGAATAGGAAGAAACAGAAATTGTGGAAAGGAAATTGGGTACACGTTTTAATAAAATATGTTTGTTGAGGACTGAATTGTGTTTAGTAATCACTACTTGGGCCTTGGTCACAACAGTCTTGTTAATTTTTTCAGGAGCCTCACCATGTTGCCTTCATGTCATCCCCAACCCACCAGTCCTTCCAGGACAAATCTGACTGAATGAGTTATCTGCAACATATATTGGCACATTGGTGATGATATGTTAGGGTTTAACTTCTATTCAACTCCTACCGGCCATTTTTTACTGCTATAGACAAGTTTCCTTTCCTTTCATCTTTGGACACTGCGCCCTTCATGGGCATTTTGAATTGGATTGTAGATAAGACTGGATTCCTGGGTTCTGTAGAAGTATCTACCTCACATATGTCCGATGGGGCATTCTATAGTTCTTGCCAGATCTTACTTAAACTCCTTATCTTCACCCTGTATACAATGTACACAGAGTGAACATTGCTTTGAAAGTACTAGACTGTTCGTTAAACAAAGGTTTAGTAGTATTTGAAAGCCTGCTGGACCTATACCTTTTTTTAAAAAAAAACCATTAATGCTCCCTAGTGTGATTGCTAACTTGGGAGGCCCATTTAAATAGGGAAAGATAACCAGCTGTGAAAAGCTGATTATCTCTGGAATGAATTTCAGGCCTCTGCTAAGAATGGATGTTGTATGGCTGTGCTGTCTACTGATTTTCTTACTCTTGAGTATGACAGCACCATTTTGCCTACTTCACAGGTTACTTCTGAAAGCTGCCCATCAGCATATATTGATTTGGGATATATTGAAACCAGGATAAAATTGGCAAATGATGAACGGTTGCAGGAACTGGATATATCTAATCTAAAGAAGAGAAGGACTAGGGATGACAGGATAGTAGTTTTCCAATATTTCAGGGGCTTTTACAGAGAAGAGGGGGTGGGGGGGTGTCAACATATCTTCCAAAGCATGTAAGACAAGCTAAGAAGGAATGGATGGAAACTTATCAAGAAGAGATCCAGCCTAGAACCAAAGAGAAATTTCCTGTCAGTGAGAACAATTAATCAGTAGAATGGGTTGCCTTCAGAAGTTGTGGGTGCTCCATTACTAGAGTTTTTAAGAAGAGACTGGACAGCCATTTGTTCAGAATAGCAATAGCAAAAGCACTTAGGCTTACATACTGCTTCACAGTGTTTTCCAGCCCTCTCTAAGCGGTTTTACAGAGTCAGCCTCCTGCCCCCAACAATCTGGGTCCTCATTTTACCCACCTCAGAAGGATGGAAGGCTGAGTCAACCTTGAGCCTGGTGAGATTTGAACTGCCAAATTCATTGCAGGCTGCTTCTGCTGCCTGCAATACTGCACTCTAACCACTGCGCCACCCGGGCTCATGGTATAAGTCTCCTTCTTGAGCAGGGGGGTTATGCTAGAAGACCTCCAAACTGTCCCTTTCAACTCTATTATTTTGTATTCTATTTGCTTCTCCTGTTAACTAGGGTCTTTCTGGGTAAGGTTTTAGCACTCTTTCCGAAGACCAATAGACCCATGTTTAGAAATAGCTTCACTGACAAGTCATTGTCATCAGACAGCACTCCTGCTGGAGACATGTCATAGGTTACTTGTAAAGTATCTGACACCCTTGTCCAAACAGCCACTGTTAAAGGGCTTTGTGTTTTCTTCTTCTGTCAACACAAGATAGTTTGTGTTAGGGAAAGTAGCTGTAGATATCTACCAATTGTTACCCTTTGTATTATAGCAATAGCAATAGCACTTAGACTTACATACAGCTTCACAGTGCTTTACAGTCTTCTCTAAGTGGTTTACAGAGTCAACCTCTTGCCCCCAACAATCTGGCTCCTCATTTTACCAACCTAGGAAGGATGGAAGGATGAGTCAACCTTAATCCAAGTCTTTGAAGATCAATTTGGGTGACTGGGGATTGTACGCATCCAGTCCATGTTTCTGAAACCTAGGAAGGATGGAAGGCTGAGTCAACCTTGAGGCTGGTGAGATTCGATCTGCCAAACTGCTGGCAGCCGGTGATCAGCAAAAGTAACATGCAGTACTGCACTCTAACCAATGTGCCACTGCAGCTCTTCTACATTATTCTGCATTAAAACTGGAAAGACACCTGCCTAACAGCAAAGCAGGGTAAGGCTTGGATGTCTGGACAATGCAACGTATGTCAACATACTTTTCTGCCAGGGCAAGGACTACAAGCCAGTATGTTAACATAACTGTGTGAGAGAAAGCCCTTAGGCTATTCTTGCGGTATTGCTCTGTATTCTAAAGGTGCTTGACTCTTCTCTAACACATAGTTTTACAGGTAAGGAGATAGATATTTTGGGTGGGAAAATTCTATGAATATTTTCAAAATAATATATAGCCCACCTTTTAAAAAAATAAACATAGATTTCCCCTAGCCTCTGTCACGTTTTTCCCCAAGCGATATCTTGGTTGACCCTAGCAGCCAGTCTCATGTTTCTGAAAAACAAAATGTCCTTGGAAATAATAACATACTATTGCGATGCTCTGCAGTTGAGAAAAACACAGGAAATAAATAAATAACTGTCAGGTTGAATTCAGACTGGCCATTACCGTTTCTACAGGCTTAATCTAAATTAGCTGCTTGGGGTTTTTAAAAACTCAAAGTTTGGATATATCCATTATAACTGTGTGCTGTTTCTTCTCTTAGAATACGGACCTCTTGAAATAATTTTAACCAATGATAGAAGGCAAAAGATGAATTTCATAATAAGATACCCCACCGAGCTTCACTTCCAGGAATACTTATGAGGATTTTATTTTCATTCTGTTAGCTGAAGCGCAGGTCTTAAAAGTCAACAGAAGCTCAGAAAATAATGATGGGTGTGCAATCAGAAGTCTAGTCTTTTTTGGTTATTAAAATGATGTGAGGAAGAGATATTTGCCTTTATCCATTGTTAGCTGTTTAGCTGGGGACATTGTGTTCGGTAGAAGGAGGAATGAAAAGTCCACGTGAAAGGAAAGCAGAATTGTTCTAGCGCCATGGCTACGATGCTTGCGTTGCAAGTCTTAAAATCATTGGGTGACCTTAAGAAAGCCACTGTGTTCATTTACTGCTTTTTTTAATTGAAAAACCCTTGCTGGAAAAAAAATTTGGTCATTATGCCTTCATGATTTACCAAGATCTAGGCTGATTGGAGGTAGTGCTCAGTGGTGGGTTTAACTTGTTTTTACTACCGGTTCTGTGGGTGTGGCTTGGTGGGCATGGCAGGGGAAGGATACTGCAAAATCCCCATTTCTTCCAGATCAGCTGGGACTTGGGAGGCAGAGAATAGATGGGGGTGGGGCCTGGAAGTGAAGCTCAGTGGGGTATCTTATTATGAAATTCATCTTTTGCCTTCGATCATTGGTTAAAATTATTTCAAGAGGTCCGTATTCTAAGAAAAGAAATGGCACATAGATATAATGTATGAACTACCAGTTCTCCGAGCTACTCAAAATTTCCACTACCGGTTCTCCAGAACTGGTCAGAACCTGCTGAAACCCACCTCTGGTAGTGCTATATCTTTCTTAAATTTATCCACCAGATAAAGAGATGAAGGAGCAATTTGTGCATGTTGTGACCAAACTTGAATTTCTGGAACTTACCTGTCAAAGGCAAATTATAAATATATATATTTTGGCTGAGGGGAGGCATCCTTCTTTTTATTTATTTAATGTTTTCAAAGTCTGCAGAGAAGAGAGATGGGGATTTTCAGCCTGGAGAATGGGTGTGGGTTTAAGGGAATTCAAAACAAATACGTAACGTCTATTAGAAATTCCATGTATCTCTTTTTGGATTTGCTTTTTTTTTTTTAAAGAGAGAAATAACAAATTTTAAAAGAAATTTTTAAAAAATTCCATTGTTTTGCTTCTGCAAAATATTTCACAGGACTCTTAACCAGGACTCTTAACCAGCGGCATCTGGATACATACATGTCAAAAAAAATCAACATAGCAATTGAAACTGCACAGTTGTTTTTCTTCTCTCTTCTTATGTACGTAAAAAGGGGACAACTTTGATTGCACAGTTATGGCAACTGTTTTGACTTTTTTTTTTGACACCTCTCCCCATGGATGCCCTCCTCTGAGGACCACAAAAGTGAGTGTGAGGGTACCATGTGAGTTGTAGGTTACCCACTTCTGGTCCCCACACAGAAGTGGGTAACAATTTTTGGTTTTTTGCCTTTTGTATTTCAGTTTATAACATGCACCAGGATGTATTTATTGGTTAAAGAAAGGCCCATAAAAATGCACATTTTTTCTGAGAATCTGCTTCTTGCACAAGCAAATAGTTCTGGGCTACATAGAGAAGTACCCTGACTTCATGTTACACTGGAACTGAGCTTGAGTCTTGTTAACTATATCAACACAACTATGCAGTTTTCTTGCCAACAGTATAGAAGTGGCTTGCTATTTCCTTCTTTGGGGATGATTTTTAACTTCCCAGGCTGGCATTTCTGGTGGCCTCCTATGAAATATTTGTTTGATTACTTATGCAAATTCCTATTTTATCCTTCTTCTAGGGCAGGGGTCTCCAACCTTGGCAACTATAAGACTTGTGGACTTCAACTCCCAGAGATCCTCAGCCAGCTTTGCTTAGCCAGCTTTGCTTTGTGGAGCAACTATAAGACTCCACAAATCTTATAGTTGCCAAGGTTGGAGACCCCTGTTCTAGAGGATCAAAGATTGACATAGCGTTCTCTAGCTTATCTCTATAATAATTCTGATCTCTCTCTCTCCCTCTCTCTCCCCCCTCTCTCTCTCTCCCTCTCTTTCTCCCCTCCCTCTCCTGCCTCCCTCCCTCTCTCATCTCTCTCTCTCTCACAGGCTACAATACGGGGTTTCTACAGTGCATGGTTAAAAAAAGACAAGATGGCAACTACAACCATGCATTGCACATTAAAAGCTAACTGGAATTTCATTTATATTATCACAGCCATCATTGGGAAGTTTTTCACCACCTTATGTGGACACCACTGCCACCAACTATGTTTCACGATCAAGTAGACTTAAAACTACTTCTCTGTTGTAGCTCAGTGTTTAAACCCCTTCACCAAACTGGCTTTCCTGGTTCTTGTTCAAAACTAAGCATCCTTTACAGGAGATGTGCCAAAATGATATGCAATTGTTCAAGTTAAGTTTGTTTGGTTCCAAAAGTTTGACAGCTAGGCGAGGGAAGATCAGAACTTTAATAAGTCTGATTTCTCCGGCAATCAAAAGAAAACCTTTCCTTTCCCCTTAATTATCAAAGGATGAATTTGATTGAATGAGAACCCCTTGAGAATAAAGCCAGTTAGAATTCCAGGGTGGGGGTCTTTCTCCTAGCGCCCCCTTTCATGATGAAAAGTTGAGTGAACTTGGCAAGCTTACTTGGAACCACCAGAGAGGCAAAATTGATTCTCCATGATTAAGTATAATAAAAATGCCTTCTTAATTTTTTTTTATCTGCAGAGAATTGAACAGAGACCTACTCCCTCCACCCTCCCTCTCTCTTCATTTCGGAGAGGGGGGGGTTGTCTTTAATATGTTCCCCCCTTCTGTGAGAGTGCCCATCATTCATCATAATGGCTGGCCTGTTACTGGTTAATAATAAATGCTCCCTCTTTTTCTTCTTTAATTCATATGTTACTTGCTTGGCTGGAGGCAAGCACACTGCTGGAGTTATTACAGTTCCCTTTAAAGCTCAGAAGGAAGCCGGTTCAAATGTGAAACCTTCCCTGACGAGGCAGGATACTGGCGGGGTGAATCCAGCCATTCTGATGTCAGTGGATCTATTAGGATTTCACCCACGCCATCTGCTTGACTGCAAGACTTCTCCTTCCCCAGAACAGCAGGGGAGGTCTAGACAGAATCTGCTGGTTTTATTTATTGCCTTGCCAGGTTCTCGCAGAAAAGTTACCACAGAGCAAGCTTAGCTGTTCTCTCTCTTTTATTTCAGCCTCAGCAGCTGATCCTTTTTCTCTGCATTGCTGAACGCTTTTCAATGCAGGCAGGTTGGGCTTTCCTAAGACGGTAGCTTAGACTGAGGGAAGGAGAAGGAGATGTTGCTGGGAAAGGTAGAACAAAACCATTCTAATTTGCCAAATTTAATTTAATTTGAATTCACACAGCAAAGCATATTAAACCTATTAATCTGTTCATTTCAATGTTGGGGTGGATGGCAATAAGTTAAAGATTTAAATTAGAAATAAAAGTTTAGGGACGAATGGACCGAGCATGTAGACTGGACAAACGTAGCTTGGCTAATTTGTGATTCAACTTGTTCTTATTTTACGTCTATATCTTCTCCATTTCTCTCTTTCTCTTCGCTTATATCGTCCATGTCAGAGGTAGGTTTCAGCAGGTTCTGACCAGCTCTGGAGAACCTGTAGCAGAAATTTTGAGTAGTTCGGAGAACCAGTAGTAAAAATTCTGACCCCATCTATTCTCTGCCTCCCAAATCCCAGCTGAAATGGGTATTTTTGTAATAATAATCTCCTGGATTGGGGAGGGAATGGAGATTTTACCTATCCTTCCCTTGCCATGCCCACCAAGCCATGCCTACAAAGCCATGCCATGACCACTGAGCCATACCCACAGAACCGATAGTGAAAAAATTTGAAACCCACCACTGGTCCATGAGGATAAATAAAGCTGTGCTGGGGTTCTTTTGAGACTGCTAGTAACTTGGTTCTATTGGGTTGATTTAAAATTCATATGCAGAAAAAATGCTTTTAAAAGTAAAAAAAAAGCCTCTGATGATTGTGCGGCTCAGCTGGGATCGTCAGAACCCGTTAAACTCTTTTTTTAAACAACCTCTTTGGCCGAAGAGGTTGTAAAAACAAAAGCTTTTATAAGGCAATCCCAGCTGAGTTGCCTGATTGCCGGAACCTTTAAAAAGCATGTTTTCTACAAGCTCTTCAGACGAAGAGGTTGTTAAAACAATCCTTTTAAGAGGTTCTGGGCTGCGATCAGGCAACTTCAACTGGGATCATCAGAGGAGCCTTTTAAAAGCTTTTTTTCCTCTGGCGATCCCAGCTGAGTTGCCTGATCATCACAGGCTTTTAAAATCATTTTTTACAACCTCTTACAACAGCCCCCGCCCATGCCCACGCAATCACCCCATCTGCACTTGCCAAATTGATGCTTCTTTCAGGCTCGCTAAGCCTTGCTTTGCTTCAGCTGCTGCAATCAGTTGCATCAGCTAGCAATTGAATCTGCCTGCCTGCAATCCATCTCCTCGGTGAGCAACTCAATCTGCCTGCCTCCAATTGGGTAAGTAACGGGGGGGGGGCTTTAAAATAGTTAATTGGGGTTTTTTTTAAGGAGTTTTTTTTTAGAGCAATTTAAAGTTAAGGAAGTTTTAAATTTAGCTGCTTTTATCTAAAACTGGGGTCTCCAAACTTAGTAACTTTAAGGTTTGTGGACTTCAACTCCCAGAGTTCCTCAGCCAGCTTTGCTGGCTGAGGAACTCTGGGAGTTGAAGTCCACAAACCTTAAAATTACTAAGATTGGAGCAGTGGTGGGATTCAGCCAGTTCGCACCACTTCGGGAGAACCGGTTGTTAACTTTCGGAGCAGTTTGGTGAACTGGTTGTTGGAAGAAATCATTAGGGCAGAGAACTGGTTGTTAAATTATTTGAATCCCACCACTGGGTTGGAGACCCCTGATCTGAAAAATATAAATAAAATAAAATAATAAAATAAAATATTTGTGCAGCTTCCTGAGATTTGGTGTGTTTCTGTAGTGTTTCACTCTAACTACACAAACACACAAAACCTCACAAAGCTGTATGTGGCATTTTGTGTGTGTGTGAGAGAGAGCGAGAGAGTCAGTTGTGTTGTGTTGTGTGTGTGTAAAGTGTGAAAGTTGATTTTTAGTACCTCTTATTGTTTTGTGTACTTTGTTTATTATTTTTATTATTTATTGTTATTGGCCACGCCCACCTGGTCACCTGACTACCAAGCCACGCCCACCAATTAATCCACACCCACAGAACCGGTAGGGAAAATTTTTAGATCTCACCCCTGGGGAAGAGCTAACCCTTCCAGAAGGCTAAATGGTGAGGTCTGCCAGATCTCATGGAGAGAATATTTCACAGGGAGGGGACACGTTCAAAGAGAGTGCACTTATAAATCCCACTTAAGGTATATTCTATCTAAATTAGTATGTAAGTGTTGGTCATCCAGAAGCACAAAGCTGAAGCCTGAAGATGACGAATGAGACTTCGTCGAAACGTCGCCAAGACACTTCCAATTTTACTCGGGAGAAAACCCGAATAACCAAAGACATATATAGATAGATAGATAGATAGATAGATAGATAGATAGATAGATAGATAGATAGATAGATAGATATACCTTGATGCTTATTTGTTAAACAGTCCTAAACATCAAACCAGTCAACTGGCAAAAAGAAATAAAAGGTGGGCAAAAGCAAAGAGAGACAGAGAGAGAGAAAGGGAGGGAGGGGGGAGAGAGTGGGGTGGAGAGAGACAGACAGACAGACAGACATGAACAGTGACCAAGAGTCTGCATTATTTATTATTTTATATGGCTCACGTGTGTGACTTTGCAGACATAATTAAAAATATAAAAGCAAGCAAAACCATAAAAATATTTTTTTTTAAAAAACAACAAAAACCATTAAACACATTAAAAAATAAAACAACCCACACATTTTGCACCAGCTGAAGTGTCTGTATGCTCTTCAAGGAGGAGGAGGCCCCCACAGCAATTTTCAATAATCCATGTGGGTGGTGACCAGGAGGTGATGACTGGGCATAGGGCCTCCAGGAATAAGCATAACTGGTATACAATTGAAGTTGTATAAGGGCTCTCCTAGCTTCAAATGCCACCTGTTCATTGAGCAAGAGTCGTGAGTCAAACAGGATCCTTGGATTGTGTACCAGATCTGTTCGGAGCAGTGTCACTCCATCCATACCTAGAGGTGTCTATATTCACATCCAAAGGACCCAAAACTTTCTAAAGCCCCTAGAAACAGCCCTGTGGGTTATTAGCTGGGAGTGACTTTTGGTTGTTCCACCTTTAACCCTTTGATGCAGTTCAGAGGGTCTCCAAATCTGGCAACTTTAAGTTTTGTGGACTTCAACTCCCAGAATTCCCCAGCCAGCAAGTCTTAAAGTTGCCAAATCTGGAGATGTAGATAGGCAGCAGCAGAATGCTGGGACACCAGGTGATACCTCTTCTCTTCAATGGGAAAAAACAAATCAATGGATGGGAAGAATGTATAAAATAGAGGGAAGTCAGATGACTGCAGGTCTTAAAATTAAGACAGTTAGTGCCAGAACAGGGATCAGCAATCGGAATAGTCAACTTCATAGAATGTTTGGGGAGGTATTTCAACCAGTGAGGGGGGGGGTCAAAAACATCTAAATCAGGGGTCTCCAACCTTGGCAACTTTTAAGATTTGTGGACTCCAACTCCCAGAATACCTCAGCCAGCAAAGCTGGCTGAGGAATTCTGGAAGTTTATTTATTTTATTTTATTTATTTTTATTTTATTAAATTTCTATACCGCCCTTCTCCCGAAGGACTCAGGGCGGTGTACAGCCAAAATAAAACACAGAATATATACAATTAAAAGAATTTAAAATGAACTATTATTATGCGGCCGATAATTAAAACATTTAAAAATTTAAAATATTATTAAAACCCCAATTTAAAAACAACTATTTATGCCAGTCCTGCTTGAATGAATAAATGAATATGAATGAATAAATATGTTTTAAGCTCACGACGAAAGGTCCGAAGATCAGACACTTGACGTAAGCCAGGGGACGTAAGCCAAGTTGGAGTCCACAAGTCTTTAAGTTGTCAAGGTTGGAGACCCCTGATCTAAATGGTGCCACAATCATGAGATTAAAGCTGTCCCTCAAGTATTCTGGCTGCCATCTTGAATTTTTCACCTCCTCCCTGTGGATAACCCGACTTCAATTCCACAGGGGGAAGGTCCTTCAGAATCATTTTTGCACAAAGAGATATGCATCTGTAGGGTTGAATTCAATGATAAACAACAACAACAACATATTGTATTTATAGACAGCCTGACTCCCAGTGCCTCTGTACTTTGTGCTGCTATGGGCATGATATTTGCTTCTGTAAGCAACAATAATACAATCTGCCGATATTCCATATTTTATCAGAATTGAGGTAACAGACTGCTGAAAATAACAAATTATGTTCTTTTTTTCCATCTTTCTTTTGAAGAAAAGCATCAGAAGAAGGTAACAGCTCCCTTGTGGGAGTGCTGCTCCACATCCCAAATATGTAGTTGTGATGTTTAGTTTTATTTTCAACTTTTATTTTTTTTTGGGGGGGGGGGAGGGGGGAGATGAAGAAGAATGGCTTGGGGCGGGTGGCATGGAAAGAACACAACAAGAACCAAAGTAGAAATTGGCAGTTGCATTGTCATTATGGTCACAAGTACATCAGAAAGCTCTTTAGCACTGTGCCTGATTTCACATAACATGTTTGAGTCGCTTACTGAATCAATCCATTTTTAGGTTTACACAGTCCACTGAATCACCAATTAATCAAAATGGCTGAGTTCGCACAACATGCTAGACCACATATTCAGAAAAACCCAAACTAGTTCTAAACTGAGCTCAGATTGTTGTACAAATGTACTTGGTAGGCGGGATGAAATCCCTGTCAGGTTCTGGAGAACCGGTAGTGGAAATTTTGAGTAGTTCGGAGAACCGGCAAATGTTGGCTGGCTCCAGAGTGGGAGGGAATGGTGATTTTGCTGTATCCTTCCCCTGGAGTGGGGTGGGAATGGAGATTTTGCAGTATCCTTCCCCTGCCATGCCCACCAAGCCACACCACGCCCACCAAGCCACGCCCACAGAACCGGTAGTAAAAAAAGTTGGATTTCACCATTGCTGTTAGGTCTTTTCCTGTGACCTGGCAAGCATGCTGTCTGAACATAATCGTTGGGGCTACCAACTATCACTGCTAGAGCAGGGGTCTCCAACCTTGGCAACTTTAAGACTTGTGAACTTCAACTCCCAGAATTCTTCCAGTTTTAACATTTTTTTTATTTAATTTTGTCATAACAGTATACATAAACATTGTCAAAAGTAAAAAACATATCATGAAGAATATATATATATATAAGTAAAGAATATGCATTAGCTATATTAATTTGATATAATAAAGGGAACAATAGGACAGGAATGGTAGGCACTTTTGTGCTCTTATGCACGCCCCTTAATAACTTAATAACTTAATAATAACTTAATAACATTCTAATGTGGACACTATAGTGACCTTCACTCTTGCTTTAGGTCATCCATAATTCAGTGTCAATCATCCCCTGGAAAAGATTCCTTAGAAGGAAGGTAGCTCATTTTTTGCTAAATACATTTGCATAGTCATTGGGGGTGTTCTTACAGTATGGTCAAACAAATAGCAGTTTCAAAGATATGATTGAAATTTTGCCTGTTTTTATATGCAGTGCAACACAATTTTTAATGTGCATGTCACAGTTGCTGTCCTGACTTTCTGACTCTCTCTGCTGTAGGTATCTTGGCAGCAAACTGAAACTGGTTGACCAATGCCTTCTTCAAGTAATTTTTTCCTAGCTCTTATATCCCATCCTGGTAGATTCCCACCCCATGTACTAATCAGATCCAAGACTTTTTTTCCACATTAGCCACAGTTGGCTAGATATTGCCATTTAGCTCATCCTTCAGTAAAAGGGCTATATATCCTAATTTTTAGAACTGTCAAAGTGTGCTTATTGGAAGTTATTTGTATTGGAAGTGCTGACTGATCCAAACGCTCAAATCAACTCTTTTATAATTGTTCAGGAATGAATATATGGAGAGCTGTCTGAATAGGTGCATGGATCACGGTTCATAATCTTCCAGACTATGTAGAGGTGTGCTGAATTTCAATTTAATTTGCAAAATGTATCAAGTACATATTGACTTATACGTAGCCAAATTTTACTCAAATAGGTGTCCTCCCTCTGATCCTCCTTCCCTGGGACTTGGATCTCTGACTACATACCCCCAAATCTTTTGAGGGAACCAGAGGGATGGTACCAGGGGTGAGCTTCAAAAATTTCAGCAACGGGTTCTCTGCCTGGTTGCTAGGTGGGCATGGCCATGGTGGGCATGGCCTAATTGGTGTCCTGCACTACGGCGAGTGGGGGGCGTTTTTGCCTTCCCCAGGTTCTGGAGGCTTTCCTCGAGCTTCTGAGAGAGCGAAAACTGCCTCCCCCAGGCTCTGGAGGCCCTCTGGAGGCCGGAAATGGGCCTGTTTTTGGAATTCCGGAACTTCTGGGAGGTGTGTTATTCCCCCTCCCTGAGCCTCCATGCGGGCCCTGCACGTACTTCGCATCCAAAATGGGCCGCATGGAGACTCCTGGGTGGGGTAGAGCAGGGTGGCGGGGCAAGCCAGGGGTGGGATTTCTCTGAACCAGCCATAACGTTAGCTAAAGGTTCTCCTGCACCCGGGCGAACCCTTAGCAGCCCACCCCTGGATGGTACATAATTCTACTACTGCATGTCAAAAAGTATGTCATTGACATGACCATGGCACAAGGCATCACTCTTTGCCCCATCTGAAGACGCCTATCAAACTGCTGATTGTTGGGGCTGGGGGAACAGCCTGGTAGATCCAATAATGTCTCCTGCTTTTGCCCTGTCCTTACAGAACACCTATCAGAAGTCTTAGGGAAATACTAGTGACTTTACTGCAGATCTAAGCCATCTGTCAAAACCATTCGCCAATGACAGCAGCGTTGTGATTAGCAGATGGTGGCCCACTGGCTGGTGACATTAATAAAGAGGGCAGAGCAAAGTCAAAGAGTTTAACCAATGGCTTGGCTTGGCTTCCTATTTCCTGCACCTTGGAAATCCAGACACCACCATCTGGCAGCAAGCCAGCCCGCTGACAATGGGGATAGCAAAGTTAAGGCTGTTTTTATAGTATTCTCCTGATTTAAAGAAACAGGGTTAGCACTTTAACTGAGCTGGGGAGAAAGAGGCTCTGTCTGTTTTGTCAACATTGCTTTCCATCCTGCTGCATTCAACTTGTTTCAGTCAGATGTAACTCGGTTGGAAGCAGCTGCTATTGTTCAGATGAATCTTTGATATTCTATTTTCAGGGTTTACCAAAGTCCAACTATCGTAATAATGCGTGGAAACAAATTCACTGCTGGAAACATGCACAAATAAATATTCCCACACTGCGCTACATTATAATGAAAATACAGTTCCTTCCTTCCTCCCTCCCTCCCTCCCTCCCTCCCTCCCTTCCTTCCTTCCTTCCCTCCCTCCCTCCCTCCCTCCCTCCATCCCTCCCTCCCTCCCTCCCTCCCTCCCAATCTCTTATTTCATCTCTTCTCTGTGTAAATCTGTAAGAATTATTAATTATTATAATCCAGCAGCGTTGCAAAGCAAGTGCAGAGATGTGTCTTTTGTTATCTGGTCCAGCTGGGAATGCAAAAATAGACCTCTTGGCAGGCTACTTTAGATAGTGGCATGGTCTGGATAGGTCAAAAATTATTCTGATTTGATAGAACAATGTTTCTCAAATTGACAATTTCCAGGTGTATGAACTTCAAATCCCAGAATCCCATAACCAGCATGGCCATTGATTTGAGAATTTGGGGAACTACAAGTTCACAAACCTGAAATTTACCGAGGTTGGGTAACACTGTAAAGAGCATGCATTTAATTATTATTATTATTATTATTTATTAAATTTCTATACCGCCCTTCTCCCGAAGGACTCAGGGCGGTTTACAGCCAACATAAAACAGTATTTATAAATAAAATTAAAAGACAATATAAAAATCTAATTTAAATTGGCTAGCACCTATTAAAATTATTCAAAGAACAATAATAAAACCCCACTTAAAACAGTAGTACATTAGGCCAACCCTGCGTGATAAAATAAAAAAAGTCTTGAGCTTGCGTCGGAAGGTCTGGAGGTCGGGGAGTAGTCATAACCCCAGAGGAAGCTCATTCCAGAGGGTGGGTGCCCCCACAGAGAAGGCTCCCCCCCTGGGGGTCGCCAGCCGGCATTGTTTGGCTGACAGCACCCTGAGGAGACCCTCCCTGTGGGAGCACACAGGTCGATGGGAGGCTATCGGTGGCAGCAGGCGGTCCCGTAAATAGCCCAGTCCTGTGCCATGGAGTGCTTTAAAGGTGGTTACCAACACCTTGAATTGCACCCGGAAGACCACCGACAACCAGTGCAGCCTACGCAGGAGGGGTGTTATATGGGAGCCATGAGGAGCTCCCTCTATCACCCTATAGTTAATAACTATATTAACTAATATAGTTAATAGAACTATATTCCATATTTACTATTATGAGTGGGTGTAGACTAGTCAAATGTTTCAGTCCAAAGCCATGCAGTTCATCTTCCCCTCGTGCTGACCAATTATTGACTTTTCTTGCCCTCTTCTTCACCATTTGTGCTGTTTATGGAGATTCTCAGTTATCCAGTTGTCAGTTATCCAGTTATGGTTGTCTCAAAGGTGCTTTTTCAAGAGGCAAGTGGACTTTCTGGTTTTTCTTTAAAGACGTTTCACTTCTCATCCAAGAAGCTTTTTCAGCTCAGTGCATCACTAAATGTCTATGGAAATTCTCAGTTATCCAGGTCATGGTTTTCTCAAAGGTGCTATTTCAAGAGGCAACTGGATTTTCTGGTTTTTCTTTGAAGATTTTTTGCTTCTCATCCAAGAAGCTTCTTCAGCCCAGATCTGAAGAAGTTTCTTAGATGAGAAGTAAAATGTCTTCAAAGAAAAAGCAGGAAGTCCAGTTGCCTCTTGAAAAAGCACGTTTGGGATATTTCTGCTGTTATTATAAGTCTATCATTTCAAGCTTTTTTTTTTCTTATCCACCTCCTTTATCCAGACTTTATTTTATTATCATTATTATTAGCTCCAGGAATTGATAAGATGAATAATTTTTTTTCTCATCATCCCTTCTATCCTGCTGGTTTGCATCCTGCAGCATTTTGGAGATGTCAGTTGGCTTTGGGGGACACTTTGATGATGTCCTATTTCTTTGATTTCAAATTAGAACCGGTCTGAGAGTTTAGTGGTAAGGCTGTAATACAGCGAAGAAAGCTAAATGTGATTGCTAAATTTGCTAAAACTCCTATTCCTGTATCACCTACATTTTACTCCAGATATCTGGGACTATGTGGGGTTTGAGTTAGAAATCCTCCTACTTGTACTCAGCCACAATGATTATTTCCCCTTTCTTTCACATTGAAATTATTACAAAATATGTCTCTTCCTTTTTCTCTCTGTGTTCAAATGTTTATCATCTGGTTCAAGTCCATTTGAGCTGACTCCAATCTCAGATTTTAAAAAAAGTGCATAAGGTTAAAGTCTTCAGTCAGCTCCAATTTTTTTCTGAACTATTATGTTGAGATAGAGACTGCGTCACCAATATGGCATATTTTGAATCACGAACTTTAAGGAAGGCACTGATTTGAAGTATATTTGTACCCTTTGTTTTGCTGTCATGAATCTGGAATAATTTCGCAGCAGTCCGTAGTCCTAGCTGGAAGCTTAATGGGTTTAAACCATACCATACAGTCTTTACAATGTACTGGTTGTTTGTTTTTTTTAACATTAGAAATTGGGCACTGTTCCCCATTGGTTTACATCTGCAGCTCTGCCATGAAACATAACAGCTTGTCATGTCTGCTTGATATATAGAAAAGCCCCTTCTTAAAAGAGAAAACAAAGGAGGAATAGGGAAATGGGTGGTGGAAGATTGTGTTTTGCTTGGCAAGGAAGGCTTCACCTACATGCAACAGCTTTTGCTTGGTTTTTGAAACACATTCTATCCCTGGCATGTGATAAAACTTTTTGAGTTAAAACTACAGAAGCAGATGAAATATTCAAGTTGAGACATTTGTGTGGCGAAATTTGGTTTATGTTCTGTTCCTCCCACTTCTATCAGTATTCTTTGTAGTTCTTAAGTGCTTGCCCAAGTTTGGTTGTCACAGTTGATGGATATTTTGTTAAGACTGACACATGGATGTTGTAGAAGTAGTTTGAAAGGACAAAATGGGGTGGAGAAGCGTGGTGAAGATTTAATTATATTTCCTTTTTTTTATGCTTTAATTTTTCAGCCTACTGGTTCTTATTTGCTTTGCTTTGCATAATACGAAACTGGATTGCGTGAATGCCACATAAATCCCACTTATGTGGTATTTCTAGTGGTTCTGTGATCTTAAATAGCATTTTTATCCTTCAGTGGTCAACCAGAATTCATTTTTGTCCCCTGCAATTGTGATATCAATGTCTTTTTAATCATAGGACCTTCATCTGTGTTCCTCACTAGAGAATTTGCATTTGGTTAAGCAAACATTTGCTGCGCAAATATCATTAATTTAATCTCAGATGGAACTTGTACATCCAAGAATTCATTCTCGTAGTTCTTGCAAAGTTATTGGAAGGAGCGTGATTAAATATAGTAGAATTCTTGAAGTTTTCCTATTATTTCAATCCTAGTTAAATGCCAATCTAGTTTGATGAGCAGAAAACAGGAAAAGAGAAGATCTGTCCTCTGTTCAGCCTATTTTCTTTCCTGGCATCCCTCAAGGATTGACCAAAGATACCTTGCTGTGAGCAAATTACCCTTGACATCTGCCCCATAAATCAAACTATTCAATATACAGAGATGGGCAAATTGTGTATTAAGACACATGAGGTACCAGTTGCCTCTCTTCATCCCTAGCAATCATCATCATTGTTATCACCAACATCCCTAATCATTTGCTGCTATTCTGTCACTTCCCTGCCCAACATATCATTCTGTCTTAACAGGCAAATTGATGATTCAGGATGAGATGCAGATGTCCAGACCAGTCTGCTCAACCTGATGTCCTCCAGATATATTAGATTTCAGAGTCACACAAACAGCATGTTGCTAGGAACCAAAGTTTAACACACCTTAAAAGGAACAGACTGGTGGAAGCTGGCCAAAGGCACTGGATGGGTAATCTTAATGCTCAGATCTCTCACATCCTGGACATAAACGGTTTCAACTCCTACCCTCAAAACGACGCTATAGAGCACTGCACATCAGAACAACTAGACACAAGAACAGTTTTTTCCCGAAGGCCATCACTCTGCTAAACAAATAATTCCCTCAACACTGTCAAACTATTTACTAAATCTGCACTACTATTAATCTTCTCATCATTCCCATCACCAATCTCTTTCCACTTATGACTGTATGACTGTAACTTTGTTGCTGGTAATCCTTATGATTTATATTGATATATTGACCATCATTTGTGTTGTAAATGTTGTACCTTGATGAAGGTATCTTTTCTTTTATGTACACTGAGAGCATATGCACCAAGACAAATTCCTTGTGTGTCCAATCACACTTGGCCAATAAAAAATTCTATTCTATTCTATTCTACAATGAACCCTTTTTCTACACAATTCATTCACACCGCAATCCAGGGTCTCAACACACTATAGACAGGAAGACCCATGGTCACTTCGTCAACTGCAGACTGCAAATATTTTCAGCAGCTTGTTACTATCAGCTGAGAAAATATGAAATACAAGTTAGGAGGCAGGGGCCATGTTGAGAAGAGAAATGCCCTTGAATCCATATACTATTTGAAATGGGTTGATAGGAAAGTGGGGGTGAGGAAGGGAACTAGTTCCCCAAGGTTGCAGGCAGATAATTTTTTTTGCTGTTTTCAATGGAGCATCGCTGGTTTGCAGCCAGCCCTGGGTTGATTGATGGGAGTGTGTCTAGGAGCAGATGGGAAAAAAGTCTTGTGTGATTGGACACTCTATCTGGGGTTTTAAGCTGTGTTTAACACTATCCTATTCCACTGCAATTTCACAGGGATTTTGAAGAAGCCATTGTATTTTCTTTCAGGAAGTTGTCCTTTGCTCCTACTTTTCTTTTAGCTAAAACAAACCTCTGACTTGATAGTAGAGTACATACTTGTATGCAGTGGTGAAATCCAAGTTTTTTTACTACCGGTTCTGTGGGCATGTCCTGGTGGACGTGGTGTGTCTTGGTGGACGTGGCTGGGTGGACATGGTGTGTCTTGGTGGGCGTGGCAGGGGAAGGATACTGCAAAGTCTCCATTCCCACCCACTCTGGGGCCAACCAGAGGTGGTATTTGCCGGTTCTCTGAACTACTCAAAATTTCCACTACTGGTTCTCCAGAACCTGTCAGAACCTGCTGGATTTCACCCCTGCTTGTATGGGGTAAATCTCCAGTTTAAAGTCTGGCATTTCTAACCAGGCTGAAAACAAACAAATAAACACAACAAACAAACAAACAAACAAAGGCTAAAATCCTTGTCGAGGTTGTTATTGCTCCATAATTACTACTGTTGATTAATGAGAACCGTGCACTAATGTTCATACATGGACGAATAGTTACAGGCAGTGGGATTCAGATGGTTCGCACCACTTCGGAAGAACTGGTTGTTAACTTTCTGAGCAGTTTTGCAAACTGGTGGTTGGAAGAGATCATTAGGGCAGAGAACCGGTTGTTAAATTACTTGAATCCCACCATTGGTTACAGGGGCTGCTGTGAGAATGTGTACGACAAACTTTTTGAGCCCATTTTCATCCCCGGGAGCATTGCAAAAATCTAATGATGACAGCATTCTTTCGTATTAAAAGAACTGATCACCAAGAGAGGAGGGGACAGTTCCTTTGAAGTTACCAGTTTTATTGAAGTTGGATAATGACCTTAACTGGCAAGGAAGTGTAATAATCTATAATTGGGCTGCTTGTCTCTGAAAATTATCTTCCAAATGGCAGGCTTTCAAAGTCTGGAAAGTGTTTTTGTTTTCATCAGTTTTGCAGTTCATCTTGGAAAATGTCCTCCCTGGGTAGATGTCATAATGGCTGCTGAGGTCAGAGTGATAAAAAAGAAAATAATGCATTTCTCCTTGGACACTCCTTTGGATTTTGAGTATCAAATCAAATCAAATAATTTTATTACAGTCTTTGAGCAGCCTTTGATATCTGAGTAATATTGGTGAATGTGCTCAGTATGGAAACAGTACTTTGGTCTGGGTTCTGTAAATATTTCCTACTTCAGAGATAAAAAAACAAAAAAAAAGTTCTAAAAGTGAAGTTAAAAGACCCAGGCTTCCTTTCAAAAACACTCTGTGAGTAGGAAGAGAAGTAAAAGCCCCTTGACTTTCCACAAGGAGTTGCAATCATCAAGATTCTGCCTCTCAGATAGGTAGATAGACAGCCGTCCAAAAGTTACCTTGGGTTATTCCTAAGTGCTCCCATTTCAGGGGTGCTATTCAGCAGGTTCTGACAGGTTCTGGAGAACCAGTACAGGAAATTTTTAGTAGTTCGGAGAACTAGCAAATACCACCTCTGGCTGGCCCCAGAGTGGGGTAGGAATGGAGATTTTGCAACATCCTTCCCCCAGGAGTGGGGAGGGAATGGGGATTTTGCATATCCTTCCCCTGCTACACCCACCAAGCCAACCCACCAAGCCACACCACGCCCACAGAACCGGTAGTAAAAAAAAAATTGAATTCCACCACTGTCCCATTCAAATCTGGGGGTGGGGGCTGCCGAAGAGCCAGCTCTGGCAGCAAACACAGCAGATTGTGGATAAGAGAAAGAAAAGCTTTCTCCCTCCAGCAGCCATTTTGGAGAGGAGTCCAATATTTCCTACTTCAGTGTCCATCATCATGAGCCAATATAGTCTCTGAGAAGGAATTGTGGAAATTGAAGTTCAAGAGTCTTCGATAGGCACCAGACTGAAAAATCACTGCCCTGTGTAATTAACCCTAGGTGAGTGTTATGGAAATAAACATATATTCTTCCTCTTCTAATCATGTGGTCTCTTTTCGTTTGGTTGAATTGTAGATTATAAGCTATTTTGGAAGCAAAAATTCATTTTCTTGTGGCTTACAAACTTCCATAAGTCCAAAATGATTGCTAGATAATTGGCTAGCGTGCCTGTTCTACTTCTTTCTGCTAGCCTTATCTAGGGTGGGAAAGCTGTCATGCATGCCACAAACATCCTTCTATATCAGATTACGTTCTTATAGATGAAGTTCTTATCAGACTAAATTTTTATACTCAGTTCAGCATCTTCTTTCTCATGGTCAACTAGGTTTCCCTGGAGATTCCTTCTCAATGCTTGTTCCCCAGCAAACGATATTTGAAAAAATGCAACTTTCAAATCAGGAACTACCTCACAGCTGCCATGACTAATCAGCTGTAAATAATTGGATGAATAATTCAATAAAACTAATGAACATCACTGCATCCTATACTGAGTCATCCATCATATTATGTTTAAATCATTTATATAACAGGCTGCCCTCTGTTTGAAAATATCCTTTCCTTTTTTCATGGCTGCCCATGCGTAGTAACTGGAGTAGAAAAAGTGGCCTCCAAGAACCTTTAAAAGGTTGCAAGATCATAGAATCACATGTAAATTTGCACAAAATCCCAGAAATCTCATCAAATATTGTGCAGAAACAGCCCCAAAAGAACCCAAACATATTACACAATATTGCTGAAATTGTGAAATGTGAAATGTTAGCAATGCGTTTTGGGACACTGAATGAAATTGTGTACAGTGTCAGGTGCCAGAAAAGTTTGATGACTCCTGGTTTATTTAAAGTCTGGTCTGGTTTAAATCTGATTTCAAGATAAGAACTGATGTGTTGTTTTTGTTCATTTATACATAGCATCAGAGCAAGAGATACACAAGTCTACTGCATAGTGACGTAGAACTGTAAGCTTCATTCACATGACACAAAGAAGCCACTCAGTTTTTGCCTGAAAAGCCAGATCACATAGTTGCTTTATGGTTCATTGTGTTCATTGATCACAAAAAAATGGATTAATTGTGCAGACCATACTTAAGTTAGTTATGGATAAGTACATCATGAAAGCAGTCATAAATTGGGATGCATTTTAAATTGTTTAGGGTTGTAGGAAGAAAACTCCTCTTTCCTTTTTTTAAATAATAAAAAAGAAGTGAAGTCAACTATTAAATGTTTAGGAAATGCTACTAAATCCAAAGTCCTTGCTCTTTGCCGCCTCCTCCTCCTCCTTCACTTGACACATCTGTATTATTTATACAGTCATTTCACAGCCCATTTGTTCTTTCTGGTTTGATGGTCTATAAAATATTTCTATTGCTAGTTTCAGTCTCCCAAACATCTCTGATTACAGCCCATAATGACACACTAGGACAGTCAGTCTCTACTTGCTTAAATCTCTACCTTCAGGTAAGACTAGTGTGCCCTTCTTCCTCCCCTTCTCCAGTTTTTATTCTGGCACATTAGAAGCTTAAACGCCACACAAGGAAATTTTCTTTGACAATCTGAGTATTTCTCAATGTCGTATTTATAGCACATAAGGTTGCTTCCCACAGTCCTACACAAACTTACTTTTGGCATGATTGTTCCACCCCATTCTTTTCCAAAAAAAGAAATAAACTATATTTATCTCTGTCACAGACTATTCGCCTTTTTTTCATGAACAGGATGAATGGTTCTTTCCAAGTCTTTAGACAGCATCCAGAAGTGAGTTTCTCCTTAATTGTTCTTGCAGCAAAATCCAGACGTGGAGCTTCATCTGGGATTTTTTACAAAATGTTACCAGGATTCTGGAAGATGTACATGAGGAGAAGCTGGTGTGAACAGTCTCTTAAAGTTTTATCTGGAAGCTTAGTGTTGTTTATGTTGGGATCATAATGATATTATTGAAGTTGCATCCATGTTATTCTTTCTGTTCTCCATGTGCTGGATATTAAGGATTAAATGTCAGCTTCCATTATTCCCCATTGGCTGAGTGCTAAAATTCTTCATTCCACCCTTAATGGCCTCAGATGCTGTGATGTAAGCTGGAGGAGTATGACTTTAACATAGGGGCTGTACATTAGAGGGGCTTTTGCAAAGGTGTAATGTAAGTAGATTGTCCCTTAAGCCCCCTCCCAAATAAAATCAGCCAGGTTTTGGGGGTGGGGGATTTTTAAAGGTGCATGTGGACATATAAAGCACTTTGGTCTTTTAATTCCCCCAACCAGTGATAAAATCCAATTTCTTTTACTACCGGTTCTGTGGGTGTGGCTTGGTGGGTATGGTGTGGCTGGTGGGTATGGCAGGGGAAGGATACTGCAAAATCCCCATTCCCTCCCACTCCTGGGGGAAGGAGATTGAAAAATCTCCATTCCTACCCCACTCTGGGGCCAGCCAGAGATGGTATTTGCCGGTTCTCCGAACTACTCAAAATTTCCGCTACCAGTTCTCCAGACCTGTCAGAACCTGCTGGGATTTCATCCCTGCCCCCAACCCCATAAAATCTGAAATATTTAGTTCTACTCATACTGGAGACATATGGGGGCACATGAAACCTACAAGCCACAAACTGTATGTTATAAAAATAAAATAAGCTGAGCATTAATTAGAAGCTAGCTGGAAAGGCTCTGAAAAGATGACATCTAGCAGGGTTACCTGGGAGGATTTTTAACTTGAAGATCCCGAGGAATTAGACAAAGACCTTGGTTATGTGAACATTGCCTCCTGTCAGTTTGATCCCTATTCCCCTTGACTAAAATGTACGGCCAGAGTAGGGATTAGAAACTGGGTCCAGCTAGCTATGAATGACTTAGTGCAGAAGAAAGAGATGGCCATCTCCCTGAAGAGGCATTGGCATGATCCTCATTAAGAGGCCAGCTTTGACCCCAGCCATATTTCAAACTTTCAAACTTGCCCTTTTTGGTGAAGGTGAATGAGAAAGAGGTAACCCATCAATTCTATAGGGCTTTAGGAAAAAAAAAAAGGATTATCTGGTTCTGTCAATCCTTCAAGATTGATCAGACTAGGAACTCAATGTCATGTAGGTCAATACTACTTTTAATGTAAAGCTATAGTAACAGAATCCTGCGAGTCTGAATGCATCCTTCTTCTCCCTCCCCCTTATTTTTATGAAAACTAGGGAAGGTCTCGTCTGAGATGTTTATTTCGGCTACTTTACTGTTCTAGAGTCAGTCCTCTTTCATTTGACTGTTGTCTTGGTAGCAGCTCTTTTTCCTGAAATTGCATTGGCCGTTCTCATTGATGACCTTAAGTTTGGTTTAAATGGGACGGGGGGGGGGGTCACAACTCCACTAGATCTTTCAGCAGTCTCCAATGTCCACCTCAATTTTTCAATCATCATGACCACTGTTGTCACAAGGCTTCTAAAATATACAATGTTGGGGAAAATTGATTCAGAGATTTCCAAATGAAATGAAATACCAACTATAAAGCCAGTAAGGAAAAAAACAACAACAACAATCTTCTGAAATTATTAAGTTGGCAATTGAAGAAAAAATCTTCACAAATATATACAGTAGACTTCTATATTCTATAATAGCTGTCAGTGAAAGCAGATGCCTGTTATACTGCATTTCACATAGGAGTTCTAAGATAAATTGAATTTGAGAATTTTGATTTATAAATTATGGCTTGAAAGGCTTCCACTGTTTAGTGTTTTCTATCGTGTATCAGTTTTATTTAGACCCAACTTTATGTTTGAGTATGAATAATAAGATAGTTGGTTAGACAAAATCCAAATATATATCACTCTTCTGTGAGTTTAGGGGGCATCTTAGTTTAGAACAGTATTTGTTCAGTACAGTCAGGACAGAAAAAACAAAGTATTACACAGTACATAATTAACATGTTGAATTTGCTGCTACAGTATGTGGTTAGGACCAGTGGTTTAGATTGTTTTAAGGAGGATTACACAAATTTATGTATAAGTAATCAGTGGCTATTAGTCATGATGCTTAAATGGCACCTTATCAACATCAACTTCTTTAGTATACAGCAGGTGCTATGCAAAAATAGAAAGCACAAGTTTCTGCCTGCAGGCTCACAAACTAAAACACAAAATGTCTGAGACAAAAGAAGAAGGGGCGGTGGAGGCAGAGCAGAAGGGAATGTGTCATGTCAGTTGGGAGAGAGAAAGAGTAAGAAAGACCATGAAGATGCATTATCATTAACTGAGGAATATGGAAAATTTAAAAAAAAATCGAATTATTTATCAGAAACATTGCTTAGAAAATTTATATCCTGCCTTTCCAGTTCATTTTCTCTGGCTGATGGCAAACAAATAAAGAAAACTGCTTTTATTTAAGAGTTTCATTCTGTCTGTCACCAATTTAACATTTCTCTGCCTCACCTGAACTAGACAGATCAGATGAGGCAGACAGATGGAACAGAATGATGTTGTTATTGGTGTATTAATGATACCCTGTTCAAAAACCTTCACTGACTTGTAAAAACAGCCCTCCAGTTAGTGATATGGGATGACTACAATCTCATGAATGTCAACTTCAATAGGCTACTCTAATCAAGAGAACAGAAAACTGATGCTAGGGTGATTCATTCTGATCCCATTCTTCCAGCACAAATCAACTATCAATGTTTCTGGGCCAAAGCTAGAACTGAAACCTGATTAAGAAATCAGTTTTCTAAAAAGTAGATCTTACCTAACAATCGTTAGCTTGAGGATCTTGCTAAAGAATATGATAAGGGACTATTGTAATAGGATCATGAAGACTTTTTAAAGGAATGGTCTCATATTGATCATCTTTAGGTCAATGGTAGCTATACCAGCTTGATCTTCACCCTCCTTTCCTGCCTGCATTTCAGTTGTTCTGAATTTTTCTTAAAATGTGGTACCCAGAACTGAAAATGATTTGGAGTTGGAATCAGAGTAATGCAGATGAACTACTACTTCCTGAAATCTGGAAATGATACTTTCAGTAATGTTACCTAACACTATACTTGTCATTTTAGCAGCAATATCACACTAGTAACTCAAATTCAGTTTATCATCAGCTACAATTTCAAGATTTCTATTTCTTATCTACTATTATCTAGCTATGCATATTTAGGCATTTGCTTTCTGTAGCTCCATATGAAAATGTATTAAATTCAGTTTCTTAGTCCATTTGATACCTGTAGAGTAAGGAAAATGACCTTGATAGAAATGTGCAGGAACCTTTACTGTCAGGTGCAAAGAATCAGAATCATGTGTTAAGTTGCAATTCCAAAAGAATTTATTGCTCAAGTCTATAAACATGAATCAACTAAAGTTGAATACTAATTTACAGTCAGATAAGGGTCAACAGAACTCAAGAGGGATTGGACAGGGACTATTTGTGGTAACACAACCACTTTAATCTGATGATGTGCTTCATTCCGCCACCAGCCCCAGCTCCACCTGATGTTCTTCTAATTATATAGGCAAAGGGGTTGAAAAATTTTTTAGATTCAGAACTAGATAACATTCAGAAGTGTAGATATCTCTCAAGGCTTCCAGAACTATAAGGAGGAGAAGGAGGAGGTCCAGCACAGACTCGGAAGATTCTGTTATTTTAGCCAATCTGTATAAAAGTAGTTTTAGCTTCCTATGGAGTTGATTTTATGGTCTGATCTTCCTACTGTGCCTGACATCAATCCTGCATGTCTGATTGTCATCAGATATTCCCCTATGTGTTTGTTAAGCTCCAGCTCGATTGAAAACCTGCTTCTTTAAAAATGTGTGGTGGGACACATATATTCCATCTTCTCAAGGAAGCTTGAGCCAAAAAGCTGCATTGAGTAATTCAACCTGGAACCTTTTGCCATCCTCAGAGTAGCTGGAATGCTGTGTCTTTTCTCTTCCTATGATTTTGAATGCATTTACAACGGTTTTTCCCCAGTTGATCTTAAATATCTTTTGCCAACTATAATTTTCCTCACAAAATCTCTAAAATTATGATCTAAAGTTTCATATCATTCTTTGGTATTCTTGGGTGATTCTTTCCATTGCCTAGGTGTGCTTTTCATTATCAAGATTTTTGATGGGCAGCACTGTCCTTTTACGCAGTTTCCATTTTTTTAAAATCTCAGTAATTTTTATCATTTTTGTCTTCTCCCTTCACCTACCCATTTTGGCCTCCATTAGCTTTTTCTTCCTTCTTCCACCCATCCATTAGCTTTTCCTGCCATGGGATCCTATAATCATTTCCCTAAACTTATTAAAATCTGCTTTCCTGAAGACTATACAAAAACACTATTCTAGATCTTGACCAAATTTATATATTTCTTAATTAAGTTTCTATAACCACCCATCTCACTTCCATAAGACCATTAAAATAATCAAAAACAATAACAACATAGCCTGCAAGAAAGCACTGTCAATTTCCTTGGCATAGCTCGAATGCTAGTAAGTTACTTTATATTACATAGTTGAGGTTTTTCCTTTGTGACTGTCAAAATCAGAAGGTTCTCTTATGACTGACTTTAGTATAGAAATTATTCTTTAAAGTCACTTTTACTTTGAAAGAACAGGAGGAATACTATTATGATACTACTGTTAGAGAATCTGAGATTTATACTACTTGCTACCATAGAAAGATGAGAAAAAGTGATTTTTTGGAGCTGGGTTGTGCCTATAATATTCATGGTTTGAAATGAAGAAGTAAATAAATAAATAGCTTGGTAGGAGTCAAACTAAATATACCAGTGTTCCTAATATGAGGTACTCCAGATACATTAGGGCTTGAACTCCAGAATTCCTTGAAAGGCATGCTTTTATTTTTCCAGGAAAATCATTTGTTGGTTTTCAATGATTGCACACGAGACTCAAGATGTTTTTCAGTGTGCGAGCAAATGCGTGTTCACACATCCTTTATTGAGCAAGAGTTTGTTCCAGCATCCAGCGTTCGTTTCAAGCGTGTCCACACAGTTTTGTACTTCCTCTTTTATACACATAAGCATTTGCATATGTGAAAAGTTTACATTGCGCGATGGGAAGGGCTGTGTCACAGGTGCGAGATATGCACTTTGGCTAAACCCTCCCTCAGACTACCCAGGCATGACTAAAAGTACACGTATGTAGGAAAGAGAGAACGAAACAGCTAAAAATACAGTTGTTATGCTGATGTGCGTTGAAACATCAAGGGTGGTGCCCCATAATCTCTTGACTCTATCACTGAAGCAAGTTTTGATAGAATTATGAGATGGACAAGGACAAGGATCATTCTTGCAATTTTTGTTTTCAGTTGTAAATACCCTAGCTCCATGATAGCGAACCTATGGCACGTGTGCCAGAGCTGGCACGCAGAGCCCTCTCTTCTGGCACATGTGCCATCGCCTCAGGTCAGATCTCGGTGACGTTTCTTTCGTGAGCTTGTTTCCTTGCAAACGATGAAACAGAAGCTCACAAAAGAAAAAGATCTTACCTTTTGCCAGGCTGCTGGTGGTGGGATGCCCTGCCTCCCACCAGCCAGTTGGTCTTCACAGTCTCTACTGCGCATGTCCGCGCACGTGCAAGATCGTACACACCTTTCAGTTTGGGCACTTGGTGTCTAAAAGGTTCACCATCACTGCCTTAGCTTATATCTTGCAATGACATCTCATTCATAAGAGGGAGGGACCAGCTGGCTTCTTGGAGCCCTAAGGCTTATGGCAGGAAAGACCAAAAATCTGTAGAAAAAGATAACCTAAACTAAAGTAAAAGCTCAAATATTTTAATTTATTCAGAAGTATAGATCTGCCTCCACAAGGTGCAGTGCCTCAGAGCAGGGGTCTCCAACCATGGCAACTTTGAATAGAATAGAATAGAATAGAATAGAATAGAATAGAATAGAATAGAATAGAATAGAATAGAATAGAATTTTTATTGGCCAAATGTGATTGGACACACAAGGAATTTGTTTTGGTGCATATGCTCTCAGCAAAGCTGGCTGGGGAATTCTGGGAGCTGAAGTCTACCAGGCTTAAAAGTTGCCAAGGTTGGGGAGCCCTGCCTTAGAGGGGTATCACTCTGACTTGAAGTGAAGGGTGTCATAGAGTTACATCACTCTCCTGTGACAGAGTCAAAGCTGGTGTCAGACCCAAGGAATCAAGAATGACGTGAGGTTGTTTCAGAATAGTTTCTTTATTGTTGCTTGTCTATAAACAGAAATCTTGCCAGGCTAAAAGGCACTAATCTGCATAACTATTAGATATACCCTACGAATGGCTAGGGAGGGTCTATCTTTTCCCATCACAAAGATTCCAAGCTATGTTGTCTTTTTTGCTCTTTGGGAAAGACCCTTTTCCTTTTGTGACTCTGGGCTATGTTCCGCCACATCTGGACAACTCATCTAAACTGGCTGCTTTGCTTCTGCTTCTCTAACAGTAGCTGTTGAATACGTGCCACTGTAACTAAACCAAGAGTTAGTTGCCTTTGCCTCAAGGATGGGTGCCATTCTGTGGCTTCGTTTCAGATGGAGCTTTAACAAGGATGAGTCAGCAATGTGCTGCAGTTGCCAAAAAAGCCAATGTAGTCCTAGGCTGCTTCAATAGAGGCATGATAGCATCAAGATCACGGGAAATGATAGTAACACTCTGTACTGCACTAGTGAGGTCAATACTGTGTCCAGTTCTGGGCAGCATGGTAAAAAAAGAAGAGCTGAGGCCAGTGATGGGTTGCTACCAGTTCGGGCGAATTGGTAGCAGTGGTGGCAAGAGGCTCTGCCTACCCACCCGGATGTCATCAAATATGATCTGCACATGCACAGAAGTGGCATGTGTGTGAGCGAAGCATGCACAAGCATGAACTGATAGCAAAGGTAAGTGAAACCCACCCCTGGCTGAGGCCCTAGAAAAAGTGCGGAGAAGAACAAAGATGATAAGAGGCCTGGAGGCTAAACCATATGATGAATGGCTAAAAGGAGCATATTTAGCCTAACAAAGAGAAGGCTTAGAGATGACATGATAGTCCTCTTCTAATATTTGGAGAGTTGTCACAGAGAAGGGAAGGGTCAATTTATTCTCCGTGACACTTGAGGGCAGGACAAGAAGCAACAGGTGGAAACTCATCAGAGGGAGATTCTGAGATTCAACCTGGAACCAAGGAGGAAATTTCCGAAAGAACTATCAATGAAACAGCTTACCTCCCAAAGTTGTGGGGCTATAAAGAAAAGATTGGACATTTTTGTCTGGGATCGTACAAGGACTTCTGCCTTGAGCTGGAGGTTGGACTAAAAGACCTCCAAAGATCCTTTCCAGCCATATGCTATGATTCCAGGTCCAAGGATTCTTTCAAAGATTTATATAGGCATCCTTAGCGAATGCCTCATGGTCACTGGCCATGAGAGGGTAGGGATGGAATGGCATATACTGGAGGAGGGCATCACTGGATGGAATGTTAAGCAGAAGTTCTCTATGCTGCCATGGTTGGTTCTGAATCTCATTTATTACTATTAGAATGTGAAAATGAATCTGCCCTGGTCACGTTATACTGACTATTGCAATATATTTTAAAACATAACACTGCTGAACGGCTAATAATTATTAACTAGAAAAGAAATGAGATGTTTATTATTGCGTGACTTGTACCATATGTTTGCTAATTAAATGGACACTTCACGCTAAGTAACAGTGAGATGTGAAAACAATGCAAACGCACAAACACACACACATATATATTGAAAAGAATCATTTGGTAGAAAACAGAGCAAATGTGTGAATTTGAATAACATTGTTTGGTCTGCAAAAGAGAGAAATGATACAAATCAGTCTAAATGTCTTTAGAGGAAGGCACTCTTTCCTGGACTGTAAAATTCTAGGAAAGCCATCACGACACATATTTTCTTATGTAGAAAAATCTACTGTGTATTGTCTCAGCAGTGCTCCTTTCCTTTCAACTGTTCCAATCTCTAGAGAATTCATCAACAGGGAATTCTAGCAGTTGTAATCCAATACCTCTGGAGGATAGAAGATAGACGGTCTAGATGGAGCCATTTCTGCAGATCAACCAAATATTTAATATTTTATGCATCAACTACAGTGACGGGAAATGTCAAGCAAACACTAAATGTGGTGCAGCGAGCCATTTTCATCACCGGATGATGATTGGTCTTAAGTTCTCCCTTCCCTGTCTTTGTCTTCCTGCCATCTTTGCATCGCAACCTCTTCTCCTGACAGATATCATTATGTCCTAACCCCACCAGAGTCTAGCAAAATACAAATGCCCCAAGGCAAGAGGCAAATGTCACTGAGGGTGGCTGAAGAATTAGAACAGGGCAGCATCAAAAAGAAAGAGGGCTGCAGGATGGAGGATGAAGCTGCCTGTACTTATGAGAAAGAACTGAAGAGGAAAATAATAATCAAAGTAGTACAGGTAGTCCTCAACTTATGAGTAATTGTGTTGTGTCTTGCCCGCTCTCACCGCAGCCGGGGTCTGCTTATCTGCTTCCGAACGCTGAAGAATGTCCTCCCGGCCCCAGCCCTGGCTCCATGCCCAAGCAGGCTGCAGAGGAGGGAGCACCCCCCGGCCCCAGCCCTGGCTCCATGCCCAGGCAAACGGAGCAGCTAGACCCCTCCCCCTCCTCCACAGCATGTGAGCCTGAGGAAAGTTTATTTCCAACAGCTGCTGATTGGAGTGACCCTCGCATCAGAAGACTGGATAGGCGGAGGCAACAGAAGGAAGGGAGGGGCAGGCCTTAATGAGTGCTGAGTCATGGAGCCACACCCCATGGCCTATATAAAGGATCTGCTTTCTGGCAGTCTCTGAGTCAGGCAAAGTCGAAGTTATCTTGCTGAAGTCACTTTCTGGTCTCCTGCCTACTCTGAGGACTTTGCTAGGACTTTGGGCAGAGCTGCAGAGGCAAGCCTGATTCAGATTTCCCTGACCCGGCCGTCAGTGGAGGAGTGGGACACGACAAATTGCTTAGCAACTGTTCAAAGTTACAACAGATCCTCCCAAAAGCTACTTACGAGCCAATTTCAGAGGTAGGATTGCCACACACACCCAATCATGTGATCATATTTGAGCGCTTGGCAACCAACTCACTTTACGGCCATTTGCGGTCACATGACCATGATTTTTGATATTTTTTTGCTGATTTCTGGTGTTTACTTCCAGTTTCTGGCAAATTCTGGTAATGCCCATAAATTACAATGGATTCACATAATGACTACAGTGTTCACTTAATGACTGCTATGTTTGCTTAACAACTCCAGAATTTGCTTAACAACCACTGTAAAAAAAATGCCTCAATTATGGTCGTAAACTGAAAATTATCTGTACAGAGAGAAGAAAAGGAAAGGGATATAAATTGGAGGAAGGAACTCTATCAAAAATGAAAGGTAAACCCATATTTACCTCAGAAACTATACAGGTTCATCCTGTTTAGCTTCACACGGCTGTAAAAAAAAAAAAGATCCTGAATTTTTCAATCATTCTTATTCAGTCTGATGGAAAGGAAAATGTTTCAGAGTTTGATGTGGGGCAGTGTTTTTATTTTTATTTTTTTTTAGAATAAATTTTAACAAAATTCTCACTGGTAGGATGTAAGATTGTTTAGTTCCCCCTAGTTAGCTGATGGAGGTAGAACCACCCCATCTTTCCACATTTTCATTCTTCTTCAAAGAAAGATATAATGAAAAAAAGAACTCTCAGTCTCTTTTAGGCTGGGAAGCATGGGCAGTTGGGTAGACTATCACGTACTGAAGAAGAGGGGGAAAAAGCAAAGTTAATTGCACCCTCCTGCAACAATAAAGTTCAAAATCAAGATGATACAGCAGTTCTGATTGTCACAAGCGTTCTTCTCTTCACAATCGCAGAAATAAATGGCCCAGCTATGCAGGTAGTCCTCGACTTACAACAGTTTACTTAGTGACTGTTTGATGTTACAACAGTACTGAAAAGTCACTTAATGATTTTTCACACTTGTGACTGTTGCAGCATCCCCTCAGTCATGTGATTTACACTCGGATGCTTGACAACTGATTCACATTTATGACTGTTGCAGTGTCCCAAGGTCATGTGATCCTGTATATCCCTACACAACCCATCAAGGAACACAATAACCACTTGTCCCATAGGTACTTTTTGTTTTGTTTCATTTCCCCCTTCCCCTAGATTGCTGGATTCCAAGAGTCCTTGAAAATGATCTTAAAAATAAAGAACAGATCCAGTTTTGTGCAGACGATAGAAAGAAAAGGTGTGATTGCCTTGTTTTTTTTAAAATTATTATTATTTTTTATTTGAATTTATATCCCGCCCTTCTCCGAAGACTCAGGGCGGCTTACATTGTGTAAGGCAATAGTCTCATCCTATTTGTATATTTATATACAAAGTCAACTTATTGCCCCCCCAACAATCTGGATCCTCATTTTACCTGCCTTATAAAGGATGGAAGGCTGAGTCAACCTTGGGCCTGGTGGGACTCGAACCTGCAGTAATTGTAACTGCAGGCAGCTGTGTGTTAATAACAGGCTGCATTAGCCTGGTGAGCCACTTCCCAGCCCCAGTGTGTCTTCTTAGTAACCTATCAACACTCTAAGAGGTGTGCCCCAAAGGTGCTTTTTCAGGAAGCAACTGGACTTTCTTGTTTTTTCTTTGAAGATGTTTCGCTTCTCATCCCAGAAGCTTTTTCAGCTCTGGCAGGATAGTGGTGAAGGGAAGGATTTATATTCCTTGCAGACAGCTGGTGACCTGCATCCTTTAGAGCAGAGGTGTCCAAACCTGCCCCTTTGAAGAGTGGTGGACTTCAACTCCCAGAATTCCCCTGCCAGCATGAGCTATAAATATGAGCAAGTTGCTGGCTGGGAAATTCTGGGAGTTGAAGTCCACTACTCTTCAAGGGGCCAAGTTTGGACATCCCTGCTTTAGAGGATCATTGAAGCACTTGGAGGTTTATCTGTGTCCTCAGGGTCACATGAATGGTGACTCTGCCATTTTTTTTCCCCAGTCTAGAAATCCATTCCTACTCCCACACCATTCAAAGGGTGTCCATCCCAAATTGTATAGCTAAAAGTCTGTAGAGATTCTCAGTCATCCAGGGTGCAAAAGGATGCTAATGACCAGCTGTCTGCAAAAAATATAAATCAGGGGTGAAATGTAAAATTTTTCCCTACCGGTTCTGTGGGCGTGGCTTAATTGGTGGGTGTGGCTTGGTGGTCAAGTGACTGAATGGGTATGGTCAATAATAATAAATAATAAAAATAATAAAGTATACAAAACTTGGGAGGCCCTGGTCTACCTTCTTTAAAAATAGAGGCCCCGGTCTACCAATTGTCTTTTACTGAGAGGCCCCGGTCTATGGGGCAGTCATTTAAGGCCTTTTGCAGCTATATCACTACCAAGCACTTCAGGGACAGAGAAGAGGAACAATGAGGCTGGGCAGTGTGGGGGGCAGGGATTTTTGCTACCGGTTCTCCAAACTACCTGCCCCCATCGCTACCGGATCACACGATCCGGTCCGAACTGGGAGCATTTCACCCCTGATATAAATCCTTCCATTTCCTACTATCCTATCAGAAATGAAGAAGCTTCTTGGATGAGAAGCGAAATGTCTTCAAAGAGAAAACAAGAAAATGTCCAGTTGCTTCCTGAAAAAAGCACCTTTCGGACAACCATGACCTGGATGACTGAGAATTTCTACAGATGTGTGTGTGTGTGTGTATGTGACAACCATGACTTGGATGACTGAGAATTTCTCCAGATGTGTGTGTATGTGATAGCCATGACCTGGATGACTGAGAATTTCTACAGGTGTGTGTGTGACAACCATGACTTGGATGACTGAGAATTTCTACAGGTGTGTGTGTATGTGATAGCCGTGACCTGGATGACTGAGAATTTCTCCAGGTGTGTGTGTGACAACCATGACTTGGATGACTGAGAATTTCTACAGATGTGTATGTGTGTGTGTGTGTGTGTGAGACAGCCATGACCTGGATGACTGAGAATTTCTACAGGTGTGTGTGTGTGTGTGTGTGTGTGTGTGACAGCCATGACCTGGATGACTGAGAATTTCTACAGACGTGTGTGTGTGTGTGTGTGTTTGTGTGTGTGTGTGTGACAACCATGACTTGGATGACTGAGAATTTCTACAGGGGTGTGTGTGTGTGTGTGTGACAGCCATGACCTGGATGACTGAGAATTTCTACAGATGTGTGTGTGTGTGTGTGTGTGTGTGTGTGTGACAACCATGACTTGGATGACTGAGAATTTCTACAGATGTGTGTGTGTGTGTGTGACAGCCATGACTTGGATGACTGAGAATTTCTACAGATGTGTGTGTGTGTGTGTGTGTGTGTGTGTGTGTGACAGCCATGACCTGGATGACTGAGAATTTCTACAGACGTGTGTGTGTGTGTGTGTGTGTTTGTGTTTGTGTGTGTGTGTGTGACAACCATGACCTGGATGACTGAGAATTTCTACAGGGGTGTGTGTGTGTGTGTGTGTGTGTGTGTGTGTGTGTGTGTGTGTATGACAACCATGACCTGGATGATTGAGAATCTCTAGACTCTAGGTGTGTCTGTGTCTGTGTCTGACAACCATGACCTGGATGACAGAATATTTACAGGTGTGTCTGTGTGCGTGAGAGAGAAAGAGAATCATGACCTGCATGACTGAGAATCTCTATAGACTCTAGGTGTGTGTCTGTGTTTTATGTTTGTGTGATTTAAATCCTGCTCCGCGCTCCTTTTTTCACTTTTCCTTTTCCACGCATGGCTCATTTACACTAAAGGAGCCTCCTCCGTCTCCGCACAACCCTGGGCGGCCCACCTGGAACAAAAACACTCCAGGATTCTCGAAAAACAGCCAAAGTGCTAATCAAGCGAGGCCGGAGCCGCGTGAGCTTCTGCCGTAGTTGCTTGGCACAGAAGACGGGGCTGTCTGGCCGCAGCTATGAGGTAACGTCTAGCTTTCCTGCCAAGCTGCAGAACTAGTCAGACGCTCCCAGGGAAACGAAGCGGGGGGGGCGGCGGCGGCGGCGGGGGGAGAGAAGCAGAAAAGTTAGGCGAGGAACCATCTTCTAGAAACTTCCTCCTCCCGGTTT
This sequence comes from Ahaetulla prasina, assembly GCF_028640845.1. Taxonomy (NCBI): domain Eukaryota; kingdom Metazoa; phylum Chordata; class Lepidosauria; order Squamata; family Colubridae; genus Ahaetulla; species Ahaetulla prasina. The sequence continues at coordinate 212,043,384 of NC_080541.1, forward strand.
TTCCCTCTCTCCTCAATTACATAACCTCCGTACTTCGGACGCAAAAGATTTTAATCAGCTGCTTCCGATGGGGAAACAGCGTTTTTATACCGCTGCTCCCCCTCCCGTCCCTCTTCTCTTTTTGGTGCGTGCTCGAGTCCTCAGACAGACAAACTGGAAATGCATAAATAAATAATCCGCCCCCACTTCACCCACAATGCAGCTTCAGCTTCAGCTTCAACAGCCTATTTTTGGAAGCGACTGAAATAGGGGATTTATTTATTTATTTATTTATTGGTCCTCCCTCCCACTAACTCCTCCAACCTGCAATTGTAGCATCATCTCCATCGTCTCTCTCTCTCTCTCTCTCTCTCTCTCGTGTCTTTTCTCTTTCCCCAAAGCTGGCGAGTTAGCCAGGTGAAACTATTGTTTAGTCAGGGTATCTTCCCAATTCCAGCTTGTTTTCCCACAAAGGGAGCAGTTAAGTGGGGGTGTGGGGGTGGAGTTTGTCCATAGCTACTTGGGGGCTCAAATTCATATAATCTCCTTCATGGAATATCAGTGACAGGAGTTGGTTTTATTTCGAGTGAGACAAAATGATGTTTAGCACCTAGTTTATTGAAGTATTTTATCTTGTATCCTCATTGATGCAGTGGGGGCTTTTGTTTCTGTTTTTTTTGCCAGACCAAATGCAGAAGGCAGACTTGGAATGCGAGACCTCCATATAAATGGAAAAGTTACAGTCTTCTGAACAAGGCTACTTTTTACAGTTGGTAACTTTATATGGCTTTAAAAAAAAAAAACTATTCTCAGGATTTGGTCAGCCAATGAAATGAAGTTCCAGTGAGGTAATGGATGTGGCGCAAGGCTTCTGTAAAGATGCAGATGCCGGGTGGTGTTTTTTTTTTTTTTTGCTAAGCACAGCTTTAGGTAGGAATTGTGCAACCTGAAAAGCTCATTTAGATTTTCAGGAATACGAACTATATTTGCTCCATTTTTGCAGGAATGCAATTACAAAATGACTTTCTAGTGTAGTTCTGCAGCAGGCAGTTTGATAGAAAGGAAAAGCAAATGCAGACAGAAATAGTTATAACCAGCCTAGTTGTACCTTGTAGAAATACAAATTTGATGCCCCCAAATTTTTAATCTACCAAAGAGGATTTCAATCAGGGGTCAAAACAATGATGCACTTTATGAACTCCAGCTACAACAAAGAGGTTGCATTCAACACATAAGAAAGAATTTCATCCCCTCTGAATGTAGAATCAAGAATATTTATTTACTTTTATCCTGCTTATATTATTTTATATATAACTCAAGGTGGAAACACATCCTTTCTCTTCTTATTTTGTCCACAACAACCTCCCTGTGAGGTGGGTTGGGCTGAGAAAGTGTAACTGGCCCAGTTACCCAACTGGCTTTCATGCCTAAGGCAGAATTAGAATTCACAGTTCCCTGCTTTCTAGGTCAACACCTTAACCACTACATCAAACTGGCTGGAGTAGTCCATTAGTAGCTATAGTGATGTTCCATTCAGATGAATGTGTATGAGCTTATGATACTGTATGGGAAAGAATTATAAATGATTAACCAAGTGTTCCCTCGCATTGTGCCTGCTAGATGAGCAACTGATCTCACTTTTGACTTCCCAATCAGCACAAGAGCACCAGTTTGGGAAATCTCAGTCTGATTCATATTTCTAATATATATCAAGAAGAAGTTGGCTATTCAAAACTTAGTTTCACTTTTTAGCCCAGGAATTATTTTCTGGAAGTTTACTCAGGGCGATAACTATGTATTAGCCCCCAGTTATATAGTTTTAATGCAGCCAACGGAATCAAGAGATAGAAGGTCTCCAGATCAGACCATCCAAACAACAAGAAAAGATTATTGCCTCTGTGCCTTAACTCATGGGTGTCTTGCTTGGTTGTCACGATGTAAAAAAGATGTTGAGACTAGAAAGAGTGAAGAGAAGAGCAACAAAGATGATTAGGGGACTGGAGGCCAAAACATATGAAGAACAATAGCAGGAATTGGGCATGTCTAGTTTAATGAAAAGAAGGACTAAGGGTGACATGATAGCAGTGTTCCAATATCTCAAGAGCTGCCACAAAGAAGAGGGGGGGTCAACTTATTATCCAAAGCACCTGAAGGTAGAACAAGAAGCAATGGGTGGAAACTAATCAGGGAGAGATTTGTGGTGCTTAGGTTGCTTTCAAAAATCTTACAGCAGAAGATTAGCATGTTTCTGCCCGCTCCTCACTTTAGCATCTTAGCCCAAAACAACTTCTGAGAGCTGAAGCCACAAATACCTAAGAACATTTTCAAGTCTGGTAGGGCTGCCATTCTTCCAATTCTAAAACCTGTTGAGGAATTTTGAAAGATGCAGTCTGACCACATCTGGAAGTGCTCTGTTGAAGAAGGGTGACTATTATCTCTTATTGACATGAGGTACTGCCATGTTGAAGGTGAGCCTCCAACAACAACCTCCTAGCGTTCTGCTCAGAGTGCCTAAATTTTTCCTGGGAGGAAACAGAACGAAACATAAAAGTATATAAGAGATTGGATGTCTCCAGGATTGGCTTGGGCCATGCCCATTGGTGGCATAGAATCCCCCTCCATCTGTATATCCCCTTGTGTGTTCTGTTAAAGTTGAGAGCTGTGGTGGAGGTATGTCAGTAAAAAGTATACCAGAAGAGTCACCCAAGACAAACATGTCAAGTAAGGAGCCCAACTAAGCGTATCCACAAACCAGTGGTGAAATTTTTTTTACTACTGGTTCTGTGGGTGTGGTTTGGTGGGCACGGTGTGGCTTGATGGGCGTGACTTGGTGGGCGTGGCAGGGGAAGGATACTGCAAAATCTCCATTCCCACCCCACTCCAGGGGAAGGATACTGTAAATTCTCCATTCTCTCCCCACTCCGGGGGGGGGGGAGAAGGATATTGCAAAATCCCCATGCCCTCCCCATTCTGGGACCAGCCAGAGGTGGTATTTGCTGGTTCTCTGAAGTACTCAAAATTTCCGCTACCAGTTCTCCAGAACCTGTCAGAACCTGCTGAATTTCACCCCTGCCACAAACCCATTAACCATGATTGAATTGAATTGAATATTTTATTTGGCCAAGTCTGATTATACACACAAGGAATTTGTCTCTTCCAATGAGAAGCTCTCAGTGTACATGCAAAACACCAGAATCATGATGATCATAATAATAATAATACTAATAAGACGGGGTGGGGTGGGGGAAAGACCCATAATAAGAAGGATAACTAATAATAATACTGCAGCCATAGTAAGTGGTAAATACACATAGACATTAGAGAGCACTGTGAGAATTAGGTGTTCGGCATAGTGATGGCCCAAGGGAAAAAACTGTCCCCTGTGTCTAGTTGATTTCATCTGCCAATGCTCTGTAGCGCCATCCCGAGGGGAGGAGTTGAAACCATTTGTCTGGGATGTGCAACAACAAAAAAAGTATCCCATATTGGATTGATCGTTGCCTGGCGTTAACAAAGACTATGACAGTTGCTGTCCCTGGGCAGCTGTCAAAAGGTGAGTTACAGGGTTGGAGAAAAGATTGGCGACCTACTCTGCAAACATATTGCCAAGAAAATCCTATGGAAAAGATCTCAGATGTGTCAGATAGGGCACCCACCCATAGGACTACAGGAATCCCAGTTGCTGAAACAGTCGGTGGCGTACAGAAATGTTTATCTTGTACAGAGACACATCTCACCTTTTTTGACCGTGTCATGCAGGGAAATTCACTGGAGAAAGCAATTATCTTTGGAAGAGTTAGCGATAAAAGGAAACCGAATGCCAAAGAACACAGTGGCTGGACACCATCAAAGCTGACCACTAGCCAGAACATAGAACCGTGATGGTGAACCTATGAATGCGTGCCACAGGTGGCATGCGGAGGTATATCTGTGGGCATGCGAACGTTGCCCTAGCTCAGCTCCAGCGGTCATGTGCATGCCAGTCAGCTGATTTTCGGGCCTTCCGAGCCCACCGGAATTCGGGAAACGAACTGCTTCCAGCCTCCGGAGGGGTGGGGAAGGCCATTTTTGCCCTCCCCAGGTTCCAAGAAAGGCTCTGTAGCCTGGGGAGGGTGAAAAATGAGCCCACCATGCCATCGCGTGCCAAAAGCGGAGGGAGCGCAGGGACGCAAACATGCATGGGGGGACGGGGCACATTAAATTATGGGCGTGGGCACACACACACATGACCCCTCCATGCTCCCCACGCTTTTGGTACGCGACAACAAAAAGGTTAGCCATCACTGACATAGAACAACTCAAAGACATAGCGCCAGATCAGAAGATGTGGAGAGACCTGGCCCATAGCATCACCAAAAGTCAGACACAACTGAATGGATAACATCATCAGCAACATACAATCAGTGGCAAAGCAAGGCAAGTGGAAGATAGTTGAGGCATCTGTGGAGGTGGTGAGGTGTCCCATAAAAAGGGATAGGGCTTCAGTCAAAGGGTTGGCATTGCCATATTGCTTTCTTTTGACCAAGCCAAAGAGAGAAAGGGAAACAAACAACCACTCAAAAGACAGTAATGATACAGATACAGTCATTTGGAAGACTCTGATCTGAACTTCAACCTTCGAGTCAACTTTTACTAAGCCAACACTTTTCTGTGGCTCATGCAACTTTGTTTTTTTTTTTAAAAAAAATCCACACCACAGGATAGTAAATGCCAATTCAAGTGTTAATTGTATTTTTACATTGGGAGCACAAATGTCTAGCTTGTCGAGAACCTGGGTGTCCTCACAAGAAGGAATAATGAAAAATTAAAAACAGCCAGCATCCTCAAATCAATTTTCACATTGAGAATTATAAAGCCTCTCCCTGCCATCTCATTTTGTCAGCTTTGTGCCTGTCATGTCCAGAAAGGGAAGTGTGTGGCTTAATAATTTTTAAATCAAAAGGAATAGAAAGAAATGGGGGGTGGGGGGGGAGAACAGCCAGAGCAACCAAAATTAAAAACCCAAGGAAGGCAAGCAGTATTGAACAACGTGGGCTTTGGGAATCGCAGGGAGCAGATATCTTTCATTTCACAAGCCGCGGGGAGAACTGCAAAGAAGATTCACCCTGTAATTGTGTAGATATTATCCTTCTGTGGCTATTAATGGCAGTTGTTTGCAGAGTGTTCATTCCTTATAATTTTCACAGCTTGTTTGTGTCATAAATGAGACACAAATCCTGTGGCAGATGAACACCCTGAAGGTACCATATTTATCATAATATCAGACGCTTCTTTCCGGAAATGCTAAAAGAAGAGCATTTGTGTTTATTTATTTATTGGCTTCAATGTAGAATTCCATACGGTCTTCTAAGCAAGTTCATTAAAACTAATGGGCTAAGTTAAAAACTTGCTGACTACAGAATGGAAGTCTCTCTCAGTCTCTCTACAATCTTTTCTAAGTTATTCATTTCTAATTCCTAAAAAAAAGAAGAAGAAGAAGAAGAAGAAAAGCTACTGACTTCAGATTTTTTTAAGCTCCTCCAAACTTGGTCTCAGATCCCAGGGGTCTCTAACCCTCCTTTCCAAACCCCTGGCAGTACATTTACTTTCTTCCGAGTTAACTACAAGACCTAATTAAACAGCACTGTCTCATCTGAGTGGATGATATTCTTACAGGCTGAATACAAATTAAAATTCTCTTAACATTCAGGTCAGTTAATCAGAATAAACCTCTTTTGAAAAGAAATAGAAAAAAAATCCTTTTAAAAGACCAAAGTAATTTGAAAGTCAGTCATACTCCTAACTAGTTTTGAAGAAGGTGGATTAGAATATCCTCCAATGTTCTAGATTTTTAAGAAAGATGTTAAGAAAGAATAATGGGCAAAAGTTTTATATATCTAGGCAATGCAGGATCACAAAACTCTGCTAAGCAAGGGACATGTTAATACTGGGGACTGAAAGCTGAGAGCTGGGAAGGCATCAGGGGAATCGATTCAATTAATGGAAGCTGAAAGCTATGGGAACGTTGGAAGAGTTTTTACGGAGAGATGAACATACTTAGAGTGGCCCAGTATCTTAATTTCAAAATAAATTCCAAACAGACTTCTAGAAAACAATGGCAAACAATTTTCAGGTTATTACCAAGAGAATCACTTGAATGTGTCCCTGTAGTCAGCCATAAGATGTTTTTGAGTTGAGAAAATCTTTATATTTTTAAACTATATCTAAAGATGGGATGAAAAGGGATGTGGTGGCTCAGTGGCTAAGATGCTGAGCTTGTCGATTGAAAGATCAGCAGTTCAGTGGTTTGAATCCCTAGTGCCACTTAACGGGGTGAGCTCCCGTTATTTGTCCCAGCTTCTGCCAACCTAGCAGTTCGAAAGCACCTAAAAATGCAAGTAGAAAAATCGGGACCACTTTTGGTGGGAAATTAACCGTTCTGTTTGCCTTTGGCATTTAGTCATGCTGGACACATGACCACAGAGATGTTTTCGGACAACACCGGCTCTTTGGCTTTGAAACGGAGATGAGCACCACCCCCTAGAGTCAGGAATGAGTAGCACATATGTGCAAGGGGAATCTTTACCTTTACTAAAGTTGGGACACACTTTCCCTTTTCTTTATCAGATAGGTAAAATTACAGGAATTAAAAAGGAACAAAAAGGAAGTACGAGGGATTGTAATAAGGCCATTTGGAAGGGAGAGAAGTGTTAAAGTCTGTGAGAAGCTATCCTACATAACATCACTTGATATGTTGAGATTCCAGACTAGTTCCTTGTTTGACTCCTCCCCCTCCTCCCCACTCAGCCAGTCTCTTTTCTATAATTACGATGAAAATAAATATCAGAAACTAATTTCATATTAATTCATTAAATGTACATCTCACTGTTCTTCCAAGAAGCTTGGGATAATTTACTGTAAGGCCCAAAACCAAGAATGACATATGATGTTTCTTCCAAAATGAGTTCTTTATCTATAGAAAAAAATCTTGTCGGATTGAGGACTTTATTATCTGCATCTACAATATACTCTACATCAGGGGTCTCCAACCTTGGCAACTTTAAGACTTGTGGACTTCAACTGCCAGAGTTCCTCAGCCAGCAAAGCTCTGGGAGTTGAAGTCCACAAGTCTTAAAGCTGCCAAGGTTGGAGACCCCTGCTCTACATTTACAATATAGTTTGTGAACTATTAGGGAGGGTCTGTCTTTATTCTTTCTTTCACACATGATATAGAGGCTGAGTTTTCTCACTCCTCTGAAATGTACCTCCTCTCTCCTGGGAATCTACCTCCTTGCTACGTTCCACCACACTTACAAAGATTTCCCCACTCCACTGTTATCTTGATTCAGATGGTATAACTTGAACAGAAAGATAAGGTCTTACATATAGTCATTTAATGAGAGTAATGCATTGAACCTTGATTTTTCCTAATCAAGCCTGACACTCAGTTGCTCTACATCAGGGTCTCAACCTTGGCAACTTTAAGACTTGTGGACTTCAACTGCCAGAGTTCCTCAGCCAGCAAAGCTCTGGGAGTTGAAGTCCACAAGTCTTAAAGCTGCCAAGGTTGGAGACCCCTGCTCTACATTTACAATATAGTTTGTGAACTATTAGGGAGGGTCTGTCTTTATTCTTTCTTTCACACATGATATAGAGGCTGAGTTTTCTCACTCCTCTGAAATGTACCTCCTCTCTCCTGGGAATCTACCTCCTTGCTACGTTCCACCACACTTACAAAGATTTCCCCACTCCACTGTTATCTTGATTCAGATGGTATAACTTGAACAGAAAGATAAGGTCTTACATATAGTCATTTAATGAGAGTAATGCATTGAACCTTGATTTTCCTAATCAAGCCTGACACTCAGTTGCTCTACATCAGGGGTCTCAACCTTGGCAACTTTAAGACTTGTGGACTTCAACTGCCAGAGTTCCTCAGCCAGCAAAGCTCTGGGAGTTGAAGTCCACAAGTCTTAAAGCTGCCAAGGTTGGAGACCCCTGCTCTACATTTACAATATAGTTTGTGAACTATTAGGGAGGGTCTGTCTTTATTCTTTCTTTCACACATGATATAGAGGCTGAGTTTTCTCACTCCTCTGAAATGTACCTCCTCTCTCCTGGGAATCTACCTCCTTGCTACGTTCCACCACACTTACAAAGATTTCCCCACTCCACTGTTATCTTGATTCAGATGGTATAACTTGAACAGAAAGATAAGGTCTTACATATAGTCATTTAATGAGAGTAATGCATTGAACCTTGATTTTTCCTAATCAAGCCTGACACTCAGTTGCTCTACATCAGGGGTGTCAAACTGGCGGCCCGCCATCGACATGTGTCACACACAGGCCACGCCCACCTCAGCTCTGCAAAGGGGGAAAATGTCACGATATGACACGTGATTGCAACATGATGCAGCGAGTTTGACACCCATGGTCTACATCATGGCCTGATGCAGAAGCTTTTTACTAGCTTACTGACTATGTAGGAAGAAACAACATTTTTGCATGTCTCAGATTTGAAGAATTTACTCCTAAAGATCCTGGAAGAACTTTGTCTCACCAAATCTCTGCAGGAGTAAAACATTTGTAGGATGCATGAGCTCCACAGCAACCATTTTCCCCTGAGTCCCTCAAAATGGGTGGTATTAAACATTAGATGTTCGGGTGGGATTGATGGCTTTCAAAGTCTTAAGTTATCCACTGCAACTCTTCAAAAAGCTTTAACCCTTAACATCATTAAAATCCTTCTCAAATGGTGGAAAGGGATTAACAATATTGTTCCCAGCACTCTACAAATGTTCAAGCCAGGCAAGGCAGAAAGTATAACTTTCACGGGCATTCATGGGCAAAGTGATGACATCTTTGTTTCCATGTTGTGACGTAATTTTTCCACCCTTTACATTCTTGAGATTGAGATCACAACCCGAGTATAAGAGGGAGAGCTTATGTTTGTGATGTCACACAATTTGTTTTGTCAATTTGCCATAATTGTGGCAAATATGACACCTATACCTCATATGTATAAGGGATAGAGTTGAAAAAGTTTGCCCACCTGGGAGCCCCAGATGTTTTGGGATTGCAACACTCAGAATTCCCACCAAGATCTCTAATGACCATGTTGGCTGAGAATTCTGAGAGTTTTAGCCAAATATATCTTGGGGGTAACAGCTTGGCAAGTCTGTCTTATGCCAATGTGCAAGTTGGCATTTGGCTATTCAACAGATTTCACATTTCCCCAAATGTTGCAGCACATTTCTTGGCAATTTAAACACGTATTTTTGAACTGATGGGTAAAATATGCATTTAATTATGCACCAAAATTATAGACTTCGAATAATAATATGTAATTTGAGCAAGCATTTTTATTTTTTTTTAATTAAAAACCGATGCAGAAATAGAGCACAATAGAATTAAGGTAAGAACATGCAATAGTGACATGGAAAAGACATAAGCAGATTCCTCCACCTCTAAGCAGATGATATAACATAGATATCGCAGATATCACATAGAGAAAAAAGAGTTGCCCTGGGCAGTGCCCTGTAGATGCAGCTTCATCTATAGTAGGAGCACAATTGATGGACCGGTATCCATTTTTTGTGTTTGCATAGTACACTATCAGAAGTGGTATTTAGTTAGTTCAGACCAGTTGGCCCAAACTGGTAGCGGAAATCTCAGGGGGGGCCTGCCTATGCCATCCTATTTAGGCATGTTTTTGAGGCTGGGTGCATGTGGGGAAGGCATTGTTGTGCAAACCGGACACATGCACGCACAAAGCGAGTGTCAGCATTCCAGAAAACCCCTCTCTTGCAGAAAAGACTCCGAAGCAAACATCTTTCAAAGTTCTTTTACTAGTATAGGTAAACTGGCACAACTCGGGGAACTCCGAATCTAGGGATTCGGGTTTTTCCTCAGTAAGACAAACTCCAAAATCACCACCCCCTTGGCCCCTCTGCTGATCACATGCTCCAATTGCCAACTATCCCATCTCGAGACATCACTCCGGCCACTCCTCCAGATGTAGGCTCGGCCTGACCTTGACTGGCAGGAAGAATGTCATTAATGGCCCCTTCTACCAAATCCCGTGTTCTGTCTCCTTCCCCACTTCGGATTAACGAGCTGGCCTTCAGCCAGTGGATTCACGGCTCTTATCAGTCCTGACAGAGAAATCGCAGCTGCCTGCCAAAGTTCAAACAAATGACTCACGTAGAAAGACTTTCAGCTCTTTTTGAAATGGTTCAGCTAAACTTTTGCTTCCCGTGGAGTGAGAGCAGTCCCAAAGCTCCTTATATATCCTGTGGGGTGGGGCTCCTGCCCCACCCTTCCCTTTGATGACGCCGCCTCTCTAATCTTCTGAAGCACGGGTCAGTCTAAGCTTGATGATTATTATTATCAGCTGTGTCTGAAGACATAGCCTGGGGAAGGGAGGAATCAGGGGATGACGGCCTCATTACATTCTCCGGCTGGTCTGGTTCTGGCTCCTGGAGCCAGGCCAAAGGCATCGGTGCTCCTGAGGTAAGTCTTACCGGCCCTTCGCCCTCACTCTTGAGTCACTTTCGGGCATGGGGCCAGGTTCAGGGGCTGGAGTCACAACTTCCCCCTTCCTACTTTCCCACACATGAGAAAGTGGCAGCGCGGAAGCCTCTAGCCTAGTATGGCTTCCAAAGCTGACAGTAAGTGTGCACATGCGGGGCAAACCGGCAGTAAGATAATTCGAAACCCACTGCTAAACACTATGCCATAAAATTCTGGTCAAAATAAATACTAGCCAGTCTTAGTATGCAAAAGCTGCTATGTCTTTAGCTAACCTGGTTAAGTACGTTACGTGAAGACAGCCTATGGATCGTATGGAGTATACAAAATGGCCATAAAAATTCTTTTCCCCCATGTATGCTTGGAGGTAAGTCGCACCTAAAAAACTTGGCTGACCTTGAAAATAATAATCAGGCTCAGTTAATTATTACTTGAATGGGGGACCACCAGAAAATCACAGCCCTATAGATTGGAGTAAATTTTACAGAGAGAAAGTAACAGAAAATCGGTTCCTCATTGTAGCTAAGAAATCCTAATGGAACTTGGCAGGAGTCATGAATGAAGATGAAAATTTTGCTGTATTTACAGACTAATCCAGTGACTCTCAACCTTAGCAATTTTAAGATGTGTGGACTTCAACTCCCAGAATTCCCCAGCCAGCATGACTGGCTGACTTGGGAATTCTGGGAGTTGAAATCCACACATTTTAAAGTTGCCAAGGTTGAGAAACACTGTTCTTAACAATGATTTAATTTCCAATCTCAGATATAGACAGAAGACCTAGAGTAGGGGAAAGAAATAAAAAAGAAAAGACAGATACTGGAATTTAAAAAAAATATTTAGTTGTTGTTTTGTTTTGTTTGAATTTACTTTAAATTGCTTGAATTCTAATGTTCAAACAATTTATAATATTGAATAAGTCATACTTTTTCAATAAAACTAAGCATACAAAACATGATTAATACCCAAATTAAATGTAATGCAGGAATGAAGGAAAATTTATGTTTGGAAAGACCATTGAGAATTATGGTAAGTATTACCTATACTTTAATTTTTTTCCCTCATGTTTTTTTTCTCATTGCTTCCAAATTTCCAGAATTATGCATCTTTACTGAAATGCTATGCTGTACTTTATACAAATATTAGCAATACGGAGAGGTGGGGAACCCTCACTGATTTCTGCTGGATCAGAACAGCAATTCATATAATCTAATGGTATTCTAAATATATTATTTCTACCAATATCTATAATAAGAAGAGGGAAAGGCAACAGATTTTTGCTTGGTTTGCTAAAATTTAATTACTAAACTTCAGGCCCGGCTGAAAGGGTAGCAACATTTTCTTATTTGTTTTTCCTAAATAAACACGAAACATGACGGATATTCTGTCAGAAGAAATCAAATGGCAAGAGATATAACTTCAAAGAAATAGCTTATAACTCTCCACTGGATGACTAGTAGAAGCCCTTGCAGAAAAATGCAAAATTAAAGCTGTTTGTGGGGAAGGCAAGGCACAATGGTAGAAATGGTGTCTCACCTCATTCTTGTCAACCTTCAAGATTCCCCAAGTATTACAAAGTTGTGTATTCTTTTTTAAAAACAAAACAAAACAACAACCTCTATCGAGAAAAGATGATGCAAGAATGTTAGTCTTTTTTGCAGTAGCAAACTTCCATCATCTTTGCCAATTGGTGTTGGTATCACCCTTTTAAACAATTATCCTGTTTGAGAAGAAGTTAGTAATAGTATTATTACTGATTCTAAGTTGCTGACTTCAATTTTAGTTTTTTAATTCCAACTTTATGCTATGTATACATAATTCAGTTTTGACTGTTTTAAAATGAGGGTTGCATTATGGTTTTTCCTATCTTTTGAATGGTGCTCAATAGAAACTCTGTAAACAAATACATATTTTAGGATATTTACTGCAGTGCCCTCCAGATGGATAAATTTCAAATCTTAGAACTTCTCAATTAGCATAGCCATTTTTCAAAATTTTGTAAAATGAAATCTACATGACTGGAGAATATTCAAGTGGAGAAAGACGGCTTTATTATCTTTATTATCTGAAATCACAGCTTGTGTATCATGTTCCTTAAATTAGATTGAAGAAGAGGCATCCTTTTAAAATACGCAGATTTTGGGAATTTAGATTATAAACCTTCATTTGAGATTATTTACCCTCCATCCAAGTTAAGGAACTCACAGTACTATTTTAACTACTACTACTATTTGAAGGTTGAAGTTGAAAGTCAAATACCTTTGGTGAGAAATAAGGAAGAGTCCTAAAGCATCATCAACTGAACACAGATCACCAGGGTAAGGAACTATGAGACATGTAGTCCTCTTTGACCAAAGACAAAAAACCTTGGTTTCACTCCAGTCTATCTGTTGTGCTACTTACCTGCTTTAATGCAGGTAAGTCTCTTGGCATATTCATTTTCCAGGGTCAATCTATTGATCTGCTTCATCTATATTATCTTGTCCCATGTCATTATTTGAAGCTTGCAACTTTGATTCTGATACTTGGCATTTATTTTTGTAACATCATACAGCTGGAAAAGGCCATTTAAGCTGAGGCCAATATCCCCACTCAAAGCTGAATCCAAATTAAGGTATCTCATAAACACGGCTTTTTACCCTGCACTTGAATCCTTCAAGGAGCCCACCATGTCTCTGGATAATTGCTTCCAATGTCACCTTGATTCTCTCTCCCCCTCTTTCCCCCACTCATCATCTATCACCTTTATTAATTTTATAGATAACTCATGGTAGCGAACGTATCCAACACAACTTCCCTTTCCTATTTTCCTCACAATACCACCCTCTGAGGTAGGTGGGGTTGAGAGAGCATGATCTGGAACGAGCTCCCCCCAGGACTCCGTCAACTTCCGGACCTTCGAACCTTCCGTCGCGAGCTCAAGACACATTTATTCATCTGTGCAGGACTGGCTTAGATTTTAAATTTTACAGGGGTTTTAAATTGATTTTAATATTTATATTTCTATTTTTAATAATAGGGCATTGGAATAAGTTTTTTAAAGATTATTTTAATTTTGTATATTGATGTTTTATATGCCTGTGAACCGCCCTGAGTCCTTTGGGAGATAGGGCGGTATATAAATTTAAATAATAAATAAATAAATAAATAAATAAATAAATGATTGGTCTAAAGTCACCGAGCTGGCTTTCATGATTAAGGCAGAACATATCCTCACAATCTTCTGCTTTCTCGCCTGGTACCTTAACCCACTAGACCAGGGGTCTCCAACCTTGGCAACTTGAAGACTTGTGGACTTCAACCCCCAGAATTCCTGCTGCAAGCTTTGCTGGCTGAGGAATTCTGGGAGTTGAAGTCCACGAGTCTTCAAGTTGCCAGGGTTGGAGACCCCTGCACTACACCAGGGGTGTCAAACTCACGTCGTCATGGCGATGTCACATGATGTATTGGGACTTTCCCCCTCTTCGCTAAACTGGTCTTGGGTGTGGCCAGTGCGTGACACATCGGGCCCACGGGCCAGGCATTTGAGAGCCCTGAATTAGACCAAACTGCTCTTAGGTTTTTGTTCTTACATTCAATTAGAATTCACCTTCCTATCATTTAAGCATTATAATTATCTTTCAATTCTTGCCTTCTGGAAGGTGAGAGAACATGTCTTGCCCTTTTTACATGACAGCGTTCAGTATCATATCCCCATTCATCTGTCTTTTCTTAAAGCTGAACATATCCTCTAGGGCTGAATAAGTAGCAATAAGTAGACTTGAAGAGGAAAAAAATGACTCACAGCACATGTGGGTGTGCGATTCATACCTGTTGATGCTTCTTATATCCAATGCTTCTGTAAGGAATTGCTGAAGTTGTAATATGGGCACCCCCTGTATTATTCATATAGATTTTCCTCTTCAAATCTGACTCATTGCATGGTTGTCATAACCAGTTCCTTCAATTTTTATTTATAGATCTTAATTTCTAGTCCTATGATAATCTTCATGGTCCCTTTTTGAAAGTGTGGTGCTTAAAATTGGATGGTATACTCAAGGCAGGTCTTGATCAATGGTAGTGTGAAACACACAGCTCCATAAATCACACTGGCTTTAACTCCCTTATGGTTCCTCTAGTATTTGCAGTCCAGCTCTGATGTTTAATCCATGTTTTATGGACTAGAACAATCTCAGGTCTCTTTGCTTCATGCACTGTTTTATGCCGCGAGAGAGGTGCCTTGGTGTATTCAAAGTTTCTTGACCACTTAATATTTTACACTAAAAAAAATAATTTACAGAAAGTGGGGGGAAAACCCCATCATATTTATTTTCAAGAAACTGAGTCTTAAATAAGTGCTATACTCTTTTCTTAGACAGCTCATTGTAACGCTCATTGGACAGCTCATTGTAACGCTTTGAAAATATAACATAACATAACATAATAACAGAGTTGGAAGGGACCTTGGAGGTCTTCTAGTCCAACCCCCTGCCGAGGCAGGAAACCCTACACCATTTCAGACAAATGGCTATCCAACATTTTCTTAAAACTTTCCAGTCTTGGATCATTTACAACTTCTGCAGGCAAATTGTTCCACTTATTGATTGTTCTAACTATGCATACTTGCAGAGAAAAAAAGGCAAAAGTACACAGGATTACTAAGTCATTCTAGATGGAACTAGAAAGGAAAACTATTTTTAGGCACCTCTAGCAGCCATTTTGAGAGGATATATATATATATATATTTTGTTTACATTTATACCCCGCCCTTCTCCGAAGACTCAGGGTGGCTTACAATGTATAAGGCAATAGTCTCATTCTATTTGTATATTTTTTACAAAGTCAACTTATTGCCCCCCCCCCAACAATCTGGGTCCTCATTTTACCTACCTTATAAAGGGTGGAAGGCTGAGTCAACCTTGGGCCGGGCTCGAACCTGCAGTAATTGCAGGCTTTGTGTTCTAATAACAGGCTTCTCTATTGCCTGAGCTATCCCGGCCCATGTTTTCCAGTGGTGACCAGCAGCCAAACAGGTTGGGGACGCATGACGCTGTGGCATCTACAACACATAGGGTAAGGACTGTAATGATTTCCGTGTAGGACAGCCAGGCAGAAGACTAGCAGAGCACATTTTTAAATTTTATAATTTTATAAATTTTAGAGAGTTTAATTTTAATGGTATATTGTTTTTAAATTTTAGCCGATATATAATAAGTTTTTTAATCTTTGTTTTATTTTTATTTATAGATCTTAATTTCTAGTCCTACGATAATCTTCATGGTCCCTTTTTGAAAGTGTGGTGCTTAAAATTGGATGGTATACTCAAGGCAGGTCTTGATCAATGGTAGTGTGAAACACACAGCTCCATAAATCACACTGGCTTACACTCCCTTATGGTTCCTCTAGTATTTGCAGTCCAGCTCTGATGTTTAATCCATGTTTTATGGACTAGAACAATCTCAGGTCTCTTTGCTTCATGCACTGTTTTATGCCGCGAGAGAGGTGCCTTGGTGTATTCAAAGTTTCTTGACCACTTAATATTTTACACTAAAAAAAATAATTTACAAAAAGAGGGGGGGAAAACTCCATCATATTTATTTTCAAGAAACTGAGTCTTAAATAAGTGCTATACTCTTTTCTTAGACAGCTCATTGTAACGCTCATTGGACAGCTCATTGTAATGCTCATTGGACAGCTCATTGTAACGCTCATTGGACAGCTCATTGTAACGCTCATTGGACAGCTCATTGTAACGCTCATTGGACAGCTCATTGTAACGCTCATTGGACAGCTCATTGTAACGCTCATTGGACAGCTCATTGTAACGCTCATTGGACAGCTCATTGTAACGCTCATTGGACAGCTCATTGTAACGCTCATTGGACAGCTCATTGTAACGCTCATTGGACAGCTCATTGTAACGCTCATTGGACAGCTCATTGTAACGCTCATTGGACAGCTCATTGTAACGCTCATTGGACAGCTCATTGTAACGCTCATTGGACAGCTCATTGTAACGCTCATTGGACAGCTCATTGTAACGCTCATTGGACAGCTCATTGTAACGCTCATTGGACAGCTCATTGTAACGCTCATTGGACAGCTCATTGTAACGCTCATTGGACAGCTCATTGTAACGCTCATTGGACAGCTCATTGTAACGCTCATTGGACAGCTCATTGTAACGCTCATTGGACAGCTCATTGTAACGCTCATTGGACAGCTCATTGTAACGCTCATTGGACAGCTCATTGTAACGCTCATTGGACAGCTCATTGTAACGCTCATTGGACAGCTCATTGTAACGCTCATTGGACAGCTCATTGTAACGCTCATTGGACAGCTCATTGTAACGCTCATTGGACAGCTCATTGTAACGCTCATTGGACAGCTCATTGTAACGCTCATTGGACAGCTCATTGTAACGCTCATTGGACAGCTCATTGTAACGCTCATTGGACAGCTCATTGTAACGCTCATTGGACAGCTCATTGTAACGCTCATTGGACAGCTCATTGTAACGCTCATTGGACAGCTCATTGTAACGCTCATTGGACAGCTCATTGTAACGCTCATTGGACAGCTCATTGTAACGCTCATTGGACAGCTCATTGTAACGCTCATTGGACAGCTCATTGTAACGCTCATTGGACAGCTCATTGTAACGCTCATTGGACAGCTCATTGTAACGCTCATTGGACAGCTCATTGTAACGCTCATTGGACAGCTCATTGTAACGCTCATTGGACAGCTCATTGTAACGCTCATTGGACAGCTCATTGTAACGCTCATTGGACAGCTCATTGTAACGCTCATTGGACAGCTCATTGTAACGCTCATTGGACAGCTCATTGTAACGCTCATTGGACAGCTCATTGTAACGCTCATTGGACAGCTCATTGTAACGCTCATTGGACAGCTCATTGTAACGCTCATTGGACAGCTCATTGTAACGCTCATTGGACAGCTCATTGTAACGCTCATTGGACAGCTCATTGTAACGCTCATTGGACAGCTCATTGTAACGCTCATTGGACAGCTCATTGTAACGCTCATTGGACAGCTCATTGTAACGCTCATTGGACAGCTCATTGTAACGCTCATTGGACAGCTCATTGTAACGCTCATTGGACAGCTCATTGTAACGCTCATTGGACAGCTCATTGTAACGCTCATTGGACAGCTCATTGTAACGCTCATTGGACAGCTCATTGTAACGCTCATTGGACAGCTCATTGTAACGCTCATTGGACAGCTCATTGTAACGCTCATTGGACAGCTCATTGTAACGCTCATTGGACAGCTCATTGTAACGCTCATTGGACAGCTCATTGTAACGCTCATTGGACAGCTCATTGTAATGCTCATTGGACAGCTCATTGTAACGCTTTGAAAATATAACATAACATAACATAATAATAGAGTTGGAAGGGACCTTGGAGGTCTTCTGCCCCTGCCGAGGCAGGAAACCCTACACCATTTCAGACAAATGGCTATCCAACATTTTCTTAAAAATTTCCAGTCTTGGAGCATTTACAACTTCTGCAGGCAAATTGTTCCACTTATTGATTGTTCTAACTATGCATACTTGCAGAGAAAAAAAGGCAAAAGTACACAGGATTACCAAGTCATTCTAGATGGAACTAGAAAGGAAAACTATTTTTAGGCACCTCTAGCAGCCATTTTGAGAGGATATATATATATTTTGTTTACATTTATACCCGCCCTTCTCCGAAGACTCAGGGTGGCTTACAATGTATAAGGCAATAGTCTCATTCTATTTGTATATTGTTCTATTTTTTATTATGGCTGTGAACCGCCTGAGTGGCCAGTACCAGCCAGGAAGGGCACGGGTCCAGTAAACATGTCGTGCCGCAGCCTCCCCAACAACCTGTCCACGCCCTCGGAGCCACAGGGTCAAACTCATCCCAAATGGACTCAACAAGACGTGCCTCCTCTCCCTCGCTTGGATCATCCCAATTTCGGTCCAGACCGTCCCTCAGCTGAGCGATTTTATCGATAGATAACCACTAAACTCCTCGGCTCGTCCCTGCAAGGGTCATCCCGCACCTCCTGATGTAGGAGAGAGCGGGTCACCAAACAGGGCGGCCGGGCGGTTATCTGCCGACGCAATGAGGGTGGAGGCGAGGAACGCCTCGCTTCCTCATTGCCACTAGGTAGGTCCTAGAATAGGACCCAACTAGTGTCCGATCAGCTCGGAGCGACTGGACCTCCAGGTGCTCTCAGGCGTCTTCTCCGGCGTTTCATCTCCCTCAGCCCCTCGGAGTACCAAGGGGCCGGACGAGATCTACGCCGGGTCAGAGGCCGCAAAGGCACGACACGGTCCAAGGCCCCAGCCGCGGCCTGTTCCCAGGCCACGACCAGTTCCTCAGTCGTGCCGTGGGCCAGTTCCTCAGGGAATGGCCCAAGCTCCGTCAGGAACCTCTCGGGGTCCATCAGGCGCCTGGGACGGTACCACCGTATAGTAATAATAATAATAATAATAATAATAATAATAATAATAATAATAATAATAATAATAATAATAATAGTAATCCATGAACTCCAAATAGCACTGAGAAGTCATGATAAAAATTCCTTAATCTCACAGCACATGGACAAACTCAACCATAGTTTCAACTGGGAAACTCTGAGCATTCTAGATTAGGTCTCAACCTTGTCAACTTTAAGACTTGCAGACTTCAACTCCCAGAGTTCCTCAGCCAGCAAAGCTGGCTGAGGAACTCTGGGAGTTGAAGTCCGCAAGTCTTAAAGTTGACAAGGTTGGAGACCCCTGTTCTAGCCCAAGCTACAGTTCTAAAACCTAGGAAATTCCTGGAAGCTTGGCATTCAGACAAAGTGGCCGTCAATAGACATATAGAAATAAACTGTATTTACACATGATTCAGAAGAGATAATAAAAAAGTGAGGAAGGAAACAAAAAGACCAGAACACATCCTCTCCAGCAGCCTATGCCCAGATAAATAGGGATCAAGAAACTACCAAGGACAAAAACCACACCATCATCAACACTGGCAGGGAAGCCTCAAAGGTGTTTTTCCAAAAGGCAACTGGACTTTCTTGGGTTTTTCTTTTCCCTTAAAAACATTTTGCTTCTCATCCAAGAAGCTTCTTCAGTTCTGGAGAACAGAAGGAGTTTCTTGAATGAGAAGCAAAATGTTTTCATGGGGAAAAATAAAAAAACCCCATGAAATCCAGTTGCCTTTTGGAAAAGCACCTTTGGGACAACCATAATAATAATAATAATAATAGTAATCCATGAACTCCAAATAGCACTGAGAAGTCATGATAAAATTCCTTAATCTCACAGCACATGGACAAACTCAACCATAGTTTCAACTGGGAAACTCTGAGCATTCTAGACCAGGGTCTCAACCTTGTCAACTTTAAGACTTGCAGACTTCAACTCCCAGAGTTCCTCAGCCAGCAAAGCTCTGGGAGTTGAAGTCCACAAGTCTTAAAGTTGACAAGGTTGAGACTGGACGATAATTACCCAAAATAGCTGGGTCCAGGAGGGCTTTAAGGAGGGTCTCACCACCGCCTCTTTCAAGGCGGCAGGAAAACCCTTCCAACAAAGAAGCGTTGATAATCCTCTGAGCCAGCCTCGTGTCACCGCCTGAGTGGCCAGTACCAGCCAGGAAGGGCACGGGTCCAGTAAACATGTCGTGCCGTGGGCCAGTTCCTCAGTCGTGCCGTGGGCCAGTTCCTCAGTCGTGCCGTGGGCCAGTTCCTCAGGGAATGGCCCAAGCTCCGTCAGGAACCTCTCGGGGTCCATCAGGCGCCTGGGACGGAACCACCGTATAGTAATAATAATAATAATAATAATAATAATAATAATAATAATAATAATAATAATAATAATAATAATAATAATAATCCATGAACTCCAAATAGCACTGAGAAGTCATGATAAAAATTCCTTAATCTCACAGCACATGGACAAACTCAACCATAGTTTCAACTGGGAAACTCTGAGCATTCTAGATTAGGTCTCAACCTTGTCAACTTTAAGACTTGCAGACTTCAACTCCCAGAGTTCCTCAGCCAGCAAAGCTCTGGGAGTTGAAGTCCACAAGTCTTAAAGTTGACAAGGTTGGAGACCCCTGTTCTAGCCCAAGCTACAGTTCTAAAACCTAGGAAATTCCTGGAAGCTTGGCATTCAGACAAAGTGGCCGTCAATAGACATATAGAAATAAACTGTATTTACACATGATTCAGAAGAGATAATAAAAAAGTGAGGAAGGAAACAAAAAGACCAGAACACATCCTCTCCAGCAGCCTATGCCCAGATAAATAGGGATCAAGAAACTACCAAGGACAAAAACCACACCATCATCAACACTGGCAGGGAAGCCTCAAAGGTGTTTTTCCAAAAGGCAACTGGACTTTCTTGGGTTTTTTTTCCCCTTAAAAACATTTTGCTTCTCATCCAAGAAGCTTCTTCAGTTCTGGAGAACAGAAGGAGTTTCTTGAATGAGAAGCAAAATGTTTTCAAGGGGAAAAATAAAAAAACCCATGAAATCCAGTTGCCTTTTGGAAAAGCACCTTTGGGACAACCATAATAACCTGGATGATTGAGAATCTACGTAGACTGGTAGGGAAGCTATTGTGTATAAGCAGGAAACAAACCTTACTCTCACTCAAACTGATGATGTTATCTAGTTCAGGGGTCACCAACCTTTCGGATCTCAGGGACCACTAAATTCATAATTTTAAATCCTGTGGACCACGAATGTGATCTGCCTAATGAGTGGCTGGGTGGGTGTGGCTAGGTGGTCATGTGACTTGGTGGGCGTGGCCAACTCCTTGCTTCCCTCCTTAGGGCCCCAACAGGAAGCTGTTGTTGGAGCTAAGCAGCCACCATGAGAAAGAGTTGGCAAAACAGCTCAGTTCAAATTGGATCTGACCGACAAGGAGGTTCAGTAGAAGCATCTCACTGAGGACTACGAGCATAGGCTTTCCAAGCAGAGGGAAGACGTGCCAGAGTGTAAGGCCAGGTAACGGCTCCTGGAGGCTCAGCAGGCTGAGATGGTCAGCCAGTTCCAGGCCATGATGCAGTCCCAATGGAACAAGCTCCTCCGGCTCTTTGCCACCAGCTGCACTACCCTCCAGCCTTTGCCCAAAGCCCTGCACCTGTTCTGTCCCCCTCCTCAGTCCGGGAGACACAAGCGATGACTTAATTAGCCGGCAAATCAGTCCACAGCAACTATCAGCTCTGGCAGCAAACTAGCAAGCGCGGTGAGTCAGCCAGGAAACCAGGAACAAACAGGACTTCAGCTCTAGTTCTCTCCCTCTAAGCAGTTGATTTGCCCACCACGAAGTGGTATAGCAGCCCTTGCTGCTTTTATATCCTGTGGGGTGTGGCTCCATGACTCAGCACTTCCTAGGACTGCCCCACCCCTGCTTCTGTTGTTCCCGCCTCTCCTGCCTATGAAACCTAGGGTCCAGCCAGGCCTGATTGCCATCAGCCGGGTCTGGAGGCGTGGCGTGGATGGGGGAAACAGTCAGGGGATGAAGGCCTTGTTATCTCCTCCACTTGGCCTGGCTCTGGCTCCTGGAGCTGAGCTAGGGAAGCCGGTGCTCCAGAGGTAAGTCCTGATGGCCGTTCCCCCTCACTTTCCGAGTCAGTTTCTGGCAGGGAGCCCGGCTTGGGGGGTGCAGACACAACAGCACCAGGAGGCCGAAGCAGACCCAAAGTCAGAACTTCTGCCCCTCTGACCCACACAAGAAAATCCAGAAGGGGGAGAGTCTCTGCAGCAACACAAACATTCATTGCACATATCCGTGCCAGGGGCCGAAGTTTGAGGACCCCTGATTTAGTGCAATATTAAAAATCCAAATAATTTTTCTGCGGACCACCAAAATTTTTCCATGGACCAACAGTGGTTTATGGACCACCAGTTGGCGACCGCTGATCCAGTTGGGAAAATGAAACATCCACAAGCAAACAACCAAACTTGGAGAGCACCAAGGGCTCGACAGAAGGCATCTCTTGCTTCATCACTGCCATCGGTCAGGATAATAGAGTCAGATGGAGTGTTCCTTACCCAAACTATAGAGTTAGCAAATGGGCATAAAACATTGTTAGATAAAAGGTCACGGAGTCCCATGTGCAAGGAGCTAAGTAAAATATAAAGCATCTATGATAACGTAGACACTGCCAGCACTTTCTCTCATCCCAGACATTGATGAAGATTTCCCAGGAACTTTATATCAAGGTATAGAACAGGAAATAAGCACTGCTTCCAGCTGAATTAAATACACTCTCCAAGCTCAATTAAATGAGTTCTACTTCAACCTGTGAATAATATTTCTAAGCCGATAGAAAGTTTATGGAGGTAATAAGTTGGATGTATGTGACAGCAAGATTAAAAAAATATATATTCTGTGTAATTGCTGCCTGGCAGTTAAAGCCTAGTTCTACCTAACTAGATGTCAGTCAAGATGCAGCCCAATTCTATTGTGAGTTTAATTTTTCCGCCTAAGATAACCATAAATCTCCCATTCTGGGTATCAAATCATGGTCTCAAGACCTCTGGTCTCTTATAGCTTACAGTAAGGTCTGCCATTGCTTATTTGCTTATCCATTGACAAATTTTTTGATGTACAAATTGGTGCTGGAGCATTGTCTTTCAGGATTTAAAACTAAGCACAATTATGCATATGCACCTAGCTAGCTTTCTCTTCTTCCCTTGGTTCCTCTTGGTCTCTTTTCTATCTCCACATTGTTGTTGTTTTTAATTTTTTGGCCAGAGTAGTCAAGTTCAAAGGAGAAAACTTGACTTAAATTCCCCATTCCAAATTCAGCTTAAATTCCCCATTCCAAATTCAGCTTAAATTCTCCATTCCAAATTGAGCTTTCTCCAAGGCATCTCATAATGACTCAAAAATTAATTTGGGGTATATCAATTCTTCCGGCTGTTTCTAAATAAACTGATGTACCCCATTATCTATGACTATGTCACTTCCCAAGTTTTTTTTTTTTAAATTATACACCACCTGGAGTCATGTCTATAGGTGAATAGCTATATAAATTTGATAAATAATAAAATAAAGTATGTTCCCACAACTGAAGGTCAGGATTGTGCCTATTGTGTATTTCCAAGGATCTGCTAAGAGCAATAAAAAGAAATTCTCTTGCTTAGAGTTGAGATAGATGTACCTGCTTTGTTATTTCTTCAGAAATTACTCTGAATTGATCCATGTTGTCCCAGTCTATGATCTTCACATTCTAAAGAAACCTATTTATTTAGCCTCTCAACTCCCGATAGACCCCTGGTGTTATTCTTACACCTCATCTGGTGAACTGTGATAGTCTGCCTTCATTGTTCATGATTTTTAGATGTAAGTACTGTGTACGTACAACAGCTCCTGAAATTGATATTCTCATCAAGTCACTTTTTATGAAGAAAAAAAAAATCTGCATTTCAACTTTCTATCTAACTTTTCATTTTTTCAACGTGCTGATTATATGTCTCTAAAACTTCTCTCTATTTTTAAGTTTGTTGGATATATGTCTGTCTATGTGTCAGACTTCCTTCCCAACAATCTGGATTGGAAGCAATTGTTCCAAACCACCACCCACCCAAAAAAAAAAACACACTCTCCACAATTCTCTCAGACCTCTTATCAGGAAAATTTGCTAAAAGGAATTTTAAACTTACAATACAACAATTCTAGTGTGTATTCTTTCAACTGAGATCCTATATATAGGCAATCTAACATGACAAAACACGGGTCTATTTTCTCACACTTTTGTTGTAAAATGGAGTAGAGTTATCTTTTTCAGGAGATTGAGGCAATCTATACCTGCTGATTGTTTTGGCAACTGCTGCCAGACTGCTTATCAGCATGAAAAATTATTCTCACAATATGCAGGTATGCATAAAGCAGTGAAGCAGGATGCATAATAACATCTTTTAAAGTAAAACTTTATTACCATTTTTCCCCCCTGTTGATCTTGTAATAACTGGAGGGGAGGAGGCCAGGAAGCAGTTGGGACAGACTATTTTTTTCCCTTGAATTGGCATTGCTAGTTTACCATCTTTTATGTCCCATTAAACTACAGATTAAAGGAATGACATGAGGGAATTATACAAATGAGATGACTGATAGCCTTGCGTTAGATGCCATTTGCATGACATCATGATGCTATGCCATCATTGAGACACAACTGTGACTTGTAATGAACAGCTGTGCTAGGACTCAAAGTATTATCTATCAAACATCTTCCTAATGTGAAGCACACCTGGAGTACTATTCTTACAATAGCTGGGAATGGAAGCCAATGGACAGGTGTGGGAGGAAAAGACATTCCTAGTTCTCCTTGATCATTCAACTGCCTATACCAGAGGAGTCAAACTCCATTTCATTAAGGGCTGCATCAGGGTTGTGTTTGACCTTGGAGGGCCAAGGGGGAGGGGTGTGTGATTGAGGGTGGGCATGGCCATGGCCAGCTCAATGTCACTCACGTCGGGTTCACCTGTGGTGGCCAAGTACTAAGGCAGGACTTCCCTGAGACTCTCCCTCACTCTCCTTATAATCTCCTTCCTTCCTTTTCTTCTTTTTCCTTCCCTCTTCCTTCTCCTTTCTTCTTCCTCCCCCTCTTTCCTTATTTTTCCTTCCTTGCTCTCTTCCCATCTTTTTCTTTCCTCTTTCCCCTTCTCCTTTCCTGTCCCTTCTTGCATGCTCAAATGCAAAAGGGGAAACATTTCTCCCTTTGTTTTGTTTTTAGTTTGTTTTGCTAGCCCTCTGCCAGTGAAAACGGAGCTCTGTTTTCAGCCTGGACAGTCTCCTGCAGCCCTCTGCCAGTGAAAATGGAGCCCATGGCAGAGGCACCGAGAGCTGGTCCTTTGCTATTTCCAGGCTTGCTCTGTGGGCCAGATCTAAGTAACCTGGGGCCCGGATTTGGATCACGGGCCTTGAGTTTGACACACCTGGACTACACTAGCGATACCTGATTCCTCAGCTTCTTGTGTCAAGCTTTGTCTTAAAACTGAAAGTACTTTCTTTCCCAAATATAATTCTCTCAAATTTTCTTTAGTAATATTTAGTTAATAAAAAAGGAATGGGAGTTACAAAAATTCTGGCATCTACACCAGGGGTGAAATGCTCCCATTTCGGACCAGATCCGCCGATCCGGTAGCAATGCTGGCAGGTGGTTCGGAGAAATGGTAGCAAAAATCTCTGCCCCCCCCATGCCCAGCTGAGCCATGCAATCATCAGAGCTTTTTTTTTCTTTTAAAAGCATTTTTTACAACCTCTTTGGCCAAATAGGTTGTAAAAAATGCTTTTAAAAAGTTAAAAAAACCCTCTGACAATCCCAGCTGAGCTGCCTGATCATTAGAAGCTTTTTTTTTTAACTTTTAAAAGTATTTTTTTCTACAACCTCTTTGGCCGAATAGGTTGTAAAAAAAATGCTTTTAAAAGGTAAAAAAGAGAGGCTTTGATGATCACAGTTGAGCTCTGTGATCATCAGAGTTTTTTTTTTAAAAGCATTTTTACAACCTCCTTGGCTGAATAAGTTGTAAAAATGCTTTAAAAAGTTAAAAAAACCTCTGACAATCCCAGCTGAGCCATGCAATCATCAGAGCTTTTTTTTTTAAAAGCATTTTTACAACCTCTTTGGCCAAATAGGTTGTAAAAATGCTTTAAAAGGTAAAAAGAGAGGCTTTGATGATCACAGTTGAGCTACGCGATCATCAGAGCCTTTTTTTTTACTTTTAAAAGCATTTTTTACAACCTCCTTGGCTGAATAAGTTGTAAAAATGCTTTAAAAAGTTAAAAACCTCTGACAATCCCAGCTGAGCCATGCAATCATCAGAGCTTTTTTTTTTAAAAGCATTTTTACAACCTCTTTGGCCGAATAGGTTGTAAAAATGCTTTAAAAAGTTAAAAACCTCTGACAATCCCAGCTGAGCTGCCTGATCATTAGAAGCTTTTTAACTTTTAAAGTATTTTTCTACAACCTCTTTGGCCAAATAGGTTGTAAAAATGCTTTAAAAAGTTAAAAACCTCTGACAATCCCAGCTGAGCCATGCAATCATCAGAGCCTTTTTTTTACTTTTAAAAGCATTTTTACAACCTCCTTGGCTGAATAAGTTGTAAAAATGCTTTAAAAGGTAAAAAGAGAGGCTTTGATGATCACAGTTGAGCTACGCGATCATCAGAGCTTTTTTTCTTTTAAAAGCATTTTTACAACCTCCTTGGCTGAATAAGTTGTAAAAATGCTTTAAAAAGTTAAAAACCTCTGACAATCCCAGCTGAGCTGCCTGATCATTAGAAGCTTTTTAACTTTTAAAAGCATTTTTTACAACCTCTTTGGCCAAATAGGTTGTAAAAAATCCTTTTAAAAAGTTAAAAAAAACCTCTGACAATCCCAGCTGAGCTGCCTGATCATTAGAAGCTTTTTAACTTTTAAAGTATTTTTCTACAACCTCTTTGGCCAAATAGGTTGTAAAAATGATTTTAAAAGTATTTTTCTACAACCTCTTTGGCCAAATAGGTTGTAAAAATGCTTTAAAAAGTTAAAAACCTCTGACAATCCCAGCTGAGCTGCCTGATCATTAGAAGCTTTTTAACTTTTAAAGTATTTTTCTACAACCTCTTTGGCCAAATAGGTTGTAAAAATGCTTTAAAAAGTTAAAAACCTCTGACAATCCCAGCTGAGCTGCCTGATCATTAGAAGCTTTTTAACTTTTAAAAGTAAAACTTTATTACCATTTTTCCCCCCTGTTGATCTTGTAATAACTGGAGGGGAGGAGGCCAGGAAGCAGTTGGGACAGACTATTTTTTTCCCTTGAATTGGCATTGCTAGTTTACCATCTTTTATGTCCCATTAAACTACAGATTAAAGGAATGACATGAGGGAATTATACAAATGAGATGACTGATAGCCTTGCGTTAGATGCCATTTGCATGACATCATGATGCTATGCCATCATTGAGACACAACTGTGACTTGTAATGAACAGCTGTGCTAGGACTCAAAGTATTATCTATCAAACATCTTCCTAATGTGAAGCACACCTGGAGTACTATTCTTACAACAGCTGGGAATGGAAGCCAATGGACAGGTGTGGGAGGAAAAGACATTCCTAGTTCTCCTTGATCATTCAACTGCCTACACCAGATGAGTCAAACTCCATTTCATTAAGGGCTGCATCAGGGTTGTGTTTGACCTTGGAGGGCCAAGGGGGAGGGGTGTGTGATTGAGGGTGGGCGTGGCCATGGCCAGCTCAATGTCACTCACGTCGGGTTCACCTGTGGTGGCCAAGTACTAAGGCAGGACTTCCCTGAGACTCTCCCTCACTCTCCTTATAATCTCCTTCCTTCCTTTTCTTCTTTTTCCTTCCCTCTTCCTTCTCCTTTCTTCTTCCTCCCCCTCTTTCCTTATTTTTCCTTCCTTGCTCTCTTCCCATCTTTTTCTTTCCTCTTTCCCCTTCTCCTTTCCTGTCCCTTCTTGCATGCTCAAATGCAAAAGGGGAAACATTTCTCCCTTTGTTTTATTTTTAGTTTGTTTTGCTAGCCCTCTGCCAGTGAAAACGGAGCTCTGTTTTCAGCCTGGACAGTCTCCTGCAGCCCTCTGCCAGTGAAAATGGAGCCCATGGCAGAGGCACCGAGAGCTGGTCCTTTGCTATTTCCAGGCTTGCTCTGTGGGCCAGATCTAAGTAACCTTGGGCCCGGATTTGGATCACCGGCCTTGAGTTTGACACACCTGGACTACACTAGCGATACCTGAGTCCTCAGCTTCTTGTGTCAAGCTTTGTCTTAAAACTGAAAGTACTTTCTTTCCCAAATATAATTCTCTCAAATTTTCTTTAGTAATATTTAGTTAATAAAAAAGGAATGGGAGTTACAAAAATTCTGGCATCTACACCAGGGGTGAAATGCTCCCATTTCGGACCAGATCCGCCGATCCGGTAGCAATGCTGGCAGGTGGTTCGGAAAAATGGTAGCAAAAATCTCTGCCCCCCCCCATGCCCAGCTGAACCATGCAATCATCAGAGCTTTTTTTTTCTTTTAAAAGCATTTTTTACAACCTCTTTGGCCAAATAGGTTGTAAAAAATGCTTTTAAAAAGTTAAAAAAAACCTCTGACAATCCCAGCTGAGCTGCCTGATCATTAGAAGCTTTTTTTTTACTTTTAAAAGTATTTTTTTCTACAACCTCTTTGGCCGAATAGGTTGTAAAAAAAAATGCTTTTAAAAGGTAAAAAAGAGAGGCTCTGATGATCACAGTTGAGCTACGCGATCATCAGAGCCTTTTTTTTTTACTTTTAAAAGCATTTTTTACAACCTCCTTGGCTGAATAAGTTGTAAAAAAATGATTTTAAAAGTAAAAAAAAAAAGATTGTGCGTCATAGCTGATCACCCCCTCCGCGCTGTTCTACTTACCCCATGCCTCCTTTTGGCAAGCATTGCGCGCGCACACCTCGCATTTGGTGTGGTGTGCACTGCGCATGCACACGCAACGCACATGAGCAGCCAGCGAACCGGTAGTAAACCGGTTCAGATTTCACCACTGATCTACACCCCAAATGCACCCAATATAACATATAAGAGTGCATTTGAGGTGCAAATCTTTTCCACTTTTTTTTTTTTTTAACTGACTTTCTGAGAACCAGAAAACTGGTACTGTAGGTCTGTTCCCTGATAATGAAGATGCCTGCACGTAGCTATTTATACGGCTGTCTCCTAAATCTTTAACAATCTGGGATGGTTCCAGTTAAATAGGACAGTGAGAGGCTGCAAAGTTCAGTCTCAGACTCTTTATTTCTAACAGTGCTTCTTTGCAAAACATATACCTGCCTCAGGCATTCTGCAAACATAAACATGGTACATGCCTGCAGCCCCATGTTTTGTTTGAAATTGTGGACTCCTGCCTGCCCAAAACATGGAAAAAAGTTGGAATCATGAAGTTCATGTTGGGAAAAGCATGCGCAGAAGCAGCGCCGACACCCATGAGCGAACCGGTAGCGACGGGATTTGAAACCCACTACTGAATGGAATGGAATAGAATTCTTTATTGGCCAAGTGTGATTGGACACACAAGGAATTTGTCTTTGGTGCATATGATCTCAATGTACATCAAAAGAAAAAAAATACATTCATCAGGAATCATAAGATACAACCCTTAGTGATAGTCATAGGTTACTAATAAGCAATCAAATCATACTAGGAAACAAATAAAACAATACAAATCATAGAGATACAAGCAACAAGGTTATAGTCATAAGTGGGAGGAGATAGGTAATAGGAAAGGTGAGAAGAAGAAGAGTAATACAGGCTTAGTAAATTGTTTGACAGTGTTGTGGGAATTAGTTGTTTAGCAGAATGATGGCGTTTTGGAAAAAAACTGTTCTTGTGTCTAGTTGTTATGGTGTGCAGTGCTTGTTGTTATTAGTTGCGAAGTCATGTCCGACCCATCACGACCCCATGGACAACGTTCCTCCAGGCCTTCCTGTCCTCTACCAACCTCTGGAGTCCATTTTAGCTCATGCCAACTGCTTCAGTGAATCCAGCCAACTCATTCTCTGTCGTCCCACTCTTCTTTTGCCCTCAATCTTTCCCAGCATTAGGCTCTTCTCCAGTGAGTTGTTTAGCAGAGTGATGGCATTCAGGAAGAACCTCCCTTGTGTCTAGTTGTTCTGGTGTGCAGTGCCCTACAGCAGTGATGGTGAACCTATGGCATGCGTGCCACTTGCCATATCAGTCATATCAATGGGCATGCGCATGCTGGCCAGCTGATTTTTGGGCCTTCTAGGACCACCAGAGAAACAGGCTGTTTCTTCCCCCCACCCCACCTCATGGCATGCGATGGCAAAAAAGTTAGCCATCACTGCCCTATAGCATCATTTTGAGAGTAGAAGTTGAAACAATTTATGTCCAGGATATGAGGGGTCTGTAGATATTTTCACAGCCCTCTTTTTGACTCGTGCAATATACAGGTCCTCAATGGAAGGCAAATTGGTAGCCATTGTTTTTTAACAATTAAAATTTTAAATAATGATCTTTTTGTTTGTTTGTTTAGGCCACCAATTTCCCTTTGGGTAATTGAATATTTGTGACTGATCACAATTACCATAAAAGGCCTTTTGTGGACAAGGCATGTGTCCGTGCGGTAGCTGCTTTGAGAGGGCGTTCAAAACTAGCTCCCCAAATGTCAAAAAGTTCTACCAGTTGTCCTCAACGTTCCTATTCTTTGAGTGTTTCTATTCTTCCTATTTTTTCTTCTATTGGAGACACAGTTCCAGTTGCTCTACTGTTATTATCTGGTAATTCTAGCAGAAAGGTATTTCAATATTTCAAAAGATCTATTTTTAGACATAATTTGTTTGTCTCCGTTTAAATCAGTAATCGCCTGTCTTGTACCTTTGGCATTAGAGTGCATTTTCGAAAGCCAGCATTCCAAAATAAAGAGAACTTTCCAGGGGTCCCTGACACAATGGGGGGGAAAAGTGAAGCTTCTATACTCGGCAGAGTAAGAAATAAACATGATTCATAATGATAAGCTACTTTTAGAAATACAGTCTGATGTCTAGCCACAATGTAATTAAGGACCTCTGAGCCTTCCAGAAGAGTGGCATTTACTCTGAAATAATCACAATTACAGTACAAAATAATGACAATGAACCGCCACTCCAGCAAAGCAATTGGGTTTGTTGCTTGTTTTTTTTTTTTTTTAAATCCCGAAAGAAGGAAAGAAATAATTTCCTAACAGATACAAATACATTTAAGAAGTGCTTGGGTGAAGCTGCCATGACAGATTGGTTGAAATGCTGTGACATCTCCTGGAAATTTCCTCGGTTGCCATTGGCCAAACTTCCATAACAGAATGCAGGGCAGCAAGAAAAAGATACAATAGTAATCTGTGCAACAACAACAACAACAACAAAAGGATCTGAAAATAACAAGAAAAAAAACAAGAGGGGTTGAAAAGCAAAGTTTGGGCATTTGAGGTACTCTGGAGCAGAGGCAGTGATGGGTTTCAAATTTTTTTACTACTGGTTCTGTGGGTGTGGCTTGGTGAGTGTGTCTTGGTGGGTGTTTCAGGGGAAGGATACTGTAAAATCCCCATTCCCTCCCGATCAGCTGGGACTCAGGTGGCAGAGAATAGATCGGGGCGGGGCCAGTCAAAATTTTTACTATCTGTTCTCCGAACTACTCAAAATTTCCGCTACTGGTTCTCCAGAACTGGTCAGAACCTGCTGAAACCCACCTCTGAGCAGGGGTCTCCAACCTTGCTAACTTTAAGCCTGAAGGACTTCAACTCCCAGAATTTCCCTGGCTGGGGAATTCTGGGAGTTGAAGTCCTCCAGACTTAAAGTTGCTAAGGTTGGAGACCGTTGCTCTGGAGTATTGCAAGGGATGAAAAGAGATGATAGATTAGAGCTAGGCTATCAAACTCATAGCCCACGGGCCAGATGTGTCACATGCTGGCCACACCCAGTTTAGAAAAGGGGGGGAGTCGCGATGTCACATGACACCGCTGTGACGCCATCAGTTTGACACCTCTGGACTAGAGAATGAATAGGAAGGAAAGTTTCCACAGTGGTGATGGCAGATATGGACAGGTAGAAGGAATGGAACTGGTACCCAAAAAGTCAAGATGATGCCTTGCAACCAGACAATTCGAGACCCTTCCCCTCCCCCCCTTTTTTTGATGTGTCATTCTTCTCTTTTCCTTACCACATGCTGGAAAAGTGTAATCTCCCTTTTTTTAAAAAAAAAAAATATCCCAACCAGCAGAAAGTAAGAAGGGACCAAGATCAGGTCATTTTGGTAAGGTCATCTCTGCTTACCAAGCATTGAATAAATAGCTTTTTTTCCTTTTTCTGCACTTTGTGCTAGATGTGCTAGATATTTGATCTCCAGTATGCAAAGCAGGACAAAATTAAGTAAACTAAAAAAAATAGGAACAGGATTCTTCCTCTCTCTCAGCCCCTGATATTTCTATTGTGAAGCTGCTAGGCAACTCTTTAAAAAAAACTCATAGGGATTTAATTACCATACAATGTACAGTCCAATCTGAAAGAAAGAAGAAAAAAAAAGGGGGGGGCAAGCATAAGTGAAGATTCAGTCCGCAGCTTTTCTCTCAAATAAACCAAGATACCACTTTATAAGGGCTTAGCAAGGCCACATATGGAATACTGCATTCAGTTTTGGTCACCACGATGTAAAAAAGATATGGAGACTATAGAGAGAGTGCAGAGAAGAGCAACAAAGATGATTAGGGGACTGGAGGCTAAAACATATGAAGAACAGTTGCAGGAACTGGGTATGCCTAGTTTAATGAAAAGAGGGACTAGGGGAGATGTGATAGCAGTGTTCCAATATCTCAGGGGTTGCCACAAAGAAGAGGGAGTCAAACTATTCTCCAAAGCACCTGAGGGTAGAACAAGAAGCAATGTGTTAAGTTCGGGAAGTAACGAGGCTGGAGACCAGGGTAGTGACAACAGCTCTTTAATATAGGGTGAACCCAGCAGCCTGGCTGGGGAAAAACCTCTCCTTATATACTGTTCAACCGGCGGCTTCAACCAATCAGCAACGTGCTTGTTTCCCTTAAATATTTAAAGATACATAACACTCCTCCTCCCAGAAAACACTTTACCTCTATTTACATATTATTTACATGTTATTTTTCGTAGTCACGCAAATAACCTGGGCGTCTCCTGATTCTTTCGGACCTCTGCGGTTCAGTCCTTGGGAGTGGTTGAGCTGGTCGGAGGGCTGTTTGCTCCTCAGCTCTTTCTCTAGGCCATCCGGCCCTGGATTACTGCAGACTCTTTTTCTAGGCCATCCGGCCTTGGATTACTTGTAGAGTTTTCCTGCTGTTTCCATCGGGAACCTGATGGCGTCGCTGGACCTCCGGGACCTCAGCTAAGTCTTGCGCCTCCCGGGTTATGGTCAGCTGTGGGTTCAAATAATGAGTGGTCATGATCTGCCTCATTTAGCTCGGGTTTTCGGCTATTCGTTTCCTTATCTGATCTATGTGGCGCCTCCATACTCGGTTGTCTTTTAACTCAACTAAGTATGATTTTGGACGGTTGCTTTTATGATTTGCCCTGCTAGCCAACTTGGGCCGTCCCCATAGTTGCGGGCCCACACTCGATCGCCTATGCCCATTTCTCTAGTTTTTCCAGTTCCCCTTGTAACCCTCTGGTGTGTAATGGGGATTTAAGCGGTCAAGTGGGCACGGGCTTCCGTCCCATCAATAACTCGGCTGGGCTTCTGCCTGTAGCAGTGCTGGGGTTCTGTGCTGAACGGCCAGAAAGAAATCTATCTTTGTTTGCCAGTCGCCTGGCTTGAGCCTGGACAATGCCTCCTTAGCGCTCGGACGGAACGCTCTGCAAGGCCATTCGGCGCGGGGTGGAAAGGCGCAGAGAGGGCATGTCGGATGCCCTCCTCTGCCAAGTATTCCTCAAACTGGGTTGCCGTGAATTGCGGGCGTTGCGGATACTAGCGTGTCGGGCAGCCCGTGGGTTGCAAATAGGTGCCGTGGGGCTGCGATTACTGCCTCGGCTGTCATGGATCTCATGAATGATTTCCAGCCATTTAGAAAGCGTCGACTACCACTAGGAAGGTTTGGCCGTGGAAGGGCCAGCAAAATCAATGTGGATTCTTGACCAGGGCCCTTGGGGTTTTCCATTCTCTGACTGGGGCCGTTGGGGGTAGAGGTCTGGACTCTTGGCAAGCCTGGCATTTCCCTACCCTTTCAGCAATTTCTGAGTCCATGGTGGCCACCACACATAGCTTCTCGCTAGCCCTTCATCCTTACGATCCCTGGGTGACCCTCGTGGAGGTCCAATACCTTTCCCCAATTTCTCCGGGATCACCACCGATCACCCATAGCAGGCACCCCCTTGAGCCGAGAGCTCATCCCGTTTTTACAAATTCCTTAAACGCCGTTAGCCCGGCGCAGCCACCCTCTTGTACCCAACCAAGTACAGTCCTCAAAGTAATGTCGGTATGATGCCGAGCCACTTCCTTAGATGTGACTGGGCCAGAGTCCAAAGAGTCAATTAGCAGGATGGGCGTCCCGGTGGGGTCTTGATCGCCCCTGGTAGTGGGCATCTGCTTAAAGCGTCCGCATGCCCCACTTCTTTTCCTGGTCGATGCTGCAGCTTGTAGGAATAAGCGGCTGAAGATAGTCCATCGGGTCAATCGTGGCGAAAGTGCCACAGGCGTTGGTGATCGCCAGCCAGTATCCTAACAGCGGTCTGTGGTCAGTCACAATTTCAAAGTCTCTACCAAAAACGTATTCATGAAACTTTTTACCCTGACACAATTGCTAGCGCTTCCTTATCCAACTGGCTATAGTTCCTCTCTGGGAGGACATCGTTCTGGAGTAGAAGGCTATTGGGGCTTCTGTGCCGTTTGGAAGTCTGTGGCTGAGCACAGCCCCACCCGTAAGGGAGGCATAAACCAGCAATAATGGCAATGAGCTATGATACTGGATGAGCAGGCTATCGCTTGAGAGCAGGTTTTACTGCTTCAAAGCCCTAGCTTCCGACTTTCCCCAAGACCAAACAGTATTCTTTCCCAGAAGCTTATGCAGCGGTTCAGCAACGGTCGCCTTGTTTTTTAAAAAAACGCGTAAAAATTCACTAGCCCCAGGAATGCCTGCAGCTCTGTTTTGTTTTTGGGCGCTGGAGCCTTTCTGGTTGCCTTGACCTTGCTCTCAGTGGGGTGAATTCCTTTCTTGTCTATTCGGTAGCCCAAGAATCGGATTCTACCCCTATCTGGCATTTGTTCACTTTAACCTTTAGTCCGGCTGACGGAAAATGCCCAGAACTTTTCTCAACGCTCCCCAATTCCTCTAAATTTTCCCTGATATCAATACATCATCAGTAGGGACTACCCTGGGAGCCCTTGCAGAAGTCGTTCCATTAAATTTTGGAACAGCCCGGTGCCACACTCACCCCAAATTGTAATCGGGTACACTTGAAGCACCTCTGTGAGTTACAATCGTTTGGGCTTCGCTGTGTTGGCGTCTACGGGCAGTTGTTGATAGGCTTGAGCCAAGTCTAACTTTGCAAAGACTTGCCCTTGCCCCAACGAGTGCAGCAAGTGTTGCACCAGGAACTGGTAAGCGCTTTTCTGTAAGGCTTTGTTTAACGTCGCCTTGTAGTCAGCGCAGATTCTAACTGACCCATCTGGTTTTACTGGGGTGACGATTGGCGTCTCCCACTTTGCATGATCGACTGGCACCAGAATCCCCTGATTTATGAGCTTATCTAGCTCCTTGTCAATCTTAGGTTTAAGGGCAAAAGGGACTCTCCTTGCCTTTAACCTAATGAGCTACCTGGGGTCTAAGTTGAAGGAAATAGGGGTCCCCTTGTACTTGCCCAGGCAGTCCTTGAAGACATCTTCGAACTCGTTCATGAGTGTGTCTTTTAGGTTACAGTCACTTCTGTAGATGCCAGTCACTCCCATGCCCAACGCACGGAACCAGTCTAGTCCCAACAAGCTAGGCAGGGTCCCTTCGACGATCGTGATGGGCAGGGTCTTCTTGTGTGGTCCGTACTCGACTCAGACAGCGGTGGTCCCACGAACAGGGATGCGATTCCCTTGGTAGTCGTGGACTCGTAGCCGTTGAGTTTGCAGGTGGCGCTTCGCGACTGATGGCAACGCCTTTGCCAAAGTGTCCCAGGACATGATGGTAATCGCTGACCCGGTGTCCACTTTAGTCGGCACTGCATCTTCTATTTTGGGCTTGGTGAAGATTTTCTTCTCCACCCGGTTGTGGCGCGCCTATGATCACAGTCGTTTGATTCGAGTTCGCGCCTTTTTTGTTTGAGCCAATCGCGGGTCGCCTTGCCGATCCCGCGCTCTGATTGGTCGGTTTGAATTTTCGGCGGGAAGGTTGGGGTGCTCGACAGACTTGAGCCAGGTGCCCCTTCTTCTCGCATCGCCGACATGTAGCGTCCTTAAATTTGCAATGTTGGCGCTGGTGTTGCCCACCGCAACTTCCGCATTCCTCCCAGTCTTCTTTGCCCCGTCTCGATGCGACAAACCCTTCCTCATCCTCACCGTCTGAATCGGTCTGGGCCTCCTCACGTACGTCGTGTACTGGGGTTGGTTCCGTGCTCGCCTTCGGTGTGAGTGGCTTTTGCAGGGTCTCCGCCGCTTGGGTAGACATCTCATGGGCTCTGGCTTCGTCCAGAGCATTTGCCAGCGTTAGGTTGCTCTTTGATAGCAGCCGCCTTCGCAAACGAATGTCTCTGACCCCACGGATGAGTTGCTCTAGCAGCGCCTCGTCCAAATCTCGGTACCCACAGTCCTTGGAGGCTCTCCTCAGGGCAGCCATGTAGTCGCTGAGGATTCGCCTCTAGCTGCCTGCGCTCACCAAATTCAAAACGCCGCACGTATTTGGACGGCGTTGGCGCGAAATGGTTTTTTAGCAGGGTTTGCAGGGTTTGCCACGATACCGATTGTACCGGCGTCGGTTCTGCCAGGGCTTCCGCGATGTCGATGACCTCGGGACCGCAGTGGCTCAAGAAATAAGCCCTTTTGCGGTTGTCTGGAACTCCTTGCAGTTCGTTTGCTTCTAGGAAACTTTCGAAACGGGTGATGTGTCGTTCCCCATTCTCTCTGGCGGGTCAAGCGGTAGGCGGAGTGTAGCTGGCCATCTCCGCGTTTTCTGCCCGGGGTTGCTGGGTTCGGTTCTATTGTGCTTCAGCTCGGTTCTGGTGCTCCTTAGCCTCGAGATCCCACCTTCGTCGCCAGTGTTAAGTTCGGGAAGTAACGAGGCTGGAGACCAGGGTAGTGACAACAGCTCTTTAATATAGGGTGAACCCAGCAGCCTGGCTGGGGAAAAACCTCTCCTTATATACTGTTCAACCGGCGGCTTCAACCAATCAGCAACGTGCTTGTTTCCCGCCAAAATATTTAAAGATACATAACACAATGGGTGGAAACTAATCAAGGAGAGAAGCAACTTAGAACTAAGGAGAAATTTCCTGACAGTTAAAACAATTAATCAGTGGAACAACTTGCCTGCCGAAGTTGTAAATGCTCCAACACTGGAAGATTTTAAGAAGATGTTGGATAACCATTTGTCTGAAGTGGTGTAGAGTTTTCTGCCTAAGCTGTGGGTTGGACTAGAAGGCCTCCAAGGTCACTTCCAACTCTGTTATTCTATTCTAAGATACCAAGGCCACTGTTGCTGTACTTGGCGGTGTCGTTTGGATTGTGGGTCTCCCAACTTTCTCCCTGAGCTCCAAAGCTAATGGTGCAATTGCTTTCTAGCATGGCTAGAAATAAAAAATAGGGCAAGGAATATAAAATATCCGACAAAAGGCCTGTTTTCTTGTCTCCACCATATGCTAATACTTGAGCGATTACTTCTTGGGGGGAAAAAAAAAACCCTATGTAAAATGCTGGGCTTTTCCATTTTATGTTTATTCTCTGAATTTAGATGTAAAACGGTGACTTTCCTCCTTCCCCCAATCTGTTCATAAATTCTTTCCTGTCTCTACCTATTATTTGCATCAAAGTGGAAACGACAGCGGAGTTGGTTTTAAGTTCCATGCTGGTCTGTACAATATTTTTTGCTTTATCTGTAGAGGAAGTCTGAGGCTGATAATAAAATGTTCCCGTTCCAAGAGCTGTTTAATAAACCACCCAGACAAATGGAGCTTTATTCTCTCAACTCTGCTTGGCTGGCGAGGAGGTCTCCCTGCAGTAAGAGCTGAGCATGCAAATCCCATAGCAAAGGAGAGACAGCACTTTTTCACCCAAACAATGTCTAGACAGGCTGAAACAGATAAATTAACAGGCAGCAACAGAAAGCATCACTCAGAGGCAAGCCAGTAGATATTTGTCACCTCAGCAAAGGTTTATATGAAGATTCAAGGCCCAGTACAATCTCTAGGAAAGCACATTGTATTTCCAATAGCTCTTTAACTAATCCTATCCCCACCCCTCCCTCTTGAGCTGTTTACAAAATTAGCAGCTGTCTTAAAGAAAGTTGACATTTACTCAGGCAAGACACCCCTCCTGTTTGAAAGGCTGTCTCAATGAGACGGCAAGATTTGGGATGCAGGATAAGTTAACAACTAGGGCTGGGGGAGCCTGAAGCCAGATTTCCTATGTTAAATGAAGCAATTTCAAGGGAGCAATGAAGTGCCTCTATTTTCATGCATCATATTCTGTATTCATGAGAATTATCGGCCTAGGGCTTGTGTGTGTGTGCAGACGAGTTCTCTGAAGTAATGAAGGGAAATGA
The DNA here is from genome assembly GCF_028640845.1 of Ahaetulla prasina. Taxonomy (NCBI): domain Eukaryota; kingdom Metazoa; phylum Chordata; class Lepidosauria; order Squamata; family Colubridae; genus Ahaetulla; species Ahaetulla prasina. The sequence goes on from NC_080541.1 coordinate 212,082,103, forward strand.
AGTAAAATGGACAGGTGGGATCTTGAGGATTCAACCCCTCAAAAATTTCAAAAGATGGAATCTGAACATTCCAGATATAAGATATCCAAGATGTATACATCCAAAATTTTTATATAGAGGGGCAAATAGGACTCTTCTCTAGAGTGTGCAGCAGCATCACAACAAACAGAAGACTTCTCTTTCTCTCTTCTGTATATTGTCTCGCTGTCTGTCTGTCTGTCTGTCTGTCTGTCTGTCTGTCTGTCTGTCTGTCTGTCTATCTATCTATCTATCTATCTATCTATCTATCTATCTATCTATCTATCTATCTATCTATCTATCTATCTACCTACCTACCTACCTACCTACCTACCTACCTACCTACCTACCTGTCTGTCTGTCTGTCTGTCTGTCTGTCTGTCTGTCTGTCTGTCTGTCGTGTCCCACTCCTCCGCTGACGGCCGGGTCAGGGAAATCCGAATCAGGCGTGCCTCGGCAGCTCTGCCAAAGTCCTAGCAAAGTCCTCAGGGCAGGCAGGAGACCAGAAAGTGACTTCAGCAAGATATGTTTAGACTTTGCCTGACTCAGGGAATGCCAGAAAGCAGATCCTTTATATAGGCCATGGGGTGTGGCTCCATGACTCAGCACTTATCCAGGCCTGCCCCTCCCTTCCTTCTGTTGCCTCCGCCTATCAAGTCTTCTGACGCGAGGGTCACTCCAGTCTGCAGCTGTTGGCAATTGACCTCCTTCAGGCTCACATGCTGTGGAGGAGGGGGAGGGGTCTAGTTGCTCCGTTTGCCTGGGCATGGAGCCAGAGCTGGGAGCTGGAGGTACTTCCTCCTCCTCAGCCTGTCTGGGCATGGAGCCAGGGCTGGGGCCGGGAGGCATACTAAGACATTCCTCCGTGTTCGGAAGTAGATAAGAAGGCCCCGGCTGTGGTGAGATCGGACGAGACACAACACTATCTATCTATCTATCTATCTATCTATCTATCTATCTATCTATCTATCTATCTATCTATCTATCTATCTCTATCTGTCATCATCTATCACTCATATAAAAATACATTTGTGAGACAGGTATCTTAAAAATGAAAACTTTCCAGGCAGTTATAACAAAATGAGAATTTGCAAAACCTGCAGCAGCAATAGGCAACAACAACAAAAACAGCAAAACTTCCCAAAGATTTGCACACACATACATACACACACACACATATAAATGCACATACATACATACATACATACAATCTGCATCCATTTTTGGCTTATGGAGTTTTTTCTATATTGCTTCTTCTAACACATACAGGTTTCATACACAGAGCTGTGTATGTTAGAAGAAGCAATGTAGAAAAAATTCCATAAGCTAAGACCCCAAAATGGATCCAAATCTATAAAATACTCAAGGGATCAAATTACTGCTTTTCTAACTCAGACAGTAAAATGGGACCAGAGTCATACAGATCTATGCATTCCTAGGCAGATGGGCATCCAATTTGTAGCCTGTGCTTAAGCTCTGCCAAAGACAAGGAGATTAACCACAGGCTGTTCTGCATGGTAGCTGAAGCTGCCTCCTTCGTTAAACTGCTTTTAACTTTAAAAATTCCAATCTGGATTAAAGTGGCTTCGCAATGGGGCAAAGTTGATTCTCGACAATATGCAATCAGGTACCTTAATTCAGAAGATTTGTGTACAGATTTGTGTACAGTTTTACCGAAGATTTTAATGCTTAATATCTAATTGAAGCTACAGGTATTTCCTTTGGGACTGATTGACAAAAAGTTGAAATAATGTCACAGAACTTCATTTTTATAGATGATTAGGCAACTATGACTGGTTAGCTCATCTTTTTGTAGATATTTTCTTACCTAAACTGGGAAACAAAGCAACCACAAGGCAGATTGAAGGAAACTTCAAAAATGAAGGAAACTTCAGTTTATTTAAAAAAAGAAAGAAAGAAAGATGTGTAGCAAGGCAAATATAAATGCTTTTTGTTTAATGAAGAATGCTTTTAATGACAATATCTGTGGTGGATTTGCCATTTTTTAAAGAATACTTGAATTGAGTGGAAACTAATCAAGGAGAGAAGCAACCTAGAACTAAGGAGAAATTTCCTGACAGTTAGAACAATTAATTAGTGGAACAACTTGCCCCCAGAAGTTGTGAATGCAACAAAACTGGAGGTTTTAAAGAAGAGATTGGACAACCATTTGTCTGGAATTTCCTGCCTGAGCAGGGGGTTGGACTAGAAGATTTCAAAGGTCCCTACCAACTCTGTTTTTTTTTTTTTTTTTATTCAAAAAGTTTTACAAAAAATTTTTTCCCCCCTTTCCCCCCCTCCTCCCCCCTCCCTTCACAACCCCCCCCCCCCGACTTCCCGGAACGAGCACAAGGTATAGTTAAAAATAAAACAAACATATGCTAAAAATTTTCATCCCAACTTAATTATACCCTACAATCATCAATTCCTAACTTCCCAAAAGCAATCAAAATAATACATCATAATCATTCAAAACAGTCTGATAACTCTTAGTCTGATATCTACGTTGAATATAGTCAATCCATTTTTCCATTCCTTTAAGTATCTTTCTTGCGTATTGTCTTTCAAAAGGCTGATATCTTCGCCATCTCAGCCAAATTGGCAACTTTCAATATCCATTCTTCTATTGTTGGTACTTCTTTTTCTTCCAATATTGTCCTATTAGTAATCTTGCTGCAGTTATTAGATTTAAAATCAATTTAGTCTCAATTACTGTACAATCCGTAATAATTCCCAACAAGAAAAATTGCGGCAGGAACTTTATCTTCTTTTCAGAACATTTTGTAAAATCCACCAAATTTTTATCCAAAAGGCCTTTATGTCCTTACAAGTCCACCAAATGTGAAAATATGTAGCGTCATCACAATTACATCTCCAACATTTTGCTTGCATTTCTGGATACATACACGATAATTTTTAGGATCTAGATGCCATCTATAAAACATTTTATAAAAATTTTTCCCTCAGATTCTGTGCCTCATGAATTTAACATTTCTAACCCAAATTTTTTCCCACGTTTCCAATAATATTGGCTCCTGAAAATTTTGTGCCCACTTTATCATACAGTCCTTTACCAAGTCCCTTTCAGAATCTATTTCAAGTAACACATTATACAATCTCTTTATATGCTCCTGAGACTGATTTCTAATTTGCTTTACCAAATTTCCCTCGTTCTGCTCTATACCAATTTTCTGATCTCCTTCCATCTAGCACGTAGTTGCTCATATTGAAACCAAGTATAATGTTTCCCTTCCTCTCTTAATACTTGCAGAGATTTTAACTGCAAATTACCTCTTTCAGTATACAAAAGATCTTTATATGTAATCATTTCCTGATTCTGTTCTATGTTTATATTTTCTACTGTATGTCTAGGACTTGCCCATATAGGAACCTTATAATTTAATTTATAAGAGTATCTTTCCAAACACAGAAGGGCATTTCTTAGCACATGATTTTTAAAGGCCTTATCCACTTTTTTGTCATAAATTAAATATGCATGCCATCCATATAGCAAATCATAACCTTCTATATTCAAAATTCTGTCCTCTGTTAAATTAAACCAATCACTTATTGCAGAGAGAGCAGCTGCTTCATAATATAATTTAAAATTAGGCATTTTTAAACCTCCCCTTTCTCGAGAATCTTGAATTATTTTCATTTTAACCCTAGCTTTTTTACCTTCCCATATAAATTTGTTAATTCCCTTCTGCCATTCCTCCCTACCAACTCTGTTATTCTGCTATTCTTCAGCTTAAAACGGCATACAGCTGACCATGCTGGAACTTCTCCAGATAAATTTCTCCAGATAGGAGTTTCTTCAGATAAATCAGCATATTCTCCATGGTTTGTCCTTGTTCTTTATGTATAGTGAAAGCAAAGCAGGGGTGAAATGCTACCAGTTTGGGCCGGTTCGTCTGAACTGGTAGTAAAAAATGCTACTGGTTCGCTGAACCGGTAGTAAAAAAATGTAAAAAAAAAGTTTCGATGATCAGCTGAATGCGCGATCATCAAAACTTTTTTTTGTTTTTAAGCATTTTTTTACTTTTAAATGCTTTTAAAAGTAAAAAAAAACAAGTTCTGATGATCGCGCGTCACTCAGCTGATTGCTGGAACTTTTTTTTTCTTTTTAATCATTTTTTTTACTACCAGTTTGGACGAATAGGTAGTAAAAAATGCTTTTAAAAGGTAAAAAAAGAGGCTCAAATGATCACAGTTGTGCTGCACAATCGTCTGAGCCTTTTTTTTTACTTTTTTAAAGCATTTTTTTTACTACCTATTCGCCCAAACTGGTAGTAAAAAAATGCTTTAAAAAACTTTTTAAAAAAGGTTCCCAAGGTCGTGCACCACAGCTGATTCCCCCTCCCCCACTGTTCTACTTACCTTCCCAAGCCTCCTTTTGGTGTGTACTGCACATGTGCATGCAGTACACGTTTGGTGCAAACTGCGCATAGGTGCAGTGCGCATGCGCGGCCAGCAAACCAGTAGCAAACCGGTTCAGATTTCACCACTGGAGCAAAGCATGACTGTATTGGGAATTGTGTCCACTGAAGAGGGACATTTTCACCTTCTGATGAATTGAGCATAATTTCTGGAATCACGACAATGTCATTTTTGAATGCACAAATGTTTATTTTTTTACTACAATGAGATTCTTGGGGAGTTCTTCCATGATCATCGGTGTTCCATTGCAAAGTCTTGGGAGATCCAAGTTCCTCATTAAAATGATGGGAGATCCTATCTTCAGTTCTAGTTCGTGTGGTGGCGATCCAGAGAGATCAGTTGAATGAAGGAATTCTATGGAAAATGAGTAGTATTAGCTCCTTCACTGAGAGTACTGAAGGAACAATATTCTTTCATCATTCCAGGCACGTGTCTAATGCGCATGGAATTGGTTTTTCTTATCACTTCATTGAGGGGAACAAAGTAGAGTACTTCGAGAACATTCTGTGGGATTGTCAAATGAAATCTATACATTTTTCCAAAATGCTTGTTGGCAGAACCATGCCTTTCTATTTCATCGGTTTGATTTTTATGAATTTTGTCTTCTCCAATATCCAATAAGAACATCTTCCTTCTCCCTCACTCAGTAGTATGTTTCTCTTCAGCTGAAACTTGACAAAGCTTCTCCATAAGTATGGCTTTTTTGATGCATGAATTCTTCATATGAGTATCATTTCCTCTTTTCACAACTGATAGAAACTGATGGAAATCACCTCAGCAAATGGATAAAATTTCCCCAAAGGCCTCATTCTTGCCATATTTATCACAAAGAGTCTAGTCTATAGCTTCAATGTTCTTCCTCCTAATTGTTGGCTCTCGTGCCAGACAATAAGCTTCACCTGTCAAAGCAAATTTGCAGTATTGGGGGGATTTTTTTTCATCGTTAACAAATGGCATTTTCATTCTCTTTGATGGATATTTTTAATCTTGAATGTGCTGTTCTAGCCATAGCGCTTAGAGTTATATACCGCTTCACAGTGCTTTACAGCTCTTTCTAAGAGGCTTACAGAGTCAGCATATTGCCCCAAACAATCTGGATCCTCATTTGTCGACCTCAAAAGGATGGAAGGCGGAGTTAACCTTGAGCCGGTGAGAATCGAATTCCTGACAGTCAACAGAATTAGCCTGCAATACTGCATTCTAACCACTGTGCCACCAGTTATCAATGTTGCTACTTATTGCAACATCTCCAGCGCCTTTTAGCATTAGGAAGGATCAAGTTGGTAACAAATGTCCTTCCTGTTCACCCTGGAGCATCAGTGAAAATTGTGGGAGTGGCAAAGAAACGGTTACAGGATGTTGAAAATGAAGATCATGTGACCGCAGCAGCAATAGCCAGTAGCACTGAAGCAGTCACAACTCCCCCAAATTTCATTCTCATGGGAGTCATGAGTTCTGGACTCTACTCACAGCGAAGAAATGGATGATGAAGGTGCTGGAATTTGCTGAAATGGACAAATTGACAGCTTTGATCAGAGAAAAGACATTCTTTAAGTTTAATGCCAATGGGGAACATGCTTTGCACTTTTGTGCATAAAACAGAAAAAAAAACCCGAACATGACATATGGTTTTGATCAATAGAAAAGAAATAATAGGTTGTAGAAAAAATGAAAGTTATTTTTTTTTGTTTACATTTATATCCTGCCCTTCTCTGAAGACTCAGGGTGGCTTACAGTGTATAAGGCAATAGTCTCATTCTATTTGTATATTTTTTACAAAGTCAATGTTGTAAGCATAGAACAAGAGATTAATTTATATTTATAACTGCTATAAAAGAAAACCAGAAGTTACTTCTTTTTACTTTTATCCTTTCTTTTTCTGCTTTTGGCTTTATCTTTTTTCTTTGTTTTTCTCTTCTACTCAAAATATTAGTTTCTGTTTTTGTCTTTTTTGTTTAAAATTCTGATAATTACAAAAGAAAAAAGAAACTAACTTAAAAAAAACAATGTATAATCAGAGACAGATGTCTTGCAACTCAGTTTTAACTGTCCCACAATACTCCAGAATTAACTGTATGGTGAGGCAGAGTAGGAAATTTAAAAGAGTAGCTTAAAAGTGTTGGCTTAACAATATTTTCTCACCTTTGAGTTGAGGTGTGTTGCCACAACTGGCAGTGAGATTTTTTTGTGCTATGGTTTTAGATGTCCCAAAGGTGCTTTTTTCAAGAGGCAACTGGACTTACTGGTTACCAAAAAGTATACCAGAAAGTCCAGTTGCCTCTTGAAAAAGCACCTTTGGAACAACCATGACCTGGATGACTGAGAATCTCCATAGATGTGGTTCTGGATGATTTGATTTCTGTTCCAGTGGCCTTTGGTTCTAATAACTGTGATATGTTGTATTTCAAAGAAATATCAGCAGTTTCCAATATTGCTTTTAGACTACCTTTTAATTTAACTGGTTTAAAATTAATGCTATCAATATTTTATTGTTGTTGTTTTTAATGTGTATTTTGTTTATTGTATCCCTGGGTGCCTTGAGAAGAAAGAACACTATAGAACAACAGAGTTGGAAGGGACCTTGGAGTTCTAGTAAAGCCCCCTGCTTAGGCAGGAAACCCTACACTACTTCTGACAAGTAGTTATCCAACATCTTAAACACTTCCAGTGTTGGAGCAACTTCTAGAGGCAAGTTGTTCCACTAATTAATTGTTCTAACTGTCAGGAAATTTCTCCTTAGTTCTAAGTTGCTTCTCTCCTTGATTAGTTTCCACCCATTGCTTCTTGTTCTACCCTCAGATGCTTTGGATAATAGCTTGACTCCCTCTTCTTTGTGGCAAACCCTGAGATATTGGAACACTGCTATAATGTCTCCCCTAGTCCTTCTTTTCATTAAACTAGACATACCCAATTCCTGCTATTGTTCTTCATATGTTTTAGCCTCCAGTCCCCTAATTATCTTTGTTGCTCTTCTCTGCACTCTTTCTAGAGTCTCCACATCTTTTTTACATTGTGGTGACCAAAACTGAATGCAGTATTCCAAGTGTGGCCTTACCACATTATTATTATGAAAATAATAATGTAACACAAAGTAATCTGACATCACAATTTAACAATACGTGGTAATGTATTGGGTGATTTAGACATCAGCATTTAAAGAATTACTTTTCTCCAAATGAAGCTGGAAAGCTTTGACATGTGATTAAATTCTAAACTTGATTCTAGGCATCCAATATTCGTGTTTTTAACAGTGGTTACCTAACTGTTTCAGCTAGATCTCCTCAGGGTATTCTATCCACATTGACCTCAATGAAGAACACAAATTTAATACCGGCTTTAAAATGCACAAAACCATTTCAAAGAAAGCTGTTGGAAAAGACCGGCTGTTATTTCATAGTTGCTGTTTATTGGCAATTTCTGTAGACACAAATTACCTGAATGAGATACAGGCTTTTGACATTTGTTGATTTATCAAAACTTCAGGGAGCTGGGAATGACAATATATCTAAATGTATAGACAATAAATAATTTGCAACATCAAGGCTGTAAAAATGAAACAAGCCAAATTGTGATTAAAAGCAGTTATAGCGCTAAACTGGAGACTGCTTTTTCAAAGCTGTTGTGAAAACAGAAAAAAAAAAAGCAATTTCCTTAAGTGCCTTTTCAAGAGTCTATTCTAAAAAAGAGGGTGATCTTATTACACAAAAAGATGTTGGATTCAGACATTCAGTTGATGGCACTTCAGCACACAGGGGTTTTCACTCTGCACAGTCCAACTACTTGCTCTCCTATAAATTTAAGAGTTGCTTTGTGTTTAGCTAAAGATTCTAAAAATAACTGTGATTTATTTATTTATTTATTTATTTATTTAGTTTGTCACAACAATATATGTAAGTATCATACAGAAAGGTTATATAGTATATAAACATATATATGAGTAAATATTAGGAGATATAAGCATATATAAAAGAAAAACAATAGGATAGGAACGGTAGGCACGTTTGTGCGCTTATGCACGCCCCTTATGGTCCTCTTAGGAATGGGGTGAGGTCAATGTAGAAAGTTTTAGGATAAAGCTTTTAGGATTATGGGAAGAGACCACAGAGTCAGGTAAAGTATTCCAAACACTGATGGTTCTGTTACAGAAGTCATATTTTCTGCAATCTAGATTAAAGCGGTTGACATTGAGCTTAAATCTATTGGTTGCTCTTGTATTATTGCAATTAAAGCTGAAGTAGTCTTTAACAGGAAGGATATTACAATAGATGATTCTATGAGTTAAACTTAGGTCTTGTCGAAGGCGATGGAATTCCAAGTTTTCTAAGCCTAGGATTTCAAGTCTGGTGGGATAAGGTATTTTGTTGTTTTCAGAGGAATGGAGAACTCTTCTTGTAAAATATTTCTGGACACGTTCAATTGTATTGATGTCAGAGATATGGTGATCCCAAATCTCAACTCACACTTCACCTATTAGAGAGATTCAAATAAGTGATGGACCAGAATTGGGGGGAAATCAAGTTATCTATTGGTAAATATCAGTACTTTCATTATGGATACTTATCTGAGACGTTTTAATACCAGTAATAACACTGATTCTGCATTTCAAACCATGATTTCCACCTCATTTCCAAGGTCTTTTCTGCTAATAACATGCTTAGAATGCAAATGCTGTAAGTTTAATATAATAACTATTTTACAGACAAGAATTATGATATCTCTTATGCGTTCAGACAAAATGGCCATTAATAGACACAGAGAAATCATATTTACAAACCATTCAAAAGAGACAATAAAAAAGTTTAGGAAACAAAAAGATCAGAACACATGCTCTTCAGCAGCTCATGCGGAGATAAGCAGGGATGAAGACCAGACAAATGAACAGAAAACAATATCCTAATCAAGGAATACCCTAATAATGGAAAAACCACACCATCACCAACCTTGGCAGGGCAAGCTATTGTATATAAATGGAAAGTAAACCCTAAACTCACTTCCACTGATGATGTTACATAGTTAAGTAATAAGATATGTCTGCAAGCAACCACTAAACTCAGGTCTCCATAAACCAGTATAAGCAGTTAAAATAATGCCATTAAAAAACCATCATACATACTTGAATCCAATTCTGCATATATTCCTTTGTTTATATTACTTTTGTCACAAGTAATTCTTCCCTACATCGTTATTTTGTTGGCTTTTACTTTTGTATAAGGACTTATCCTTTATGTCAGAGGTTCCCAATCTTTTTCGGTTTGCGGCTCCCATAACACTTCGGATTTTTTCCGCGGCTCCCTTAATAGGTACATCCGAATTTTTTTTTAATTTTTGTCTTTTTAAGGATTTGGAAATCTACTTTTTAGAATAGATTTAGCACTATCTTGATTATTCAAGTTTAATAAGAATTTGTCCATTTTAGGGTGATCAGAAAAATAGCTTTTGAAAAGTAACTTAACCACCATTAAGCAATGCCCTACTGGGGAATGACCGCCTCCAAAACTTTTCGAAGCCGCGCCCTCATGAGTAAGCCGCCGTCTGCATGACAGTAAACGCAGGCAATAACAGAGGAGGGTCTGCCCGTCTGGATTTGCTGATGGACGCGCCGTCTCCTTTGATGGGAGCGGCCTCTGCGGAACTTTCCCAGGCGTAGGGGTCCCTGCTTCGGTCTCGGAGTTTGGCCTCTCGCGATCCCCTTGTTCCCTCGGGTCTCCGTCTTGTGGAGGAGGTGGCTGTTCTCGCCTCCAGCCTGGCTCACCTGGGAGGAACCAACGGGGTGGTTTTGCTATTTTCGCGCAGCCTCTTTCCCGATGCCGTCGGCGTGGTGGCGCGGCCGTGTTGGGCAGCGTGTCGGGGGTCTGGGAGGCCAGTGGCGTCGCGGGCAGACTGGAGGGAGGTGCGCTGTTCCGCCAGGCGGCGGGTCTGGGCGGGCGCTGTGGTTCAGGCGGGCGGGCGGGGCCAGAGCTCGCGCTTCTCCTTTGGTCCGTCGTCGGCGTCTGCCATCTTCCTGCCTGCTGTGGCCTGCCCCGCGGGGTGTGTGGGTGCGGCTGCGCGGGGGTCCCTTGGCTTTTGGAGTTGTCCCGAGTTGCGATGTGCGAGTCCCGGTCGCTGCGGCCGTGTCCGGCTTTGTGCGTCTGGGATCTCGCGGCACCGCGTGTGGAGCGGACGCTGCTTCTTCGCGGCGCCCTTGTGGCGGTGGCGCAGCTCCCTGGGGAGCCGCGGCTCACACTTTGGGAATCACTGCTTTATGTCATAGTTATTTATTTCTTTTGCTTGCTGCGGTAGGTGCTTTTATTTTTTTTTTCCAGCCAGATTCTTAGATTACTTCCAAATTTCTTCTAAAGAGGTTTCTGAGATTCTATCGTTGTGAAATTAGGAAAAGTTCTGGTGTTGCAAATCAATTGTTCTTGAATTAGTTGTTTTTGTTCTTTTATGAGGATTGGTCAAACATTCAGTTCAAAGTTTTGACTCAGAGTCTATTTCAATGAATACCTCTTCAGATTGTATTGGCAGATCAATTTGATACATCTCATCAAATTGGGTTCCTCGAATCAATCTGGCCTTTTTCTGAAGCAAATCAATGGATTAAAACCAGTCGAGGAACTGAATGAAGTCATTAAAATGAGAATTCAAATTGATTTGATTAATCAAAGCTCTTGGCTGATTTACACATCCCTAATTTTTACTGTCAACAATAGGGAGATATATTTTGGGATTGTCTCCCTCAGGATCCAAATTACCTTCCTGACATGGTTGAATGGGGTTGGGATTAGCTACTCTGTGAAATTTGCTTGCATTCCCACATACTTGGGTGCTGAATCACTCTCTTTGTGATTGTTATATGTCTCCTTCACTGATTATATCACACCAAAGTCTAAAGCAGGAATGGAAACCTATGCACCAAAAGCTGCATAGAGGCCTATTCTCTTTTCCAAGATTTGCCTTTCAGATTTTCAAGTGTTTCAACATCCATAATATCAAGATAAGAGAAGTGGTATGGTGATTATTTTCCATGATAACATATTGGGTATTCTGCTCTAGAATTAACCAGAAGCAAAAATCTCTACTCAATCTTTACTCAAGATAGGTTTCAAGGGCAACCTAGAAATCCTGCTGTTATTCCGTTCACCCAGCTGACCTGACAACATTACAATCTGAGCTCCTTGGTTTCATCTTGAGACTCATGTTAATGGAACATAATCAGTGTTGGTGGAACTTCAGTTCGACTTTAACAGATTACAGATTAACAGAGTTGGAAGGGACCTTGTAGGTCATCTAGTCCAAACCCCTGCCCAAGCAGGAGACCCTACACCATTTCTGACAGATGGCAGTCCAGTCTCTTATTGAAAGCCTCCAGTGTTGATGCTCCCACAACTTCTGAAGGCAACTTCTGTTCCATTGGTTGATTGTTTTCACTGTCAGAAAATATCTCCTTATTTCTAGGTTGAATCTCTCCTTGTTCAGTTTCCATCCATTAAGATTCATCCATTAAGATCAGTTTCCATGGCTGTGTGGAATTAGATGAATGTGTGGCCACCATCACAACAGTAGTCTTGCCCCAACTGAAATTGGCTCCAACCATAAAGGTGGACACAGACCAATTAGATGGCGGAGAACTTAGTTGCTAGTTGGTTCTTCATTATAGTTAGGTCAACCTGAGGTTCGACACCTCTGCTGATCTCCACAAAAACAAGGGAACAACTTTATATATATAAAATCAGTTTCCACTAAGTGTTTGGGGAATCTTAGCGATATGATGGGGAATTTATCCCCTAGTCCCTGGAATGCAGAAGCAGCAAAGGAACTATGTTCTACTGCCCTCTATTGATTAGGAATGGCAGTAAACACATAATTAATGCAGGATGCCTAGTAGTAATAATCAAAACAGTTGAAGTCCCATTGGCTCTATTCTGCACCCATCCATTTAAATTTCAATTGGTGAAAGACAGCAAGTTATGACATATACACCAAACCAAACTTCCAAGGATGAGCATAAATGGAATGCAATCTTCATAGACAGCAAAGAAAGTGAAGAGGGATCAAAGCATGGAGAACACAAGCAAAGTTGTTTTTCAGCAGGAGGACTGGGAAACCTGAATGATACAAGAAGTGTGTGAGAGCCATTCCTAATTCTTTGGGTCAGAGTAAAGACATAGGCTTCCCATATAACTCAAAGGATTGATTCTAGAACAGAAGATATAATCTTTAGAATCCTTTCCATTCCTCCTTTCTTTCCATCTCCAATCCAAAGACCTACGCAAGGATCCTCTTTGTAGACTTAAGTCCAGCATTCAACACCATCATTCCAGACACTCTTCTAACTAAGCTAAACCAGCCACAGGTACCTGAACACACTTGTCAGTGGATCATAAATTTCCTAACAAACAGGAGGCAACAGGTGAAGCTAAGCAGAATCACATCAGATACTTGTACAATTAGCACTGGGGCCCCTCAAGGCTGTGTGCTCTCCCCACTTCTCTTCTCTCTGTATATCAATGACCGCATCTCTAATGATCCATCTGTTAAACTACTTGAAGTTCGCAGATGACACAACAGTGATCGGTCTCATTCAAGACAATGATGAATCCGCATACAGACGGGAAGTTGAACGACTAGCTTCATGGTGCGACCGGAACAAACTGGAACTGAACACACTCAAAACCGTAGAAATGGTGGTAGACTTTAGGAGAAACCCTTCCATACTTTCACCTCTCACAATACTAGGCAACATAGTATCAAAAGTAGAGACCTTCAAATTTCTAGGTTCTACCATATTGCAAGATCTAAAATGGACAGCTAACATCAAAAACGTCATCAAAAAACCACAGCAAAGAATGTTCTTTCTGCGCAAACTCAGAAAACTCAAACTGCCCAAGGAGCTGCTGATCCAGTTCTACAGAGGAATTATTGAGTCTGCCACCTGCACCTTTATAACTGTCTGGTTTGGTTCTGTAACCCAACAAAACAGACACAGACTTCAGAGGATAATTAGAACTGCAGAAAAAACAACTGCTACCAAGCTGCCTTCCATTGAGGACCTGTATACTGCACAAAAAGAGGGCTGTGAAAATATTTACAGACCCCTCACATCCTGGACATAAACTGTTTCAACTCCTACCCTCAAAACGACACTATAGAGCACTGCAGAACAACTAGACACAAGAACAGTTTTTTCCCAAATGCCATCACTCTGCTAAACAAATAATTCCCTCAACATTGTCAAACTATTTACTAAATCTGCACTACTATTAATCTTCTCATCATTCCCATCACCCATCTCCTTCCACTTATGACTGTAAATTTGTTGCTTGTATCCTTACGATTTATACTGATACTTATTTGTAGCTTATGACTATCATACCTGATTATACCTGATTACTTATTTGTAGCCTATGACTATCATTAAGTGTTGTAAGTGTTGTACGTTGATGAAGGTATCTTTTCTTTTATGTACACTGAGAGCATATGCACCAAGACAAATTCCTTGTGTGTCCAATAAAAAATTCTATCCTATTCTATTCTATTCTATTCTATTCTATTCTATTCTATTCTATTCTATTCTATTCTATTCTATTCTATTCTATTCTATTCTATTCTTAATAAATTCATGATTTAAAAATTATTATTGGACAATGTTTGGCTGTTTTATTTTGCTTTATCACAGAGCTTAACCAAGAACTTTTTAAATGCCGTTTTACAAATGGTTGTGAAGAAATCAAGACATCTAAAAGGAGATTATTTCTTTACCCTGTTCAGCACAGTTGATGAACGCAGTCATAGAGATATTTCCGAGATCCCAAATAAGCATTTCTGGGTCAAGCTATCAGTGTCTCTTAAATTATCAAACATTGGCAGGTGGGAGAAAAGCAGCCAGCATTTGACTTTATGCTGAAAGCTGTGTCACGGCCCCAGCTTATAAATAAGCAATATTTCAGGCATCCTCAGCATGCCCATATTGTATAATCACAGATCTGGGCCACAACCCATTTGTTAGCAGCCGTGGGAGAGAAGATATCAAAGGCAGGGATGGTCCCTCTGGACAAGCTATGACAGCTACCCATCTGGAAGGAATTCTGGATTTGAAAACACTTTGTGACTAACAAAAGCACTAAGGAGATTTCTATTTTAATGAAACCCGGTGTCAACTTGGCCTTGATATAAAATGTACATGATCATCAGTCAGAGCAGCAGATGTTAATGGAAGCAGGGCATGTACATAGCAATTCCATCAGAGTCAATAAGAAAGGGAAACTAGATTAGAATTTTTCTGCATCCTACAGTACAGGTAAGTCCCAAAGGTGCTTTATTTTTCAAGAGGCAATTGGACTTTCTGGTTTTTCTTTGAAGACATTTCGCTTCTCATCCAAGAAGCTTCTTCAGCTCTGACTCAATGGTGGGGAATGGAAGGATGGAACCATCCAGGCAGAGCTGAAGAAGCTTCTTGGATGAGAAGCGAAACGTCTTCAAAGAAAATACAGAAAATAGCACCTTTGGGACAACCATGACCTGGATGACTGTGAATCTTGATAGACATTTAAAGTACAGGTAGTCCTCTACTTACAACAGTTCAAAGTTACAATGGCACTGAAAAAAAGGGACATGATCATTTTTCACACTTGTGACTGTTACAACATCCCCAAGGTCTTGTGACTTATATTCGGATATTTGACAACCAACTCACACTTATGACGGTGAAATCTAAACCAGTTTACTACCACCAAATCCAGTGCACGCCAAAAGGAGGCATGGGGTAAGTAGAACAGCGTGTGTGTGTGTGTGTGTGTGTGTATGTGTGATCAGCTATGGCACGTGATCTTTTTTGATACTTTTAAAAGCATTTTTTTACAATCTATTCAACCGAATAGGTTGTAAAAAATGCTTTTAAAAATAAAAAAAAAAAGCTCCGATGATCACACAGCTCAGCTGGGATTGTCAGAGCCTTTTTTTAACTTTTAAAAGCATTTTTAAAAAGAAGCGGCAAGCAGGCAAGCGGGCAATTGGGTGGGCATGGGAGGGGGGCCCAGGGATTTTTTAATTTTTGTAACTCTGTTTTATTTGGCTGTAAACCGCCCTGAGTCCTTCGGGAGAAGGGCGGTATATAAATTAAATAAATAAATAAATAAATAAATAATTTAAGAACTGCAGGAGAGAAAAGTCGTAAGATGGGGCAAAACTCACTTAACAAATTTCTCACTTAGCAAGATAAATTTGGGCTCAGTTGTGGTCATAAATTGAGGACTACCTATATTAAGATATGGATTACTTATGCAACTGTCTCTTCCTGAGGACACCTCTCCCACCCACCAGATTGGATAAGGGAAGGACACTCATAAAATAGCAACGTTTAAGGAAAGGGACCTGGACAGGGGTGGTATTCATTTACTTTCCCTACCGGTTTGCAAATGTGAGTGCATGTGCACGTCCTTCCGCACATGTACTACACTCACGCGCAACCCTTCTGTGCATGCACCCGAACTCTAAAACGTGCCTAAATAGGATGGCATATGTTATGTATTCATGTTTGTACCTTTAAATATTTGAGCGGGAAATCAGCACGTTGCTGATTGGACGAAGCCTCCAGTAGAACTGTATAAAAGGAGAGGTTTTTCCCCCAGCCTGTTGCTGGGTTCACCCTATATTAAAGAGCTGTTGTCACTACCCTGGTCTCCAGCCTCGTTACTTCCCGAACATAACATTGGCGACGAAGGTGGGATCTCGAGGCTAAGGAGAACCAGAACCGAGCTGAAGCACGATAGACCCGAACCCAGCAAACTCAGGGCAGAAAAACGGAGATGGCCAGTTACACTCCGCCCGCACCATTTGACCCGGCTAAGGAGAAATGGGGAACGTATATGACCCGTTCAAAGCTTTCTAGAAGCCAACGAACTGCAAGGAGTTCCAGATAACCGCAAAAGGGCTTATTTCTTAAGCCACTGTGGTCCGGAGGTCATTGATATCGCATGAAGCCCTGGCAGAGCCAACGCGTTGCAGTCGGTGTCATGGCCAACTCTACAGACTTTACTAAAAACCACTTTGCACCAACGCTGGCCCAAATACGTGCGGTTTGAATTCGAGAGCGAAGGCAGTTGGGGGCGAAACCATCGGTGACTACATGGCGCCTAAGAAAGCTGCCCAAGGACTGCGGATACGCGACCTAGACGAGGTGCTCCTCGAGCAACTCATCCGAGGCGTCAAAGATATCCGTTATGCGGCGACGGCTGCTGGCAAAGAGCAACCTAACGCTGGCCACCGCTCTGACGGCCAGAGCACATGAAATGTCCACACAAGCGGCGGAGACACTGCAGAAGCCTGTCCCACCAAAGGCGAGCGCGAAGGCAACCCCGGTGCACCAGGAGGAGGTTCAGACCGAATCCGACGGTGAAGATGAGGAAGGGGTCTGCCGAACCGAGAAACGCGACAAAGGGGACAGAGATGAATGCGGGAGCTGCGGTGGGCAACACCAGCGCCAACGCTGCAAGTTTAAGGACGCGACCTGCCGGCGGTGTGGGAAGAAAGGGCACCTAGCTCAAGTTTGTCGAGCGGCCCAACCTTCCCGCCGAAAATTCAAATCGGCCAATCAGAGCGCGGAATCGGCAAGGCGACCCGCGATTGGCCCAAACAAAAAAGGCGCGGATTCCAACCAAACAACTGTGGTCATAGGCCGCGCCTCGACCCGAGTGGAGAAGAAGATCTTCACCAAGCCAAAAATAGAGGGAGTGCGGTGCCGGCTTGAAGTAGACACGGGATCAGCGATCACCATCATGTCCTGGGACACTTTGGCGGTCGCTGCCGCCTGTCGCAAGCGCCACCTGCAAGCTCAACGGCTACGAGTCCAGACTACCAGGGAATCGCATCCCTGTTCGAGGGACCACCTCCGTCCGAGTCGATACGGTCCACATAAGAAGACCCTGCCCATCAGGATCGCCGAAGGAACTCTGCCCAGTCTGTTGGGACTAGACTGGTTTCGTGCCCTGGGCATGGGAGTGACTGGCATCTACAGGAGTGACTGTAACCTGAAAGACATTCTCTTTAACGAGTTCGAAGATGTCTTCAAGGACTGCCTGGGCAAGTACAAGGGACCCCTATTTCCTTCAACTTAGACCCCAGGTAGCCCCATTAGGCTTAAGGCAAGGAGAGTCCTTTGCCCTAAAACCAAAAATCGATAAGAGCTGGACAAGCTCATAAATCAGGGATTTTGGTGCCAGTCGATCACGCAGTGGGAGACGCCAATCGTCACCCCAATAAAGCCGGACGGGTCAATTAGAATTTGCGCTGACTACAAGGCGGCGCTTAACAAAGCCTTACAGAAAAGCGCACCGGTTCCGTGGTGCAACACTTACTGCACTCTTTGGGGCAAGGGCAAGTCTTTGCAAAGTTAGACTTGGCCCAAGCCTACCAACAACTGCCGTCAGACGCCCGCACAGTCAAGCCCAAACGATTGTAACGCACAGGGGGCCTTCAAGTGCACCCGATTGCAATTTGGGGTTAGTGTGGCACCAGGGCTGTTCCAAAACCTAATGGAACGACTCTGCAGGGGCTCCCAGGGTAGTTCCCTACTTGATGATGTCCTAATTTCAGGGAAAACATGGAGGAATTGGGGAGCGTTAAGAAAGGTTTTGGGCATTTTCCGGACAGCCGGATTAAAGTCAAGGCAAACAAATGCCAGATAGGGGTCGAATCCGCCGATTTCTTGGGCTACCGGATAGACAAGAAAGGAATTCACCCTACTGAGAGCAAGGTTAAGGCAATTAGAAGGCTCCAGCGCCAAAAACAAAGCAGAGCTGCAGGCATTCCTGGATTGGTGAATTTTACGCGGTCTTTTTAAAGAACAAAGCAACCGCTATGGAACCGCTGCATAGGCTCTTAGGAAAAATACTGTTTGGTCTTGGGAAAGTCGGAAAATAGGGCTTTTGAAGCAGTAAGAACCTGCTCTCAAGTGATAGCCTGCTCATCCAATATCACAACTCACTACCCCTAGTGTTGGTTTGCGATGCCTCCCTTATGGGGTGGGGCTGTACTCAGCCATAGACTTCAAACGCACAGAAGCCCCTATAGCTTTTTTACTCTAGAACGATGTCCTCCCAGAGAGAAACTACAGCCAGCTAGATAAAGAAGCACTAGCCATTGTGTCAGGGGTTAAAAATTCCACGAATATGTCTTTGGGCGGAATTTTGAAATCGTGACTGACCACAGACCGCTACTTAGGGATACTGGCTGGCGATCACCAACGCCTGTGGCACTTTCGCCACGCTTGACCCGATGGACTATATTTCTAGCCGCTTATCTGCACAAGCTGCAGCATCGACCAGGAAAAGAAGTGGGGCATGCAGACGCTGCCGATGCCCACTACCAGGGGCGATCAAGACCCCACTCCGGGACGCCCATCCTACTTATTGACTCTTGACTCTGGCCCAGTCACATCTAAGGAAGTGGCTCGGCATCATACCGACATTGTGTTAAGGACTGTACCGGTTGGGTACAGAGGGTGCCGCTGCGCCGCTAACGGTTCAAAGAATTTGTTAAAAAACGAGATGAGCTCTCGGCTCAAGGGGGTTGCCTGTTATGGGGTGATCGTGTAATAATTCCTGATAAACTGAGGGGAAAGGTATTGGACCTCCTCCACGAGGGTCACCCAGGGATCGTAAGGATGAAGGGGTTAGCTAGAAGCTATGTGGTGGCCACTCATGGATGCAGAGATTGCTGAGAGGGTAGGGAAATGCCAGGCTTGCCAAGAGTCCAGACCTCTACCCCCAACGGCCCCAGTCAGGGAATGGGAAAAGCCCCAAGGGCCATGGTCAAGAATCCACATTGATTTTGCTGGCCCCTTCCACGGTCTATCCTATCTAATCTTCAAAACCATAAATCACACATTCATATTTTTTTCATTTTTACTCTAGTGTTAAGAGGCTTCCAGTCATCAATAAATATAGATAATGTCTTTTCTCTAATCAAAGTCAATTTATCCAGTTTAGCAAAATGTGTCAACTTCACCAACCATTCCTCCATAGCGGTAGTATCAAATCTTTCCATCTCTGCATATACTTCCATGGGTTTTGTTTTCTGTTTATCCATTGGTCCTAAAAGGCAAAATTCTAGTTTCTATATACTATTAAAACTCTCACTGACATGACAAGATGAATTGGTGCATCACAGGGCAACACTCACTTAATGACTGTCTCACTTAGCAATGGAAATTTTGGACTCAATTGGGATCCTAAATTGAGGACTACCTGTATTACATTTAAACCTTTCTGTCTAAAGTTACATCATATTACCCTTCTTTGTACAATCTATCCTATCTAATCTTCAAAACCATAAATCACACATTCATATTTTTTTTCATTTTTACTCTAGTGTTAAGAGGCTTCCAGTCATCAATAAATATAGATAATGTCTTTTCTCTAATCAAAGTCAATTTATCCAGTTTAGCAAAATGTGTCAACTTCACCAACCATTCCTCCATAGCGGGTAGTATCAAATCTTTCCATCTCTCTGCATATACTTCCATGGGTTTTTGTTTTCTGTTTATCCATTGGTCCTAAAAGGCAAAATTCTAGTTTCTATATACTATTAAAACTCTCACTGACATGACAAGATGAATTGGTGCATCACAGGGCAACAATTTTTGAACCAAGGTATGGGCTAACTTTCAGAATGTGTCCAAAATCTGAGACCCATGATTCCCGAAGGAAAGAAATTTGGGAAAGGTGTGACTGCTTCAGTGCTACTGGCTGCTGAGCTGCTGTTGTGGACATGTGATCTTCATTTTCAACATTCTGTGGCAGTTTCCCAGCCAATCTTGCAATCCTTTATTCCCTCCCTTCGCCAGCAGCAGCCACCAATCTGCCTGCTAGGAAGGGAATTACCGGTTGCAGAAATTTTGAATAGTTCAGAGAACCGGTAAATACCACCGCTGACTGGCCCTGCCCCCATCTATTCTCTGCCTCCTGAGTCCCAGCTGATTGGGAGGAAATGGGGATTTTTCAGTAACCTTCCCCTGAAGTGGGGTGGGAATGGAGATTTTACAGTATCCTTCCCCTGCCACGCCCACCAATCCATGCCATGCCCACCAAGCCACGGCCACAGAACTGACAGTAAAAAAATTTGAAACCCACTACTGATGTATGTGTATGTATGCATGTATGTATGTATGTATGTATGTATAGAAGGAAGGAAGGAAGATCCTAGAATATGGCTTTATGCAGTAAGTATGTCTACAAATATGACTGAATATAGTATTAATCTTTAATTATAAATACATTATTGGGCTGAAACTAGCATTTCTAGTACAGTACATCTGCCTATCTTGAATTTTGAAGCATTGGCAGACATTACAAATCAACTAGCTTTTGACACTGTGTCACTCATATGATCAATCTTTAAAGACAAATGCAGTGTGGGCATTCCCTGTTAACAAGCACTTTATGACTGTGAAATCATGTTTTATTAGCTTTCATAAAGTCACCTCACCATCACCTTTCATTTTCATTAACCTACATCTTTGTGCTCCTATATGGTTGTGGGCAAATTATGTCCCTTTTCTCATTAAATCAAACTGATTTATTTCTCCTGTAAAAATGAAGACAAAAAGTTCTGATAAGTCGATACTTGAATATGCATCTGAAGAGAATAAAAAGCAATGTGTTAAGTAAGGACAAATATTTATCAGGAGTATTCAAACTATTCTGTTATGCTGTGTTCCAATCCCAAAGCAGGTCATTGGGACCTCAGAACAAATCTATTCTGGATGTTCTTAAAGTGGGATGACCTTGTTTTTTGGCTATTTTTGGAAAAGTTGGAATGCATCTCTTTTGATCTCAAACCACTTCAAGAACATTTGGAGTAGCTCATGTCAAGATGGAACATTTAGTAATGGCACATTTTCTATGGTATCCTCTAACTTTTATTATTTCAGTGCAAGATTCATACTGTTCCCAGAGAAGTAAGAAATTTTGCTGTTCCAATTGCCTTTTGGTGTATGAGATGTTTTACATCTTTGAGATCCCTCTATAAATAGCAAAGCAAGAATGGAGTGAAATTTCCTAATGGAATGGGAAACTCACTGGTCAACTTACTGCAGCCAACTTATTGTGACACAGGCCCAAGTAGGTAGTAGGAAACTCAATCAGTGTAAAAACAAACTTTTTTTTGAACAGCTGAAAATTACTTCATTCTCAGCGTAGTTCAACTAATTTCTTCCCAACACAAATTCCTGTCCTATCACAAACCTTGGTCCAATCAGGCAAACTGCCAAAGGCCTTTCTTGGCAAATGTTCAGAAGACACTGATACAAAAATAAATGCAAGAAGATGAAGCTACCAACCTTGTTTTCCGGCAAAGCCCAAACGCCGTTGCTGATCTGTTTTAAACCTTATGGGAGGGGCCAATCATCTCTTGGCCCTACTCCCGAGTTGTCCTCTTTGCTTGAGCTGCTCTTGCCTTCTAGCAGCTCTTCTCATGCGTGCATTAGGAACAGTCTCCTCCTGTTCCTCTGCCTCACTACTATCAGGCTCTGGAGGCTCTGGAGTCTGCACCTCACTCCCCGATGGCCCTGGCCCCACCTCAGCCTCCGACTCCGTTGCCAGCTCTGCAGGCTGCTGGCGGACCACAACACAACTCTCCACAGCCAACTTGCCACTGGACAATTCAACAAATACAAAAGTGAAATTAATTTTGACAAAACCATGGCCAATAATAGTAAAATAAAGACTGTCAATCCAGAAATACAAGAGTTACAATAATTTTAAAAAAAAACATGGTCACCAATAATAAATAGCAACTAAATGAAATAATTAATACACATTGAGTTATCCCATGTTGAGTTGGCCATGGCGAGTTGTCCTTGATTCATTTCTTAAAGCTGATGAAAATAAGATAGAATAATTCCAAAGGATGGTTGATTTTCAGGCAGGATTGGATCGTTTAGAAACTAGCACAGAAACTAGCATAGAATATAATTTTTTATTGGCCAAGTGTGATTGGACACACAAGGAATTTGTCTTGGTGCATACGCTCTCAGTGTACATAAAAGAAAAGATACGTTCATCAAGGTACAACATAAACCTTCAAAGAGCCACAAAGGTTCTAACCAGAAGCCCCCCGTTCAATTTTGGAGCCGGCCGGAAATCCGATTCCCCCACCATAGTGTCTCCTCCTAGTGCGGTGTCCTTTTTCCTCCACTGTCCTATTCAAAAGCCCTATCAATTGTGAAGCCGACCGGAAAACCTGTCCCTTGCCATAGAGTCTTCTGGCATGCCATGCTTCCCCACCCCACCAACCGGAAACATCTCGCAAAATTGTGGTGCTGACCAGTGACAGGGAGCCACAGCAGAGGGATGAAAGAGCCACATGTAGCTCCAGAGCTGTGGGTTGCTGATCCCTGAACTAGCAGGAAGGAAGATAATTTCTCTGGAAAGTTGGGCTATAGTCAGAAATGAATTCATTACACTCCATTAAAACCCAGAATGGTGTTGAAATTTGAAATGAATTCTGTAGTTTATTTGGGGAATGTGGAAGAAGGCAAAGAAAAGACTGACATTATTCCCAGTGCTGTGTCTGCTGCAACCCCTGAACCGGGCCGCCTGGCTGAGAGTGATTCAGAGAGTGAGGGGGAAGAGCCGACAGGGCTTCCCTCTGCAGAATCTTCCTCTCTGGCTCCGTTCCAGATTCCAGAAGCAGGCCAGGTGGAGGAAGAGGAGCTGACATGGCCTCTTTCCCCTGACCCCTCCTCCTCCTCCCTGGCAGAGCTCCAAGAGCCAGCTGAGGAGAATCAATTGTGGTTAGACGCAAGGCAGCGACGCCGAGTGAAGCATGTGCAGCAAAAGGAAAGGAGGACCGTCCCAGGGAGAGCTGAGTCATGGAGCCACACCCCACAGGGTATAAAAGTGGGCGGAGCTGCCTTTTGGGTCTGTGACGGACAAAAACAGACTTTTGGGAGCTTTGGCTATGTTATTTGGTGATTCAGACTTTGGCTTCTGTTTATTCCTGAACTGCAAATTACGCTGGTCTGAGGAGAACTTGGCAGGCAATCGCAGGTTCATTGCCAGAACTGTTATCTGTTGTCGGAGTAAATTGCTGGCAAAGATAGTCAGCTTGCGTATCCTTTTGGTTGTGGTTGGGAGGGGACAGAACACCCAGGTTCTGTCTTCCCCATCTCTGAAGGTAGAGATAGACAATTGTTTATTTTATTTATTTATTTATTTATTCAATATATAAACATTAAAAAGAGGTTAAAAAGAAATATTATAATGTGGCCGAAATTTTAAAACCATTTAAAATCTTAAAACATAAATACCCCAATAAAATTTCAATCCAGTCCCGCTTGAATAAATAGGTGCGTTTTCAGCTCACGCCGAAAGGTCCGAAGATCAGGCAATTGACGTAAATAAATAAATAAATAAAATAAATAAATAGACAATTGGAAGAGAATATCTGTAGTTCAGGGTTGAATCATGGAATTCTTGATGTTCTCTGTGCTTGGTTGTTTGCTTGCAGTCATTTCATTACCCAGCAAAGTAACAGGATCAGTGCAAGTGAGTATGGGGCTTGCTACCTGTTTACATATAGTAGGATATTGATACACCAAAGGTCCAAGATCAGGCAATTGACGAAATAAATAAATAAAAACATAAATAAATAGACAATTGGAAGAGAATATCTGTAGTTCAGGGTTAAATCATGGAATTCTTGATGTTCTCTGTGCTTGGTTGTTTGCTTGCAGTCATTTCATTACCCAGCAAAGTAACAGGATCAGTGCAAGTGAGTATGGGGCTTGCTACCTGTTTACATATAGTAGGATATTGATACACCAAAGGTTGCTGTTGGTTGGGCAGTGCTGCAAAATAGATGTTATTCTAGCCTTTTTCTTTCTCACTGTGCTGAATTAACAGATATTTGGTGGGTCATTGATGGCCTTGTGATTTTGTGAGGCAGCTGACGTATATTTACTTAGCTGTCCTCTATAGCTTGGGGGACAGAATTTGAAAAAGTTAAGATGGTGGCCATTTTTAAATTTGATATTTTTTGACAGATGCTCTTTCCTGAGATTCACTGGTACCTATTTTGCCAGACCCAGCCTTTATATATGTGTACTCACTTTCTCTCTTTCTCCCAATTTTTCTCTATCTATTAGAAAATTACCACTGCACTCAGCAGCTCACCACTTCCTGTAAGGCAGGGGTGTCAAACTCAAGGCCCATGGGCCAGATCCTGGGGTGCTTAAATCTGGCCCACGGGGCTGACCTGGAAATAGAAAAGGATGGCCCATGGTGCTCTACAAATGGGGCACAGGGAGGCTGTTGTTGTTGTTAGTTGCGAAGTCGAGTCCGACCCATCGCGACCCCATGGACAATGTTCCTCCAGGCCTTTCTATCCTCTACCATCCTCTGGAGTCCATTTAAGCTCACACCTACTGCTTCAGTGACTCCATCCAGCCACCTTGTTCTCTGTCGTCCCATTCTTCTTTTGCCCTCAATCTTTCCCAGCATTAGGCTCTTCTCCAGGGAGTCCTTTCTTCTCTTTAGGTGGCCAAAGTATTTGAGTTTCATCTTCAGGATCTAGCCTTCTCAAGAGCAGTCAGGGCTGAAGGGAGGCTGTACTGTGCCCCATTTTGGCCGGCAGAGTGCTGCAGGAGGCGTCCATCCCGTCTCCCCCACCCTCCCCGGCTGGCCCGCAGAGGAAAACTACAGTGCTGATCCGGCCCCTCGAAGAAATCCAGTTTGACATCCCTCCTGTAAGGTGTCTCTTTGAAAACTACAAACTGTAGCACATGGACATCCATTTCTGCAGCATGGGATGTGCAGCTGTTCTTGTTACCTTCAAAAGCAGAAAGAACAAGAAGGAGAACAGCATAAGAGCAATAAGGGAGACCTATCTCCTGTGGCAAAACTTTAATGAAATGCTATTAAGGAAGAATATTTTATTATCTCTCCTACAGGTAAACTGGGATTAAAATCTGTATTCTCAGCATAAATGATGCCTGCATTTTAAAGGCAAGAAACTCTCCCATCCCGCAGACCGTTTCGGCACTGGTTACATTGGCTAAGAGTTGGTAAGATGGTAGGGTACCCAAGAAATCAGCTGGATAGGATTTGAATGTCACTGCATGTTTGCACCAGCTCTTGATATTGAGTTCAGGTAGTCCTTGATTTACAATCATTCATTTAATGACTGTTCGAAATTACAACAGCATTGAAAAACAGGGGCTTATGACGGGTTTTCACACTTATGAGTGTTGCAGCATCCCCATGATCATGTGATCAAAATTCACTTGGAAACTGGCAGGTATTTATGACAGTTGGACTGTCCTAGAGTCACCTGATCCCCATTTGTAACCTTCCCGGCCAGTTTCCGACAAACAAAGTCAATGAGGAAAGCCAGATTCGCTTAACAACCACATGATTTACTTAACGACTGCAGTGATTCACTGAACAACTGTGGCAAGAAAGATCAGAATGGGGCAAAGCTCACTTAATGACTGCCTTGCTTAGCAATGAAAATGTTGGGCTCAGTTGTGGCCATAAGCTGAGGACAAGCTGTAGAAGAAGACTGAAATCTAAATGGAAGCAATAGGTAGTCCCTCAATTTAGGACCATGACTGGGACCAGAACTTCCATTGTTAAATGATGTGGCCGTTAAGTGAATCACCACATGATCACACCTGATGGTATG
The DNA here is from genome assembly GCF_028640845.1 of Ahaetulla prasina. Lineage (NCBI taxonomy): Eukaryota > Metazoa > Chordata > Lepidosauria > Squamata > Colubridae > Ahaetulla > Ahaetulla prasina. The sequence continues at coordinate 212,108,224 of NC_080541.1, forward strand.
ATCTTGTACTGCTGCAGTTGTTAAGCAAATCACATGGTTGTTAAGTAAACCCAGCTTCCCTTGTTGACTTGGCTTGTTGGAAGCCATCTTAAGAATATTGCAAATGGCAATCATGTGATATAGAATAGAATAGAGATTTTTTTATTGCCCAAGTGTGATTGGACACACAAGGAATTTGTCTTGGTGCATATGCTCTCAGTGTACATAAAAGAAAAGATACCTTCATCAAGGTACAACACTTACAACACTTAATGATAGTCATAGGGTACAAATTTAACACTTAATGATACAGCCCTTAATGATAGTCATAGGCTACAAATAAGTAATCAGGAAACAATCAATATCAGTATAAATTGTAAGGATACAAGCAACAAATTTACAGTCATAAGTGGAAGGAGATGAGTTATGGGAACGATGAGAAGATTAATAGTAGTGCAGATTTAGTAAATAGTTTGACAGTGTTGAGGGAATTATTTGTTTAGCAGAGTGATGGTGCTTGGGAAAAAACTGTTCTTGTGTCTAGTTGTTCTGGTGTGCAGTGCTCTATAGCGTCATTTTGAGGGTAGGAGTTGAAACAATTTATGTCCAGGATGCGAGGGGTCTGTAAATATTTTCACAGCCCTCTTTTTGATTCGTGCAGTATACAGGTCCTCAATGGAAGGCAGGTTATGGGACACATTGTAAATATACACCAGTTGCCAAGAGTCAAAATTGCAATCACATGATCATATGATGCTGCAACAATGATAACGCCAAGGATTGGTTGTAAGTCACATTGTTCGGCTCTGCCGTAACTTTGAACCGTCTCTAAATGAATGATTGCAAGTGGGGGACCCCTTTACATTTTCTCCCTCCTATCCTTTATTTTATTCTCCCTTCTGGCTAATTATACTTGTTCTCCTCCTTACCTTCCCACTATCTCCATTTCTACACATCTGTACTTAAAATACTTGCCTTGTAAACCGTCAGGACAAAAGTATGTAAAAACAATCTGGTGTTGTTTATTGTCTTGTTACTCTGTGAAATATCTCAATGCATGCAGATTTTAAGCCTTCCTATTGCCAAGTCTGCACTGCTGCCAGAAAAATGTGCTTGTTCATAATGTAATGGTGGATATGACTGAAATAATGAAAGGGCAGAGACAAAATGGACAAGGCCTTCCTTCCTTCCTTCCTTCCTTCCTTCCTTCCTTCCTTCCTTCCTTCCTTCCTTCCCCTTTTGTTCTTTAAATTACTGATCTTTCTCTTTGCTTATCTCATCAACTCCATTCAAGTACAATTTTCTCAATCTTCTTTTCCAACCATTCATTCTTGCTGGGTTCTTATTTATTTAGTTATTTATTATACTTTAATCTTCATTCATGCTGTCTACAACAGTCAAACCACTTCGGTAAACTTCTTTTGTACTGATCATTTACTGTTGTTTTCAATACTTATTCATTCAAGATCCATTCGCTCTTGGTCCCATCTCATAGTTTTATTGTATGTATTTCTTAATAGAATAGAATAGAATAGAATAGAATTTTATTGGCCAAGTGTGATTGGACACACAAGGAATTTGTCTTGGTGCATATGCTCTCAGTGTTACATTCTCAGTTCCCATTCTCATTGTATTCAACTAATATGTTTCTTCTTGCACATCCAAGTTCCCCTTCTAGAGAATGAAGTGGGCAAAGGTATGCTTTTATACACAGCAATCTTAACTTAGTTCAACAAGATCATCCGATCTTGCGCACTACTTCTTTGAGTTGTTCTCTGCTGTGGCTGATGTCAGCTTTGAAGTTGTTCAGCCACTATGTTCTTTGGCAGCATGGTTTCCTTTTGCTGCTAACTCTTCCAAACACAATTGCTTTCTCCATTGAATTCTCCTGCACGACAAACTGCCCTGAGTCTTCGGAGAAATGCAAATAAAATAAATAAATAAATAAATAAACAACCTACCTCTCCATATTTGTACAAAATAATAATTCAAAGCTATTCACTTTGTTACATGCTAGGTTATGTATTTACTTTTGTGTGTATGTATGTGTATATTATTTTAAGCAGAAATAAATCATCTTCAGTATTTCTACCCAAGGCCTCATTGTACAGAGAAACATAAAGTAGTGGCCAAAATTGGGGAAACCCTTTGGGAAAAGTGTATTTTTGAGGTTTGATGGCTATAACCCCACTTTTTTTGGGGGGGGGGGAGTTTCAAGATAATCATATTCCACTGCTGGAATGGCCTGGGAATAGCCCAGACCGTAACCCAATTGAAAACCTATGGAGCCGACTAAAGAAATTTGTTAGTCAGAAGAGACCCAGCAATAAAACCCAGTTATTGAAGCAATCATTCCATCTTGGTTTCACATTATAACAGCTGCAGAACTAAAAGACTTGGTTCCATGGGAAGACGTTGTAAGGCCGTAATTCATGCTAAATGTTACCCAACTAAATATAAACTGACATGGTGATAATTTTTGTATATCCTGTTTTTTCTATGGTGATAATTTTTGTATATCTCATTTTTTCTACATGTCTCATTTTTCTTCTTTATACTATAACTGCTATTCTAATCCTTCAGAAAAGTTATTGCATTGCATTCTTGATTAAATAATCTTTCCATTGATATATAATTTTATGGTACTACTCAAAAAAAAAAGTCGTGTTATTTGCTAGTTTTAGAAAATACACTTTTCCCAAAAGGTTTCCACAATTTTGGCCACTACTGTAGTCTTTTAGAAAAAAAACCCCCATGGCTTCTATAGCCAAAAATAAGTAGATACAAATCACAGTCTCTTTGCTTGAATACTTTTCCAAAACTCTTTGCTGTGATAATTTTACAGCCTAAACAATTTTCCACACTTTTAAACACCACCAATGCTCTTCAGCTTACCAATGTTTTGCAGTAACAAACGGACCAGCTAGCTGTGGAAATTGCATCAATTTATATGCATGATGACATAAAGGCAATAAACCAAGGGTAAGATTCATGCAGAAAGATAGTTGGGTGATCCCTTTAATTTCTGATCATTTTCTCCATACCTAAAGGATGCTGAACCGAAGAAACTGATTTAAAGGCAATGGATGGATTAGAGCAGTGGTAGTCAACCTGGTCCCTACCGCCCACGAGTGGGTGTTCCAGCTTTTATGGTGGGCGGTAGGGGTTTTGTCCGATACTGAAGCACTTTCCTTTTTTAAAAATTTTAATTGACTTTTTAAAAAATTTTCATAGCATTATTTAAAAACATTTTCATTAGGTTTTCATAAAATTCCCCGTGACAGTTTAAATTTCTGAAAATATACTATTTGTATTGCCCACGCCTAAGTTTAGTTCACATTAGGTAAGTGAAACTAAATGGCGCTATAGTGCAAACAAAAGAGCCTCATCCCAGAATAGCTCGCGCATCTCCCCCCACACCACCCAGCTGTAACAGACAAGCAGAGTTGGTAGCTGGCGCCCCCCAGAAACCCAATCCACGATGCACAAGAGGCATGCACAGACAATACACGGCACATTACTGTGGAACCGGTGGGCGGTTAGAAAATTTTACTAATAACAGAGATACAAAAGTGGGTGGTAGGTATAAAAAGGTTGACTACCCCTGGATTAGAGACTTCTGATCTGCCCTTCATAGCAAACTATTCATAGCATGGGGGCTGGGTTATTTCAGAGACCACTTCTTCCTGACTACCTCTCTCCACCTGATCAGATCCAGTAGAAGAAGTCTGGTATGAATCCTGTTGAAGAGCTACATCTCCTGGGATTCAAGAGACTAGATCTCTTGAATCCCAGCAGAAAATGCTACAGTGTCCACTTTATAGAACATCACCCACCCTAGGTGAGGTTGGCTTTATCCCTGTTCATTTTGTGTAAGTCATTCAAAACCTACCGTATGTTTTGGAGTATAAGACGCACCTTTCCCCCCAAAAAAGGGCGTGAAAATCTGGGTGGCTTTATACTCTGAATGCAGCCCCACCCAGCTTCTCAAACGGAGGTTTCAGAGGCTGAAAGAAGCTTCAGAAAAGAAGTCCCCAAACAGAGCTTCAAAGGCTTCTTTTCTAAAGTTCTGTTTTGGAGGATTTCAGAGGCAGAAATATTTTTTTTCTGAAATGGAGTTTCAAAGGCAGAAAAAAAAACCAAAAAAAAAAAAAAGCAAGGCACAGAGCTCACAACCAAGGAACCTGTTGCTAAAATTCACGGCTGGGAACAGCTGATTGGGGGTATTCTGGGAGGCCAATCCACCTGCCAATCAGATTTTTTCTTATTTACCTCCCCAAAATCTAACGTGCATCTTATACTCTGAAAAATATGGTAGTTAAGTCATCAGGCTTGGGAGTTACAAGGGAATGGGGAGCTACTCCATTGCTGTTCATATCTGTTGCTCTCCTCTTGTCTTTTAATCATAGTTTTAATTTTTACTTGTTAACTGCTTTTTCTATTATTGCTTTATTGCTATTTTTTTTTCATTGTCCACCACCAAAAATCACATTTCTTTGAGATGGGTAGCTATAGAAATATGATGATACATAAAGTAAATAAATTAATTCTCAAAACTGGCTTCTTTCAGCTATCAACCCTGTCTGGTAATAGCAATAGCACTTAGACTTCACAGTGCTTTTACAGCCCTCTCTAAGCGGTTCACAGAGTCAGCCTATTGCCCTCAACAATCTAGGTCTTCATTTTATCAACCTCGGAAGGATGGAAGGCTGAGTCAACCTTCAGCCTGGTGAGATTCGATCTGCCAAATTGCAGGCAGCCGGCAGTCAGCAGAAGTAGCCTGCAGTACTGCATTTTAACCACTGCGCCACTGTAGCTCTAATCAAGTAGTAATAGTAATCAACAGACCACTGGGCATCAGGGACTTCTTTGCAAGATTTCAGGCTGCTCCAGTTCAAGGCAGCCTTTCTCAAACTTAAGAACACATCTTTTCTTATAATGCACAATGGAGCATAGCATTTTCTGACTGGGGCTGCCCCACTGATCTCTCAGTGGCCATTTTGTCCTAGATTGCTGGACTGCTTGTTTTACAAGTTTACTTCTGCAATGATTAAAAACAAGTGAGATTTTTTTTCCCCTCTAAAAAAAAATAAAATTAAGAGTTTACTAGATTAGATTCTCCTTCTAGCTTAAATGACAGTAAGAATGGTGTATTTTTTCCTCCTTGTTTTCCTCTCAAAGGTCACTGATGAAATAGTGGAAGGCAAACCGCTCCCATTCTTCCTCCTCCTCAGGTAATATTGGACAAGAATTCTGTCACTTCCTCTTGGAAGCTCCAAAATGATGTAATGATATTTGCGTGTCCATTTTTTTACTGGAACCTTAGTATTTGCACCTTAGCCAGGAAGTTGTTAGATATAAGGGGCCAGGGGTGGTATTCACTTACCTTCGCTATCGGTTCACAAATGCTTCGCTCGCATGTGCCACCTCTGTGCATGCGCAGGGACTTCCGTGCATGCGCAGAGCATCAAAAATATAACATGATACATTCCGGGCGGGTGGACAGAGCCTCCCACAGCCGCCACTACTGGTTCGCTTGAACCGGATAGAACCAGCAGACTACCACCACTGCAAGGGGCAACCTAAAGAGAAAGCTCATCTCAATAGAAACGGCATCTTCAAAGACCTGACCATGGAAGAGAAATCAGTTGGTGCTTGCTTTCCTAGAAAAAGTAGGAGAGGTTTTGGAACAAGGGAATTTGAGAGCTGTCATAAATATGATCTAGGCCAGGAGTCTGCAAACTTGGCTCTTTTAAGACTTGTGGACTCTAACTCCCAGAGTTCCTCAGCCAGCAAAGCTGGCTGAGGAACTCTGGGAGTTGGAGTCCACAAGTCTTAGAAGAGCCAAGTTTGCAGACCCCTGATCTAGGCAGTCATGTCCAATCTTTTGGCTTGCTTGGACTTCATTGGGTGAAGAGGAATTGTCTTGGACTGCACATAAAATATAGTTGATGTATAAATATGTATAAACATTGTTAAGCATTTATGATTGTATTCGAAGTTATCCAGGGTCCATGGGTCACAGCTGGACCTACCTGATGTAGACCAGGCCATCACCAAGGTGAAGAAAGGACTGAAATCCAGAGAGGGATTTCTTAAGATGACTTCATTTCAGAATGGTTTATGCTCAGCAATCAAGCAGTTCAAGGTTGCAGTGTGGAAGTGTCCCAGATAAGGAATGGATGACGACAACAGTGATAATGATGATGATTGATGAGCATGATAATAATGATTTATCTGGTTTTGGTAGCACCAAATAAATAAATGAAAAACATAAACATGGCCAAAGGGTTCACCTGTCTGTTTTTAAGACACAGAAAGCCCCAATAATTTAATAGTTCAAGCATGTGGAATATTACTATAATGGAAAAGTCAGCTCATATTAATCAAATACAACAGGCTGAGCTCAACTTCATGTGTATTTTTTTAAATTAAATTGTGTGATGTTATTCTCTAGACAAACCAAGGAAATTTATATCTGGTTCCCTCAGTGTTTGCTTATGCATATGGTTAAAGAAGGATGTTTGTCAGAAACTCAACCCAAATTCTCAGTTTCCCACTGAAGATTCTAATATAATCTGGAGGGGGGAAAAATATAAGTTGTTTTGTCTAAAAACTAAAGGAGGAAGATGAGAAACATCCATCCCAAATAGCTTGTTTTCTGGCAGTCAGGGGTCCATGCAAGACTCCATGGTAAAATTCTTATTTTGTGAGAATGAAAATGTTCAACATTTCAACCATGTTCGTTGCCCACCAATGAACATTGAATAACAGAGTTGGAAGAGACCTTGGAGCTGTTCTAGTCTAACCCCCTGCTTGAGCAGGAGACTCTATAACCGTAATGGCGAACCTATGGCGCCCTCTCTGTGGCCACGCGAGCCGTTGCCCCTGTTCAACTGCACCGTGCATGTGTGCGCACCTCCCGCTGGCCAGCTGGTCATTGGCTGTCTGCTGAGCATGTGCAGGGAGGGGCAGGGCATGTGTGGGGGGCTAATGCATGCATGTGCAAGGGGGTGGGGCACATACGGGCAGAGTGCATGCGGGGGGCTGTGTGTGCATCTGCAGGAGGAAGGGTGCATGCGGGGGGACCACACGTCCATGCGCAGGGGCAGGGCTCATGCACAGCGGCCGTGCATGCATTGCATTTTGGGGGCTCGGGCGCATACACACGTGCTTTGGGCATTCAGTCTGGAAATGGTTAGCCATCACTGCTCTATACCATTTCAGAAAAGTGGCTCTCCAGCCATTCTACAGATTAATTGTTCTGACTGTCAGGGAATTTCTCCTCAGTTTAGGCTGCTTCTCTCCTTGATTAGTTCCCATCCATTGCTTCTTGTCCTGCCTTCTGATGCTTTGGAGAATAGGTTGACTCCCCCTTTTTTGTAGCAGTCCCCGAGATATCAGAACATTGCTATCATGTCACCCTTAGTCTATCTTTTCTCTAGACTAGCCATACCCAATTCCAGCATCTGTTCTTCACATGTTTTAGCCACCAGCCCCCTAATCAGCCTTGTTGCTCTTCTTCGTACTCTTTCCAGTGGCTCAACGTTTTTTTTTATATTGTGGTGACCAAAACTGAATGCAGTTTTACACGCATGGTCTTCCTGTAAAGCTGTTACTAACACTTCACGACTATGACTGCTTATTCATCCCTGCTGTCATACCTAGAGGATCTCTGGGGAGAGATAACAATAAATGAGAAATCATAGGAATGAAGTGATCATAAATGAAGCAACTTTTCAATGAAAACACAAGCAAACCAACCAACCAACTTGATGAACCTGATGATAATTCACACCTTGTTTTTCTTTCTTTATAATTGTGGGAAGGCACCTTGACTTTCATAGATGGGAAAATATTCTAGAGGAAGACAAGGTAGCTCTGCTGGTAAGGTTAAATCTGTTCAGTCCCATTATCTTCCTGAACTTGAAATTGGTATTGTATTCTGTCAGGCTGCTCGAAGGAAATACAGCATATGTATACTAATATGAGGATACTAATAGCCCGAAGCAGATGAAGTTGCAACTCATTTCTAGACAAAATCTAGTTAAATAAGACCAAAGACAGAATCAATAACAAGCTCCCAAGGAGGCTTAGATATGACCCTGAACAGGCCTAAGAGGGTTTTGCAGATGCAAAAACCAAAAGAGCAATATTTGTTTCAGCTTTCCTTTCAAGCTTCACAAAGCTAGACAGACAGACGGATCGATGGGCAGAGGAGGTTGGGAAGTACATCCTTGAATTCCAGACTGGTGTTCTATTTTCAAAGCACTTAAACCTCTCGCTGAACTGATAACAGATTCATGAGCTGCACTGGCTGACATTTTATTTCAAGTTTCCCAGGCAAAGAATGAGAGTATGGTAGGGTGGATTGTATGTGGGAGGGAGATAGTAAAGACTTCAGCATGAATGTCTGGAACCCATACCTCATTTCGGACATTAATACAATTGAGCGTGTCCAGAAATATTTTACAAGAAGAGTTCTCCACTCCTCTGATTACAACAAAATACCTTATGCCACCAGACTTGAAATCCTGGGTTTAGAAAATTTAGAACTCCACTGCCTTCGACATGACCTGAGTTTAACTCATAGAATCATCTGTTACAATGTCCTTCCTGTTGAAGACTACTTCAGCTTCAATCGCAACAATACATGAGCACACAATAGATTTAAGCTTAATGTGAACTGTTCCAATCTTGACTGCAGAAAATATGACTTTAGAAATAGAGTTGTTAATGCCGGGAATGCACTACCAGACTCTGTGGTCTCTTCCCAAAATCCCCAAAGCTTTAACCAAAAACTGTCTACTATTGACTTCACCCCATTTCTAAGAGGTCTGTAAGGGGCGTGCATAAGAGCACCAATGTGCCTATCGTTCCTGTCCTAATGTTCCCTTTGATTGTATCCAATTTCATATAGTTATCACATACTTATGATTATATTTATATATCGTATAGTTATTTCATGCTTATGCTTATATATACAGTTGTGACAAATAAATAAAAAAAAAAAATGGGAAAGTTACGTTGGAGTTTGTCAGCTGGCTCCTTCCACCAGCTAACTTTCAGACTGGTTCACAGAGATTTCTTTTTTTAAGGCAAGCATAAAACACACAAACACAAACTCACACACACACACAGAGCACCTGGAGTTGATTAAATTCTGAGCCAGAATTTGGAGCGGGTTGGGAAATGCTGCATTTGTCACCATGCACCTATCGTGGTAATACATGAAACCTCAACCACACCAAGAAGTCATTATGACACCAGACGCCTTATTTCACAGAAGCAGCTTGTCAAGGCTTCCAGATCTGCACACTCTGACCCCGTTATGGTGACAGGATGGGCTGGGATTAGCTTGTCTAGATTGAACTGAAAAGGGCTGCAAATATATGAGAAACATTAGGCACAGGAGGGAAATGAAAGTGGGGCTGTTCAGGATATCCGAGTCCACCTTTTCTGTTCAGATGAATGGATAGTTACTGATGAGACACAGTGGCTCAGTGGCTAAAATGCTGAGCTTGTTGATCGAAAGGTCGGCAGTTCAGCAGTTCGAAACCCTAGTGCCATGTAATAGGGTGAGCTCCCGTTACTTGTCCCAGCTTCTGCCAACCTAGCGGTTCGAAAGCACATAAAAAATGCAAGTAGAAAAATAGAGACCACCTTTGGTGGGACAGTAATAGCTTTCCATGTGTCTTTGGCATTTAGTCACGCTGGCCACATGACTATGGAGACGTCTTCAGATAGCGCTGGCTCTTTGGCTTTGAAACAGAGATGAGCACCGCTGCCTAGCGTCGGGAACAACTAGCACATATGTGCGAGGGAAACCTTTACCTTTACCGTACTGACGTCAAACTGAGCTCTATCATACTTGGTGAAAAGTTGGCATTTAAAATTAGTGTCTCCTTCAGGGGTTTGAGCGAAGTGGTAGCAGCAAAGCAGCTGTGATGTGTCTCAGAGGATCATAAGCTGTTCCTTGGAGAAGCTCCACCTTTTTGTACTTTGTGTCATTCAGTCAAAAGTTATGTCCTTGCATGTGGCTGCCAATCTTTGCCTCCTGGCTGAACAAATGAGTTTTCACAAACATGACCTCTGTTTTCCAGGCAGGTTTGAAGAACGGCTTTGAATTCATTCTATGGAGGATCTCCTGGGAGGAAAAACAGTATGGATTGTATTTCTGGTGGGGACAATCTGCATTGCCAATGAGTTGTAATGTGAAAGAGTTCATTGTAAGAGTCAGTATGGTATTCAGCTGGTTCATACCAGATCAGGCGAACTGGTAGCGGCGAATGCAGGTGGGCCTTCCCACCCGCCTGGACATAATGCTGTCCTATTTAGCCACATTTTTGATGCCGTGCGCATGCATGGAAGCTGTGCATGCTAGCAAAGCACATGCGCGGAAGGCCAGGCACATGTGTGGAAGGTGCATGTGCGAAGCGAGCATGTGCATGCATGGCAAATCGATGGTAAGCATATGTAAGTAAGTAAGTAATAAGTAATAAGTAAGCATAATAAGATTGACATACCAAGAAGGATTGCACATGGATCCTAGATGAGGTAGGTCTCGGTTGAAATTTGTTCTCTAATGTGAAACATTTTGAACTACTGTTAGATAAGTCAAAATATAATTTATAGCAGTGGTGGGTTGCCCCCGGTTCGGACCGGTTCTACACAACCAGTAGTAACACCGGCGGGAGGCTCCGCCCACTGACCCGAACATCATCAAAAGTGATCTGCGCATGCACAGAGGTTTCTGTGCATGCACAGAAGAGTGTGTGCGTACATGCAGAGTGACCGCAAATGCGCGGGCACGATGCAAACTGGTAGTAAAGGTAAATAGAACCCATCCCTGGTTTATATGTATAAGGAAGTGTTGACACTGTAAGCCGCCCTGAGTCTTCGGAGAAGGGCGGGGTATAAATGTAAACAAAAAAAAAAAAACAAAGATGGATGATCTTAACCATGAGATCCAAGTCTCACCTTTTTTCATAAGCATTGCGCACACCATCTTGACATAAGAAGCGGTGGAGTTTCAGATACAATAGCTTACTTTGCAAGATATAGAATAGAAAAATAGAATAGAATTTTTTATTGGCCAAGTGTGATTGGACACACAAGGAATTTGTCTTGTTGCATATGCTCTCAGTGTACATAAAAGAAAAGATACCTTCATCAAGGTACAATACTTACAACACTTAATGATGGTCATAGGGTACAAATTTAACACTTAATGATACAACACTTAATGATAATCATAGGGTACAAATAAGCAATCAGAAAACAATCAATATCAATAAAAATCATAAGGATTACCAGCAACAAAGTTACAGTCATAGAGTCATAAGTGGAAGGAAGTGGGTGATGGGAACGATAAGAAGATTAATAGTGCAGATTTAGTAAATAGTTTGAAACTGTTGTGGGAATTATTTGTTTAGCAGAGTGATGGCGCTTGGGAAAAAACTGTTCTTGTGTCTAGTTGTTCTGATGTGTAGTGCTCTATAGCATCGTTTTGAGGGTAGGAGTTGAAACAGTTTGTATCCAGGATGTGAGGGATCTGTAAATATTATGAGGACAACATTGGGAGGAACTTTGTAGAATGCCTTGAGTTTTTGGAAGAACACTCCCAAAGCACTTTAAAAACTAAAAACACCATTACTGTATTAAATTCTTATGGACTATATAATTCAACAATCTAATGTATAGCTTCTCCCTTAAAAACAAAGTTAATAGTAATCCAAATAAATGTTACATTTTTTAGACACCAAAATGCAAACTAGGGCACGGGAAGAAAAGGTCTACATTTTTAAGGGAATCAGCTAAATGTGCACTTTCTGGTCTAATATGCAGATTGGAACACTCTTATCCTTCCACTTGTACATTTCTGTAAGCTCCGCAATGCAGTTTCTGGCTTTAAAAATGCATTAAAAATGCATAGATTCCCAACTTTGCATACCAAAATGGGTATATTAGGAAAAGTTGCATAGAAAATGTACTTATTAGGGAATATATATATGAGTGAAGTATAAAAACCTGCTCATTTGAATTAAAATTCACACAATGATGGAGAAATTGGAATTACGATATAATAGGCAGAAAACTGACATGGACTAGGCAGAGATTGACTCTTTCATCTGTACTACAGTTAAGCTGCAGAATTCCCAAGATGTTTCCAATATGGCTCAAATATACTATAAATGAGTTTATGTGACCAATACAACCAGTGGTGGAATGCTGCCGGTTTAATAACCGGTTCGGTGAGCACAGACTTTGTGTGTGTGCGCGCCTAAGGCGCTGGCACTGAAAATGGAGCATTCAGAAGCTCAGCTGCTTACTTTCCAAGTCATCAACGGTAAGTAGAACATCAAATTGAGGGGGGTGGGTGGGAATCAGCTGTGCTGCGTGATTGAGATGAGCTACAAAGCAGGAAATAAAGGACAGGATGGAGCAGGGGCAAGTGGGCGGAAATGGTGCTATTCAGCTGGTTCTATCTGGCTTGGGCGAAACAGTAGCGGTGGCTGTGGGAGGCTCCAACCACCTGGACGTCATCACATCCCATTTTTGATGCTCTGCACATGTGCAGAAGGTCCTGCGCATGCGCGAAGGTGGCGCATGTGCGGAGTGGCACATGCACTCCCATTTGCAAATTGGTAGCGAAGGTAAGTGAATACCGCCCCTGGTGGTGGTGGGGGCAACATATCGTCGGCGCTACCGGTTCACCTGAACTGTTTCAAACCGGCTGAATTCAACCCACCTTGTTCCTGAGTACTGTATTATCTATAAAGACTGAAAATTCTTTGACAGAGCTGTTTTGCAACATACAGTGGCATGTGCAAAGTACTAATTATTATTAACAGCTGTTGCATAGTCAGCCAGCTGTTGAGGCTGGATTTGGCATTTTTGTCCACCTATGGAGACCTTCCAAAGACTTGGGATAGACAGATGTCCATGTTTGATGGTGATAGAGATATTGTCGCAGGATGTAAGCCTTTCCAAGTAAATCTATCTTTTGCAGTTGACTGATTATATATATATATATATATATATATATATATATATATATATATATATATATATATATATATATATATATATATATATATATATATATATATATATATATATATATATATTTGTTTTCTGAGGTTTTCACGGGTGTTTGTATGTAGGTCTTTGGTTGTTCGGGTTTTCTCCCGTGTAAAATTAGAAGTGTCTTGGCGACGTTTCGACGAAGTCTCATTCATCATCTTCAGGCTTCAGCTTCGTGCTCCTGGGAGCAAAAGAACCAAGAAGCACTTGCTCCCAGAAGCACGAACCTGAAGTCTGAGGATGACGAATGAGACTTCATCGAAACGTCACCAATGAAATTTTGGTCCCAAATCACTCCAAGATGAACTTACGTTACACATTGACTCAATGAGTGGGGGAATTTTGGAGAAAGGAATATCATATACAGTAGTATGTGCATGTGTTATATGCGTGCATTTAACAAAGGCAAAATGGCAGGAGAGTCTCCTAGAATTCTGGAGTAGACAACTGTAATAAATTCAAAGTAATAATAATAATACACATTAGGACCAGAGGTGGGTTTCAGCAGGTTCTGACCAGTTCTGGAGAACCAGTAACAGAAATTTTGAGTAGTTCAGAGAACTGGTAGTAAAAATTCTGACTGGCCCCGCCCCATCTATTCTCTGCCTCCCAAGTCCCAGCTGATCGGGAGGAAATGGAGATTTTACAGTATCCTTCCCCTGCCATGCCCACAAGCCACGCCCACAAGCCACACCAAGCCACGCCCACAGAACCGGTAATAAAAATTTTTGAAACCCACCACTGATTAGGACCACCAGCTCTTCCTTCTCTAATAAGCTGAATTGCCTGGAAATGGGACAAAAGGAGACCCCACTCTTCAGTGGAAGCCGAACGCTGAAACTGCTGGAAAGCTGTCTGGAGTCACAGAAGGGAGGGGCACTTCCCCAGAGGGCAAAGAGACACGGAGCTTGGAATGTCTGGTGGGCAGGAAGAGGACAAAGATGGACTCTGCCTAGCAATTCACAGAGTGCATCTGTATTTATGCAGATCATTGCTTTAGTTGGGCACGACACTGTCTGTAGGCAAATAACAATAAAGAAACTAATCAGACGTACTGTAGCTCCATGTGTCATGGTTCTTTGGGCCTGAAAGCTTTCTTGATGTTCATTGCTGGGTATTCTCTTCCTCTTCTATTGAGCTACTCATGAAGTTGAGGTTTACTTTTGTAATAGTAATTGGGAAAAAAGGACAACCATGTGATTTCTTCCCTCCCCGCTTTTCTCCTGACTATCTTTAGTTGCCAAAACCTTTGCCCCTGAGCAACCTTTGCACCACCAAGACACCTCCAACTATATCCAGACAGTGTGTGTTAGAATTAAATTGATACAGGAGACACGATCCCCCTGTGTAATATTTTGTAAATCTGGAGACTGGAGTAAAAGAGCTTCAAAAATGAGTGGCATTCAGGCTATCTGATCTTCGGTCTGCCCACTTTTAATTAAGCTTTCGAAGCTTAATCCTGTGTCTTCTGGAACAGGGGTCTCCAACCTTGTCAACTTTAAGACTTTGTGGACTCCAACTCCCAGAATTCCTCAGCCAGCAAAGCTGGGAGTTGGAGTCCATAAGTCTTAAAGTTGACAAGGTTGGAGATCCCTGTTCTGGAAGGCATTTGGGAAGATATGGTAGATTGTGCTATCCTGAAGTGTAAACACACTGGATTGTTCATGATTAGCTTGTGTGTGTGTGTGTGTGTGTGTGTGTGTTTCCTATTGTTTTCAGTACTAAATTATTTTGGTTGTATAAACTGTCCAGAGCCTCCTGAACTGGAGTGGCATACAAAACTCACTAAAAAACAACAACAAAGGAGCAAATAGGAGCCCACACCCTATTCAGTAGAATATATTTCAGGATTCTTCAACCTGGGTAAGTTCTTGAATTAACCCTTTGATCTGCAGTGGGAATAATACCTACAGCATTTTTTCCCCAGTGAAACTATGATTAAGGACCCTGGAAGCTTATTAAAAGTCTTTAGGAGAACATCTCTTTAGTCTAGACAAAAATGATTTGCAGGTTCTCAGAGGAGCCCAAAGATAGCAGCTGTCATCCCCTAGAGTGATGAGAAATGATTTTGAAATACGACCTGAAAATGCAGCCAGACACCGAAGGGGAGAAAAAGGTAATTTAAAACAAGAATTATTTTTTTTTCAGCGCTTGGATTGGATGACAGTGTCCAGAAGCTACCCATCACAATTTTCGTGACCCTAGGAGGACTAATTCTTCATTTTGTAAATTTTGTTCCCATGGTATATTTTATTCTAGCTTAAGTATTTTGGGGAGGATCAAAACAAAATCTAATAGTTATATCTAATAGTTTCTCCACCACTTCATGTTGTCATTAGATTTAAAAACCTGTTTTTCTCCAGGAACAAAGATGCCATAAATAGAACTCCATTTTGTAATACTGCTTCACACACACACACAAACCCTGAATAGTACTTGAGCTGGCAAATAGAGACCGGCTCAAAGTCATCAAGTGAATGTCCATGGCTGAAGCTGCACATCAATCTGGGTCTCCCAAACTCCAAGGTCAGCCTTCTTCAATCGGAACATCTTCCATCTTCAGCTTTTAAAATTCTCAGCAATGGTCATTCCAGAGTAGTATTTTACAGTGCAAGATTACACTGTGAAAAACCTATATTATCTTGAGAAATGTCTTAACAATTGGTAAGTATGCAGCTACATACCTGCTACAGCTACAGCATGGAGATTTTGGAGGACAATTCATAAATACTACTGTTGGAGGGGAAAATGTTTGTTTCAATAAGTAGGACTTATGATTTACTTCAAACAGAGCCTGTTTGGAGTGGTGGTTAAGGCATCAGGCTAGAAACTGAGAGATCTGTGAGTTCTAGTCCCAATTTAGGAATTAATTTAGGTGATTTTGAACCAGTCCCTTTCCCTGAGTCCTAGGAAGGAGGCAATGGCAAATCACTTCCAAAATCTCTTCAAGAAAAATGCAGGAACTTGCCAGAGTCCAATGCTGACTTATACACAGAAAACCAAAAACCCATCCTACTTCAGACAGAAGAGGAACATAGTTTCCACAGAATTTGCTTTGAAAGTTTGAAAGAGGAGTTAGTGTGATGTTTTTATTGATATTTGAGGTGACCACGTTCATACCCTGGCTTCATCCTCATGTATTCCTAATGACAATATGAATATGCCCCAATGTGTTCTGCCCCGTCTTCCCAACGTTGGCTTTGCCTCATTACCTGCCCATAATTTAGGTAGTTTAAAACAGAGGTCTCCAACCTTCACAACTTTAAGACTTGTGGACTTCAACTCCCAGAGTTCCTCAGCTGCCTGAGGAACTCTGGGAGTTGAAGTCCACAAGTCTTAAAGTTGCCAAGGTTGGAGACCCCTGGTTTAAAATCAGTCTTATCTCTTTCAGTTTCAAAATAACAGAATAACAGAACAGAATAAAAGAGTTGGAAGGGATCTCAGAGACTTTCTAGTCCAACCCCTGCTTAGGCAGGAAACCCTATACCATTTCAGACAAATGGTTGTCCAGCATCTTCTTAAAAACTTTCAGTGTTGGAGCATTCACAACTTCTGGAAGCAAGTCGTTCCATTGATTAATTGTTCTAACTGTCAGGAAATTTCTCTTTAGTTCTAGGTTGATCTCCTTGATTAGTTTCCATCCATTGTTTCTTGTTCTGCCTTCAGGTGCTTTGGAGCAGTGGTCACCAACCGGTAGTCCGGGCCCACTGGTGGTCCGTGAGAAAATTTTGGTGGTTGGTGGAGAAATCTTTGTATTTTTGCCAGTGTATCCTGGTGGAGGAGCTGCTCCAGGATGACCAATGGGCCAGTCCTGTGAGTGTGATTACTACAGCTCTGGAATATGGGACTGGCCATTGCAGAGCTGGAAATCTCTGCCCTGGGGTGGCATGTGCAATACGCAAAAAGGAGCACAGCCCTCTCTGTCTGGAATGAAATAATGGTGCTGTTGCTGTGGCGGGGGAGGGGGCGGTGCAAGCGGGCTGAAGCAGCAATTGCGATGGCTAGAAGCTGCGGAAGCAATGCACTACTTAAACTTGTGTGGCATCAGCATTCCGCCTTAGTATATATGCACCAGCCAGTGGCCCAAAGCAGCCCTTGTCTTCTGCTGCTTGGGGCTCAGAGCAGTAAATGGTGACTGGTCCAGGGAGCAGCCAGATTTTGCTCTCCATTGCCGATGTCAGATCAGCTCCCTGCAAACTCTTGTCTTTCGAGGAGCCCGGCCAAAGTTTCCCACGTTGCTTCAGCGAGCACTCCTCGAGAGACAAGAGCTTGCAGGTGGCCGCTCTGGCGTCCGCAATGGAGAGCAAAATGCCGTTTACTGCTCTGAGTCCCAAGCAGCAGGAGACGAGGGCTGCTTTGCACCACTGGCTGGCACAAATATACTGAGGTGGAAGCTGATGCTGAGCAAGTTCAAGTAGTGCTTTACTCCTGCACTTCTTCCGGTCCTTGTTGGTGCTCCGTGCACCTTGGCCTCTCAGGGAGATGCTTGACTTTCTCTCAGCCCCAAGACACTGGCTGGCTCATGAGATGAGAGAGAGAAAGAGAATGAGAGACAGAGAGAGAGAGAATCAGAGAGAATGAAAGAGAGAGAATGAGACAGAGAAAGAGACAGAGAGAGAATTTTTTTTAAAAAAATTATATCCCGCCCTTCTCCGAAGACTCAGGGCAGCTTACAATGTGTTAAGCAATAGTCTTCATCCATTTGTATATTATATACAAAGTCAACTTTTATTGCCCCCAACAATCTGGGTCCTCATTTTACCTACCTTATAAAGGATGGAAGGCTGAGTCAACCTTGGGCCTGGTGGGACTTGAACTTGCAGTAATTGCAAGCAGCTGTGTTAATAACAGACAGACTTAGTCTGCTGAGCCACCAGAGAATGAGAGAGAGAATCAGAAAGAGAGAGAGAGAGAGAGAGAGACAGAATGAAAGAGAGAGAAAGAGAGACAGAGAGAGAGAGAATCAGAGAGAATGAAAGAGAGAGAATGAGACAGAGAAAGAGACAGAGAGAGAATTTTTTTTAAAAAAATTATATCCCGCCCTTCTCCGAAGACTCAGGGCAGCTTACAATGTGTTAAGCAATAGTCTTCATCCATTTGTATATTATATACAAAGTCAACTTTTATTGCCCCCAACAATCTGGGTCCTCATTTTACCTACCTTATAAAGGATGGAAGGCTGAGTCAACCTTGGGCCTGGTGGGACTTGAACTTGCAGTAATTGCAAGCAGCTGTGTTAATAACAGACAGACTTAGTCTGCTGAGCCACCAGAGAATGAGAGAGAGAATCAGAAAGAGAGAGAGAGAGAGAGAGACAGAGAATGAAAGAGAGAGAAAGAGACAGAATGAAAAATAGAGATGAGAGAGAATGAGTGGGAGGGGAAGGAGAGAAAGAGAGAGAGAGAGAAAGAGAGAGAGAGGAGGGAGAGTGCCTGAAGGACCCCATCCCGTCCCTGGGAGTCCAGGTGCTTTAGCATGCGGCGCTCTGGATTCATATTAGTGGTCCAAGGGATTTAAAATTATGAATTTCAGGTCCAAAAGATTGGGGACCCCTGCTTTGGAGAATAGGTTGACATCCCTCTCTTCTTCATGATAGCAGTGTGCCTTAGATATTGGAACACTGCTGTAATGTCACCCCTAGTCCTACTCTTTGTTATATATATATATATCCAATACCTGAAACCATTCTTCATATGTTTTAGCCTTCATCTTCGTTGCTCTTCTCTGAGATCTTTATATGTCATGGCAATGGGGCAATGGCTAGAATCTGCGCAGCGTGCATTTTAGCCCATTGAAAGCATGTCCCTTTCTCTCCAGTTCCTGCACTGTGTTTTCTGTATTTTGATATTTTTCCCTATTCTGCTTTTGCAGAGGGACAATCTAGTATTTTCAGCAACACTCACAGCTGATTCGTGTGGAAGCAAAGATAAAGCAAGAGGGATTCTGCTTCATCCTTCCCAGTTCTGACAAGACACACGGTTTTTGCCTAGGGGTGATTTATTATAGAAAACAGGACAGATCCTGCTTCGCTACTTGCCACCCCCAGGACCTATCAGCTATTTTCGAGTTACTTTTAAACATAAGTTCAATGCTCTTTCAAAATAGTTTTCACTAACAGCAGTTCTTGGTGGTGGATAGACTCACTGAGTGTATTAAGAAGCTCCTTCTGACTTTGCCTTCTAACTCACTTAGCTTCTGTTTTTTCAGGCTACTGAAACACTGTTCTGAAAGAACATAAAGTCTCATGTTTTAAATAAAGCAGAACATGGTATAACACTCTTTTGAACAATCGCTTCACCCATATTTAAAAACAAATAAAGCTGACAGGTGCTAAGAGGCATATGGCTATCACCATACCTGCATGGTGATATGGGATCTCTTATGCTTAACCATACCAACTTCCAGGACCTATCAGTTGGCGGTTTTGGGGGTGGGGCTGACATGTGTTGGTGACCCAAATCTTCACTCTGGATCATAGGTTGGGAGAGGGCTCCATCTACTTTATCATACATTCTGCTATGTATTTGCAGGCATACCCTGTTTCCCCCAAAATAAGACATCCCCTGAGAATAAGCCCAATCGGGCTTTTGGGTGCATGGCTATAAGGCCAAGTGCTTATTTCAGGATTCAAAAAAATATAAGACAGGGTCTTATTTTTGGGGAAACATGGTAATTTTATCTATGGAGATTCTCAGTCATTCAGGTCATGGTTATTCCAAAGGTGCTTTTTTAAGAGGCAACTGGACTTTCTGGATTTCACTTCGCATCCAAGAAGCTTCTTCACCTCTTCACCTCAGAGCTGAAGAAGCTTCTTGGATGAGAAGTGAAACGTCTTCAAAGAAAAGTACTCTTCAACATCTTCATCAATGACTTGGATGAGGGGATAGATGGGGAACTCATCAAATTTGCACCAAGCTGGCAGGAATAGCCAACACTCCAGAAGATAGGCTCAAGTTACAGAAAGATCTTGACAGACTTGAACATTGGGCGCTATCTAACAAAATGAAATTCAACAGTGAAAAAAGAAAGGTTCTACATTTAGGCAAAAAAAACAAAATGCACTGGTACCATATATGTGGTACCTTGCTCAATAGTAGTACCTGTGAGAGGGATCTTGGAGTCCTAGTGGATAACCATTTAGATATGAGCCAGCAGTGTGCAGCAGCTGCTAAAAAAGCCAACACAGTTCTGGGCTGCATAAACAGAGGGATAGAATCAAGATCACGTGAAGTGTTAGTGCCACTTTATAATGCCTTGGTAAGGCCACACTTGGAATATTGCATCCAGTTTTGGTCGCCACGATGTAAAAAAGATGTTGAGACTCTAGAAAGAGTGCAGAGAAGAGCAACAAAGATGATTAGGGGACTGGAGGCTAAAACATATGAAGAACGGTTGCAGGAACTGGGTATGTCTAGTTTAATAAAAAGAAGGACTAGGGGAGACATGATAGCTGTGTTCCAATATCTCAGGGGTTGCCACAAAGAAGAGGGAGTCGGGCTGTTCTCCAAAGCACCTGAGGGTAGAACAAGAAGCAATGGGTGGAAACTGATCAAAGAAAGAAGCAACTTAGAACTAAGGAGAAATTTCCTGACAGTTAGAACAATTAATAAGTGGAACGATTTGCCTGCAGAAGTTGTGGATGCTCCAACACTGGAAATTTTAAAGAAAATGTTGGATAACCATCTGACTGAGATGGTGTAGGGTTTCCTGCCTGGGCAGGGGGTTGGACTAGAAGGCCTCCAAGGTCCCTTCCAACTCTGTTGTTATATATTATATATTATATAAAAACCAGAAAGTCCAGTTGCCTCTTGAAAAGAACCACCTTTGGGACAGGCATAATTTTGGTTTCCTAGTCTGTTCTCCCTTGAGGGGCTGACACCACATTACTGTGACAATAAGGCTTGGCTATTGAGGCAGCAGATTTTTTTCTACTGGCATATCCTATGACTATCATTAAGTGTTGTAAGTGTTAATAAAATAAAGGTATGGTTAGAAGAAATGACCCAACAACACATTAATTTAAAACCGGAGCTCTTCTTATTGGGTATTTTCCCAGAGAAAACCAGTAAAGAAAATATTTATTTGATTATACATGTAATAACAGCAGCACGAATTGTTTTTGCACAATATTTTGGAAAATACCCCTGGAAGGAGAAGTTATTAAAAAAAATTTAGATTGTGTAGAAATGAATCGGTTAACTTTGATGATCAAAGAAAGAGAGGATTCAGAATATTTCAAGATATGGGATCAATGTTACCATTGATTAGAAAAAAAGATATAGATAAGCAATTGATAGTTATGTAAGAAAATGTATAATTAGAATATTGCATTGATGAAAAAATTGTAATAGATCAATTTGAAAGGAAGAAAGAAGAAACAACAAAAAGATGGAGCCATGAAGAAAACACCGAGATGTCACACAGAAAGAATGACTGATGTATTAAATGTTTGTTTGTTTATAAAATATTTTTTTTAATAAAAAAAGTGTTGTAAATGTTTTACCTTGATGAAGGTATCTTTTCTTTTATGTACACTGAGAGCATATGCACCAAGACAAATTCCTTGTGTGTCCAATCACACTTGGCCAATAAAAAATTCTATTCTATTCTATTCTATTCTATTCTATTCTATTCTATTCTATTCTATTCTATTCTATTCTATTCTTCTCTTCTCTTCTCTACTCTACTCTACTCTACTCTACTCTTCCGCCAGCTGAAAGACTAATGGACCATTGTTACAAGTAGCTGCTAGTGTCCTCTGTGGAGCACAGAAGGTCTGTGGTTGGTCTCAAAAGGAGCAGCAACCATCCAATCTTTTCTAGACTTGGAAGCCAATAGCAGTCAGACCTAGTTAGTACTTGGAAGGGAGACCACAAGGAAATCCTAAGACTACAGGCTAGATTGGGAAGCTTTAAAAAATCCAGAAAGCAGCAGGAACAAACCATTTCTATGTTGGTTGCCAAGAAAACTGCATGGATATGACACAAAATCAAGTGGAGTCAATTTGAAAGAAATTTAACTTCATACCTGCTTTAATTCAACTTAATTAGCCTTCCATTTGACTATGTTCACACAACGTTGAACTGTGTCTATAATTTAGGAAATTAATCACAGTTTGCTGGGTTTACGCAAGAAAAATAAATTAAACTATAGCAAAGCACATTATGATTTACACCTGTTACGCAATCCAGTCTGCGTTTCAACTCCCTAGATTCTGGTTATTAGTAATCCTCAACAAACACAATATTGTACTATTACCTGATGTTGTTGATTAAAAAAAAAAGCACTCCCAAAAGTGAATTGTGCACCGTGAACTGAAATTAGAATTAACACATGAATCCATCTGCTAAAGAAGGGACTCAGATACAATCAGGAGACGATAGATTGGCAAAACAATGCCGATTAACTTCCATTTTTGCAGGAAATGGAATGCTCAAAGCTTCAGCCATTTTAAGGTCATAGTTCAAACTTGACTCAAGCTTCACAAAGCCAAGAAATTAAAAGCTAGGGTGGGTGCTTTGGAAGATGTGTCCAATGATCAGTAAAGATATCATGCCCCAACACACAACATCCCAAATCCTAATGGGAAGGACAAAATGACCATATCACTGTGCTTCTGTATTGATAGTAGAGAAGCACACATCCCAGGTTGCATGACAAAATCTTATTACTGATCATAGAGCACATCTGTGAAGGATTTGCCCTCAGTTTCCAATTTCCGAGTTTGGGGGAAATTTGAACTCTTATGAAAGATCTTTCACTCTAATTTTAAACCAGGAACGGTTTTGTTAATGTTGTTATTGAATTGCAATCCTTTTGCAAGTTAGATGCATTGATCATGGTGAATGAGTGAACAAGGATTTAGCAAATGTTTAATTTGAAAGTGAGACAAAATTTAATATTTTCTGGTGCCCGTACTTTTCCAAATTGTGTACCTATTAGATACAAACTGACAGATAGACAATGGAAATGTATTCTATGTTCCTTATTTCTAAAGAACTAGTCCAAATCTTGGAGAAAATCTATTCTTGTGGTTACTATAAGTTGAGAATGACTTGATGGGTCATAATCCATCCATCAATCACTGGGAAGACAAATTTGTGGCCCAAGTAACTTAGTAGATTGAAGACCTGTTGTTACTTGCAGCTAATGAACAAATTGATTATAGATGTAGATTATATATGGATAATTATAATAAAGTATGTCCATCTTTTACTGAAATTGTTATTCTCTCCTCTCTCTCTCTCTCAGTACTCCTCAATTTGCAACCATTTGTTTAGTGATAAATTGAACTTACAATGGCACTGAAACAAATAACTTACAACCAGTCCTCATACTTATGGCTATTCAATCCCCCAAATCTCCTTTTGTTTCTAGAATGAATTCAAAAAATGAAATGCTTAATATATTTGGCAGCTTGCAAAACTGGTCAGGGATTCCAATATTTCTCGAAGTCTTGATATGTAGCAGGTGTCAGGCCTGGAAGCCATCTTTTTAATTGGAACTTCAGGCCTGCCACATTTACTACTGTGGGAAACTGGGAGGGGGGATTGTATGGAGCTAGGGTGATATATAGTCAAAATAACATTCCTTTCTCAGAGAGTCAAGGACATCTTGCCTTGCACTTGGAGGGGTGGAATTGGGAAGCCTTTCCACTTGGAATGGTGCTTTGATTGGACCATGTGATGGACATGTGGGTGTTGGGCAGGAACTAGGACTTTCCTTTGGGTGGGGAAAACCTGGAAACTTTCAGATTCCTAATGTGCTAATATAACATCTCTAATAAAATGGAACTTTGGGGAAACTCAAGCCTCAGAATCTTCTTTTGTTGGGGGCGTTACTTGGAACCCTGATAGCAAGACATGTATCTCTCTCCTCTGGTATGCAAAAATGCTCAGCAGTCTATATAAACTGGCCTTTATAACCAGGGTGCCGTCAGTATAACTTGCAAAAATGGTCATAAACCACACGCACAACATATAGTAGCCCAAAGGGAGAAATAACCTTTTAATTTGTTAAGGCAAGTCACAATTTAGCACAAGCATGTGGAACTTTGCACCAACCTTAATTTATGAGCGGGATTTGGCAGACCACAGACCAAAACAGGATGGATCCCAGAGCAAAATCGGGACTAAAACTATGTTTGATTAAAAATAAGCTTACATTTTAATTAGATAAAATTGCTGGGTTTGCTCCTCATGAGCTTAATAATTTTGCTTTTATTTAAAAAAAAATAATCATGTGAAACATAATTTGGCTGCCTATCTGGAGGAATTCCAAGGATTGCTAAAGACCTAGGGTGTTGTGGTCTGCCAGAAGCCTGCAGACCTGGCAGCGGAGTCGTACATTGAGGAGGCTGGGGAGGACATTGGGCCAGTCCTGGAGTTAGGGGAAGGCCCAGATGAGGGTTCTGCATTGGAGGCAGAGATGGGGCCAGGGCCATCTGGGAGCGATGCATGGACTCTGGAGTCTCCAGAGGTGGACAGCAGAGAGGCAGAGGAACAGGAGGAGCCTGTTCCTAGTGCACACATGCGAAGAGCTGCCAGAAGGCAAGAGCAGCTGAAGAAAAAAGGACAACTCGGGAGTAAGGCCAGAAGATGATTGGCCACTCCCATAAGGCTTAAAAGAGCAGCAACGAGCCGTTGGGTTCTTTGTAGAAAAGCAACATTGATTTCTGTGCTTCTTGTCAGCGTCTCTTGAACTTTGTCAGGTTTTTGCCAAGAAAAGCCTTTGGCAGGTTGCTGAAGACATCAAAGGTTAGTGATAAGGCCGATGGACTAGTTATTAAGAATTTTGCTTTGGATGAAGCTGAGAATGAATTAATTCTCAGCTGTTTTAATAAAATAAGTTTGTTGAGGACTGAATTGTGTTTAGTAATCCCTACTTGGGACTTGGTCACAACATAGGGCTTCAGTCTGTAAAACTCTATTGACAGATACCGGTAAAAGTCGGGGGGGTGGGCTTTATCCTATTTTGAGTTCCGTTACTGTGTATAATAAGACATCTTCTCGGCAGCCATTTCTAGGGAGTTTCTAACATGCAGCTTTACTGTTTTTGTTTTTTTTACTAAATGCTTTTTCACCAAGGTGGGAATGGGAAATTATAGGAAGAAATAGCCTATGAGATTATAAAATAATTTCCCTCCTAGGGAGCAGAGAGATAAACTACTCATTTATATCACAACAGTATGTCTTGCAGCTTGAAAAAAACCAAACATAATTGATTCTGTTGGCTTTGTCCAATCTCAGGTCCTTGATCATGCTCTAGCAACATCAGATCTTTCAATTAATTATTCAGATAGCTCCCCTATCTTTCTGGCATTCTGTTCGAAGAATTGTAGAATAGTGGCTCTCACTTCTCTAAATGGGGTATATATTAGGGCAACTACAGACAGATAACTACCCCTTAAATAACTATTTATTTCCCCCCCCTCCATTGGACCATCAATTTGTTTGCTAAAATGTCACCCCCAAGGCTTTCTCATGTCAGTGTGGCAAAGCAAGAAGAAAAAAACGATGCACCATGTGTTGTGAGTGCTTTGCTACCTGCCAAACGTTCGCTTTGAGCAGCATCTCGCAGGGTCACGTCGAACCAAATGTTCAATGAAATGACTGCGATTGAGAAAAAACAACAACCCCTTCTCAACCTTTGCAAAATATTTTTATCTGCCTCTTTTACCACGACTTTGAATTTTTCCACAGGAGAAGTAACAGGGACTGTGCAACACATTTTGCACTTTTCATATGTTGACATTTTATTTATTATTTATTTATTTTTCACATTTATATACCGCCCTATCTCCCTAGGGACTCAGGGCGGTTCACAGGCAAGTAAAAAAGTACATATAAATACAGACTAAAATAACAATTAAAAAACTTATTCTACATAGCCGAATTATTAAAAAGCAATATAAATAATAAAACCCATTAAAACCAGTATAAATTTAAAATCTAATCCAGTCCTGCGCAGATGAATAAATGTGTTTTAAGCTCGCGACGGAAGGTTCGGAGGTCCGGAAGTTGACGAAGTCCTGGGGGGAGTTCGTTCCAGAGGGTGGGAGCCCCCACAGAGAAGGCCCTTCCCCTGGGCATCGCCAGCCGGCACTGCCTAGCACCCTGAGGAGTCCCTCTCTGTGAGAGCGCATGGGTCGGTGAGAGGTATTCGGTAGCAGTAGGCGGTCCCGTAAGTAACCCAGCCCTATGCCATGGAGCGCTTTAAAGATGGTTACCAAAACCTTGAAGCGCACCCGGAAGGCCACAGGTAGCCAGTGCAGTCTGCGCAGGATAGGTGTCACACGGGAGCCACGAGGGGCTCCCTCTATCACCCGCGCAGCCGCATTCTGAACTAACTGAAGCCTCCGGATGCCCCTCAAGGGGAGCCCCATGTAGAGAACATTGCAGTAATCCAGACGAGACGTCACGAGGGCGTGAGTGACCATGCATAAGGGATGTCTTAGGATAGATCCAGGATGGTTCAAATTTGAGTTCCACGGGTCCAATTGCTCTGGCAATAAGTGCTAAACTGATGACCTGTGTAAAGGATCCATCCTTCCCCTTTATCTATTTTTATTTATGTGTTTATAAAGTTTAATACGAGGGTCCCTGTTGGTCTCTGGGCTTGCTTGTTTTCTTGCAGACGTTTCATTACCCTAACTAGGTAACATCATCAGCACCAATAAGGAGGGCTGTAATTAGCACTGATGATGTTACCTAGTTAGCGTAATGAAAGAAAATAAGCAAGCTCAGAGAGCACCAAGGACCCCTCCTTTCAACCCTGAGCTACAAATATTCACTTTTAATATTTAATATTTCCTTTTTTTTTTAATTGAAAAAGTTTTAAAAAACAAAAACGTTTTCCCCCCTTTTCCCCCCTCCCTCCCAGAAAACCCCCTTCCCCTCCTTCCCCCGGCTTCCCGGGTCAATCACAAGGTATTGTTATACATAAACCAAACAGAGAGTAAAATTTTCCCTTCTAATCCAATTAACCTCATCCAAATCTTTTCATCTCCCAACACCCCCCCCATTACATAAAATAATACTTCCTAATTATTCAAAGGCAATCTGATATTTCTTAATCTGATATCTGTTTTGTAAATAATCAATCCATTTTTTCCATTCAATTAAATATCTTTCCTGCGTATTGTCTTTCAAAAAAGCTGAGATTTTAGCCATCTCAGCCAAATTAGTGACTTTCAGTATCCATTCTTCTATTGTAGGTACCTCTTCTTTCTTCCAGTATTGTCCAATCAACAGTCTTGCTGCTGTTATTAAATTCAGAATCAATTTAGTCTCAATCCCTGTACAATCCGTTATAATTCCCAAAAGGAAAAATTGCGGCAGGAACTTTATCTTCTTCTTCAGTACATTTTGAATAATCCACCAAATTCTTATCCAAAAGGCCTTAATTTTCTTGCAAGTCCACCAAATATGAAAATATGTAGCGTCATCACAATCACACCTCCAACATTTCGCTTGGATATCAGGATACATACATGATAATTTTTTGGGATCTAAGTGCCATCTATAAAACATCTTATAAAAATATTCCTTAAATTCTGTGCTTGTGTAAACTTAACATTTCTAACCCAGATTTTCTCCCATGTTTCCAACATTATTGGTTCCTGAATATTCTGTGCCCATTTTATCATACAGTCCTTTACCAAATCCTTTTCCGAATCTATTTCAAGCAACACATTATACAATCTCTTTATATGCTCCTGGGTCTGATTTCTAATTTGCTTTATTAAATTTTCCTTCTAATCCAATTAACCTCATCCAAATCTTTTCATCTCCCAACCCCCTCCCATTACATAAAATAATACTTCCTAATTATTCAAAGGCAATCTGATATTTCTTAATCTGATATCTGTTTTGTAAATAATCAATCCATTTTTTCCGTTCAATTAAATATCTTTCCTGCGTATTGTCTTTCAAAAAAGCTGAGATGTTAGCCATCTCAGCCAAATTAATGACTTTCAGTATCCATTCTTCTATTGTAGGTACCTCTTCTTCTTCCAGTATTGTCCAATCAACAGTCTTGCTGCTGTTATTAAATTCAGAATCAATTTAGTCTCAATCCCTGTGCAATGCGTTATAATTGCCAAAAGGAAAGATTGTGGCAGGAACTTTATCTTCTTCTTCAGTACATTTTGAATAATCCACCAAATTCTTATCCAAAAGGCCTTAATTTTCTTGCAAGTCCACCAAATATGAAAATATGTAGCGTCATCACCATCACACCTCCAACATTTCGCTTGGATATCAGGATACATACATGATAATTTTTGGGATCTAAGTGCCATCTATAAAACATCTTATAAAAATTTTCCTTCTAATCCAATTAACCTCATCCAAATCTTTTCATCTCCCAACCCCCTCCCATTACATAAAATAATACTTCCTAATTATTCAAAGGCAATCTGATATTTCTTAATCTGATATCTGTTTTGTAAATAATCAATCCATTTTTTCCATTCAATTAAATATCTTTCCTGCGTATTGTCTTTCAAAAGCTGAGATTTTAGCCATCTCAGCCAAATTAATGACTTTCAATATCCATTCTTCTATTGTAGGTACCTCTTCTTCTTCCAGTATTGTCCAATCAACAGTCTTGCTGCTGTTATTAAATTCAGAATCAATTTAGTCTCAATCCCTGTACAATCCGTTATAATTCCCAAAAGGAAAAATTGTGGCAGGAACTTTATCTTCTTCTTCAGTACATTTTGAATAATCCACCAAATTCTTATCCAAAAGGCCTTAATTTTCTTGCAAGTCCACCAAATATGAAAATATGTAGCGTCATCACAATCACACCTCCAACATTTCGCTTGGATATCAGGATACATACATGATAATTTTTTGGGATCTAAGTGCCATCTATAAAACATCTTATAAAAATTTTCCGTTAAATTTTGTGCTTGTGTAAACTTAACATTTCTAACCCAGATTTTCTCCCATGTTTCCAACATTATTGGTTCCTGAATATTCTGTGCCCATTTTATCATACAGTCCTTTACCAAATCCTTTTCCGAATCTATTTCAAGCAACACATTATACAATCTCTTTATATGCTCCTGGGTCTGATTTCTAATTTGCTTTATTAAATTTTCCTTAAATTCTGTGCTTGTGTAAACTTAACATTTCTAACCCAGATTTTCTCCCATGTTTCCAACATTATTGGTTCCTGAATATTCTGTGCCCATTTTATCATACAGTCCTTTACCAAATCCTTTTCCGAATCTATTTCAAGCAACACATTATACAATCTCTTTATATGCTCCTGGGTCTGATTTCTAATTTGCTTTATTAAATTTTCCTTAAATTCTGTGCTTGTGTAAACTTAACATTTCTAACCCAGATTTTCTCCCATGTTTCCAACATTATTGGTTCCTGAATATTCTGTGCCCATTTTATCATACAGTCCTTTACCAAATCCTTTTCCGAATCTATTTCAAACAACCTTCATTTTTAAGCTTGACACTTTCTGACTCTCTGTCTCTCTCTCTGTCTCTCTCTCTGTCTCTGTCTCTGTCTCTCTCTCTGACTCATCTCTCTCTCTGACTCATCTCTCTCTCTGACTCATCTCTCTCTCTGTCTCTCTCTCTGACTCATCTCTCTCTCTCCTCAATCACTAACCACCTCACAAGGTTGTTGCTTTGAGAGAAAAGAGGAGGAGGAAAGTTGTGTGATGCTTTGAGTTATTTGTAAAAAAAAATAACAAAGGAAGGATATGAATAAACAACCTTCATTTTTAAGCTTGACACTTTCTGACTCTCTGTCTCTCTCTCTCCTCAATCACTAACCACCTCACAAGGTTGTTGCTTTGAGAGAAAAGAGGAGGAGGAAAGTTGTGTGATGCTTTGAGTTATTTGTAAAAAAAAATAACAAAGGAAGGATATGAATAAACAACCTTCATTTTTAAGCTTGACACTTTCTGACTCTCTGTCTCTCTCTCTCCTCAATCACTAACCACCTCACAAGGTTGTTGCTTTGAGAGAAAAGAGGAGGAGGAAAGTTGTGTGATGCTTTGAGTTATTTGTAAAAAAAAATAACAAAGGAAGGATATGAATAAACAACCTTCATTTTTAAGCTTGACACTTTCTGACTCTCTGTCTCTCTCTCTCTGTCTCTGTCTCTGTCTCTGTCTCTCTCTGTCTCTCTCTGTCTCTCTCTGTCTCTGTCTCTGTCTCTGTCTCTGTCTCTGTCTCTGTCTCTGTCTCTGTCTCTCTCTCTCTCACTCTTTTTCTTGGCCATCCGGCCCTGGATTATTGCAGACTCTTTTCTTGGCCATCCGGCCCTGGATTACTTTTGTAATTTTCCCTGTCGTTTCCCTCGGGAACCTGATGGCGTCGCTGGACCTCCGGGACCTCAGCTAAGTCTTGCGCCTCCCCCGGGTCATGGTCAGCTGTGGGTTCAAATAAGGAGGGGTCATAATTTGTTTCCTGTGGCTTAGTTTGTTCAGTTATTCGTCTCCTTATCTGATCTATGTGGCGCCTCCATACTCGGTTGTCTTGTAATTCGACCAAGTATGACTTTGGGCCGGTTGCTTTTATTATTTGCCCTGCGAGCCAACTTGGGCCGTCCCCGTAGTTGCGGGCCCACACTCGGTCGCCTATGCCCAATTCCCTTGTTTTGTCTATTTCCCCCTTGTAACCCTCTGGTGTGTAATGGGGACTCAAGCAGTCAAGTGGGCACGGAGTTTCCGTCCCATCAATAATTCGGCTGGGCTTCTGCCTGTAGCAGTGCTTGGGGTTCTGTGCTGAGCGGCCAGAAAGAAGTCTATCTTTGTTTGCCAGTCACCTGGCTTGAGCCTGGACAATGCCTCCTTAGCGCCCGGACGGAACGCTCTGCAAAACCATTCGGCGCGGGTGGAAAGGCGCAGAGAGGGCATGTCGGATGCCCTCCTCTGCCAAGTATTCTTGAACTGGGCTGCCGTGGTGCGGCCCGTTGTCGGACACCAGAGTGTCAGGCAACCCGTGGGTTGCGAATAAGTGGCGCAGGGCTGCGATTACTGCCTCGGCCGTAGTGGATTTCATGAGTATGATCTCCAACCATTTAGAGAATGCGTCGACAACCACTAGGAAAGTTTGGCCATGGAAAGGGCCAGCAAAATCAATGTGGATTCTTGACCAGGGCCCTTGGGGTTTTTCCCATTCCCTGACTGGGGCCGTTGGGGGTAGGGGTCTGGACTCTTGGCAAGCCTGGCATTTCCCCACCCTCTCAGCAATCTCTGAGTCCATGAGTGGCCACCACACATAGCTTCTCGCTAGCCCCTTCATCCGGACGATCCCTGGGTGGCCCTCGTGGAGGAGGTCCAGTACCTTTCCCCTTAGTTTATCGGGGATTACCACACGATCACCCCATAACAGGCACCCCCCTTGAGCCGAGAGCTCATCCCGTTTTTTAACAAATTCCTTAAAGCGTTCGCCCGGCGCAGCGGGCCACCCTCTTTGTACCCAACCGAGTACAGTCCTTAACATAATGTCGGTATGATGCCGAGCCACTTCCTTAGATGTGACTGGGCCAGAGTCCAAAGAGTCAATAAGCAGGATGGGCGTCCCGGTAGGGTCTTGATGGCCCCTGGTAGTGGGCATCTGCTTAACGCGTCTGCATGCCCCACTTCTTTTCCTGGTCGATGCTGCAGCTTGTAGAATAAGCGGCTAAGAAAATAGTCCATCGGGTCAAGCGTGGCGAAAGTGCCACAGGCGTTGGTGATCGCCAGCCAGTATCCCTAGTAGCGGTCTGTGGTCAGTCACGATTTCAAAATCCGCCCAAAAACATATTCGTGGAATTTTTCACCCTGACACAATGGCTAGTGCTTCTTTATCTAATTGGCTGTAGTTCCTCTCTGGGAGGACATCGTTCTAGAGTAAAAGCTATAGGGGCTTCTGTGCCGTTTGAAGTCTATGGCTGAGTACAGCCCCACCCCGTAAGGGAGGCATATAAACCAGCACTAGGGGCAATGAGTTATGATATTGGATGAGCAGGCTGTCACTTGAGAGCAGGTTTTTACTGCTTGAAAGCCCTATTTTCGACTTTCCCCAAGACCAAACAGTATTTTTCCTAAAAGCCTATGCAGCGGTTCAGCAGTCGCTTTGTTTTTAAAAGACCGCGTAAAATTCACTAGCCCCAGGAATGCCTGTAGCTCTGCTTTGTTTTTGGGCGCTGGAGCCTTTCTAATTGCCTTGACCTTGCTCTCAGTGGGGTGAATTCCTTTCTTGTCTATCCGGTAGCCCAAGAATTTGACGGATTCGACCCCTATCTGGCATTTGTTTACCTTGACTTTTAATCCGGCTGTTCGGAAAATGCCCAGAACCTTTCTCAAACGCTCCCCCAATTCCTCTACGTTTTCCCCTGAAATCAGGACATCATCGAAGTAGGGAACTACCCCTGGGAGCCCTTGCAGAAGTCGTTCCATTAGGTTTTGGAACAGCCCTGGTGCCACACTCACCCCAAATTGCAATCGGGTGCACTTGAAGGCCCCCCTGTGCGTTACAATCGTTTGGGCTTCGGCTGTGCGGGCGTCTACGGGCAGTTGTTGGTAGGCTTGGGCCAAGTCTAACTTTGCAAAGACTTGCCCTCGCCCCAAAGAGTGCAGCAAGTGTTGCACCACGGGAACCGGGTAAGCGCTTTTCTGTAAGGCTTTGTTAAGCGTCGCCTTGTAGTCAGCGCAAATTCTAATTGACCCGTCTGGTTTTATTGGGGTGACGATTGGCGTCTCCCACTTTGCGTGATCGACTGGCACCAAAATCCCCTGATTTATGAGCTTATCTAGCTCCTTGTCAATTTTTGGTTTTAGGGCAAAAGGGACTCTCCTCGCCTTAAGCCTAATGGGAGCTACCTGGGGGTCTAAGTTGAAGGAAATAGGGGTCCCCTTGTACTTGCCCAGGCAGTCCTTGAAGACATCTTCGAACTCGTTAAAGAGAATGTCTTTCAGGTTACAGTCACTTCTGTAGATGCCAGTCACTCCCATGCCCAGGGCACGAAACCAGTCTAGTCCCAACAGACTGGGCAGGGTTCCTTCGACGATCGTGATGGGCAGGGTCTTCTTGTGTGGTCCGTACTCGACTCGGACGGAGGTGGTCCCTCGAACAGGGATGCGATTCCCTTGGTAGTCGTGGACTCGTGGCCGTTGTGCTTGCAGGTGGCGCCGCGACTGACGGCAGTGACTTCGCCAAAGTGTCCCAGGACATGATGGTGATCGCTGATCCCGTGTCTACTTGAGCCGGCACCGTACTCCCTCTATTTTGGTTTGGTGAAGATCTTCTTCTCCACTCGGGTCGGTGTGACCTATGACCACAGTCGTTTGGTTTGAATCCGCGCCTTTTTGTTTGAGCCAATCGCGGGTCGCCTTGCCGATTCTGCGCTCTGATTGGCGATTTGAATTTTCGGCGGAAGGTTGGGCGCTCGACAAACTTGAGCTAGGTGCCCTTTCTTCCCGCACCGCCGACATGTCGCGTCCTTAAACTTGCAGCGTTGGCGCTGGTGTTGACCACCGCAGCTTCCGCATTCGTCTCGGTCCCTTTGTCGCGTTTCTCGGTTCGGCAGACCCTTCCTCATCTTCACCGTCGGATTCGGTCTGAACCTCCTCCTGGTGCACTGGAGTTGGCTTGCGCTCGCCTTTGGTGGGACAGGCTTTTGCAGTGTCTCCGCCGCTTGGGTGGACATTTCATGTGCTCTGGCTTCGTCCAGGCGTTGGCCAGCGTTAGGTTGCTCTTTGCTAGCAGCCGCCGCAAACGGATGTCTCTGACCCCTCGGATGAGTTGCTCGAGGAGCACCTCGTCTAGGTCGCGGTATCCGCAGTCCTTGGGCGCTTTCCTTAGGGCGGCCATGTAGTCACCGATGGATTCGCCTCCATCTGCCTTCGCCTCCAATTCAAACCGCCGCACGTATTTGGACGGCGTTGGTGCGAAGTGGTTTTTTAGTAAAGTCTGTAGAGTTGGCCACGACACCGATTGTAACGGCGTTGGCTCTGCCAGGGCTTCCGCGATATCAATGACCTCTGGACCACAGTGGCTTAAGAAATAAGCCCTTTTGCGGTTATCTGGAACTCCTTGCAGTTCGTTGGCTTCTAGAAAGCTTTCGAAACGGGTCATATACGTTCCCCATTTCTCTTTAGCCGGGTCAAACGGTGCGGGCGGAGTGTAACTGGCCATCTCCGCTTTTCTGCCCTGTGTTTGCTGGGTTCGGGTCTATCGTGCTTCAGCTCGGTTCTGGTTCTCCTTAGCCTCGAAATCCCATCCTCGTCGCCAGTGTTAAGTTCGGGAAGTAACGAGGCTGGAGACCAGGGTAGTGACAACAGCTCTTTAATATAGGGTGAACCCAGCAACAGGCTGGGGGAAAAACCTCTCCTTTTATACAGTTCTACTGGCGGCTTCGTCCAATCAGCAACGTGCTGATTTCCCGCCCAAATATTTAAAGGTACATACAAGAATACATAACAAAGAGAAAGTATTTTCCTTTATGCTCAAGCATTAGCTTGTTACAAGTGGCAATGTCCTCCAATATCCTCTTCTACTGATTACAATAATCAAAATGACCCCAACCAGTGGTGGATTTCAAATTTTTTTACTACCGGTTCTGTGGGTGTGGCTTGGTGGGCATGGCATAGCTTGGTAGGTGGGGCTTGGTGGGATGGCAGGGGAAGGATACTGTAAAATCTCCATTCCCTCCCCATTCCAGGGAAAGGATACTGCAAAATCCCCATTTCCTCCCAATCAGCTGGGAATTGGGAGGCAGAGAATAGATGGGGGTGGGGCCAGTCAGAATTTTTACTACCGGTTCTCCAAACTACTCAAAATTTCCGCTACCAGTTCTTCAGAACTGGTTAGACCCTGCTGAAACCCACCTCTGACCCCAACGTATTTTGAAGGTTGAGGCAGTTAAGCATAGACATCCTCTGCTAAACTTACTTTGTAGTTGAATTCATTGGGTATTGGGGGATTAACACCAAGGTATTAATCAGGTTTTCTACAGACATTTCACCCCATGTCTCTGCAAACTTGTTAAATAATAAACAGCTGCCCTTTTAAAGACTGCTTCCTATAGCAGCTCTCCCTCCCTCTCTCACTCTTTTTCTCTGTGTGTCTCTCTCTCTCTGACTCATCTCTCTCTCTCTCTGTCCCTCCGTCCCTCCCTCCTGCCCTCTCTCTCTCCCTCAATCACTAACCACCTCACAAGGTTGTTGCTTTGAGAGAAAAGAGGAGGAGGAAAGTTGTGTGATGCTTTGAGTTATTTGTAAAAAAAAAATAACAAAGGAAGGATATGAATAAACAACCTTCATTTTTTAAGCTTGACACTTTCTGACTCTCTGTCTCTGTCTCTCTCTGTCTCTGTCTCTCTCTCTCTCACACACACACACACATACACACACACACACTACCTTAATGAATTATGAAGGATTTATAATTAAGCAGGTTATTGCTTTGATTCTGCAAAACATATATTATAGTGGTAACATTTCCCAGGTTTTGACAGGTGGGGAAGACCCGGCCCATGCATGAAGGTTCAATTAAGCTGATTTATTGCTAAAAGCCAATGCCTAGGAATCTTCTCGACTAATGGTCAACACCTGGTTAGAGTTAGATAAGGGTAAATGGTGGACTGGACTTAGTTAGCTTGTGGCTATGTGGGGATTTTAGGCCAAGCCCTCTTTTCTGCCCTTGCAGGCTCTGCCCTTCCTTCTCCTACCTACACGCTTGTTACAATCGGTGGTTTCTTTTGGTAGCAGAAATGTTAAGTTGGATCTTTGAATCTAAGTTGTAAGATCCTGGATTACCAGCAGGAGATGCATAAAGAGTGTGTTATTATGCCTCTTTTTGCTGCCCCTTGATGGGTTATTTTGGATTTTTGCAGCTCAGATAGGATGGCCCTTTTTAGACAAGCATTTCTAATGCGTTTCAGTTCTTTGTGAGGTTTAGCTACAAAGAAAGAGAAATATCCAATTTTTCAATGTGCCCAAAACTATTGTTGTGTCTGCGTCCCCCGAGCCGGGCCTCCTGCCAGAAAGTGACTTGGAAAGTGAGGGGGAAAGGCTGTCAGGACTTACCTCAGGAGCACCGGCTTCCCTGGCTCAGCTCCAGGAGCCAGAGACAGGCAAGGTGGAAGAGATAACGAGGCCTCCGTCCCCTGACTCTTTCCCCCCCCAAGCTACACCTCCAGACCCAGTTGATGGCAATCAGGCCTGGCTGGACCCTAGGTTTCGTAGGCAGGAGAGGCAGGAACAACAGAAGCAGGGGTGGGGCAGGCCTAGGAAGTGCGGAGTCATGGAGCCACACCCCACAGGATATAAAGGCAGCAAGAGCTGCTGTGCCTCTTCGTAGCAGGCGAATTAACTGCTTAACCAAGAGCTGAAGTATTGTTTGTTCCTGGGTGACTCATTGGCGTCGAGGGAGATAACAGAGACACTTGGCAGATGCTCGCTATTTTGCTGCCAGAGCTGATAGTGCCGGCTAATTAAGCCATCGCTTGGACGGAGGCGAGGGGGGACAGAACAACTATATTGTTTTAACAATTCCAGAATTTACCTTTTTCTAACTACATATAAGTATATTAATAGCTTTTTATCCAGATGTATATATGGCAATTGAAGGATTCTTTGATTGAAGTGGAACTATTCCAGATGTCACCTGTTTTCCTTAAGCACTGAGCTATCTTTTATTTTGTTATGTTGGTTATGCTTGTTGCTTTAGCTCTTTTTATGAACTCACTATTGTTCTTCAGTTATATCATGGATGTTTTAGATGAGCCATGGTGGTGCAGTGGTTAGAATGCAGTATTGCAGGCTAACTCTGCCCTTTGCCCATTGCCAAGAGTTTGATCCTAACTGGCTCAAGGTTTACTTAGTTTTCCATCCTTCCATTATGCTCACTCTGTAAACTGCTGTAAAGAGAGGGCTGTAAAGCACCATGTAGCGGCATATAAGTTTAAGTGCCAGTGCTAAGTGCTAGTGCTTTTTAGCTTTTGTGATATTATATGTCAACCCTGAAAGTTAAAATAGAAATAATGCCTCTTAAGTTCAGCCTGAGCAAGAAATGGTTTCCCACTTCACTTGTTCCTGGGTAGAAAACAATAGGTTTGGATTAATAGCATCAAAATCATTGAGGAATACTGGCAGGAAGATGTTTGGGGCAGATATCATATACAAGCAATTCAAGAATACAGACAGTACCCATTTTATGACTAGTTGCTTACCACCTGTTTGAAATTATATTCCCTCCCCCCCAAGAAAGTTTCAAAGGACTTCTTCTTCTTCTTCTTCTTCTTCTTCTTCTTCTTCTTCTTCTTCTTCTTCTTCTTCTTCTTCTTCTTCTTCTTCTTCTTCTTCTTCTTCTTCTTCTTCTTCTTCTTCTTCTTCCTCCTCCTCCTCCTCCTCCTCCTCCTCTTCTCCTTCCTCTTCCTTCCTTCCTCCTCCTCCTCCTCTTGCTCTCCTCCTTTCCATCTCCCAAGTATATCCTTTCCATCTTGAATGGCCAAGATGCCAGAAATAGACCACAGCTGTAAGAATAAGAAAAGGAATCCAAAACTAAAGCCATTTAGAGTTCCACCATTATTATTATTATTTTTTTCTTTTCTTGCTCAAGTTCAGATTGCAATTTCCTATTTTAAAGATTTAAGAGAAAGATCTAACATAGAGCAGCAGGAGGAACCAATGCAGAGTCTCTGCAACAAAGAAGAATCTCCATTAGTGAAATGGGGAATGTGAAACAAATGGCAGAAATAAAGCAAGGACTTTATTAAATGTCTCTGCAGCCACATTTCCAAAGAGCTGACCTGCACATCCCCTGGAGATGCTTCCTGCATATAGCTATTATAAGTCATGCCACTTAATTGCTCTGCCAGTTTTGTAGTTTGAATATTACAAGGCACAGTTTTTAAATTATTATTTCAGAAAATCCTTTTTTTTTTTTACTTCTGCTAATGGTTTGACCTCTTTTGGTGAGGAACTACGGGAAAATATCAGCCCTCCAAATTATACCCCCGCCCCATCCCTTCACTGGCAAATTCAAACTGGCTGAATTTATATTTTCTGCTGTGATCAGGTTGTTATATGTTTTCATAGAGCACTTCAAAAATGTAACAATCAGCCACTTTAAAGGATCCACAGCCTCTGGAGCAGCAGAACCAGTCTTGTGTCTATCATTTCCTGTAGCTAGTTAAGAAACTATTCTTTCTTTTGGATTTTTTTCTTCTTCCACTCTTCTTTGAAGAACTCTTCTAGCTCAGAAATGTTAGGTCTCTTTGCATACGTCGCACGGGGTGGAAACTAATCAAGGAGAGAATCAACCTAGAGCTAAGGAGAAATTTCCTGACAGTTAGAACAATTAATCAGTGGAACAACTTGCCTCCAGAAGTTGTGAATGCTCCAACACTGGGTGATTTTAAGAAAAGATTGGACAACCATTTGTCTGAAATGGTATAGGGCTGTGATGGTGAACCTATGGCATGTATGCCTGAAGTAGCACATGAAGCCATGTCATCTGCACACTGTTGTGCCTCACTCGCCCCCCCCCCCCCGCCGCAGCCGGGCCCCTCTTATCTCCTGCCGGATGCTGATAGTGCTGAAGAATGTCCTGGCATGCCTCCAGCCCCCAGCCCTGGCACCATGCCTGGACAAACCGAATAAACAAACCTCCCTCCGATAGCATGTGCGCCTGAAGCCAGCCACGAGCTGGGATTACCAACAACTGGAGACGAAACAATGCAATGGATAGATCCACGCTTCGGGAGAATGGAGAGGCGACGTCACCAAAAGGAAGGGCGGGGCAGGCCTGGATAAGTGCTGAGTCATGGAGCCACACCCATGGCCTATATAAAGGATCTGCTTTCTGGCATTCTCTGAGTCAGGCAAAGTCTAATCTGGATTGCTGAAGTCACATCTTGGATTCCTGCCTGCCCTGAGGACTCTGATAGGACTTTGGCAGAACTGCAGAGGCACACTTGATACGGACTTCCCCAACCCGGCCGTCAGAGGAGGAGTGGGACACGACACACACGCGGCGTCGCCTGGTCCTCTTCTGTGTTTCTGAGGCGTATCAGCTGGCCTTTGTGCATGTGGCAGTGCTGGAAACCGGAAGAGTGCTCCGGTTTGCCATCATTTGTATTCCTGCCTGAGCAGGGAGTTGCACTAGAACAGGGGTCTCCAACCTTGGTCTCTTTAAGACTTGTGGACTTCAACTCCCAGAGTTCCTCAGCCAGCAAAGTTGAAGTCCACAAGTCTTAAAGGGACCAAGGTTGGAGACCCCTGCACTAGAAGACCTCCAAGGTTCCTTCCAACTCTGTTATTCTGTTAAATTCTACCAAAGGTTTTCCATAATACAGGTAGTCCTAGACCAAACAACAATTTATCTAGTGACCATTTGAAGTTCCAAAAGCATTGAAAAAAGTGACTTATGACCCCTTTTCACACTTACAACCATTGCAACATCCCCATGATCACATGAGGGTCATTCAGAATCTTGATAACTGACTCATATTTAAGACAGTTGCTGCGTTCAAGGGTTGTGTGATCTCCTTTTTGCAACCGTCTGACAAGCAAAGTCAATGGGGAAGGCAGATTCGCTTAACAACCACGTTACTAACTTAACAATTATTATTTGCTTAACAACCGTGGCAAGAAAGGTTGTAAAATGGGGCAAATTCACGTAACAGTTGTCTCATTTAGCAACAGAAATTTCGGGCTCAGTTGTGGTCGAGAACTGCCGGTGTTCAAAATAGAATAGAATAGAATAGAATTTTATTGGCCAAGTGTGATTGGACACACAAGGAATTTGTCTTGGTGCATATGCTCTCAGTGTACATAAAAGAAAAGATACCTTCATCAAGGTACAACACTTACAACACAATTGATGATCAATATATCAATATAAATCATAAGGATTGCCAGCAACAAGTTATAGTCATACAGTCATAAGTGGAAAGAGATTGGTGATGGGAACTATGAAACGATTAATAGTAGTGCAGATTCAGTAAATAGTCTGACAGTGTTGAGGGGATTATTTGTTTAGCAGAGTGATGGCCTTTGGGAAAAAACTGTTCTTGTGTCTAGTTGTTCTGGTGTGCAGTGCTCTATAGCGTCGTTTTGAGGGTAGGAGTTGAAACAGTTTATGTCCAGGATGCGAGGGATCTGCAAATATTTTCACGGCCCTCTTCTTGATTCGTGCAGTATACAGGTTCTCAATGGAAGGCAAGTTTATTTATTTATTTATTATTTATTTATTTATTATTTAAATTTATATATTATATATAAATTTATATACCGCCCTATCTCCCAAAGGACTCAGGGCGGTTCACAGGCATATAAAACATCAATATACAAAATTAAAATAATCTTTAAAAAACTTATTCCAATGCCCTATTATTAAAAATAGAAATATAAATATTAAAATCAATTTAAAACCCCTGTAAAATTTAAAATCTAAGCCAGTCCTGCACAGATGAATAAATGTGTCTTGAGCTCGCGACGGAAGGTTCGAAGGTCCGGAAGTTGACGGAGTCCTGGGGGGAGCTCGTTCCAGAGGGCGGGAGCCCCCACAGAGAAGGCAATTGGTAGCAATTATTTTTTCTGCAGTTATCCTCTGAAGTCTGTGTTTTTCTTGAGGACTGAGGACTGAGGACTGTGAAAGCTATTCCTAAACTTTTGCCTTTCTCACAACTTCATGGCTAAATGTATGGTTTGGATCCCTTTCGTGATAAAATGTCCACCATTGTTTCAGCTGGAGTCTTGTTATAGTTCTAAAATTTTGAGGAAAACACCAAAGTTTAGTAAATAAACAGTAAAAATTCAGGCTGTTGCAATTGGTCCTCTGTAATTGACTTTGAGTTAAGCTATGAAGTTTGCTGAATGTATAAACTTGTCCATGTAGTTTTGCAGACACCATTGTGGAAAAGGTTTACTGTTCCTTTCCTGCCCCGCAGGATTTAACAAAAATATTGCCAGCCTAGAGTACAGCTTTTGTATTTCCTGGTGATCTCCCACTTGAGTTCTAACTAGGACTTAACTAATTAGCTTGTCAAGATCAGCCAAGGTCACCAGATATGATTTAAAATTAAGCCCTAATTTTGGGAAGAAGAAGCGTGGTGGCCCAGCAGTTAAGATGCTGGGCTTGTTGCTAGAAGGTTGACAGTTTGAGACCTATGTGTTGTGCAACAGGTGAGCGTCCGTTCTTGCCTCAGCTCCTACCCACCTAGTAATTCGAAAGCATGCAAATGTGAGTAGATAAATAGGTACCACTTTTGTGGGAAGGTAACAATGCTCTACGCACCTCAGCATATAGTCATGCTGCCCACATGACCACGGAAGCATTTTCAGACAATACTGGCTCACTCAGCCAGGAAATGGAGATGAGCTTTTGCCCCCTAGAATTGGACACAACTGGACAGGGGAAATCTTTACCTTAATTCTGGGAAAATGTGTAGCCTGCTGGATATAGACCTTCTCAGCCTCGCACTTCCTCCAATTTGATTTCATAGAGATATTCAGTGCAATAGCCAAGATCCAACCACCAACATAGCCAGAAGGATTGGTGGGATAGGGACAGGTAGTCCTCACCTTACGACCGCAACTGAGCCCAAAATTTCTGTTGCTGAGACAGTTGTTAACTGAATTTTGCCCCATTTTACAACCTTTCTTGCCACCATTGTTAAGTGAATCATGGCAGTGATTGCATGTGGGAGGCTCCGCCCACGCGCCCGGATGTCATCAGGTCCCGTTTTTGACGCTCTGCACATGCGCGAAAGTCTCTGCCTATCACCTTTGTGAACCAGTAAATAGGTAGCGAAGGTAAGTGAATACCACCTCTGAGTTACTAACACGATTAAGTGAATCTGTCTTCCCCATTGACTTTACTTGTCAGAAGGTCGCAAAAGGAG
This sequence comes from Ahaetulla prasina, assembly GCF_028640845.1. Classification (NCBI taxonomy): domain Eukaryota; kingdom Metazoa; phylum Chordata; class Lepidosauria; order Squamata; family Colubridae; genus Ahaetulla; species Ahaetulla prasina. The sequence continues at coordinate 212,150,157 of NC_080541.1, forward strand.
ACCAGAGGACCCTGCAACCGTCATAAATATGAGTCAGTTGCCAAGCCTCTGAATTTTCATCACCTAATCAAGGAAATTCTGCAAAGACCGTAAGTGTGAAAAAGGATCATAAGTCACTTTCCTCAGTGCTGTTGTAACTTCGAACGGTGACTGAAGGAACTGTTGTTAAATCAAGGACTACCTGTATTAGAAATGCTGAAAGTTATATAAGCACAATATCTTTCTGAAGTTTGATACGCAAGGCATCTCTTCTTCCTGACTCAGACTCTCTTTGTCTTTCACCCAAACACGGCATTCCCTGCCATTTCAAAATCAGGGCAAATGCCACATCATTGCCGAATGTGAAGATTCAAAGACAGAAAGCTGTTTGTGCTGCAAAATGGGCAGTTCAGCCTTGCTATTCAGAGGAAGAGCAGCAGTGACTCCACTGAAGCAGAAATGAAGCAGCCTGTTCGATTGCCAAGGTTCAGTTCAACATGATGTTCTCAGATGTTACTGTTTTCATCTTTGTCATTTCCTTTCTTTTGTTTATTTTAAAAGGAGGCTGGGCAGCAAAGGAAACCTGTTTGTTTTAAATCCGTAGACGTGCTGCCAAAAGAGCATGCTCAGCGACACACCATAATATTTTAGCATTTTCAGCAGGCAAGTCATCCATCTTGTCTCGACAGAGGCAGAAAAATTTTGAGGCACAAAATGATTTTAAAGGCCAAAGCGAATAATGCTAAAATTACTCCTATCTTTTCAATCTTCCGTAACATCTTTACCTGATTATGGAGGGTTTCATTTAGTTTAAATTTGTAATCAAACAACACAGAGCCAGATAAATATCCAAGAGCTTAGAATATGATAACATTCCAGGGAGAATTCTGTCAGCATTTTCTTCACCGTACACAATCATTTCCTCTCTCTCTCTCTCTCTCTTTTTTGTTCAAATCAATAAAAACCATGTCCCTTCTCAGATGGGGTGGATATTCTGTATATGTTATGTGCAGTGGTGAAATCCTACCGGTTTAACAACTGGTTCGGTGATCACGTGCTTCGTGCACGTGTGCAGTTTTACGAAAACTTACCTTCCGCGTTACCGCTGGGCAGTAACACAGCTGAGGCGTTGCAATCCGCTCTGCCATGCGAATCAGCTGAGAAGATATAGGTCAGTAAAGCATAGGGACGGGCCGGCGGGCCTACCTGTTCATCGGAGTGAACTGGTTCACTCCCAGCTGATTGTCGGAGCTACCAGTTCACGTGAACTGGTCCGAACCGGTAGAATCCCACCCCTGGTTATTTGTAGGAGGTGCCAATACAGTCATATTGAACTTCTTAACCTTAATTCTTCCCATGACAAACTCTGTACTGATTAAATCTGAAAAACCAAACGGCATTTTTTTTTCTTTTTCAATTAATCTAATACAGGTATTGGAAGACATCATCCCCAGACTGCACAGAAACTCGCTCATCAAATTTCAAAAAGTTTTTGTGCAAGAATTCAAAAATCTGATAAGATCCTGCTCATGTTTCACAATATCTCAGGGTGGGTTCATATCATATTTGGTGAGATCGCTTGTCAGAATCTTATGAGAGCCCTATAAACCAGCATAATCTTGGCTGAGATTCAGCTCTTAGGCTAGATCTCACAGTGGTATTCACACCCAGAAAAGAGTGCTGGACCATGATTTATTATTCCAGGTGGAACCAGGATTTACAACTCCAGTCTCACTCACAGCAATCTTTACTACCTAGCTAACCTTCTCTGATCTTGGGGGGAAAAAACACAACACCTAAGAGTCAAACCTCATTCATTTTTGGATGAGAAATCACAGAATTGTGGGCTGAACTTGAAAGGTGAAAATCATGGAAGGTGGCAATGGCAACAGAGGTGGTATTCAGCCAGTTCATACCAGTTTGGGTGAACTGGTAGTGGAGATCGTGGGTGCTGTCCCAGCTCTATGATGTCCTATTTAGGGACGTTTTCGAGGCCGGATGCATGCACAGAAGGCTCATGAGCGAGCAAAGTGCATGCGCAGAAGGCTGGGCACATTTGCGGCGAACCGGTGGTAAGAATATTGTAAACCCACCACTGAATGGCAAACTACTTCTGTGTCATTGTCAAGAAAACAATATGTATAGATTAGTATCCAGAAATGTTTCCAGAAATATTTTACAAGAAGAGTTCTCCACTCTTCTGATCGCAACAAAATACCTTATGCCAGCCAGACTTGAAATTCTGGATTTAGAAAATTTAGAACTACGCCGCCTTTGGCATGATCTGCGCATAGTTCATAAAATCATCTGCTACAATGTCCTTCCTGTCAATGACTACTTCAGCTTCAGCCACAACAATACACGAGCACACAATAGATTCAAACTTAAAGTGAACCGCTCCAATCTTGATTGCAGAAAATATGACTTCAGTAACAAGAGTTGTTAACGCCTGGAATGTACTACCTGACTCCATGGTCTCATCCCAAAATCCCCAAAACTTTAACCTAAGACTGTCTACTGTTGATCTCACCCCATTCCTAAGAGGTCTGTAAGGGGCATGCATAAGAGCACCAGCATGCCTACCGTTCCTGTCCTAATGTTCCCTTTGGTTCTATTCATTTTGTGTGGTTATTTCATGCTTATACTTATATATATTGTTGTGTTTGACAAAATAAAAAAATAAAATAAAAAGAAGTATAACCATCAGGAGCCACACACCACTTGAGGAAGACTTTACCCACTAAGAATTCCATGCCTCTTTCAAATGACTGTAAAATTAGTTGTATTATAAAATGAATTCCACGTTCCAATAACTATCTGATGCTTCTCGAATATCGCAAACAAGTTCTCCAAGCAGCTGTGCTAGAGTTCATTTAACAATTTTTGGACTCATATTCCCCAAGCAGCTGTTTTGTTGAACTTTCCTCCTATCCCAGATCTGGGAGGGAAATATGATGGCATAAATTGCATTACATCCACAGTATGCCCTTAACACCATTCAGAATAGCTTTGGGCTACTATTGATTTATGCATTTATTTATGTATTTGGAGATTTATGTGGCCACTCACCGACCATAAAACATATCACAATAACTCAACAACAACAATAAAACAAAACAAATCACACAATCGGGGCAGAACTATATGCACTCAACCTTCCAGAACAAGTCCACCTAACATCCTGGTGCCTGAGGGAGCAGGTAGAATTTCAGAACCTTTTTGAAAGCTAAATGATCAGGGCTGATCAAATCTTGCAATATAAGGCTATGATTGATAGTTTCCCCATTTCAAATTCCAGTTCCCACTCTGTCCCCAAATCATAGGAAATGCTGCCAATGTATTAGAGAGGTACTCTGCCCACTCCTTCTCCCCCTCCCTAATTTTTCATACCTTATTAACTTTTCAACTACTCCAAGATAGCCTAGGTAACAAGTATCTCTAATGCAGTCCTAAGCTGCATTAACAGAGAGATAGAATAAGATCACAAGAAGTGTTAGTACCACATGCCTTGGTAAGGCCACACTTGGAATACTGCATCCAGCTTTGCTTGCCACAGTGTAAAAAAGATGTTGAGACTCTAGAAAGAGTGCAGAGAAGAGCAACAAAAATGATTAGGGGACTGGAGGCTAAAACATATGAAGAACAGTTGCAGGAACTTGATATGTTTAGTTTAATGAAAAGAAGGAGTAAGGGTGACATAATTGCAGTGTTCCAATATTTAAGGAGTTGCCACATAGAAGAGGGAATCAACTTATTCCCCAAAGCACCTGAAGGCAGAACAAGAAGCAATGGATGGAAACTAATCAAGGAGAGAAGCAACCTAGAACTAAGGAGAAATTTCCTGACAGTCAGAACAATTAACTAGTGGAATGGCTTGCCTTCAGAAGTTGTGGATGCCCCATCACTAGAGGCTTTTAAGAAGAGACTGGACAACCATTTGTCTGGATTGGTATAGGGCAGGAGTGTCAAACTCATGTCGTCACGGTGATGTTACATGATGTTTCGGGACTTTTTTCCCCTTCACTAAACCGGGCATGGGCATGGCCAGCGCATGATGCATCTGATCCATGGGCCAGGAGTTTGACAGCCCTGGTATAGGCTTTCCTGCCTGGGCAGGAAGTTGGATTAGAAGACCTCCAATGTCCCTTCCAATTCTGTTATTCTTGTTCATATAAGTACCCATTCTTTTTTGGCAACCTAAATGCAGCTGAGGGACAATGCCGTTGAGGAGCTGGAGTTTTGGTGTGTGTGAACGAAGGGTTAAGTTGTGGGACACTCCCGGTATATTAGCTCTACTTCCAAAGCAGTGAATGCTCTGAAGAGCAACATGGCCTTTAGCTCTCTCTTAATATGAGTCATTTTAATATCTGGCCAAGAAAATTGCAGGACTAATTCAGTTACTTGCAAGAAGTCAAGATTGATCTGAAGGCACATCATCAATAAAACTTCCACTGACTCCCTTATGGGTGGTATGTGTCTTCCTCTCAGGCTTTGAGAGCTCTGCACAGTATCTTAGCTATGCCTAGCACTGCAACCTTCTGGACGGAGACCTCTGATGTCATTCCTGGGATCTAGCGCCACACTCCCAGCTTAGGAGTCAGAGCCCTAAGTGCTGCTATCATCATATACATTTATATCATCATCATCATCATCATTAATTTTAGCCATTGTCTATCCAATATATTTCTTAAAACCAGTCTCCTTGTCTTTAACAGATAACAGTGCAACAGTAATTAGACTTCCTGCAAAGAGATCTGTAAAATGTTGATGTCCTGTTTGCTTTAGGAACTCTGTCATGGCAATCTAGTAAGTGGCTATGTAATATTTAATCTCTATGTTAGATATAGACTCTTTGGCTGATAAGTAGACTTGCAAATTCAATTGTCAAATCCTCTAGAACAATGATGGTTAACCTTTTTGGTGCCAAGAGCCCAAAGCGCAAGCGTGCATATGCGCGTGTGCCCAAACTCCCAAATTCCAATGTGAGCAACCGCCCCCACCCCACACATGGCCCCGCGAATGTGTGCATGGCCTCTCATGCTCCGTTTTGGTCTTTTAAACCTCCTGCACTAACCTGTACCCACCTGTGCATGCGCCCCGCCCCCCTGAGCATGGGTCCCCCACATACACCCAGCCCCACCATGCATGCATGGCAGAGACCTGAAGATCAGCTGGCTGGCAGGAGCTAGGCTGGCATGATGGCTGGCATGCCTACAGAGAGGGCTCTGCATGCCACCTGTGGCATGCGTGACATAGGTTCGCTATCATGGCCCTAGAACATATGTAAATTCTTCCTTATTCATATGACTTGGGACAGTAAGGTTAGGGCTACCATATCTAGATTGCAAAATCCAGCTGACTATTAGATGGCAACTAGGAGATCTCAATGTCTCTTTGTGCAATCTACTTCTCATCTTGATTTTTATATATATATCTATAAAATTTTATTTTATTTTAATAAACAATCCATCTTCCATTAAACAGTGTGTCGTCTGGTTACAAATGTCTTGTGCAATAACAATTAAAATTTACAGCCATATTCATTATTTGTTTACTGTTAACTTAATACTAATATACATAGCATATCTAATACTATGTTTTTCTGTCCACTCTCCTCCACTATGACAATCCTCTTCTTAACTTATTTAATTCTATTGATATATTTTCTATATTTCACTAATCTACTGTTATTTCTAGCTTTCATATTTATTCTCTAGCTATTGGTAGAATAGTTCCCATATAATATAATATTGTTTGTTCCTTCTCTTTGATAGCAAATGTTAACCTATTCATTTCAGCACATTCTAATCTTGATTTTTGTAGCCAAGATATGATTCAGGGTTTTTTTCCCCTGGAAATTCTCTATATGTCTCTATAATTAGCATTGGACCCAAGTAATTATTCTGTCCATGGAAAACTAATAGTAAAGTTATCTGCAAAGATAAATTAATAACTTTATGGCAGCAAAAGAATATCAAATTATGTGCATCTGCATGGGTATAAAACGACTGATACATTGGAGGTTATAAACTCTTTGGTTATGTTCATTGGGACTTCCACCTTGGTACAGAATTTGTCTCCAAAAATATGAACTTTCTGAAACTCAGTGTCAGCCTTAGAAACCTTATCCATGTTCACAGCCACAAGTAGCAGAGTGGATGGTTCACTAACAGAAACCCTAATTTTTTGTAAAAACAACAGCAGACGTTTTTAGTTTAAAAACTGGAATTTGCACCCTAAAGACACAGTTTAAAATTTGGAAGTTATGGGATAAAGATGCAGGAGTTAAAGAATAGAGCAAAAAAAAAACCTATTTGCTGAATATATAATTTAGAAACATTTTCTTTAATACGCAGATACAACTTTTGCTAAAATGAGATACCCATGATCTTCATGGAGAGTCTTATATAAGAACTTTTCAACTGCTTTCTGAAGACAATAGTGAATTCATTTGCTAGAAATTTAAAAAAATAGATGATTCAGGAATTTAGGGAGGGCTACATTCTTGTGGTTACACAGTTACTTTGGGGAGATGAATTATGCAAGTGTTTAGGACATTGTTGTTTGGTACATTGGAAGACCTTCAATTTTTTTTTCTGTATCTTACATAATTTGAAATGTTTTTCTCCAAGCTGGATCCCTTTAGATTTTCTTGGGCACAAGTCAGAATTCTAGTGTTCTTGGATCAACTCTTTTATGTTGTACCATGGAACAATCTATGTTAAGAGGCACAGCGAGGGGAGAATGAAAGAATGGAGATGTTTTTGAATGGAGATGTTGTCTAGATGACACAGCAAAAATGTTTTGAAGAATTGACCTTTTTCAAGTTGGGAAAAGAATAATATTTCAGTTTTGCTGAATTTATCCGGTAAAAGAGCTTGGGATGATACAGTAATATTCTATCATCCCAGACAAAAAAAGATGTGACTTCTATATTTTAGATCAGATGTGGACAGGGGTGGACTTCAAAAATTTTAGCAAGGGGGTCTCTGCCCGGTTGCTGGGTGGGCGTGGCCATGATGGGCGTGGCCTAGTCAGCCTTTTGCACTGCCGGGGGGGGCATTTTTGCCCTCCTCCAGGAGGCTTTCCTCAAGCCTCTGGGAGGACGAAAATGGTGTCTCCAGGCTCCGGAGGCCCGAACTTCCAGTAGGCCCATTTTTCATCCTCCCTGTGTCTCCACACATGCCCTGCACTTACCTGCATCCAAAATGGGGTGTGTGGGGACTCCCAGGCGGGGTGGGGTGGGGTGGGCAGGGCCAGCCAGGAGTGGGATTTGGGATTTCTCTGAACTCACAGAATCTTAGCTAGGTTCTCCCAAACCTCTGCAAACCCCCAGCAGCCCACTTCGGATGTGGACAAATTTAAAGCTTTTACAAATTTAATTTGAAAGCTTCTCTTTTTCTAAAATCTCATGCAGTAATATCTAGGGATTACACTTTTAAATGCTGAAGTATGTCGGTTCATATTTTTAAATAAATGCATCTTTCAGAAATAAATCTGATGCAAGTCATTCACAGGTCATAGGACTGGACTGAGGAATGCGTTGATTTGTTTGCAGATTGCTTCTAAAATATTTGAGAAGAACTGAATGTGGAAAAATTAAACAGGCATAATCTATTGGGAAAGTCAGCTCTACAATTCTAATGATCCAGTATAAATCTAAAGTAGAATTGCACTCAGGTCAAGAGGAAACCCAGAACTCTGTTCAGCAGCAATTGTTAGGAGGACTTTCATATGCTGGATAATGACATTTAAAGAAGTGAGGTCCCATATTTTTCTGTTAAATCCATTCAACCCTAGGCACAGTTTACTCTTCAAGAGAGCACCTTCATATTAGTGGACCAGTTTTGATCACCATATTATAAAAAAGATGTAGACACTGGAAAAAGTGCAGAAAAAAGCAACAAAGATGATTAGGGGGCTAGAGGCTAAAACATATGAAGAATGGTTGCAGGAACTGGGTTTGTCTAGTCTAATGAAAAGAAGTAATAGGGGTGACATGAGAACAGTGTTCCAATATTTGAAGGGGTGCCACAAAGAAGAGGCAATCAATCTGTTTTCCAAAGTGCCAGAAGGCAATTCAAGAAGTCAAGAAGCAATCTAGAATTAAGGAGAAATTTCCTAACAGAACAATTAATCAGTATAATACCTTGCTTTCAGTATAATGCCTTGCTTTCAGAATAGAATAGAATAGAATAGAATAGAATAGAATAGAATAGAATAGAATAGAATAGAATAGAATAGAATAGAATAGAACAGAACAGAACAGAACAGAACAGAACAGAACAGAATAGAATAGAATTCTTAATTGGCCAAGTGTGATTGGACACACAAGGAATTTGTCTTGGTGCATACGCTCTCGGTGTACATAAAAGAAAAGATACATTCATCAAGAATCATAAGGTACAACACTTAATGATAGTCATAGGGAACAGTCAATATAAAACTTAAGGATACCAGCAACAAGATCACAGTCATACAGTCATAAGTGGGAGGAAATGGGTGATAGGAACGATGAGAAGATTAATAGTAATGCAGACTTAGTAACTTGTTTGACAGTGTTGAGGGAATTATTTGTTTAGCAGAGTGATGGTGTTTGGGGAAAAAATGTTCTTGTGTCTAGTTTTTCTGGTATGCAGTGCTCTATAGCATTGTTTTGATGGTTGTAGTTGGAACAGTTTATGTCCAGGATGCGAGGGGTCTGTAAATATTTTCACAGCCCTCTTTTTGACTCGTGCAGTATACAGTTCCTCAAAGGAAGACAGGTTGGTAGTAATTGTTTTTTCTGCAGTTCTAATTATCCTCTGAAGTCTGTGAATGTCTTGTTGGGTTGCAGAACCAAATCAGACAGTTATGGAGATGCAGATGACAGACTCAATAATTCCTCTGTAGAACTGTATCAGCAACTCCTTGGGCAGTTTGAGCTTTCTGAGTTGCTGCAGAAAGAACATTCTTTGTTGTCCTTTTTTGATAACTTTTGTGATGTTAGCTGTCCCTTTTAGATCTTGCAATATGGTAGAACCTGGAAATTTGAAGGTCTCTACTTTTGATACTGTGTTGTCTAGTATTGTAAGAGGTGGAAGTATGGAAGGGTTTCTCCTAAAGTCTACCATCATTTCTACTGTTTTGAGTATGTTCAGTTCCAGATTGTTCCGGTCCTGTCTGTATGCGGATTCATCATTGTCTCAAATGATGTGTTGCAGATGATGCTGTTGTGTCATCTGCAAACTTCAGTAGTTTAACAGATGGATCGTTTGAGATGCAGTCATTGGTATACAGAGAGAAGAGAAGTGGGGAGGGCACACAGCCTTTTGGGGCCCCTATGCTAATTGTACAGGTATCTGATGTGATTCTGCTTAGCTTCACCTGCTGCTTCCTGTCTGTTAGGAAACTTATGATCCATTTACAAGTATGTTCTGGTACCGCTAGCTGGTTTAGCTTAGTTAGAAGAATGTCTGGAATGATGGTGTTGAATGCTGAACTAAAGTCTACAAAGAGGACCCTTGCATAGGTCTTTGGAAATTCAAGAAGTTGTAGGATGTAGTGCAGAGGCATATTAACAGCATCATGTTGATCTATTTGCTCGGTATGCAAATTGCAGGGGGTCTAACAGCAGATCCGTGATGGGTTTCAAGTGAGACAGCACTAGCCTTTCAAAGGTTTTCATGACTACAGATGTTAGAGCAACTGGTCTATAGTCATTCAGTTCCTTGATGGTGGGCTTCTTCAGCACTGGGATGACAGTAGAGCATTTGAAGCAAGAAGGAACATAGCACATCTCTAGCGATTTATTAAAGGTATGGGTGAAGATGGGGACCAACTGGTCAGCACAGATTTTTAAGCAAGAAGGAGTTATCTTGTCTGGGCCTGGAGCTTTTCCTGGCTTTTGTCTGTGAAATAGGTCGTGCACTTCCTTTTCTGTGATCACTAGGAGTTGTGAACCCAATGGGATGGGGTCAGTTGGAGGTTTGGCTGTTGTTGGAGTGTCTGAAATGGGGGTTGTAGTTTCCTTTCAAACCTGCAGTAAAACATGCTCAGGTCATCTGCCAGTTGTTGATTTCCTTCAGTCTGGGAAGGAAGTTTGCCATAACCAGTTATATTTTTAAGAGTTTTCCACATATTTGCTGGTTCATTTGTTGAGGACTGATTCTTTAGCTTTTCAGAGTAGCTTCTTTTTGCTGCTCTGATCTCCCTTGTTAAAACATTTCTAATACAGCATTTTATCACCTTTTCTGTAGGCTTCCTCTTTGGAACAATGTAGCTGCTTAAGTTTAGTTGTGAACCAAGGTTTGTTGTTACTGTATATTTGCAAGTTCCTGGTTGGCACACATAGGTCTTCACAGAAGCTGACATATGATGTTACAGTATCTGTGAGTTCTTCTAAATCTGCTTAGCTACTTTCGAAAACATTCCAATCAGTACAGTCAAGGCAGGCCTGTAGCTTTAACTTTGCCTCCTCAGTCCAGGTCTTCACTGATTTGTTGGTTTTGTGGTTTTAAGTCTTTGCCTGTAAGCAGGTACAAGGTGAATCATGCAGTGATCAGAGTATCCCACAATTGCTCATGGTAAGGACTGATAAGCATCTTTTAGTGTTGTGTAGCAATGGTCTAAAGTATTCTTGCCTCTAATGGGACAATTGACAAGCTGAAAGTATTTTGGTAGCTCTTTCCTTAAGTTTGCTTTGTTTAGATCTCCCATAATAATGGCCAGTGAATTTGGGTATTTGGCTTCAGCCTCCATAATCTGGTCAACTAGAGTTCATAATGCCTTGTTTCACAGGCTTGGGGGGGGGGACATAAACAGCAATTAGTAGAAATTTGGAGAACTCACGTGGACAGTAAAATGGTTTACAGTTGATAAGTAGTGTAAGCCGCCCTGAGTCTTCAGAGAAGGGCGGGATATAAATGCAAATAAAAAAATAAAAATAATAATAATAATAAAAAAAGTAAACACTCTAAGTTTTCATCACAGAATTTATATATTATAGTTATATCCTAAGACCAGCATTTGTTGATATATAAGCATAAGCCTCCTCCCTTCTTTTTACCTGATGATTCTGCAATTCTGTCTGCTCTATGTTTCTGAAACCCTGGAATTTGCATGCTGTTGTCTTCAATATCATCACATAACCAGGTTTCAATAAAACATAGGATAGCTGCGCTGTGAAAATCAGAGTTGCATCTGTTTAAAAGGAGTCTTGTTAGCAAGTGAACATAAATTTGTCAGGAAGATCGAAGGCAGAGCACTTCTATTTCCCCTATTCCTTAGCTTGTTTAAAATTTCCATCCTTTTACCTCATCTCCGTTTCCTCCGTTTTATTTTCTTGGTAATCCATAGAAGTTGTGGGTGCCCCATTACTGGAGGCTTTTGAGAAGAAATTGGACAACCATTTGTCTGGAATGGTATAGGGTTTCCTGCTTGAGCAGGGGGTTGGAATAGAAGACCTCCAAGGTCCCTTCCAATACTGTTATTTTGTTCTTCATATGGAAGTCCCTTTTGGTTTAATATTTTGGAACCCTACAGTTTAATCTCTCTCTCTCTCTCTCTCTCTCCCTCCCTCCCTCCCTCCCTCCCTCTCTCTCCTCCCCCCTCACTGGTTTTACTAAAATCTCACCCTTCTCAGGGCATCCAACTGAATGCAAAGGATTCTGATTTAGAATCCTTTTGGAAACCAGCAAATGTATAATCTACAGTGGGGGTAATCCTTTATTAGAATCAGTTGTGACACATAAAAGTTTACAGACTTTTGAGTTTTGCAGTACTGTTAGTAAGGCAAGACATTTCCCATGGTGAAACAAAAAGAGGGCAAAGCAAGAAAATACAAAAATTAGGTTTCTCAATTCACACGGGGTTACCTAATTAGGCAACAACAAAGAACAAAGCCTAGTTCCTCCCCTCCTTCTCCAGCTTGATCAACCTGCTGAATTCTTATCCCAGACTAGCTTGTTCCAGAACTGCAGCAATGGCTATATCTTGGCATATGCCAAAGGGGCTCATGATTGATGAGGAAGTTTTCCCCCCAAGAAAAAGGAGGAATTCACCATATCTATTCAAAAGAGTCAAAATGGGAACCGCAGCTATGTGATCCGATATCTAAGGGGTAATAGCAATGTTCCAATATTTGAGGGGCTGTCACAAAGAAGAGGGGGTCAATCTATTCTCCAAAGCACCTGAGGGCAGGACAAGAAGCAACGGGTAGAAACTAATGAAGGAGAGAAGCAATCTAGAACTAAGAACTGACAGCGAGAACAATTAATCAGTGGAATGATTTGCCTCTAGAAGTTGTGGGTGCTCCAACACTGAAAGTTTTTAAGAAGAGATTGGATAACTGATTTTCTGAAATGGTATAAGGTTGAAACCGGAGGTTGGACTAGACATCCTCCAAGGTCCCTTCCAACTTTTTTATTCTGATCATATTGCCCTACTCCACTTTTTGTGCATTCTACAATACTTGAAAAAAGGGACAGAATCATATGGATTGCAGCTGCCATCTCGAGGTTGGGGGGGGGTTATATCCCCCTCCCAAAGATATCCCTGTAACAGTCAGTTCACAAGATAACCCCTTTCCAACCAGGAGTTCTAAATCAGTTCTGAGTGGATGGTCAACAGTAGATGCTATTTTCTGTGACATCTTTATGAAACCTTTGACACTCCTAAGCAAGCCACCAACTGAGGTTAGCTAGAGGTTGAAAAAGGTTGATGAAAGATTTGATGGCTGCATTCATGCAACTTGCTATGCTTGGTTGCATTAACCTTGATGTGAAACCCCACCCATTTTTCATTCATTATCATTCTCTATATGGTACAACCTTCCCCAAACGGGTTAATTCAGTAATTAATTCTATAAACCAAGAAGCAGAATTTCCAACGGGGTGGGTTGGTCAAGCTTAATTGTTAATGTGACTCAATTTTGGCAGATTTTCAGCAGTTTTGTCAAAGACAAAGCAAAAGGGAAGAGGCGAGGCGGGAAGAGAAGAGAAAGAGTTGCATTATGCGGCCAAACGTGGTGTGTGATGTCCTCTTTGGGAGGCCTTATTTTGAGCCAGCTTGCAAGTTATATTGTTAGACTTTGACCTGCGTGGAGCAGCCCTCGGTTCAATGTCAGGGCAGACTGAGAAAAACACACAGAAAGCTTCATATGCTCCAGATCTGACTTAGAGTCCCTTTGACAATGGCCTTAGCTGTTTTGTCTTCACTAGGGACATTGGAGACCCTGCAGATAGGCAAGCATTATCACATCACTGGGGAAGCTAGACCCAGTGCCTCAACAACACAGGTTCTCTTGGTCTCACTCAAACAGGACAGTTTAGACTGAGCTGCCTTCCCCATCCCTGTGATTCAATTCTGTCTCTGACAAGTGGTTGAGAGCGGTTGCTTTTAAAGGTCCCTTAACTTGAAATAGAATTTTATGTAGAAATAATAGAAATAGCAGCCATGCCAACATCTGCCACACACATGAATTTATTAAAGCCTGGTATTCTACCAAAAAAAGGGGTGCGGTGGTTCAGTGGCTGAGCTTGTCTTGGCAGTTCAGCGGTTTGAATCCCTAGTGCTGCCATGTAACGGGGTGAGCTCCCGTTATTTGTCCCAGATTCTGCCAACCTAGCAGTTCGAAAGCACATAAAAAATGCAAGTAGAAAAATAGGGACCACCTTTGGTGGGAAGTTAACAGCGTTCCGTGCGCCTTTGGCGTTTAGTCATGCGGCCACATGACCACGAAGACGTCTTCGGACAGCGCTGGCTCTTCAGCTTTGAAACAGAGATGAGCATCGCCCCCTAGAGTTGGAAATGACTAGCACATATGTGTGAAGGGAACCTTTACCTCATTCTACCAAAGGAGCAATTAACAAGCATATTGATCTAAATCCAGGATATGACTATGTAAGAGACAAGACCATTCAATCAATCAATCAACCAACCAACAAGAGAACTAATCAGCTGCTCAGAATTTAAATATAGCTCCAAACAAACAATCAATCACACGACCAACTGACCACACTGGCACACAAAACATTTATAAACTAAGGAGAATAGGAGAAGAAAATCTTGCTGATGATGTTACCTAGTCTGGTAATGAAACGTTCAGGAACTACATTGAAACACGCTGCCAGAATTTTATTGAACCTGGCTTCAGTTCCTTTGCAGGACAGAGGAATTTAGCTTTTCAACACATGTTAAGCAGATTGTATTTTATACCAGAAAATGAAATTTAGGGTATGAAGATAGGCAGCCCTCAGATATTGTACAATATTTTATTCTTTTAAACTGCTTCCCCAGGACTGTTTTTCATGCGGAAGACTAATCCTTCCTTTGCAGGGGGCTTTGGATATCCCAAAGATCTGTCTTTCCTTTTGCATATGCAATTTTTGACAGATAATTGTGCAGAGCTGTGCTGTGTAAATACCTCCTGGCTGTCTTGTTTTTTTTAAATGTTTTTCAGACATAAAAATGAAACATTGGTGACTCTGGATCAGGGGTCTCCAACCTTGGCAACTTTAAGCCTGGAGGACTTCAACTCCTAGAATCCTGTTGTGTAGCTGTGTGCTATGCTCTCTTTTATCTACCCATTCCCTAGGCAGCATTTCCTTGCCCAGTTTCTCAAAGTCTTTTTCAAATACCAGTACATTATGATAATTTGAGCCTTGTCAATTTCTGTTATTCTGGGTTGATTTGTTTGGTGATCCATTTATTTCTTTTTGGGGTTTTGGGGGGAGGGGTGTCTATCCATGTCTATCCAGGATTCTGCTCCAATATCAAAACCGTCAATGCTCTTTTTATTCTGCTTCTTTCAAGTCCAACCATCAGCCATTGTATCTGGAAAAGAGGAAACCGTGTAACTGTAAAGATTAAAAAAAAGAAGATCTCTTTCAAATATTTCTGGAATTATTCCATCCATGACTTTTGAATTTATTCCATTTATTTATTTTTATTTGCCAAATTTTTCTTAACTTTAATTTGATGGCAAAAATCAGTTATAGTTCAGGACTGTGGAAAGGGAAGCTGAGAACACTTCCAGATGTTCAGCCGCTCAGTCAGCCAAGTTCTTACTGAGAAGTAAGAGCCAATCAGAGCATGCCTTCCTTTGGCCCCTGATCAGCAATGTCTTAACTAGTCAGCATTCAGTTATTGGAGAGTAACCCTGTGTTTCATGCTATCCTTTAGTTTTACCCTGGAAAATAGCCCCTGAAAATCTTTCAGCTTCCCACCACATTCTTGGCTGGATAAGTTCTTTCTAGTTCCTTTACCAATTATTTAACATTATCGTTACTTCAGGAAATCAGGAGTTTGGAGATGGGTTTGGAGAGTTCTTTGACAGCCATGTAAACTGCCCTTGCAAACCACTGAAATGCATTGCAATCAGAATAACAGAATAATAGAGTTAGAAGAGACCTTGGAGGTTTCTAGTCCAACCCCCTGGTCAAGCAAGAAACTGTATACCATTTCGGACAAATGGTTGTCCAACCTCTTCAGTGTTGGAGCATTCACAAGTTCTGGAGGCAAGTCATTCCACTGATTGTTTTAACTGTCTGGAAATTTCTGCTTAGTTCTAGATTGGTTTTCTCCTTGATTAGCTTCCACCCATTGCTTCTTTTCCTGCCTTCAGGTGCTTGGAGAATAGATGAGCCCCCTCTTCCTTGTGGCAGCCCCTCAAATATTGGAGCATTGCTATCATGTCACCCCCTAGTCCTTCTTTTCATTACACTAGACCTATCCAATTCTGTCAATTATTCTTTGTATGTAGAGGAATGGAATAGAATAGAATAGAATAGAATAGAATAGAATAGAATAGAATAGAATAGAATAGAATAGAATAGAATAGAATAGAATAGAAAAACAGAGCTTCAATTGCAACAGTACACCAGCACACAATAGATTTAAGATTAATGTTAACCACTCCAATCTTGATTGCAGAAAATATGACTTCAGTAACAGAGTTGTTAATGCTTTGAATACACTACCTGACTCTGTGGTCTCTCCCCAAAATCCCAAAAGCTTCAACCAAAAACTGTCTACTATTGACCTCATCCCATTCCTAAGAGGTCTATAAGAGGCATGCATAAGAGCACAAGAGTGCCTACCGTTCCTGTCCTATTGTTTCCTTTCGTTATATCCAATTAATATAGTTATTACATACCCATACTTATATATATGCTTATATACTGTACAGTTATTTCATGCTTATGCTTATACATACTGTGTGACAAAATAAATAAATAAATAAATAATCCCCTGCCTAGGCAGGAAACTTTACACTACTTCAGACAAATAGTTATCTAATCTCTTCTTAAAAACTTCTAGTGTTGGAGCATTCACAACTTCTGGAGGCAAATTGTTCCATTTACTATTGTTCTCACTGTCTGGAAATTTCTCCTTAGTTCTAAGTTGCTTTTCTCCTTGATTAGTTTCCACCCATTGCTTCTTGTCCTGCCCTCAGGTGCTTTGGAGAATAGCTTGACTCCCTCTTCTTTGTGGCAACCCCTGAGATATTGGAACACTGCTATCATGTCTCCCCTAGTCCTTTTCATTAAATGAGACATACCCAATTCCAGCAACAATTCTTCATATGTTTTAGCCTCCAGTCCCCTAATCATCTTTGTTGCTCTTCTCTGCACTATTTCTAGAGTCTCCACATTTTTTTTTACATCGTGGCGACCAAAACTGAATGCAATATTCCAAGTGTGGCCTTACCAAGGCATTATAAAGTAGTATTAACACTTCACGTGATCTTGATTCTAGCCGTCTGAAGGGATATACTGAAAATGGCATTTAATTTTGTTGTACGAGGTGCAATGACAATAAAGTAAACTAACAAAAAAAACTATAAAAATTCTGTTAATGCAATTGGGTTGGCTTTTTTGGCAGCTGCAGCACACTGCTAGCTCATATTTAAGTGATTGTCCACGAGAATCCCTCTTGCAGTTACTACAATTGAGCCAGGTACCACCTATTCTATAACTATGCATTTGTTTTTTTCTTGCCTAAATGTAGAACCTTACTTTTGCTACCACTGAATTTTCTTTTATCTGATAGGGCCCATCGTTCAAGTCTGTCGAGAACCTTCCAGATCTTGAGTCTATCTTCTGGAGTGTTTTTTTCTTCAGAGCTACCTGCTGCTCCAAACAAAATTTCCCATTTGCAAAAAAACCAAAACAAAACACCCACAAATGTCATTCTCTTCACTCTCTAATGCTTATCATTAAAGGAAGATAGGACTGGATGCAATGGAAAGGATGAGGCAATGCATTAGTTAATTTTCAGGAAGCTCAATCCAATTGTTGAGCAGAGTTGAGCCCATATCTGGTAAAGCCCTATGCCTCACGGTCAGTACGTTCTTCTCTGATTAACAAGGATGACATCATGTTTACAAAATATACTCTGAGTTCTATTCCATTTCTAGGAAAAATGCTTCCAATAGTCCTTCATTTTCAGAGAAAGCAAGCTGAGTAGAAATGGTGCTGGAACAAAATGTTCCTTTCAAGTAATGAAGTTTGGTGATTGAATGGCACTTTAGAAAGTTTCTCCCTTAATATCAACCGGAGAAATCTAACATAACAGCGTATGACATGGAAGGTTCTAGAACTGAAGAAAAGGGAGGGTTGGGTTTTTGTTTTTTTTTAAAAGCAGAGCTTGTGGGGGAGATTTATTAACTATAGATTGGGATTTTCACTGCGTAGCTGCTTCAATTATCGGTCTCCAAAACATTGTAAAAGTATTGTTTGCTTGTTTCAAAGGCACAGATGATTTAAATTGCCTTATAATGACAGATGGCCTATTCTAGGTAACCTATGAAAGGGATAAATCAACAAAAAGTGTTTCATCTATTCCAAAACTGAAAAATATTCTTCTACTGAACAGTTATTAAGATGGTGGGTTTGGCTAAGCCAAGAAATGTCAAGTTTGTTGGAGCAAACAAAATACTCAGACACATCAAACGTACTGAGGTTTCTTAGAGGCAAAAGACAACTTGTTCATGTTGTACCTAAACAGGTAAGATACTCTTTGATTGTTTCAACCCTAAACATGCTATTGAAAGCCCCATCCTGTGTTTGCTCATCTTTTATAAGGAATCTACACCAGGGGTCTCCAACCTTGGCAACTTTAAGACTTGTGGACTTCAACTCCCAGAGTTCTGAATTCTGGGAGTTGAAGTCCACAAGTTTAAAGTTGTCAAGGTTGGAGACCCCTGATCTACACAGCATCATTGCCAAATGATTGTTGTTCAGTGTTTTTCCAGTTGGGCGTGCCTAACCTTTCCTCTTGTTTTCATCTTCCTTCTATGGAGAGAGTGCTTGAACCATCAGTCGTATCATATTTCAGCAGACTTGGTTGTTTTTTTTTTATTATTTGCAAAGTTCTCAAATGATTTATATTCTTTTTAATTGGCACCAGAGCCTGTGACAGGTGGGCATCACCTTTAATGCAATCTGAAAACTAATCATGTCTAATTAGGTTGCCCTTATTGAAAAGCAGCCAAGGAAATTAACACATTGCATATCAATCCTGAGAAAAATAGAAGAGCAATGGTTGATGTTCAGCAGGGTGTTGAACAGTTTTTGAGAGTAGATGAGAAGCCGGGACACTAACTTCAAATTATGCAAAACAGAGTTACTCCGATCTGCTTTACGCATCCATCTATTTCTCAGGATGACACAAGATCTGAAACGCAAACAGAGCTGTGGCTGATAACTAGCTGATACCGTAATGAGCACGTTACATATGATGTTAAACGCTTTGCTTGCAGTTGTATCAAAGATGACATCCAAATACCGATATATAAAATCGATTTGACTAGGACTACAACAGAGAGGGCCACATTTGGTGCAGTGATTAAGGGAACAGGCTAGAAACTAGAAGACCAGGAATTCTAGACCCACCTTAAGCACAAAGCCTGCTGGGTGACTTCGGGCCAGTCAGCCGGCAATGGCAAACCACTTCTGAAATCTTGCCACAGAAATTGCAAAAAACTATACAGGCAATCAACGGAAGTGAAAAACTGATTCAAAGCAGTGGTGAAATCCTCTGAGGTTTGCCACTGGTTCACTGCACGTGCATGCACGGTACGTGCCAAATGCATGCTTCATGTGCATGCACAATGCGCACCAAATACACGCTTTGCACACATATGCAGTGTGCACCAAAAGCATGCTTTGCATGGAAATAGGTGGCTTAAGAAGGTAATTCGAACAGCGAGGGGGGGGGAACAGCTGTGCCGCGTGATTTAGATTTGCTAGAATGCAGGATTTCCTGCTTTCTAGCGAATATAAATTGCGCGGCAAGTTGACTGTCAGAAATACCAATTCAGACGAACTGGTAGCATTTTTTTTACTACCAGTTCGCTTGAACCGGTGTGAACCGGTAGCATTTCACCCCTGACTCAAAGGCACAAACACATTCTAAAATGGCAGAGACATTTAATATCTCCAGTTAAAGAAACGCTTCCCGTGAAATCTTCTTGGTCCTCTTCCTAACTATTCGGCCTTCTTTTAAGCAGTTTAGCTCTTCAACTAACACCACTTTCTTTTCTCTTTTCTCTGAACCTTCTCTAAATCTTCCTGTTTGTTATTTTTTATTGGTGCACTCAGAGCTGAAGGAAAAGAACCACCTTAGGACTTTCCATTTTAAGTTCTATTTGGTATCAAACTGTTTTCTCTGGGGTGCCCAATAAAGCAGGGGTCTCCAACCTTGGTCCCTTTAAGACTTGTGGACTTCAACTCCCAGAGTCCCTCAGCCAGCAAAGCTGGCTGAGGAACTCTGGGAGTTGAAGTCCACAAGTCTTAACGGGACCAAGGTTGGAGACCCCTGCAATAAAGAATCTGTCTTTTGATCCCCCAGAGACCAATTAACAGTTGGCTTCTTTTGCACTTTAAGGAGATTCTCAGCCCCCTGAGGGCCTTTGCCCATTTTTAGTTCGTGACCTGGGGTTTTTTTTGTTTTTTGTTTGTATCTTGTGTTACTTTTATTTTTGCTTGTGCTCCATTTTCCCCTTTCTTTTGCAAACGTATCATGTTCTTCTCTCTCAGACCCTTTTTTCACTAACACCTGAGCTTTCCTTGATTACAGCAACCCCTTGCTTTGTCATGTCCTTCCACCCATCATTTGGCAAATGTTAACTTCCCCTGTTTCTGATTTTCTCTCTCATTCTGCAAATGGCTATTTAGAAATATGAGACTGACTGAACTATGGAGTTGGTATTTTTCCTGGTTTTTTTCCCCCTCCCCTTTTGTAAAGGTTTGCACCTGATGTTGCATTAAAAGTAATAATTGGCTCTTTGAGTTTCAGCTATTTCCCCCACACCCCCATTTAAGAAGTAGCTATACTCCATGATACTGAGGCTTAGTGTGGGGGGGAAAAGGTGATACTTTCACAACAGAAATATTTCTAATGTAATCTATTGGATCTCCTGCAAGGATTGCCTCTTCAACTGTGTAGGACAGCTACATAGGAGGAAGCTAACCGTCTGATTACAAGAACACAAGTGAGTGGTCAGATGAGGAGATCCAAACTCATTGGTAGCCTCACATTATGATGAACAAGGACATACATCCAATTTTGCAGCTACTAAGATTGTTGGCTGAGTAGGGACAAAAATAGCCAGGGCCTTCTCAGAGAGGGCCTTCTCAGGGTGCCGTCCGCCAAGCAATGCCGGCTGGCGGCCCCCAGGGGAAGGGCCTTCTCTGTTGGAGCTCCTACGCTCTGGAATGAACTTCCCCCTGGTTTACGTCAAGTGCCTGATCTTCGGACCTTTCGCCGTGAGCTGAAAACGCACCTATTTATTCAAGCGGGACTGGATTGATATTTTATTGGGTTATTTATGTCTTATGATTTTAAATGGTTTTAAAATTTTGGCCACGTTATAATATTTCTTTTTAACTTCTTTTTAATGTTTATACATTGTATTTTTACTAGGCTGTACACCGCCCTGAGTCCTTCGGGAGAAGGGCGGTATAAAAATTGAAATAAATAAATAAATAAATAAATAAATGATTGTGGCCTAAGAAATGGGCCCTTTATCAGTCAACAGGAGGGCTGATTTACCACCAGCTTATCAAGTACTTAGGAGCTGAGAACTTGGCAGCACAAAGAAACAACAATGATTTAATGACCAGCCATCAACACTCCAATCAATGACTAAAAAGCCACCCACAACCAGACACCACATAAATACTATATATAGAATAGCCCAAAGCTCTCTTCTCTCTATTCTGCTAGAGAGAAGTTCCCTGAGGATGGGCTCCAGCATGAGTCTGAAAACTCGGAAGACTAAACCTCTGGTCTTGGTGACTGACCTAGATTAGATCCTGCAACATTATCCCAAGACACATATATTTGCCTTCATTTGTGGAAAAAAAAAGAAGCTTTGAGTACATGATTCTGGAAAAGTTACATCACAAATTAGCACACCTGTAAATCAGGGGTGAAATCCAGCAGATTCTGACAGGTTCTGGAGAACTGGTGGTGGAAATTTTGAGCAGTTTGGAGAACTGGCAAATACTATCTCTAGCTGTCCCCAGATTGGGGAGGAATGGAAATTTTGCAGTATCCTTCCCCTGCCACGTCCACCAAGCCACGCCCACAGAACCAGTAGTAAAAAATTTGGATTTCACCACTGTTGTAAATGTATGGGCATACAAATAGAAAATGTGTGGCAATAATTACTGATGTTGAGAAGCTGATGAATAATGCTTGGCCACAACTTGATATAAATGTTTTAAGAAATTAAAAATATTACAGCCTCAGCTCTGGATTTATGATCCCTGGAATTTCTTCTACTATACAGGTGCTTCAGGCTTTCCCAGGAGTCCTTTATACTGCAATTACAGGTGCCTTTGGCTTCTGAGTTTTCTTAAATGACCACTTCATTCAGAATTCTTCATGAGTGATCTTCCTCTGTTTTCCCTTTGATTTGCACCACTTCTTTGTCTGGTACATGGAGTGATTTGACAAGCAAGACTACACAGGTCTGAGCCTCCAGCGCAGAGGTCTTTTCAGCTTTCAAAGTTAAGTTTATAGCTCTGGAAAAGGCATCCAGAGCAGACATAAATTAACCTGGTGTGGTGGTGACACCCAGTTCATACTTTGGCAGCCCGATCATCATTCTTTGAATCCTTAAAGTGTGGGCATTCAGGAATTTGATAAACAACTCTACAAGGAGTCTGTGATCTTTTCACCTGAACTGTCTATATCTCTAGATTTGTTGGCTGAAACCAAGGGAAAGAGAATCTCTACATCCATCTCTTAATTTGTCCTTATCTTTTTTCAGTACCAGTCATTAGCAAAATGCAGACATCTTAGTTTCTCACATAAAAGAGTAGTAGAAGGAGGACCTGTGTGCACAAACACATTTATCTCAAATGTCCCAGACCAGGGGTCTGCAAACTTGACTCTTTTAAGACTTATGGACTTCAACTCCCAGAGTTCCTCAACCAGCAAAGCCAAGTTTGCAGACCCCTGTCCCAGACTGTCCTTCCATTCCAAGTCTTGACCTTCCCAGGGATCAGTGAGTGGGTATGAGATTCTATTTACATTCATTTGGTCAAAATGGAAGTTGCTGTGTGACCTACAATTCTACTTTATTAGGATTTCTCCCAAGGCTTCTAGTGGACATCAAGAGAATAACAGCATAACAGAGTTGGAAGGGACCTTGGAGGTCTTCTAGTCCAGGGGTCTCCAACCTTGGCAACTTTAAGACTTATGGACTTCAACTCTCAGAATACCTCAGCCAGCTTTGCTTTGCTGAGGAATTCTGGGAGTTGAAGTCCACAAGTCTTAAAGTTGTCAAGGTTGGAGACCCCTGTTCTAGTCCAACCCCCTGCTCAAGCAGGAGATCCTATACCATTTTGAGCAAATGGTTGTCCTATCTCTTCTTAAGAACCTCCGGTGTAGAAATGATTAAATGACAAGGCACAAGAAATATTAGAAGCAGGGTTTATAAAACCTTAGTAAGACCATACCTGGAATACTGCATGCAATTTTGGTCACCATACTATAAAAAGGATGTTGACACTTTGGAAAAAGGTCAGAGAAGAGAACTAAGATGATTAAAGATCTGGAGACTAAAATATGCAGGATTTGGATTTGGCTAGTCTAGAGAAAAGAAGGACTAGGGGTGACTTGATAGCAGTATTCCAGTATTTGAGGGGCTGCCACAAAGAAGAAGAGGTCAACTTATTTTCCAGAACACCAGAAGACAAGACCAAAAACAATGGATGGAAACTAATCAAGGAGGGAAGCAACCTGGAATTAAGGAGAAACTCCCAAACAGTGAGAACAATTAGCCAGTGGAACAGCTTGCCAGCAGAAGTTGTGAGTGCTTTATCACTGGAGGCTTTGTCTGAAACGTCTGGACAGCCATTTGTCTGAAATGGATAGGGTCTCCTGCTTGAGCAGGGGGCTGGACTAGAAGACAACAAAGTCCCTTCCAGATTCTATTCTATTCTATTCTATTCTATTCTATTCTATTCTATTCTATTCTATTCTATTCTATTCTATTCCACCCCACTCCACTGTGGCGCAGTGGTTAGAGTACAGTACTGCAGGCTACTTCTGCTGGCTGACTGCAATTTGGCAGTTCAAATCTCACTAGGCTCAAGGTTGAATCAGCCTTCCATCCTTCCGAAGTGGGTAAATGAGGACCCGGATTGTTGGGGGCAAGAGGCTGACTCTGTAAACCACTTAGAGAGGGTTGTAAAGCACTGTGAAGCAGTAAATAACACATATAAAAAGTGTTATTGCTATTGCCATTCCATTCCATTCCATTCCTTGAAAAAGAGTTTTTCACTTCCCCACCCAGTTTTAATCCAATTGTTGTTGTTTTTACGATGGCATCCTAGGAATAATATCATTCAAAGGGAGAGAAAAAGAGAGAGATTCACCCCATCATAGATCAAGTCATTAACTGTGCAATACGCTTTGGGAACAGATGTTTATTATAATGAAGTGGCAAACTTACTCACAGAGGATTATCTTGAGAGAGGAGTAGAGCAGTGACTCTCATTATTTAAAGGGATTCTGCTCCGTTGTCAAACGGTGAATAATGAATCTGGGGAGGGAAGGTTAGGTTCTGAAGCCTATGCACATTCTCCTATTTCTATATGTGCTTCTTCCCATCCTCCTAAAGAGACTATCCTCTTCCTTTTCACCGGAACAGTGCTAGTTGTTGTCATTGGAACAAGCTACAGGTGGTTTATTGGCAGTACTACTATGTAGTGGCATAATGGAAAAACACCTCCACCAAGATCATGAAGAAGCCATGTAGAGCAGAGAACTTTGGAACAACCTACGGAATCAACACAAATAGTTTGTCACGAAAACAACCTGCCTGCGAAGGCTCCTGGATTGGGACTGAAAGGCAAAAATGGAAGCAGAATGCTCCATCCCATAATTGGGAAGACCAGGTTGCCCTGATAGACCGGTCTCACCAGAAAAAACACGTAACCTTCTGAATCAGTAGCCGGGTGAGAAGAAGGAGAAGGAGAATGGAGAAGGTGGAGGAGAGGGAGAGGGAGAGGAGAGAAGAGAGAAGAGAGAAGAGAGAAGAGAGAAGATGGCTGCCACAAGGAAGTCAAATGGAGACTTATGATCAGGCTAACCTACTATGTTTCTCCATGATCAAACCATGAAGCAGGAACAAATACACCCGTGATGGTGAACTTATGGCACATGTGCTGGAAGTGGCACGCAGAGCCATTTTTTCCAGGCACACGAGCTGCCACCCAACTCACCTGCAGCTGTGTATTTCTGCGCACGCCCCAGCTGGTGTTTGGGCCTCCAGTGCATGTGCACGCAATTCAGGGGACACGGCTGATCTTCGTAGCTCTCCTGAGCATGCATGCGAGAGTACTAGTGCACAGCATGCACATGCATAGTGTTCATGCACATTGCACATGCAAAAACCATGCACATGCGCAGGTGGTGTGATTGCGCATGCAGCACACGGTGGGGCACATATGCGTAAGCTGTGCACATGTGCAGATGGTGCAGTTGCATGAGCAGTGCATGGGGAGGAGCTGTGCATTAGCATGGATGGTGCATGCATGCACAAAGGGCACAATGTACGTACCTGTTCGGCACTCGGTGAGTAAAAGGTTCGCCACCACCGAAATACACCCTACAGATGATCTAACTTTTAACATGAAAAAATACTTCACACCTACACAAAATGTTGTTTACCTTTTGTGCTTCTCTAAAGTAAGGAGAACGAGGGCAAAATGGAAACTGAGTGAAAACCTTACACATATCAAGGAGTCCTCTCTATTCATCGTTCTATTCATAATGAGACTGCGGTTAACAAAAACCACCTCTTTGTCCATTTGGTGGGATGGGGAAGAGCGTAAACATTGCAGAGAAATAAAATGTAAGGGCCGTTGATAGGAAAAGTTACAG
This sequence comes from Ahaetulla prasina, assembly GCF_028640845.1. NCBI lineage: Eukaryota > Metazoa > Chordata > Lepidosauria > Squamata > Colubridae > Ahaetulla > Ahaetulla prasina. The sequence goes on from NC_080541.1 coordinate 212,175,519, forward strand.
CCTAGTATAGGTAAAGTATAGGTGGGATATGCCTGAGCTGGCTGATTTCATGTTGTGTTTTGTGTGTGTGTGTGTATGTGTGTGTGTGTATGTGTGTGTTTGGTGTAGTGGTTAAAGGCATAAGGCTAGAAACAAGGAAACTGAATTCATGCTGCCAGTGGAAGTGCCCATTGTTTGGAATCCAGAAGCAGATGGACAGATATCCAGATATCAGAATGACTAAAATTAGCTAAGCTTTATTAATCAATTTTGGATGCCTACATAGGAGAGTTTCTCTCCAATCCATTGTAGACACGGGGAGCAGCAGGAAGAGTCAGCCATGGCAAATCCACTCATACGAGCTGCCTTTATTGGACAAGATCTCAAAATCCCACAGTTGTTTAGATTGTGTAGTTTCAGTATGAGTGAGGGAAGGTTATATCTTAGCAAGGAGAGGTAAAAGAGGAAGTAAAGGAGAAGGATATTGTTAAGCATCTAGTGTAGGAGATGACCAGGATGAGGCTGAGAGAGTGGTCAAACATGTTATAAGTCACAACTCCCTGCATGCCCATAAGAGACCTAACTCCAGCCCACCTTGACTGCCCATCTTATCACCCGCTAATTCTCCATGACTGCTAGTTGGTCAGTTGATCTGAAAGGGACCTTGGAGGTCTTCTAGTCCAGGTCCCTGCTCAGCCAGGAGATCCTATACTTTTTCAAGCAAATGGCTGTCTAGTCTTTAAACTTCCAGTGATGAAGCACCTACAACTTCTGAAGGCAAGGTGTTCTACTGCTTAGTTATTCTCACTGCCAGGACATTCCTCCTTAATTCTAGGCTGCTTCTCTCCTTGATTAGTTTCCATCCATTGTTTATTGTCTTGCCTTCTGGCACTTTGGAAAAATAAATTGACCCTCCTCTTCTTTGTGGCAAGCCCTCAAATACTGGAATACTCTTATCATGTCATCCCTAGTCCTTCTTTTCTCTAGACAATAATCCTCTAGACCAGTGATGGCTAACCTTTTTGCCATTGTGTGCCAGGAAGGGGTGTGTGTGTGCCCACACACATAATTCTACGTGTCCCACCCCTGTGCATGCACGCATGACCCCCCCCCACTCCCCCTGCTTCTACCGGGCATACCATAGTCCGGTAGGCCCATTTTTCTCTCTCATCTCGATGGTCTGGTAGGCCCGTTTTTCTCTCTCATCTGGCTCCAGAAACTTTCTAGGAGTCTGGGGAGGGTGAAAACGGCATCCCCTCGCCCCCCGGAGATCCTCTGGAGGCTGAAAACGGTCCATTTGCCAACTACCAGTGGGACTGGAAGGCCTGGTTTTTTGCTGTCCCGAGCCTCCGGGGCCTCCCTAGGAGTCTGGGCAAAAATGGCCTCCCCCCGCCCCCCGGAGGTCCTCCAGATGCCAGAAATGGCCCGTTTGCCAACTTCCAGTGGGACCAGAAGTTGGCAAATGGGTCACTTTCAGCTTCCGGAGGACCTCGGGGGTGTGTGTGTGGGGAAGGCCATTTTCACCCTCCAGAGGCCCTGGAGCCAGATGAGAGAGAAAAACGGGCCTTCCCCCACCAGCCCCTAAAGCCCTCCAGAGACAGGAAACAGCCTGTTTCCCTACTTCTGGTGGGGCCAGAAGGCCAGAGGAGTTGAGCTCGCATGCCCACTGATACGGCTACGCGTGCCACCTGTGGCACACGTGCCATAGGCTCGCCATAACGGCTCTAGATTCTAGTGGTTTATGGGGTGCTTAGTTAAGACAAAAGCAGGAACTAATTATCTAATTGGATTCAGTGCAGGAAGCTCTACCAACAACCTTCCCTAAAGCAGAAAGTAACTGTGACTGTGGACAAAGCAAGGAGGAAACTAGTAAGATTTTAATGTGCCAATTAAATGTATAATTTGTTCAATTCCAGTTGTGTCTTAGGCATGGAAAGCACCTGGGTGACCTTGAGTCAGTCACTCTGTCTCAGTCTCTGTCTAATTTGGTGTGGGCTGGCTCGCATGACAATCAATGTGCACCAAAGATTTCTCACAAACTGGACTGAGGTGAGATGCCATCAACTTCAGTCCTGGGCCCTGAATTTTTTTCCTCCAGCAATGAGTTGGATTAGGTGGTAGAAAGAATATTTAGCAAATCTGCAGGTAACTGGATGAGTGACCTAATAGCAAGAATCGGAAATAAAATTGAGAACAATCTTGATAAGTAAGAGATATGGCCAATTAAGAAGAGAATGAAAGTGGACTGGTACAAATACAAAGTTCACTTAGGAAACAGACATCAGATGCACAGCTGTAGAATGGAGAGAATGGAGAGAACATTTAAATTAGCAATAGCACTTCTGAAAATTACTTAGTCAGACAGCCATTTTGTTAAAGTGGATAAGGCATCAGACTGAGACTGATTAGAAGACTGAGTTCTAATCCTGCCTTAGGCACAAAGTGAGCTAGTGACCTGGGGCCAGTCTTTTTCTCTCAGCCCTAAAAAAAAGGCAATGGCAACCCACTTCCAAAAATGTTATCAAGAAAACTGCAGGGACTTGCCCACACAATCACCAGGAGTCAAGACCAACTCAAAGGGATCAAACTGACCCAAAGTTTTATATACACACAAACATAGTTAATTCTGGCTTACTGTGAACTTCAGGTGAAGTCAGCCATTGTGGATTATAAATAGCAATAGCACTTAGACTTATATACCACTTCATAGTGCTTTACAGCACTCTCTAAGCGGTTTTACAGAGTCAGCATAATTGCCCCCAACAATCTGGGTCCTCATTTTACCAACCTCATTTAGTGAAGGATGGAAGGCTGAGTCAACCTTGGGCCTAGTGAGATTCGATCTGCCAAACTGTTGGCAGCCAGTGATCAGCAGAAGTAGCTTGCAGTACTGCACTCTAACCACTGCACCACCGCGGCTCTTATATCAATAGAATAGAATAGAATAGAATAGAATAGAATAGAATAGAATAGAATAGAATAGAATTTATTGGCCAAGTGTGATTGGACACACAAGGAATTTGTTTTGGTGCATATGCTCTCAGTGCATAAAAGAAAAAAAAACCTTCATCAAAGGTACAACATTTACAACACAAATGATGGTCATAGGTTGCAATTGATGGCATTTGGCAAGATGGCATTTGGTGATGTGAGCTGAGCCAACTTAGGTTTTTCAGCAAACCATGATGAAAACAAATAGGGCTTCGGCAATATTTCAACTGGGTTAGAGCACAGCTCCAAATAGTTCAGTAATTTTGACACTGAGAGGTAGCACCTTTCTCTTGAGTTTCAGACATGATTTTTTTCCAGCCTTCGCTGAAGATCCTGGGGAATTGAATCTGGGGCATTTTGCATGCAAAGCAGGTGCTCTGCTGAAATGCTCTGACAACTTTATTGCAGTTCCTTGGATTAAAATGTATTCTCTACGGGATGTTCCTTGTTCCCCAACTCACTCAGTTGCTTCTTTAATGTGCAGTGTGATTTGCAAAGCTTCCATCCTGGCTAGCCTTGAGTTGTTGGGGAGGCAAACAGCCTCATTCCGGTGCGGGGTTGAATAACTGGTGGCCATGGGAACCTGATTATTTATCCAGATTACACATTCAGTGGGCTAAAAAGTCTGCAACTTTCTATCTGCCAGGCACAAGGCTGTCTTAAAAAAAAAAAAAAAGTAGGTCTAAATTATCATGCAATTGGAATTCTGCTTTGGACACATGGGGTGCTAGTGCAATGAAATTCAGTCTCCGCTGGTGCTCAGCTCAGAGATACCGACTTGTGCTTCAAAGTTGCTTGGTTTTATTTCCCTGGATCGTTGAGATCCAGGAAAAAGAACTGAAAAGGAAACAGTGATAATTGGACGGTATAATTTCCACTCATCTAGCCAATGCTCTGGTTTGCTTCCATATGATTGTAGAGCAATTGTAGCTATCCTGTAATAGATGTAGATGACACGAGCCTTACTTTATTTACTATCTGCACCAATATTGTTTCAACTGCTTGCTTAGTGTGCATGAATTGCTTGCAGATTTAACTCCCTTACGTAACACAGTTTCAAATGATGATACAGCTGTTTGTGCAAGAAGAGAGGAAGGGAGACATACAGTACCTGCTTATATGTTCATTTTAAAAAAAACGTACATCACTAATGTTTGGACAATGGGACACATGGAGAATCAGAGCCTATCTATTCCCATATTTAAATGAATGTTACTACTTTGGTAAATTTACGTTGCAACCCTTCCTATCCTCTTGATCAGCCCTTCTTCAACTGTTTAACCCAAGAATAATGTCATTATCCCTACAAAAAATATCAGACCCCATTGCAAGCATCTCAGCAATGACAGTGCCAATCCAAACTAGATCCTTGACTCCCAAACAAGCAATTACAAACCCTTCTGAGTTGCTGGACACAATCTATAGTTTTCACGGCAACAATGTGTAAGTGTTTTTTCTATTTTTTTTTTTAATTATCCAGTCTGTTATGGAGGTTGAGTTTTCCGATAGATTTCCATCAATTTTCCTCCCAATTTAAAATCAGAGGCGAGAGGAGTTGACCACTTGTTGCACACTTGCATGCTCTGAAAACTATATAGACCTTATACCTAGTGGTGGGATTAAAAAAAATTAATGACCAGTTCTCTGCCCTAATGACCAGCTGGGTGGTCATGGCCAGGGAGTGTGACAGGCAGCACTTGGCCTTCTGCAGCCCCCTGGGAGCAAAAACAGGCCACAGGGGGGATGTGCCCCCCACACCCCATTTTGGGCCTAGGAGGCCTCCCTGCACTTACCTGGGAGCCAAAATGGGGCGCGTGGAAACTCCTGGAAGGGACAGGGTGGGAAGGGAAGGGGCCAGCCAGCAATTTAACTATCAGTTTGCCCAAACCAGCTGAATCCCATGACTGCTTATACTCAAGAGGTACAGCCTTGACTAGACATTTTTATTTTAAAAACCCCAAAACAGATAACATTGTTATCTGTTGCAGATAGTATCGTAGTGATTTCCTACATTGTGTAGAGATTGGATTGTCCAGAAAGCAGCACATTCTACTGTGGCCAAGACTGCCTACCAACTAGAAATCAATGGCAGGCAACCTCGGGGGCATCCAAAACAAAGATGGCAAGACACCATCAACAAAGATATGCAAGCTGCGGGCCTGTGCCCTGGAGATGCAGCTGACCGGACTAAGTGCTGTTCAATGATCCAAAGAGTGGACCCTGCACCTGCAGGAATATGCAAGGAGGAGGAGGAGGAGGAGGAGGAGGAGGAGGAGGAGGAGGAGGAGGAGGAGGAGGAGGAGGAGGAGGAGGAGGAGAAGAAGAAGAAGGAGAAGGAGAAGGAGAAGGAGAAGGAGAAGGAGAAGGAGAAGGAGAAGGAGAAGGAGAAGAAGAAATTACAGCACAGAAAAATGAAAACTCAACAGATCAAAATCTTATTCCAATTCAACAAACATTACCTAAATCACAACCAAAACCACAAATATCTGCCAACCAACCAAACAACATCTCCATACTAATCAAAGACCATTGAGCGAGAACAAAAACATCAAAACATTATCTTATTTGGATTAGATGATACCAATGAACCTGATATCACGAAGGTTCGTAACATCATTAGCAGCCATCATACACCAACCACCTCCCCTGAAGAAATCATTGAAGTCTCCAGAGATGGCCCAGAACACAAGAACAGTGATGGCTCAGTGGCCCAACGATTCTGAAGAGTCATTTGCAAAAATGAGGCCAGCAAATGAAAGTTCATTTATACTATAAATTCAATTGCCAGCTCCAACCCCAACCACATCAAACTTAGATCACGGCCTGACCTATCCTTGCTACATTGGATCAGCTCCCATGAGCTCTGCACAGAACTCAAAAGACCAAGGTGATTCTAACCTATACATCGACTATCGTGCTGAGTGCATTAAAAGTAAGACCCACAATCAATCCCCCAACATCCAACCCTCCATCACCCAAAACATCCAACTATCCATCACCCAAAACATCCAACCATCCATCATCCAAAACTAGGTACGCACGCCCCTACTTCCTCAATACCAACCACTACTGACCTTAAATGCAAATCATGTCCTGTTTAAAGTCAATATCATATCTTTTTAAAGCCAATATCATGTCCAATATCATGACTTTAAAAAGACCAGAACTATCGCCAAAACTGAACACTTTAACAACAGAATAATCAGAGAAGCCATCGAGATAGAAAAACACCCTCACAGCATGAACAAATGAGATGATACCTCCCGCCTACCAGCCATTTGGAAACCCGCCCTTATTGACAAACGAGTCCCTAACATGAGGAATGACACCAGACCCACACTCACGAGGTCCACACAGGATGTCACCACCACACATCCACCCAGAAAGCAGACCCAAACCCACACTGATCATGAAGCACGACCAAGGACCAGAAGCCAGACCGCAGCCTCAACATTAGCCGCTTCAAAGCCTTCCAATCCATACATGCAGCAGACTGACACTCACTATAAAGATATAGCACGACCACGAACACGAAGCCAAACAACAGCAATGCAGCTCACCAGCTCAAATCCCCCTGCAACTCAGACTAATCTGAGCACAACCAAGCCCCCACCCAAACAGGACACACCCCCAGCCAATCAGAGCACAAAAAAAACCCCATCCAATCAGAGCACAGCCAAGCTCCCACCCAATCAGTTCAAACCCCCACTAGCAGTTAAAAAGGACGAAACAGCTGCAATCACACATTGCTCCCAGAAGCACGAAGCTGAAGCCTGAAGATGACGAATGAGACTTCGTCGAAATATCGCCAAGACACTTCCAATTTTACGCGGGAGAAAACCCGAATAACCAAAGACCTACATACATATATATATACATACATACATACATACATACATACATACATATATATATATATATATATACATACATACATACATACATACATACATACATATATATATATATATACACACACTATATATATATATACCACTAATCCCCCCAAAAATCCCTCTGGTAAAAAACCAAAACTGGCTATGTGGCTAACTTTAAAAGCCGATACAAAAATATATCCCACCAAATAAAGACTGAATACACCAATTATCACATCATCAAACAAGAAGAAAACCTTCTGTGCACGAAATCCAACCGCACCTTCTATAATTTTGTAAACAACAAACTCGAAGACTCGAGATCCATCCCACCCCTGAAAGGACCTAACAGTAAAGAATGCAATGATGAAGCAGTTAAAACACACCTCTTTAATATATTCTTCAGCTCAGTTTTTGTAAACAGCAATGGCTCATGCCCAACATTCCCTAGTCGTATCACTAATAACTACAACGATCTAACATAGAATAGATTTCATAGAAGATAACATTAAAAAGGCACTATGCAGACGAAAACCATCTCTTTATATTGGACCTGATGGACTATTTGCATACTTCTTAAAAAAGCTTTTCACTGCTATAGCAGAACCCCTAAGCACAATCTTTGAAAAATCTTTCAGGACAAGCTCCCTACTCAACCTATGGTCACTATCCACAGTCATCCCTATCTTCAAAAAGGGAGACCCTAGCCTAGTTGAAAATTACAGACCAATCTCTTTATGCTGCGTCACCTGAAAATTCATTGAATCAATCATCACCCAATCCATTACCCTGCACCTAGAAACAAACAATCTATTCTCTAATAAACAATTTGGTTTCAGAAAAAAATTATCTTGTAATCTACAACTTCTACACTGCAAAAACATATGGACTACAAATCTCGATCAGGGCAAAGCAATAGATGCAATTTACATAGACTTCTGTAAAGCCATTGATTCAGTGGTACATGACAAACTACTTCTAAAACTAAAATCCTACGGCATCTCCAGACCCCTACATAACTGGATAGCCACATTCCTGTCAAACAGATATCAAGTGGTCAAAATAGGGAGCTCCCTATCAAATCCTTCACCTGTTAATAGTGGTGTCCCCCAAGGCAGCATTCTAGGATCAACACTCTTCATACTAAACATAAATGACCTTTGCGATCATATTATAAGCAACTGCATTCTCTTCGCTGATGATGTAAAACTTTTTAACACCACCAACATTGCTGCTCCCCTTCAAAAAGGCCTTGACTTTGTGTTGGAATAGTCAAAAAATTGGAAACTCCAAATCTCAACCAACAAACGCTCTGTCTTACACATTGGCAAAAGAAATCAGAACACAAAATACAAACTGAGCAGACGTGACCTTGTAGATGACCCTCACTCTTTCAAGGACCTTGGAGTACTCATCAAATGATGTAAGTGCCGAAGCCCACTGTAACAACATCACCAAAAAGGCATTAAGAGTTGTAAATCTAATCTTTCATAGCTTCTTCTATGGTAATATTACACTACTAACCAGAGCATACAAAACATTCGTTAGACCAATTATTTATTTATTTATTTATTTATTTATTCGATTTTTATACCGCCCTTCTCCCGAAGGACTCAGGGCGGTGTACAGGCAAAAATAAAACAAATAATACAATATACAATTTAAAATGCAATTAAAAAACTTATTTTAAAATTAGCCTGAAAAGTTAAAATATACAATAAACTAAAAACCCCATTTAAAATTAATTAATAAAAATTTAAAATTAATAAAATTCAATTCAAGCCAGCCCCGCGCGAATGAAAAGATGTGTCTTCAGTTCGCGACGGAATGTCCAAAGGTCAGGTATTTGGCGTAAACCCGGGGGAAGCTCGTTCCAGAGTGTGGGAGCCCCCACAGAGAAGGACCTTCCCCTGGGGCCGCCAGCCGACATTGCTTGGCGGACAGCACCCTGAGAAGTCCCTCTCTGTGAGAGCGTACGGGTCGGTGGGAGGCATGTGGTAACAGCAGGCGGTCCCGTAAGTACCCAGGCCCTAAGCCATGGAGCGCTTTAAAGGTAGTAACCAAACCTTAAAGTGCACTCGAAAGGCCACAGGTAGCCAGTGCAGTCTGCGCAGGAGCGGTGTTATATGGGAGCTACGCGTAGCTCCCTCTATCACCCACGCAGCTGCATTCTGGACTAACTGAAGCCTCCGAGTGCACCTCAAGGGGAGCCCCATGTAGAGAGCGTTACAATAATCCAAGCGAGAGGTAACGAGCGCATGAGTGACTGTGCACAAGGCATCCCGATCAAGGAAGGGGCGCAACTGCCGAACCAGGCGAACCTGGTGGAAGGCCCTCCTGGAGACGGCCGTCAAATGATCTTCAAACGACAGCCGTTCATCCAGGAGGACACCTAAGTTGCGCACCCTATCCTTTGGGGCCAATAACTCGCCTCCAACAGTCAGCCGCGGCTGCAGCTGACTGAATCGGGGTGCCGGCATCCACAGCCACTCCGTCTTGGAGGGATTAAGCTTGAGCCTGTTTCTCCCCATCCAGACCCGTACGGCTTCCACACACCGGGACTTGAATATAGCTCATCTGTCACACCGGGACTTGAATATAGCTCATCTTGAATATAGCTCATCTGTCTGAAACCCACACTGCATATCGGACATTAATACAATTGAGCGTGTCCAGAAATATTTCACAAGAAGAGTCCTCCACTCCTCTGCTCACAAGAAAATACCTTATGCCACCAGATTTGAAATTCTGGGCTTAGAAAATTTAGAACTACGCTGCCTTTATGACCTAAGTGTAGCTCATAAAATTATCTGCTACAATGTCCCACCTGTCAATGACTACTTCAGCTTCAACCACAAAAACATACGAGCAAACAATAGAGACAAACTTAAAGTGAACCGCTCCAAACTTGATTACTGAAAATATGACTTCAGTAACAGAGTGGTCAATGCCTGGAATGCACTACCTGACTCTGTGGTTTCATCCCAAAACCCCCAAAATTTTAACCTTAGACTATCTACTATTGACCTCACCCCATTCCTAAGAGGTCTGTAAGGGGCATGCATAAGAGCACCACCATGCCTACCATTCCTGTCCTAATGTTCCCTTTAATTGTATTCATTTTATGTATTCAATTCATGCTTATACTTATATATATTATCTAATACGTACTTGACAAATAAATAAAATAAATAAAATAAATAATTAAGCAGTAGGAGGAAGGTAGAGATTGGATTAGATCAGGGGTCTCCAACCTTGGTCCCTTTAAGACTTGTGGACTTCAACTCCCAGAGTTCCTCAGCCAGCTTCTCTCTAATCCAGAAGACCCCTGGATTAGATTATTTCAAGCCTTAGATTCTGGGATGGTATGATTCCTTGTGTTGTTGAAGCTTTAATAGCTTTATTAGAGAAAACCTATCAGAAATGCTAGGAGGCACTGGATCGGTACAGAATGGAGAAAAGAAAGGGCACAATAGCTGTGTTAAGATATTTGGAGAGGGCAGACACAATTCAAAATTATTCCAAAAAATAGGACTGCAGTGAAGAGTTATTGTTCACTGGATCACTCTTAATTAAAGGAAAAGGGACCTTGAAGGTCTTCTAATCCAAGGGTCTCCAACCTTGGCAACTTTAAGACATATGGATTTCAACTCCCAGAATTCCTCAGCCATCAAAGCTGGTTGAGGAATTCTGGGAGTTCAAATCCACAAGTCTTAAAGTTGCCAAGGTTGGAGACCCCTGTTCTAGTCCAACCCTCTGATTGAGCAGGAGACCCTATATCATTTCAGATAAGTGACTATCCAGTCTCTTCTTAAAAGCCTCCAGCAATGGGGGACCCACGAGTTCTGAAGGCAAGCTGTTTCGCTGGTTAATTGTATTCACTGTTAGGAAATTTCTCCTTAGTTCAAGGTTGCTTCTTTTCTTGGCTAGTTCGTTATAGCAATAGCAATAGCACTTAGGCTTATATAGAGGTTCACACTGCTTTTACAGCCCTCTCTAAGTGGTTTACAAAGTCAGCATATTGCCCCCAACAATCTGGGTCCTCATTTTTCCCACTTCAGAAGGATGGAAGGCTGAGTCAACCTTGAGCCGGTGAGATTCCAACTGCCGAACTGCAGCTAACAGTCAGCTGAAGTAGCCTGCAGTACTGTACTCTAACCCACTGTGTCACGTCGGCTCACCTTTAATTGACATTGCTGGAGAAGAGGGAAAATTTTAACATCAACCTCCACGGAATCTGATGCAGTTGATTCAATATTCAATGTGGAAAGGAACAACGCTCTTGACCAAGATCAGTTGCAAGGGGAAATTGTGTCAACCATCCCAACTTGATAGTTAGAAAAGAAAGACTCTGGACCCTAATGTAGCCCAGAAAGACATTTTATTAAAGCCAAGTGGTCATAGAAGAAGCAAAGCTGGAACTGGGGTTTTTGCGCCCAAAGTATATGGTTAACTTTCCCGTTGAACCAGTGGTGAAATTCAATTTTTTTTACTACCGATTCTGTGGGCATGGCTTGGTGGGCGTGGTATTGCTTGGTGGGCATGGCAGGGGAACGATATTGCAAAAACTCAATTCCCACCCCACTCTGGGGTCAGCCAGTAGTGATATTTGTCGGTTCTCCGAACTACTCAAAATTTCCGCTACCGGTTCTCCAGAACCTGTCAGAGTCTGCTGGATTTTACCCCTGTGTTGAACCCATCCTCCCCCCGCCCATTAATAACATGTGTCCAATTAGGTGCTAACAAATTGTTTGGGTAACAGTCCCTGTTTTCATGGTCTGGTTTGTTCAACATTCCTTAGTGGGTCCTTGGACTGGCCAGTGGCTCTTACAGGATGGCACGTTGCATAATTTTATTTCCTCATGCTAATCCTCCCCTTCCCCCACCCTGACAATCCTCCCCCCTTCCCCCCATTGAGTATGGAGGCTGACAGCAGGCAATCCATGGCATAGCAGGATGGCAGTCCTATACCATTTCAGACAAATGATTGTGCAATCTCTTCTTAAAAACCTCCAGTTTTTCATACTCTAAGCCTGACAGTCTATAAACTAAATTAGTGGCCTGAGATTTCTGTGTGCTCAAGAGTTAAACCAGGGTTTGCTGGTGTGTTGAAGGCCATACTCGGAAAAATATGATGGGTCAGGGGCATTGAGCATCCACAGGGTTTATGACATGCATTTTGGGGCTTAAATAAATTCAAGATCCCTCAAATGGGACCCAACATGATGGTCCTATTCAGTCTGGAATAATCTAAGGGTGCATCCCTATTCTAAAGGTAAAGGTAAAGGTTCCCCTTGCACATACGTGCTAGTCGTTCCCAACTCTAGGGGGCGGTGCTCATCTCCATTTCAAAGCCGAAGAGTCAGCACTGTCCGAAGACATCTCTGTGGTCATGTGGCCGGCATGACTGAACACCAAAGGTGCACGGAACTCTGTTACCTTCCCACCAAAGGTGGTCCCTATTTTTTCTACTTGCATTTTTTACGTGCTTTCAAACTGCTAGGTTGGGAGAAGCTGGGACAAGAAACGGGAGTTCACCCCGTTATGCGGCACTAGGGATTCGAACCACTGAACTGCTGACCTTTCGATCGACAAGCTCAGCATCTTACCCACTAAGCCACCGTGTCCCTTATCCCTATTCTAAGCATCTCACAAATAGTATAATGAGAAAAAAAAATTGGATGAACACTGGTCTGAAACTGGATGCTTTACTCAGAGCACACCAGAAATGGAAAAATTACCACCCAATTGCATTTCCAAAGAGAATACTCTCTTCATCCAAACTGTCAGGAGATAAAGATCATTTCAACAATCTTATCCAGATTCCAGTAGGAAGGATTTGATTGACAGTAACTTTTACAAAGCATTGTCACTTCTCATTTCTCTTCTTCCGTTAACGCAACATCAAAGCCCACCCCCTGCCCAAGGATGGTAAGAAAGCATATTTCCTATAAATATCTTGTTCTGTGTTTTTAAAAATATCCTTTCTTGGCAGTTTTGGAAAAGTTTGAGCCTGGAGCTGGGAGAAGAAGATTCAAATTCCTGCCCTGAAGCCTATTTTAGCCTTTCATGTAACACGTTGACAGTGATTTGCTTCAGTAACACATGAACTAAAGTTGGAACAATGGTTAGCATAGGACAAACATGGGATTTTGTGATTACAAAAGATCTTTGCCTTGAGTACTCGGTTCATACATTACGCCAAGCTATGTTTTATATTTGCAGGGTTTGTTTGATAAACCATGGCCAATCTAAGCCATGTAGAATGCTGATGTAAACTCAGATTGGCACACTACCATGTGTAGATTTACATATTGTGGCTTGTGAAACCAGTCACTATAGGTCTTCAAAATAATAATAGTAATAATTCTGTGTTTCTGATTGTGGAAGAATTTTTTTGAAATGATCGTCATATCATTAGTATTTCATATACAATATTATATTCACACGCTCTGATGCTAAGGAGTTAGACGTTCTACTCCCCCTCCTCACCTGAAAGGAACTCTGTCCCAACTGCCAGTTGCCTTATATTCTGATGCTACCCCTTCTCTAAACCGAGTATGGGCGTGACCAGCACATGACTCATCTGGCCTGTGGGCTGGGACATTCTACTCCCCCTCCCCTCTATTCCAACTGCCAGTTCCCTTATATTAACACGGTCTGATGCTACAGAGTTACACACTCTACATTAAGTTTCAGGCTTTAAGTGTCAATTTATCACACCCAATCACATAGTTTCGTAGCGAAGCACGGGCGTCCAGCTAGTATAAAAACGACTTTATGGAGAGTAAAGAGGCAAATCCAGAAGTCCCTGCCATTGGTGCACCCCTTGGGAGGGCTTCCTCAAGTTGCTTTGAGCTGGGGAATTTGTCAGGACTGCCATCCTGCTATGCCATGGATAGCTTGCTGTCAGCCTGTCATGCTCAATGGGGGTGGGAAGTTTATCAGGGTGGGATAAGGGGAGAAAACAAAATTATAAATTGTGCCATCCTATGAGAACCACTGCCATTCCAAGACCACACTAAGAAATGTAGCAGAAGCCAGACCCCCAAGAAAGGGACTGTTACCCAAACAATTTGTTAGCACCTAATTGGACACTTGTTGATAATGGGGGAGGGGGAGATGGGACCAAGGGGAAAGTTAACCATACGCTTTGGATGCAAAAACTCCAGATCCAGCTTTGCTTCTTCTGTGACCACTTGGTGTACTTCTGTCTAACAATGGGGCCAAGAGTCTTTCTTTCTAACCGATCAAGTTGGGATGGTTGACAGCATTTCTCCTTGCAATTGATCTTGGTCAAGAGTATTGTTCCTGTCAGCCTCCACTCCAATCCTCACTTCTTTATGTACAATGTATATTCAGTAGTAGTTAGATTGCAATGGGTTTTATGGGTAATGTAAAATAGCTCATGGATTTAAATTGTATTACTATCCTAATCAGGTTAACAGAAGAGGGCCCTTTAAGAGGGTCGTCTGACATAAGAACAAAGGGAGGGGGGAGTGACAGTTTGAAATCAGCATGAAAGCGGGCTTTTCAACGGATACTGCATTTCTGAGATGATTAACAGCCAGAGACCTGCGGAAGAAGATTACCACAGGGGTGAGAAGGAGCTGGCATTGGACCAGCCCTGCCTGACCTCTTGTGGGAGGAGGGACTAACGAGGGATATGGAATGTTAGCCATATTTTGTCTCAGATCCAACTTTACACTGCTGTTGTCTGGATGTATTTAGTAAAAGTACTTTTCTTTATTTACAAATGAAGTCAAGGTGTATTCTTTCCTAAATATAATCAGAGGCAGCTTGACAGTTCCCTTCCACATTGCATGTAGAACCAACTACATCAGGTCCAGTGGAGGGTGATGTTTAAATTTTCTCTCTTCTCCAGAAATGTCAATTAAAACAAACCAGCCAAGGAACCTAGAATGAAGCAACCTAGAACGAAGGATAAATTTCCTACTGGTGAGAACAATTAACAGTGGAAGGTCTTGCCTTCAGAACTCATGGAGGCCCCATTGCTGGAGTCTTTTAAGAAGAGACTGGATAGCCACTTGTCTGAAATAGTATAGGGCAGTGATGGTTAACCTTTTTGGTGCCGAGTGCCCAAAGCGCACACGCACGTGACCGAATACACACATGCATGCCTGAACTCCCAAAATGCAATGCGAGTGCCCCACCCCGCGCATGCACACACGTCCCCTGCGCATGCGCCCCAGCCTCCCTGAGCCCCATTTTGGTGCAGGGAGGCCATTTAGGCCTGGAAAGCCTCTTGCACCAACCTGGAAGCCAAAATGGGTTCTGCATGAGGCTCCCTGCACCCTGTTTTTGGGCCTGGAAAGCCTCCTGCACCAACCTGCATGCCTGCACATACGCACGCATGTCCCCCGCATGCACTCCGCTCCCATGCATGCACGGCAGAGACTTGAAGACCGGCTGGCTGGCATGTGTGTGCATGCACGGTGGAGCTGGGCTGGGGTGATGACTGCCGTGCCCACAGAGAGAGTTCTGTGTGCCACCTGTGGTACACACGTGCCATGGGTTCGCCATCATAGGTTTAGGGTCTCCTGATTGATCAAGGGGGTTGGACTAGAAGACCTCCAAAGTCCCTTCCAACTCTGTTATTCTATGTTCTAAAATCACTGTCCTTGTAAAACCATCATTACTTTACCTCCTAGCTGGAAAAATTGAGCAAGGCTGCCTGAAGCTGCAATTAGAGCCTTAAAATATTAAACCAGAAAAAACAATGCTCATATAGATAAACCACAAGGCCCTTGTTTTCCCATTATCAGAAAATATACGGTATCATTAATAATATTAACCTCTTCAAACAAATGCAGAATTAGAAAGTATATCTCTGCTATGTATCGCTTTTCACAGTTTTCCTTATTTCTGGTTATTTATGACTGCGCCCTTTCCAAAAAGCCTGTTATTTAATTTTATTTTTCCTCAAAATGCATATTTATAAGCATCTTTTCTCTCAGTGTATTCAATTAAACCCACCTATTAAACTGCTAAGAACAGCATAACAAGAGGATGCATAGATGTTTTGATACTTGTTTTGGGTCTCAGATTGACAATTTGATAAGCAGATGTCCAGGTTGGTCTATCTAGGCCAATTTAGTTCTACATATGATGCCAGCAGCAGTTCTACAAGAGACCGTACTTAATTTTCTTGATCAGAGATGCCAGCTAGACATCTCACCTTTGACCCTTTCCAAGTTCAAAACATTTGTCTGGCCAGGAAAATTGACTCACCGAGCCAAATGCACTTCATGCTAGGCGAGCCATCCCTACAACTAGCCAGAGGGAGACACTAGATGCTGGAAGGAAGAAGGAGAAAGCCAGCCAATCAATGTGAGCTGAGACATATGGCTCTAGGCAAGTCTGGTTCTTCAGAAAGATGCTCAAAAAAATAAAAAAAAGACTACTGAAAAGAGATCCAACTGCCAATCCAATTATCTCCTCTATATAAAAGAGATAATGCATCACCTTGTCTCTGATAGCAGGCGGCAACCTAGAATAACATCCACAATGATGCACCCAGAGGTGGGTTTCAGCAAGTTTTGACCAGTTCTGGAAAACCGGTAGCGGAAATTTTGAGGAGTTCCGAGAACCGGTAGTGAAAATTCTGACTGACCCCAGCCACATCTATTCTCTGCCTCCCAAATCCCAGCTGATTGGGAGGAAATGGGGATTTTGCAGTAACCTTCCCCTGGATTGAGGAGGGAATGGAGATTTTACAGTATTCTTCCCCTGCCATGCCCACCAAGCCATGCCCACCAAGTCATGCCACATCCACCAAGCCACACCCACAGAACCGGTAGTAAAAATTTTTGAAACCCACCACTGGATGCACCAGTAGTGGGATTCAAGTAATTTAACAACTGGCTCTCTGCCCTAATGATTTCTTCTAACAACCAGTTCATCAAACTACTCAGAAAGTTAACAACCGGTTCTCCCGAATTGGTGCGAACTGGCTGAATCCCACCACTGGGATGCACCCAAGATTCAATAAATTGCTTGAATTCTTCTGCCTCAATAGACCTGGCGGGGGGGTGGGGGATGAAAATGAACCGAAAAACTGTCATCAAGAGACTGAGACAGGCAGATCCTCTCATCTGGGGTGGCAGGTCACCCTAACATAACCCTAACAATCATGACAACCATCAGGTGCATGGATTGGAAGATTTTGGAGGTGGCCATGAGTGTTTTTTCTTTCTATTATATAGATCATTGCCCCAGGCGGTCTTGTATAATCCAGAGCATTTAGGCTGAATTGTCTTTTCTTTAAAACTTAAATCTTTCTTTAGACTTGAATCTTCTCTGAGCAGTTTTGGTTCCAGTGGGAGGCCACCTGCCAGCTGTTTTTGTTGCTAATCACAGAGAATCCTGCTGTACATTCAGCCTTCCCCAAGCAGAATTTTCCTTTTTTGATAAAGTAGCATCCCCAACAAGCAAGAGTCTCATAGACCCAATGATTCAAAGGCTTCATTCAACACACTTAACGTTTTACTGTATTAATCTGGTTTCAGTATTTGCACAGTTCTGTGTTTGAATCCTAAAGCTAACCAAGTTTAGCATGATTTTAGGAGTCAAGTAGACCTGGTTTAATGTATTGCATGGACTCAGTCACAGCTGGCCTTCAGCTCCCGTTCTTATTCCAGGAACCACTGATGCCACTGATGGAATTGTTTTTTCAAGAGGCAATTGGACTTTCTGATTTTTCTTTGAAGATATTTTGCTTCTCATCCAATAAGCTTCTTTAGCTCTGGATGGTGTGACCTTAACGATCTACTAAAAGAATGCAAATGACCAGCTGTCTTCAAGGAGTATAAATCCTTCCATTCCCCACCATCCAGTCAGAGCTGAAGAAGCTTCTTGGATGAGAAGCGAAACGTCTTCAAAGAAAAACCAGAAAGTTTTTCAGTTGCCTCTTGAAAAGAGCACTTGGGACAACCATGACCTGGATGACTGAGAATCTCCATAGACATTGGATGTTCCTATTTGTTATTAATATTTGCTCAAATAAGAACCAGAAATTTGGGACTTCCTGGTTGGCTCCGTTGGCAATGGAGGTGATCTTTCTGGTCACCAACCTCTGGATCATGTTGGACTGCTAAGACAGCGACAATCAGCTGTCCAGCAGTTCGGAAACCCCCCTCTTCGGGAGAAGAAGCGGTGGTGAGCAAAAGGAAGCAGAGGTAGAGCTTCCCTAGAGCTCCTGGAAGATACCAGGGGGCTCGAAGGGTTAAGCCTCAGAACTTCAAAGTGCTCCAGATCTGAGGCTTTTTTCCTGCTCCGGCAGACCTAATTGCCGCGACCAACTTCCGGGACCAATTTTAACTTAAAGAAGATAATACCGGACTGAACAGAAACAGGAGAGCTCTAATTATAAAAGCAAGTAATCAATCAATTCCCTGTTATTATTTTTTTTTTAAGTTTTGGATTTGACTTCAAAGTGAAAATGGCGATCGTTCTTTAATGAGCTACGCAGTTGAAAACGAAAGTGTTACAATTCTCTGTCTACTGTTTATTGCTGAAGGCCAGCTGGAAATTTTTTTAAAAAACATTGTAATGAGAAGGGAGAAGAAATCGAGATATTGAGACTGATTTAAAAAAAAAAAAGACTTAAAAGGTTTATACGTAATATTAGCCGGGACCAATTTTAACTTAAAGAAGATAATACCGGACTGAACAGAAACAGGAGAGCTCTAATTATAAAAGCAAGTAATCAATCAATTCCCTGTTATTTTTTTTTTTAAGTTTTGGATCTGACTTCAAAGTGAAAATGGCGATCGTTCTTTAATGAGCTACACAGTTGAAAACGAAAGTGTTACAAGTCTCACTGTCTGTTGTTTATTGCTGAAGGCCAGCTGGAAATTTTTTTTTTAAACATTGTAATGAGAAGGGAGAAGAGATACTGAGACTGGGGAAAAAAAAGACTTAAAAGGTTTATACGTAATATTAAGTTAAAGAGAAATTTTAAGAGATGGCAGCAAAACAATTAAAGTCAACTGCTACAAAAACCCCAGGAACATTAACACCGGGAGTCTCTCCAGCACATACAGCAGATACAAAATCACTAAATTTGGAAGCACTTCAGGATAACCTGAAAGAATTTATGAAAGAATCTCTTAACGATGCTATGAATTGGCAAACTTCCCAGATAGAGGATAAGTTTAAATTAATTACAGAAGAAATGTCAGAGATGAAAAAACAGATGTTAGAAATTCAAACTGGAAATAAAGAAGTTAAAGAAGGTTTGGTGTCAGCAGTACAGGGTCTGGCATCAAATGTGATTTTATTGGAGCAGGAAGTAGAAGAAATAAAGAAAGTTAATTTAAAATTGGAAAATAAGATTGAGGCAGTTCAATGTAAAATGGATAAAGTTGATGATGAAATTGTTTTGGTACAATATAGAGCAATGGAACTTGCTTTACGAATCCATGGACTGAAAGAATGTAAAAATGAGAATTTGAAGCAAATTTTTCGGAGGCCTTTGCAGAGATTTTGGCAGTTCGCCAGTAGATGTGGCCTTTTTTATTGATAAAATTTTTCGTGTGAATTCCTGGATAGCAAGACAAAGAAATCTTCCCAGAGACATTGTTATTTATTTTACTACTAGAACAGTGAGAAATGAGATTTTACAAGCTTTTTTTAAAGGAGACAAGATTCAAGCGGCCAAGATATTTTAATACTAAAGGAAATTCCCCCCAAAATGTTGAGAGGTAGGAAGGAGTTTGCTTTTTTGGTGAACGAACTTAAAAAAGTCAGATTGAGTATAGATGGGACATCCCAATTGGTATAATAGTTTACTATGAAGGGAAAGCACATCGCCTTAATACAGTCAGTAAAGCACAAGAGTTTTATGCTTATGTGCTTAAGTTGGAAGTCCACCATCTCGGGATGGTAGGAGAAGGGAAGGTGAAATTAAAGAAAAAGAAGTGATAGTAATGGAAGAAGACCGTTTACAAGGGTTGGATGTGTCTAAGATGGGATCAGAGATTCCAAAAGAGCCAAGGATGACAAGAGCAGCTGTCAAACGCAAGGAACAAGAAGAAAAGGCTCAACAGGCTCAATCTGCTATTACCAAGACGGAAACAGTGGAGGAGCAAGGCCCAAAGAAAGATATGATTTGGCTGGTGCTTCAAAAGTTTCCGATTGCTGATAATGGCAATTAGACTTTTATCTTGGAATGTCAATGGATTAAACTCACCACAAAAGAGAAGAAAGATATTTCATTATTTGAAGCAATTTAAAATGACATTGTATGTTTACAAGAAACACATATTAGAACATTAGACCAGAAATATTTGATAAATTCAAATTGGGAATACATTTTGTTGCATCTGCTACAGAAAAGAAGAATGGACTAGTTGTTTATATAAAGAGTAATTTATCTGCAACATTAATTGAAGCGGATAATCAAGGAAGATATATTGCTATTGAACTTTTATTGAAGGAGAAAATACTTTTAATAGGAGTTTATGCACCAAATCAACAACAAGAAAAATTTTATAAGTTTTACATAAAAGAATAACATCTTGGGATTATAAAACTTATATATTAATGGGTGATTGGAATGGAGTGATGGATACCCAGAAAGATAAAAGAAGTCTTAGAAATATTTCCAATCGTAAAACTGCCAAAGGCATTCTTTGATTTGATGGAAGATTTAGAATTGAGAGATGTATGGCGAGAACGCAATGAAAAGAGAGAGATTTTACATTTTTTTCTGACAGACATCAATCTTTTTCTAGGATTGATTTCATTTTAATTACTAATGATTTGTTTTTCAGAGTGAAGAAGACAAAAATTTGTTCTAGAACCTTGTCTGATCATAGCCCGGTATGGATTGAGTTAGATCGGGAAAAGAGGCCAGGAGGTCGTGGAGGATGAATGAGAACTTGTTTAAATATGAACAAAATGTAAATGAATGTAAAACTCTAATGAAGGAATTTTTTTCTTTGAACATGGATAAAGGGACACCTATAGAGATAGTTTGGGACACCAGTAAAGCTTATATGAGGGGAATTTTATTAGAGATGAATAATAAATATAGAAATAGACTGCACAAAAGGCGAAAAGAACTAGAAGAGGAAATTAAAAGGAAGGAGCAGTTATTGGTAGGCAATCCAGGAGATAGTAAAACAAAAGAGTCAATAAATATATTAAGAGGTCAATTTAATATGTTAATGGCAGATCAGGTGGCAACTAATTTACAATATGTAAGACATAATTTGTTTAATAATTCTAATAAACCTGGAAGGTGGTTAGTATATTTATTAAGAAAGAAACAGAAACGACGTATAATTGATAAAATAGAATATAGAGGTAAGGAAGTATATCAGCAAAATTTGATTAAAAAAGCTTTTTTAGAATATTATACTAAGTTATATTCTAGAGATGTGATTAGTGATAAAGATATAGATAGATATTTACAGGACCACGGTATTTTAGAAATTACAGTAGATCAAAGGGAAGAGTTGAATCAATTAATTTCTTCAGAGGAAATAGTGTTTGCAATTAAGCAGCTTAAAGCGAATAAAGCACCAGGTACAGATGGCTTGACAACTACTTATTATAAAAATTTACAAAATGAGATGATTGTACCACTTAAGGAGTTATTTAACAGAATACAAAGGGGAGGAGAAGCTCCTCCTTCATGGAGGACAGCTTTTATTTCATTAATACCTAAAGAAGATCGAGATGGTGTTAAACCAGAGAATTATAGGCCAATATCGCTTTTAAATACTGATTATAAGATATTTGCTAAGATACTAGCGAATAGATTGATGCCACTGATGAATCAATTAATTCATAATGACCAATCAGGATTTATTAAGGGGAGACAGATGAGATATAATATGAGACAAATTGTAAATTTACTTGAATATTTGGAAGGAAACAGCCAGGTTTCAGCAGCATTCCTCTTTTTGGATGCGAAAAGCTTTTGATAGATTGGATTGGCAGTTTTGTTTAAAGTAATAGAAAAATGCAATTTGGGGATTATTTTATTCAAGCAATTAAGGCTATATATCAAAAGCAAACAGCTCAAATAATAGTAAATGGTGGATTAACAGAATCTTTCAAGATTGAGAAAGGGACTAGACAAGGATGTCCCTTGTCACCATTATTATTCATTCTAACTTTGGAAATATTATTGAGTAAGATACGTGGTTTAGATCGAATAAAAGGAATTAGAATTAAAAATCAAGATTATAAATTAAGAGCGTTTGCAGATGATTTGGTTGTTTCTTTATCTCAACCAATACATTCAGCTGTATATTTGATGGAGACAATTGATCAGTATAGTAAGGTATCTGGGTTTAAAGTGAATCAACAGAAGACAAAAATGATAATTAAAAATATGAATACACATCAGAGGGAAGAATTAGAAAGAATAACTGGATATGAAGTAGTTAAAAAGGTTAAATACTTAGGAGTATACATTACAGCATCGAATGTAAAATTATATAAAACAATTATGAGGTATTGTGGGGAAAAGTAATTAAAGAAATGGAGAAATGGAAGAAGTTACAATTATCATTGTTGGGAAGAGTGGCAGCTATAAAAATGAATGTTTTGCCTAGATTTTTATTTTTGTTTCAAATGATTCCAATTTTGAAGAAAGATGCAAATTTACAAGAATGGCAAAAAGGGATTAATAAATTTGTATGGAAGGGTAAAAAACCGAGGATAAAGTTAAAAATAATGCAAGACGTTAGGGAAAGAGGGGGTTTAAAAATGCCTAATTTGAAATTGTACTATGATGCAGTTGTTTTAACTTTAATTTCTGATTGGATTAATTTAACAGAGGAAAGGATTTTGAATATAGAAGGTTATGGTTTGTTATATGGATGGCACGCATATGTAATATATGACAAGAAAATTGATAAGACATTTAAGAATAATATGGTCAGAAGTGCGTTGTTGAGGATTTGGAAAAAATATCAATATAAGTTAGATGGAAAGATACCAATATGGACCATCCCCAGACATATGATAGAGAATATAAATATATTACAAAAAATGGAAGTTATCACTTACAAAGAGCTTTTGACTATGGAAAAAGGGGAATTACAGTTGAAATCTAGGGAGAAATTGAGGGATGAAGGAAGAAATTATACATGGTTCCAGTATGGACAATTGCAATCTAGATGGAAAATAGATCAGAAAATTGGTATAAGGCAAAGTGATGATAATCTGGTAAAACAAATAAAAGATCAAGGTCAACAGCATATAAAGAGATTATATAATGTATTGGTTGAAATTGATTCAGAAATGGAGTTGGTTAAAGATTGTATGGTAAAATGGGCACAAAATTTTCAACAACCTATAATGTTAGAAACATGGGAAAAATTTTTGGTGAGGAATGTTAAATTCATAAGCACAAAATTTAAGAGAAAATTTTTATAAAATGTTTTATAGATGGCATTTAGATCCTAAAAAACTGTCATGTATGTATCCAAATGTGAAAGCAAAATGTTGGAGATGTGATTGTGAGGATGCTACCTATTATCATATATGGTGGACTTGCAAAAAAGTTAAAGCCTTTTGGATTAAAATATGGTGGATTATGCAGAACATTTTGAAAAAGAAGATCAAGTTTGTTCCACACTTCTTTTATTAGGAATAATCTCAGATTGCACTGTTATAGAGACAAAACTGATTCTGAATTTAATAACTGCTGCAAGATTATTGATTGCACAATATTGGAAGAAAGAAGACTTACCTACAATTGGAGAATGGATTAGTAAAGTATCAAATTTAGCAGAAATGGCAAAAATTTCTGCCTACTTGAAAGACTGTACACAAGAAAAATATATATTGGAATGGAGGAAGTGGATTGATTATATTCAAAATAAGTATCAGATTAAAAAATATCAATTAGTTTTTGAGTGAAGTTAGGAATTATTATGTATTAGTTTAAGAAAGAAGGGAATTGATAGTGTGATGGTGTGAAATGGAATATGTTTTATGTTATATTTTAGATTATGTTTGTTAGTTACAATACCCTGTATTCTGTTCTGGGAAGTCTCGGGGAAGGAGGCGGGAAGGGAAGACTATAAATTGATTGGTTGCCATTGTACAGGAATAATGGTAGAATTAAACAAGTTGGAATGGTGTAATGTCGGGACTGCTCGGCGAACACTCCCGAAGGAAAGGGTAAGGAAAGAGGAGTAAAGAAGGAAGAAAGTAGGTAGGTGGGTAGGGAGGAAAGAAGGAGGGAGAAGAAAGGATAGGAGGAGGAGAAGAAGAAGAAGAAGAAGAAGAAGAAGAAGAAGAAGAAGAAGAAGAAGAAGAAGAAGAAGAAGAAGAAGAAGAAATTATAGCACAGAAAAATGAAAACTCAACAGATCAAAATCTTATTCCAATTCAACAAACATTACCTAAATCACAACCAAAACCACAAATATCTGCCAACCAACCAAACAACATCTCCATACTAATCAAAGACCATTGAGTGAGAACAAAAACATCAAAACATTATCTTATTTGGATTAGATGACACCAATGAACCTGATATCACGAAGGTTCGTAACATCATTAGCAGCCATCATACACCAACCATCTCCCCTGAAGAAATCATTGAAGTCTCCAGAGATGGCCCAGAACACAAGAACAGCGATGGCTCAGTGGCCCAACGATTCTGAAGAGTCATTTGCAAAAATGAGGCCAGCAAATGAAAGTTCATTTATACTATAAATTCAATTGCCAGCTCCAACCCCAACCACATCAAACTTAGATCACGGCCTGACCTATCCTTGCTACATTGGATCAGCTCCCATGAGCTCTGCACAGAACTCAAAAGACCAAGGTGATTCTAACCTATACATCGACTATCGTGCTGACTGCATTAAAAGTAAGACCCACAATCAATCCCCCAACATCCAACCCTCCATCACCCAAAACATCCAACCATCCATCATCCAAAACTAGGTACGCATGCCCCTACTTCCTCAATACCAACCACTACTGACCTTAAATGCAAACTAATAAATGCAAGAAGCATCAGTAAAACAAAATGCCGAACTCTCCTCTTATTAAATACTGTACATTTGACATTATATTTTGTCTGTGAAACATGGCTAATCATCCTTTCCTGACTTCATCATCTCAGTAAGAGACTATCATGTTTCTGGTCAGATCACGAAACCCGCAGGGGAGGTGGAGTATCTATCTTTTACAAAAAGTCACTGAATCTAAAACATATTCAAGTTGCACATAAACTCGCTCTTCCAGAAACTATTGTCTGTGAACTGTCCTTTAACATCACACTTCACTTCTTACTATGTTACAGAGCCCCTGACTACGACATCGCACACGTGAACAAGTTAACTACACTACTAACATGAGTAGCTTCTTGCCCTTATCCTCTCATCTTTCTGGGTGACCTCAACCTACCTCTTATTAATTGGAAAATAAACAAATGTCCAACTGAACCCATCCATACAACCCTATACAATGCTGTTACAAATCTAGGTCTAGATCAACTAGTAACTAACAACACTAGACTCAACAACTGCCTCGACCTCATCTTCTGCAACAATTTAAATTCAATTTATGGACTACAATTAAAAGAACTTTTTTCCAACAGTGACCACAACATTATAGACTTTTGTCTCAATATATGCCCTTATAAAAATCTTCTTAATAATGAGTTACCAAACTACAACTTCAAAAAAGCCAACTATGATCTCATAGACACAGACCTCTCATCTCTTGACTGGCAAATTCTATTCTCTAACTGTAACACTGTTGAAGACTATTATAATATTTTCTTGCTTGAAGTCAATAGAGTTATCAAACTATATATATATATATATATATATATATATATATATATACATATATATATACATATATATATATATATATATATATATATAAAAAAAATCCTCTGGTGAAAAAACAAAACTGGTTATGTAGCTTACTTTAAAAGTTGATACAAAAATATATGCCACCAAATAAAGACTGAATACACCAATTACCACATCAAACAAGAAGAAAACCTTCTGCGCATGAAATCCAATCATGCCTCCTATAATTTTGTAAAGAACAAACTTAAAGACACGAGATCCATCCTACCTCTAAAAGGTCCTAATGGTAAAGAATGCAATGAAAACCTCTTTGACACATTCTTCAGCTCAGTCTTTGTAAATAGCAATGGCTCATGCCCAATATTCCCTAGTCGTACCACTAATGACTACAACGATCTAAAACAAATAGATTTCACAGAAGATAATGTTGAAAAGGCACTATGTAGATTTAAACCATCTATTGGACCTGATGGACTATTGCATACTTCTTAAAAAAGCTTTCCACTGCTATAGCAGAACCCCCAAGCATTATCTTTGAAAAAACTTTCAGGACCAGCTCCCTACCCAAACTATGGACATTAGCCACAGTCATCCCTATCTTCAAAATGGAAGACCCCAGCCTAGTCAAAAACTACAGAGCAATCTCTTTATGCTGCAAAGCATAAAGAGATGGCAAAGTCACCTGCAAAGTCATGGAATCGATCATCAATCAACCCATTACCCTCCACCTAGAAACAAACAACCTACTGTCTAATAAACAATTTGGTTTCAGAAAAAAATTATCCTGTAATTTACACTGCAAAAATATATGGACTACAAATCTTGATCAGAGCAAAGCAATAGATGCACTTTACATAGACTTCTGTAAAGCCTTTGATTTAGTGGTACATGACAAACTACTTCTAAAACTAAAATCCTACGGCATCTCCAGACCCCTACATAACTGGATAGCCACATTCCTGTCAAACAGATATCAAGTGGTCAAAATAGGGAGCTCCCTATCAAATCCTTCACCTGTTAATAGTGGTGTCCCCCAAGGCAGCATTCTAGGATCAACACTCTTCATACTAAACATAAATGACCTTTGCGATCATATTATAAGCAACTGCATTCTCTTCGCTGATGATGTAAAACTATTTAACACCACTGACAATGCTGCTACCCTTCAAAAAGGCCTTGACTTTGTGTTGGAATAGTCAAACAATTGGCAACTCCAAATCTCAACCAAAAAATGCTCTGTCTTACACATTGGCAAAAAGAATCACAACACAAAATACAAGCTGAGTAGACACGACCTTATAGATGACCCTCACTCTGTCAAGGACCTTGGAGTTTTCATATCAAATGATCTAAGTGCCAAAGTCCATTGTAACAACATTGCCAAAAAGGCATTAAGAGTTGTAAACCTAATCTTGTGTAGCTTCTTCTCCGGTAAGATTACACTACTAACCAGAGCATACAAAACATTTGTTAGACCAATTATTTATTTATTTATTTATTTATTTATTCGATTTTTATACCGCCCTTCTCCCGAAGGACTCAGGGCGGTGTACAGGCAAAAATAAAACAAATAATACAATATACACTTTAAAATGCAATTAAAAAACTTATTTTAAAATTAGCCTGAAAAGTTAAAATATACAATAAACTAAAAACCCCATTTAAAATTAATTAATAAAAATTTAAAATTAATAAAATTCAATTCAAGCCAGTCCCGCGCGAATGAAAAGATGTGTCTTCAGTTCGCGACGGAATGTCCGAAGGTCAGGTATTTGGCGTAAACCCGGGGGAAGCTCGTTCCAGAGTGTGGGAGCCCCCACAGAGAAGGACCTTCCCCTGGGGGCCACCAGCCGACATTGCTTGGCGGATGGCACCCTGAGAAGTCCCTCTCTGTGAGAGCGTACGGGTCGGTGGGAGGCATGTGGTAACAGCAGGCGGTCCCGTAAGTACCCAGGCCCTAAGCCATGGAGCGCTTTAAAGGTAGTAACCAAAACCTTAAAGTGCACTCGAAAGGCCACAGGTAGCCAGTGCAGTCTGCGCAGGAGCGGTGTTATATGGGAGCTACGCGTAGCTCCCTCTATCACCCGCGCAGCTGCATTCTGGACTAACTGAAGCCTCCGAGTGCACCTCAAGGGGAGCCCCATGTAGAGAGCGTTACAATAATCCAAGCGAGAGGTAACGAGCGCATGAGTGACTGTGCACAAGGCATCCCGATCAAGGAAGGCGAACTGCCGAACCAGGCGAACCTGGTGGAAGGCCCTCCTGGAGACGGCCACAAATGATCTTCAAACGACAGCCGCTCATCCAGGAGGACACCTAAGTTGCGCACCCTATCCTTTGGGGCCAATAACTGCCTCCAACAGTCAGCCGCGGCTGCAGCTGACTGAATCGGGTGCCGGCATCCACAGCCACTCCGTCTTGGAGGGATTAAGCTTGAGCCTGTTTCTCCCCATCCAGACCCGCACGGCTTCCACACACCGGACTTGAATATAGCTCATCTGTCACACCGGGACTTGAATATAGCTCATCTTGAATATAGCTCATCTGTCTGAAACCCACACTGCATATCGGACATTAATACAATTGAGCGTGTCCAGAAATATTTCACAAGAAGAGTCCTCCACTCCTCTGCTCACAAGAAAATACCTTATGCCACCAGATTTGAAATTCTGGGCTTAGAAAATTTAGAACTACGCTGCCTTTATGACCTAAGTGTAGCTCATAAAATTATCTGCTACAATGTCCCACCTGTCAATGACTACTTCAGCTTCAACCACAAAAACATACGAGCAAACAATAGAGACAAACTTAAAGTGAACCGCTCCAAACTTGATTACTGAAAATATGACTTCAGTAACAGAGTGGTCAATGCCTGGAATGCACTACCTGACTCTGTGGTTTCATCCCAAAACCCCCAAAATTTTAACCTTAGACTATCTACTATTGACCTCACCCCATTCCTAAGAGGTCTGTAAGGGGCATGCATAAGAGCACCACCATGCCTACCATTCCTGTCCTAATGTTCCCTTTAATTGTATTCATTTTATGTATTCAATTCATGCTTATACTTATATATATTATCTAATACGTACTTGACAAATAAATAAAATAAATAATTAAGCAGTAGGAGGAAAGTAGAGATTGGATTAGATCAGGGGTCTCCAACCTTGGTCCCTTTAAGACTTGTGGACTTCAACTCCCAGAGTTCCTCAGCCAGCTTCTCTCTAATCCAGAAGACCCCTGGATTAGATTATTTCAAGCCTTAGATTCTGGGATGGTATGATTCCTTGTGTTGTTGAAGCTTTAATAGCTTTATTAGAGAAAACCTATCAGAAATGCTAGGAGGCACTGGATCGGTACAGAATGGAGAAAAGAAAGGGCACAATAGCTGTGTTAAGATATTTGGAGAGGGCAGACACAATTCAAAATTATTCCAAAAAATAGGACTGCAGTGAAGAGTTATTGTTCACTGGATCACTCTTAATTAAAGGAAAAGGGACCTTGAAGGTCTTCTAATCCAAGGGTCTCCAACCTTGGCAACTTTAAGACATATGGATTTCAACTCCCAGAATTCCTCAGCCATCAAAGCTGGTTGAGGAATTCTGGGAGTTCAAATCCACAAGTCTTAAAGTTGCCAAGGTTGGAGACCCCTGTTCTAGTCCAACCCTCTGATTGAGCAGGAGACCCTATATCATTTCAGATAAGTGACTATCCAGTCTCTTCTTAAAAGCCTCCAGCAATGGGGGACCCACGAGTTCTGAAGGCAAGCTGTTTCGCTGGTTAATTGTATTCACTGTTAGGAAATTTCTCCTTAGTTCAAGGTTGCTTCTTTTCTTGGCTAGTTCGTTATAGCAATAGCAATAGCACTTAGGCTTATATATAGGTTCACACTGCTTTTACAGCCCTCTCTAAGTGGTTTACAAAGTCAGCATATTGCCCCCAACAATCTGGGTCCTCATTTTTCCCACTTCAGAAGGATGGAAGGCTGAGTCAACCTTGAGCCGGTGAGATTCCAACTGCCGAACTGCAGCTAACAGTCAGCTGAAGTAGCCTGCAGTACTGTACTCTAACCCACTGTGTCACGTCGGCTCACCTTTAATTGACATTGCTGGAGAAGAGGGAAAATTTTAACATCAACCTCCACGGAATCTGATGCAGTTGATTCAACATTCAATGTGGAAAGGAACAACGCTCTTGACCAAGATCAGTTGCAAGGGGAAATTGTGTCAACCATCCCAACTTGATAGTTAGAAAAGAAAGACTCTGGACCCTATTGTAGCCCAGAAAGACATTTTATTAAAGCCAAGTGGTCATAGAAGAAGCAAAGCTGGAACTGGGGTTTTTGCGCCCAAAGTATATGGTTAACTTTCCCATTGAACCAGTGGTGAAATTCAATTTCTTTTACTACCGATTCTGTGGGCATGGCTTGGTGGGCGTGGTATTGCTTGGTGGGCATGGCAGGGGAACGATATTGCAAAAACTCAATTCCCACCCCACTCTGGGGTCAGCCAGTAGTGATATTTGTCGGTTCTCCGAACTACTCAAAATTTCCGCTACCGGTTCTCCAGAACCTGTCAGAGTCTGCTGGATTTTACCCCTGTGTTGAACCCATCCTCCCCCCGCCCATTAATAACATGTGTCCAATTAGGTGCTAACAAATTGTTTGGGTAACAGTCCCTGTTTTCATGGTCTGGTTTGTTCAACATTCCTTAGTGGGTCCTTGGACTGGCCAGTGGCTCTTACAGGATGGCACGTTGCATAATTTTATTTCCTCATGCTAATCCTCCCCTTCCCCCACCCTGACAATCCTCCCCCCTTCCCCCCATTGAGTATGGAGGCTGACAGCAGGCAATCCATGGCATAGCAGGATGGCAGTCCTATACCATTTCAGACAAATGATTGTGCAATCTCTTCTTAAAAACCTCCAGTTTTTCATACTCTAAGCCTGACAGTCTATAAACTAAATTAGTGGCCTGAGATTTCTGTGTGCTCAAGAGTTAAACCAGGGTTTGCTGGTGTGTTGAAGGCCATACTCGGAAAAATATGATGGGTCAGGGGCATTGAGCATCCACAGGGTTTATGACATGCATTTTGGGGCTTAAATAAATTCAAGATCCCTCAAATGGGACCCAACATGATGGTCCTATTCAGTCTGGAATAATCTAAGGGTGCATCCCTATTCTAAAGGTAAAGGTAAAGGTTCCCCTTGCACATACGTGCTAGTCGTTCCCAACTCTAGGGGGCGGTGCTCATCTCCATTTCAAAGCCGAAGAGTCAGCACTGTCCGAAGACATCTCTGTGGTCATGTGGCCGGCATGACTGAACATCAAAGGCGCACGGAACGCTGTTACCTTCCCACCAAAGGTGGTCCCTATTTTTTCTACTTGCATTTTTTACGTGCTTTCAAACTGCTAGGTTGGGAGAAGCTGGGACAAGTAACGGGAGTTCACCCCGTTATGCGGCACTAGGGATTCGAACCACTGAACTGCTGATCTTTCGATCGACAAGCTCAGCATCTTACCCACTAAGCCACCGTGTCCCTTATCCCTATTCTAAGCATCTCACAAATAGTATAATGAGAAAAAAAAATTGGATGAACACTTGTCTGAAACTGGATGCTTTACTCAGAGCACACCAGAAATGGAAAAATTACCACCCAATTGCATTTCCAAAGAGAATACTCTCTTCATCCAAACTGTCAGGAGATAAAGATCATTTCAACAATCTTATCCAGATTCCAGTAGGAAGGATTTGATTGACAGTAACTTTTACAAAGCATTGTCACTTCTCATTTCTCTTCTTCCGCTAACGCAACATCAAAGTCCACCCCCTGCCCAAGGATGGTAAGAAAGCATATTTCCTATAAATATCTTGTTCTGTGTTTTTAAAAATATCCTTTATTGGCAGTTTTGGAAAAGTTTGAGCCTGGAGCTGGGAGAAGAAGATTCAAATTCCTGCCCTGAAGCCTATTTTAGCCTTTCATGTAACACGTTGACAGTGATTTGCTTCAGTAACACATGAACTAAAGTTGGAACAATGGTTAGCATAGGACAAACATGGGATTTTGTGATTACAAAAGATCTTTGCCTTGAGTACTCGGTTCATACATTACGCCAAGCTATGTTTTATATTTGCAGGGTTTGTTTGTTAAACCATGGCCAATCTAAGCCATGTAGAATGCTGATGTAAACTCAGATTGGCACACTACCATGTGTAGATTTACATATTGTGGCTTGTGAAACCAGTCACTATAGGTCTTCAAAATAATAATAGTAATAATTCTGTGTTTCTGATTGTGGAAGAATTTTTTTGAAATGACCATCAGATCATTAGTATTTCATATACAGTATTATATTCACGTGCTCTGATGCTAAGGAGTTAGACATTCTACTCCCCCTCCCCACCTGAAAGGAACTCTGTCCCAACTGCCAGTTGCCTTATATTATCATGCTCTGATGCTATCCCTGCGCTAAATCAGGCATGGGCGTGGCCAGCACATGACTCATCCGGCCTGTGGGTTGGGACAGTCGATTCCCCCTCCCCCTCTGTTCCAATTGCCAGTTGCCTTATATTAACATGCTCTGATGCTATGGAGTTACACATTCTACATTAAGTTTCAGACTTTAAGTGTCAATTTATCACACCCGATCACATAGTTTCGTAGTGAAGCACGGGCGTCCAGTTAGTATAAAAACGACTTTATGGAGAGTAAAGAGGCAAATCCAGAAGTCCCTGCCATTGGTGCACCCCTTGGGAGGGCTTCCTCAAGTTGCTTTGAGCTGGGGAATTTGTCAGGACTGCCATCCTGCTATGCCATGGATAGCTTGCTATCAGCCTGTCATGCTCAATGGGGGTGGGAGGTTTGTCAGGGTGGGATAAGGGGAGAAAACAAAATTATAAATTGTGCCATCCTATGAGAACCACTGCCATTCCAAGACCACACTAAGAAATGTAGAAGAAGCCAGACCCCCAAGAAAGGGACTATTACCCAAACAATTTGTTAGCACCTAATTGGACACTTGTTGATAATGGGGGAGGGGGAGATGGGACCAAGGGGAAAGTTAACCATATGCTTTGGATGCAAGAACTCCAGATCCAGCTTTGCTTCTTCTGTGACCACTTGGTGTACTTCTGTCTAACAATGGGGCCAAGAGTCTTTCTTTCTAAGCGATCAAGTTGGGATGGTTGACAGCATTTCTCCTTGCAATTGATCTTGGTCAAGAGTATTGTTCCTGTCAGCCTCCACTCCAATCCTCACTTCTTTATGTACAATGTATATTCAGTAGTAGTTAGATTGCAATGGGTTTTATGGGTAATGTAAAATAGCTCATGGATTTAAATTGTATTACTATCCTAATCAGGTTAACAGAAGAGGGCCCTTTAAGAGGGTCGTCTGACATAAGAACAAAGGGAGGGGGGAGTGACAGTTTGAAATCAGCATGAAAGCGCGGGCTTTTCAACGGATACTGCATTTCTGAGATGATTAACAGCCAGAGACCTGCGGAAGAAGATTACCACAGGGGGGTGAGAAGGAGCTGGCATTGGACCAGCCCTGCCTGACCTCTTGTGGGGAGGAGGGACTAACGAGGGGATATGGAATGTTAGCCATATTTTGTCTCAGATCCAACTTTACACTGCTGTTGTCTGGATGTATTTAGTAAAAGTACTTTTCTTTATTTACAAATGAAGTCAAGGTGTATTCTTTCCTAAATATAATCAGAGGCAGCTTGACAGTTCCCTTCCACATTGCATGTAGAACCAACTACATCAGGTCCAGTGGAGGGTGATGTTTAAATTTTCTCTCTTCTCCAGAAATGTCAATTAAAACAAACCAGCCAAGGAACCTAGAATGAAGCAACCTAGAACGAAGGATAAATTTCCTACTGGTGAGAACAATTAACAGTGGAAGGTCTTGCCTTCAGAACTCATGGAGGCCCCATTGCTGGAGTCTTTTAAGAAGAGACTGGATAGCCACTTGTCTGAAATAGTTTAGGGCAGTGATGGTTAACTTTTTTGGTGCCGAGTGCCCAAAGCGCACACACAAAGTGACCGAATACACACGTGCATGCCTGAACTCCCAAAATGCAATGCGAGTGCCCCACCCCGCGCATGTACACGCGTCCCCTGCGCATGCGCCCCAGCCTCTCAGAGCCCCATTTTGGTGCAGGGAGGCCATTTAGGCCTGGAAAGCCTCTTGCACCAACCTGGAAGCCAAAATGGGTTCCGCATGAGGCTCCCTGCACCCTGTTTTTGGGCCTGGAAAGCCTCCTGCACCAACCTGCATGCCTGCACATGCGCACGCATGTCCCCCGCATGCACTCCGCATGGCAGAGACTTGAAGACCGGCTGGCTGGCACGTGTGTGCATGCACGGTGGAGCTGGGCTGGGGTGACAACTGCCGTGCCCACAGAGAGGGTTCTGTGTGCCACCTGTGGTACACGCGTGCCATGGGTTTGCCATCATAGGTTTAGGGTCTCCTGATTGATCAGGGGGGTTGGACTAGAAGACCTCCAAAGTCCCTTCCAACTCTGTTATTCTATGTTCTAAAATCACTGTCCTTGTAAAACCATCATTACTTTACCTCCTAGCTGGAAAAATTGAGCAAGGCTGCCTGAAGCTGCAATTAGAGCCTTAAAATATTAAACCAGAAAAAACAATGCTCATATAGATAAACCACAAGGCCCTTGTTTTCCCATTATCAGAAAATATACGGTATCATTAATAATATTAACCTCTTCAAACAAATGCAGAATTAGAAAGTATATCTCTGCTATGTATCGCTTTTCACAGTTTTCCTTATTTCTGGTTATTTATGACTGCGCCCTTTCCAAAAAGCCTGTTATTTAATTTTATTTTTCCTCAAAATGCATATTTATAAGCATCTTTTCTCTCAGTGTATTCAATTAAACCCACCTATTAAACTGCTAAGAACAGCATAACAAGAGGATGCATAGATGTTTTGATACTTGTTTTGGGTCTCAGATTGACAATTTGATAAGCAGATGTCCAGGTTGGTCTATCTAGGCCAATTTAGTTCTACATATGATGCCAGCAGCAGTTCTAAAGAGACCGTACTTAATTTTCTTGATCAGAGATGCCAGCTAGACATCTCACCTTTGACCCTTTCCAAGTTCAAAACATTTGTCTGGCCAGGAAAATTGACTCACCGAGCCAAATGCACTTCATGCTAGGCGAGCCATCCCTACAACTAGCCAGAGGGAGACACTAGATGCTGGAAGGAAGAAGGAGAAAGCCAGCCAATCAATGTGAGCTGAGACATATGGCTCTAGGCAAGTCTGGTTCTTCAGAAAGATGTTCAAAAAAATAAAAAAAAGACTACTGAAAAGAGATCCAACTGCCAATCCAATTATCTCCTCTATATAAAAGAGATAATGCATCACCTTGTCTCTGATAGCAGGCGGCAACCTAGAATAACATCCACAATGATGCACCCAGAGGTGGGTTTCAGCAAGTTTTGACCAGTTCTGGAAAACCGGTAGCGGAAATTTTGAGGAGTTCCGAGAACCGGTAGTGAAAATTCTGACTGACCCCAGCCACATCTATTCTCTGCCTCCCAAATCCCAGCTGATTGAGGAGGGAATGGAGATTTTACAGTATTCTTCCCCTGGAGTGCGGTGGGAATGGAGATTTTACAGTATTCTTCCCCTGCCATGCCCACCAAGCCATGCCCACCAAGTCATGCCACATCCACCAAGCCACACCCACAGAACCGGTAGTAAAAATTTTTGAAACCCACCACTGGATGCACCAGTAGTGGGATTCAAGTAATTTAACAACTGGCTCTCTGCCCTAATGATTTCTTCTAACAACCAGTTCATCAAACTACTCAGAAAGTTAACAACCGGTTCTCCTGAAGTGGTGCGAACTGGCTGAATCCCACCACTGGGATGCACCCAAGATTCAATAAATTGCTTGAATTCTTCTGCCTCAATAGACCTGGCGGGGGGGTGGGGGATGAAAATGAACCGAAAAACTGTCATCAAGAGACTGAGACAGGCAGATCCTCTCATCTGGGGTGGCAGGTCACCCTAACATAACCCTAACAATCATGACAACCATCAGGTGCATGGATTGGAAGATTTTGGAGGTGGCCATGAGTGTTTTTTCTTTCTATTATATAGATCATTGCCCCAGGCGGTCTTGTATAATCCAGAGCATTTAGGCTGAATTGTCTTTTCTTTAAAACTTAAATCTTTCTTTAGACTTGAATCTTCTCTGAGCAGTTTTGGTTCCAGTGGGAGGCCACCTGCCAGCTGTTTTTGTTGCTAATCACAGAGAATCCTGCTGTACATTCAGCCTTCCCCAAGCAGAATTTTCCTCTTTTGATAAAGTAGCATCCCCAACAAGCAAGAGTCTCATAGACCCAATGATTCAAAGGCTTCATTCAACACACTTAACGTTTTACTGTATTAATCTGGTTTCAGTATTTGCGCAGTTCTGTGTTTGAATCCTAAAGCTAACCAAGTTTAGCATGATTTTAGGAGTCAAGTAGACCTAGTTTAATGTATTGCATGGACTCAGTCACAGCTGGCCTTCAGCTCCCGTTCTTATTCCAGGAACCACTGATGCCACTGATGGAATTGTTTTTTCAAGAGGCAATTGGACTTTCTGATTTTTCTTTGAAGATGTTTTGCTTCTCATCCAATAAGCTTCTTTAGCTCTGGATGGTGTGACCTTAACGATCTACTAAAAGAATGCAAATGACCAGCTGTCTGCAAGGAGTATAAATCCTTCCATTCCCCACCATCCAGTCAGAGCTGAAGAAGCTTCTTGGATGAGAAGCGAAACGTCTTCAAAGAAAAACCAGAAAGTTTTTCAGTTGCCTCTTGAAAAGAGCACTTGGGACAACCATGACCTGGATGACTGAGAATCTCCATAGACATTGGATGTTCCTATTTGCTATTAATATTTGCTCAAATAAGAACCAGAAATTTGAACAGGAATAAGGAATCCAAGCTAGGATACTTATCTTTGCCACTCAAGTCAAGCTTTATAAATTATTTCCTGCTCTCTAGATCAGGGGTCTCCAACCTTGGCAACTTTAAGCCTGGCAGACGTCAACTCCCAGAAAGCCCCAGCATTCTGGGAATTGACGTCCGCCAGGCTTAAAGTTGCCAAGGTTGGAGACCCCTGATCTAGACCAATGTCAAATTCAACAAGGTGGTATTCAAATGGCTATTTATGAGCTGCACCACCTGAAGTCCATTGTCTTTATCATACGAACCTCTGTGTGTGTGTGTGTGTATGTGTATGGTGTGTGTGTGTGTGTGTGTGTTCTTATGACTACTGTATTAGATGGGCCAGATATCCAAACAAGCAAGGCACTACTTACATCCAGATATATCCTTACATCTAAACAAGCCTTGCCTGGCCTATCTAATACGGTAGTCTATTCTCACAATAGCCAACTAACTTCATATAGAAGGCCACTAGTATCCCAGATGATGCCTTCAGAGACAGTCATATTGCCATCAAGACTAATAACCATTGTGCTCCATGATTTTTATAGATCAGTCCAACCCTTCTTTGAAGCCAACCAAGCTGATAGCCAGCACCACATCTCATAGAGAAAATTCCAAAAATGTAAGTTATATATACATATATTTTAAAAAATGTCTGTGATGATTCTTCCACCATTCATACTCAATTGTAAAATGAAGCTCCTAGACCAGGAAAACAAAACTGTTCCATTGTTGAAAGGTTTAAATTAAAATTTAAAAAATATTTCCACATAATTGACACAATCAAAATATTTTCTATCATCAATGAAATACATGTTCATTTACCCTTCTTCCTCTTCCTCTTCCTCCTCCTCCTCCTCCTCCTCTTCTTCTTCTTCTTTTTCTTCTTCTTCCTCCTCCTCCTCCTCCTCCTCCTCCTCCTCCTCCTCCTCCTCCTCCTCCTCCTCCTCTTCCTCTTCCTCTTCTTCCTCTTCTTCTTCTTCCTTTTGTATTCTTTGGCTTTCTCAATTATTTAGCAATAGCATCAACAATAATGTGTCATGTTCTCTGGCCTTTTCTTAAGTCAGGCATATCTGGCAACTCCCTCTCCATGTACCTTTCAGCATTGGAGGAACCTAAGCATTGTTATGATAGGCTGTGAATGGAAGGATATTGTGTGCGTATTCTGTTAAATATTTCTTTTGTATCGGCACAAAGACTGATTTTTCCCAATCTGTTCCCCATTGTTGTTCTGCACATTTTCTGAGATATGTTAGACAGTCTAATCTTCAACCAACACCCGTACATCTTGCTTGTATGGTCAGCCATTTGCAGATTGAACGTGACTATAAAATGTGATAACCATCATATTAAAAGCTTGTAAGCAAAAAGTAATATTACTCTGTCATTGATTGCATTATGCCCAGGTATTATCTTTGCTATATCCTTCCTGACTATGAAAACAGCACTTCTCATTTTTTTTCTTTTCTAAGTAGTGAACAGCATGATCTTCTGGCTGAACATATAAAAATCAAATAAATAAATAAAAAATAAAAATTTTTCCACTTCACTTCCAAGACAGTCCTAGCATTCTTCACTCATACCTCCCAGGAGGGAGGGAGGGAGGGAGGGAGGGAGAGAGAGAGAAAGAGAGAGAGAAAGAGAGACAGAGACAGAGAGACACACAGAGAGAGAGAGAGAAACAGAGAGAGAGAGGCACAACATAGCAGAGTTGGGGGTGGAGAGGGAGAACCAGGGCTTGCCACAATTGTTTACACAAGGAAAATCACAGCCCACTAACTTAGAGGCGCCAGTACAACGAGCTTTTTCTGAAAGGCCTGGTTTTGCTTAACTTTTATCCATTTCTTCAGCAAGGTGTTTAAAGAAGGTTGTTAGGCATTCAGCCATAAATATTTCATAAAAATAGAATTATGGGGACCCACTTCAGATATGTCTCTATAACACAGCAGCCATGGTTGTTCTTATTAATGAACTCTTCCTTGTGAAAATGCATAGAGTATACTATTAATGTTAATTCTCTGGGTCTTTCCGTGGCTTTTGATATCATGGAATATTCCATCAGGATCATGGAATGTTGATGGAATTGCTCAATAAATTGGGACTCAAATACAGAGGTAAGCCCTGAATTGAGTATCCCATCTTAGAAAATACATTGTACCATGGTTTAGAGCAGGGGTCCCCAACCTTGGCAACTTTATGACTTGTGGACTTCAACTCCGAGTTCTGGGAGTTGAAGTCCACAAGCCTTAAAGATACTAAGGTTGGAGACCCCTGATCTAGACCAATGTCAAATTCAACAAGGTGGTATTCAAATGGCTATTTATGAGCTGCACCACCTGAACTCCATTGTCTTTATCATACGAACCTCTGCGTGTGTGTGTGTGTGTGTGTGTATGGTGTGTGTGTGTGTATGTGTTCTTATGACTACTGTATTAGATGGGCCAGATATCCAAACAAGCAAGGCACTACTTACATCCAGATATATCCTTACATCTAAACAAGCCTTGCCTGGCCTATCTAATACGGTAGTCTATTCTCACAGTAGCCAACTAACTTCATATAGAAGGCCACTAGTATCCCAGATGATGCCTTCAGAGACAGTCATATTGCCATCAAGACTAATAACCATTGTGCTCCATGATTTTTATAGATCAGTCCAACCCTTCTTTGAAGCCAACCAAGCTGATAGCCAGCACCACATCTCATAGAGAAAATTCCAAAAATGTAAGTTATATATACATATATTTTAAAAAATGTCTGTGATGATTCTTCCACCATTCATACTCAATTGTAAAATGAAGCTCCTAGACCAGGAAAACAAAACTGTTCCATTGTTGAAAGGTTTAAATTAAAATTTAAAAAATATTTCCACATAATTGACACAATCAAAATATTTTCTATCATCAATGAAATACATGTTCATTTACCCTTCTTCTTCTTCCTCTTCCTCCTCCTCCTCCTCCTCC
Organism: Ahaetulla prasina; assembly: GCF_028640845.1. Classification (NCBI taxonomy): domain Eukaryota; kingdom Metazoa; phylum Chordata; class Lepidosauria; order Squamata; family Colubridae; genus Ahaetulla; species Ahaetulla prasina. The sequence goes on from NC_080541.1 coordinate 212,215,133, forward strand.
TCTTCTTCTTCTTCTTTTTCTTCTTCTTCCTCCTCCTCCTCCTCCTCCTCCTCCTCCTCCTCTTCCTCTTCCTCTTCCTCTTCCTCTTCTTCCTCTTCTTCTTCTTCCTTTTGTATTCTTTGGCTTTCTCAATTATTTAGCAATAGCATCAACAATAATGTGTCATGTTCTCTGGCCTTTTCTTAAGTCAGGCATATCTGGCAACTCCCTCTCCATGTACCTTTCAGCATTGGAGGAACCTAAGCATTGTTATGATAGGCTGTGAACGGAAGGATATTGTGTGCGTATTCTGTTAAATATTTCTTTTGTATCAGCACAAAGACTGATTTTCCCCAATCTGTTCCCCATTGTTGTTCTGCACATTTTCTGAGATATGTTAGACAGTCTAATCTTCACCCAACACCCGTACATCTTGCTTGTATGGTCATCCATTTGCAGATTGAACGTGACTATAAAATGTGATAACCATCATATTAAAAGCTTGTAAGCAAAAGGTAATATTACTCTGTCATTGATTGCATTATGCCCAGGTATTATCTTTGCTATATCCTTCCTGACTACGAAAACAGCACTTCTCATTTTTTTTCTTTTCTAAGTAGTGAACAGCATGATCTTCTGGCTGAACATGTTCTTTTCCACTTCACTTCCAAGACAGTCCTAGCATTCTTCACTCATACCTCCCAGGAGGGAGGGAGGGAGGGAGGGAGAGAGAGAGAAAGAGAGAGAGAAAGAGAGACAGAGACAGAGAGACACACGCAGAGAGAGAGAGAAACAGAGAGAGAGGCACAACATAGCAGAGTTGGGGGTGGAGAGGGAGAACCAGGGCTTGCCACAATTGTTTACACAAGGAAAATCACAGCCCACTAACTTAGAGGCGCCAGTACAATGAGCTTTTCCTGAAAGGCCTGGTTTTGCTTAACTTTTATCCATTTCTTCAGCAAGGTGTTTAAAGAAGGTTGTTAGGCATTCAGCCATAAATATTTCATAAAAATAGAATTATGGGGACCCACTTCAGATATGTCTCTATAACACAGCAGCCATGGTTGTTCTTATTAATGAACTCTTCCTTGTGAAAATGCATAGAGTATACTATTAATGTTAATTCTCTGGGTCTTTCCGTGGCTTTTGATATCATGGAATATTCCATCAGGATCATGGAATGTTGATGGAATTGCTCAATAAATTGGGACTCAAATACAGAGGTAAGCCCTGAATTGAGTATCCCATCTTAGAAAATACATTATACCATGGTTTAGAGCAGGGGTCCCCAACCTTGGCAACTTTATGACTTGTGGACTTCAACTCCGAGTTCTGGGAGTTGAAGTCCACAAGCCTTAAAGATACTAAGGTTGGAGACCCCTGGTTTAGAGCAGGGGTCCCCAAACTTGGCAACTTTATGACTTTATGACTTTAGGCCCAATATCCTTCAATATCTTCATAAATGACTTAGATGAGGAAATAGAAGAGGAACTCATCAAATGTGCAGATGACATTAAGCTGGCAGGATAGCCAACACCCCAGAAAACGAGTTCAGAATCCAAAAAGATCTTTGCAGACTTGAACAATGGGCCCTATCCAACAACATGAAATTTAATGTGGAGAAAATGAAGGTTTTATAACTAGACAGGAAAAACCAAAGGTACAGATACAGATTAAGCAAAACCTGGCTCAAAAGCAGTAACTGTAAGAGGGAGCTTGGAGACCTAGTGAACAATCACTTAAACATGAGCCAGCAATATGCACCCACAGCCAAGAAAGCTAATACAATCCTTGGTTGTACAAACAGACGCATAGAATCAAAATCATGTGAAGTATTAGTACTGCTTTATGAATCTTTAGTAAGGCCACACCTGGAATCCTGCATCCCGTTTTGGTCACCATGTGGTAAAAAAGATGTTGAGACTTTGGAAAAATGCAGAGAAGAGGAACTAGGATGATTAAAGGCTTGGAGACAAAAACAAATGAAGAACGGTTGCAGGAATTGGATATGACCAGTCTACAGAAAAGAAGGACTAGAGGTGACATGATAGCGGTATTTCAGTATTTGAGGGGCTGTCATAAAGAAGAGTGCAACAACTTATTTTCCAAAGCACCAGGAGACAAGACAAGAAACAATGGATGGAAACTAATCAAGGAGAGAAGTAACCTGGAATTAAGGACAAACTTCCTAATAGTGAGGACAATGAACCAGTTGAATAGCTTGCCTCCAGAAGTTGTAGGTGCTTCATCAGTGGAGGTTTTTAAGAAAAGATTGGACAGCCACCAATCTGAAACACAACCCTGATGTGCCCCCCAATGAAATTGATTTTGACACCCCTAGTATCGGGTCTCCTGCTGTGAGCAAAGGGTTCAACTCAAAGACCGCCAAGGTCCCTTCCAGCTCTATTCTGATTGAAATGGGTTTTTAATGTTGCATTTCTTGTATTTACACCACAGACTTTCTACAGGAGCAAAATATGGCATTTATAGTATTTTCCCCCTTCAGTTTTCTCCTTGGAACAACCCAGTAATTTATGATGGGCTTGGAAAGAGAGATCATCTAGTGCAGGGGTCTCCAACCTTGGCAACTTTAAGCCTGGCGGACTTCAACTCCCAGAAAGCCCCAGCCAGCAAAGCTGAATGTTTGCACCTGAAGGTGGACTTGAATGTGGGTCTCCTGCTCCCAGTCCAACATTTTTTTTGTATTTTTTTTATTTTTTAACAAACAAACATACATAAAACCATTCTCAATTCAAATACATTGTGTCGGTGGGTTGATCCCCGATCTTATGTGCAACTTGCCATAGATATTTAATGGAAGATTAGAATAAAGGAAAATGTTTGATTTATATAATTGATTTCAGGGAATGGAATTGAAGATGTATAATATTAATTTGGAAAAGTTGATTTGAAGGGAGAAAATGAAATGTTATAGCTAATTAAAGATTAATTGATTATATTGTTGAGATACATATCAGATTGATAAAATATAAGTTTAGATAGATTAATTGGAATATCAGTCCAACATTTTAACCACTACACTACATAGAATAGAATAGAATAGAATAGAATAGAATAGAATAGAATAGAATAGAATAGAATAGAATAGAATAGACTGACTTAAAATTGCCCTGCTGGAGTAAACTGAAGGAGATGGCTTCCCTATGCAGTTTTGTCTCCAGCATGTAATTTTCAGAGATGCATTATCTCTATGAGAGTCAGTTTAGTATAGTGATTAAGGCATCAGGCCAGAGACCATGCGTTCCAAACTGTTTTAGGCATGAAGCTATATATAGGTAGATATTTATTTAGCCATTACGTAGCTTTTACAGTTTTATTCTCCTCAAATGTGGCTAAACACTGCGAGAGGTTTGGTTAGAAGGAAAGCGGGCTTCAAGGTTGAATGAAGGAGAAGGTCCATCCTAGGGCACAAAGGTACAAGGTACTTGGCCTATGAATGGCAGGAGAGCCATGAAAGACAAATGTCATGTTGCTTTTAAGAAAGCACAAGCAATTTTGGATTAAAACTGCCACCAGTGAATTGACAGGGCAGGTACATCTTGCTGGTTCGATCTAAATATTGGAAGCATGTTGCTTCTTATTCCTCAATTAACACAGAAACTCACCCAGCTTTCTTTAAGATGGATGACTTTTAATAACCACAACCGAACGGATCACGCAGATCCAACAAAACCATTTCTGAGAATGTAGTTGACCCCCCCCACCAAAAAAATATGGAGCCACCTGAATAGAATCAGGGCAGGACATGCCAGAATTAAGGCAAAGCTCTTTAAGTGGGGAAAGACTGAGAGTCCGCAATGCGACTGTGGCGTTTCAGAACAAACTATAACACATACCGATAGTTCCAGAATGTCTCCTCAGGAAACTTCAAGGCACCTGGGATGACTTCATCACAGCCACACCAGCTTATCTTAGATATCGAATTATAACATCTATGCCAGCGGTCACCAACTGGTGGCCTGTGGACCACTGGTGGTCCATGAGAAAATTTTGGTCATCCGCAGAAAAATTATTTGCATTTTTTATATAGCACTAAATCAAAGGTCCTCAAACTACGGCCCTGGGATGGATACGTGCAATGAACACTTGCTGCAGAGTCTCCCCCTTTGGGGTCTTTGTGCGGGGCAGAGGGGGCAGAAATTCTGATTCAGGGTCTGCTTCAGCCTCCTGGTGCAGGGCTTTGGCCGAAGGCTGGAGGTAAGTGCCACTGGTGGTGAAGAACCAGAGGGCCTTGTTCCAGTGGGACTGCATCATGGCCTGGAACTGGCTGACCATCTCAGCCCGCTGAGCCTCCAGGCACTGGTACCTGGCCTTGCACTCCTGCAGGTCTTCCCTCTGCTTGTAGTCCTCAGTGAGGTGCTTCTGCTGAGCCTCCTTCTTAATCAGATCCAATTTGAACTGAGCTGTTTTGCCAACTCTTTCTTGTGGTGGCTGCTTAGCTCCAGTAACTGCCTCCTGTTGGGGCCCTAAGGAGCCCGGGCAGGCAGGCAAGGAGTGAGGGGGAGGGGAGGTGCGAGTAGAGGCCGGCAAGGCACCTGTTGTGCCTTGTCCTCCCTCCTCTCCTCAGCCAAGCCCCTCCCATCTCCTGCTATCAGATTCAGAGTCTGATAATGAAGAGGAATGGCCTGGCATGCCTCCAGCCCCCAGCCCTGGCACCATGCCCGGACAGAATGTCAGGAATGAACAAACAAACCTCACTCCTACAGCGTGTGAGCACGAAGCCAGCCACGTGCTAGAATTGCCGGCAGCAGATCAGGAGGAAGGGAGTTCACAGTGGACGGATCCCCGCTTCCGGAGACTTCAGAGGCGACATCAGCAAAAGGAAGGGAGGGGCAGGCCTGGATAAGTGCTGAGTCATGGAGCCACACCCCATGGCCTATATAAAGGATCTGCTTTTTGGCATTCCTTGAGTCAAGCAAAGTCTCATCTGGTTTGCTGAAGTCACACCTTGGATTCCTGCCTGCCCTGAGAAATCTGACAGGAATTTGGCAAAGCTGCAGAGGCTTCGTGGCCACGCTTGATACAGACTTCCCAGACCCGGCCGTTGGAGGGGGAGGGGGACACGACAGCACCCCTCAACGTGAGTGACATCAAGTTGGCCATGCCCACCTAGTTACAAGACCACCTAGCCATGCCCACCCAGCTGGTCATTAGGCAGATCATATTAGTGGTCCACAAGATTTAAAATTATGAATTTAGTGGTCCCTGAGGTCCGAAAGGTTGGTGATCCCTGGTCTATGCCATTACAATTGAATGGCTCCATATTATGTTGATTTTATTATGGTTTTATGTAAATTTAAAGTATTATCTCCTATATTGTATTTTGTGTGGGCACAAGGAGAATATATCTGCTGAACAAAACTTCTCATTGGTGACTGGAAGGGCATCCAGCCATTAAACACTCCGCTAGCTCTATTCAGTTGCCCAGACTCCACCCCACAAGGGATTATTTCTTTATAGAGAAAAAGAAAAACTTCATTGTTGTTGTTTTCTTGTTTGGAAATGCCTGACACATTAAAACACACACACATACACACACACACACACACACACACACATACACACACACTCACACTCCAAGAAGAAGTATTTATTCTGCCTATAAAAATGGACAACTATTCAGTTTATCGGCTACATGCAGTAGGAACAGAGATTGAAAGGCTATCGTTGTAAAATCCATGCCCAGTACTGTGAAAATGATCTGATACAAAGGGTGATTTATTTCCAAACAGGGAGGACCTTATCTGGTTGCAAGCTGTGTGTCAAGTCCTGTTCTCTGCAAGTTACATATTCTGCTATTTAAGAGGGCAAGACCACCGAATGTGACTGTAATGTCAAAATGTTCCAATAAAGAACTCCTGCAACCGATAGGTTTCCAAATCAGAATTGTTAATCCGAAACTCGCACCCCTGCCTAGCCTACTCAAATATTTCTAAATGTGGAAGTAGCCAAAGAAAAGGAGAAATAAAATAGTCTGTAAGTATGGATTGGTTGGGCTTTTCTGATTTTCTACAATGACATTTTTATTTTACATGTTACTGTGATGGGAATGAAAGAAAACACAAGCACTTGCACATATATACCTTGACAAATCTATGATACACAGGAACAATCCTCCTGTTTTTTGAATTCTGTTTCCCTGTACATTTATTGGGCCTAAACAACATTGCAGTTTAAAGTTATTGACATTCATACACAACTTTCTCTCTCTCTCTCTCACACACACACACACACACACACACACACACGCACACACACACACAGATTACATCTGGATATGTGAGAGAGTGTTTGCATCTGGATATTTTGATTGCATTTATCTGAAATAATCTACTACACTTGCAAGGAATCTGTTTATGAACATGAGGTCCTTTCTTATGCATGAATCCACCTAGCATTAATCCATCTACATATCCATGGTATTTCTTTGTTTATTGAGGCAGTTTAGGGGCTGCCCAATTGCAGAAAATTCTGAGTAGATTACAATGTCAAAAGCAGGAAACAATAAAAACACAGAACATGCACCTCTGGGAGAGAAAACTGTGTAATTAAATGCAATTCCACAGGAGCTGACTTTTAACACAAGGCTCAGGGGAATTGACTGATTTTCAGCAACTTTTTGAGCATCATCCGGGTTGGAGCTATCAAATCTCTCAGAAGAGGCTGTTCCAGGGGCCTAGGTTATGACAAAGAAGCACATTTCCTAAGTCCTGAACTATGACATTATTTAATCAAAGGAGAGCATCCATTCTGCCCAATCTTAAAATACAGGAGAAGTGGTCAGAAATAGGCAATCTGTCAAATAATCAGGCCCTGCTGCATGTGATAATTAGCATTATATTGCAAGAGTTGTGGTGGCGCAGTGGTTAGACTGCAGTACAGCAGGCTACATCTGCTGCCTGCCGGCTGCCTGCAATTTGACAGTTCGAATCTCACCACACTCAAGGTTGACTCAGCCTTCCATCCTTCCGAGGTGGGTAAAATGAGGATCCAGATTGTTGGGTGCGATATGCTAACTCTGTAAACCGCTTAAAGAGGGCTGTAAAGCGGTACAAATCTAAGTGCTATTGCTATGGCTAAATTGCATATGTGATAGTCAGGATTTTGAATTGGTCACCAGGGAAGCTCATGGAGCTAATGGGGTCATATGCACATGCTGAGGCATGGCCATTAGTGCCCACAGTGCCATGTTCTGGGACAGCTGAAGCTTCTAAGTCAGGGATATCAAACATGCAGCCCGTGGGCCAGATGAATCAAGTGCTAGCCATGCCCACGCCCAGTTTAATGAAGGAGGAAAAAGTTGTGATAGATCACGTGATGATGCCGTGACGACACGAGTTTGACACCCTTGTTCTAAGTGGTCTTCAAGAGCAGCTTCAGGTATAGCCCATTGTAACAGTTCATTTCTGAGATGACTTCTGAGTGAATATCTGGAAGGTCTCCCATTATAGCAATTGGTGCAATTTAGCCACAGTGCCACCCACTCTTTGACTGGATGCTCCAGGTCCAAAGGAACCCTCAGATTGCACATCAGTCTCAAATAGAGAAGAGCAAACCCCTCCGAGGCTGAAGATAGAAAGTTCCTTGAATTGACGTGTCCAAATATGATGCTTGGTCTTGTCAGGATTGAGCCTGAATCTGTTCTTTCCTACCCAAATGCACAAAGCTTCCAGACATTGGGACAAGACATCAACAGCACTGCTTGGAGAGTCAGGATGCCAGGATGTATCACTGGGTATGAATAGAATAGAATAGAATAGAATAGAATAGAATAGAATAGAATAGAATAGAATAGAATAAGAGTTGGAAGGGACTTGGAGGTCTTCTAGTCCAAACCCCTGCTCAGGCAGGAAACCTTATACCATTTCAGAAAAATGGTTGTCCAATCTGTTCTTAAAAGCATCCAGTGTTGGAGAATTCACAACTTCTGGAGGTTAGTTGTTCCACTGATTAATTGTTCTAACTGTCGGGAAATTTTTTCTTAGTTCTAGAGCTAAGAAACTATTCTACAGATAATGCCAGACCCAGATCAGTGAGTGACCTCATGCATGATTTCTGTTAACAGATTAACAGAGTTGGAAGGCACCTTGTAGGTCATCTAGTCCAGGGGTCTGCAAACCTGGCTCTTTTAAGACTTGTGGACTTCAACTCCCAGAGTTCCTCAGCCAGCAAAGCTGGCTGACGAACTCTGGGAATTGAAGTCCACAAGTCTTAAAAGAGCCAAGTTTGCAGACCCATGATCTAGTCCAACACCTTTCCCCCTCCCCCCGCTCAAGCAGGAGACTTCATGTAAATTTCATGTAAATATTAAACAGAAGAGGTAAAAATATCAAGCTTTGAGACACCGCACAAGTACAGGGTCAGAGGTTTGACCTCTTTCCACTCGGAATGGTCCACCAAGGACTGCCACACACTCCAATCCATTCAGTCCTGAAGAATATCATGACTGATGGTATCAAATGATACCAATCATTCTTCAAAAGTCATTGTCAAGTGTATTGCACATTGTCCCTATACTATGCTCTCATTTGAAGCATGACAACAATGGGTCCAGAGAATCCATTTCTTCCAGGGTCATCTGACATTTCCTTAAAAAAAGACCAACCTTCCTTAAAAATTTTTTTAAAAAAGGTTAGAATTTGGATAGAAATTGTCCTGAATTACATGCATCTCATTGCCCTTCTAAATTCTGGTACTGAATTTTGATTTTAAATGTGATCAAAAAGAACAATGATCAAACACAAGGAGAACCATCTTATGAACTACATTTAGAATTTAAATAAAAAGGTAAAGGTTCCCCTAGCACATATGTGCTAGTCATTCCCTACTCTAGGGGGCGATGCTCATCTCCGTTTCAAAGCCAAAGAGCCAGCACTGTCCAAAGATGTCTCCATGGTCATGTGGCCGGCATGACTCAACGCCAAAGGCGCACAGAATGCTATTATCTTCCCACCAAAGGTGGTCCCTATTTTTCTACTTGCATTTTTTACGTGCTTTCGAACTGCTAGGTTGGCAGAAGCTGGGACAAGGAACGGGAGCTCACCCTGTTACGCGGCACTAGGGATTCGAACTGCTGAACTGCCAACCTTTCGATCGACAAGCTCAGAGTCCTAGCCACTGAGCCCACCGCGGCCCTTAGAATTGAAATAAAATTAGCTAAATGAAAGATTGACCCAGCCCTGTGAAGAGAACAGCATTTAACAAGCCCCTGAAAAGACCCATGATCTGGGCTAAATGATTCACTGTTCTTCTTTTGGTTGATTTGGGAAAATAAATAAAAACTGATAAGAACATTAGCTTAATATGAACAGTTGGATCAGGAACTAAAATGAGAAGAGCTACTTTCTATGCCGAGTTCTTTAGATAATGTTTCAAAAAAAAAATACACAGTGAAATAATCCGTTTTTTAGGTTTACACAATGTGTTGAATAATAACAGGTAAAGTTTGCACAATATAGGAGTCCCAGAAAAGCTAGCCAATGTTAAAACTAACAAACCTTAGCCTGTTGCTTGAATGTATACATTGCCTTGGTGTGTTATAAGGTTCCAGCCTCAAGCCATTGGAGAAATGAGAAAAGTATTTAATGGTCTTTTAAAATCATAGGAGAGTTAATACTTGCTCAGATGGAGGGTTTTTTTCTTCTCCTTCTATTTTCACAATAATGGTAGAAGGGGCAATTATAGTTCCTGCAAAAGAAATATTTCAAGTTGCATCTCCCCCCACCACCACCACTGTATTATTATTTCAGCAGCAATACCAAAAGCATTCCTGGAAAACAGTTTGTTCAAAGAAGTGCTTTTCCACTTGGTGGGAAATCATTCAAACCAACACGCGAGACATCTATTCTTTCCGCAAGAAAAGAGTCATTGGAGGGTTTCCCATTCCTAAACAAAGATTAAGCAACCTATTCCTGAAAATGACCAAATAGGAGTATTATATGAGATCCTATATAATTTGTTGTTAAAGAAGCAGGCTTGGAATAATTTCAGTGAAAGGGATAAAATGAGACCCCTCCAGAAGTATTTGTGTATTATATGATTTTAGTCCTCTCTTAGTCCTTCCTTCCTTCCTCCCTCCTTCCCTCCCTCGCTCCGTCCCTCCCTTCCAGGGGTGGGTTCTACTTATCTTTATTACCGGTTCACAGCAGAAGCTTCCTGATGACATTGGGGTCGGTGGGCAGCGCGTCCCCTCAGTTTTACTACAGGTTCAAAAGAACCAGTCCGAACCAGGGGCAACCCACCACTGCTCCCTTCCCCTCTCCTTCCCTTGCTCCCTCTCTCCTCTCTTCTCCTCTCCTTCCCTCCTTCTCCTCTCCTCTCCTCTCCTCTTGTCTCCCCTTCTATAACTTGGACCAACTCTCCAAGTGCCCAATCACAAATCCCCTTCTCATTTTATTTGTTAAAAATACAGTCCCTTATTCACAGCTGGCATTGTGTTTGGGTTTGTACTAAATCCATGTATGCAAAAACCCACTTGAACCCTGTCATTTTGGGTAAAGTGGGAAATGGAAGCCACATGTTTAGAAAATGTATTTGGGGTGAGGCGAGTCTTTGCCAACAAAATAGAGAGGGAGTAATGACTCTCAGCTCAAGAGAGTTCATAGCAGCTTAACTACTTGATCTGGAAGGAAGGAAGGAAGGAAGGAAGGAAGGAAGGAAGGAAGGAAGGAAGGAAGGAAGGAAGGAAGGAAGATTAGCTGTAGGAGAAGGAGTGGCAGAACCTTGAGGCAAAGTCAAAAGAGGAATCAACCTGTTCTGTCCCCCCACCTCACCTAAGAAAACACACACGCCAATGGGTGTCTGCCAGCAATTTATTTACAAGTTGACCTGGTTTCCTTTGGCAGAGGAAAGTTCTGGCAGCTACTCTCCAAGTGCCTGCCAAGTTTCTTATCAGGAGACAGCATGTTTGCAGTTCGTTGCCGGGGCAACCAGGAGTCTAAAGAATGTTCAAGAGTTACTCACGAAAATCCAAGCCTTAAATCCAAAAACTGTCTGAGGCTCACACGATGCAGTTTTTGTCCATCACAAGATCTATAGAGCAACTCCACCTGCTTTTATCCCCTGTGGGGTGTGGCTCAGTGACTCAGCACTCTCTGGGCCTGCCACACCTCTTCCTTTGCTGCGCACGCCTCTCTCTCCGACGCTGTCTGGGATCAATCCAGGATTGATCCTCCTCACCCTCTGTCAGTGGGGGCTCTGACATGCCTCCCTCCTGGCCTTCAACTGGCACCTGAGGCATTGCCAGAAAGGAGGGACATGGAGAGGGACGCCTTGTCGGCTCGTCCCCCTCACTCTCAGTGTCATCTTCCTCCAGGAGGCCAGGCTCGGGAGCCGGAGTCACAACACAACCTAGAGTCTCTATGTAGCCACAAATGAACTGAGTCCAACCCCTCTTGAATTCTGTTGACCCTCATCCAATGCCAAGATAGTGCTAACCACTAGTTGAGTATATTCTTGTACATACAGTATGTATGTAAATCCATTTCATTGGAACTTCCCAAGTGATCCTGATCTTTTGCATCTGCCATTAGCCTTGTTGAAAGTAAAAAAGGCAGACTGGGAAATCTTAAGAGGGTGGGAAGGTGGACATCCCTGGAAGGCTCCGGTAATGTTTGTGACACACCTGTCCTATATTTCTTAGATCAGACCATAGAATCAACTCCATTAAAACTACTTTTATTGAGATTGTCTACAATAATAGAAACTTGTAGGCCAGATTGTGCCATGTTTCCCCTACCTCCTTATAGTTCAGTGAATTAGGGAAATGCCTGCCACAGCTATTTCATTGGGGATTTTAAAATGCTTTAGCTCCTTCTGCCTAGGCAACGGCTTTTGCATATCTCCATAAGGGTTATTTTCCTTACTCTCTACAGTACAACAGCTCTTTGTGTCACTGATAATTAAGAGACAGTCCACTGCATAAACTCTAAATCCACGGGGAATCCGGAGGCTGCAAATCTGATTTTTAAGTACATAATCAGTATTTCTCCCAAATCCCTTCTTCGTTTACTTGTATTTGTGATTCATCGTTAAGAACCTGAATAACATAGAATAATAGGTCTGGAAAGGACCTCGGAAGTCTTCTAGTCCAACCCCTTGCTCAGGTAAGAGACTCTATACAAGTAGTTGACAACTTACAATCATTCATTTAGGGACTGTTCGAAGTTACATGTCAGTTGTGTCCTTGAACGATATCTCTGCCACACAACGTGCAGTCAAAACAGAGCATGGCCATATCATAAACTATTATTTATGAATCATAATGTCTAGATGCATAGTGTTTTCTTCACCAAAACCAAACAAACTACACCAGGAGTTATGATGTACCAATGGAAGAGAATGTTCGCAGCTCAGGGTTGAATGTGGTGCTCTATGTACTTGGTTGTCTTCTTGCAGCCATTTCATCACCCAACTAGATAACAGTTGCGCCCCTTCCTTGACCGGGATGCCTTATGCACAGTCACTCATGCTCTTGTCACTTCTCGTCTGGATTATTGCAATGCTCTCTACATGGGGCTACCCCTGAAGTGCACTCGAAGGCTTCAGTTAGTCCAGAATGCAGCTGCACGGGTGATTGAGGGAGCCACACGTTGCTCCCGGGTAACACCGCCCCTGCGCAGTCTGCACTGGCTACCTGTGGTCTTTCGGGTGCGCTTCAAGGTGTTGGTTACCATCTTTAAAGCGCTCCATGGCTTAGGGCCCGGGTACTTACGGGACCGCCTGCTGTTACCTTATGCCTCCCACCGACCCGTACGCTCACACAGAGAAGTCTTCTTAGGGTGCCGTCCGCCAAGCAATGTCGGCTGGCGGCCCCCAGGGGAAGGGCCTTCTCTGTTGGAGCACCTACCCTCTGGAACGAACTTCCCCCTGGTTTGTGTCAATTACCTGACCTTTCGCCGTGAATTGAAAACGTACCTATTTATCCAAGCAGGACTGGCTTAATTTTTTTTAATTTTTTAAATTTTTTAAATTTTTCGAACTTTAATAATTTTAACTGGGGTATTTTATTTATGGGTCAAATTTGACAGTTTTAATTTTTGGCCATTTATAGAATAGGTTATTTTAACTGTGGTTTTAATTTGTATATTGTACTGTTTTAATCTGGCTGTACACCGCCCTGAGTCCTTTGGAAGAAGGGCGGTATAAAAATCTAAATAATAAATAAATAAATAAACATCATCACCGCTAGAAGGGACTGAGGTTTGCAAACAACCAAGCTCACAGAGCATCTAGGACCCCATACTTCTGATATAATGTGAAGCGTGAATTTACCTCTCCTTTTTAGCCCTACAGGTATGAGAATGTCCATGTTCATGTAAGTGGCAGGGAAGAAGGGCTGATTAAAGCACTCCATTTTAGTCACTTTATGGAATCAGATTAATTATGGGAGGTGCTGAGAGATTTCATAGCAACCCAGCAGCCATTTCCACCAGTGTCTGATTGGCCCCTGGAATTGGGATGCTATAAGAGCTTTTATATGATTGCCCTAAGCACCAGCTTTCTTGTACTGGAGACTTTCCCAAAGTGACTGAGCAACCATTTGTCTGAAATGGTGTAGGGAAGGGTGTCGAAGTGGATTTCTTTGAGGGCTGGATCAGCACTTTAGTTCTCCACGGGCCGGCCTGGGGCCAGGGGGGGGGGGGGAGAGGGACATGATGGATGCCTTCTGCAGCACTTTATCAGCCAAGTGGGGGTGAGAGGGGCACATGTGGCCCCCCACGCCCCATTTTGACTGCCAGAGGCACTACGGGCCAGTTCTTTGTCCTGGTGTAGAGTCTCCTGCTTGAGTAAGTCCCTTGCAACTCTATTATTCTATGTTCTGTGTTTGATATCCCAAGTTGCTCCTCTGGAGTGTTTCAAAAGTGTTTCCATCTCCCAGAATGGCAGTGATGAAGCAGGTTGAACATGGGTATGAAACAGAATCCATATAAACAGCATTTGGGATATATCCTGGCTACATAGAAAGGAAGTGGATATGGTATTTTAAAAGGGCTATCTACAGAATCCAGTGCAAATTCTTGTTAAATTCCAACCCCCTTTTCCTCATAAATTACTCTCCCCACACCCAACCCAACATTTTCTGCCCTTTTACAGTATCTGCCTTAAAACCACTGAGTTTACTATTAACTTAGTTATCAAAATTGAAACCCAGCTGCAAAACAGGCACGGAGCCAAACTAAAAGCCAAGGGGATGGATAAACATTAGCCTAGAAAATGAATCCTGCCCATTTTGACCCCCACCCAATCTTTTGTCATGCATTCTAACTTGATAATAGCAATTTTGTCTTGCATTATGACCTGTCCTGCTGCTGCCCCCATATTCAACCCCAACAAGGATATTACCTTGGTATTACAGGGAACTGAGAAGTGAGTGGAAAGATTCCCCTGCATTTTAAATACTAAAATGATGAAACAAAGCTGATTTCATTTGAGGGGAAAGGGAATTTCTGTGAAAATCTCACCAGTTGAGTGGAACATACTTAGTGAAAAGGTGGCCGAGGAGTAAGTGTCTGTGAGAATATCCTCCTGGCTTTCATTCTACTGTGTTTGCGCCCCTTTCTAGACCGGGATGCCCTATGCACGGTCATTCATGCTCTCGTGACATCTCGTCTGGATTACTGCAATGTCTCTACATGGAGCTCCCCTTGAGGAGCACCCGGAGACTCCAGGTAGTTCAGAATGCAGCTGCGCGGGTGATAGAGGGAGCCCCTCGTGGCTCCCACGTAACACCTCTCCTGCGCAGACTGCACTGGCTGCCTGTGGTCTTCCGGGTGCGCTTCAAGGTTTTGGTAATGATCTTCAAAGCACTCCATGGCATAGGGCTGGGCTACTTACGGGACCGTCTGCTGCCACCGAATGCCTCCCACCGACCCGTGCGCTCTCACAGGGAGGGACTCCTCAGGGTGCCGTCGGCCAGGCAGTGCCGACTGGCGATGCCCAGGGGAAGGGCCTTTTCTGTGGGGGCCCCCACCCTCTGGAACGAGCTTCCCCCAGGACTTCGCCAACTTCCTGACCTTCGAACCTTCCGCCGCGAGCTTAAGACACATCTATTTATCTGCGCAGGACTGGACTAGATTTTTTAAATTTTTAAATGTTTAAATTTGGTTTTAAATGGGGTTTTATTATTTATATCTCTATTTTAAATATTCGGCCTATGTAATAAGTTTTTTAAATTAATGTTTTACTTTGTATATATATATGTTTTTTATATGGCTGTAAACCGCCCTGAGTCCCTAGGGAGATAGGGCGGTATAAAAGTATGAATAATAAATAAATAAATAATGGAATAACACAATAACAGAGTTTGAAGGGACCTTGGAGATCTTCTTGTTCAATCCCCTGATCAAGCAGGAAACCCAACAAATGGCTGACCATTCTTTTCTTTAAAACCTCCAGTTGTGGAAGCAACCACAACTTTTGGAGGCAAGTTATTCATTGATTAAACAAAAGAGACTTCAAATAGAATAACAGAGTTGGAAGCAACCTTGGAGATCTTCTAGTCCAACCCCCTGCTTAGGCAAGAAACCCTACACCACTTCAGACAAATGGTTATGCAACATCTTCTTAAAAACTGTTGGAGCATTCATAATTTCTGGATACAAGTTGTTCCACTGATTAATTGTTCTAACTCTCAGGAAATTTCTCCTCAGTTCTAAGTTGCTTCTCTCCTTGATTAGTTTCCACCCATTGCTTCTTGTCCTGCCCTCAAGTGCTTTGGAGAATAGCTTGACTCCCTCTTCTTTGTGGCAACCCCTGAGATATCAGAACACTGCCATCATGTCTCCCCTAGTCCTTCTTTTCATTAAACTAGACATACCCAGTTCCTGCAACCGTTCTTCATATGTTTTAGCCTCCAGTCACTTAATCATCTTTGTTGCTCTTCTCTGCACTTTTTCTAGAGTCTCAACATCTTTTTTACATTGTGGCGACCAAAACTGAATGCAGTATTCCAAGTGCGGCCTTACCAAACCATTATAAAGTGGTATTAACACGTCACGTGATCTTGATTCTATCCCTAGTGAAATGGTTGTTCACTAGGACTCCAAGATCCCTTTCACAGTTACCATTATTGAGTGAGATACCACATATACTGTACCTGTGCATTTTGTTTTTGTTGCCTAAATGTAGAACCTTACTTGTTTCACCATTGAATTTCATTTTGTTAGATAGTGCCCAATGTTCACGACTGTCAAGATTAATTGTTCTGTCAGAACATTTCTCCTGTTGCTTCTCTTCTTGATTAGTTTCCATCCATTGCTTCTTGTCCTGCCCTCAGCTTTGGAGTATAGGTTGACACCCCCACCTTCCTTCTTTGTGGCAACTTGTTAGATATTGGAACACTGCTATCATGTCGCCTTTAGTCCTTTTTTTCATTAAACTAGACAAGCCCAACTCCTGCAACCATTCTTTGTAAATTTTAACCTCCAGTCTCTCAATCACCTTTGTTCTTCTTCTCTGCACTCTTACTAGACTCTCAACATCCTTGTTATATTGCAGCGACCAAAACTGGATGCAATATTCCAAGTGTAGTCTTACCAAGGCATTCTAGCTTTTGCTGTTCCCAGACTCCAAGGGAATATCTTCTCCTGGGCTTTTCCAGAACAGGAAATAAGAGCAGCCAAGGAAGTTTCAGAACGATGGAAGGTTGCGTAGTGGAAAACAGCATTTCCTGAGGTCATGACCAATCAAAGCTCAAAGACACAGCCAAGACATATTTATGTAGCTAGAAAAATAGAATATAGAAATCATTTTTTTTTTACTGAATTCTGGAAACTGGCTGCAGAATATATATCCTCCTGAAAGTTGTGTAGAACAGGGGTCTCCAATCTGGCTGAAGAACTCTGGGAGTTGAAGTCTACAAGTCTTAAAGAGACCAAGGTTGGAGACCCCTGGCATAGAAGGCTGAAGATTTAGACTACAGGAATCGAAAGTCTCTATAATGGGTTGTTCATTAAAAGTTCAGGATGGGTGCTTCTCCAAGGAATGAGAAAGAGGGAAAGGTTGCTTTGATTCTGTCAAGACACAGTTCTAACATGGAGGCTGGAAAAGCCTCAGGAAGTGGTGGGATTCAAATAATTTAACAACCGGTTCTCTGCCCTAATGACCAGCTGGGTGGGTGTGGGCATGGTGGGGCATGGCCAGGGGGTATGACAGGCAGCACTCAGCCTCCTTGCACCTATCTGAGAGCCAAAATGGGTCACGTGGGGACTCCTGGAAGGGGCGAGAAGGGGCCAGCCAGCAATTTAACTACCAGTTCACCTGAATTAGCCCAAACTGGTTCAATCCCACCACTGAAGCTATCCTGTGCCTCCCCCACTCCCACAACAGCTCCAAGACAAATTCCTTGTGTGTCCAATCACACTTGGCCAATAAAGAATTCAATTCTATTCTATTCTATTCTATTCTATTCTATTCTATTCTATTCTATTCTATTCTATTCTATTCTATTCTATTCTCCCTTTATTTAAGAGTAAGTCCTCTTCAGCAGAGTAAGTCTGCTGAAGAGGACTGGCCAGTTTTTCCCCAAATCATATTCACTCAGACTCAGTTGGGTTTATTGATACCCTACATCATAATACAAAAATGTATTATTTTTACAAATAACTCAAGGCTGCAAACATAACCTTCCTCCTTCTATGGAGACTCTCAGTCATCTAGGTCATGGTTGTCTCAAAGGTGCTTTTTCAAAAGGCAACTGGACTTTCTGGTTTTTCTTTGAAAAGGTTTCACTTCTCATCCAAGAGGCTTCTTAAGCTCTGAGCTCTGAGCTGAAGAAGCTTCTTGGATAAGAAATGTAACGTCTTCAAAGAAAAAACAGAAAGTCCAGTTGCCTCTTGAAAAATCTCCTTTGGGACTTCCTCCTCCTATTTTCCTTACTGTAACAACCCCTTTGAGGGGTTGGGCTGAGAGAAACTAACTGGCCCAAGGTCACCCTTAGCCTTTCATGGCTAAGGCAGAACTAGAACTCACTGTCTCCCACTTTCTAGCCTGTTGCCTTAACCACTAGACCAAACTGGTTCTCCAAGATATCACCATGATGCACTAACGCCTTAATAATCTCACTTCCTGGAATACTCTGGCTATATCTCATGACTCAAGTGCCCTTGAAAGGTATAAAGGAAATGGCTGGGAATATTTTTAACCAATTTTCTTTCCAGTAACTAGGTGTGATTCAACATGCCCATTGCCTGTTGAAGACTTGTAATTCTCCATGGTAGCTGCTTTGCAGAATGTCTATCTCCAAGAATCTTATCTCAAAGTTCCCAGCACATTTTACTCAATAGTACCACTAGACAAGGAATCTTATACGGGAAGAGAAATATATGTAAGTGGGCAGGCGTTGTTGTTTTTTTAATGCATTTTGAAGATACACTCGCAGTTACAAGCTATACTTCAATGGCATAACTACTTCTTTGTCTATGGAGCAGTTCCGTCAAAGGTGTTAATGTCCTCTACAATGTAAGAGGTTTTCTGAACAGAGGCTCTTGACACCTTGAGGGTGTCAATATTGTCCCTGTTGAAGCATCATCAAGTTGCCTCTCCCAGACAGATATGTAAATTAATTTATTCAGGCTTTTTCTAAATATGATTGATTTAGCCATATGAGTAGGCTTTAAAAAGGTACCTGCTCTTTTCTACTTTTCATGCAGTTGTCCTATGCTATATGCTACACAATGAAGAGAAAAGTCAAAATCTTTCAGACAAATAAAATCACAGGGAGAAGAGCGAGTGCTTGGTACGCACCAGCTGGAATAATTTTTCAGTAGCATGAAATATCTGCACACACCTACAAATCTGTTTGACCGATACTGTTTCATCTATTAGGAAGTGTCCAGGTAATGGGTACATTTGGCCTCAGGGTGGTTCAATGTTTATGCACACAATTATCCATGGAAATGAGATGCAAACAGCAAGTGGATTAGAATGACTGGAGGCACAGCTTCACCTAACTGCTGTGCAGTTGCTACCTTTGTAGGGTGTGGGAGACAACAGTTGCGTGTTTTACTGCTTGAGACAACTGGTAAAACGCTTAGATTATAACCCGATTACTTAAGAGCAATAAACTTCTCTCATCAGCCAAAACCCACATCAAGGTGAGAATCAAAGCAGTGTGTTGACATTCTCCTGGGGAAGAAAAACCCTCAAAAACATTCTTGTCGAACGTTGCCCTGACAAGCCGAACTTTTCGCCTTGGAGGCCTCCTTCTGTACTCCACAATTTATGAATCAATGGTTTTAGCTTAAGCCAAAGCCTTATAGTTCTCATACCATTCTGCTTATTTCAGAATCTGTTGAATCCACTTTTTATTATAGCTCTTCCCACAGCTGTCCAGACATTGAACGTATTTGTGCTCTGGTGGAGGAAAAAGATTCAGGTAGATAGACAAGAGG
This sequence comes from Ahaetulla prasina, assembly GCF_028640845.1. Classification (NCBI taxonomy): domain Eukaryota; kingdom Metazoa; phylum Chordata; class Lepidosauria; order Squamata; family Colubridae; genus Ahaetulla; species Ahaetulla prasina. The sequence goes on from NC_080541.1 coordinate 212,234,524, forward strand.
TAGAAAAAGAGAATGCATATCTTTCTCTGTGTGTGTTGAGGTAGGGGTCATTTGCGCCTTGTTGTCAGTGGTGAAATCCTCCACAGGTTGCCACTGGTTTACTGCCTGTGCATACATGGTGCACGCCAGATGCTTGCTGTGCGCTTGTGCATGCTCAGTGCGCACCAAATGTGCGCTTCACGCAGAAAAAGGAGCCGTTTGAAGGTAAGTAGAACAGCAAGGGGGGGAACAGGTGTTCCACGCAATTTAGATTTTACTAGAAAGCAGGATTTCCTGCTTTCTAGCGAATATAAATCATGCAGCACAGCTGATCGTCGGAAATAACTATTTTGGACGAACCAATAGCTTTTTTTTTACTACTGGTTCACCCGATCCGATGTGAACCGGTAGCATTTCACCCCTGCTTGTTGCCCTGAAAGGAAATGAGAGAGAGAAAGAAAGAAAGAGAGGGAGGGAGGGAGGGAGGGAGGGAGAGAGAATGAGGAGACAGATTTGCATAACATTGGATCTGTCGATTTGCATTCAGAAATAATTACTGTACTTGAACTAGAAGCAAAATATCTTTCATCATACAGGGAATTAAAGTTTGTGACCAGATAGCAATAGCACTTAGATTTAAATACTACTTCATAGTGCTTTACAGCACTCACTGAATGGTTTATAAACATCAGCATACTGCCCCCAACTATCTGGGTCCTCATTTTATCTATCTTGGAAGGATAGAAGGCTGAGTCAACCTTGAGCCGGTCAGGATCAAACTCCAGATGTTTTGTGGGCCTTTTCCATCTTCTTTCCAGGTGCTTATAGTTGACGTGGACATGTTCAGTGGCTTTGTTTTTGCCACTTGAGATTTTTTTTGTAATCTTTCATTCAGATTTGGACCAAACTGACTTTGAAGTAGGCTAATAGAGGATTGTCCTCAGTCTTCAGATAGAGGACTGTCCCCTATAAAATATGCTAGGCCTATGTTTACACCCCCACTCCCCAAGGTGAACAGAACGGATAGGATTTACTACCTCCTCACATGGTACTCTTTGCTAAGATTTCTGGATTAGGAGCTTCAGTACTCCTTAGAGTGCAGTACTGCAGGCTACTTCGTCTGACTGCTGGCTACCTGCAATTTGGCAGTTCAAATCTCACCAGGATTGACTCAGCCTTCCATCCTTCTGAAGTGGGTAAAATGAGGACCCAAATTGTTGGGGGAAATATGCTGACTCTGTAAAACCGCTTAGAGAGGGATGTAAAGCACCGTAAAGTGGTATATAGGTCTAAATGCTATTGCTATTTATGATTTTAGATATGATCACTGAATTTAAACAGGAATACAATATGGCTTTCATATGGACCTCAACAATAATGATTAGATATCTAAAACATGGTATGCACCAAATTCTACAGAGATTCTTAATCATTTAGGTCATGGTTGTCCCAAAGGTACTTTTCAAAAGGCAATTGGACTTTCCTTTTTTTTTTTTTGCTTTGAAAACTTTTCACTTCCCATTCAAGAAGCTTCTTCACTACTGCACCAGTATTACATTAAAGCATATAAGGTTGAAAGTTAGGGTTTCATGGATATTTTTGCCATTAGCTGACTAACTTAGAGGGATCTTTGAGTATAGGAAACATTCAATATCCTCCCAATCACAGCTAGCACCACTCAACACTAGTTTCTCTTGTTTGTTGTGTTATTGCATTTTTTGTTGTTGCTGTTGTTAGCTGCCCAGAGTTGTGTCTCACGAGATGGGTGGCCATATAAAACATTTTAAGTAAATAAACCCTGATTTTCAGCCCCAGGCTTTTCTCCACTGTGCCAACCTACCTGCATCATTGGCTATATGTGCACATGAATAGGTACAAATGGTGAGGTGTTTTGATTAATAATATGTTGAAACTTTTCCTCCAATTTCTTGAATTTTTTTTTCTCTGTGAAAGGTTTTAGTCAATCTCATGGGGCTTAGAATTTCTTTAGTATTTATTTGGGTTGCTTAAGCTTATTTTACTGTTGAAATGCCAGAAAGGGTACTGTTATTGTTGCTGATATATTGGGATAATGTTTGTATATATCGGTATCATATTGCGAATTCTCTGGCTTCCCATAATTCTCAATCAGAAAAACAAACAAACCAAAGACCAGTGAGAAATATTTGTTACGATGTTCTAACAATGGAACAGTCCAACTATGGAGACTGTGGCTTCTCTGGAGGTTTTAAAAGAAACTGGACAAATAGAACAAGAAAGAGAAACTCAAAAGAGACAAGAAAAAGAAAAAGAGCGGATAGAAAGAGAAGGAGAAGGAGGAAGGCGAGTAAGAGAGACAAGAAACACAAAAAAGATAGAACAAATAAAAAAAGGGAGAGGCAAATAAGGTGTTTTTAGTAAACATTAATGGTTTAAAAACATCAAGAAAGAGAGCTCAAACCTTCAACAAATTTAAAAAACTAGAAACAGATGTGATATGGATACAGGAGGTTCATACCAAAAAGAATTACAGAAAATAGCTAGAAAACGTAAAATTAGGGAAGTGGCTAGAGACTAGAGATATTAGATGATGGAAAAAGGCGAAAAGCTTATATATGCATGCATATGAAAGAAAATGAATAGTCAGAAGGATAGATAGGATAGAAGATAAAAAGAAATAAGAGAGAATGGGACCAAAAAAAAAGAGTTTAATTAAACGAAATGAAAGAAGGAACAAGGATGTAAACATGAGAGGAATAAGGAAACAAAGCTGATGTAAAGAAGGAACATAGTTTTTATGTTAATGTATGTTATGTCAATGTATGTTATGTATTGTTGTTCTTTTTTGTTAAAAAATTATATATAATTTTTTGTTTAAAAATTATATATTGGTTATTCGGGTTTTCTCCCACATAAAATTGGAAGTGTCTTGGTGACGTTTCGACGAAGTCTCATTCGTCATCTTCAGGCTTCAGCTTTGTGCTTCTGGGAGAAGCATGAAGCTGAAGCACGAAGAAGCACGAAGCTGAAGATGACGAATGAGACTTCATCAAAACGTTGCCAAGACACTTCCAATTTTACACGGGAGAAAACCCGAATAACCAAAGACCTACATACAAACACCCACGAAAACCTCAGAATATATATATATATATATATATGTCTTTGGTTACATATATATATATGTATATGTATATGTATATGTATATGTATATGTATATGTATATGTATATGTATATTATATATATATTATATATATTCAACTCTGGGAGTTGAAGTCCACAAGTCTTAAAAGAGCCAAGTTTGCAGACCCCCGGACTAGAGCAATGATTCTCAATCTGTGGTCCATAGACCCCTGGGAAGGGCACAATGTCATCACTGGTAGCTCATGAAGGCTTGAAGAAATGTTACGATTTAAAATCTTGAGTTAAGTCTTGGTGGACCATGGCCACAAAAGCTATTTAAAGGGGATCCATGGTGAAGAAAAGGTCGAGAACCATTGGACTAGAGGATTCTTCCTCTATGAGGAATGAGCCGCGGTGGCGCAGTGGTTAGAGTGCAGTACTGCAGGCTACTGCTGCTGATCACCGGCTGCCAGCAGTTTGTCAGATCAAATCTCACCAGGCTCAAGGTTGGCTCAGCCTTCCATCCTTCCGAGGTCAGTAAAATGAGGACCCAGATTGTTGGGGGCCATATGCTGACTCTGTAAACTTAGAGAGGGCTGTAAAGCACTATGAAGGGATAGTAATAGCAATAGTCTAAGTGCTATTGCTATTCTTGTGCCTCCTTCCAACTCTATAGTTTTATGATTCATTGTCTTCCCTTGGGATTTAAGGAAACGCAGAAAGTTGCTGGAGAAATTATTGTATAACAAAACACAAGATGTTCACATGTAGACCCACGCTGCTTGACCATAAGCTAATTATGTGTAGGAATGCCATATTCTACCTAAGAGAATTTCAACAATTTTTTTCCCTTTTCAGAGCATTTTCCCCCCCATCTCATTGAATGATGGAATATTTTTGCAGAATATTTTTGCATTTGTTTTCATTGTCTTTACTAGTCTAGCATCTATTTCTATGATGGATGTTGGGGAAAAAAACCTGGCACAGAAACAAAGATAACCTGTAATGACCCTCCGTGGCCTAACTGACTTAATCATTCTTCCATTAATGAACTAATTAAAATTCTAAGCAATTATTATGAAAGAGACTGAATCAATCATGTAATGACAGGAAACATCTAAAGCACATGAAACTGTCGTAATGGCAAGTTTATGAGAGCATCTTTTGCATCAAATAACCTAACTTTGCAGCTGTTTTTGCTAAATGTCTGGAGACTGTCTGGAGAATAGGTAGAAAGACATGAAAGAGCATCATTTGCTGTGTGCTACAGATGTCTTAGTAGAACCTGAAGATAGATTTTGTAGCTGAAAGACAGCAACCACCCATAAATTGTTTTTGATGAAGGATACTACAGAAATTATGATAATAAAAATGATAAATAAACAAGAGAAAGACAAGTGGTCCCAAATGTATCTTCTTGTCCAGCCTGGAATATTCCCGCTACTGATGCTAGATTGCAAATGTAATGTTTAAGTCCCCCTGCTAAAATTCCCAGCTTTTCAGACTACTATTGTTTCTCACCATTCTTGTTGAAACGTTGTATGTCCTCAAGTATGGTTCAGTTCAGTTTCATAACTAGTTATTATGGCTCTCTTCTACAGTGCCCCTAAAAATGACTTCTGTCTCAGTTGTCCTGGGTTAGGGAGGTGATAAAAGCAGGAGACATAGCAAAAACAAACAAACAAAAATGCCAGGATATACAGTATCTGTGTTGTTCTTAGGTGCAAATCCTGAAAGGCCCTAACAACTATTTTAACATGTCCCCAGGATCAGAAAAAAAAGTCTTGACTTGGTGTGTCTAAACACAACTGTTCCACATTGCATCATCATATTATAATGAACCCCTTTTAAATGAACATTCAGCTTTGCATAAGAGCTTCTTATAGAGCAGGGGTCTCCAACCTTGGGAACTTTAAGACTTGTGGACTCCAACTCCCAGAATTCCTCAGCCAGCAAAGTATTCTGGGAGTTGAAGTCCACAAGTCTTAAAATTGCCAAGGTTGGAGACCCCTGTTATAGAGTATTGGTTACATTCAGGGGTGAAATCTACTTACCTTCCTTACCGGTCTGGAAGTGCACATGCCTGTGCATATGCAGAAGGTAAAAAATGCAGAAGGTTAAAACCAGGAAGTAATGACACCTATGTGGGTGGGTAGAGCTTTGCTCTGCCATCACTACCGGATCATCGAACTACCGGCCACGATCGCTACTAGATCACATGATTCGGTCCGATCCGGGAGCATTTCATCCCTGGTTACATTAGAATAGAATAGAATAGAATAGAATAGAATAGAATAGAATAGAATAGAATTTTTTTATTGGCCAAGTGTGATTGGACACACAAGGAATTTGTCTTGGTGCATATGCTCTCAGTGTACATAAAAGAAAAGATACGTTCATCAAGGTACAACATTTACAACACAATTGATGGTCAATATATCAATATAAATCATAAGGATTGCCAGCAACAAAGTTACAGTCATACAGTCATAAGTGGAAAGAGATTGGTGATGGGAACTATGAGAAGATTAATAGTAGTGCAGATTTAGTAAATAGTTTGACAATGTTGAGGGAATTATTCGTTTAGCAGAGTGATGGCCTTCGGGAAAAAACTGTTCTTGTGTCTAGTTGTTCTGGTGTGCAGTGCTTTATAGTGTCGTTTTGAAGGTAGGAGTTGAAACAGTTTATGTCCTGGATGTGAGGGATCTGTAAATATTTTCACGGCCCTCTTTGTAACAAAGAGGTAATTCTTTGTTACCTCTCTCTTCCAGACTATCTTCCCTAAATTTCCCATTCCAGTATAATTCTACATAAAGAGCACATTTAATTCAGGCTTTGGCTGTTTGTTTATTTATTTCCTGCCTCCACTATTTTTATAAATAATTCAAGATGGTGAACACAAACAATATTTCTTCCTCTTCCTATTTCTCCCCATAACAACAACCCTGTGAGGTGGGTTGGGCTGAGAGAGAGGCACTAGCCCAAAATCATCCAGTTGGTTTTCATGCCTAAAGTAGGACTAGAACTCACAATCTCCTGGCTTTTATCCTATTGCCACTAGACCAAGCTGGTTTGTTTTTAATTGCTTCTTAGCACATTTAATATTTTAGTATAGACTGTCTATTGTCTTCTATATCATTGTGGGGGGGGGGGGTGTCAGATGTACTTAAATTCTATGAAGCATTATTTTCCTGCATTGGAGACATTCAAAAGGCTGACTTTTTTCTCAGCAAAATGTCCAAAAAGTCATGAATATTCTTGTTTCTGTCAACTGTTGCAAATAAGAAATGTGAATTATTGCCCAGATGAAAAAACATCAGTTTCCAAGAAAAGAGGAAATTGGTGACTGCTGTTCCAAAGAAGACAATTCAATCCAAAACTCAAATATGTAGAAGACATGGATCAGTGTCTCTACAAGTAAATCATTTTTCTGTCGGTCAAAGCAAACTGCCATGGTTGAGATTAGCCCATTCTTAATTGCCTCAGTTTAAGAATTTCCCAAGCTATTTTCTCTTTAGTCTTAAATGAATTGTTTATTTTTCAAGCCAATCTAATTTCAAAAGTCTACTATCTCTCTGATTTTAGCCAGGGAACTGATCTACCAAATCTTTCCTATTTACATTGGAAAACTGCAGAAAAAACAATTGCTACCAACCTGCTTTCCATTGAGGACTTGTATACTGCACGAATCAAGAAGAGGGCTATGAAAATATTTACAGACCCCTCACATCCTGGAGACAATTTTTTTCATCTCCTACCCTCAAAACTACACCATAGAGCACTGCACACTGGAACAACTAGACACAAGAACAGTTTCTTCCCGAAACTAAGTCTGCACTACTATTACTACTACTGTTGGATAGCCATTTGTCTGAAGTGGTATAGGGTTTCCTGCCTGGGCAAGGGGTTGGACTAGAAGACCTCCAAGGTCCCTTCCAACTCTGTTATTATGTTATGTTATGTTAATCTTCTCATTGTTCCCATCACCCATCTCCTTCCACTTATGACTGTATGACTGTAACTTTGTTGCTTTTATCCTTACAATTTATATTGATATTGATTGGTTCCTGATTGCTTAATTGTACCCTATGATTATCATTAAGTGTTGTACCTTAGAATTCTTGATGAAGGTATCTTTTCTTTTATGTACACTGAGAGCATATGCACCAAGACTAATTACTTGTGTGTCCAATCACACTTGGCCAATAAAAAAAAAATATTCTATTCTATTCTATTCTATTCTAAAACAGGACAAGATGGACAAGTTTTGCTTGTAAAAGAAAAGACTGAGTGGAGAAGATACGAGCAGGATATCTAAAGAGATGCCACATGGAAGAAGGGATTGACACATCTGTTATAACAGTAGACAAATTAAAAGTAAGGAGCTTCAGACTGCATATTAGGAGCAATTTCTTACACACTTCATAGAAAGTGTCAAGTAGAGGAATAGACTGCCTAGGACATGATGGACCCCTCTTTGCTGGAGGATTTCAGATAATTTGAAGGGTCTGTAAAAATCTGGACAACAGGTTGATGGCACCAAGGAGATAGAGCAAACTGTCTTTGCTGTTCTTTAGGTCCAACTTTTTGCAACACAGGTATGATGTCCTTACATAAAGGGTAATAAAGAGGATGGCATTTCTTCCTATAGTGAAGCTGGAGCTATCATTGGTGCTTGTGCATGGATTATGAAGAAAAGGAAGAGGCTTTGTCAAGACAGCCAAAGAAGGTTGAGGAATCAACAACATGGTTCGATAAGCTTCATTGTTGTGCCTCGCTCGCCCCTCTCGCCGCAGCTGGGCCCCTCTCATCTCCTGCCAGACACTGATAGTACAGAAGAATGTCCTGGCATGCCTCCAGCCCCCAGTCCTGGCACCATGCCCGGACAAATGGAACAGCTGGGCCCCTCCCCCACAGCATGTGAGCCTGAGGAATATGAAGCCAGTCACGAGCTGGAATTACCAACAGCTGGGCTGGAATTACCAACAGCTGGAGGCTGGAGAGATCCACACTTCCGGAGAATGGAGAGGCGAAGTCAGCAAAAGGAAGGGAGGGGCAGGCCTGGATAAGTGCTGAGTCATGGAGCCACACCCCATGGCCTATATAAAGGATCTGCTTTCTGATTCTCTGAGTCAGGCAAAGTCTAATCTGGATTGCTGAAGTCACACCTTGGATTCCTGCCTGCCCTGAGGACTCTGATAGGACTTTGGCAGAGCTGCAGAGGCACGCTTGATACGGACTTCCCCAACCCGGCCATCAGAGGAGGAGTGGGACACGACATTCATGGACATATTTATTTGATTATACATGTAATTACAGCAGCAAGAATAATTTTTGCACAAAATTGGAAAGCAGAGAAAATACCTCTGGAAGGAGAAATTATTAGAAAAATTTTAGATTGTGCAGAAATGAATAGATAAACCTTGATGATTAAAGAAAGAGGGGATTCAGAATATTTTAAGATGTGGGATAAATTTTACCATTGGTTAGAAGAAAGGTACAGATAAGCAATGGATAATTATGTGAAACGACAATAATTTATTTGTGGAAAAATGGTAATAGTTCAAATTGAAGTGAAGAAAGAAGAAACAATAAAATAATGGAGCCAGGAAGAAAACACCAAGACGTCACACGGAAGGAATTGCTTATGCTTTAAATGTATGTTTGTCTATAAAATAAAATTTTTTTATTAAAAAAAGCTTTATGGACATCTTACTGATATTTTCATTTGAGAAACTTATTTGAGAATTGTTAAACGTTTTCCTGTAGTTTCCTGCATATATTTATGAAACCAATTAAAGCTTGACCTCGAAGAAATTTGCCAAGATCTTGAGAAATGAATAAAATAAGTTTAGCGGATTAAAGTTTTCCAAATAAACTGCTAATGACTGATGCTCACAGATGAGCTTGGTGAAGAAATGCTTCTAAATCTATCTGACTAATAGTTGAAGCAACTTACTAGATGTTGAGACTCTTGAAAGAGAGCAGAGAAGACTCAACAAAGAAGTTTAGGACACTGGAGGATAAAACATAAATAGAATAGAATAGAATAGAATAGAATTTTTATTGGCCAAGTGTGATTGGACACACAAGGAATTTGTCTTGGTGCATATGCTCTCAGTGTACATAAAAGAAAAGATACGTTCATCAAGGTACAACATTTACAACACAATTGATGATCAATATATCAATATAAATCATAAGGATTGCCAGCAACAAGTTATAGTCATACAGTCATAAGTGGAAAGAGATTGGTGATGGGAACTATGAAACGATTAATAGTAGTGCAGATTCAGTAAATAGTCTGACAGTGTTGAGGGAATTATTTGTTTAGCAGAGTGATGGCCTTCGGGAAAAAACTGTTCTTGTGTCTAGTTGTTCTGGTGTGCAGTGCTCTATAGCGTCGTTTTGAGGGTAGGAGTTGAAACAGTTTATGTCCAGGATGCGAGGGATCTGCAAATATTTTCACGGCCCTCTTCTTGATTCGTGCAGTATACAGGTCCTCAATGGAAGGCAGGTTGGTAGCAATTATTTTTTCTGCAGTTCTAATTATCCTCTGAAGTCTGTGTTTTTCTTGTTGGGTTGCAGAACCGAACCAGACAGTTATAGAGGTGCAAATGACAGACTCAATAATTCCTCTGTAGAATTGGATCAGCAGCTCCTTGGGCAGTTTGAGCTTACTGAGTTGGCGCAGAAAGAACATTCTTTGTTGTCCTTTTTAATGATGTTTTGATGTTAGCTGTCCATTTGAGATCTTGCGATATGATAGAACCCAGAAATTTGAAGGTTTCTACTGTTGATACTGTGTTGTCAAGTATTGTGAGAGGTGGAAGTATGGAAGGGTTTCTCCTAAAGTCTACCACCATTTCTACGGTTTTGAGTGTGTTCAGTTCCAGATTGTTTTGGTTGCACCACAAGGCTAGTCGTTCGACCTCTCGTCTATATGCGGATTCGTCATTGTCTCGAATGAGACCAATCACTGTTGTGTCATCTGCAAACTTCAGTAGCTTAACAGATGGATCATTGGAGATGCAGTCATTGGTATACAGAGAGAAGAGAAGTGGGGAGAGCACACAGCCTTGGGGGGCCCCTGTGCTAATTGTACAGGTATTTGATGTGATCTTGCTTAGCTTCACCTGCTGCTTCCTGTTTGTTAGGAAGCTTGTGATCCACTTACAAGCCTGTTCCGGTACCTGTAGCTGGTTTAGCTTAGTTAGAAGAATGTCTGGAATGATGGTATTGAATGCTGAACTAAAGTCTACAAAAAGGACCCTTGCATAGGTCTTTGGAGACTCAAGATGTTGTAGGATGTAGTGCAGAGCCATATTAACAGCATCATCTGTTGATCTATTTGCTCGGTATGCAAATTGCAAGGGGTCTAACAGCGGATAAAAGAGTGGTTGCAGGAATTGGTATGTCTAGTTTAATGGAAAGAAGGACTAGAGGTGACATGATAGCAGTGTTCCAATATCTCAGGGGCTGCCACAAAGAAGAGGGCAGTCAAACTATTCTCCAAAGCACCTGAAAGCAGGACAAGAAGCAATGGGTGGAAACTAATCAAGGATGGTGGGATAAGGATTAAGGATTAGTTTCCACACATTGTAAAATATTTCCAGAAATATTTTACAAGACGAGTTCTTCATTCCTCTGAAAACAACAAAATACCTTATCCCACCAGACTTGAAATTCTAGGCTTAGAAAACTTGGAACTCCGTCGCCTTCGACAAGACCTAAGTTTAACTCATAGAATCATCTACTGTAATGTCCTTCCTGTTAAAAACTATTTCAGCTTTAATTGCAATAATACAAGAGCAACCAATAGATTTAAACTTAATGTTAACCGCTTTAATCTAGACTGCAGAAAATATGACTTCTGTAACAGAATCATCAGTGCTTGGAATACTTTACCTGACACTGTGATCTCTTCCCATAATCCCAAAAGCTTTAACCAAAAACTGTCTACTATTGATCTCACCCCATTCCTAAGAGGACCATAAGGGGCGTGCATAAGAGCTCAAACGTGCCTACCGTTCCTGTCCTATTGTTTTTTTCTTTTTCTCCTTCTTATATATATATATATGCTTATTCCTCCTAATATTTACTCTTATATATGTTTATACACTATATAATCTTTTCTGTATGATACTTATATATATTGTTGTGACAAAATAAATAAATAAAATAAAATAAATAAATAAATAAAGAAGTAACTTAGAACTAAGGAGAAATTTCCTGACAGTTAGAACAATTAATCAGTGGAACGACTTTCCTCCAGAAGTTGTGGATGCTCCAGCAGTGTTGACTGGACATTTTTAAAAAGAGACTGGACAGCCACTTGTCTGGAATAAGATAAGGACTTCTGCTTGAGCAGAGGGTTGGACTAATAGACCTCCAAGGTCACTTCCAATTCTATTATTCTGTTATAGTTTGCCCAGATAACTGAACAGCTAGATTTTTCACTAGCAGTACTTGCAAATACCATTGTTAAAAATAACAGTGATTTAATTCAAAGGGCAAAATCCAGTGTTCAATTGAAACAAACAAACAAAAAGATGAGAGAGATCTACAGTGATGATCACTGGCTTCAAAATGGTAGGCAGGACTGAACAATCAAAGCCCATCCCTTTGACATGTATTGCTCAATTAAATTTTAACACTCATTGCCTTAATGGTATGTGGGAATGACCTTGGAAGGTGGAGTGGGGTAGGCACGTTACTTAGAGAACAACCAGATAAGATAGGGCAGAGCTCACAGCTGCATAATGGACAGAGAAACAAACTCAGAATTTGTGCTACTAGGTCTTTGATTCAGTTAATGAAGCCTTACAGGTAAAGTAGAATGACCTCATCTGGTTATGTTTCCTGTCTGGTTTTCCTGGGAAAAGCTGACATCAGTCTTGCAAGAGGATAGTACAAACCTCCCACCTTTCCTTTTATAGCCTGAGAAGTTAAGGTGTTTCCTTTCTCAGCTTCTTTCTCTGCCCATTAGGCAACCGCAGGCTGTGTCCTCTCTTATCTGATTGTTCCCTAGGCAGCATTGCTTTCCCCCTCATCTCCCCAGGTCATTCCCACATATCTTTACAATTACGCAATACATTGCTCCAATGTACCCATCATTCTGAAACCAATGTTTGTTGCTGCAGATGCAAGAACTGTTCCTGGGACACCTTAACCAGGGTAAAAAGAGGTCTGAGCAGTGTGGGAGCACCAGAAAGGGATCAGATGACCAAAACAGATGGCCTTCAAGTAAAGGTAAAGGTTCCCCTCGCACATACGTGCTAGTTGTTCCTGATTCTAGTGGGTGGTGCTCATCTCGATTTCAAAGCCAAAGAGCCAGCGCTGCCTGAAGACGTCTCCATGGTCATGTGGCCGACATGACTAAACACCAAAGGCACAAGGAACGCTGTTACCTTGCATTTTTTACGTGCTTTTGAACTGCTAGGTTGGCAGAAGCTGGGACAAGTAATGGGAGCTCACCCCATTACGCGGCACTAGGGATTCGAACCGCTGAACTGCAGACCTTGCGATCGACAAGCTCAGCGTCTTAGCCACTGAACTACCACGTCCCTTAGGCCTTCAAGTAGACCAGGACAAAGAGGCATGGCAGGGACTCCAGGCGTGCTCTTTATTGCAATAAAGGAGAATGACAGAATCTCAACGGTCTATCCAAGTTTCTCTCTGTCCCATATTGCGCCAAATAGAATCAATGCAGGGTTATGTTTTTTAATTCTTTCTTTATCTTAGGTATCTGCATTTTTTTTCAGCAAGTCATCATTATTGGCCTCCTCTTGCTTTGCCTAAGGACAGCAGCACAGGGCTAAACAACTCCAAATTGTCTCGTGTGTTGGAGGAATATCAAGACTCATTTGCATTACCTAGTCCTCTAAAAACAAAAAGAAGTCTTATTAGTACTGTCCAGAGAAAGGCACATCCTGGAGGAAGGGAGCAGCGTCCTAAAGTTGTGACTCTGATCCAGTTAGTATGATTGTTAATTGTCAGAACTGTCTCTAAGAAACTTGACTGAGTTAATGGCTGATCAGATTTAGCCTGAGAGTCAAACACAACAGAGTTAACAAAATATTGGGATTACATCATTCATTCAACTATAAACTGACCAACTGGCCTGGATTTACATAGCATACCAACTCCTCACAAATTATCCAAGGTGAAAATTAAGCAGGTCTAGCATCAAAGATAGCTACAGGATCATTTTCGAAATGACAAAAGCAGCATTGTTCTACTGTATTGTGTCACAAGGGCCACGTCTTTCATGCATACATGGGTCATCATGATATACATATGTACAAAATGGGTAGGGCCTGCAGCCATTAGCGGGACACTGCTTTCATGCCTTGGTTCCCTCCCCCTCACCCCACCCCACAGACATGTGTGCAATGTCATATTGTGCAAACTGAGCCCTTAGGTTTGTCACTTATGTGGGTAAATATATTGTGTGAACCACATCCTCTATAGTAGTGGCCAAAATTGTGGAAACCTTTTGGGGAAAAGTGTATTTTCTAAAAGTACCTAATAACACCACTTTTTTTGTGTGTGGAGTAGTACCATAAAATTATATATCAATGGAAAAATAATTTAATCAAGAATGTAATGCAATAACTTTTATGAAGGATCTGCTATTAGAATAGCAGTTACAGTATAAAGAAGAAAAGTGAAACACGTAGAAAAAAACGAGATATACAAAAATTATCACCATGTCAGTTAATACTTAGTTGGGTAACCTTTAGCATGAATTATGGCCTTACAACATCTTCCCATGGAGTGAACCAAGTCTTTTAGTTCTGCAGCTGTTATAATGTGAAACCAAGATTGAATGATTGCTTCTATTAACTGGGTTTTATTGCTGGGTCGCTTCGGACTAACAAGTTCCTTTAATTGGCTCCATAGATTTTCAATTGGGTTTAGGTCCGGTCTAGTCCCAGGCCATTCCAGCAGTGGAATATGATTATCTTGAAATTCCCCCCAAAAAAGGTGTTATTAGCTATCAAACCTCAAAAATACACTTTTCCCGAAAGGTTTCCACAATTTTGGCCACTCCTGTAGATATGGCTTTTTAACTAAGACTCTTATGCAACTATGAATCACAAAGAAGACTTATATTCATTGAAGTCCACAAACTGTGTTTCAATATGTGCCATCGTCACCATCAGCTCGGGAAAAAGGACATTTTGTTGGTCATGAATATAAACACTGTATGTCCAGAATATGAGAGAAAATAAAGAAGGAATGCACAACACATAAAAATATCTTGAAGGAACATTAATAATGTTCCACAATAGAGGGAAGAATAACAGAGCATTCTTGGAGTTGTGTGTAACTCATGAACTTCATCCAACAGTTACTTTAGGTTAAGATATTTAAAAAGACACATCATGTATTCAAGTGCTTTAAAAGCAAACCACGCTCACTGAAAAGGTGTGACTCCATTCCTATAATTAAATAGAACAGAGCAGAGCAGAGCAGAACAGAATAGAATAACAGAGTTGGAAGGGACCATGGAGATCTTCTAGGGTCACCAACCTTTCGGACCTCAGGGACCACTCAATTCAGAATTTTAACTTCCGTGGATCACTAATATGATTTGCCTAATGACCAGCTGGGTGGGCCTAGCTAGGTGGTCATGTGACTGGGTGGGCGTGGCCAACTCAATGTCACTCATGTCAAGAGGTGCCTCGCCAGCCTCTACTCGCCCCTCCTCTCCTCCCCCACTCCTCGCCTGCCCACCCAGGCTCTTTAGGGCCCCAACAGGAAGCAGTTGTTGGAGTTAAGCAGCCACCATGGGAAAGAGTTAGCAAAACAGCTGGCTCAGTTCAAATTGGATCTGACCGAGAAGGAGGCTCAGCAGAAGCACCTCACTGAGGACTATGAGCATAGGCTTTTCAAGCAGAGGGAAGACCTGCAGGAGTGCAAGGCCAAGTACCGGCACTTGGAGGTTCAGTGGGCTGAGATAGTCAGCCAATTCCAGGCCATGATACAGTCCCACTGGAACGAGGGCCTCCAACTCTTCACCACCAGCAGCACTTTCCTTTAGCCTTAACTCAAAGCCCAACACCAGGAGGCTGAAGCAGACCACAAGTTGGAATTTCTTCCCCACTCTGATCTGCACAAAAAGACCCCAAAGGGGGAGACTCTCTGCAGCAATACAAACATTCATTGCAAGTATCCGTCCCAGGGGCCGTAATTTGAGGACCCCTGATTTAGTGCAATATAAAAAAATGCAAATAATTTTTCTGTGGACCACCAAAATTTTCTCGTGGACCACTAGTGGTCCACAGACCATCAGTTGGTGACCACTGTTCTAGTCCAGTCCCCTGCTTAGGCAGGAAACCCTACACCACTTCAGACAAAAGGTTATCCATCATCTTCTTAAAAACTTCCAGTGTTGGAGCATTCACAACTTCTGGAAGCAAGTTGTTCCACTGATTAATTGTTCTAACTGTCAGGAAATTTCTCCTTATTTCCAAGTTGCTTCTCTCCTTGATTAGTTTCCACCCATTCTACCCATATGGAATGAGTCCACCTTCTCCTGAAGAGATCATACATCCAAACACAGTTACATCACCTAATAACCATTCTTCAAATATCCTTTTGAGAATGTGCATCCCCCATGTTTTCATCTTGATTATATCGCTTTAGGAGCTAAATCCTGATTCCTTCTCTTTCTATTTTTTTAAGTTGCCACCTTGTCTTTTGACGGGGGAGTGGATTTGAAAACAAGGTGGCAAGGTTAACCTTGTTTCTCTGCTGTCTCCTTCTCCCAGTTTGCCATCTTCAGTTATGTACACACTTGTCGCTTCTGCTTGACCTAGGAACATCATTTGAGATAGATGGATGGTTCAAAAATGTGTGTGTGGGGGAAACTCCTATCCATCAGTTATCTTCTGCCACATAATAGTCATAATTTCTCCCTTTCAGAAAAGTTCATTTCTCATGACTGTAATCTGCTTTCTTAATTTTGGGATACCCCAATAAGGTACTTTGGGGCAAATGTATCGCAGACACCTCCAATGGCTCCTTGGAGCCCACTGCAAAGTTTACAACTTGGTGAGTGCCATTGAAAGCATCTGCAAGTACACTGGCATCCCAGATCACACATTGCAAAAGATTGCACCTGCCTTGAGTGTTACCTTAACTTCCATGAACATATCAGTATCTCAAATAGCCTCCAAAAACCCATTTCTTAGAAAATAAACCTCATGAATAGTTGCACTGCAGAACTTTGCTTGGAAGTGCGCTCATGTTGTAGTCCTCCAGCAGCCTACAGAGCTGGCAATGGAGTCGGACAGCGATGAGGCTGAGGAAGAGCGTGGGCCAGTCCTGGAGGCTGGGGAAGGCCCGGATGAAGGCTCTAGGGCTGAGGTGGGGCCAGGGCCATCGGGGAGTGAGGTGAAAACTCCAGAGCCTCCAGAAACTGACAGTAGTGATGCAGAGGAACAGGAGGAGCCTGTTCCTAATGCACACATGAGAAGAGCTGCTAGAAGGGGCAAGGGCAGCTCAAGCAAAAAGGACAACTTGGGAGTAGGGCCAAGAGATGATTGGCCCCTCCCATAAGGCTTAAAAGACCAGCAATGGCATTTGCCGGAAAACAACATTGATAGCTTCGTCTTGTTGCATTTATTTTGTATCGGCGTCTTCTGAATTTTTGCCAAGAAAGGCCTTTGGCAGTTTGCCTAATTGGACCAAGGTTGATGATAGGACTGAGGAATTGTGTTGGGAGGAATTTGCTTTAATTTAGTTGAACTACGCTGAGAATGAAGTAATTCTCAGCTGTTTGAATAAAAATTGTTTGTTTGCCTGGGTCACAACAGTTCACCTGCCCAGTAAAAAGGCAAATTAGGCAAGGAAAATCAGGAATGTCTTGCTGGAGGAGGTGACAAGTAGTCTTATGCAAAACTGATGCTTTAAACCTTGTTACATGCTTCATGATGGCCAGCTTGCAAATGGCTATGCTTGCTAAAGTACCCAGTCCCTAAAGTGTTCACCAAATATCAAATGAGCTCCACTAACCCCCTGTTCATATCTTAAAGTGATACAGTTAAAATGTTCCTCAACATCCTGTGATCCACACAACATTTGTTTTCTATGCAAAAAAGAAAAAAGTGCTAGCAGGAAAGAAGAAGGCATTCGTACCCACAGGAAGAAACCTATAGGATATGGATAGAATCTGACCTTTTGGAGAATCCTGAATAATGATGGTTGAAGAATGTATCAAAGCCACAATCTGCCCCATGCTCCAAAGATCACGCGAAATCAGGCAGTAGCACTGTGAGATCACCAGAAGAGGGGATGAGCTTACATTGTTAATTTCTTTTTTTGGGGGGGTGGGGGGACGGAGTCTCTTTAAGAAGAGGCATAAAGTAAGGGGGTGTTGAAGAAAGAAAGCAAAAGAATTTCTTATTTCTACAATATAAACTTGGGTCTACATGCCTTTGTGCCATTTCAGACAAAACTAGCCATTCAAAATGTTGAAATTATTTCATGTGCTTTGTTAGCTGGGCAAATGGGATGTTAGGAAGCCCTTCAGAGGGCCTTCACCAGGGGTGGGCTGCTGGGGGTTCGCAGAGGTTTGGGAGAAGCTAAGATTCTGTGCAGCTTGGAGAACCCCCAAATCCCACTCCTGGCTGGCCTAATCTACCTCACCCTGCCCCTCCCAGGAGTCCCCACGCGGCCCATTTTGGATGCAGTAAGTGCAGGGTGTGCGCGGAGGCTCAGGGAAGGCGAAAAACGGGCCTGCCAGAAGTTCAGGAAGGCTGGAAATGGGCCTGTTTCTGGCCTCCAGAGGGCTCTGGAGCCTGGGGAGCCTGTTTTCACCCTCCTGGAGGCTCAAGGAAAGCCTCCAGAGCCTGGGGAGGGCAAAAATGTGGTGCAGGAGGCTGACTAGGCCACGCCCACCATGGCCACGCCCATCCAGCAACTGGGCAGAGAACTCCTTGCTAAAATTTTTGAAGCCTATCCCTGGCCTTCATTCATAGAAACAAGGAGCTTGGCCATTACTGACCAATTTCTTTCCCATGGACCTCAGTCAGTGAATTATGGCAATCATTGCAAATACATATAGGAGTTTCTTTTTTTGAAGGTGTCCCTTTCCTCCCCTCTTTCTAATCTCTCCTTTTTTTCCCAGGAACAAAGGCATGCAAGAATATAGTTCTTTGTTCTGCTGCCAAATGCTAGAGATTTATCATCATAATTAAAGGACCAAACTGCCAAATGAGAAGGGATAGAAGAAAGAAAAAAAGAAAACGAGAGAAAGCTTCGATACATTCAGATTGATTTCTTTATCTCATAGGAAAAGGCTCAGTTTACATTTCAAATGAGGAGGTGTGTTGGAGGGGGGAGGAAATTATATATTTTGAAAGTCCTGGGGCAGTAATTAAATGCAAAGCTCTGAATTGTTCCCCACCAAACACTCCTGAAAGTGACTTTTTAAATTTCTCAGTGTGTTGACACGATTTCAATTTTTCTCTTGCTTAGCAGGGCTGAAGCTATATCCTGTAGAAAGCAAGGTCTTGTTTAATCGTTGGATGAAATGCAGGAAAGTGTAGCCAGGAAGTGTTTCAAAATCTGAGCCAAGATGAATTTAGCAGAACAGACATCCTTGGTTGGGTTCCCAACAGGAAACCAGATAGCCTTAGGAAGGAAAAATATGATAGACACCTGAACTATCATTCAAGATTTGGGTGCATTAAACTCCTAGCTCTTAGTAGCGGAAGAGGCAAGCATGTTTTCCCTTGTCTTGGAAAGTTCATGTCCTGTCCTTGCACACATATGTTTTTGTCATCTGCTAGTGTGATTTCTCAAAATAGACCCATTAATAGGTCTACCAAGAATCTGCAGCTGGAGATAGAAAACTGGCTTATGTCAGATCAGCTTTTGGATCATCTAACACAGGGCTGTCAAACCGATGTCATCATGGCGGCGTCACATGATGTATCGGGACTTGTTTCCTCTTTGCTACACTGGGATGTGGTGGCTCAGTGGATAAGATGCTGAGCTTGTCGATCGAAAGGTCGGCAGTTCAGTGGTTTGAATCCCTAGTGCCGCGTAATGGGGTGTGCTCCCGTTACTTGTCCCAGCTTCAGTCAACCCAGCAGTTCGAAAGCACGTAAAAAATGCAAGTAGAAAAACAGGAACCACTTTTGGTGGGAAGGTAACAGTGTTCTGTGCGCCTTTGATGTTTAGTCATGCTGGCCACATGACCATGGAGACGCCTTGGGACAGCGCTGGCTCTTTGCTTTGAAACAGAGAAGAGCACCACCCCTTAGAGCCCAGAATGACTAGTACATATGTGCGAGGGGAACTTTTACCTTTACCTTACACAGGGCATGGATGTGGCCAGCCTGTGACACATCTGGCCCACAGGCTGGGAGTTTGACAGCCCTGATCTAAAACAACATTTTCAAGACATTTGAGCTGGTGAATTCACTTGGTTTTTGACAGGGCTATAAGTACATGGCAGTGTGAGGAAATGAGCATAGACCTGATGAAAACAAAACTTAGTTTAATTTAATTATAATTAAATATGAGTGATTATTTGCCATCAAGTTATTTTCTCAAACACCATCTATACCTAACTTTCAAGTCTTTTATGTGTTCTAATTGTGCATCCATTCTCACTGTACCAGAGTCCATCCATGTGCTGGTTCTCCTCTTTCCTTCTATCTTTTCTGGCAATATACCGTATTTTTTGGACTATAGGATGCACCGGCCTATAAGATGCACCTACATTTATAGGACGGAAACAAGAAAAAAATAGTTTTCGGGCTCCACACGGCCCGTTTTTGCCCAAAACAGGCCCATTTTAGCCAAAAACGCACCCATTTTTAGCCTGCAGAGTGCTTCTGAGGGCCAGGGAGGGCGAAAACATGGCATGCGGAAGGTTCAGGAGACCAAAAAGACCCATATTTTTATATTCTATAAGACTCACCTAAATGTTCACCCACTTTTGGGGTGGGGGAAAGGTGAGTCTTATATCCAAAAAAATGGTAATTTTCTCCAGAAAGCTGTATCTTCTCATAATGTGTCAAAAGTAGGATAATTTTATCCTGGTTATTTGGGCCTTGAGTGAGGGGTCTGCGTTGGTTTATTCAATGATCCATTGGTTTGTTTTCTTGGCACTTCACAGTATTCTCAGCAGTCTTCTCCACCACCAAAGTTCAAAAGTATCAATACTCTTCCATATCCTGCTTCTTCAATGTCCAACTTTTGCTACAGTGTCTCAGGGAATATGATGTCTTGCATGAGACTGATTTGATAGGAGACATCAGAATGTTTGAATATATTTTCCAAGGCATGAATGTCTTGGCAAGGAGTTCTACCTCTTAACAATGCATTTTAAATGTATGATTCCCTTCTATGTGCCTTTTCACACAATGTGCACATTTGTGTGGATTTTCCCTTCATCTACATATATTTAAAAATCATAAACCACATTTTAATGGTTTGAAAATTATGGTTTTTGGTAGACAAGTACATTCTCATTTACACTTAGATTTAGAAAACGCAAAATGGATAAAAATTCAGGCTGATGGAATTTCTAAAATACAAAGTGGGTAAAATGAATTTCTCTTCCATGCCTAGTTTCTTTATCCAAAGTTAAAGGTTAAGATAAAGGTTCCCCTTGCACATATGTGCTAGTTGTTCCCAATTTAGGGGCGGTGCTCATCTCCATTTCAAAGCTGAATCGCCAGTGCTGTCCGAAGACATCTCCGTGGTCATATGGCTGGCATGACTAAACACCAAAGGCACACGGAACACTCTTACTTTCCCACCAAAGGTGGCCCCTATTTTTCTACTTGCATTTTTTACGTGCATTCAAACTGCTAGGTTGGCAGAAGCTGGAACAAGTAATGGGAGCTCACTCCGTTACACGGCACTAGGGATTCGAACTGCTGAACTGCTAACCTTTCGATCACCAAGCTCAGCATCTTAGCCACTGAATCACCATGTCCCTTTTTATCCAAAGTTACCTTCCTTTTAAAATAGAATGAGAAATTATATTTGTGCATCTCTTTCTGGCTTGCTAAAAAAATATAAGCTTCTCAATGATTTCTATAATTATTTTCAATTTCTTTGTTTAAGCAACTTTGTAGGACCGTTGACTAACTCATATATTAATAGAGAGTAAATACACTAAATCTAGACCAAAAGAAAAAAAAGCACACATGGAATTTGCTTGTGATTTATAAAGATCCAGCAATTGTCCAGGTAGAGTCATTCTCAAGATCAAAATGTCACCTACCTTTATATATTCATCTTTGTTTCACTCCTTAATATCCTTCTGGTCCAATAGTGAAGCCACTGCCTCTATGACAGAAATGAAATTATCTGGTTTTGGGGTGATTTTCAAAATGACTTCAGTTGCTTCAAAATGTGGATATTAAAAAGTAGATGGAAGAAGAGCTGATAAGGGGCATATTATTTGAGACTGATCTCAGAGGTATGGCTTTCTTTAATTATGTGGGATGGTCTTTTAAGTTAGTTGATTCACTCAACACAGATTAAGTTGTTAAATGCAATTTTACTTTGGTTTTCATAACGTCCTACCAGGATTAATATTAAGGATAGTAAAATTTGCCGATCGCACCAAGGCAGGCTTCAATTTTTGCTGTTCTTCCTGCAGCTTCAGTATCATCTATGTGTGAATTTGGGAGAAGGAAGTGTAAGGGGTACAAGACAATACACATAAATGGCTCCTTTTCACTTTGTGGTTAGGTAAATTGACAGAGAGGCAAACATACAAAATGTTGATATTTGCCCAAGTAAATTAACCTGATGGTGAATTAATCTAACTTTATCAGTTTGTGCAATATAAAAGGTAAAGGTAAAGGTTCCCCTCGCACGTATGTGCTAGTCGTTCCCGACTCTAGGGGGTGGTGCTCATCTCCGTTTCAAGGCAGAAGAGCCAGCGCTGTCCGAAGACCTCTCCGTGGTCATGTGACCGGCATGACTAAACACCAAAGGCGCACGGAACGCTGTTACCTTCCCACCAAGGGTGGTCCCTATTTTTTCTACTTGCATTTTTTTTACGTGCTTTCGAACTGCTAGGGTGGCAGAAGCTGGGATAAGTAACGGGAACTCACTCCGTTACGTGGCACTAGGGATTCGAATCGCTGAACCGCTAACCTTTCGATCGACAAGCTCAGCATTTTAGCCTCTGAGCCACCGCGTTCCTTTGTGCAATATACTGAACCACTAAGTAACCTAGTTATGTAGGTTCAATCATCAGATCACCCACAAAACAACTAACACGCCAAGCTTAGTAAAGTCAAATGAATGCAGTCCTTAAGCGTTCAGTTCACTTGCTTAAGCATAAGTGTATATAATGGAGTATAATGTGTGTATCATGGGGGCAAAGATGAGTGGCTGGTTAAAGATGACTTCACTGCTGGGATGAGAACATGCTGGGATATTTTGTTGCTTGAATTCTCCTTACTGTGATGGAAAGTAGATTACCCTGTTGATAATTTTGCAAGCAGACTATGTTTATTTGAAAACGTCCAAGAAAGAAAGTAGTCATTTTGCATGGAGTTCATGTCAGAGGAAATGATTATGATACCTTGGGACGAATATTCTCCTCACTTTTCTTCCTTTGCCGAGTTTTGACTTCTTGTGTAATCTCTAACACCACTTTCTAGAAGAAGGGCTTCAGATTCATATTTTTTCATGAATTACTACAATATTGAGTATGACCTTTTGGAGTACTTTTTAATATAGCTATAACCTACAACCAGTATCTGGAACTGGTTTCATCTTTATTAGTTTTGCCTTAAACATGCCATCTCGATTTCAGTTTCACTCAGGGTCTAAGATCTCAAGTGAGACTATTTCCCCTCCCCCCCACAATATATATATATATTTAAAAAATCCCTTCTGCTTATGAAATAGGCCTGCTACTAAGTCCAGAGGCCCTGATATTTTCTTCTTGCAATGGGTTTCATAGCAAAAATCTCCCCCGTCTTATATAAGACTCAAATCCAGTCCAGACATTTGGTAGGACGCATTCTATATGCATTACACGCCTTCGGAGGTGCTTAATAGACTAATTATGTTGGTTATATTATTCTTGTAAACAAATAGAGATATTCATTTCCCCCCCACTGGACAGCAATGGGATTCATATATTCAGTTCTAAACTGAAAAGCTCTGGTTTCTTGTCAAACTGCTCATTAAACTTATTCTAAGCAGAGATGGATTTATTGACCTACTGTAATCTTGGGGTAACATTGGATGGAGTGGAAGACTAAAAAGAAAGGCACAGGCCCAGAGTTATTCAAACAATAGTATGTTCCTATAAATGAATCAATTTTTCATTTGCATGGAAAGACCCAGAATCATAGAATCAAAGGATAGGAAGGACCTTAGCGTCTTCTACTCCAACTTCCTACCCTAGGCATCTTTGACAAATGGTTGTCCAATATTTTCTTGAAAACACCCAGTAATGGATACACACAGCTCATAGAATTATAAAATCATAGGACAGAAATAACAGAGTTGGAAGGGACCTTGGAGGTCTTCTAGTCCCACCCCCTGCTTAGGTGGGAAACCCTACACCACTTCAGACAAATGGTTATCCAATCTCTTCTTAGAAACTTCCAGTTTTGGGGCATTTACAACTTCCGAAGCCAAGTTGTTCCACTGATTAATTGTTTTAAGTGTCAGGAAATTTCTCCTTAGTTCTAAGTTGCTTCTCTCCTTGATTAGTTTCCACCCATTGCTTCTTGTCCTGTCCTCAGGGGCTTTGGAGAATAGCTTGATTCCCTCTTCTTTGTGGCAGCCCCTGAGATATTGGAAGACTGCTATCATGTCTCCCCTAGTCCTTCTTTTCATCAGACTAGACACAGCCAGTTCCAGCAACTGTTCTTTATATGCTTTAGCCTCCAGTCCCCTGATCATCTTTGTTAGCTCTTCTCTCAGAAGTCTTCTAGACCAGTAGTCACCAACTGGTGGCCTATGAGAAAATGTTGGTGGTCCGCAGAAAAATTATTTGCATTTTTTTTACTGCACTAAATACTATTTATCTTTTTTTTAAAAAAATCATATTAGTGATCTGCAGGATTTAAAATTATGACTTTAGTGGTCCCTGAGGTCCAAAAGGTTGGTGACCCCTCTTCTAGACCAACCTCCTGCCAAACCCCAGAAGGCAAGTTGTTCCCACTGCTTAATAGTTCTCACTGTCAAAAAGTTCCTCCTTGTTTCCAGGCTGGAGTTTCTTCTGATGAGCTCAGAATTAAAAGGGGGAAAGAGGGGGAAAGGGATACATTTTATTCATTTATTCAATTGATAATTCCAAAGACATGAATGAGACCTCAGGATAAAAGGAGGGAGCCAAGACCAAGAGACTGCAGGTGATGGTCACTCAGGACAAACAACCTTCAGATCAGAATTTGACAAACACTATCCAAATCTGCCAGAAAAGTAAGGCAACTAGCTGACCGCAGCATTTTCACTGCAGCAGTTTTATCTCAAGCTGGGTGACTTCATCCAAGTTGTTTGTACTCACACAGAATCTTATTACTCCTGGTTCTGCTGCAGGACAGCAACACAAAGGAAGGTTACAGGCAGATTCTCTCTGACTGAGAAATTGGTAGATTTTTATCTTAACAGAAAGAGAAGCAAAGAAGCCGGAAACAAGTGCAGCTGGATGAGCGAAAGAGGAGAAATCAATACCGAATAGAATAGCTGACAATGTCATCTGGACAGAACCTCTGGGAGGACTGATCTTTAAATTGCTCATCATTATCAAGATGTTTGTATTTTTAATCACCATGGCTTAGCCTCTGCTTCAGATGGGCTTCCGCTACAGTTTCTTAAGTCTCTTTTTCACTACCTCTAGAAAGAAGCAAGGCAATCCATGTCTGCTCCCACTATTGTGCCTTGCTGTACAGGGAAGGGGTATTTTTATTTTTATTTTTATTTTTGGCTTTTAAAAATGGGTGGGCGGATTCCTGTCCCTGCTGTCCTAACAATGAGTGGCAGCTTTTTGTTCAGATCCATTTTTTTACTAGGGTAACTTAACTCTTGGAATAGAAAAACTAGTAACAACTTGCTGCATTTAGGAATGCCCCAGCTGATTTTGGTGACTAGTAAGCAAAATGGAGGGGACGCAGTGGCTCAGTGGCTAAGACGCTGAGCTTGTCGATCAAAAGGTCGGCGGTTCGGCGGTTCGAATCCCTAGTGCCGCGTAACAGGGTGAGTTCCCCTTACTTGTCCCAGCTTCTGCCAACCTAGCAGTTCGAAAGCACATAAAAATGCAAGTAGAAAAATAGGGACCACCTTTGGTGAGAAGGTAACAGCATTCTGTGTGCCTTTGGTGTTTAATCATGCCGGCCACATGACTACGTAGACGTCTTCGGACAGCCCTAGCTCCTCGGCATAGAAACAGAGATGAGCACTGCCTCCTAGACTAGGGAACGACTAGCACATATGTGCAAGGGGAACCTTTACCTTTACCTTTTAAGCAAAATGTACTGTGTACTATGTACTGTGATGTTCAGAACTGAAGAAGCTTCTTTGATGAGAAGCAAAATGCTTTCAAAGAAAAAATCAACTGCAGTTGCCTTTTTTTTGGGGAAAAAAACCCTTTGGGACAACCATGACCTGGATGATTGAGACTCTCCATAGACATTTGTTGCTTTGAATGCAGCTTGGATATACCAAGTATTGTTTTACATATGCGAAAGGGATAACGATGCAAAACAATCCCATTAAAGTAAAAAGAAATGGTCAGTCCCCCCAAAACTGATTCCAGGACAGAAAAACATGGCACATGAACCATTTGTTCACCCGACAAAAATATTTTTGGCCCCATTTCACATGAGACTTGGACTGATGAAAAAATTTGTGAAGAAGGAAGGTGAAGTTTTTCATTATTTGAGATAGTTGTTTCCAAGACTGGTGTTGGATGTTTAATCTAAACTGATGTTTAGATTAAGGAAGGCATTTTTTGAGTTCATAGATCAAATACCCCATCAATGAAAAGCAGATCAAGGATCTGTTAATGGGGCTAGAAAAAAGATCACCTGGAAAGCATTCAAGTTTTTTGTTGAGATTTTCTTGGCAACTATGGAGATTCTCAGTCATCCAGGTCATGGCTGTCCCAAAGGTGCTTTTTCAAAAGGCAACTGGATTTTATTTTTCTTTGAAGATTTTTCACTTCTCATCCTCATTCTCAGGTTCTGATAGACCTGAAGAAGCTTCTTGCATGAGAAGCAAAAACTATTCAAGGAAAAACAAAGTCCAGTTGATTTTTGAAAAAGCAATAGCACTTAGACTTATATACAGTGGTGGGATTCAGCCAGTTCGCACCTATTTGGGAGAACGGGTTGTTAACTTTCTAAGCAGTTAGGAGAACCAGGTGTTGGGAAGAAATCTTATTTTTCCCCCCCACTTTACAGGGCTAATCCTGTAAGGAAGGCAGGAAGGAAATATTCTGGTGTTATTTCTAGCCTATTCTTTATTGCCCTGCTTACAGAAACTGCCTCTCTGGTTTAACCCTTATTACGTTGTAATAAGCGCCCATCAACATGAGTGATGTTGAGTTGGCCACACCCACACAGTCACATGACCACCGAGCCACACCTACCCAGCTGGTCATTAGGGCAGAGAACCGGTTGTTAAATTATTTGAATCCCATCTCTGCTTATATACCTCATGCCAGTGCTTTCCAGCCCTCTCTAAGCGGTTTACAGAGTCATTTTGCCTCCCAACAAACAATTTGGGTCCTCGTTTTACCCACCTTGGAAGGATGGAAAGGTGAGTCAACCTTGAGCCTGGTGAGATTTGAACTGCCAAATTGCAGTCAGCCGGCAGTCAGCAGAAGTAGCCTGCAGTACTGCCCTCTAACTGCACCTTGGGATTAGCAACAACCAGAAAGCACCTTGGGATTTGCAACAGAGCACGAAACTGTATTTAGTTGACAAACTTCTTACAGCATTCAAGACCATGAAATGCAACATGTCACTGAAGATTCATTTTCTGCATTCACATTTGGACTTCTAGGTGCAATCAGCGACAAACATGGTGAAAGATTTAACCAGAACTTTGCCACAATGGAAAAATGGTAACTGAAATCCATCAAAGCTGGTTGACGACACTGCAGCGAGATGCATCAGATACTGGGTACCAATGAAAATCACCAACAAAACACTTTGGGCCCTCGAGCAACATGTCTGCACCATTGTGCAATAAATACACCATAGTCATTGAAAGTCACTTTCATATTTCTCAAGATTCCTGCAGTCATTCTGAAAGTACATTTGTGTTCAGTATGAAGAGGTCTATCATAATCACCAAAGGTTTTTCAGGAAGCAAAAGTTTGAAAAAAAATGTCGCCCAGTATTATTTCATAGTAGCAGTTTGAACTCAGTTCCAGAAAAGTGCCTTATAGTTTCAGGGATTGTAAACGTAATATTTGTCTACAGGTTTTTAAGACAGCCGTGTCTTTCTTTTCTTTTCTTTTCTTTTCTTTTCTTTTCTTTTCTTTTCTTTTCTTTTCTTTTCTTTTCTTTTTGGACTCACACAGCTCTTCTCTGCAACAGCCACATGATTAGCAAAAGATACTGTAAGGACTTGCCCCAGCTGATCCCTCAGGAAAGCAAAACTCTGGACTCCATTAAGTTGAATCAAAAGAACTTTTACTTGGAAAAAGTGGTTGCAGTAAAGTCAGATGGAATCTGAAAAACCTGTGCTAAGCCCAAATAAATTCTTCTGTTTCCCCAAACCCAACACACACACACCCAACCAGTCCATTTGCAGCCCATATGGTGCTGCAAGGTTGTTTTGAGAATGCTGAGGTGCTAGGTAGATAACAGTTCACTTTCAGGGCACGGCAGCCTTGGAACCAGGCTGGAGGGAGCCCACTTGCTAATTCCCAAGCAGTTACAGCAAAAGCAAAAGCATATGGAAAAATGCTAGCAAGCCTTCCTCCCCCCACCCGCCACTCTTCCAACAGAATGGCAGAACACGATAGAGGATCTGACAGACACAGCCATGACAGAGTCACAGAATAGAATAGAATAGAATAGAATAGAATAGAATAGAATAGAATAGAATAGAATAGAATTCTTTATTGGCCAAGTGTGATTGGACACACAAGGAATTTGTCTTTGGCGCATACGCTCTCAGCGTACATAAAAGAAAAGATACATTCATCAAGAATCATAAGGTACAACACTTAATGATAGTCATAGGGAAACAATCAGTATAAATCGTGAGGATACCAGCAACAAGGTTACAGTCATACAGTCATAAGTGGGAGGAGATGGGTGATGGGAACGATGAGAAGGTTAATAGTGATGCAGACTTAGTAACTAGTTTGACAGTGTTGAGGGAATTATTTGTTTAGCAGAGTGATGGCGTTCGGGAAAAAAACTGTTCTTGTGTCTATCGTTCTGGTGTACAGTGCTCTATAGCGTCGTTTTGAGGCACGTGCTGTTTGCATTTGACTGCATTATCTATTTTAAATCTCATCCATATTTTTCTTAAATCCATTTCCCTACATTCAGACTCCCTCAAAACAGTGAATTACTGGCATGAGTATCTTCACTGAGGACATTCATCAATAAATAGAACCCTCTGTAGATGGGAGCCTCTGTAAAATATTACTTTCTGAGCCACCAAATATGCAATTTTTCTCCTAACCATGAAAAACATGGCGGTGAATTCTTAGCAAGAAATAACAACGGCTTCAGATGAAATAAACTGGGAGTTGAAACCCAATTTATTTCAATGGCGTTCACTCAAGAGATGTTCCAGATGATTTGTGCCTTTAATGGTGTGGAAGTGAGAAATATCCAGTTATCAGAAGCTTATATTTATTTTCATTTGTTGACTATCTGTCTCATTAGTATGGAAATGTAAACCACATACAATCTGCTTGGTTTTTTTTTAAAAAAAAGTTTGCTAAAAAGTAAGTGGGTTCTTCCATTGGTGGAACAGCAATACTTTTTAATTTTGTCGTAATAGCTTTTTGCTGTTTTAAACATCTAAAAAACTTATGGTGTCAGCCACAGAGAAGGTGTACTTTATTCAGAAGTAATTAGAATGCTGAGGTACTCGTTGTATTGCAGATTTGCTGTCTGCCAGCTTTGTGGCTCTTAAAATAGAAAATACATTATAGATCAACTTGGGATCTGTAAGTTAGGGTAGAACTGAGAGAAATGCAGATAAAATAACTGTATCAGTTACCTGCGGGGGGAGTGAGAACAGTTGCTGGAGAGATATGTCAAATAAAAGATTATATTCTAATTTCCCCTTCTCAGACCTGGGCACAGTGCCCTTTTGAAATTGTCCATCATATTTGTAGATGGACAAACTGGGTGAATGATTTCTTTAAATTACTCCAGAGCAGGGTTCCTTGACCTGGGTCGCTTTAAGATGTGCGAACTTGAACTCTGAGAATTCTGAGAATTGAAGTCCATACATCTTAAAGTGGCTAAGGTTGAGAAACACTTGTTCCAGAGGAAGAAATTCTCCAACAATATTTAGCAAGTACATGATCCTAGTTTTAAGAAACCTGAATTCTTTTGTTTCTATTTACAAGGAAATTGGCAAATTTTGATATGCTCTTCTCGAAAGCACAAGCACAATTCTCACTCGTCACTGTCCTCTTCATTTCTGGGGGACGATTTTTTGGGGATCTTGAAGAAACTTGATTTTTCTGAATTACCACATGAAATTATCTGCTGTATATATTTCTGCTATACTGTATGAATGGATCAGAATGTCTGTTCATCAGCTTCACACATCTCCAACTGTTGCAATTAATTTCTGAAATATACAATATCCCTATATTTGAATACACGCTTTGGAAAAGATAGGTTAAGATGAAATAAACTGGGAGTTGAAACCCAATTTATTTCAATGGCGTTCACTCAAGAGATGTTCCAGATGATTTGTGCCTTTAATGGTGTGGAAGTGAGAAATATCCAGTTATCAGAAGCTTGTATTTATTTTCATTTGTTGACTATCTGTCTCATTAGTATGGAAATGTAAACCACATACAATCTGCTTGTTTTTTTTTTTTAAAGTTTGCTAAAAAGTAAGTGGGTTCTTCCATTGGTGGAACAGCAATACTTTTTAATTTTGTCGTAATAGCTTTTTGCTGTTTTAAACATCTAAAAAACTTATGGTGTCAGCCACAGAGAAGGTGTACTTTGTTCAGAAGTAATTAGAATGCTGAGGTACTCGTTGTATTGCAGATTTGCTGTCTACCAGCTTTGTGGCTCTTAAAATAGAAAATACATTATAGATCAACTTGGGATCTGTAAGTTAGGGTAGAACTGAGAGAAATGCAGATAAAATAACTGTATCAGTATCATAATGTACCTGCGGGGGGAGTGAGAACAGTTGCTGGAGAGATATGTCAAATAAAAGATTATATTCTAATTTCCCCTTCTCAGACCTGGGCACAGTGCCCTTTTGAAATTGTCCATCATATTTGTAGATAGACAAACTGGGTGAATGATTTCTTTAAATTACTCCAGAGCAGGGTTCCTTGACCTGGGCCGCTTTAAGATGTGCGAACTTGAACTCTGAGAATTCTGAGAATTGAAGTCCATACATCTTAAAGTGGCTAAGGTTGAGAAACACTTGTTCCAGAGGAAGAAATTCTCCAACAATATTTAGCAAGTACATGATCCCAGTTTTAAGAAACCTGAATTCTTTTGTTTCTATTTACAAGGAAATTGGCAAATTTTGATATGCTCTTCTCGAAAGCACAAGCACAATTCTCACTCGTCACTGTCCTCTTCATTTCTGGGGGACGATTTTTTTGGGGATCTTGAAGAAACTTGATTTTTCTGAATTACCACATGAAATTATCTGCTGTATATATTTCTGCTATACTGTATGAATGGATCAGAATGTCTGTTCATCAGCTTCACACATCTCCAACTGTTGCAATTAATTTCTGAAATATACAATATCCCTATATTTGAATACACGCTTTGGAAAAGATAGGTTAAGATGAAATAAACTGGAGTTGAAACCCAATTTATTTCAATGGCGTTCACTCAAGAGATGTTCCAGATGATTTGTGCCTTTAATGGTGTGGAAGTGAGAAATATCCAGTTATCAGAAGCTTGTATTTATTTTCATTTGTTGACTATCTGTCTCATTAGTATGGAAATGTAAACCACATACAATCTGCTTGGTTTTTTTTAAAAAGTTTGCTAAAAAGTAAGTGGGTTCTTCCATTGGTGGAACAGCAATGCTTTTTAATTTTGTCGTAATAGCTTTTTGCTGTTTTAAACATCTAAAAAACTTATGGTGTCAGCCACAGAGAAGGTGTACTTTATTCAGAAGTAATTACAATCCCCAGGGACTTCCGCTTGGCGCCACCTTTCTCGCTGGGTGCTAATTTATGGCACTCCGCACTGGATATTGTAAAAGCCGATGTAAATAGCTACGAACAGCTGTTCCTGACTTAATTTTCCCTCTCTGGTTGAGAGAGCAGGGAAAGAGCAGGGGAGAGTGGTAGATTCCCTAGGGCTTTGTTTTGTTATGCAAAGTCCCGAAGGTCGAATCCCATTGAATTCCTCCTATCTCCAGTATCCAGCGCGTCTCCTGCAAAAGCAGGAAAAGAGGAAGGTGTCCAAGTTCTGCTAACAATTGATTTCTTTTGTGGATTTTGGACATAAGGAACTATTAGGTAATATTGTGACTGACTTTTCAAAAGGAGTAATGAAGGAAAGACAGAGACTAATGCATCAAAAAAAATGGCAAGAGACAAAAGCATTATCTTTGAAACGAGGTTGTTTTGAATTATTAACAGACAAAAATATTACTGTCCCTGAAAGACAATATGTGAGGAAGATCTGGAAGAAATGGGTTGATTATATGTTTTATATCTATCATAAAAGACTAGGTATTTGGATTTATACTGGATTTTGACGAGGAAGGACTAAATTTGAATAGCTACTGTAATTCTTGGTATTGAAATTTTATAATGTGTTGTATTGTATTTTGAATAGAATATTTTTGAAAGAGTTTATGTAAGAAAGTCCTGGTGGAAAAATTATATGGTTATAGAAGCTATAAGGAGATATTCTTTGAATTGGAATGTTATGGTATGTAAATGGATGCAGTTATGCATAAGATGTGAGTAAGATTTTTTGATTGTAAAATGCAATAAAAATATTTTGGGGATCTTGAAGAAACTTGATTTTTCTGAATTACCACATGAAATTATCTGCTGTATATATTTCTGCTATACTGTATGAATGGATCAGAATGTCTGTTCATCAGCTTCACACATCTCCAACTGTTGCAATTAATTTCTGAAATATACAATATCCCTATATTTGAATACACGCTTTGGAAAAGATAGGTTAAGATGGGGAAATACGACAAAAGAATAATATATATCATTTTACATATGATATATATGCAGCAAGGATAGCTTTCACGCAATGCTGGAGAAATACAAATATACGTTCTGAAGGTTGAGTAATCAAAAAGATGTGCAGAAATGAATAAACTGACAATTGAAATGGAAAGACAAATATATTCAGACTATTACGCAATATGGGACAAGTGGTATGACTGGACTGAGAACAGAAAAATGGGAAAGAAATAGACAAAACAGAAGTAGAATTAAAATGTATGGTAAAATGTATAAAATGTATTTTGAATAGAATATTTTGAAAGAGTTTATGTAAGAAAGACCTGGGGAAAATTATATGGTTATAGAAGCTATAAGGAGATATTCTTTGAATTGGAATGTTATGGTATGTAAATGGATGAAGTTATGCATAAGATGTGAGTAAGATTTTTTTGATTGTAAAAATGCAATAAAAATATTTTGGGGGAAAAATAAGATTGTAAATTATTGTGAAAATAGAAGAGAATAGAATTCTGAGAATTGAAGTCCATACATCTTAAAGTGGCTAAGGTTGAAAACACTTGTTCCAGAGGAAGAAATTCTCCAACAATATTTAGCAAGTACATGATCCCAGTTTTAAGAAACCTGAATTCTTTTGTTTCTATTTACAAGGAAATTGGCAAATTTTGATATGCTCTTCTCGAAAGCACAAGCACAATTCTCACTCGTCACTGTCCTCTTCATTTCTGGGGGACGATTTTTTTGGGGATCTTGAAGAAACTTGATTTTTCTGAATTACCACATGAAATTATCTGCTGTATATATTTCTGCTATACTGTATGAATGGATCAGAATGTCTGTTCATCAGCTTCACACATCTCCAACTGTTGCAATTAATTTCTGAAATATACAATATCCCTATATTTGAATACACGCTTTGGAAAAGATAGGTTAAGATGGGGAAATACGACAAAAGAATAATATATATCATTTTACATATGATATATATGCAGCAAGGATAGCTTTCACGCAATGCTGGAGAAATACAAATATACGTTCTGAAGGTTGAGTAATCAAAAAGATGTGCAGAAATGAATAAACTGACAATTGAAATGGAAGGACAAATATATTCAGACTATTACGCAATATGGGAGAAGTGGTATGACTGGACTGAGAACAGAAAAATGGGAAAGAAATAGACAAAACAGAAGTAGAATTAAAATGTATGGTAAAAATGTATAAAATGTATTTGAATTGGAATGTTATGGTATGTAAATGGATGCAGTTATGCATAAGATGTGAGTAAGATTTTTTTGATTGTAAAAATGCAATAAAAATATTTTTGGGGAAAAATAAGATTGTAAATTATTGTGAAAATAGAAGAGAATAGAATTCTGGCAATAGAGAAATAGCACAAACTGAAGATACGCAGTTTTACCTCCCTGTGAATATTATATTTGAAAATAACATTCTGGGAATAGACAGTGGGTCCCTCTGGAATCAATACAATCCCCCAGGGACTTCCGCTTGGCGCCACCTTTCTCGCTGGGTGCTAATTTATGGCACTCCGCACTGGATATTGTAAAAGCCGGTGTAAATAGCTACGAACAGCTGTTCCCGACTTAATTTTCCCTCTCTGGTTGAGAGAGCAGGGGAAAGAGCAGGGGGGAGAGTGGTAGATTCCCCTAGGGGCTTTGTTTTTGTTATGCAAAGTCCCGAAAGGTCGAATCCCATTGAATTCCTCCTATCTCCAGTATCCAGCGCGTCTCCTGCAAAAGCAGGAAAAGAGGAAGGTGTCCAAGTTCTGCTAACAATTGATTTCTTTTTGTGGATTTCTATAAGCAGACGGAAGAAGCATGAGTGAACAATTACTGGTTTGCAAGTATTGTTGATTTCCTGACTTCCTCCTTTTTTTAAAGAGAGAAAAAAAATTTTTTCCTTCTCTTAAAATGGCGTTTGAGACTAACTGCAAATAGACCGATAGCCTTGCTGCGAAATCGAAACTGAATGGAGACTTCATCTTATTGTGTTGGATTATATTACGTTGTTTAAGTATTTCATAAGGGGATTTTCAGCAAGAACTTTGTCATGAAGATTCTTTCAGAAGAATGGATTCGTAACTTTATACAGGATTACACAGAAATAATGTATTTAATTATTCAAAAATACGAACTGAAAAAAAATGGGGACTTTTTGGATCAAGGCTTGGAGGAAATTAACCAGTGTGATCAGGACTTAAATGCAATGGAGGAGATACAAACAAAAGTGGATAAATATGAAGATATGATCGTGAATAAACAAGTTGATGTAAAGAAGTTTCCTTTAAATAGTTTGGATGAAATGTCAGAATTTGTGTTACAGGAGGCTGTCTCGAACTGATAAAAAATGGGGACTTTTTGGATCAAGGCTTGGAGGAAATTAACCAGTGTGATCAGGACTTAAATGCAATGGAGGAGATACAAACAAAAGTGGATAAATATGAAGATATGATCGTGAATAAACAAGTTGATGTAAAGAAGTTTAAATAAATTATTTCACTCTTATGACAAAGCCAAAAATGTCATTTCTTTTGAAATTGTCCATCATATTTGTAGATGGACAAACTGGGTGAATGATTTCTTTAAATTACTCCAGAGCAGGGTTCCTTGACCTGGGCCGCTTTAAGATGTGCGAACTTGAACTCTGAGAATTCTGAGAATTGAAGTCCATACATCTTAAAGTGGCTAAGGTTGAAAACACTTGTTCCAGAGGAAGAAATTCTCCAACAATATTTAGCAAGTACATGATCCCAGTTTTAAGAAACCTGAATTCTTTTGTTTCTATTTACAAGGAAATTGGCAAATTTTGATATGCTCTTCTCAAAGCACAAGCACAATTCTCACTCGTCACTGTCCTCTTCATTTCTGGGGACGATTTTTGGGGAAAATTATATGGTTATAGAAGCTATAAGGAGATATTCTTTGAATTGGAATGTTATGGTATGTAAATGGATGCAGTTATGCATAAGATGTGAGTAAGATTTTTTGATTGTAAAATGCAATAAAAATATTTTGGGGAAAAATAAGATTGTAAATTATTGTGAAAATAGAAGAGAATAGAATTCTGAGAATTGAAGTCCATACATCTTAAAGTGGCTAAGGTTGAGAAACACTTGTTCCAGAGGAAGAAATTCTCCAACAATATTTAGCAAGTACATGATCCCAGTTTTAAGAAACCTGAATTCTTTTGTTTCTATTTACAAGGAAATTGGCAAATTTTGATATGCTCTTCTCGAAAGCACAAGCACAATTCTCACTCGTCACTGTCCTCTTCATTTCTGGGGGACGATTTTTTGGGGATCTTGAAGAAACTTGATTTTTCTGAATTACCACATGAAATTATCTGCTGTATATATTTCTGCTATACTGTATGAATGGATCAGAATGTCTGTTCATCAGCTTCACACATCTCCAACTGTTGCAATTAATTTCTGAAATATACAATATCCCTATATTTGAATACACGCTTTGGAAAAGATAGGTTAAGATGGGGAAATACGACAAAAGAATAATAAAAATAAGAGAAGATATCTTAATGGCTTTTCAAGGTTTGGCAAAAGACTGGAGGTGGTGGAGGAGGAGGTGCAAGAAATTGTTCAGTCAAATCAACAAATAGAAAATAGAATGGGGAATGCAAATCAAATTGGAGGAAATTAACCAGTGTGATCAGGACTTAAATGCAATGGAGGAGATACAAACAAAAGTGGATAAATATGAAGATATGATCGTGAATAAACAAGTTGATGTAAAGAAGTTTCCTTTAAATAGTTTGGATGAAATGTCAGAATTTGTGTTACAGGAGGCTGTCTCCCGAACTGAAAAAATTTACAGGCTTAATGCTTTTCAAGAATTCTCTCTTTGGACTGATGGAATATATGGTAGTAATTTGTGGATTTTTGGACATAAGGAACTATTAGGTAATATTGTGACTGACTTTTCAAAAGGAGTAATGAAGGAAAGACAGAGACTAATGCATCAAAAAAAATGGCAAGAGACAAAAGCATTATCTTTGAAACGAGGTTGTTTTGAATTATTAACAGACAAAAATATTACTGTCCCTGAAAGACAATATGTGAGGAAGATCTGGAAGAAATGGGTTGATTATATGTTTTATATCTATCATAAAAGACTAGGTATTTGGATTTATACTGGATTTTGACGAGGAAGGACTAAATTTGAATAGCTACTGTAATTCTTGGTATTGAAATTTTATAATGTGTTGTATTGTATTTTGAATAGAATATTTTTGAAAGAGTTTATGTAAGAAAGACCTGGGGAAAAAATTATATGGTTATAGAAGCTATAAGGGAGATATTCTTTGAATTGGATTGGATTTTTATGCTTTAGTTGGTTTTAAATACTTTAGGATTAATTTCTTTTATTGATTTACATATTTTGTTACTGTTAATTGTTAATTTTTTTATTTTTTTTTCTCTTGAAGGATTTTGGTTATGTTAGGAGGAAGTCAGAGCTAGAGAGGGAAAATTGGTATAATAGTTTTGGGGGAAAATTTTCTTAGCATATGTTTGTTTTATTTTTAACTATACCTTGTGCTTCATCCGGGAAGTCAGGGGGGAGGGGGGAGGGATTATTGAAGGGAGGGGGGTTGGGGGGGAAAGGGGGGGGAATTTTTTTTGTAAAACGTTTTGAATAATAATAATAAAAAAATACAATCCCCCAGGGTTACCGCTCGGATTTCAGCTATAGATATGGTTGCACAGCCTTTAAAGATTAGTCTTGTCTGTCATCAATAGTCATCAACTACATAAACACAGAAATTTCTAAATAAGACCTTTTTTACTAAGCATTTTGAAGCATTGTCTATGCAAATTCTCAGTCATCCAGGTCATGGTTGTCCCAAAGGTGCTTTTTCAAGAGGCAACTGGACTTTCTTTGTTTTTCCTTGAAGACGTTTCACTTGTCATCCGATGCTTCTTCAGTTCAGAAATTCAAGAAAAAAACAAATTTCAGTTGCCTTTTGAAAAAAGCATCTTGGGACAACCATGATCTGGATGACTGAGAATCCCCATAGATGATAAGCAGCTTCCTAAAGTTCTTAAGAAACAAAGGTGAACCAAATATCTCTTCGAAAGATGCCAAACACCAGCTTAGACAGGATGATTCTGCCCCCCCCCCCAGTTCCCAGAGCTCTCAAACCTGCTGGGGACTGCTATTTTACAATCTCTATGTAGGGCAAACCTGTGGGCAATCTTTGCCCTCTCCTTGATCCAGATATGAATTCTGATCCATTCTATTTATTTATTTATTTTGTCAAGCATGTGTAAGATAACAGATATAAGTATAAACTTGATTTTGAATACATGAAATGGATATGAATAAATGGGGACATTAGGACAGGGACGGTAGGCATGTTGGTGTGCTTATGCATGCTCCTTATTTATTTATTTATTTTATTTATTATTTATTATTTATTTATTTATTCATACTTTTATACCGCCCTATCTCCCTAGGGACTCAGGGCAGTGTACAGCCATATAAAAAAATACATAAATATACAAAGTAAAACATTCATCTAAAAAACTTATTATATAGGCCAAAATTTAAAATAGACATATAAACAATAAAACCCAATTTAAAACCAAAACTAAAATTTAGACATTTAAAATTTTTAAAAATCTAGTCCAGTCCTGTGCAAATGAATAGATGTGTCTTGAGCTCGCGGCAGAAGGTCCGAAGGTCAGGAAGTTAACGAAGTCCTGGGGGAAGCTCATTCCAGAGGGTGGGAGCCCCCACAGAAAAGGCCCTTCCCCTGGGCGTCGCCAGTCGGCACTGCCTGGCCGACGGCACCCTGAGGAGTCCCTCCCTGTGAGAGCGCACGGGCCGGTGGGAGGCATTCGGTGGCAGTAGACGGTCCCGTAAGTAACCCGGACCTATGCCATGGAGCGCTTTGAAGATCATTACCAAAACCTTGAAGCGCACCCAGAAAACCACAGGCAGCCAGTGCAGTCTGCGCAGGAGGGGTATTACATGGGAGCCACGAGGGGCTCCCTCTATCACCCGCCATCTGCATTCTGAACTACCTGGAGTCTCCGGGTGCTCCTCAAGGGGAGCCTCATGTAGAGAGAATTGCAGTAGTCCAGGCGAGAGGTAACGAGAGCATGAGTGACCGTGCATAAGGCATCCCGGTCCAGAAAGGGACGCAACTGGCGAACCAGGCAGACCTGGTGAAAGGCTCTCCTGGAGACGGCCGTCAAGTGGTCTTCAAAAGACAGCCGTCCATCCAGGAGAACGCCCAAGTTGCGTACCCTCTCCATTGGGGCCAATGACTCGCCCCCAACAGTCAGCCGAGGCTGCAGCTGACTGTACCGGGATGCCGGCATCCACAGCCACTCCGTCTTGGAGGGATTGAGCTTGAGCCTGTTTCTCCCCATCCAGACCCGTACGGCTTCCAGACACCGGGACAACACCTCGATAGCTTCATTGGGGTGGTCCGATGTGGAAAAGTAAAGCTGAGTGTCATCAGTGTACAGCTGGTACCTCACACCGAAACCACTGATGATCTCACCCAGCGGTTTCATATAGATGTTGAACAAGAGGGGCGAGAAAATTGACCCCTGAGGCACCCCACAAGTGAGGCGTCTCGGGGCCGATCTCTGCCCCCCCATCACAGACCCCTTAGGAATGGGGTGAGGTCGACAGTAGACAGTCTAAGTTTAAAGTTTTGGGGGTTTGGGGAAGAAACCACAGAGTCAGGTAGAACATTCCAGGCATTGACTACTCTGTTGCTGAAGTCATATTTTCTGCAATCAAGTTTAGAGTGGTTTACCTTAAGTTTGTATCTATTGTGTGCTTGAGTATTGTTGTGGTTGAAGCTGAAGTAGTCACTGACAGGTAGAACATTGTAGCAGTTAATTTTATGTACAATGCTTAGGTCAGACAGAAGGCAGCATAGTTCTAAGTTGTCTAAACCCAAAATTTCAAGCCTGGTGGCATAAGGTATTCTGTTGCGAGCAGAGGAGTAGAGGACTCTTCTTGTGAAATATCTCTAGACTTGCTCAATTGTATTAATGTCCGATATGCAGCGTGGGTTCCAGACAGATGAGCTGTATTCAAGAATTGGTCTAGCAAATGTTTTGTATGCTCTAGTTAGCTATACAATATTACAGAGAAAAAGCTACGCAAGATTAGATTAACAACTCTTAATGCCTTTTTGGCGATGTTGTTACAGTGGGCTCTGGCAGTTAGATCATTAGAGATGAGTACTCCAAGGTCCTTGACAGAGTGATCCAATGTTGATGCCGAACCGTTTCCACCATGATTGTCTGCTTTGCAAAAAGCATAGCTTTGTTCAGTCCACCATTGCTGTTCCTAGAAGTCTCCATTCTAATCACAAACCAGGAAACTTGCTTCCTCCATGTACT
Source organism: Ahaetulla prasina (assembly GCF_028640845.1). Lineage (NCBI taxonomy): Eukaryota > Metazoa > Chordata > Lepidosauria > Squamata > Colubridae > Ahaetulla > Ahaetulla prasina. The sequence continues at coordinate 212,274,365 of NC_080541.1, forward strand.
TACTAATACACATGCAAACACCACACACAGTTACAATAATAGCAGGTGAAAGCAGACATTTTTCCACAGAGTCACAACATACTACTTAATTACAAAGAAGAAAGTACAGGTGCTTCCTATGGTCACTGTTGCTAAGGGTTGGAAAAAAGTCAAGAAATCATTCTCTTCCTGCTTTTTCCGACTTACAGAAACAGCAGGCATGCATGCTGTGTTTTAGAAATAAAAAGGCATTGCTTAATTTTCCCCACACTGTATTTTTCTCCTTCACATAGTGGTAGCAGCGAGAATGATTATCCTTCAACTCATGTCTTGGTAAATTAGAGCAAGGAAGAAAATATGGCTAATCAAAGATTTTGTCACACGAACAGCTCACAAACCACTCTTGAATGCTAAATGGAGCTACACAGATGGCTGAGGAAGCTTACCAGTGAGATGGAGAAAATAATGAAGGGCTGCAGGACCTGGAAATATTAAGAAGATACCACTGTGAATCAGCAATAAAAAAAGATGAACGATGACTTACTGGCAAACAGAACTGGAGAAGAATTCTGATATGGATAGGAGAAGAAAGGGAGTTTCATACCAATTGGATGCACATACACACACAAACCGACCATGGCATTTTCAACAAATGGGTTAAACAACCTACACTGAAGCTTAATATAAATGAATCTCAGAGGACTAGGAGACAGAATGAACTCTCATCTTTCTTCTCACTGCATCCTTTGCTTATTGATTTTTTTCTGTACATTTTTTTTTCTTGCTGAAGCTAGTGGTTGGTTAATTTGGCTTAAGTGGAAAACTTTAAATAGAACACAATAACAGAGTTGGAAAGGACCTTGGAGGTCTTCTAGTTGTTGTGGTCCGTCAGCAGCCTACGGAGCTGGCAACGGAATCTGACAGTGATGAGGCTGAGGTGAGGCCAGGGCCATCGGGAAGTGAGATGTGGACGCCAGAGCCTCCAGAGACTCATAGTAGTGAGGCAGAGGAATAACCCCTATCCCTGGCCCTCCAGAGATCATCCTGTGACCAAAGCCGTCTCAGTGCTGTAACCGGGCCGGAAACCGGACTGGAACGGGTCTAGATAGACGGTTTCCTCCAGGTACCGGGGAAGCTGACATGCCACCACACTCTCTACAACCTTCGCCACGAAGCGAAGGTTGGAGACCGGACGATAATTACCTAACATAGCTGGGTCCAGGGAAGGCTTCTTGAGAAGAGGCCTCACCACCGCCTCTTTCAAGGCGGCCGGAAAGACCCCCTCCAACAAAGAAGCATTTGTAAGACCCTGGAGCCAGCCTCGTGTCACATCCTGTGCGGCCAGCACCAACCAATCTTAAACTTTAATCATTAATCTTTGCCACAAACATTGACTCACTCTGACATCTGCTAACATAACTTGATATATATAAGTCCTATGGAGCTACCAGGAAACAAAGTTTGCAAAGATTTTCATGTATGACAAAATCAAGGCAACAGGGTTCTATGTGCAACTAGCCAGTTAAAATCTGATGCTTGGAATCAAAAGGCTGACTGCAACTAGTACAAATAAAACCAACACAAATGACACAGAATTGCTGCTATTAAAATGAATGTTTTACCTAGATTTTTATTCCTCTTTCAGATGATACCAATAATTAAGAAGATAAGAATCTTGAGGAATGGCAGAAGGAATTAACAAATTTATATGGGAAGGTAAAAAGCTAGGGTTAAAATGAAAATAATTCAAGATTCTCGGAAAGGGAGGTTTAAAATGCCTAATTTTAAATTATATTATGAAGCAGCTGCTCTCTGCAATAAGTGATTGGTTTAATTTAACAGAGGACAGAATTTTGAATATAGAAGGTTATGATTTGTTATATGGATGGCATGCATATTTAATTTATGACAAAAAGTGGATAAGGCCTTTAAAAATCATGTGCTAAGAAATGCCCTTCTGCGTGTTTGGAAAAATACTCTTATAAAACTAAATTATAAGGTTCCTATATGGGCAAGTCCTAGACATACAGTAGAAAATATAAACATAGAACAGAATCAGGAAATGATTACATATAAAGATCTTTTGTATACTGAAAGAGGTAATTTGCAGTTAAAATCTCTGCAAGTATTAAGAGAGGAAGGGAAAAATTATACTTGGTTTCAATATGAGCAATTACATGCTAGATGGAAGGGAGATCAAAAAATTGGTATAGAGCAGAACGAGGGAAATTTGGTAAAGCAAATTACAAATCAGACTCAGGAGCATATAAAGAGATTGTATAATGTGTTACTTGAAATAGATTCTGAAAGGGACTTGGTAAAGGACTGTATGATAAAGTGGGCACAAAATTTTCAGGAGCCAATATTATTGGAAACGTGGGAAAAAATTTGGGTTAGAAATGTTAAATTCATGAGGCACAGAATCTGAGGAAAATTTTATAAAATGTTTTATAGATGGCATCTAGATCCTAAAAATTATCGTGTATGTATCCAGAAATGCAAGCAAAATGTTGGAGATGTAATTGTGATGACGCTACATATTTTCACATTTGGTGGACTTGTAAGGACATAAAGGCCTTTTGGATAAAAATTTGGTGGATTTTACAAAATGTTCTGAAAAGAAGATAAAGTTCCTGCAATTTTTCTTGTTGGGAATTATTACGGATTGTACAGTAATTGAGACTAAATTGATTTTAAATCTAATAACTGCAGCAAGATTACTAATAGGACAATATTGGAAGAAAAAGAAGTACCAACAATACAAGAATGGATATTGAAAGTTGCCAATTTGGCTGAGATGGCGAAGATATCAGCCTTTTGAAAGACAATACGCAAGAAAGATACTTAAAGGAATGGAAAAATGGATTGACTATATTCAACGTAGATATCAGACTAAGAGTTATCAGACTGTTTTGAATGATTATGATGTATTATTTTGATTGCTTTTGGGGAAGTTAGGAATTGATGATTGTAGGGTATAATTAAGTTGGGACGAAAATTTTTTAGCATATGTTTGTTTTATTTTAACTATACCTTGTGCTCGCTCCGGGAAGTCGGGGAGGGGGTTGTGAAGGGAGGGGAGGAGGGGGAAAGGGGAAAAATTTTTTGTAAAACTTTTTCAATTAAAAAAAAAGAGTGAGAAGAACCTACAAATATCATGTAACTTTTAATGAACACTTTCCTAATTAATATAAGTATATTCACTTTCTCTTCTCAAACTTCTCTTTGGTCTGCTCTGCTCTTTGCTCTGCTCATATAGAACTAATCCAAACAATTAACAGAGGTTACATCAACAGTTCAGTCTTGTCACACTCCTAATTCAATAGCACAATCCATAACTAGGATCTTATATATTCTCCATGTAGATAACTCATAGTCATATCTGTGATGGATTGTGTCTGTGGAGGGAGAGGTGGTATGATGGACTACAGTGAAGAGGCAGTTTCCCAGGATGAAAGGAGCATATTTTAAGGGTGTGTGTGAGAGAGACAAAAGAAAGTACAGCTCAGAGCTGGATTAGAAAAAGAGGAAGAGATTTAGGGTAGCCACTCCCTAGAATCTCCCAGGTTAGTACCGTACATGTTTAGTCCGGCAGGATTCTGTCTATCGGGTATGAGCAAATAAAGAACTGAAATTTGGCTAGATTCTTCAATGTCATTTTTGGGCTAGGCCTGATAAATAAGGTTAATGTTTCCTGTTCTGTATCAGCTGACTGCCATAGGCATGATTCTGTCTAGACACTTATGGAACCTCCAATATACCAGTGCGCATTTCAAATTCCACCCATGATGGTGACAGAAGTCTTGCCCTGCATATATTTTTAAAGTGAGGCCTATTGCTTTTCCACATAAAACATTCACTTATGAAGGTAGTGGTAAGTCAACATGCTTCTCCCCATTCCATAAATAACTTCACTTCTTAATTGTTGCAGATAAAGAACAAAACAAAACCAGACTGGTTATTTTGCTTAGGTGGTAGCTCCTCTCCTCGCCTCTGCATTATATAACCTGAATATACACATTAACAAGCAATTAACACTGTCTCCCATTAGACCTCCCCCTGTACACAACTTCCAGGAGTTTTTCTTTTTCTTTTTATAGAACAAATAAACCATCCAGGCAAAAATTAATAGGGCAGCATTAAAAAGAATAAAAGCAACCCCCTTAAGTAAAAAAAAGAGACAAAAAGAAAATAAACTTGGGAAAAGTGTAACCTTAAGAAGAAATGCAGGCATTTAATCATTTATACCTGATAATACTACCCAAAATAATATCAGCATAGAAGAAGATCATTCATTGGTGGATCTTCTTAATATAGCTAAGACATGATGACCAGCATGTAACCTCTAGTTACTGGTGAGGGAAAGGAGCCAATAATATCCTTGTTTCAATTCACTGGAAGCTGGCCACTTTTGAAGATTTATGAAAAAATATCAGTGAAGAAGTTCAACATGAATAAACTCATTTAGGACTCTACCAATAAACAGAAGAGCTGGAAAGAAATTTGTGCACCAAAAACATACTTCTGAGAATCCTGAGGTTCACAGCCCAGAAAAATACACGTGAAAGCTTGTGTGGCGGAATATAAATGGAAATAACACTAATCCAAACTACACAAAGATCTTTTATTGTCACTGGGAAAAAAAATACTTGCAGAAGATGCGAACATGAGAAAAGTGCTAGCAAAAACTCATACCGTAAAGTAAGTAAGTAGGTAGGCAGATGATAGATAGATAGATAGATAGATAGATAGATAGATAGATAGATAGATAGATAGATAGATAGATAGATACCAATAGGTAGGAAGGTAAGTAGGTAGGTAGGTAGATTGTTGTGGCTCCGGCCCCCGAGCCTGTCCTCATGGAGCAGGATGACTCTGAGAGTGAAGGGGAGGAGCCGACAAGGCCTCCCTCTCCAGAACCCTCCCCTCTGGCTTCGCCCCAGGTTCCAGCTGCAGGCCAGGAGGAGGAGGAGCTGACAAGGACTCCCTCTCCCAGACCCTCCTTCTCCTCCCTGGCAACGCCCCAAGCTCCAGCTGCTGGGGATCAATCCTGGATTGACCCAAGGCAGCGATGAAGAGATAAGCGTGCGCAGCAGAGGAAGGGGTGTGGCAGGCTCAGAGAGTGCTGAGACACGGAGCCACATCCCACAGGGGATAAAAGCGGGTGGAGCTGCCATTGGGCTTCGTGACAGACAAAAAACTACCCGGCGTGTGTTGCAGCTCGGTCGCTCGGGAGTTAAAGGCCTTTCTTTCCTGTAAGCTTGGCAACGAGACTTGGACACGAATGCTTTTATCTCTGTCCGAGATAAAGACTTCAGAACTTGGCAGGCCTCTGCATGGTCGCTGCTAAGTCTTGTGCTTCCTACAGAAGAATCAGGTCTGTGTCAATAAAAGGACTGTGAAACTCACGTTTCTCCGTGAATTGGGAGAGGGGGACAGAACATAGATAGATTAGATAGGTAGATAGATAGATAGATAGATAGATAGATAGATAGATAGATAGATAGATAGATAGATAGAGACATGTATACCTTATTTCCCCTAAAATAAGACATCTCCTGATAATAAGCCCAATCGGACTTCTGAGCGCATTCACTAAAAGAGGGGTCACCAACCTTTCAGATCTCAGGGACCACTAAATTTATAATTTTAAATCCCGTGAACCATTCATGTGATCTGCCTAATGACCGTCTGGGTGGGTGTGACAAGGTGGTCATGTGACTGGGTGGGCGGGGCCAACTCAATGTCACTCATGTCAAGGGGCACCTTGCCAGCCTCTACTCGTTACTACTCGCCTGCCCGCCCGGGCTCTTTAGGGCCCCAACGGGAAATAGTTGTTGGAGCTAAGCAGCCATGACGAGAAAGAGTTGGCAAAACAGCTCAGTTCAAATTGGATTGAGCGAGAAGGAGGCTCAGCAGAAGCACCTCACTGAGGACTACGAGCATAGGCTTTCCAAACAGAGGGAAGACCTGCAGGAGTGCAAGGCCAGGTACCAGCCTGGAGGTTCAGTGGGCTGAGATGGTCAGATAGTTCCAGGCCATGATGAAGTCCCACTGAAACAAGGCCCTCCAGCTCTTTGCCACCACCAGCCCTTCCCTCCAGCCTTCGCCCAAAGCCCCATACTATGAGGGTGAAGCAGACCCCATGTCGGAATTTCTGCCCTCCTCTGACCCACACAAAAAGATCCCGAAGGGGGAGACTCTCTGCAGCAACACAAACATTCATTGCACGTATCTGTCCCAGGGGCCATAGTTTGAGGACCCCTGATTTATTGCAATATAAAAAAATGCAAATAATTTTTCTGGGGACCGCCAACATTTTCTCATGGACCATCAGTGGTCCACGGACCACCAGTTGGTGACCGCTGCACTAAAATAAGCCCCCTCCCGAAAATCAGCCCTCCCTGAAAATATTTAAATATTTAAACACATGCACAGCCGGTCCCTGCTATTTCCTCTGGTTTCCTCCACTCACCCCAAATAATAAGAGCTCTCCAAAAATAAGGCCAAGCGCTTATTTCAGGATTCAAAAAAAGATAAGACAGGGTCTTATTTTTGGGAAAACATGGTAGATCGATCAATAGATGATAGATAGATAGATAGATAGATAGATAGATAGATAGATAGATAGATAGATAGATAGATAGATAGATAGATAGATGAGACAGACAGACAGACGGATGGATGGATGGATGGATGGATGGATGGATGGATGGATGGATGGATGGATGGGCAGGCAGGCAGGCAGACAGATGCATACACGTACAAAATATTTACACAAATTATTCCTGTGTTAATCATAAATGATAGTTTTGAATGAATGTTTCATTGATTTAAAAACAAAATGCTAGCAAATATGGAAAAGATCACCATTCTTTTACAAAATCCTGCTGCCTACCCAAGACATATACTGATAATAACCAAACTTCAAGTACTCCACTTCCTCCTTTCTCCCTGTCCCACCTCAGTAATTTTAGGTTGAACAGAAAGAAATGTTGATGGCAGAAGCTTTAAGATGGATCATTTAATTTTCAAGCATGGCTTTTATGAGGATGCAGCATTTTAAAGAAAAGGGCTCTGGACCATCTCTAATTTTGAAAGAGCAGGGGGTTATTTTATGAAAGTTTTTTGTTCATTTACAAGCAGGGAAATCAAGCTCTTTAACTCAAAGGTCTTTGTGTTCAGCTTAACCCAAGCTGCTACATACTGCCATTCAAGGACATTTGAAGAGTGACTATTATATCTTTATAATATTATAATAACCATTACCATCATAAGTTTGGAAAACTAATTAAACCTTATGGACCATTATAAATTTTACACCGAGGTCTTTAGAGAAAGAACTATAATAAGAGATATGGATTAGTAAAAAAGCATTGTTTCTCCCTGTAAAGATAAAGCAGTAACAACAAAGAAACATTTATTATTATCAATGTTGAAGGCATAGCTGCCAGATGTTAAGACTATCGTATATTTGGCAGATGTTGTTTGATGATGTTAACAGTTTCATCACAGGATGTAAGCTGTTCCAAGTTGCCTTTTGACTGATGGTGATTTTGTCAATGCCGATGGTGTTCAAATGGTATTTTTATTATTATTATCTTTATTCATTAAATATGAAACTCAGTCAACTGAACATGCAAAAAGGTATCACAAATACCACTGACTGGTGCTAATGGTTGATACGGGTTGCTCCTAGCATCCCAGGTATCAACCAAGTACCTTCTTAAGATGTACGATGTTCAAGTAGCGCAGTTTTTTGCAATTCTGCTGGTGTTATTGCAGGAAGTTGCAATTTGTTGATTTTTTTTTTTATTGAAAAAGTTTTTAAAAAAACAAAGACATTTTCACCCCTTTTTTCCCCCCTCCCTCCCAAAAAAACCCCTTCCCCCCTCCCTTCCCCCCCCCCCCGGCTTCCCGGGTCAATCACACATAAACCAAACATAGAATAAAATTTTCCCTTCCAATCCAATTAACCTCATCCAAAGCTTTTCATCTCCCAACCCCCTCCCCATTAAATAAAATAACTTTCTAATTATTCAAAGGCAATCTGATATTTCTTAATCTGATATCTGTTTTGTATATAATCAATCCATTTTTTCCATTCAATTAAATATCTTTCCTGCATATTGTCTTTTAAAAAAGCTGAGATTTTAGCCATCTCAGCCAAATTAATGACTTTCAGTATCCATTCTTCTATTGTACAATTTGTTGATGTATCTTATAAAATTCTTGGACATGGTACCAAGTGCCCCGATGACAATGGGGCACATGTTTCATCCATAGCCGTATAGTTTCGATGGCCAGGTCACGATATTTCATTATTTTTTCCAGTTCTTTTTCTTCGACTCTGGCATCTCCTGATACAGCAATGTCAATAAATTGTATGTTTTGGTTTTCAACAATTGTGATATCTGTTGTGTTCCAAATGATGATCCATCTGTATTCGAAAGTCCCACAAGATCTTCACCTTCTCATTTTCTATAACTTTTTCTACTTTATGTTCCCATGACTTTTTAGATACAGGCAAGTCATATTTTTTACATAATGACCAGTTGATTAATTTAGCAACTTGGTCGTGTCTAGCTTTGTAATCAGTTTGTGCAATTTTGCTGCATTGATATATTAAATGTGAAACAGTTTCGACTTTGTTGTTGCAAAGTTGGCAGTTTGGATTGTCGGTGGATTTTTGTATTTTTGCTTTCATGGCATTAGTTTGTAGTGCTTGTTCTTGAGCAGCGAGTATTAAACCTTCCGTTTCTTTCTTGATGGTTCCCATCTTAAGCCATGCCCATGTAAAGTTGTCATCACATTTTCCTTCAATGTTTTTCAAGTGCTGTCCATGCAAAGCTTTGATTTTCCATCTATTTAATCTGTCATCCAATTGTTTTTCCTTAAGTTCTGCCTTTGTTTCTGTTGTTTTTATAATGTTCTCTGTTTTCACAGCCTGCAGCAATTTGTTGTTGTTGTTGTTGTTATTATTATTATCTATTCTCAAGAATATGAAGTCACAGCTCTCAATTTTTTAGCTGGTGTTGGCTTTCATATGCACTGAGATCTACCTAAGAATCTAGAACAGCAGTTCTCAACCTGTGGGTCGGGACCCCGTTGGGGGTCGAATTATGATTTGCCAGGGGTCGCCTAAGACCATTGGAAATATGGGAAGTATACTTGCGAGTCGAAGAATCGCGCTACAATGGTTGACTCCACAAGCCAGCTGCAGGCTCTTCAAATCGCTAGCCGAATTCGGCTTCAGGTGCGATGAATTAAAAAAGAGAGAAATCTTTGCTCTGATGTCTCCAGCTGCAATCACTCTCAATCGGTAGCCTAATCTGGCTTCAGGCATGATAAACTTAATAGTGGAGGAGACTCCGTTTTAATGCCTCCGTCCTCAAGGCAATCACAAGCAGTTCAGATCGCTAGCCAATACGGCTTCAGGCATGATAAATTCAAAACAAAAATAATTTTATGGTTGGGGTCGCCACATCGGGGGGAATTGTATTAAAGGGGTTGCAGTACTATAAAGGTTGAGAACCACTGATCTAGAATGTAAGTGGGGATCCAAGCAATGTGGTCTTTTGCAATTAGGATATTGAAACTTTGTCAATGCACAGGTTTTCTAATTAACCCCCCACCCCCCACCACCAACATTTTTGGTTTGCGCCCGGTGTGCTGATAATCATTGGGACCACCAGGCTGGTTTATACCATAATCTTTCAGGTTTCACTTTCTCATTTTGATACTTTCCGATCTTCTCCAATTTTTGTCTTGTACTGTCCCAAAGGTGTTTTTGCAAAGGCAACTGGACTTTGCTTTTCCTTGAAGATGTCTAAACCTTCAAGTGGCCTCAGTGACCCTCAGAAAGAGTGCTAACAATCAGATGACTGCAAAATATAAATCCTTCCATCCAGTGGTGGGATTCAGCCAGGTCGCACCACTTTGGAAGAACCGGTTGTTAACTTTCTGAGCAATTTGGTGAACTGGTTGTTAGAAGAAATCATTAGGGCAGAGAACCGGTTGTTAAATTATTTGAATCCCACCACTGCTTCCATCCTCCACCATTCAGTCAGAGCTGAAGAAGCTTCTTGGATGAGAAGCGAAACATCTTCAAGGAACAAAACAAAGTTTAATTGCTTTTGAAAAGGCACCTTTGGGACAACCATGACTTGGATGACTGAGAATCTCCCTAAACATTTGTCTTGTATTTTTCTCTCCTCTAGTATTCACCCTTTCTTCTTTTCAGCCATAGTTATGCCTGATGTTTTAATTTATTTTTATTTTATTTATTTATCTTCATCAAGCATGTATTTTATGACAGATACAAGTGTAAACATAATTATAAATACATGAAAAGAATAAGAATAAAAGGGAACATTAGGACAGGGATGGTAAGCACGCTGGTGCGCTTATGCACGCCCCTTATAGACCTCTTAGGAATGGGGTGAGGTCTACAGTAGAAAGTCTAAGGTTAAAGTGTTGGGGATTTGGGGAAGAAACCACAGAGTCAGGTAGTGCATTCCAGGCGTTGACAACTCTGTTACTGAAGTTGTTTTTTTCTGCAGTCTACTTTGGATTGATTTACCATGAGTTTGTATCTATTGTGTGCTCTTGTACTGTTTTGGTTGAAGCTGAAGTATTCATTGGCTTCATTCATTGGTAGGACATTGTACCAGATGATTTTATGTATTATGCTTAGGTCAGACCGAAGACGGTGAAGTTCTAACTTGTCTAAGCCCAAAATTTCGAGTCTGGTGGCATAAGGTATTTTGTTGCGAGCAGAGGACTCTTGTGAGCAGAGGACTCTTCTTGTGAAATATCTCTGCACTTGTTCAATTGTATTAATGTCTGATATGCAGTGCGGGTTCCAGATGGATGAGCTGTATTCAAGAATTGGCAAAAGTTTTGTATGCCCGAGTTTGCAGTTCAATATTTCCGGAGAAGAAGCTACGCAAGATTAACAAGGTTAATAACTCTTAATGCTTTTTTAGCAATGCTGTTACAGTGAGCTCTGGCACTTAGATCATTTGAGATGAGTACTCCAAGGTCTTTGACAGAGTGAGGGTTGTCTCTTAAGTCGTATCCATCCAGCTTGTATTTTATGTTCTGGTTTGTTTGTTTTTTGCCCATGTATAAAACAGAGCATTTGATGATTGAGATTTGGAGTTGCCAATTGTTTGACCATTCTGACACATATAAGCAACATTTTTATGAGTCTGTATTTGGAAATTTGGAAATTATTATTATGTGTGGGTAATCTACAGTTACATTCACAGTCTAAGACTACTGGGAAATTTAATAATTCAAGTTCTAAGCAAGGAGTTAAGTAGCATCCAAGAACATAGGAAATTCCAAGCAGGGTATTTTTTTGTAAAATTAGGGTGTCCAGTTCTGATAAATTCAATATTTCCAGATATATTGATATTCAAGGAAGTTCTTTAAATATCACGTCAAGGGCTCTAATCATGACTGGTATAACAACAGATTTCTTTTCCACAAACATTCTACAAGTCCCAATATTTTGCATTTTTCCCCAGTTGCTTTTCCTCAATTCTAGCATCACTCAGAATAGCAACCAGACTTTTTTCTTTTCAATAACTTAACCTTCTCATTTTCTAAAACCTTCTCAATTTGATGGTCCCAGTAATTTTTATTACATTCAGTTCCAAACCTCTGGCAAAATTTCCAATGAATAATACTGGCAACTCAGACATGACACCAGTTGTAATTTCGCTGCAGCCACTGATCAAATGATCAGTAGTTTCATCCATTTTACAACAAAGGCAGCTGTTATTGTTGTTTGTTAGTGCTGAATTTTTATCTTCGTGCAATTAGTTAATTGGTTAAGGGAATTCTTATTGATGTTTGTATGTTCCTCTATGACCTAAATAAAGATTGAGATTTAAAAAACACTAAAAAAACACCCCTTGATTACCTTCTTGATTATATTACTTTAATGTTTAACCAGCTGCATTTAAAATGTAAAGTATTCTCTTTGATGGTAGACAAGTTAAGACTGGCCTTGTGGTTAGTAAAAACAATGAAACACCTCTAAGATTTTATTTATAAATCTTGCTCACTTTCTCCTCTAGCATAACTGTGAGAAGATGGCTGGAAAGTTTAACCATTTATTGGAACCAGTAAATAATGGCAGCTTCCATGGTCCATAATTGTTGAGTTTATCATCATTGATGAAGTCACTAGAGCCTTCTTGATGATTGATGCTATAGAACAGGGTGTCAAAGTCGATTTCATTGAGGGCCACATCAGGGTGGTGTTTGACCTTGGGGGGGGGGCTGGGGGACATGGCCAGGGGGGTGGGGGTGGGCAGCTTGACATCACTCATGAAGGCTCCATTTTCGGCCACAACGAACTCCTGCAGCCCTTTGACAGCAAAAACGGAGCTCGGGGTCACCATGCGCAGTCTCTCCAAGCTCCATTTTCGCTGGCAGAAGGCTGCAGGAGGCCATCCCGACTGAAAGCAGAGCCTGGGCAGGCCATGCTCGGCCCTCCTGAGCTGTTTTTGTTGCCAGTTCTTTGCTGTTTCCAGGGCAGCCCTGTGTGCCAGATCTAAGCATGTCGCAGGCCAAATCTAGCCAAGAGGCCTTGATTTTGATACACCTGCTATAGAACCGAAGCCTTCAGTTCCCTTCCCTTCCAACCCCTTCTTCCACCAATCTTATGAAACAGAGACTCTAAATTCTCATCATAAACTGTTTCTTCTTACATAAGCAGTTCGCCTATTTCCCACAACAGATGGATTGAATCAATTTACTAAATACTTTTATTGAATTTAGTTCGAAATATAGTTACAATATAGTTAGGATCAATGATGAAATCCATTTTTTTTATTACCGGTTCTGTGGGCGTGGCTTGGTGGGTGTGGTGTAGCTTGGTGGGCATGGCTTGGTGGGTGTGGTGGGGTAGGATACTGTAAAATCTCCATTCTCACCCCACTCCAGGGGAAGGATACTGCAAAATCTCCATTCCCTCCCCATATTCATCTCCCCAAACGGAGATGAGCACCACCCCCTAGAGTCAGGAACGGCTAGCAGATATGTGCGAGGGGAACCTTTACCTTTATCTTTATGCATATACCACTTCCTGCTTTACCAGTAAAATATCCTGGTCCAGTCCAGCCAAGGAATGTCAGTCCTGGTGCTTGATTCCTTCCATCCTGATCCTTAAGCTGAAAAAAGCCAGATACTTACTTTGATGTGCTTTGCTAAAACTCCCTCCAAAAGGTATATAAAGCATTTTGGTAATTAAGACTTATAGATTCATAGGCCAAGTTCTCAGCCAAAGCTTTTGAGAAGCCCTCTGCTAAACTGTACTTCTAAAAAGAAATTATGTTATAAATTATTTTTATGGAATGTTCAGATGTTAAGTGAATGTTTAGGTTGCAGTTCACAGACGCCTCCCCTCCCTTGGAAAATAAATGTTTTCATTTCCGAGATTTCTCTTGGTCAGCATTTCTAAGTTTAAAAGAAGAAGAAAACAAGACCAACTTTCATGGGTAAATGCCAGTAGAGACAGCTGTATTTCATTATTGAACCCTTCTGGTGCTATGTTTGGCACCAATCCTATTTATATTGCAAACAAGACCTCATGTGCGTCTTCAAAAGATTTTAGATTTAAACTTCAAATGGGTGATCTGGTTGGTAATAAAGCCCATCCCTTCCTCTTTCTTTCTTTTTAATTAGTGGGCAAATGAAAGTGTTACATTTTAGTGCAAGGGAGGAATTCCAATCTGCTCATTCTAATACGAGATCTTTACAGAACAATCTTTTGAAAGCTATTGCATTCCCTTAAGCTTTTTTGGGGGAGGGGGTTTGTTTATTTGACTCCTTTCATAGAGCCCAGTGGGACACAGTGGCTCAGTGGCTAAGATGCTGAATTTGGCGATCGAAAGGTTGGCAGTTTGGCGGTTCGAATCCCTAGGGCCATGTAGCGGGGTGAGCTCCCGTTGCTTGTCCCAGCTTCTGCCAACCTAGCAGTTCGAAAGCAGAAAAATAGAGAACACCTTTGGTGGGAAGGTAACAGAGTTCCATGAGCCTTTGGTATTGAGTCATGCCAGCCACATGACCATGGAGACGTCTTCAGACAGCACTGGCTCTTCGGCTTTGAAATGGAGAAGAGCACTGCCTCCTAGAGTCGGAAACTACTAGCACATATGTGCGATGGGAACCTTTATCTTTAGCTATAGAGCTAGATTTATAGTGTTGGAGCAGGTCATTAGCTATCTAAAGCAACTTTCTGCTCAATCCAAGAATCCAGATTAAAGAATTCTAGATTGATGGATGGCTATTTGTTCTATGGAGTCCTTGGTGCTTTCTGAGATTGTTGCTTGCAGGCATTTCATTACATAAGTTACATCATCAGCGCCAGTGAGGGTGGGGTTTGCCCCCTGTTTATATACAGTAGCCTGTCCTGCTACTATTGGTGGGATGTGGTTTCCTTCTTGGTAGTTTCTTGATTAGGGTATTGTTTTCTGCTTTACTGTTTATCTGCTGTTTTTCTGTTGTTCAGTTGCTAAGTCATATCCGACACTTTGTGATCCTCATGGACCATAGCAAGCCAGGTTTCCCTGTCCTTCACAATCTCCTGGAGTTTGTTCTAATTGGTGTTAACCCCTGTTTATCTGGCTGGAGAAAATGTGTTCTAGTTTTATTTTTCCTTCTGAGCTTTTTTTAATTCTCTCTTTTAAAAGTTTTATTATCTCTTTTAAAAGGCTTGTAAATGTGATTTACCTCAATATGTCTATTGATGACTGATTTATCTGAATGCCTAGATCAGTGAGGGCGAACCTTTTCGGCACCGGGTGCCAAAAAGGTCATGTGGAAATGTCACGCACACACGCGTGCTGGTCGGGGCCAAGCTACGGAAAAGCCAAACTTCCGTGTTCTGGCACGCATGCGCACCCGACAATCAGCTGGCTGGCATGCATGCACACAGTGGTTTTCGACACTGCTGCCCATGTGAAGGACAGCTGATCTCATGCAAGGCCGCACGTGCCAATTTGGGCATGCATGCCATAGGTTCGCCATCACAGGCCTAGATTCTAAGAATTCCTTATCTTTTTCCTTCCTTCCTTCCTTCCTTCCTTCCTTCCTTCCTTCCTTCCTTCCTTCCTTCCTTCCTTCTTTCTTTCTTTCTTTCCTTCCTTCTTTTGATGTAGCTGATATAGGATGCTGACAGTTTCCCAGTTGGTTACATCCAGTGGTGGGATTCAAATAATTTAACAACCGGTTCTCTGCCCTAATGATTTCTTCCAACAACCAGTTTGCCAAACTGCTCAGAAAGTTAACCACCGGTTCTCCTGAAGTGGTGCGAACTGATTGAATCCCACCACTGGTTACATCTATCTGTTCTAGTCTTCATCATATCCACTAATAAGGGCCTATTATTTTTCTGGGTGGTTGATGCCACTGTAAACTATTTTCACTAGTAGGAAGTTCCTCCTAATATTCAACCAGAATCTACTTCATTTAAATCTAAGTCCATCATTCCATGCTTTGCATGCAAGTCTTGACTACTTTTGGTATGGCATTTTTCAGAGGTTTGAAAATAGTTGTTATATCTCCCCCTTGTCCAAATCTCTTTTTGTCAAGGCTAATCAAAGCTTGTATGATTACCCCTGAATTATGTATCTTCTGTCCCATTAACAATTATAATTTAATACCAACTATGGAAGGGAATAGGCGAATGCCCATTTGTGTCATGTGAGAGTTTGTAGGTTTCTGCTATTTCGTATTAAAGCACTGTATTGCCACCCTGAATTATTTTTTCTTCAGTTGTTTTATTGTAAAAAATAATTGCTACCAACCTGCCTTCCATTGAGGACCTGTATACTGCACGAATCAAGAAGAGGGCCGTGAAAATATTTGCAGATCCCTCGCATCCTGGACATAAACTGTTTCAACTCCTACCCTCAAAACGACGCTATAGAGCACTGCACACCAGAACAACTAGACACAAGAACAGTTTTTTCCCGAAGGCCATCACTCTGCTAAACAAATAATTCCCTCAACACTGTCAGACTATTTACTGAATCTGCACTACTATTAATCGTTTCATAGTTCCCATCACCAATCTCTTTCCACTTATGACTGTATGACTATAACTTGTTGCTGGCAATCCTTATGATTTATATTGATATATTGACCATCAATTGTGTTGTAAATGTTGTACCTTGATTTATTTATTTTATTTATTTATTTAATTTGATTTTTATACCGCCCTTCTCCCGAAGGACTCAGGGCGGTGTACAGGCATAATAAAAAACCGGCAATACAATATACAGATTTAAAATACGATTTAAAAAAACTTATTTAAATTATCCCAGTGATTAAAATTTACCATACTAAAACCCCGTTTAAAATTAATAAATTTAACATTAAAATCCCGATTTAAGCCAGCCCCGCGTGGATAAAAAGATGAGTCTTGAGTTCGCGACGAAATGTCCGAAGGTCAGGTATTTGGCGAAACCCGGGGAAGCCTGCTCCAGAGTGGGAGCCCCCACAGAGAAGGCCCTTCCTGGGGCCGCCAGCCGACATTGTTTGGCGGACGGCACCCTGAGAAGTCCCTCTGTGGGAGCGCACCGGTCGGTTGGAGGCTGATGGTGGCAACAGGCGGTCCCGTAAGTACCCAGGTCCCAAGCCATGGAGCGCTTTAAAGGTGAGTACCAAAACCTTGAATCGCACCCGGAAGGCCACAGGGAGCCAGTGCAGTCTGCGAGGAGCGGTGTTACATGGGAGCTACGTAGCTCCTCTATCACCCGCAGCTGCATTCTGACTAACTGAAGCCTCCGAGCGCACTTCAAGGGGAGCCCCATGTAGAAAGCATTACAGTAATCCAAGCGAGAGGTAACGAGCGCGTGAGTGACTGTGCATAAGGCATCCCGATCAAGGAAGGGGCGCAACTGCCGAACCAGGCGAACCTGGTGGAAGGCCCTCCTGGAGACGGCCGTCAAATGGTCTTCAAACGACAGCCGATCATCCAGAAGGACACCCAAGTTGCGCACCCTATCCTTTGGGGCCAGTAACTCGCCTCCAACAGCCAGCTGCGGCTGCAGCTGACTGAATCGGGGTGCCGGCATCCGCAGCCACTCCGTCTTGGAGGAATTAAGCTTGAGCCTGTTTCTCCCCATCCAGACCCGTACAGCCTCCAAACACCGGGCCAGCACTTCAACAACTTCATTGGGGTGGTCCGGGGTGGAAAAGTACAGCTGGGTGTCGTCAGCGTACTGCTGGTATCTCACCCCGAAACCACTGATGATCTCACCCAACGGCTTCATGTAGATGTTGAACAGCAGGGGCGATGAACGTATCTTTTCTTTATGTACACTGAGAGCATATGCACCAAGACAAATTCCTTGTGTGTCCAATCACACTTGGCCAATAAAAATTCTATTCTATTCTATTCTATTGTATACTTATAAAACTTAATATTGTTGGCATCCCAAATATAGAACTATCTCCCTAAGTAAGTTATCTAGCATCTTCATTGTTTGCTTTTTAGTAGGCAGCTAAGATTCCATTTTGTTTAATGATTGTTTAATTTAATAACTCATTAATATAGATTATCACTTTTACACTCAGATTCTTTCTGCTACCTTGCTTAAAAAGTGTTTTAGTTTTTGTTGTTTTTGCATTTTGGGATAACACATTGCCTCAGGGGCCTATCAATCAAAAAGTGATCCAAAAATATTGGACAGAACATTCTATCTATGTGGTCACTAAGAGTTGACACCGACTTGATGGCACATAATCAATCAGTCACAACCCTAATATTAAGTCAAAGTAACTGGAGCTATCCAGAGTTGAAATGAGGATGGCTGAAGAGGCTTTTCACATCTCTCTTTTCTTTTCTGTTTAATATTTTGCTTCTAATGTACATTACTAAAAAGAGGACAGTGAGATCGGTTCTTGAGCAGATTTAACTTTTTACAGATTAACAGAGTTCAAAGGGACCTTGTAGGCCATCTAGTCCAACCCCCATCCAAGTAGGAGACCCCACACCATTTCTGACAGATGGCAGTCCAGTCTCTTCTTGAAAGCCTCCAGTGATGAAGCTCCCACAACTTCTGAAGGCAAGCTGTTCCATGGGTTGATTATTTCTCACTGTCAGAAAATTTCTCTTTATTTCTAGGTTGAATCTCTCCTTGATCAGTTTCCATCCATTATTCCTTGTCTGGCCTTCGGGTGCCTTGGAAAATAGCTTGTCCCCCTCTTCTCCGTGGCAGACCCTCATATACTGGAACACTGCTATCATGTCTCTCCTGATCCTTCTCTTCACTAGACCAGCCATGCCCAGTTCCTGCAACTGTTCTTCATATGTTTTAGCCTCCAGTCCCCTAATCATCCTGGTTGCTCTTCTCTGCACTTTTTCTAGAGTCTCAACATCTTTTTTATAGTACGGTGACCAAAACTGGATGCAGTATTCTAAGGAAGATTAGGGGAGACATGATAGCAGTGTTCTAATATCTCAGGGGTTGCCACAAAGAAATGGGAGTCAAGCTATTCTCCAAAGCACCTGAAGGCAGGGCAAGAAGCAATGGGTGGAAACTAATCAAGGAGCGAAGCAACTTAGAACTAAGGAAAAATTTTCTGACAGTTAGAACAATTAATCTGTGGAACAACTTGCCTCCAGAAGTTGGTCCAACATGGGAAATTTTTAAGAAGAGATTGAACAGCCATTTGACTGAGCAGGGGGTTGGACTAGAAGACCTCCAAGGACTTTTCAAACTCTGTTATTCTATTCTATTCTAAAATCAGGAAGAAAACCTCTGAAAAAGTAGTGAATTGATATATCACCAAAATATATCCTTTATTCATTTAATCAGTGCATTTAATCACACATAATCACATACAATAATAGTTTATTCCTGTTAAATATTATGAAATCTATATCAAAGATGTCATAATATTTAGCAGGAATAAACTATTCATGTTCCATTTTTTGGATTAGTAGAAAAAGTCTTTTCCAAAACAGACAATTGTACATTTTAAAAATCCAGGTCTTTGTAAAAAAAAAAAAAAGTTTTGGATGTTGACTAATACTGAATATTCCCATGCCCGATATAACCAAACTTTCTTAAAAACTGTCAGATTTAATGATTTTGGAATATAATTGAAAGCAACAGTGACTTCTTTAAGTGGCATTCAGACAAAAAGGAATGTAAATTTCAAATATTTTCCCCTCCATGGTTTTGAGTGACACAAGTAATTTACTTATAATAAGGTAAAGGTTCTCCTCGCACATGTGCGCTAGTTGTTCCTGACTCTAGGGGATGGTGCTCTTCTCCGTTTCAAAGCCGAAGAGCCAGCGCTGTCCGAAGATGTCTCCGTGGTCATGTGACCCACATGACTAAACGCCCTGGTGCACGGAACGCTGTTACCTTCCCACCAATGGTGAAATCCAATTTTTTTTACTACCAGTTCCGTGGGTGTGGCTTGGTGGGCATGGTGTGGCTTGGTGGGTATGGCAGGGGAAGGATACTGCAAAATCTTCATTCCCACCCCACTCCAGGGGAAGGATATTGCAAAATCTCCATTCCCACTCCAGGAGAAGCCTCTGGGGCCAGCCAGAGGTGGTATTTGCCGGTTTTCCAAACTACTCAAAATTTCTACTACCGGTTCTCCAGAACCTGTCAGAACTTGCTGGATTTCACTCCTGCTTCCCACCAAAAGTGGTCCCTATTTTTTACACTTGCATTTTTTACGTGCTTTCGAACTGCTAGGTTGGCAGAAGCTGGGACAAGTAACGGGAGCTCACCCCGTTACACGGCACTAGGGATTCAAACCCCTGAACTGCCAACCTTTTGATCGACAAGCTCAGCATCTTAGCCACTGAGCTCCCTTTTACTTATAATAGTAGCTAGCTAAACATCTAAAGGATTGAGCAGGGGGGGGAGCCTGTTTTTATTTTAAACATCCCAATATAGAACTTATGATCTCAGTATCTGCTGGGTAAAAGACCACAGCGCACCTAGTTCAATAACGTTGCCTTATTTTTTTTTTCTCAGAGACAGAATAGTGACTGAGCACTTCATTCCTAAGGCCGAAATCCTTTCTCCTGGGTGGTCTGTCTAGGCCATCCATTGGAAACTGCAGAAGAACATACACTGAGGTTGAATGTATCAGAAGATTGCCATCGAAGGAAGGGACAGAATCCCTCTGAATCAACACAATGTTAGGTTTCGTAAATATCACTGGCCCTTTGGCTTTTGCAAACATATCTATTTAGACTAGAAGAAGTATTTATGAAGGGAGGAAACTGGCCTGCCCAAACCACCCAGTGCGATTGCTATTAAAAATACCAAGATTTCATTTTGGGTTGCCTGCAACCCCTGAAGGTTAGATGAACAATGGAATCCAAATGTTTTCTTGAGTGGGTTGTTATGATTGGATTTACGAGAGATTCCATCTGCAACTGTCCGCCTTTATAAGAGCCTATAAGGGAAAAGCAAACAGCCCATTTTCCCTCAGCAATCAGTATACAAAGTAGAGCACAATTAAACCCACTGTGTTCTTCTGTTTCAGCCAATTGTGATGAGCACTTCCCAAAATGATTCTTCAGTGAACCATTTTTAAAATTAATGAAAAAAATAAAATCTATACATCCTTTATGCTCTCATCCATCATTACAATATTGATTGTACAGATTGTCTATGTAACTCAAAAAAAAAAGTACGACTTAAGTTTAGGAAACTGTCTTGGACCAATGAGTCCATCTGAACTGTTTTGTTGTTGTTGTTAGTTGCGAAGTCATGTCCGACCCATGGCAACCCCATGGACAGGCCTTCCTGTCCTCTACCATCCTCTGGAGTCCATTTTAACTCATGCTTATTGCTTCAGTGACTCCATCCAGCCACCTCGTTCTCTGTCATCCCCTTCTTCTTTTGCCTTCAATCGTTCCCAGCATTAGGCTCTTCTCCAGTGAGTCCTTCCTTCTCATTAGGTGGCCAAAGCATTTCAGTTTCATCTTCAGGATGTGGCCTTCTAAAGAGCAGTCAGGGTTGATCTCCTCTAGGACTGACTCTACTGACTCTGATTGATGGGGCTTCATCAGTTTCATAGATAGAAGTCTTTTTCCTCAGACATTGTTTGACCCTATTCAATACAATGTCTGGGGTTAATCCTAGGGCCTTCTGAGTCAAAACCTGTGCCCTAATTCCCTTTCTCAAAATGTCTCAGTAATAATCTGCCTATTTTATTAACAACCTTAGGTAAAGGTTCCCCCACACATATGTGCTAGTCATTTCTGGCTCTAGGGGGCGGTGCTCATCTCCGTTTCTAAGCCAAAGAGCCAGTACTGTTCAAAGACATCTCTATGGTCATGTGGCCAGCATGACTAAATGCCGAAGGTGCACAGAGCACTGTTACCTTCCCACCAAAGGTGGTCCCTATTTTTCTACTTGTATTTTTTACATGCTTTCGAACTGCTAGGTTGGCAGAACCTGGGACAAGTAATGGGAGCTCACTCTGTTATGCGGCACTAGGGATTTGAACTGCTGAACTGCCGACCTTCTGATCGACAAACTTAGCATCTTAGCCACTGAGACATCACATCCCTATTAACAATCTTACTGTGCTGTTAAAATGGCAAATTCCAAAGTTCAGTAGGATCCATGTAAGATGGTCTCACATTTTCTGACAGTGAGAGCAATCAACCAATGGAACAGAAGTTGCCTTCAGAAGTTGTGGGAGCTTCATCACTGGAAGCTTTCAAGAAGAGACTGGACAGCCATTTGTCAAAAATGGTGTAGGGTCTGCTTGGGTGGGGGGTTGGACTAGATGACCTACAAAGTCCCTTCCAACTCTGTTAATCTGTATAAATCTGTATAAAGCTTAAATTACCCATTTCCCATAAGAACCAGTCTCCTCAACCTATAGCTGGCTGGGGAATTCTGGGAGATGAAGTCTGTTGGTCTTAAAGTTGCCAAGATTGGACACCCCTGACCTATGTTATTCCCTTCCTCTCATAATTGAAAGCAGTACTCTAATCTGCTCTATGGAATGGAGCAGTGGTGGGATTCAGCCAGTTTGTACCACTTCGGGAGAACCGGTTGTTAACTTTCTGAGCAGTTTGGTGAACTGGTTGTTGGAAGAAATCATTAGGGCAGAGAACCGGTTGTTAAATTACTTGAATTGGAGTGGAGGCAATATATGGCTTCCTGACCTTTTTTAAAAATCTGGATATATGGGCAATAATTCAAAGAAAAACTGTCTTCTCTTTAGGGACACTTCCCTAACATCCAGAGTTTCATTTATTCTTCTTTTCATTTTTTTAGTTGTTGTTCCTTTATCTTCTTCTTTGAATTTAGAATAGGGCCATGATCCTTCATCAGTAAATTAATTAACTATTTTTTCTTTATCAAATTAAAATTTTACCTCAGTTGAACTATAATTGGTTAATTAATCAGAGCTTTAGGATCAAATTAGATATCAGTGGCAACATTCAACATGGCAACTCTAGTGATTAGTGAATTAGGGGCTAATGGGAATAAAAGGCAGGTCTTCCCAGTTAATTATTTTCATAATAAAGTTTGTTTCCAGTTTTCAGATTCTGCTGAGACAAAAACCCTCAATAAAATAAAACAAATTGGGAGTGATATTTGAGGGACAAGCAGACTGAGATAAACTCCTTATGCTCATATCTTATTAAAAAGATTCATCTCAGTCTTCAGAGAACCTGTTTCTTTATCACAGAAACTGGTAGGACAAAACATTGGTGATGTCCTTGAATTCTTCTGTATTATTCTCTTTATAAATGTATATTTGTTTGTAGGTATTTCATTTATTGATTTGATTTGTACCTAGCTTTTCTAAGCAATCAAGAATTCAGGGTGATCCAAAACAAAATCCAAGAAGTTAAAACCTAATTAAAATTAAAATTGACAATTAAAGGTTGGCTTCTCAAATATTATAATTATTATAATGTCAGACTCATAGGAAACATAGGAAAGATTTTAATCATTATGTCATTTGACTTTTTTGGCATTGTTATTCTTAGTTGCAATAAGATAACTTTCTTGCTATTCACAAGGCTTCTTGGCCTACCTGCAGTGGTAGGATTCAGCCAGTTTGCACCTATTCGGGAGAACCGGTTGTTAACTTTCTAAGCAGTTTGGAGAACCGGTTGTTGGAAGAAATCTTATTTTGTTTTTTTCCACTTTGCAGGGCTAATCCTGTAAGGAAGGCAGGAAGGAAACATCCTGGTGTTGTTTCTAGCCTAATCTTTATTGGCCTGCTTACAGAAATGGCCACTCTGGTTAACCCTTCTTACGTTGTAACAGCTAAAGCGAAGCGCCCATCGACGTGAATGACGTTGAGTTGGCCACGCCCACACAGTCACATGACCACCAAGCCATGCCTACCCAGCTGGTCATTAGGGCAGAGAACCAGTTGTTAAATTATTTGAATCCCACCACTGCCTACCTGCTTATTTTGATTTCAGTCCCTCATTATACAATAATAATTTTCCCAGCATAAGCATCTTTCTGTACAAATTGACAATTCTGTAAATGATGGGCCTCCTTAAGAATTACTGAATTTGGGACAGAGCAGACAGATTCCCCTGGGAAAAAAAGCCGTAACTTTCCTGTACTTCAGTTGATTATTTCTTGCCGAATTTCTACAGCGCTGAAATGCAATTGGATTTTATCCTCCTCAAGTTGAGTCACACAGTGACACATCTGCATGATGTTGACTTTTCAATGTCCAACGTGACTTGGAGAAAATAGAAAAAATACATAGGAAAAAAAAAGTTTAATCATTTTTTATTAAGGTTCAAGGTTGACTCAGCCTTCCATCTTTCTGAGGTCGGTAAAATGAGAATCCAGATTGTTGGGGGCAATTATGCTGACTCTGTAAAATGCTTAGAGAGGGCAGTAAAGCACTCAGACATGGTATATAAGAATAAGTACTATTGCTATTATCTCCATCAAACAAAGTTGGCCATGATCTGCTCAGAGCTTCACCTTTATGGTAGGTGAGAATTAAAAATTATCCTAGAGCAGACTTTTTTCTCTTCTATTCTTCCAAATAGCTGCATTTACATGAAATAAGCCTTCCTTCCTTCCTTCTGTTATATCTTGCCTTCATTATTTTTACAAAATAAGTCAAAGTGGTAAACACACCTTTGTCTTCCTGTTTTCCCTATAACCAAAACCTGTGGGACTTGAACTCACGGCTTCCCGCTTTCTAGGTTGGTGCCTTAATGCCTAGACCAAACTGGCTTCCTTTTCAATTTCCCAGAATGAATTCTCTTTTTTCCAGCACCTGATGAATGCTGTTTTATGGACGTATTACAGCATTTGTCTCTTTCAAGACCTTTGTCACTATTCTTTCATGTGCTAATCTGTGGCATATTTCTTGATTGCTTGTTTCTTTATTATAGATCAGTGACAGCTAACCTTTTCCAGACCGAGTGCCCAAAGTGCATAAGCGCCTGAACCCCCAAAACCCTCACGGCCCCCATGCATGCGCCCCACCCCCTATGCATGCACATGTGGGCCCCACGTTATGCACCCTGCCCCCCATGCACATGCAGCCCCCACGCATGCACCCCACCCCCCACATGCACAGCAGAGATCCAATGACCAACGGCTGATGGGAGGTGCATGCACATGCGCGGCAGAGCTGAACTGGGGCAACAGCTTGCATGCCCACAGAGAGGGTGCTGTGTGCCACCTGTAGCAGGCGTGCCATATGTTTGTCTTCACGGCTATAGATGGCTTAACTGAAAAGGCAGGCACTACCCATTAGTTTGATATCTTCATTGTCATTTTTAAAGCTGGTCATAGTTTGGTCTTCTTTACATTTAATTTTAGTTCCATACTTAGTGTATGTATTTATGCATTTATTTATGTATTGATAAAAGCGGGGGGGGGCTAGACAAAGCAAATTTAACAACAGTTAAAATACTTGAAAAATTGGGAGGGGGGGAATGTGTTTTTCAAGTCACTCTTTTCCTCTCTGAGTCCAGATACCTGCATAGCTTAATTTTCAGCTTCATCAATGAAAATTCAGTGCACAAATTTGCTGGAGCAAACATGTGACAGCTGCTGACAAGTTGTAAAACTAATTATCACTTTTGTGACTTATGACTGACAGGGCCATTGTTCACCTTGCAGAATTATATTATTGTATAACAATATTACACAGCATATATGCAGACACCAGTTGTGAATACCAATAATCTACCTTGCTTTCATTAACAAGTTTGGCGTAGTTTCTATTCATTTGGCTCATCAGACAAAATATACACATATTGCAGATTTAAAAAGCAAGTCATATGTTTTCAATAGAAGAAAACCACAACCAATATTGGCTGGGCAACACTAGCAGACCAGGCCATTGTATATAAACAGGAAGAAAACCCCGGACTCACTAGCATTGATGATATTACTTAGTTGGGTAATGAAACGTCTGCAAGGAAAGTTCGGAGAGCACCAAGAATTCTGCATGCTTGGGTGGGAAGGTAAGGAATTTTCTTTTGCTAAGCAATAACCAATTTGTTGTGTCTGTGCCCCGCTGAGCCGGGCCCCCTGCCAGAAAGTGACTTGGAAAGTGAGAGGGAAGGGCCATCAGGAATTACCTCAGGAGCACTGGCTTCCCTGGCTCAGCTCCAGGAGCCAAAGGCAGGCCAGGTGGAGGAGATAACGAGGCCTTCGTCCTCTGACTCTTTTCCCCCCAGGCCACGCCTTCAGACCCAGCTGATGGAAATCAGGCTTGGTTGGACCCTAGGTTTCATAGGCAGGAGAGGCGGGAACAACAGAAGCAGGGGTGGGGCAAGCCTAGGAAGTGCTGAGTCATGGAGCCACACCCCACAGGATATAAAACCAGCGAGGGCTGCTATGCCTTTTCGTAGCAGGCAAATCAACTGCTTAACTAGAGCTGAAGTTCCTGGGTGTTCCTGGGTGACTCATCGGCATCAAGGGAGATAACAGAGATAACAGAGTCACTTGGCAGACTCTCGCTAGTTTGCTGCCAGAGCTGATAGTGCTGGCTAATTAAGCCATCGCTCGGACGGAGGCAAGGGGAGACAGAACACAATTATTCTGAAAGAATAAGTTTTTAAACTATAGGTACATCTGTCCATATTCTATCAGTGCATCTAGGAATAACATATTTAGGAATGGGTAGCGTAGTACATGAACAAAACAACAGCTGTTTTCCTGGTTCCTTCTTTTTTAAGCAATGGACAACAACCACCAAACTGGGGCTGAAACCAAACACGGTGTGTTGGATGAAAAAGACTAACACTGCTTCCAACTTGGAGAAAATTTTCCCCATGCAGCATCAGCCAAGCTCAAAGTAGAAGGCATGTTGTGAAAGAGTTTTGGGTTTGGGCCACTCCT
Organism: Ahaetulla prasina; assembly: GCF_028640845.1. Taxonomy (NCBI): domain Eukaryota; kingdom Metazoa; phylum Chordata; class Lepidosauria; order Squamata; family Colubridae; genus Ahaetulla; species Ahaetulla prasina. The sequence continues at coordinate 212,300,706 of NC_080541.1, forward strand.
TCCTCAGACCTTATTGGCTGGAATCAAAAAGTATAGCTAATTTTGATTTAGAGAGAATGTGGAACCATGGTTAACTTAGTAATTTTAATACTTACAATGGTCACAGATTATACTTGATATTTTTCTGCTTTAACCCACTTGGTTTACATCAAGTGCAATACAATGTAGCCCATAAAACAGAAATCTTGAGAACCATAGTTTGACTTATCCCCCAATTTTGCCAGTTTCGAATAATGCTGTGATGTCTTGAGAATTCCATCTATTCTAGAATTCCATCTATTCTATTCTATTCAACTATCCTAGCAGTAATTTGAGCTTACTCTAACGGTGCAATATGCTATATGCTAAACTTACAATAGTTTAGAGTCGAGTTGAGTTGAGCTGAGTTCAGTTGTTGAGTTGAGTTGAGTAACCTTTCAAAGTTACAACAGCACTGAAAAAAGTGACTTACGACCGGTTTTCACACTTACAATGGTTGCAGCCTTCCCGTGGACAAGTGATCAAAATTTGGATGCTTGGCAACTGATTTGTATTTATGACGATTGCAGTATCCCAAGGTCATGTGATCACCTTTTGCGACCTTCTGACAAGCAAAGTCAATGGGGAAGCCAGATTCTCTTAGCAACCATGTGGCTAACTTAACAACTGCAGTGATTCACTTAAGAAATGTGGCGAGAGAGATCGTAAAATGGGGCAAAACTCATTTACTGTATCAAATGTTTCCCTTAGCAGCATAAATTCTGGGCTTAATTGTGGTCATAAGTCGAGGACTACCTGTACTGCAGATGTTTTTTATTAGATACTTTTGCAATCCCCTGAAGCATCCTTGATACCCAGTGTACCTGATTAGAAAAAGAGAGATCTTGTGATGTCTTCCCTTAGAGGAAACCAAGAGTAAGCATAAAAGCCATGGTGGCGCAGTGGTTAGAGTGCAGTACTGCAGGTTACTTCTGCTGATTGCTGGCTGCCAGCAATTTGGCAGTTCGAGTTTCACCAGTTCAAGGTTGACTCAGCTTTCCATCCTTCCAAAGTCGGTAAAACGAGGAGACAGATTGTTGGGGGCAATACGCTAACTCTGTAAACCACTTAGAGAGCGCTGTAAAGCACTATGAAGCGATATATAAGTCTACGTGCTACTGCTATTGCTATATACATTTGTCTCTTAGTCATCTAATAGTTAAATACGCAAGGAAATCTTATTCTGCTGTAAGAATGTCAGTGAATTTTTCTTCTCCTTTGAAAAATAGCTCCAAAGCAAATTCTCTTTGATTAATTAATCAAAGTTTAAAAAATAATAGAGATTTTTTTTTGCATGGTATTGAATTTGCAATCAATTTTTCTTCAAATATTATTCGCTACCAATTTTGCCAGTTGTCTATTGCCCATACGGATTCTTTTTCACATAGCATTATATTTTAATTATATACAACTTTAAAGCACGGTTCTTACATGAATCGTGTATGGCTATACTCCATCTATATACCTCTGCAGATGCTTGGATATTAATTATATTCACTGAACCAAAATGCAAGATTTATTCTTTTTATTTTCCATGATTATATGGTCCTTCAGATACACTAAATAAATCTTGAGTATTATGATTGGTTAACTTCCTTTACTGGAAGCAGTCCTTAAGCATGTAAAATTGAATATTGGATATTCAATATACTCTGGGTAAGAACAATAATGAAGCCGTCCACAAGCTACCAACTGATTGATTGATAAATGTGTTCATTAATTTTCTGTGCAAAGAGAGCAATGTATAAAACAAAACATTGCTGTTAAGCCAATGAATAAGTGTGTATTAATGAAATAGTTTGTCAATAGCTTGGGACAAATAACTATTTAAAAACAGTTCCTAGTTTTACATGTTCCTCATTCTATAAAGTAGGCAACTGATGTTTGTTTATTCATGCCAGGATTCAAATAAGGCATACTATGATATAAAATGAAAAATATAAAATACAAGATTGAAATATAGACAACTTAAACAGATCTTACCTAGAAATTAGCAACATTAATTGCCGCCATGTGTACACTGATCAGGGCACAAAGGGCAGGTATACATGTGTGCTGTTGTCTGCATGTCACCACAATTGCAAAGGGCAATTGTGTTTTTTAATCTTCCACCCTTCTCTTGCCCTCAGATGGCCTGGAGAATAAATCCATATCACCTCCCCTCTGATGTCTTGCTGCTGGCCTGGCCAGTCATTTTATCCTGGACTACCTGGTTGTTCTTTTTGGAGTAGCTGGTGTTTTTTTTCCCCCTCTTAATAATCTTGTAGTTGATCCAGAAATGGTCTGTTAAGTCAGTATAATGTCCTCATAGCTAGAAACTCGTGTTCTATTAAACTCTTACATCTCCCAAAGGTACCCTTGCAGTTTCCCCAGGCAGCCCTTGCTTTCCCATTCCTTGCTCACAGTCCTCCTGAACATTCTTATTTCCCTTTTGCCTTCCCCTTCCCTTTTGAAATGAATTCTTGAAGTTGTAGTAGGAAGTTGCTGCTTTGCTTCTATAAAGCTGAAGTATAAGACCTCCCTTGTCAAGAAATTTTCCATGGATCTACACAGGAACATAGGCACAAAACAATAGCCCTGTTACTTTGATTAGAGTAGAACTGGAGTTATAGTGGGTGGGTGGGGATGGGGGGGGAGAATGAATAGAATAGAATAGAATAGAATTTTTTATTGGCCAAGTGTGATTGGACACACAAGGAATTTGTCTTGGTGCATATGCTCTCAGTGTACATAAAAGAAAAGATACGTTCATCAAGGTTCAACATTTACAACACAAATGATGGTCAATATATCAATATAAATCATAAGGATTGCCAGCAACAAGTTATAGTCATACAGTCATAAGTGGAAAGAGATTGGTGATGGGAACTATGAAACGATTAATAGTAGTGCAGATTCAGTAAATAGTCTGACAGTGTTGAGGGAATTATTTGTTTAGCAGAGTGATGGCCTTCAGGGAAAAACTGTTCTTGTGTCTAGTTGTTCTAGTGTGCAGTGCTCTATAACGTCGTTTTGAGGGTAGGAGTTGAAACAGTTTATGTTCAGGATGCGAGGGGTCTGTAAATATTTTCACGGCCCTCTTCTTGATTCGTGCAGTATACAGGTCCTCAATGGAAGACAGGTTGGTAGCAATTATTTTTTCTGCAGTTCTAATTATCCTCTGAAGTCTGTGTTTTTCTTGTTGGGTTGCAGAACCGAACCAGACAGTTATAGAGGTGCAAATGACAGACTCAATAATTTCTCTGTAGAATTGGATCAGCAGCTCCTTGGGCAGTTTGAGCTTACTGAGTTGGCGCAGAAAGAACATTCTTTGTTTAATGATGTTTTTGATGTTAGCTGTCCATTTTAGATCTTGCGATATGATAGAACCTAGAAATTTGAAGGTTTCTACTGTTGATACTGTGTTGTCTAGTATTGTGAGAGATGGAAGTATGGAAGGGTTTTTCCTAAAGTCTACCACCATTTCTACGGTTTTGAGTGTGTTCAGTTCCAGATTGTTTTGGTTGCACCACAAGGCTAGTCGTTCGACCTCTCGTCTATATGCGGATTTGTCATTGTCTCGAATGAGACCAATCACTGTTGTGTCATCTGCGAACTTCAGTAGCTTAACAGATGGAGATGCAGTCATTGGAATACAGAGAGTGGTATACCATTATAACATTGTATAACATTGGTATACAGAGAATGATAGAAAGGCCAGAATTAAATGTCCAAGGAAATAATGGGCAAAAGAAATTCAGAGATACTACCATAGTAGATTGATAATTGATTAATAATATGAATAGATATGTTTATATAGTTACTAGATTTGAGGACATCTGACTTTTTGATGACCCGATTTAAGGGTTCATTTCAAATAAATTGTTGGCCTACTATGGTGCTTTACCAGTAGTCTGATACTTCCTTCTCTTCCTTCTTCCTTTCTCCTCTTTCTCCTCCTCCTTCTCCTCCTCCATCCACAGTTAGACTTTTTTCACATCCTGCGTTAGGTTTGATTATGTGCATGTCACTGTCAGCCCTTAGTTGCCACATAATTTTTTCCCCCTAAGAGGATATTATGTGTATTATTTCCCTTCAGCTGTGTATTGTAAGGGGAAAACAGCTATGGTATTTGTAAAGAACCTTGTGCATTAATGCTGGTCTTCTGCTGAGAAACAGTGAACAGGACTCCCACTTTTTTCGAATATGAGAATATAATTTAATGTATACCATCTTCCAGTAGTATATGTTATCTCTGTAGAGCTGCTGATCCAGTTCTACAGAGGAATTATTGAGTCTGTCATCTGCACCTCTATAACTGTCTGGTTTGGTTCTGCAACCCATCAAGACAGACTTCAGAGGATAATTAGAACTGCAGAAAAAACAATTGCTACCAACCTGCCTTCCATTGAGGACCTGTATACTGCACGAGTCAAAAAGAGGGCTGTGAAAATATTTACAGACCCCACACATCCTGGACATAAACTGTTTCAACTCCTACCCTCAAAACAACGCTATAGAGCACTGCACACTAGAACAACTAAACATAAGAACAGTTTTTTCCCAAAGGCCATCACTCTGCTAAACAAATAATTCCCTCAACACTGTCAAACTATCTACTAAGTCTGCACTACTATTAATCTCATCGTTCCCATCACCCATCTCCTCCACTTATGACTGTATGACTGTAATTTTGTTGCTTGTATCCTTACAATTTATATTGATATTGGTCAGACTATTTACTGAATCTGCACTACTATTAATCGTTTCATAGTTCCCATCACCAATCTCTTTCCACTTATGACTGTATGACTATAACTTGTTGCTGGCAATCCTTATGATTTACATTGATATATTGATCATCAATTGTGTTGTAAATGTTGTACCTTGATGAACGTATCTTTTCTTTTATGTACACTGAGAGCATATGCACCAAGACAAATTCCTTGTGTGTCCAATCACACTTGGCCAATAAAAATTCTATTCTATTCTATTCTATTCTATTCTATTCTATTCTATTCTATTCTATTCTATTCTATTCTATTCCTGCTTGCTTATTTGTACCCTATGACTATCATTAAGTGTTGTACCTTATGATTCTTGATGAATGTATCTTTTCTTTTATGTACACTGAGAGCATATGCACCAAGGCAAATTCCTTGTGTGTCCAATCACACTTGGCCAATAAAGAATTAATTATTTTTCTTTCTTTCTTTCTTTCTTTCTTTCTTTCTTTCTTTCTTTCTTTCTTTCTTTCTTTCTTTCTTTCTTTCTTTCTTTCTTTCTTTCTTTCTTTTTCTTTCGTTTTCTATGGATGGATGTATCTATCTATCTATCTATCTATCTATCATCTATCTATCTATCTATCTATCTATTATTTATTTCTTCTTTCAGGATGGAGAATGCCATTCTGTTCCTTCCCCTGCCAGACATACACACAAGGTAATATAGCTTGCTTTTCCCCATTTTATTATAGGTAATCTTTTTGGAAGTAAATACTTTTTTCAGCATTGCCCTAAATTTTTCTCCTTAACTTTGAGAGTAAGCCCATTTTCCCTCTTAAACTAGCTGACTTTTATTTATAATTCTCACCTTTGGTTTTGAAATAAATGTCAGGATGATGGATAGCCGACTTTCTCCCGTCAGACGTTGGGAGTCAAGTTGGCAGCTGAAGGAGGAAAGACATCGGAATTAAGATTCAAAGAGGGCTGCTAAATTAGAAGGAGAAACATTTAACATGCAAAATGTCTTTATTATTCTGACACAATCAACAGGCTTCATTTGCATCCTCAAACTGTATCGAGTAACTTAGATCTGGATGCCTTAGAAGTCACCACTCTCTGAAGAAAAGGCCCTTCCATAATCCTAATGATTGGTTATACTTTCAGAAAAGGGTGACAGGAGGTCCTTCAATGTGTCATAGCTTAAAATGATTTGAGGAACTACCAGCTTATCTTCAAAGAGCAGATATATGAACTATCATTTTTGATTAAAGCTCTCCATTTTGAAATATAATAAAAAGCATTTTCTCACTACAGCTAGAATAATCTGTTTTAAATATATTTGCATATCTCTTTTGCTGTCCAAAAGTTTCTCTCTCTGGTCCATTCTTTCTACAGTTAGGAACATAGTTCAGAATCACCTGTATTAATGGCTGCAATCCACAGAATAACACCAAGTAGTAAATCGTAGCAAGTCACACACATAAAAAACAAATAAACTTTGATCACACTGTTGTGGCCTCGATCTTGGTGTTCTGAACACACCTTGGTAGCAAGCGAAATTTAGCATGTGTGGTGAAACTCAATTCCTTTTTACTACCGGTTCTGTGGGCGTGGCTTGGTGGGCATGGCGTGGCTTGGTGGGTGTGGCTTGGTGGGCATGGAAGGGGAAGGATATTGCAAAATCTCCATTCCCACCCCACTCTGGGACCAGCCAGAGGTAGTATTTGCCAGTTCTCTGAACTACTCAAAATTTCCGCTACCAGTTCTCCAGAACCTGTCAGAACCTGCTGGATTTCACCCCTGATGTGTGGTTCCCACACCAGTGGTTTCTAATCATTTTCTCAGTATAAGTTGAATGTTGTATTTGGTTGAGCTCTTCCAGATACTTTGCTGTAAGTAGATTTTAAACACACACACACACACACACACACACACACACACACACACAAATACAAAAACCTCAAATTTCAATAGTGATTTTTAAATTCAGTTTTTAAAACTTTAGTTCTGGAACTGAAACTAGATATGTAAATTTAGGATTTCTTGACTGATTATGAAAAGGTCTTGTACTCTAGATTGGAGACAAGCATGGGTTCCAGATCAGAAAATATGAAATGCCATTGCAGTAGATGAGGCAGATTCTGCTAATTTAATACAAAAAAATTAATAAAAAGAGATCAATTTTTAATCTAATTCCCTACCCTTATGCATTCCTTTACGTATTGTCTTACACATTCCCTACTCTTATACTGTTCTCTATCCATATGCATTATTACCCAAAAGAAATTTAAAAGTTCTGTTGAGTTAAATTGTTGATTCCCAATATGCCAAAATTATCAGTACAAACTGGTAGCAGAACTTTGGAATTTTGAGAATGGGATTTCCCAACTTATCAGAAGATGCTAGAGCTGAACATGGGTGACTTTTCTCATGCTAAACAAGTGCTCTCGACCTCCCAGTCTTAAATCACCCATGGCTGACTTGCGTCAACTCTGAAGTGAACCTGGCTGAAGCCATCTTGTGCTGCCTTGTAGTTGCGATGAAAGGGGGAAGGGAGGGGAGAAGTATATAGCCAGGCTCCTGTCAAAACAAAATGCTTTCTTGTGGGAACCAAGGTCATTGAAACGGGTGGCCATTGAAAGTGGAGAAGAGCCTGCCTTCCATCGTCATTGGACAATGTGACCGGTGACACTTGGGAGGGGGGAATTTGATTCTTTTAATTAGGTGAAAACTGTGGGAACTGTCAAAGTTGGTTTTCACTGGCTGTGCCAATATGATGTATCCAATAAACATATCCTTTGAGGAATCTACCTGCCTCGGAGTTATGCTTTCAATGGATGCATTACTTGGAACACTGACAAATTGCTTCCAGCTTGTAGTGGATCTGATGTCCCATAACACATCATTAATTGCCACTAGTGGAAAAAGAAGGAAATTTTTATAGCGCATTGACCTAGGCCAATACTGTATAATTTCTGCTATGAAAAATTAGAATAATCCTAGATATCCTTAAACCCTAGAAATAACACGATCAAACACATATATTGAATTCTTTTTTCCCCATTTTCTCTGCTAAGAAACTGGATGCTCAATCATGCTGACTGAGAATTGGGTTTGGTATCAGCAAAGGGAAAGTACTTCATTACACAATACATAATTAACTTAGGGAAGCTGTTGCTTCAAGATGTGGTGATAACCGCTGATATAAATGGCTTCTTAAAAGGGTCAGGGAAATTCACAGATTGTGATCCAATCAATAGCTATTTGTTATGCTACCAAAGGGAACTTCCCTGTTTGGAGGCTGTAAATGTCCACAAAGAATTGGATGTTGAAAACAGAAAATAGCCTTAAAAGCATACTTGTTAGTTCTGAAATGCATTGTCTCACTTGGAAATGTAACAATAAGCTAGATTGCTGTTTCTCAACTGAGGCAACTTTAAGTTCTGTAGACTTCAGCCCCCACAAATTGGGAGTTGAAGTCCACACACCTTAGTTGTCAAGGTGAAGAAACACTGAGCTAGATGAATCTTAATCCAGTGCAATAAGGTAAGACTTACTTTTCATTCTACTGCTTTATTGTTTGCATTGGTTTATGTTGTGTTTATTATGTTTTATTGATTCGCCCACACTGGGCTTAGTAATGAGCCCATACTAAATAAATATATTACTAGTATTGCTGGAGAAGATTCCTGTGAGTCCCTTGGACTGCAAGGTGATCAAACCGGTCAGTCCTAAAGGAGATCAACCCTGACTGCTCTTTAGAAGGCCAGATCCTGAAGATGAAACTGAAATATTTTGGCCACCTAATGAGAAGGAAGAACTCACTGGAGAAGAGCCTAATGCTGGGAAAGATTGAGGGCAAAAGAAGAAGGGGACAGCAGAGAATGAAGTGGCTGGATGGAATCACTGAAGCAGTAGGTATGAGCTTAAATGGACTCCAAGGGATGATAGAAAACAGGAAGGCCTGAAGGAACCTTGTCCATGGGGCTGCAATGGGTCAGACATGACTTCACAACTATCAACAACAAGTGTTGCTATTAATTTATTATTAACCATATAGGGAAGCCTTCTGCAATTTACAATGCACATTGTGGATAAAAATTTATTTATTTGTTGGTTTGTTTAATATGACACCTGTCTCACTTTCAAGCAAATTTGAGCGGCTTTCTTGAATTGTTGTTTGCGGTCTGAGAAAGAGTGACTGACCCAAAGTCTCCTAGGGTGGGACTAGACCTCATTTTCTCCTGGAGCCTTAACCACTAGAACAAAGTAATGAATGTATTCAGGAAACTGAATATTTAATTAAGAATGAGAGGGCTAAATATAAGTTAGTAGGAATTCATGTCCTCTAGGGTGTAGTGGGTTGTGGTGGCTCAGTGGCTAAGATGCTGAGCTTGTCAATTGAAAGGTTGGCAGTTCAGTGGTTCGAAACCCTAGTGCTGTGTAACAGAGTGAGCTCCCGTTACTTGTTCCAGCTTCTGCCAACCTAGCAGTTCGAAAGCACGTAAAAAATGCAAGTAGAAAAATAGGGACCACCTTTGGTGGGAAGGTAACAGCGTTCTATGTGCCTTTGGCATTTAGTCATGCCGGCCACATAACCACAGAGACGTCTTTGGAGAGCGCTGGCTCTTCGGCTTTGAAATGGAGATGAGCACCGCCCCCTAGAGTCGGAAACGACTAGCACACATGTGCGAAGGAACCTTTATCTTTACCTTTAGGGTGTTGTGGATAGCTATGAAAGTAGATTGGTGTAGATTGATGATAATTGGAAAATTGTTTAACAAACTGAATAAATACAATTGTGGTTGTGGTGGGGAACCTCCTATAAAGTGTTATGACTAGATGGATGGGCCTGAGACAAGAGTATACAAAAAAAAGTGATTCATCATATGAAGACCTAGGAATGAATTAAAATTGCAATCATTTAGTGAACATCTGTATGGAAAAAGGTATGCTTACTGAATACATCGCATCAAATCTATTCACATGTACATATGTCAAATGAATATAAATCTAAAAGGTTGAGTGATGCAGTTATTCCCGATGAAATATTGAGAGAATTAATGAAGGATGCATGAGTGTTGAGAAATTCTCAGGGTGGTAAAGGTTTTGTTCATGTCAAATTTTGGTCATGTCCAGACTCAATCTTGGGAAGTAGAGAGTGGACATGAAAGGGGGAAAAAAAGAAAATGAAAAAAAAAAAAAAGATCAAAAGCAGAATGACTGCAGGACGTGAAATTATGAGTCCTGCAAGAAAAGCTATGAAAAGACAGATTGATCTCCCAACAGAATGAATGGAAAGTTAAGCTAGAAAAGAAGATGGGGAAGATGCTTCAAACCGAGGGAAGAGACTTGTGTTGTAAGTTGCATCAGTGATGAATGAAGTTATGCTAATGATGTAAAAGTGTCTGGTGGAATGAAGAAGTAGAAAGTTGCATCTAAGAGAATGATTGCTGCAAAAAATAAATACGCAACAAAGAGCCTGAAAAATGTGCACACAGAGAAAAAAACAGGTCCAAAAAATGTAGCCATACAGCTAAGAATGGAAAAGACTAGAACAGTGATGGCGAACTTATGACACACGTGCCAGAGGTGGCATGCAGAGCCCTCTCTATAGGCATGCACATCGTTGCCAGCTGCTCTTTTGGTTTTGGCTTCTGCATGTGTGCTGGCCAGCTGATCTTGGCACGTGCCGGAGCCCCAGAAACCCAAAGATCAGCTGGCCAGTGCACATGTGCGTGCCAGTCACCTGGTTTTAAGGTTTCTGGTGCTCCAGCACATGTGAAGATTAGGTGGCCGGCATGCATGCACACCAGTTTCCAGGACTTTGGCATGCGCACACATGTTCTGGTTTGGGCACTTGGTGCCAGAAAGGTTTGCCATCACTGGACAAATAAAACGTTGAGTAATTTTGATGGATATTTAAAAGAAAATGAATAGAGCTAAATATAGAGCTTCCAGTACAATTGACGAAATTAGAAATAAAACTGATGCCTATATTTGGAATTATGCTGAAGTGAGAAAATAATGGGAAAATATTAAGTATTTTGAGGGAAAGATATTTATTTATTTAAATTTATTGCTCTCCCCTGGCCCTCATTCCAGTAGATTCTGGACATCATACAAAGCTAGAAAAAGCTTAAAAACATAAAATCAAGTAGACCTCACAGACAAAAATAATCTAAGAAACAACAAAAATCGACTAAACAGAACAGAGGTCTTAAACAAATCTTAAACATCAGCTCAGACCTGGAATCAAAGGCAGATTTGCAAAGCTTTCTGGAGCCCCAGAAGAGAGTTATACATTAATGTATAAGTAAATAGGTAACTGCATGAAGTTAATGAGTTTTAGTGTGGAAGGATTTTTAGATCAGAGATCAGCACACAATACCATTCAAGCACAAATTCATTTATTGAATGGTACCAGAAATGAAAGACAAGCCTAAAATGGTCAGGAAAGAATCCATTCTACCTAGACTTACGTAAATTGCATTTTATATGTAATTGGTGTAATAAACATGTGATTAGGTCATGGCAAAATGTGTTTTAGTGAGGTTAGACTGAAGAGTTAATGGGTAATGCCATAGCTCAAATTAACAAAGAGGACTTAGAATGCATCTTATTGAGATAATATTTTCCTAGAATGTCTAGTGCAGGGGTCTGCAAACTTGGCTCTTTTAAGACTTGTGGACTTCAACTCCCAGTTCCCAGACGTTTCACTCAGGTCCTCCAAAAAGGTGGGAAAATACTTAAAGCTCATTGGTTAAGCCACCTGGCAGCCCTCTATAAAAGAGGACACTGCCAAACAAGCACTCTGTTCGGTTTTACTGGTCTACTAATAAAGAGCTGTTATTACTGAAAGAGCTGTGTCCGTCTCTTCCATCATCGAATCTAACACAACCATTTGTTTGAAATGGTATAGGGTTTCCTGTCTGAGCAGGAGGTTGGACTAGAAGACCTCAAAGATTCCAACTGTTATTCTGTTAGATCTTGGATGTCTTCGCTCCTCAGCATTTCTGTTTATCTGAGTCAACATCCCTTGGGTCTAAGTACTTCATGCCTGAGCTACCAATTAACTGTCCTTAGAGAAAGGAAAGAAGGAAAGTGAACCAGTAGTGGGTTCCACTTACCTTTGCTACCAGTTTGCAATTGGGAGCGTGCGCACGTGCATGCTCACTTCACTCATGCGCAGTGCTTCTGAACATTCACAGAACCTTCTGCGCATGCGCAGAGAGTCCGTGATGATGTTCGGGTGGGTGGGCGGAGCCTTCCGCCGCCACTACTACTGGTTGACCTGAACCAGGGTGAACCGTTAGAAACCAACCACTGAAGTGAACCCTTAGGACAAGGGTATCAAACTCAAGGCCCAGGGGCCAGATTTGGCCCATGGGGTTTCCTAGATCTGGTCCACGGGGCTGTCCTGGAAACAGTGAAGGACCGGCCCATGATGCCTTTGCCAGCAAAAATAGAGCTTAGGAGGGCTGCGCATCTTCACCCGCATCAAGAGGCTCTTTAGTTCCTCTTCACTTTCTGCCATTAGAGGTCTTTGTTACTGGTAAGCAATACTTTTTTCATCAAAGAATGGATGAGGAAAGGGTGTGGTTTAGGGACAGAAAGAGATCCTTTGGTCCTGACAGAATTATATAAAGTAGAGAAATGAACCTGGTCCCTGTCATGTTTGCTAGGTCAGGGGGAGTGTCATTTCAGCCCTAACAGGGGAAAATATTGCTTTAAGATGAAGTTCAGCTAATGACAACTAAAGCTTGTTTCACTTAAGGACTAGGAATAAGAAGAAGTCAACAGCATACGGTCATGACAGAAAAGGGGGCTTGTCTGCAAGGTTAAAGGTTAAAGTTCATCCTCATTCAAGGAAACTTTGTAGGTGACTTCGTAGGGTCAATCATTTCCTATCATCACAATACACCTTATACACTGTAAGCCGCCCTGAGTCTTCGGAGAAGGGCGGGATATAAATGTAAATTTAAAAAAAACAATCAAATTTACATGATTCTTCTGTGAAAAAATGGAGAAGGGACTTCTGAAGGGAAGATGGATTGTTAATCTAACCCAGGGGTCTGCAAACTTGGCTCTTTTAAGACTTTTAAGCCAGCAAAGCTAGCCGAAGAACTCTGGGAGTTGAAGTCCACAAGTCTTAAAAGAGTTAAGTTTGCAGACCCTTGATCTAACCAATGAATAAACAGACAAGGCTAGCCTCTCTGGTTGATAATATTCCTCAATCTATTCCTCATAGACACCCCCTTCCCTAGTCATCCAAATATGTTCACAGAGAGGAATGTTAAATAGGTTGAGATAAACAGAGAAATTTCCCCTTCAATAAGTTGTGGTCAAGATTCTGTTCAAAGTTGAGTGAAACATTTGGAAAGTTGGACCCTTCTATGGATGAAGGGGAAAATATCTTCATACCAAGCTGCCTTCCCAGATTTTAGGGTAAACATCTGTGACTCAAGTGAAGCAACTTGAGATGGGGGATTTTACCATTCTTAACATGCATCCTCTGATTATTATTATTTTTTTGCAAACCATCAGAAAAAAGACTTGGATGCACTTGGATCATCATGTGAATTTTGAAAACTCAAGACATTTTTCAGTGGAAGCAGTAGAATAAAAATTAAGCCAGGCAAGCGAAAAGGACATTCTGGGAGTATTTGAAAGATAAATTAAATTCAAAGTATTAATCTTTTTGCATGCCTGCCTGTGTTATCTGTCAGTCACTCAAATACTCCAAGAGAAATGACGCTCTGGAAGTTTATCCAAAGAAGACGTAGAAATGGAAAAGAGTGGGGGAGAAATCCACTCTCAAGGTCAAAGAGAACTGAGCAGTATTTTTTTCAAAATCTTGGATCGGTTGTGCTTGCACTTCCTCCTTCTTTCATAATTCAGTGGGTATTACAGTAATTAGAGTTAGCTTTCTCTTTGAGTGTTCAAAGAAAAGGATGCAGGTAGACCAACTGCTACACCAATGGCACATCTTAGTGCAGGGGTGTCAAACTGGCAACCCGCAGGCCGGATCCGTCACATGCAGGCCACGCCCACCCCAGTTCTGTGAAGGGAAAACTGTCACACTAGGTCATGTGATGGCAATGTGACGCCACGGGTTTGACACCCATGCCTTAGTGAGTAGAGTTGACTGGAGGGTGTGAGAAGAATTCTATCAAATATTGAATCTGGACACTCTTTTTTTCAACAGACTTTGTAGTATTCTACAGAGGAATTACTGAGTCTGTCATCTGCACCTCTATAACTGTCTGGTTTGGTTCTGCAACCCAACAAGATAGATACAGACTTCAGAGGATAATTAGAACTGCAGAAAAAACAATGGCTACCAAGCTGCCTTCCATTGAGGACCTGTATAGGGCATGAGTCAAAAAGAGGGCTGTAAAAATATTTATAGACCCTTCGCATCCTGGACATAAACTGTTTCAACCCCTACCCTCAAAACGACGCTATAGAGCACTGCACACCAGAACAACTAGACACAAGAACAATTTTTTCCCAAACGCCATCTCTCTGCTAAACAAATAATTCCCTCAACACTGTCAAACTATCTACTAAATCTGCAGTGCTATTAATCTTCTCCTCATTCCCATCACCCATCTCCTTCCACTTATGACTGTAACTTTTTTGCTTGTATCCTTACGATTTATACTGTAATTGATTGTTTCCTGATTGCTTAATTGTAGCCTATGACCAGTGGTGGGATTCAGCCAGTTTGCACCACTTCGGGAGAACCGGTTGTTAACTTTCTCAGCAGTTTGGTGAACTGGTTGTTGGAAGAAATCATTAGGGCAGAGAACCGGTTGTTAAATTACTAGAATCCCAACACTGCCTATGACTATCATTAAGTGTTGTAAATGTTGTACCTTGATGAAGGTATCTTTTCTTTTATGTACACTGACAGCATAGGCACCAAGACAAATTCCTTGTGTGTCCAATCACACTTGGCCAATAAAAAAATTCTATTCTATTCTATTCTATTCATAGAGTCTGGCAAATGAATGGAAAACAAAGTGTTGGAAATAAGCAAGCCAACAGATAAAATTGTCTTTCTCTGATCAAAAACTTTATAAGGGAAACAAAATAGCAAAGAATAAAAACTTTTTAAAAAAAAAGAACTATCTCTTCCTTAGCAACTGAAATCTTCATTTAAAGAGTCAGGATCAGAGAAGTGTGTGATATCCAGGGATGAAAGTAATTGCATTATTTAATTTGGGGGAAGGTGGGGGCTGGTGGAAGTGCATAAAGTCAAAAGATTTACACATTGTAAATGGCTGTGACATTTTCGGCGACTGAAAGCAATTCTCCTGAATTAAGCCAAAAACAAAAACTAGACCAAGAACATTGCTCTGTGAAGATTTGGACCGTAAAATCGACTGAAGTTGTAGCAATCCACATATCCCAGATTGGCAGTGACAACAGTTTGATTGTTTCTAGAGAGCAATGCACCGTTTTAATTTCCCAGAGTGTCCTTGGGCTAATGTCCTGAAGCCTATTATGACTGAAAATTCTGTCCTGCAGAGAGATTGAAGAACCTGAATATATCAGCCTTGAAAAGAGAAAAGTGAGGGAGTATTTATACCCATCCACACACATATACACACTTCAAGTGTGTGTATGTGCATATATCATATCGTATTGTGTTATATCGTATCATATCGTATCATATTATCATATCTGAGGGGGTGTCACTCAGCAGAAGGTCAGAACTTGTTCTTTATAATCTCAGGAGATAAAATAATGGTCTTAAGTTACAGGCAGATCCCCAGTGAAGGTTAGAGAAAACTTCTCAATAATAAAAGCAGCTCAACAGTGGAACCAATTACCAAGGGACCTCTCATTCATTGGATGTGTTCAGGTGGAAGCTAGACAGCTATCAGTCTAAGATGCTTTATTTTGGAGCCCTCCATGGACCAACAAGCATTAATATTGTATTACCCTGCATTTTTTTTTTTTACTTTTCGGTCTGTCTGTGTCATTTTAACTCTCTTGAGTGTTGTTGTTGTTGTTGTTGTTGTTTTGCCTGAACGGAATGATGCATCTACAATCTAATAAAATAAAGAGACAAATAAGCGATAAAAACACCCACGTCCTCTATTTCCAAATACAGGTCAGCTATATTTATGTTTAGCAACTTAGAATTGAAAATGGTGATTATAGCCATCTCGCATTTGGAGACTGACCCCTCTTGACTGTATCTGTAGTGCACCCCGAAGACAGAAAGGAGCCCCACTTTGGCTTAGAGACCACAATAGGTAGAGTTGTGGAGGGGTTTGGCTTTGACAATGCTTTGAATGAAGCTCCTTGAAGCAACATGATCCCCTCTTTCTAAAGAGTGAAGTAAAGTTGTTATATTATTCCACTCCACTCCATCCCACTCCACTTGTTTTCTATTGTGGGTCTAGTAGCAGAAGGGAGTTTGTGTACACACAGAGAAGCCAACTCTGGCTCTTATACTTGCCAAGGGAAATCCATAAAGCACCTTACAATGGGCAAACTATGGCCTTTGTGGAAATACCTAAAAAAGAAGCATTAAGCTTTGATTTGCAGCCAGTGTTATTTGTTTTCTGAAATTTTTTGATGTCTTTCCATAGATTACAAATGACAAACGTTCCTGTTTCTAACCTCAATAATTGCAAAATAACAGAATGAGCATCCGTCAGGCCTGGGAGCCATCTTCTGCACTAGGCCTTCAGTTAAGAACCCTGACAGCATCATGGTCTCCTAATGCGAATGCTGCACATTTATTCTTGGTTTACACTGTGTTCTGTCCCCTCCTTCACCTCCATCCAAGTGATGGCTTAATTAGCCGGCACTATCAGCTCTGGCAGCAGAATAGCAAGCGTCTGCCAAGTGTCTCTGTTATCTCCCTCAACGCCGATGAGTCACCCAGGAACAAACTTCAGCTCTTAGTTAATCAGTTGATTTGCCTGCTACGAAGAGGCACAGCAGTTCTTGCTGCCTTTATATCCTGTGGGGTGTGGCTCCATGACTCAGCACTTCCTAGACCTGCCCCACCCTTGCTTCTGTTGTTCTCTCCTCTCCTGCCTACGAAACCTAGGGTCCAACCAAGCCTGATTGCCATCAGCTGGGTCTGAAGGCATGGCCTGGGGGGAGGGGGAAAGAGTCAGGGGATGGAGGCCTCATTTCCACCTGGCCTGCCTCTGGCTCCTGGAGCTGAGCCAGGGAAGCCGGTGCTCCTGAGGTAAGTCCTGATGGCCCTTCCCCCTCACGTTACAAGTCACTTTCTGGCAGGAGGCCCAGCTCAGGGGGCGCAGACACAACACACTGTTGCATGTAAGAACATAAAGGGAGGAGGCTGCGTTGCAATGTAGTTGTGCATCTTTTGACACTGAGCTTTGCTCTTTGGGTGCTTAGATACAATCAAAATCAAATAACACCTTGGTTAGTCCACAATTATAGACTGTGCATGTATAGGAAAAGATGGTACCTGGCTCAATAGTAGTAAATGGAAGAAGGTTTTTGGAGACCTAGTGGACAATCATTTAAATATGAGTCAGCAGTGTGCAGCAGCTGCCAAGAAAGCCAACACAGTTCTAGGCTGCATTAACAGAGGGATAGAATCAAGATCACACAAACTGTTAATGCCACTTTATAATGCCTTAGTAATGCCACACCTGGAATATTGCATCCAGTTTTGGTCACCATGATGTAAAAAAGATTTTGAGACTCTAGAAGGAGTGCAGAAAAGAGCAACAAGGATGATTAGGAAACTGGAGACTACAAAAAATGGTTGCTGGAATTGGATATGTTTGGTTAAAGTAAAGAAGGACTAGGGGTGCCATGGTAGCAGTGTTAAAAATCTAAGAGGCTGCCACAAAGAAGGAGTGTGTCAAACCTGTTTCTCCAAATTATGTGAAGCAGGGGTGCAATTCAGCAGGTTCTGACAGGTTCTGGGGAACCAGTAGCAGAAAATTTGAGTAGTTTGGAGAACCGGCAAATATCACCTCTGGCTGGCCCCAGAGTGGGGTGGGAATGGAGATTTTGCAATATCCTTCCCCTGGAGTGGGGTGGGAATGGAGATTTTGCAGTATTCTTCCCCTGCCATGCCCACCAAGCCACGCCCACCAAGCCACGCCCACAGAACCAGTAGTAAAAAATTTTGAATTCCACCACTGATCTGAAGTAAAGACAAGGAGCAATGGATCGAAACTAATCGAGAGAACCAAACTAGAACTAAGGAGAAATTTCCTGACAGTTACTGGAGAATAATTAAACAATGAAATGACTTATCTCCAGAAATTATGGGTACTCCAACACTGGAACGTTTTACGAAGAGATTGGACAACTATTTGCCTGAAATGGTATAGGACAGGGGTCTCCAACCTTGGTCTCTTTAAGACTTGTGGACTTCAACTCCCAGAGTTCCTCAGCCAGCTTTGCTGGCTGAGGGACTCTGGGAGTTGAAGTCCACAAGTCTTAAAGAATAGAATAGAATAGAATAGGATTTTATTGGCCAAGTGTGATTGGACACACAAGGAATTTGTCTTGGTGCATATGCTCTCAGTGTACATAAAAGAAAAGATACGTTCATCAAGGTACAACATTTACAACACAATTGATGATCAATATATCAATATAAATCATAAGGATTGCCAGCAACAAGTTATAGTCATACAGTCATAAGTGGAAAGAGATTGGTGATGGGAACTATGAAACGATTAATAGTAGTGCAGATTCAGTAAATAGTCTGACAGTGTTGAGGGAATTATTTGTTTAGCAGAGTGATGGCCTTCGGGAAAAAACTGTTCTTGTGTCTAGTTGTTCTGGTGTGCAGTGCTCTATAGCGTCATTTTGAGGGTAGGAGTTGAAACAGTTTATGTCTAGGATGCGAGGGATCTGCAAATATTTTCACGGCCCTCTTCTTGATTCGTGCAGTATACAGGTCCTCAATGGAAGGCAAGTTGGTAGCAATTATTTTTTCTGCAGTTCTAATTATCCTCTGAAGTCTGTGTTTTTCTTGTTGGGTTGCAGAACCGAACCAGACAGTTATAGAGGTGCAAATGACAGACTCAATAATTCCTCTGTAGAACTGGATCAGCAGCTCCTTGGGCAGTTTGAGCTTACTGAGTTGGCGCAGAAAGAACATTCTTTGTTGTCCTTTTTTAATGATGTTTTTGATGTTAGCTGTCCATTTGAGATCTTGCGATATGATAGAACCCAGAAATTTGAAGGTTTCTACTGTTGATACTGTGTTGTCAAGTATTGTGAGAGGTGGAAGTATGGAAGGGTTTTTCCTAAAGTCTACCACCATTTCTACGGTTTTGAGTGTGTTCAGTTCCAGATTGTTTTGGTTGCACCACAAGGCTAGTCGTTCGACCTCTCGTCTATATGCGGATTCGTCATTGTCTCGAATGAGACCAATCACTGTTGTGTCATCTGCGAACTTCAGTAGCTTAACAAATGGATCATTGGAGATGCAGTCATTGGTATACAGAGAGAAGAGAAGTGGGGAGAGCACACAGCCTTGGGGGGGCCCCTGTGCTAATTGTACAGGTATTTGATGTGATCTTGCTTAGCTTCACCTGCTGCTTCCTGTTTGTTAGGAAGCTTGTGATCCACTTACAAGTCTGTTCCGGTACCTGTAGCTGGTTTAGCTTAGTTAGAAGAATGTCTGGAATGATGGTATTGAATGCTGGACTAAAGTCTACAAAGAGGACCCTTGCATAGGTCTTTGGAGACTCAAGATGTTGTAGGATGTAGTGCAGAGCCATATTAACAGCATCATCTGTTGATCTATTTGCTCGGTATGCAAATTGCAAGGGGTCTAAGAGCGGATTCGTTATGGTTTTCAGGTAGGAAAGCACTAGCCTTTCAAAGGTTTTCATGACTACAGATGTTAGAGCAACTGGTCTGTAGTCATTCAGTTCCTTGATGGTGGGCTTCTTCGGCACTGGGATGATGGTAGAGCGTTTGAAGCAAGAAGGAACATAGCACATCTCTAGTGATTTATTGAAAATATGGGTGAAGATGGGGGCCAATTGGTCAGCACAGACTTTTAAGCAAGAAGGAGTTATCTTGTCTGGGCCTGGAGCTTTTCCTGGCTTTTGTCTGTGAAATAGGTCCTGCACTTCCTTTTCTGTGATCACTAGGGGTTGTGAACCCAATGAAATGGGGTCAGTTGTAGGAGGCTTGGCTGTTGTTGGTGTGTCTGAGATGGGGGTTGTGGAGATAGGTGGCTGTAGTTTCCTTTCAAACCTGCAGTAAAACTCATTCAGGTCATCTGCCAGTTGTTGATTACCTTCAGCCTGGGAAGGACCAAGGTTGGAGACCCCTGGTATAGGGTTTCCTGCTTGAGCAGGCAGTTGGACTAGAAGACCTCCAGCGTCCCTTCCAACTCTGTTACACTGTTATTCTTAGAAACTGGTAAGAAGTGTCCATTATTAAACCAATTCTCCTCTACCAATTCTTAGCTTGTCAGTAGGCAGTCCTCTAATGCATTAAGTTGTATTTTCATATTAAACACTCAAACAATATCATCAAAGATTTTGAACAAGTTGACACAAATTCATTAATTTTGCAACAACATAAATTTTATAAACCTGACTCCTTTAGCATGCAAACATGCATTATAAGTTCTTCATAAAAGGTGGATGGGATGTTGAGCACCAGGTGACTTCAGAATATCTTTCCAATTTTGTGATTCTTTCATTTATCTTAGTACATACAGGTAAAAACACAAGTCAGCAATGATGGGAGAGGCTTCTGAAATACTCCGTCTATGGACATCCAGACCAGATATAAGGCAACTTATAACCATTTAAGTTCTATTCAGTAGGTGTTACACAAAACTAGGGTGTTGTGACATAGGCCCCAAGTAGTTATTACCAGACACAATCAGTCCTAAACAAACATATTTCTATTATCACAGCTGAGAATTACTTCATTCTCAGCTTAGTCCAAATTAATTCTAAAACAAGTCCTTCAGAAAAAATCCTTTGGGCTTATCACAAACCTTTCTCTTCTTTGGTACCCTGCCAAAGGCCTTTCTTGTCAAAGCCCCACGAAGTTCAGAAACAAGAGACACCGACTCAAAGCAGATTTAGCAACGTTGTTTTCCTACAAAGAGCCCAAGAGCCTTTGCTGCTCTTTTAAGCCTTATGGGAGGGGCCAATCATCTCCTGGCCTTACTCCCAAGTCATCCTTTTTGCTTTAGCTGTTCTTGCCTTCTGGAAGCTCTTTGCATGTGTGCACCAGCAACAGGCTCCTCCTGTTCCTCTGACTCTCCTGCTGTCTGCCTCTGGAGGCTCCAGTGTCCGCGTATCACTCCCAGATGGCCCTGGCCCCATCTCTGCCTCCAGTGCAGAACCCTCATCTGGGCCTTCTCCTGACTCCAGGACTGGCCCATGTTCCTCCCCAGCCTCCCCACTGTCCGACTCCACTTCTAGCTCCATGGGCTGCTGGTAGACCACAACACAGGAAAACCAGCAGGTACTTATACACACACACACGTACACACACCACTTCTGAAAGGGAAGAGCAAGGCAAAGTAAGAACAGCTTTAATAGGAAAGAAGAAAACGGTAAAGAAATGGGAAGAGAGGTTGACAGAAGAGAAGAAAAAGTTAAGAGTTCAGCAGTACACTACCTAGAAAAAGATGCTTAGGAAACAGAAAATAGGAAAGATTAATTATTTTCTTAAAACGAGACCATTGGGGACATACTGCAGGTCTTACAATCTGCCAAGGAGATTGTAAAACTTTCCTCTTTTAAGAAAGCAAGAGATTGCTAAGAAAGCTGCCCTTTATCAGTTAATCTACTGATTATATAGATCAGTAGTAAAACTGACAGTTGGAACTAAGTAAATTTATATGAACGGTAGCAGATTTAATCTGTGGGCAATAAACAGACAGCTCTCTCCGAATGATGCTAAGAGAAATACTACAAGGGAAGAGCAGCCTTCAGTTTTCTGAAAACATATTGCGGTGGGGTGAAAAAAAATCAGATAAAAGGAACTGCTGAGGCAGACAATCATCCCATATTACCTATGTTTATTTGCCTTGATCTGAAAAAAACAAAAAAGGGTCTCATGACAGGACGAATATGTATATATGGAATGTTTGCAGCCATGTGGAGGCAAAGGGGAACCACAGGGTGTGCGCCTCTTCCTGTGCAGACACCCGCTCAGGTACCCTGCTTTGAACTATAACATAGGTCATTGGAAATGTTCCTCTGGATCTTGGCTCAGAAGTACCTACAGTGGGTGAAACGTCATTATCCCGTGAACCTGGAATAATAGTAGACTGACCTTCCTTCCTCAAAAGGATGCTGTGAAGGTCAATAATTATAATGCTCCAAGGAAGGAGATGTGCAGCTGTGACATCCAGACTGCGCTGGGAAATTTAATATGGTTGACCACACTGGGAGAAGGTGGCGGCCCAAGTCAGAAAGAGAGTAGCAACAGATTTTCTTTTGCATTCACTTCTGACACAGCCGTAATATCTTTAGTCGTATAGAGAAGGAGTAGTACAGCTTGCTAGCTTTAGTCACACACAGGACACATACAGTTAGGGCAGTATTACTCAATGTGTCAGATGTGCCCCCAGAGCCCAGTTTCACTACAAATATGTGGTCTGCCTCCCATCAACTAGAATAGAATAACAGAGACCTTGGAGGTCTTCTAGTCCAACCCCCTGATTAGGCAGGAAACCCTACACCACTTCAGACAAAAGGTTATCCAACATCTTCTTAAAAACTTCCAGTGTTGGAGCATTCACAACTTCTGGAGGCAAGTTGTTCCACTGATTAATTGTTCTAACTCTCAGGAAATTTCTCCTCAGTTCTAAGTTGCTTCTCTCCTTGATTAGTTTCCACCCATTGCTTCTTGTCCTGCCCTCAGGTGCTTTGGAGAATAGCTTTACTCCCTCTTCTTTATGGCAGCCCCTGAGATATTGGAACACTGCTATCATGCAACCCCTAGTCCTTCTTTTCATCAGACTACACATACCCAGTCCCAGCAACTGTTCTTTATATGTTTTAGCCTCCAGTCCCTTAATCATCTTTCTTGCTCTTCTCTGCACTCTTTCTAGAGTCTCAACATCTTTTTTACATTGTGGTGACCAAAACTGGATGCAATATTCCAAGTGGTTTTAACACTTCACGTGATCTTGAGATTTTCTTTGGCTCAGTTTTTGTTAACTCCGATAACACATATCCGACATTCCACAAACGTACCAGCAATGATTATGATGATTTAATTCATATAGATTTCACAGAAGACAACGTTGGAAAAGCTCTTCACAACTTAAAACCATCGCTATCTATTGGACCCGATGGACTGTGTGCATACTTCTTAAAAAAACTTTCCATTAATATAGCAGAACCCCTAAGTATTATCTTTGATAAAGCTTTCACTACCAGTTCTCTTCCCAAACTTTGGTCACTAGCCACAGTCATCCCTATCTTCAAAAAAGGAGACCCCAGCTTAATTGAAAACTAAAGACCGATCTCCCTTTGCTGCGTCACCTGCAAAGTCATGGAATCTATCATCAACCAATCCATTACCTCACACTTAGAAACAAACAACCTACTCTCCAACAAACAATTTGGTTTCAGAAAAAAATTATCATGTAACTTACAACTTCTCCACTGCAAAAACATATGGACTTCAAATCTTGATCAAGGCAAATCAATAGATGCAATCTACATAGACTTCTGCAAAGCTTTTGACTCAGTAGTACACGATAAACTTCTCCTAAAACTAATATCCTATGGCATCTCAGGGCCCCTCCACAAATGGATATCTGCTTTTCTGTCTAACAGACAACAAGTGGTCAAAATTGGCAATGCTTTATCAAATCCTGTTCCTGTCAAGAGTGGCGTTCCTCAAGGCAGCGTTCTTGGACCAACACTCTTTATACTATACATTAATGATCTTTGTGACCATATCTCAAGTAATTGTGTTCTCTTTGCTGATGATGTCAAACTATTTAACATCACAGACAATACTTCTATCATTCAAAACGACCTTGATCATCTAACCGCTTGGTCTAAAAATTGGCAGCTCCAAATTTCAACCAGCAAATGCTCAGTCTTACATATAGGAAAAAAGAACCCAAAAACTAAGTACATACTAGATGGACATTATCTTACAGACGACCCCCATCCCGTTAAAGACCTTGGAGTTTTCATGTCAAATGATCTAAGTGCCAAAGCCCACTGCAACTACATAGCAAAAAAAGCTCTAAGAGTTGTAAACCTAATTTTGCGTAGCTTCTTTTCCAAAAACACCACACTACTAACCAGAGCATATAAAACATTTGCTAGACCAATTCTAGAATACAGCTCGCCTGTTTGGAACCCTCACCACATCTCTGACATCAATACAATTGAACGTGTCCAGAAATATTTTACAAGAAGAGTTCTCCATTCCTCTGAAAACAATAGAATACCCTATCCCACCAGACTCGAAATCCTAGGCTTAGAAAACTTGGAACTCAGTCGCCTTCAACAAGACCTAAGCTTAACTCACAGAATCATCTATTGTAATGTCCTTCCTGTTAAAGACTACTTCAGCTTTAATTGCAATAATACTAGAGCAACTAATAGATTTAAACTTAATGTCAACCGCTTTAATCTAGATTGCAGAAAATATGACTTCTGTAACAGAATCATCAGTGCTTGGAATACTTTACCTGACTCTGTGGTCTCTTCCCACAATCCTAAAAGTTTTATCCAAAAACTTTCTACTATTGACCTCACCCCATTCCTAAGAGGACCATAAGGGGCGTGCATAAGCGCACAAACGTGCCTACCGTTCCTGTCCTATTGTTTTTCTTTTCTTCTTTCTATATATATGCTTATACCTCCTTATATTTACTCATATATGTTTATATACTATATAATCTTTTGTATGATTCCTACATATATTGTTGTGACAAAATAAAATAAATAAAAATAAATAAATAAAAATAAATAAATAAAATAAATGTATATTAACATGCACACATCATTGTGACACACACTGTGCATACAGTGTTTTTCTTGCTGCATCACGGTGCATGCTAAATTATATTGTAAACTTTCTTGCTCGAGTATACTTACATCATGCCCACTAGGACCTTTTAAGCCTGAAACCACACTGCCTATTATATTGATCATTTAAAAAAATAATTATAAGTGGGTGGGCCATGTAGCATTTTATATCCCATATCACTGTTGCAACTTTCTTCATTTTTCTGCACTGGAATGAAGGAACATTATAAAGGATTCTCTAATTAAAGGCATGAATATTCCAATGAGGCTAGTGGGTATTTTATCTGCCTACTGGAAAGCTGTGATTTGTTTGCAATATTGAAGAGTACCAGCCTCCCTATTCTTGAAAACACTTTGTAGCGGTTTAGGCACAATTACACTCTCATTACCTCTTGGCACAAAAGTGTAGTTCAAACGACACTTTGCTTGAAAATGTTAAGGCTTTAGCATTTTAACATCAAAACCAATTCAGCTAAAACCTCCCGAGGTGCAAATAAATCAATAAGTCATTCACACCTCTCATCTATACATACCATGCATATATATATTATAAGAGAAACCTATAATATATATGCTTGCTATATATGTATGAGAGGTGTGAATGAACATAATGGTTCCATGGGAATCAGGGACAACTGACTACAACATACTCAGCACTGGCTGTGTCTGATCATCCTGCTTAGCCAGGCAGATACTAACCTTCTCACAACTTCTTCCTGATGGATCTAGCAGCTCAGTCATGCTAATTGGGTTTAAAGCCATCATTTAGGGACTATGGGGATTTAGGGACTATTTAGGGATTCTGTAAACCGCTTGGAGAGGGCTGAAAAAGCACTATGAAGCGGTATATAAATCTAAGTGCTATTGCTAAATGTTATTGCTATACTCTTTGGAGTTACAACTTGCCCTCCCTATCCCCACAACCATCTGCATTTTTGTGGTCACAAGACACACTCAGATTACCATTTTTCCAGTTAAATCCATTATGTGTCATTAAAGTAATTAGAACAACTTAAGAAAGAAGACATTATATATAGAAAAAAACATGAGGATTTTTTTTTTTTTACATTTAAATGTACCTCAATTTTTTAAAAGCCTACACCAATACAGAGAAATATTAGATATATATTCCTCATTCTACATAGGCTACTTTTGACATTTATGCTCTTACCTGGCACAATCCAGCAGTTGTTTTTTTAATTGCCTGAAAAAAAGTTGTACATATCTTTGCATTTTTCTGAAAACTTGAGGCAGATTTAGAGTTTTGCATTCAGTGTTCCCATTTCCAATCTGTTTCGCTCATTTCTCCGAGCAGTGGTTAGCACTGGAACAAAAATTATGTGTGAGAATTGCTGCATGCTGCAGAAAAAGTGTAGGAGTTGATCATCTTTGTATTCTTTAATGAAGTCTTGGCACTTGGCACTTGGTGACAATTTGAGATATAGTTCCTCTTCTGTCTGGCAACTTCAGCTATTTGGGAAAACTAACAACAGACTCCACAATGCCAAATTCCACATACAGTATAGCCAAATCAGTTTTGTTTAGTTTGCAAGACAGCTCTGCATGACAACTTTTCTTTTAGAAGACACGGTCTTTATGAATTATGGACACTTGGACCTGATAATTGTTTTCAGGGAAATCATATCTATTACACAGATATTCCTTGGCATTTTCATAGAAATTTTTTAAAATGCCTTCAATTTGCCTTTGTAATATAACAGAATAACAGAGTTGGAAGGGACCATGGAGGTCTTCTAATCCAACCCACTGCTTAGGCAGGAAACCCTACATCACTTCAGACAAATGGTTATTAAACATCTTCTAAAAACTTCCAGTGTTGGACCATTCATGTATAACTTCTGGAGGCAAGTTATTCCACTGATTAATTGTTCTAACAGGCAATTTCTCCTTAGTTCTAGGTTGCTTCTCTCCTTAATTACTTTCCATCCATTGCTTCTTGTCCTGCCTTTGTACCTCCAGGTACTTTGGAACATAGGTTGATGTTAATTCCTTGAGCTATTTAACACAAATTCATGAAAGTGCCCCCTAATTCTTGTTTCACATTTGCTTTGGGTAATTACTCTTGGGTTCAGAATGGAACATTGCTTTGGGTAATAACTCTTGAGTTCCAAATCTGTGTGTTATCTGTACTCTGAAAGTAACTTATCAAAGGACTCAGTCATTGGTCAACAGCTGAAAGTTGGGACAATATTTTGCAACAATCCACTTCAAGAAAAGCACAGAAGTTCTTCAACCATTAGGAGAAATGGTGAGATTGGCACTCCAGAAAAATATCTTCTCCATGAAAATCAATCATTCCTGCAGTATTTCTTCTTGCACTGAGTTCAACAGAATGTAGCAATTAAATCTGGGGCCATGTTTAAATTTTTGATAGTTTAGTTTGATTTCCATCATTAATATGAACATTGGTTGATTTAGCTCAACTTTAAATCTTGCATAATAGTTACTTTACAATTGCATCAGAGGTCTCCCTTTACTCCCTTCTGTGAATGAAAAATATCTCTAAAGTATGGGACATGTTTTGCTGCCAAAGAAAAAAAGACAGATTATTGCCTACGATGTCTTCCAAATGCTTTTGGACATTATACCTCCTGTCTGCGCTCTTTCTTTGTAACGTATTCCCCTTTCTATCTGTAATAATATGCTCTTTTTTTATTATCAGATTTTATTTATTTTTTGCTATTTTTAATGCAGCCACACTGGTTTATTCTGCTGTCCCTTTATTTTTCTTATTAGAATTGTTTGCAATTGTACTTTTTAATTTCTTGAGGTTTTTTTAGGAAAATTCCCACCATGATCTCTTTCCCCCCCATTAGCTTCTTTTGCAACGGAATCTTAATGATCATTGCTGCAAGGTTATTAAAATATACTTTTTCAAAGCCTAAGACGCTCAACTTCAGTTTCCCTGAAAACAAAGAATTCCAGGGTTCTTTCACCACTCTCTTTT
This sequence comes from Ahaetulla prasina, assembly GCF_028640845.1. Lineage (NCBI taxonomy): Eukaryota > Metazoa > Chordata > Lepidosauria > Squamata > Colubridae > Ahaetulla > Ahaetulla prasina. The sequence continues at coordinate 212,328,404 of NC_080541.1, forward strand.
GATGTCCTGCTATTTTCCTCATTCCTCATTGAACAGGAGCAAAACAAGGACAGGGAATCATCTTGGCTTCTTCTGCCTCTGAAGGACAAAGTTATCACCCCCGTTGACATGAACTCCAGATGATCCAGAACCAGTTCCAAAGGTCTATGAAGTTCCCATGTGGAAATGGCTCTAACCAGGGGTGGGCTACTAGGAGCTCGCAGGGGTTCAGGAGAACCTCTAGCTAAGATTCTGAGCAGTTCAGAGAACCCCCAAATCCCACTCCTGGCTGACCCACCCAACCCACACTGCACCTCCCAGGAGTCCCCACACAGCCCATTTTGGATGCAGGTAAGTGCAGGGCGCGCAGAGGCTCGGTGAGGGCAAAAAACGGGCAAGTTCAGGAAGACTGGAAAGTTCAGGAAGACTGGAAACGGGCCTGTTTCTGGCCTCCAGAGGGCCTCGGGAGCCTGTTTTTGCCCTCCCGGAGGTTCAAGGAAAGCCTCTGGAGCCTGGGGAGGGCAAAACGCCCCCAACCCTGCCATGGTGCAGGAGGACAACTAGGCCATGCCCACATGGCCACGCCCACCCAGCAACCAGGCAGAGAACCCTTGTCAAAATTTTTGAAGCCCACCCCTGGCTCTAACATACAAGAAAATCATAATTGTTACACTTTTATACTGCCTTATCAAAGGTTTTCAAGGCTGTGAATATACCTAATACTAAGCTTGCTGACCAAGGAACTGGCTCAAAGTGACCCAGACAGCTTTCATGCCTAATGGAGGCCTAAAATTCAGTCTCCTGGTTTCTAGACCATCAACTTAACCCCTACACCAAACTGGCTCTTAGCTATTCAGATTTCATTAGGTCTTACTCTGTTGTTAAACATTAAAAGTTAGCAGCAGGGAAGTCATTCCATTTCTTTTTTCCATAACTGAGTTTGCCAAAAGCATGAATTTTTCCCCCCACTCTGAATTCTGATCCAAAATACAAAACCCAATTTCATAAAGCTCTAATATTGTCCTTACTGTATATCAGAAGTGGGTTCCACTTACCTTCGCTACCGGTTCGAAATCAGGAGTGCTCGTGCGTGGCGCTTCTATGCATGCACAGAGCATCCATGATGACATCCGTGTGGGTGGGCGGAACCTCCCACAGCCGCCACTACTGGTTCGTCCGAACCGGGGCGAACCGGTAGAAACACATCACTGCTGTGTACCAATAAAAATAAGTATGCCTTACATGCTTTAAATTTTAAATCACAAAGAGTTAAAAAGCAACCGTATTAATTAGGATTTAGGTAAGGGTAAGAACTTCAGACTGTGAATGTTTTTCTGATATAGGAAAAGTCCCACTAAATAAGCTTTAGACTTTTTTTTTAACCAATGAATTCTTCTCATACTTTCTGGAGCACTAATAATAGAATGCCAAACCTCTGCAGATAGCTGCAGGGGCCTTTTTAATGGATAGGAACAAATAAACTACCCCACTAGACCTATCAATGTATTCACTATGAATGGTAAGAGTCACACATGCCCCCAAAGCATTTCAAATGAGTATTCAGGTAACAATTTTCCTTTTTTTTTTTTCAAAAAAAAAAAAAGCTTTGCCAAATCAACTTAGCATCCACCTGAAAACCTTTTTAAAGACGATTTTTTTTTTGTTTACATTTATACCCCGCCCTTCTCCGAAGACTCATTATATCAACAGTGCTTCCTTATTTTACAGAGGGCATTTCTGCAGCGCTGAATTTCTAAAATGCAAAATAAGAAAAGAAAAGAAATCCCACTCGACCCACGAACGAATCTAGGAATCTTCCATAACCCTCAGTCCTATTTGGGTTGCCTGTGTCTATAACTAGCTCTCCTATACATCTTAGCTACTGTTAATTATTACTTAATTATGAGTCTTCTTGAAGCGAATAGGTCAGGTCATAATAATTACTAATCTTGAGTCCAATCAATTCAGACATAAATATGCTAATATCTGGATCCAGCCCAGGTTATGGATCAAAGTTATAAATCTAAATTGAATATGCAAAATACCATCTAGGACTACGACACACCACAAGTTCATCCAAAGTATTGGTCAAACTATTCAACACCATAATTCTCTAGAATTGTTTGACCATCTCAAAAGCCCTGCTCTCAAGATAGAAGCAACACATCATGTTTTCTGCTCTTCCTTTTTTAATTTAAATAAATTAAGTCACTTAAGTCGCCTGCTGATTGAAGCAACGTGTAAAGTGTGCAAAACATGTAGGTAAAATAAATGGTTTCTTCCCATTATAAATTGGTCCATATGCTCATGGCGTCTAACAGTGTGAGAGAGGAACAAAGGTTTCCTTGCTCAACAGATCTTTTGTTTCAGCTGATCATTTATTTTGGAAACTTTCCAGGGAATGCCTTAAAATATAAATTAAATTAAACCAATGTAGAACTCAGGAGCCATATGAAGAACCTAAGAACATAACAGCTTGCCTGATCAGAGAAAGGACTCATAATGGGCAGCAAAATACATGGAGAAACCTCACAATTCTGGATAGGAGAATGAGAACCTTCTCCCATGTAATTCCTCGGCAGCTGATATTTCAGATTTTCTGCATGGACACCTTCAGTGGTGGGCTGCTGCCAGTTCGGGAGAATTGGTAGTTCCGACAATCAGCTGGCACCACCCACCAGCCTCCACCCTATCCTGTCCTATATTTCCTTTCTGGCTCAGCTGATTCGTGCGGCACATCTGATTTCCACACCTCTGCTGTTCTACTTACTGCGCTGCCTTAGAAGGTAAGCAGCTGAGCTTCAAATTGCTGTATTTTGGACACTGTGCACAAGCTCGTTAAGCACTCGTGTGAACCCTGTGTGCACGCGCAAAGCACACACTCACAGAACTGGTTGTTAAACTGGTTGCAGCCCACCACTGGACACATTGTAGGAGGCTATGGAAACGTAAATGCAGGGGAGTCTGGTGGGACATTTCAAACTGGCAGATTTTATTTTAAACCTTTTTTTTTTTTAGTAAAAAAAGGTGCAATCAGACTTCTTATGACTTTTGGTTTTCAAAAACCAAGCCATCCTGACAAAAACAAACAAACAAACATACCCAGCTGAGGAATTCTGGGACCTGAAGTCCATGCATCTTCAAGCTGCCAAGATTGAGACGTACTAATGTAGACAGACTAATGAAATTCATCAGACTAGAAAAATTAGAAACTGAGTGAAACCAAAGTTATTTCTTTTTGAATCTCTGTTTTATCAATGGAGTAGGATGCACCCTCTTCCCTTAAAAAAAAATCCTATTGCAATAATAAAGGTAAGAGAAAGAATGAGATGTGAGAGGGTAATAAAATATTAAATAGCCATTGAATGTTGACTGGGGGGAAAAAAGGATGAGCTGGAAGGGAATTCTGGAAATTGCAGCAAATCCATTTATTTAATAACTAATTCCAGAACTTTTCTCAAATATTAAGCACATTCTCTAGAGCAGGGGTCTCCAACCTTGGCAACTTTAAGACTTGTAGACTACAACTCTCAGAGTTCCTCAGGAGTTGAAGTCCACAAGTCTTAAAGTTGCTAAGGTTGGAGACCCCTGCTCTAGATAGTGTCAGAAGTCTGCCAAGTGAGGAAAGAAGACATTTTATAGGCCAGGCTGTAGAAATGCCTTCCAATAAAGTGTTTTGTGGACCTCTGAGGAACTTTTCAAGCATGCCTTGAAGAAAATTCTGTTTCTACAGCCCCTGTATATGGATAGCACTTCTCCAGTTCTTTTTATTGGTGTTATTTTTCATTGATAAATGAAAATGTCTCCTTGAACTGGTACTGGAATTGGAATTGTGATATACAAGGTTGTTGCTAGTTTGCTGCATCTGCCTCTGATTACAAAAATGGTCTACACTGGTTTCGATTTCAGTCCCAGGAGTGAGCTGGGTGGAGTTAATAATATAATGTAGGTCATGCCTCTAAAACAGGGGTCTCCAACCTTGGCAACTTTAAGACTTGTGGACTTCAGCTCCCAGAAGTCCTCAACCAGCAAAGCTGAGAATTCTGGGAGTTGAGGTCCACAAGTCTTAAAGTTGCCAAGGTTGGAGACTCCTGCTCTAAAACAGGGGTCTCCAACCTTGGTCCCTTTAAGACTTGTGGACTACAATTCCCAGAGTTCCTCAGGAGTTGAAGTCCACAAGTCTTAAAGGGACCAAAGTTGGAGACCCCTACTCTAAAATGTCTTACTCAATCTCCCCTCCCCCCTTCGGATTTTATTCTTCTAAGGAAAAAAAAAAGATGAAGGTAAAATGTTATTCTGCCACCTAGAGATAACCTTGGGAACTACAAAAACTGTGGATTGAAAAAAGGCAGGTAGGTGGGTGACAATGCAGGAGAGATGCAATTGATGGTCAAGATTGGACTGCCCTTGATAAACCATCATTAGTTGTGTGTATGTATGTAATGTCATCAGTGTCAATGCTGTAAAGAGGAATATATGTCTGCTCCGAATAAATTATAAAATTAAGTAGCTTTTTCTGCAGGCCACGCCTGTATATTTGAGTCATGATAGTCTTCCTGACTCTCTAAAGCAGGGATGTCCAAACTTGGCCCTTTGAAGAGTGGTGGACTTCAACTCCCAGAATTCCCCAGCCAGCAACTTGCTCGTATTTATAGCTCATGCTGGCTGGGGAATTCTGGGAGTTGAAGTCCATCACTCTTCAAGGGGCCAAGTTTGGACACCCCTGCTCTAAAGTCTTATTTAAAATTTATGACAAAGGCAACAACAGAGAATGGTAATGACAAGCAAGAAATAGTAGTAGTAGCAGGAACAAATATAGCAAAAAGTAGTAGGAAATGGTAGCATTATAGACATTTTTACTCATTTTATGTACTTATATTCTGCCATTATTATTTTTAGAAATAGCTCAAGGCGGCAAACATACCCAATATTCCCTCCTCTTCCTATTTTTCCCACAACAACAACATAGTGAGGTGGGTCAGGCTGAGAGAGCTTGACTGGCCCAAAAGTCACCCAGCTGGTTTTTCATGCCTCGGGTGGGACTTGAACTCACAGTCTCCTGGTTTCTAGCCTGGTGTCTTAACCACTCGAGCAAATTGGTTTTCATGCCAAACATATTCAACTACCACAGCCTATTGTACCTAATGAAAACATATTACTCTTTTCTACAGACCTTCTGGATAGATTGGATTTTGGCTTATCTTGTTCATTTTATTGGTGCTGTTCATGGTACAGTTTATAATCCTTATGTGTTATCTTTGAGGAACCCTGGAAGACAGAACTCCCCTCAACTGTTTTCAGAAAGAAATAAACAAAAGAGCCAGAGAACTACCACGTGACTTAGTTTGAAATCACTATTTGGGAAGATTTTAGATCTGTGTTCCTCAACCTCACTGACTTTAATGAGTGTGGACTTCAATCCCCACAAGCAGTTGGGAAATTCTTGAAGTCCAAGCACTGTTCTTGAACAAACCATGAAATGATCAGTCTATAAGGATCTTGAAGACCACATAATTATTACCAGTATTTAAATCAGTATGGATTTATTAAGCCTTGTCAGATTAATTTACAACATTTTTGTCTGGGCAACTTCAATCATAGACTTGAAAATGTATGTAGATGTGATATATTTTGATTTCAGTGATATATTTGACAAGGTACCCCAAGACTACTTAGGTGTGAAGTAAATACCATCACACTTAAGGGAATCCACAGATGGTTTGAAAACCATAGAGAGTGCTCATCAATAATTTGTCAACAAATGGATGTAGGAATGAAGTGAAGTTGAAACTTGGCACCTCTATCTTACTGACTTGCATGAAGAGATGCAGAGAATGACATAAAACTGGATGGATTACATTTTTGAAAATTTTAAACATTCAAAATAGAGAGATCATCTTCTGAATAGCTTAGTTTCGTAGTAATATTTGTAGCCCATTTTCCTTTTTGTTGTTGTTGCGTGGTCTGTGACGTGATGATAACCATGTTGGCACTGACTTCTGCATCTTTACTGATTCCCTCGGGGCTGGCTCCAGCTTTAAAAGGATGAGGTATTTCTATTATTCAATAGAGGCAATGCACATCACTGCTACACTATATGTGGAATAATTGCAACCTACCCACCTTTTTATTAGCTGTCATGCCTCCAATTACATTCGTGTTTTAGGCCAGGAGTGTCCAATCTTGGCAACTTTACGACCTGGGGACTTCAAGTCCCAGAATTCCCCAGCTGGCATTAAAGACCACAAATCTTAAAGTTGCCAAGGCTGGACATCTCTGCTTTAGGCCAGGGGTCTCCAACCTTGGTCCCTTTAAGACTTGTGGACTTCAACTCCCAGAGTTCCTCAGCCTGCTGGCTGAGGGACTCTGGGAGTTGAAGTCCACAAGTCTTAAAGGGACCAAGGTTGGAGACCCCTGCTTTAGGCCATTATGGGACATTTTATTTCTATGGTGGAAAAAAATAAAAAACCCTGTTGATATCAGTGATAGACCTTGCTAGGGCCTTCAAAACCCATCTACTCCTCAATATTAACCCACTTGTATATGTACAGTTTTGTTTTCTTCAAGATTATTACATGTTTTAAATATTCATTTTATTTATCTGTGTTGATAAGGACAAATTGAGCTGTATGCTAATACTGGGCAGGTTGTCATTAAGCAATGTTCCAAAACGTGAAAGAATTCAAATATTAACTTTCATCTTCCAACTATGGAAGATGGCTAGCTGGATGTATTTTTAGCTGATAATGTAGCAAATTAGTTTTTCATTGATGATTGCCTGTTAAATATCTGTTTGAATATGTTTGAAGTATTCCAACAATGGTAAATCTCAAAAATCACGGCCTCCAGGCTCAGTACCAAAGATTATTTAATGTATTTAATATCCATCTGCCCATAGCTCAGTGGTATACTCAACTCCGATTAGGATCCTCTTGATTTAAACCTTGGTATGACTGACAAACACCTCACCGGTTTTTATTGGCATAGTTGAAATAAATGCAAATTATGTATGCTCCAGAAGGAGAAGACAGATAGTTTCAGATCAATGGATAAAATGTTCTCCTTAAACGGATCATCTACCAAGCAAACCCAGGAACGAAGTTTCCATGCAAAAATAAGTGCCGTGCTGACAGTTTAGCCTAGAGCTCCAAAACACCAGACATAAGATGTTTCTATGAGGTTCACAGTGTCAAATCAATGTTGCCAAAGCATCTGCAGAATGCAATAGGCAAACCACAAATGCTGAAATACATTCTTTTCATCTACTGCCAGCAATGCTGCTGTAACATTGCACAGCTTCAGCTGAAAGAAGCTAAAGGGCTTGGAGGGACATCTGATATGACAAATGAAACAAATCAAGGTATATAAAATGATATTGAACTAATTGTTGAGCTCAACCTTGAGGACGAGAAAGCACACTATAAAGACCAAAATGCAGACATTAGATCCTTTCCCCATTAGCAACATATAGCATCTTTAGAGGCATCCAACCATCATTGCATCAAAATAGTGGTATTTTATTTATTTATTTATTTTTATTTATTTTATTAGATTTTTATACCGCCCTTCTCCCGAAGGACTCAGGGCGGTGTACAGCCGGAATAAAATACAGAATATATACAATTAAAAGAAATTAAAAGAAACTATTAATAAACGGCCGATAATTTAAAAAATTTAAAAATTTAAAATCACTAAAACCCCAATTTAAAACCAACTATTTAGTAATATGGACAGACTTCAAATCATCTCAACAATAGCTGTGGAAATGCTACAATGATGCTTTTAGTCAACCAAGGGAAGATGGCCAGAGCTGCAACTAATAAGAATTGCAAGGATTACTGATTGAAATAATTATTCTGAAAATAGCATTGTGGTCAATGTGATATACCTGTCTGCCCACAAAAGTCTGATCTTCAAAAATGCTTCTAATGAACTTGACCTGTCATGATTTGGGAAACTATGCAAATAAAAGACAAACGAATGTAGTGGAGATAAATATTTCCTATTTTCTACTTAATTTCAGTTCTATGCCTACCAGAAAAAATCAGAATCTCATTGTCCACCACAAAAAACCAAAAAAAACCTTGCTGGCTTGAAAGTATGCTATTTTTCTGATGTAAATTCATCCTGCATAAGAAAGGGGATTTTTTTTTTAATGCAAGCATCCTAATATGTACTTTTGCTCCTATGTAGACTTCTGAAAATGTTTATTTTCTTTCAAACATCTCTCTCACAAAAAAAGTGGCATTTTTGCAGAGTTTTGAATAGAGGAAGATAGGTAAAGGTGTAGCTGTTGTGGTTCATCACACAGTCATCCAGAGGTTTAACTGGACTTGGCATTTTTATCCTCCTATCAAATCTTCCCAAAGATCTGAGATAGGCAAATATTCTTTTTTGATGGTATTAAAGGTATTGTTCCAGAATGTAAGCTGTTCCAAGTAAAGCTGCCTTTTGCAATTGACTGGTGGTGATTTTCTCAGTGCTAATGGTGTTCAGGTGGTGCTCTAGTTAATTTGGGATTGCACAGAAGGCAGCTATTACAATTGGTATTATCTTTTCTTTCTTTTGTCACAGCTGTTTCTACTTCTATTTGCAGGTTATTGTATTTTCTTATCTTCTCCAGTTCTTTCACTCCTCTTCTGCTGCCTCCAAGTACTGCAACTTCCACTATCCAAACTTCTTTATTCTCCTCCTCCTCCTGATGTTGAGAGAGATGCAAAGTTCTTATTGACAATTAGACCTTATTTTGTTGTTATTCTTAGACTCTGTATACCACTCTGTATACCACCAAATTCTCTGCCAACCTATATCCTTGACCAGAGGTCTTCAAACTTGGCAGCTTTAAGACTTGTGGACTTCAACTCCCAGGGAATTGAAGTCCACAAATCATAAAGCTACCCTTCAAAAAGACCTTGACTTTGTGTCAGAATGGTCAAAAGGCCCCCAGGGGGAGGGCCTTCTCTGTGGGGGCTCCTGCCCTCTGGAATGAGTTGCCTCCGGAGCTTCGACAACTCCCTGACCTCCAGACTTTCCGCCATGAGCTGAAGACTCTTTTATTCCATCGAGCAGGGCTAGCTTAAAAAATCTAGTTTTAATGGGGTTTTAGTTTTATTTTATTGTTAGTTTTTAGTATTTTGGCCATAAATTATATAAATTTTATATTGTTTTTAAACTATATTATATTGTGCTTTTAAATAGGCTGTGAACCACCCTGAGTCCTTCGGGAGAAGGGCGGTATACAAATTCGATTAATAAATAATAAAATAAATAAAATAAATAAATAAAAACTTGGCAACTCCAAATCTCAACCAGCAAATGCTCTGTCTTACACATTGGAAAAAAGAATCTAAATACTAAATACAAACTCGATGGACATTACCTTACAGATGACCCCCACTCTGTTAAAGACCTTGGAGTTTTCATATCCAATGATCTAAGTGCCAAAGCCCACTGCAACTACATCGCAAAAAAGGCTTTAAGAGTTGTAAACCTAATCTTACGTAGCTTCTTCTCCAGAAACACTACACTACTAACCAGAGCTTATAAAATGTTTGCTAGACCAATTCTTGAATACAGCTCGCCTGTCTGAAACCCATACCACATTTCAGACATCAATACAATTGAGCGTGTCCAGAAATATTTTACAAGAAGAGTTCTCCACTCCTCTGAATACAACAAAATACCTTATGCCACCAGACTTGAAATCTTGGGTTTAGAAAATTTAGAACTCCGCCACCTTCGGCAGGACCTGTGTTTAACTCATAGAATCATCTACTGCAATGTCCTTCCTATAAAAGACTACTTCAGCTTCAATCGCAATATTATAAGAGCAAAAAATAGATTCAAGCTAAATATCAATCGCTTCAATCTTGATTGCAGAAAATATGACTTCTGTAACACAGAGTTATTAATACTTGGAACACACTACCTGACTCTGTGGTCTCTTCTCAAAATCCCCAAAGTTTTAACCAAAAACTGTCTACTATTGACCTCACCGTATTCCTAAGAGGTCTGTAAGGGGCGTGCATAAGAGCACAAATGTGCCTACCGTTCCTGTCCTATTGTTTCCTTTCATTATATCCAATAATATAGTTATTACATACTTATGCTTATATATATATGCTTATATATTATATAGTTATTTTCATGCTTATGCTTATACTGTTGTGACAAAATAAATAAATAAAATAAATAAAATAAATAAAAGTTTGAAGACCTCTGTCCTTGACTCATGATGGACTAACCTGTACTGAATAGAAATCTATGTTGGTTTTCCATATTCTAAGTCTTACCAGGATTATGGTATGATTATTGGAAGGGATGTTCTTCTGTCAACAAAAGAGGTTCTCTTTCACGAGAGTAATTTTTTGTAATTGTTGTATGAATAAACATTCAAAATGAGGCTTAGAAATTATACTATTAGAAAATATAATAACATTGGGAACTTTTTTATTTTTCAGCTAGCACATGAACTATTGTTTCACTGAAGTTAACAAGAAGGCATGACTAAAATCAGAAATAATTTTATTTCCTGTAGTAGACAAACTCATCGCCTACTTTAGATCATCTTTCCAAAAGACTGCTCATGAGGGATACATAACATTCTGAAGTGGGTAGGCAGGTAGAATTTGTAATACTTTATAGTAGACATCATGAATGACTTTTATGGATTTTACTATTCCAATGACGTTCCTTTGCTTGGAAGTAAGTTTATTACAGAATATGCAGAAGCACAGACATTTCCCCTTTTCTGACTCGAGAAAATAAAAACCAGATTTTATGTTTTCAATTAAAAAAAATTCTATATACTTAAATTACTGGTTTCAGGAGAACATTTGGATCAATATCAATATGCTGAAGAGAAGCTCTTGCTTGTATTCAATAACTGTTTAAAAGTATTTTTGATCCCTTTCCTTCCTTCTTTTTCCTATCTTCCCTCTTTTATTAATTGAAAGCCCTGTCAAAAACTTAACATTATATTTCATTAAAGTAGGAACAGATGAGAATGCATTTAGAAGATAATTTGGTGGAAGACTTTTACCGAGTTAAAGAAATCTCACCCCCTTATTTTGAATACTCAGTAACTTGCTCCCAATTGTCTTTCTGCCCTTGTTTCTCATTAGGTCTTGATTCAGAATATTAAACTGAATTGAATTCATCCATATAACCATTTCTCCTCAAGGTTCCCTGGATTCTGAAAACACCTAGATTTTTTAATACTTTGAGCTCCTACTGATATGTACTGTATATATGTAACTTATTTGATCAGTTTTGAAGAAGCTGCAGGCTATAGATAATCGTTGACTTATATCCGGTAGCTTAGTTTAAAGTTACAATGGAACTCTCCAGGGTCATGGTACCAAGTGCCCCAATGACAATGGGTATCACTGTTACATGTTTCATCCATATCCGTGTAGTTTTGATGGCCAGGTCATGATATTTCATGATTTTTTCCAGTTCTTTTTCTTCGACTGTGGCATCTCCTGGTACCGCAATGTCAATAAATTGTACGTTTCGGTTTTCCACAACTGTGATATCTGGTGTGTTGTGTTCCAAGTGATGATCTGTCTGCATTCAAAAGTCCCACAAGATCTTCACCTTCTCATTTGCTATAACTTTTTCCACTTTGTGTTCCCATTACCTTTTGGATACAGGCAAGTCGTATTTTTCACATAATGACCAGTGGATTAATTAAGCAACTCAGTCCTGTCTAGCTTTGTAATCAGTTTGTGCGATTTTATTATTGTTGTTCATGTTATTGTTGTTTTTGTTGTTGTTATTTCCAGAATTTTCCCAGGTATTGATATTATGTTGATTGGTCTATAGTTTCCTGGGTCTGTTTTTTTCCCTTTTCTTGAAGATGGGAACCACATCAGTCCTTTTCCAATCCTCAGGTACTTCCCTGGAGTTTCAAGAGCTGCCTTTCCCCTATGTGGCCTATGTGCCACATGTGATGTGATGGCATTTTGGCTTGCATTTATGGACATTTTCTGTAGTCCACAGTCCACAATTTATGAAGTTATTGAAGAGTCCCGGGCCTAAGACGGAACCTTGTGGTACCCCACTGCTTCCTTCCCTCCATGTAAATATTTACCATTAAGGATTACTAGTTGAGTATGGTTGTCAGCCAGCTGCAAATCCATTTGGTGGTGATGTTGTCTATTCCATATTTTTCTACTTTGCCAAGAGGTAGGTTGTGGTTTATTTTGTGGAATGCCTTACTGAAATCTAAGTATACTATGTCCACAGCATTTTGCTGATCTATTGATTTAGTCATTTTATCAAAGAATGAAATAAAGCTAGTTTGGCATGACCTGTTTTTAACAAACCTGGCTACTAGTTATAACTTTATTTGTTTCTAGATGTTCTCAGATCTATTTTTTTAATCATTATTATTATCATTATTTTAGTTGTTATTATTATCATCATCATCATCATTATTATTATTATTATTATTATTATTATTATTATTATTATTATACCTTATTCATTAAATATGAAACTCAGTCAACTGAACATGCAAAAAGGCATCACAAATACCACTGACTGGTGCTAATGGTTGATACGGATTGCTGCCAGCATCCTAGGTATCAACCAAGTATCTTAAAATATATGATGTTTTGAGTAACACAGTTTTTTGCAGTTCTGCTGGTGTTATTGCAGGAAGCTGCAATTTCTTGATGTGTTTTGTAAAATTCTTGGACATGGTACCAAGTGCCCCAATGACAATGGGTATCACTGTTACATGTTTCATCCATAGCCGTGTAGTTTCGATGGCCAGGTCACAATATTTCATGATTTTTTCCAGTTCTTTTTCTTCAACTCTGGCATCTCCTGGTACAATGATATCAATAAACTGTATGCTTCAGCCCTCAACAACCATGATATCTGGCGTGTTATGTTCCAAATGACGATCCATCTGTATTCGAAAGTTCCACAACATCTTCACTGTCTCATTTTCAATAACTTTTTCCACTTTGTGCTCCCATGACTTTTCGGATACATGAATGTTGTATTTTTTACATAATGACCAGTGGATTAATTTAGCAACTCAATCATGTCTAGCTTTGTAATCAGTTTGTGCGATTTTGCTGCATTCACATATTAAGTGTGAAACAGTTTCAACTTTGTCACTGCAAAGTCGGCAGTTCGGATTGTCAGTGGATTTTGTATCTTTGCTTTTTATTATTATTTACTTTATTCATTAAACATGAAACTCAGTCAACTGAACATTCAAAAATGTATCACAAATACCATTGGTTGATACGGGTTGCTGCCAGTGTCCTAGGTATCAACCAAGTACCTTCTTAAGATATTGTCGTGTCCCACTCCTCCGCTGACGGCCGGGTCAGGGAAATCCAAATCAGGCGTGCCTCTGCAGCTCTGCCAAAGTCCTAGCAAAGTCCTCAGGGCAGGCAGGAGACCAGAAAGTGACTTCAGCAAGATATGTTTAGACTTTGCCTGACTCAGAGAATGCCAGAAAGCAGGTCCTTTATATAGGCCATGGGGTGTGGCTCCATGACTCAGCACTTATCCAGGCCTGCCCCTCCCTTCCTTCTGTTGCCTCCGTCTATCAAGTCTTCTGACGCGAGGGTCACTCCAGTCTGCAGCTGTTGGCAATTGACCTCCCTCAGGCTCACATGCTGTGGAGGAGGGGTCTAGTTGCTCCGTTTGCCTGGGCATGGAGCCAGAGCTGGGGGCTGGAGATACTTCCTCCTCTTCAGCCTGTCTGGGCATGGAGCCAGGGCTGGGGCCGGGAGGCATACTAGGACATTCCTCCGTGTTCAGAAGCAGATAAGAAGGCCCCGGCTGTGGTGAGATCAGACGAGACACAACAGATATATGATGTTCCAAGTAGCAGTTTTTTGCAGTTCTGCTGGTGTTATTGCAGGAAGTTGCAATTTGTTGATGTATCTTATAAAATTCTTGGACATGGTACCAAGTGCCCCAATGACAATGGGTATCACTGTTACATGTTTCATCCATATCCGTGTAGTTTCGATGGCCAGGTCATGATATTTCATGATTTTTTCCAGTTCTTTTTCTTCGACTGTGGCATCTCCTGGTACCGCAATGTCAATAAATTGTACGTTTCGGTTTTCCACAACTGTGATATCTGGTGTGTTGTGTTCCAAGTGATGATCTGTCTGCATTCAAAAGTCCCACAAGATCTTCACCTTCTCATTTTCCTATAACTTTTTCCACTTTGTGTTCCCATTACAGGCAAATCGTATTTTTCACATAATGACCAGTGGATTAATTAAGCAACTCAGTCGTGTCTAGCTTTGTAATCAGTTTGTGCGATTTTATTATTGTTGTTCATGTTATTGTTGTTTTTGTTGTTGTTATTTCCAGAATTTTCCCAGGTATTGATATTATGTTGAGTGGTCTATAGTTTCCTGGGTCTGTTTTTTTCCCTTTTCTTGAAGATGGGAACCACATCAGTGCTTTTCCAATCCTCAGGTACTTCCCTGGAGTTTCAAGAGCTGCCTTTCCCCTATGTGGCCTATGTGCCACATGTGATGTGATGGCATTTTGGCTTGCATTTATGGACATTTTCTGTAGTCCACAGTCCACAACTTATGAAATTTATAATAGCAGTGATTCACTTACCAACTGCCTTATACACTGTAAGCCGCCCTGAGTCTTCGGAGAAGGGCGGGGTATAAATGTAAAAAAAAAAAAAAAAAAAAAAGTCATAATTTTTGGGCACAGTTCTGTAGTGATTCACTTAACAAATGATTTCACCTACGACCATAATTTGAGCTCAGTTATGGTCATAAGTCAAGGAATACCTGTAATGCACGGGTGTCAAACTCAATTGTGTCACGTGATGTATCACAAGATTTATTTATTTTTTGCCTTTGCAGAGTCAGGGTGGGCGTGGCCTGTGCGAGACATATTCGGCCTGTGGGCTGCCAGTTTGACACCCCTGCTGTAAAGCAAGACTTCCTGAAACAATTTATTTCCTCACAAATTCTACTCTAAACATCATCTTCTCAATAATGTCTTTGGCTTAATTCCCTATACATCCCTTGCTGTCTGCAATTGCATTTCACCAAATGCATCCCATGTTATTTGTGATTCTGGTTTCCCCTCTTTTTATTGTTTCTAGCCCTTCCAAATTATAGAGGATAAGCTGTTCTTAATTATTGCTTGGGGAAAGCTTTATGTACATTAATGATGCTAAGAAATAAGAAGGATATTTCAAACACATTTAAATATCCAACTTGTTAGCTTGGGGAATAGAATGGATGGACCAAAAAGTACTTTGTTTCACCATCTGAGAAGAAACTTTTCTGTGTTTCAACAGCTTTATGGCTTTCTCAGAATTTTATGCTGATTTTTAAAAACCTGGAGTTGATTTTTCCTCCATTAAAAATCAACTTAATTTCCTTGCCTCCCCCATTTAAGTCAAATACAGTTATAGATCATATGTATATCCAAAACATCATGAAGCCTAAAATTAAGAAACATGCGAGACATCAGCAACTCCTGGATGTAATTTTTTTTTTTTTGGTCTGGACCATTAGTATTTTTCTCTAATCCAAACATGCTGCTTCCTTCATGGATCTTAATAGAAATGTATTGTTCTTTTCAGAAATGAGGAAAATGGATGAGAATATTATTGATAAAAGTTTCAAAGCAGACACTCAGAAGAGGAATAGCATAGCACAGCACAGCACAGCACAGCACAGCACAGCACAGCACAGCACAGCACAGCACAGCACAGCACAGCACAGCACAGAACAGAACAGAACAGAACAGAACAGAATAGAATAGAATAGAATAGAATAGAATAGAATAGAATTTTATTGGCCAAGTGTGATTGGACGCATAAGGAATTTGTCTTGGTTCATATGCTCTCATTTGCATCTCAAATAAAGTTTTGAGAATTGCATCTCAAATAAAGTTGCCATGCAGCACTTAGGATAAAACAACATAATCATATATCTATCTGGAACTACTATCTTAACGTATATCTGTAGAAAATTTACATCACGGAGGAAGAGAACTTTCAGATATAGAAATGAAGTTTTGGCTGTATTTAAAAATGAAAAATGCAGAATATAAATGTAAAACCAATGAAATACATGGAATGCCCCCACTGACACTAATGCATTATGTTTGTAACTTATTTTTGGGAGCTTTTGATAGTAGATGCTACAAAATATAACAAATCCACAAAGGCAAATACTTTCAATGTGACAATTTGTCTTCAAATATTCCAATGATCTGAAGATAATGACGGGGGGGGGGGGGAAGGACTGTTGTGACCCATGCCCAAGTAGGTAATAGAAAACTCAATCAGTTTAAAAACAAACAAACTTTATTAGAAGAGCTGAGAATTAACTCATTCTCAGCATAGTCCAAACTAAATTGAAGCAAATTCCTCCCAAAACAATTCCTCAGTCTTATCACAATCTTGGTCTTAATTAGGCAAACTGCCAAAGTCCTTTCTTGGCAAAAGTTCAAAAGCAGAAGAAGCCGATAAGAAACAAATGCAGCAAGACAATGCTATCAACGTTGTTTTCCAGCGAAGAGCCCAAGCACCGTTGCTGGTATTTTAAGCCTTATGGGAGGGGCTAAGGATCTCTTGGCCCTACTCCCGAGTTGTCCTCTTTGCTTGAGCTACTCTTGCCTTCTGGCAGCTCTTCTCATGTATGCATTAGGAACAGGCTCCTCCTGTTCCTCTGCCTCACTACTGTCAGCCTCCGGAAGCTCTGGAGTCCACACATCACTCCCCAATGGCCCTGGCCCCATCTCTGCTTCTGATGCAGAGCCCTCATCCGGGCTTTCCACAGCCTCCAGGACTGGCCCATGTTCTTCCTCAGCCTCATTGCTGTGTGACTCCATTGCCAGCTCCACAGGCTGCTGGTGGACCACAACAGGGAGGGAGGGAGGGAGAGGAAGAGAGAGGGAGGGAGAGAGCAAGAGAGATTATATTTAATATTCAGTATTCCAAAACCTGGTGGATGTTTCTGTGCTAACTTTGAGGTCATTTTGCTTTATTCTGCAACCACAGAATAAAAGTGTTGAATCAAGTATGACAGAATAGCCTTTGCCCTTGCTACGTACTCAGGGACCACAGCCCACAAATTAATTGTTGAGTATCACTTTGAATCTCATGGGGAAAGAAAATCAAACTCTGCCAGCAAAGTCTTCCCAACTGGCAAAGCTCATTCCATGATTCAGGAAATATGTAGAAGTATGCTTGTCTTGGCTGCGGGTGAAGAACAGATTAAGCAGTCAGCCAGTTGGGAGGACAGTTTTGAGACTCAATCATGTCTTGACCCAAAATCCCAATTAGGGGGCTTTGAAAAAAGGTGAGGAGTTAAAGTTCTAGATTGAGTCTTCAATCCAGATCAACAAAAGCTTGAACATGCAAGAGCTGGGCTACCTCACTGGGTCTCCAATGATTGCTATTCTTGATCTCACAATAAGTTTTATATCCAGTTGAACAAGATTTAAAGTATGAGACATTTCTTGGTTTAGTGGATAATGTTCTGCTTACAAAAACCGTTAGTCCATCCCTGATCACGCATGGCCTATTAGATATTTTCAAATACTATTGGCCGTGTACTGAAGCAAAATGAAAAGCCATTCCTTCAAACTCCAGAGATTCTCTAATTACCTTACTGATTGTTGAGGCAAGTGGGGGGGGGGAATCATTTGGCACAACAGCCTTTCTCGATTTCTTCAGGCCTGTCTCATTTCTATGATTTCCCAGTGCTGTTTACTCAATTTTAAGGAAACATGCATTTTTTTTTTACTTTTGAGCAAAGCAGGGTTTTTTTTAACGAGGTACTTCTGGTTCTATCCACTCGGGAAACAAATGAACTAGTAAGAATTTGCTGCACATCCACTTCTGTTTATGCTGCTAGTCAGGGATGGGCTTCAAAAAATTTAGCAAGGGGTTCTCTGCCCGGGTGCTGGGCGGGCTTGGCCATGGTGGGTGTGGCCTAGTTGGCCTCATGCACCACAGCGGGTGGGCCCTCCCTGGGCATTGGAGGCTTTCCTTGAGCCTCCAGGAGGGCGAAAACGGCCTCCCCAGGCTCCAGATGCCCTCCCAAACTTTCCGGTAGGCCCATTTTTTGTCCTCCCCAAGCCGTTGTGTGCACCCTGCATTTACCTGCATCGGCCAGGTGGGGGAGGGGAGGGGTGGGCAGGGCCAGCCAGGTGTGAGATTTGGGGATTCTCTGAACTGCACAGAATATTAGCTAGAAGTTCTCCATATTATTATTATTATTTTATTATTATTATTATTTATTCAATTTTTATACCGCCCTTCTCCCGAAGGACTCAGGGCGGTGTACAGCCAAAATAAAACAAACAATACAATATACAATTAAAACCCGAATTAAAAAACTTATTACACCATTGGCCTAAGACTTTAAAACATATAAAACTAAAAAACCCATTAAAATTCATAGTAAAAATTTAAAAACCCAATAAAAACCCAATAGAATTTAAGCCAGCCCCGCGCGAATAAATAGATGTGTTTTCAATTCGCGGCGAAAGGTCCGAAGGTCAGGTATTTGGCGTAAACCAGGGGGAAGTTCGTTCCAGAGGGTAGGAGCCCCCACAGAGAAGGATCTTCCCCTGGGGGCCGCCAGCCGACATTGTTTGGCAGACGGCATCCTGAGAAGTCCCTCTCTGTGTGAGCGTACGGGTCGGTGGGTGGCATGCAGTAACAGTAGGCGGTCCCATAAATATCCAGGCCCTAAGCCATGGAGCGCTTTAAAGGTAGTGACCAAAACCTTAAAGTGCACCCGAAAGACCACAGGTAGCCAGTGCAGTCTGCGCAGGAGTGGTGTTACATGGGAGCTACGTGAAGCTCCCTCTATCACCCGCGCAGCTGCGTTCTGGACTAACTGAAGCCTCCGGGTGCACCTCAAGGGGAGCCCCATGTAGAGAGCATTACAATAATCCAAGCGGGAGGTAACAAGGGCATGAGTGACTGTGCACAAGGCATCCCGATCAAGGAAGGGGCGCAACTGACGAACCAGGCGAACCTGGTGAAAGGCCCTCCTGGAGACGGCCGTCAAATGGTCTTCAAACGACAGCCGTTCATCCAGGAGAACACCCAAGTTGCGCACCCTTTCCTTTGGGGCCAATAACTCGCCTCCAACAGTCAGCTGCGGCTGCAGCTGACTGAATCGGGGTGCCGGCATCCACAGCCACTCCGTCTTGGAGGGATTGAGCTTGAGCCTGTTCCTCCCCATCCAGACACGTACGGCTTAAACCCCAGCGAACCCCCACCAGCCCACCCCTTCTGCTAGTCTACCATCATCTAAGTCCAGAATGTTATTTAGAACAATGTTTCTCAACCTTGGTGACTTGAAGAGAGATGGACTTCAACTCCCAGAATTACCCCAGCTGGGGAATTCTGGGAGTTGAAGTCTTCACGTCGTTATGGTTGAGAAACACTGATTTAGAAAATGAAAGCCTCCAACTAGCCTTAGATTCCTATGGCATTCTGCAGCCCATGACAATTCCTGGCAGATCGTCTCGTCTGCAGTCACAAAATAGCAAATTAGCCAAAGAAGAAAGGCACAGAAAACATGGCTTCTAAAATTACTTCTAATATCTTTATCAGCAGCAGCCAGACACAGGAACAGAAGACATCTGCATTTTCTTCTCTCTCTCGCTCTATTTCTCTCTCAGTGCATGTGAGTGCATGTGTGTGTGTGTGTGTGAGTGTGTGTGTGTGTGTGTGTGTGTGTGCATTTGCACACTAGGAAGCAGAAGGCACGAAGCCACCAGACATATTCTGGCAAAACAGGCTTTCTCCTTTAGTGGCTTTATGCCATATCTGTCTTCAAAATGGGATTTTAATTGCATAGCCCACTGACAAGGACCAGGTTTTGCAGTATAACAGATTGCCTTTATATTGGTGACTTCTATATAAAGAGGCAATATTCTTTGGAAGAGTAGTATGAACAACTATTTAAAGTTCAGGAGAGCAAAGTCACTGATATATATTTCGCACACACGCCTCTCCACAAGTTTTCCTTAATCTTTCTTTAATTTTTATTCCACTCCCCGAATGAAATTACTTATACAGCCAGCATAACGTTTTCCCCCTATTTTGTGACCATATGAACTAAGCGGCATTCTCCTGGAGATAATTCATCTATGGGATCACTAAGCATTGACATTGACTTGAGGGTACATAGTTAGTCAATAAATCAATGACGTAGTGTTCAGTCCACTGGATACCATTTGAGGATAGAGCTGCATCATTGTTAAGAGGCCAATCCTGTGAACTTTTACCTCCTTTTCTGCTGCCAAATGTATCTTGGCTTATCCCAAAAAGAATTTCAGGGTTGCAAGAATAACAGAATAACAGAGTTGGAAGGGACCTTGGAGGTCTTCTAGTCCAACCCCCTGCTTAGGCAGAAAACCTTAAACCGCTTCAGGCAAATGGGTATCCAACATCTTCTTAAAAACTTCCAGTGTTGGAGCATTCACAACTTCTAGAGGCAAGTTGTTCCACTGATTAATTGTTCTAACTGTCAGGAAATTTCTCCTTAATTCTAAATTGCTTCTCTCCTTGGTTAGTTTGCACCCATTGCTTCTTGTCCTACCCTCAGGTGCTTCAGAGAGTAGCTTGACTCCCTCTTCTTTGTGGCAGCCCCGAGATATTAGAACGTTGCTACCTTGTCTTTCCTAGACCTTCTTTTCATTAAACTAGACATACCCAGTTCCTGCAAAAGATACACTAGGAATTCAAAAGAAGTATCACAGGAGAAGGAGGCAACAATTACAACGGCACACCACTTCTATACTGTTGTGGCAGAAAATGTAATAAATGTACTCATCAGGAAATAGCCTGATTGAGAGGATATTCTTTACCTTGACCTTATTATATAATTTCTGAGTTCCATCTCTGGAAATTATACATACATATACTTGGAGTAATGTGTCCAATTAACGAAAATGTATACTGCTAACGAAGTTGAGAGAATAACTCAAGAAAATGAACCAAAAGCAGAGCAAATCGCTTGTGAGAAGCTTGTAACATTTGGGACTTTGTAGAAGTTGAGGTGGGGAGGAGATTGCAGAGGGCATGATATGATATAGCACAGAGGTCCCCAACCTTTGCAGCTTGGTGGTCCAGAGGGGGAACTGGTGTGTGGGAGCAGCGGGACAGCACACATGCATACCCACACAAGCCCTTGCACAAATGATGGGCCAGTATGTGTGCACATACAGCACTTGCGTGAGCGGTGGCCTGGCATGCTCCCCATTGCTTGCCCACCGAACTGCCACTCATGCAAGTTGAGCTGCGTGCATGCAGGCGCACACTCCAGCCAGCCTGTCGCTCACACAAGGGCTGTGTGTGCACACATGCTGGCCCATCCCTTGTGCAAGGGCACCAAGCTGCAAAGGTTGGGACCTCTGTACTATTACTGTACTACTACTAACTTTTGTTGATTTCTTCTCATCATAGGTGATGGTAGATGCCTGGGTTGGTGTACAGTGGCTTAGCTACTAACAATCCGAAGACCGGCAATCCCATAATCATAGAGACCACACCCAATAATGTTGGATAACCATCTGACTGAGATGGTATAGGGTTTCCTGCCTGGCCAGGGGGTTGGACTAGAAGGCCTCCAAGGTCCCTTCCAACTCTGTTGCTATATTATATTATATCTAGATCTACCCAATAGCCGTCCAGGCCCAGCAATGATGATATTATTTATCTTTATTCATTAAACGTGAAACTCAGTCAACTGAGCATTCAAAAAGGCATCACAAATACCATTGACTGGTGCTAATGGTTGATACGGGTTGCTGCCAGCGTCTTAGGTATCAACCAAGTACCTTCTTAAGATGTACAAGGTTCCAAGTAGCACAGTTTTTTGCAGTTCTGCTGGTGTTATTGCAGAAACCAGCAATTTGTTGATGTATCTTATAAAATTCTTGGACGTGGTACCAAGAACCCCGATGATGATGATGATGATGATGATGATGATGATGATGATGATGATGATATTATTATTATTATTATTATTATTATTATTATTATTATTATTATTATTATTATTATTATTATTATTATTATTATTATTATTATTCTTTTGGAAGGGATTTACCATTGGCTTTTTCCTCAGACTGAGAATAAAAGATTGGCCCAAAGTCACCCTGCTGACTTCCTGCCTAATCTGGGACTAGAAGTCATGGTCTCCTAGTTTCTAGCCTGGTATCTTAACTGCTAACAAACTGGCTCTTATATATTAACATACCACCTCTGAATATCAACTTCTGGGGAAAAAATAGAAAGCTCTTTTTTATGAATTTCTGAAAGGCATTTCCTTGATCATTGTAGGAAGAGAAGGCTGGACTACAGAGCCCTCCGATCGGATCCAATGAGGCTCTTCTTACGCTTATGAATAGAATCTGATTTTATTATAAATACTGCCATTTCGAGAGTAAAGGGATAATGAGAACAATTTTCCTTTGACTCCCTTTTGCGTTTTTTTCATTAGCAACCTTTTCTTCTTCCCTAAAAAAATCTCTCTTGACTGAGGGATCCCAATCAATCAGAGAACTGTACTAAACCTGATGACATTGCAGTAGCACTTAATTACATTTATATCCGTGTTGATATGATTGATAGCACCAGTGACCCTCCCTAGGGATTGGCCTAACACCTCCGCTATGTTGATGTTGCTTTTCCTGCGGGCAGTGGACAACAAGTCTTTTGACCTGTTTTAGTCTCAGTCGTGTGACCTTCTAGATGGCTCACTGGGGCAAAACACTGCGTAGTGATTTAGAAGGTGCTTCACGTTGAAATCTCAGTATTCAGGAAGGGCACCTTGATACAGGATTGCACAGGATGACTTTCACTGACATATGCTGTCATTTCTCCCTGCTGTTTTGTATGTGTCATAATGTGCTTTTTCAATGTGAGAGTGAGCCCTATTTTTGGAGTATGCTTTTGATGACGGCGAGAGATATGTGTAATATGACTCATCAAATCAGTAAGTCAGTAAAGTCCAAAGTGAATATCTACCCATTCTTCTTCTTCTTTTTTTTATTATTTTATTTTGTCATAACATTATATACAGGAACATATATTGAAAGGAAACAATAGGACAGGAACAGTAGGTACTTTGTGCACTTATGCACGCCCCTTATAGTCCTCTTAGGAATGGGGTGAGGTCAATGGTAGACAGTTTTTGGTTAAAGCATTTAGGAGTTGGAGAGGAGACCACAGAGTCAGGTAGTGTATTCCAAGCATTAACAACTCTGTTACTGAAGTCAAATTTTCTGCAATCAAGATTGAAGCAGTTGACATTAAGTTTGAATCTATTGTTTGCTCTTGTATTATTGCTATTGAAGCTGGAGAAATCTTTAACAGGAAGGACATTGTTAAACACAGGTCTTGTCGGAGTCGGCAGAGTTCTAAGTTTTCTAATCCCAGGATTTCAAGTCTGGTGGAATAAGGCATTTTGTTGTTTACAGAGGAGCGGAGAACTCTTCTTGTAAAATATTTTTGGACTCATTCAATTGTATTAATGTCAGAGATGTGGTATGGGTTCCAGACAGATGAGCTGTATTCAAGAATGGGTCTGGCAAATGTTTTGAATGCTCTGGTTAGTAGTGTAGAGTTTTTGGAAAAGAAGCTACACAGAATTAGGTTTACAACTCTTAGAGCCTTTTTTGCTATATAGTTGCAGTGGGCTTTGGCACTTAGATCATTTGATATGAAAACTCCAAGGTCTTTAACAGGGTGGGGGTCATCTGTAAGGTAATGTCCATCAAGCATGTACTTAGTGTTTCGGTTCTTTTTTCCAATATGTAAGACTGAGCATTTTCTTCACAGCATCAACCCTGTAAAATGAGCCGGGCAGAGAGAGAAGGACTATTCTAAAGTTATGCAGGTGGTGACAGGTGAAGACACCAGTAGTAGCACCTTCATTTTAAAAAATTAGAATATCAACCTTTAATTCCAGTCACTTGACCTTATGATGCCATTAGCTACATCTTCAGTCATTACTTAACTCTTAGTCAATTAACAACTGGACAACTCATCAGGTTGTGGTCTTGCCTTTGTCTTAGTGAATAAGAGTGTGTGTAATTATGGAGAAAAGTTTGGCGTCTGGTAGCATCTTTTCTGACTATCAAACTACATTTAAAGTCATAAGCTTTCATAAGCAGCAACTCACATCATCAGATACCTTCATCCGGTGCTGTTCATGAAAGTTTGCTCTTTCAATGAAATTTGTTAATTGAAAAAACATGCCACCAGACTAATTTTTTTTTTTGCAGACTGATTTTTTTTGCCACCGAAGACTAACACTGTTCTCCTCCTACAAGGCGCTTTAAGAAGTGGAAGAAATTTGTCAACTGTCAGAATGTGCATAATTTTCCCTTCCTCAAAGCAGTGCACATGCTAATCAGTTTTGTAACCTTCAGCTGTAATTGACAATAATTCAACTAGTGCTTCCTTTGACTTTAATGACTAGAATAGCTTTTGTAATTATTTTCTCGGTCTGCCCAAGCAAATAAAATTTACTGTAAACAGGGACTAGTGTCTTTCAGGTTGGACTTCTTTTCTCTCCCTTTTGGAAAATCTTTGCCTTAAATGGATGAAACATCTTTTTCGCTAAAATCATCTCACTGGAAGTGATGATCTTAGTTATGTGACATTTAGCTGTAGGTAAGAGGATTGGACAGTGCCTATCACAGCCTCGGTAACAGTGAGTGTTATAAACTTATTTACTATTGTGCTAATTCAATATACAAGTAGTCCTTCATTTACTGCCACAATTGGGACCAGAATTTTCATTGCTAAGCAAGATGGTTGTTAAGTGAGTCACACTCAATTTTACAACCTTTGTTATTGCAATTGTTAAGCAAATTACTGGCGTGAATGAATCATGTGTTTCCCCCCACCCACATTTTGATTATGCTTGTTGAAAGTTGGCTGGAAAGGTCAAAAATGACAATCACACCATTACAAAATAATTATAATAATTTACTACTACTACTACTACTGCTGCTGCTGCTGCTGCTGCTGCTACTACTACTATCTTCTTCCTTCTTCTCCCTTCTTCTCCTATAACTTGCACAGCTTTTAGTTTAGAGACTTCCAAGTAAAATTTCAACCAAATTCTTCTTCCTCCTCCTCCTCCTCCTCCTCCTCCTCCTCCTCCTCCTCCTCTTCTTCTTTTTCCCCTTCCTCCTCCTCCTCCCCCCCCTCCTTCTCCTCTTCTTCTTCTATCACTTCGGGTGTCTAGGAAGATACAAACTTTTGTCTCTTGCTCTTCTGGTGGCTCAGCCATTGTTAACTAATGTTGTTGTAGGTGCTTTGATATTATCTCTGGATCTTCTTCTGGATCTGCCTCGAGTTCTTTGACCTTCTTCTTCTTTTGTATATGTCCTGTACAGTATGGAATCCCACAACATCCTCTCCAGATGAGCAAACCAGTTTATTTGCTGTGTCTGTGTATAGTTTAAGATAGATTCTATGCCAATATAATTGGTATAGAACAGAATGCGGCAACCATCTTATATTAACAGATTAAGAGAGTTGGAAAGGACCTTATAGGTCATCCTCACCCCACACCCCACCCCCGCTCAAGCAGGAGACCCTATACCATTTCTGACAAATGGCAGTCCAATCTTTTCTTGAAAGTCTCAAGTGATGAAGCTCCCACAACTTCCGAAGGCAACTTCTGTTCCATTGGTTGATTGTTCTCACTGTCAGAAAGTTCTTCCTCATTTCTAGGTTGAATCTCTCCTTGGTCTTCCATCCATTATTCTTTGTCTGGCCTTCAGGTGCTTTGGAAAACAGTTTGACCCACTCCACTCTATGGCAGCTCCTCAGATATTGAAACACTGCTATCATTTCTCCCATGGCCCTTCTCTTCACTAGAGTAGCCATGCTGAGGAGAGGAGAGGAGAGGAGAGGAGAGGAGAGGAGAGGAGAGGAGAGGAGAGGAGAGGACGGGAGAGGATGGGAAGGAAAGGAAAGGAAAAGAAAGGAAAGGAAAGGAAAGGAAAGGAAAGGAAAGGAAAGGAAAGGAAAGGAAAGGAAAGGAAAGGAAAGGTCATAATATTGCAGCCGTTCAGTGAAGATGGCCAAAGGTAACAGATTATGCAGAAAGGGCAGGATTATTCAAATCTTTTCACTCAATTCTCTTTGAGGAGATGACTTATGTACTCTTTTGAGGTTGGGAAACTGAAGGAACAGAATATTACTTCAAGCTTGATCAACTTTGAATGAGTTCATATCTGCAGAGCCAGCTGGATTGCATCCTGGGCCTTTGAAGGAACTGGCCAAATCTTTTTGCATTATATTTGGAGAAATCCTAGAGAATGGATAAAGTGCCTGGCAAGTGGAAGAGGGCAATTGTTTCATTTATCTTCAACAAAAGTCGAAAGGAAGATTCCCCCAAAATTACAGAACACTTAGTCTATCAATTGTTGGGAAGATTTTTTCCTCCCTTCTTCTGTTTAATCCTATGTGATTCTCAGAGATTGCCTTGACAGGTCTCTGCAGTTTTCTTGGCAATGTTTTTCTGAAGTGGTTTGCCATTGCCATTCTAGCTGAGAGAAAGCGACTAGCCCAAGGTCACCCAGCTGACTTCATGCCCAAGGTAGGATTCGAACTCACAGTCTCCTGGTTTCTAGCCTGATGCCTTAATCACTACATCAAACTGGCTCTTCCTAAAACAAAACAAATTGCTGGTTAATAATTGCTTGAAAATAATATGATAAATAATAGAAGATAAGATGTACTTGTCAAGAAAGGATCCTGCCAGATTAACTATCTCCTTTTTTGATCAAATAAGTTCTTTAGTAGACAGTGGGAAAACTGGGGACATAATATATGTTGACTTCAGCAAAGCACTGGGCACAGTGTTCTGTGACATTCTAATTTGTAACCTAGTTAAGAATAGACTAGATCAGGGGTATCAAATTCGATTTCATTGAGGATTGTGTTTGACTTCGGGGGGCTGGGGTGGGCATGGCCAAGGTGAGCATGGCCCAATCTACATAACTCATGTCAAGGACGCCTGTGTTGGCCTGAGTGCTCTGCAAGTGAAAATGGGTTCCTGAGCTCCATTTTCTCCTGCACCCTCTGCCGGTGAAAACGGAGCTCAGGAGGGCCGCCTGTGGGCTAGTCTTCGCTGATTCCAGGGTGGCCCTGTGGGGCAAATCTAAGCACCCCGCAGGCCGAATCCAGCCCCCGGACCTTGAGTTTGACACCCCTGAACTAGATAGTCTATTTATGTGGTAGATCTACAAGGGGATTGAAAATCCTATTTAAGCTGGAATGATGGTCTTGGATCTGGTGTTCATCAAGAATCTCATTCATGACTTAAAGAGTTGGAGGGAATATTTATCAGACTTGCAGATTACATAAAACAGAGAGGGGGGATGACCAATATTTTAGAACAGGGGTCTCGAACCTTGGCAACTTTAAGACTTGTGGACTTCATCTCCAATTCTGGGAGTTGACGTCCACAAGTCTTAAAGTTGCCAAGGTTGGAGACCCCTGTTTTAGAAGACAGATGTCAGCATTCCGGAAAAAAACCCAACTCCAAGTAAAAACTCTGAAGCAAGCATTTTTCAAAGTTCTATTTACTAGAATAGGTAAACTGACACATCTGGGAAAACCTGAATCTGAGAGTTCTGGGTTTTCCCTCAGTAAATCAAAAACTTCCAAATCATCCCCTTACTCCTCAGTTGATCACATGCTCCAATCACCATCCGTCCCATCTCAAGACAGCACTCCGACCACTCCTTCTACAGATGCAGGATCTCACACATGAGAAGGTGGCAGCATGGAAGCTTCTAGCCTAATATGGCTTCCAAAGCTGACAACAGAAACAAAATTAAGATTTTAATTTTGAAGTGGGAGAAGGGGCATGCATAAGTGCACAAAAGTGCCTACCGTTCCTGTCCTATTGTTTCCTTTCAGTATATGTTCCTGTATATAATGTTGTGACAAAATAAAAAATAAATAAAATAAATAAATAATGCAGTGAAAATTAAGAGAGATAAATGCAAAGTTCTTTATGTTTGTGTTTTCTAAATAAATGAAGGCCAAATATCAGAAAAAGGTATAGGATTTTCTTCTCAAGAGAAGTTCTTTCAGTCTAAGGTTTTATGGAGAAAACCTACAAAAATATTGAAAGGATGGGTCTGCCTGCCTGCCTGCCTGCCTGCCTTCTCTCTATCATAGGTTCTGGATTTTGTGTGTGTGTATTCAATTATTTCAAAGTTGATTAACAATACTTAAATGACTATTCATTTCACAAATTGTGAGCTTTTATGCTTTTTGTATAATTACATCACTGATATAGTAATAGCATGTATATACCACTTCATAGTGCTTTACAGCCCTCTCTAAGTGGTTTACAGAGTCAGCCTATTGCCCCCAACAATCTGGGTCCTCATTTTACCCACCTTGGAAGGACGGAAGGCTGAGTCAACCTTGAGACTGCTAAGATTCGATCTGCCAAACTGCTGACAGCCGGTGATCAGCAGAAGTAGCCTGCACTCTAACCACTGTGACACCGCAGCCCATCATATGCTTCCATATAAATCCTAAAATATTTTCAGAAGGACTGGTGAAAGGTGGATTAAGAGAAAATTATGAATTGTTTTCTAATGATAAAGGGAGGAGATCATAGCAATATATTGGTTTAAACTAGGCATGTAGAACTTGGGCTCACTAAGTCAGACAATTCAGGGGAAAGCTGAATGATACATTTTATCTAACTCAGATTAACCTATCTCAGGAATAAAACATTTGAACATACCTTATCAATCTGTTTTAAAATTCCTCAATTTCTATCCTTTCACTTTACTCACAAGAGTTGTAACATCTTTGAGAGCATTGTATGGCTGGTTTTAACTATATTAAGCAGTAATAAAGGAAACAGCAATAAAGGAAGAAAAAAATCATTTTGTTTTTTCAACCAATGCTATTAACCTTGGGAATCTTGTCAAATGGTACTTTGACAGAGCATGATCAAACACCTGAACTTGAAGCATAAAAACATTTGTTCAGTTAAATGGCATTTGGATGTAGAAAGTCAAATTTGCATATTAATTAAAGTTTTCCTTGAAAACATCTAGTCTCTTGGCCTTTTTCTAACCTGTACTGATGGAGAATACAAGGTTTTGCCCTCCTAAACCTTTGGGTTATAGCTTGCATCAGTCTTTGCTGGCGCATCCGTGGTCAGAGAAGGGATTCCTTAATAAACATGTTTCATCTCAAAGTACATGTTGCTAATTACAGTACGTTCCATTTCAAAATACACTTTTCAAACGTTTTTATTTCTTGAGCCAAGAACTGCATCTCAGAAAATGTGAAGAAGTCAGTAATTACGGTACTGCTGGACAAACCAACTCATATCAGAATTTGCCAAAACACAGTTCTTCAAGCATGTGTTTCTCTTGGTATAGACTGCTTGCAAGGACATTCAAGGACTTTGTTAATATCATGGTTTAGAAATAAATATGGTAGAACACATGAGACCTATTCATGTGTAGACCTTTGGTAGGAAAACAATGAATGTTAACTGTTACTGTGAGATAGAACGATATAGCTGACAGAAGCAATAGGTGTGAAAATGTTTCTTCTCTGTGGGAAAACAGAATGGTAGATTTTAGATGACATCTGTCCTCAAATGTTGAAGAACCAACTTGGGAGATCATTCAGTTTCTTTACATGGAATTGGGCACACCATCATAACCTGCAGCTCAGGGATAATTCTAGACTGAATCTTTGTTTTACAATCCAACTTAATTTAATTGATCCTGCTTCTCCATCATTCTGAACACGAACCAAGAATTATTATCTAATATGTTGCTGTGTGTATGCTAATGCTTGAAGAACCTACAACATGTGCTCCTGCATAGATCTTTGCTCAACAAATACGGAACTTCTTTTTAGAAGAAGGAAGATACAAGTTCTAGTGTGGCTCCACTCAGTTTGGGCTTTGGAGTAGACAAAAATGAAGGACAGCACAGCAGTACTGTTACTTATTAACAGTACTACTTATTTGTATTGGGGTAACATTGGTCAAACTTTTAGAAGACAGAAATGCTAGAATATGAGTTGGAATTGCCACTAAAATTGTAGAAAACATGACAGCATGAAGATGGCATAGTGCACATTAGTGACATTAGCATTTATGATGCATGCTGATGAATTAGCTTGCTTTGTGAAGCTACCAGACATATTCTGTCATGATGCCAGGAGCATCCTGAGAATTTTGGTCAGAATTTTTTAGAAACCTTTTCCCTCAAGCATGTGTGGTCAAATACTTTCCCAACCAACATGGGAACCAAAGTCCAAAACATCTGAAAATCCTTTGGCTGGAATTTTTTTTTCAAGAGGCAACTGGACTTTCTGAAGATGTTTCACTTCTCATCCAAGAAGCTTCTTCAGCTTGGGACTACCATGACCTGGATGACTGAGAATCTCCATAGGCTTTGGCTGGACAGTTTCTGTGGAATAATGCTTTTCCTTCCCTTCCTGTGACCTTGGAGTAAGGTGAATGGTAATGAACAGGGTAGTCTTGGTTTTATTACAGTAAAGAACTAGTCTTAAATCTTCCTAGCTGCATCTTTTCCATATGAGAACTTTGCTTGCAGAAGTAGTTAGCTTAGTGAGTTCCAAGCAAATTTAATCAAATCTAATTTTTTTCCCCTGTTGCAGTGTAGCTAATTTGTGTACCCAAGATAATGGATTCAGTCCTACCCAACTATGTCTCCTGCATGTGTTTCTTATATTGCTGCATTAACGTAAGTAGAATACTCTGAACACAGTCCAGATTCTTAATAACCTCGTTCCATTTTGGTGTTTCCTGTTCTGCAGTTACGGAATCTCCAATTTCATCTTGAATTGCAATTTGGATAGAATTTAACAGCAGCACTTTGGGGGCAAGGAGAATGAAACAATTTCTCCTCCAGACTGAAGTTTTTATCCTTTTTATGTCTTCAATAATTTCAATTCTTTCCAATTTAAGTATTTCCACATTGCATTCTTGGGGCCAGCACTGTGATGCTGGGAAATGTAACAGCTCTCTTTAATTCACTTTGAGAGGTGAAGGCACATTGGAATTATATATGGTGATATTTTAGAAGAAGTGCTGACACACAGTTGGCTGCCATGTGACCCTGAACAACAGGAGGGAACTTAATGCAGAATTTTCTTTCTTTTCTTTTTTTCTTTTTTCAACTTTTAAGAGATTTTTAAAATGCCTTTCTATTAAAAGAAGGACAAATGCAAGTAGCCAATTTTTTAAAAAACAAGCTGGCATATTATTTCAACATGCAAGTGGGATACGTTTGCTGTCTCCTGAGCATGCTCCAACATTAAGAACTCGGCACCGAGGAATGTCAACAGCAGCTCAGCATATCCAACCCTTGGGCTTCAGATCTTAATTATATCTGCTACTGTTTACAGCTTATAATTATTGATGTTAATTTACTGAGTGATGTTACACTTTCTAGCCTGAAGTCAACTGTTTGGCAGATTAATCCAGCGATTCCCAGACTGATGTGTTTGATTGCATGGGTTCTATTAAAGGGGATTTTTCACTTTCGCTTCGTTTCATCACCATGTCGTACATTGTTTGGGGAGGGAGGGGGGATTGTATAATGTACTAATGCAGTAAACCCAGGATAAATTATGCATAAGACCTTGGCACAGAAGCCAAAATCAAAGGAGGGTGTGTGTTTACCCAATCAAAGCCTATGAGACAAAATTGTTTCCTCAAGTATGCCATGACACAGAAGATGCCCAGAGGCATCTGGAGCAGAGGCGGGGAGCATGCTATTTACATATGCTATTTACATATTGCATGTAAGATGGCAATGCAAATTTTGGTTGATTTTTTTGAAATTAAAAAAAAAAGAAAATTTTGGTTGAGATTTGGAGTTGCCAAGTTTTTGACTGTTCCAACACAAAGTCAAGATCTTTTTGAAGGGTAGCTGTATTGTTGGTAGTGTTAAATAGTTTAACATCGTCAGCGAAGAGAACACAATTACTTATAATATGGTCACAGAGATCATTAATGTATAATATGAAGAGTGTTGGTCCAAGAACACTGCCTTGGGGAACGCTGCTATTGACAGGAACAGAATTTGATAGGGCACTGTCTATTTTGACCACTTGTTGTCTGTTTGACAGGAACACTGTTATCCAATTGTGGAGGGGTCCTGAAATGCCATAGGATTTTAGTTTTAGGAGAAGTTTATCATGCACGACAGAGTCAAAAGCTTTACAGAAGTCTATGTAAATTGCATCTATTGCTTTGCCCTGATCAAGATTTGTAGTCTATATGTTTTTGCAGTGCAGAAGTTGTAAATTACAGGATAATTTTTTTCTGAAACCAAATTGTTTATTTTTTTATTGTATCCAATTTCATATAGTTATTATATACTTATGATTATATTTATGCTTATATATCATATAGTTATTTCATGCTTATGCTTATATATACTGTTGTGACAAATAAATAAATAAATAAAAATAAATAAATACCAAAGGACAAAGCTGGTGGCATGATGTCTTGATTGACACTTTTTTTGGTCTTTTTGGTATTGTGGTTAGGAATGGACGTGTGCAAATACCCAAATACAGTGATGTTCCATCCTCTTCCATCCCCATAGACCAAGGATAGAATCTTGGCAAATTTAAGACTTCCAGTATTCTGGGAGATGAAATCCACAGTCTTAAAGTTGCCAAGGTTGGATACATCTGACATAGAGGATCCTGTGAGTAGGGCCCAAGCTGTGATTCTCAGAAATCATGTTTTGGCATCTTACCATCTTTTCCATCACGGCCTTGTTCCTGTGCATATCAGGTAGATTCAGTTAAGCCACAAGTATGAATACTTAAAAGGGACTCGGTGGCTCAGGGGCTAAGACGCTGAACTTGTTGATTGAAAGGTCAGCAGTTCAGCAGTTCGAATCCCTAGTGCCACGTAACGGGGTGAGCTCCCATTACTTGTCCCAGCTTCTGCCAACCTAGCAGTTCGAAAGAATAGAATAGAATAGAATAGAATAGAATTTTTATTGGCCGAGTGTGATTGGACACACAAGGAATTTGTCTTGGTGCATATGCTCTCAGTGTACATAAAAGAAAAGATACAACAAGGTACAACATTTACAACACAACTGATGGTCAATATATCAATATAAAGTCGCCGTGAGCTGAAAACGCACCTATTTATTCAAGCGGGACTGGCTTAAAATTTTAGTGGGGTTATTTATATTTTAATGTTTTAAATGGTTTTAAATTCGGCCACCTTATAATATGCTTGTTTTAATTTCTTTTAATGTTTATAATGTGATTTTTACATGGCTGTACACTGCCCTGAGTTCTTCGGGAGAAGGGTGGTATAAAAATTGAATAAAATAAAATAAATAAATTAAATAAATAAATAAATCATAAGGATTGCCAGCAACAAGTTATAGTCATACAGTCATAAGTGGAAAGAGATTGGTGATGGGAACTATGAGACGATTAATAGTAGTGCAGATTCAGTACATAGTTTGACAGTGTTGATGGAATTATTTGTTTAGCAGAGTGATGGCCTTCGGGAAAAAACTGTTCTTGTGTCTAGTTGTTCTAATGTGCAGTGCTCTATAGCGTCGTTTTGAGGGTAGGAGTTGAAACAGTTTATGTCCAGGATGCGAGGGGTCTGTAAATATTTTCACCGCCCTCTTCTTGATTCAGGTCCTCAATGGAAGGCAGGTTGGTAGCAATTATTTTTTCTGCAGTTCTAATTATCCTCTGAAGTCTGTGTTTTTCTTGTTGGGTTGCAGAACCGAACCAGACAGTTATAGAGGTGCAAATGACAGACTCAGTAATTCCTCTGTAGAACTGAACCAGCAGCTCCTTGGGCAGTTTGAGCTTACTGAGTTGGCGCAGAAAGAACATTCTTTGTTGTCCTTTTTTAATGATGTTTTTGATGTTAGCTGTCCATTTTAGATCTTGCGATATGATAGAACCTAGAAATTTGAAGGTTTCTACTGTTGATACTGTGTTGTCTAGTATTGTGAGAGGTGGAAGTATGGAAGGGTTTCTCCTAAAGTCTACCACCATTTCTACGGTTTTGAGTGTGTTCAGTTCCAGATTGTTTTGGTTGCACCACAAGGCTAGTCATTTGACCTCTCGTCTATATGCGGATTCGTCATTGTCTCAAATGAGACCAATCACTGTTGTGTCATCTGCAAACTTCAGTAGCTTAACAGATGGATCACTGGAGATGCAGTCATTGGTATACAGAGAGAAGAGAAGTGGGGAGAGCACACAGCCTTGGGGGGCCCCTGTGCTAATTGTACAGGTATTTGATGTGATCTTGCTTAGCTTCACCTGCTGCTTCCTGTTTGTTAGGAAGCTTGTGATCCACTTACAAGTCTGTTCCGGTACCTGTAGCTGGTTTAGCTTAGTTAGAAGAATGTCTGGAATGATGGTATTGAATGCTGAACTAAAGTCTACAAAAAGGACCCTTGCATAGGTCTTTGGAGACTCAAGATGTTGTAGGATGTAGTGCAGAGCCATATTAACAGCATCATCTGTTGATCTATTTGCTCGGTATGCAAATTGCAAGGGGTCTAACAGCGGATCCGTGATGGTTTTCAAGTAGGAAAGCACTAGCCTTTCAAAGGTTTTCATGACTACAGATGTTAAAGCAACTGGTCTGTAGTCATTCAGTTCCTTGATGGTGGGCTTCTTCGGCACTGGGATGATGGTAGAGCGTTTGAAGCAAGAAGGAACATAACACATCTCTAGTGATTTATTGAAAATATGAGTGAAGATGGGGGCCAATTGGTCAGCACAGACTTTTAAGCAAGAAGGAGTTATCTTGTCTGGGCCTGGAGCTTTTCCTGGCTTTTGTCTGTGAAATAGGTCCTGCACTTCTTTTTCTGTGATCACTAGGGGTTGTGAACCCAATGAAATGGGGTCAGTTGTAGGAGGCTTGGCTGTTGTTGGTGTGTCTGAGATGGGGGTTGTGGAGATAGGTGGCTGTAGTTTCCTTTCAAACCTGCAGTAAAACTCATTCAGGTCATCTGCCAGTTGTTGATTACCTTCAGCCTGGGAAGGAGGTTTGCCATAGCCGTAAAAAAAAAGCACGTAAAAAATGAAGGTAGAAAAATAGGGACCACCTTTGGTGGGAAGGTAATAGCGTTCCATGCGCCTTTGGCATTGAGTCGTGCCAGCCAAATGACACGGAGACATCTTCGGACAGCACTGGCTCTTTGGCTTTGAAATGGAGAGGAGCACCACCCCCTAGAGCAGTGATGGCTAACCTTTTCGCCGTCGTGTGCCAAAAGCGGGGGAGCATGGGGGGTTGTGCATGCATGTGTCTATACCTATAATTCAATGCGCCCTGCCCCCCCCCATGCATGCGCTCCTCCGGCATTTGGCACATGATGGCCGGTGGGGCTGATAGGGCTCTTTTTGCCCTTTCCAGGCTCCAGAGGCTTTCTAGGAGCCTGGGAAGGGTGAAAATGGCCTTCCCCACCCCCTGGAGGCCCTTCAGAGGCCAGAAACAGCCTCTTTCCTGACTTCTGGTGGGCCCAGAAGACCCAAAAATCATCTGGCTGGTGCGCGCTGGAGCTGAGCTAGGGCAACGCTCACGTGCCCACCAATATGGCTCTGTGTGTCACCTGTGGCACGCGTGCCATAAGTTCGCCATCACAGCCCTAGAGTCAGATATGACTAGCACATATGTGCGAGGAGAAACTTTACCTTTATGAATACATACCCAATGCATACCTAATGATTTAAAACAGGGTTTAACTACCAACTCCTAGGTCTAAGTATTGTATCTTGCTATTGCAAATGCTCAGCCTAGCTGAATTTGATATTCATTCATTCAATCAATCAATCAATCATTCAATCAATTAATAACCATAATAATACAAGGACCACCAATAGATTTAAACTCAATGTAATTCGCTCTAATCTTAATTGTAGGAAATATGACTTTTGCAGTAAAGTAGTAAATGTCTAGAACAATCTACTTGATCCTGTTGTTAGTCTCTCTAATCCCCGTACCTTTTACTGTAAACTGTCTACTGTGGACCTTTCATGTTTCTTAAGAGGTCCCTAAGGGGGCGTGCATAAGCGCACCAGCATGCCTACCGTCCCTGTCCTACTGTTCCCAATTATATGTAATCATTCTATGTGTTTATGGCTGTGTTTTGCCTATTTGTATCCTTTTTTGTGTGTGCCAAAAAATTTTCATATGTCCATGTCTGTGTCTACTCTGTTACTTGTTTTCTTGTATTTTTTGACAAATAAAATAAATAAATAAATAAATAAAACATCAGTACTTGTACTTTAAAACAATAGAGTGGTGCAGTGGCCTACAGGTGGAGCTCTCACCTCTCAGGAGGCTGTGAGTTTGATCCTAGGTATTTATTTATTTATTTATTTAATTAATTAATTAAACTTTTATACCGCCCTTCTCCCGAAGGACTCAGGGCGGTGTACAGCCTACATTAAAACAATTAATATACACACTAAAATAACAATTAAAAAACTTATTCAATAAAGGCCAAAATTAAAACCGTCCAATTGACCATATAAAATACCCAATAAAATTGAAAATTGAAAATTTTAAATTGAAAATTTAAAATCAGGCCAGTCCCGCTTGGATAAATAAATAAGTTTTCAGTTCGGCGAAAGGTCCAAGGTCGGGCAACATGGCGTAAACCGGGGAAGTTTGTTCCAGAGGTAGGTGCTCCCACAGAGAAGGCTCTTCCTGGGGCCGCCAGCCGACACTGTTTGGCGGACGGCACTGAGAAGACCTCTCTGTGAGAGCGCACGGGTCAGTGGGAGGCATGTGGTAACAGCAGGCGGTCCACGTAGTACCCGGCCCTAAGCCATGGAGTGCTTTAAAGGTGGTAATTAAACCTTGAAGCGCACCCGAAGACCACAGGTAGCCAGTGCAGACTGCGCAGGAGTGGTGTTACTCTGGAGCAACGTGGTGCTCCTCAATCACAGCAGCTGCATTCTGGACTAGCTGGAGTCTCCGAGTGCACTTCAGGGGTAGCCCCATGTAGAGAGCATTGCAATAATCCAGAGAAGTGGCGAGCATGAGTGACTGTGCATAAGGCATCCCGGTCAAGAAAGGCGCAACTGGCGGACCAGGCGAACCTGGTAAAAGCTCTCCTGGAGACGGCCACCAAGTGATCTTCAAACGACAGCCGTCCATCCAGGAACGCCCAGTTTGCGCACCTTTCCGTTGCCAATGACTTTCAACAGTCAGCCGCGGTTGCAGCTGACTGTACCGGGATGCCGGCATCCACAGCCACTCCGCCTTGGATGGATTGAGTCTGAGTCTGTTTCTCCCCATCCAGACCCGCACGGCTTCCAGGCAACGGGACAGCACTTCGACAGCTTCGCTGGGGTGGCCTGGGTGGAAAAGTACAGCTGAGTATCATCAGCTACAGTTAATAACTCACCCCAAAGCCACTGATGACCTGCCTAACGGCTTCATGTAGATGTTGAACAGGAGAGGCGAGAATCGACCCCTGAGGCACCCCACAAGTGAGGTGCCTCGCGATCTCTCTGCCCCTGTCACACACGTCTGCAACCGGTCAGAGAGGTAGGAGGAGAACCACCGATAAACGGTGCCTTCCACTCCCAACCCCTCCAACCGGCGCAGCAGGATACCATGGTCGATGGTATCAAAAGCCGATGAGAGATCTAACAGGACCAGGGCAGAGGAGCAACCCCTATCCCTGGCCCTCCAGAGGTCATCCACCAACGCGACCAAAGCTGTCTCCGTGCTATACCCGGACCGGAAGCCGGACTGGAACGGGTCCAGATAGACAGCTTCATCCAGGTACTGGGGGAACTGCCACGCCATCACACTCTCTACAACCTTCGCCACAAAGCGAAGGTTGGAGACTGGACGGTAGTTACCCAAAATAGAGGCAGATATTTCTCTCTCTGGGTACAATGAGAATATATCTGCTGAACAAAGCTCCGCATTGGCAACAGGAAGGGCATCCGGCCATTAAACGCTCTGCTAGCTCCATTCAGTTGCCCAGACTCCACCCCACAAGGAATTATGCGGTCATTAAATGATGATGATGATGATTTGTATTTTAAAACAAATATGCCCATCTCTTCTATTTTATGACTCTAGGGCAGGAGTCCTCAACCCACAGGTTGTGAACCCAATGAAATGGGGTCAGTTGTAGGAGGCTTGGCTGTTGTTGGTGTGTCTGAGATGGGGGTTGTGGAGATAGGTGGCTGTAGTTTCCTTTCAAACCTGCAGTAAAACTCATTCAGGTCATCTGCCAGTTGTTGATTACCTTCAGCCTGGGAAGGAGGTTTGCCATAGCCGTAAAAAAAAAGCACGTAAAAAATGGAGGTAGAAAAATAGGGACCACCTTTGGTGGGAAGGTAATAGCGTTCCATGCGCCTTTGGCATTGAGTCGTGCCGGCCAAATGACACGGAGACATCTTCGGACAGCACTGGCTCTTTGGCTTTGAAATGGAGAGGAGCACCACCCTCTAGAGCAGTGATGGCTAACCTTTTCGCCGTCGTGTGTCAAAAGCGGGGGAGCACGGGGGGTTGTGCATGCATGTGTCTATACCTATAATTCAATGCGCCCCGCCCCCCCATGCATGCGCTCCTCCGGCATTTGGCACATGATGGCCGGTGGGGCTGATAGGGCTCTTTTTGCCCTTTCCAGGCTCCAGAGGCTTTCTAGGAGCCTGGGAAGGGCGAAAATGGCCTTCCCCACCCCCTGGAGGCCCTTCAGAGGCCAGAAGCAGCCTCTTTCCTGACTTCCGGTGGGCCCAGAAGACCCAAAAATCATCTGGCTGGTGCGCGCTGGAGCTGAGCTAGGGCAACGCTCGCGTGCCCACCAATATGGCTCTGTGTGCCACCCGTGGCACGCGTGCCATAAGTTCGCCATCACGGCCCTAGAGTCAGGAATGACTAGCACATATGTGCGAGGAGAAACTTTACCTTTATGAATACATACCCAATGCATACCTAATGATTTAAAACAGGGTTTAACTACCAACTCCTAGGTCTAAGTATTGTATCTTGCTATTGCAAATGCTCAGCCTAGCTGAATTTGATATTCATTCATTCAATCAATCAATCAATCATTCAATCAATTAATAACCATAATAATACAAGGACCACCAATAGATTTAAACTCAATGTAATTCGCTCTAATCTTAATTGTAGGAAATATGACTTTTGCAATAAAGTAGTAAATGTCTAGAACAATCTACTTGATCCTGTTGTTAGTCTCTCTAATCCTCGTACCTTTTACTGTAAACTGTCTACTGTGGACCTTTCATGTTTCTTAAGAGGTTCCTAAGGGGGCGTGCATAAGCGCACCAGCGTGCCTACCGTCCCTGTCCTACTGTTCCCAATTATAGGTAATCATTCTATGTGTTTATGGCTGTGTTTTCCCTATTTGTATCCTTTTTTGTGTGTGCCAAAAAATTTTCATATGTCCATGTCTGTGTCTACTCTGTTACTTGTTTTCTTGTATTTTTTGACAAATAAAATAAATAAATAAATAAATAAAACATCAGTACTTGTATTTTAAAACAATAGAGTGGTGCAGTGGCCTACAGGTGGAGCTCTCACCTCTCAGGAGGCTGTGAGTTTGATCCTAGGTAGAGGCAGATATTTCTCTCTCTGGGTACAATGAGAATATATCTGCTGAACAAAGCTCCGCATTGGCAACAGGAAGGGCATCTGGCCATTAAACGCTCTGCTAGCTCCATTCAGTTGCCCAGACTCCACCCCACAAGGAATTATGCGGTCATTAAATGATGATGATGATGATTTGTATTTTAAAACAAATATGCCCATCTCTTCTATTTTATGACTCTAGGACAGGAGTCCTCAACCCACAGGTTGTGAACCGGTACTGGTCCGTGGCCTGTTAAGAACTGGGCCTTTCAGCTGGAGGTGACTGGTGGGTTAGTGAAATTGTGCATGCACAGGATCTAGGTTGCATACTCCCCTCCTCCAATCCATGGAAAACTCTGGGAGTTGTAGTCCACAAGTCTTAAAGTTGCCAAGCTTGGAGACTTCTGACATAGAGGATCCTGTGAGTAGGGCCCAAGCTGTGATTCTCAGAAATCATGTTTTGGCATCTTACCATCTTTTCCAACTTGAGCCATCACTCCAACCACTCCTCCTCCAGATGCAGGAGCACCATGACCTTGACAGAAAAAAAGAATGCTATTATCTCTAACTACAATCTCTCTACTGAATCCCCCCTCCTACTTTCCCAAGCGCAAGAAAGTGGCAGCGTGGAAGCTTCTGGTGTTAATATGGCTTCCAAAGCTGACAACAGGATTTGTTTATTTATTAAATTTATTTGCCACCAATTTCATTTTGAAGGTTTTAAGTCCTACTCCTCAATGATAATAAAAAGAAGACCATCTACAAATGTGTGTGTGTGTGTGTGTGTGTCTATGTATGTGTGTTTAATGAATTAAATACTTGATTTAGGCATTGACTTTTAAAAATGAAATAGTTAAGGCATAGTTAAACTATTTCTTTAATTTTAACCAACTCTTTATAAGAATATATCCAACACACAAGAACATTCCATTCCATGGCAAAAATCCTGCAGTCATATAAATGGCTGCATAATTCATTCTTACAAACATGATATAAAATTTTTAGTAATTGCACTGAGATGGGAAGCATTTACAAGGGGATGAATGTTGAAACCACAACTCTCTAGCTGTTGGGCTCTAGGCATTCTATTGATTCCTTAATAGCCCTAAATTAAAGTTCCTAATAAAACAAAATGAAATACTTAATTCAGCAAGAGAATTGTACCCTCAAAACTATTAATAGGTTTGTTAATGAAAAATGAACATAATCTAGTATATTTACAATATAATGTCATCCACAAACAATGCAACTGATATTTCTTAGTGCCAAGAAAAGATTGTGGCTGGATTCACACAACGTGCTAAGTGATAATTGTGGTTTAATAAATTATACAGCTAAACCAATATAAATTAATCTTAAATACAAACTATTTTTAGGCTGCAGCTATGACTTCATTATTTTTTTTTTGTTTGACTAAGTAAATTCCCATTCTTCCCAAATTTTGCTCCTTGGACTGTCTCCAAATCCCCTGCATTCGAAAATTGCAAGAAATATTTATAAAAGGGACCCTCCCTTTGGTTGATACATTCTATTCTGCTGCTGTTACATACATAAAAGCGTTAAAGATTTGCATTGATGATATTCCATAGTTGGGTACTGAGATGTCTACAAGCAAATAGCCAAACTCAAATCATCAAGGATTCTACACATACTATACTGACTACCATGTATTAAAAATTTTTATTATTTATTATTTAAATTTTTATACCACCCTTCTCCCGAAGGACTCAGGGCGGTGTACAGCCAAGATTAAAACAATTAATATACACACTAAAATAACAATTAAAAACTTATTCAATAAAGGCCAAAATTAAAACCGTCCAATTGACCATATAAAATACCCAATAAATATTAAAATTTAAAATTTAAAATTTAAAAATCAAGCCAGTCCCGCTTGGATAAATAAATAAGTTTTCAATTCACGGCGAACGGTCCGAAGGTCAGGTAGTTGGCGCAAACCGGGGGGAAGTTCGTTCCAGAGGGTAGGTGCTCCAACAGAGAAGGCCCTTCCCCTGGGGGCCGCCAGCCGACATTGCTTGGCGGACGGCACCCTGAGAAGACCCTCTCTGTGAGAGCGTACGGGTCGGTGGGAGGCATAAGGTAACAGCAAGTGGTCCCGTAAGTACCCGGGCCCTAAGCCAAATGTGATGTCTGGTAGGGCTTTGACCTGAAAAAGATGCTTCAGCATGCATTGGGACAGGGTTGTAGCACCTATCTGCAACTCCTTAAAACAAACACATTTTTCCAGGCATTGTCCCACATCTGAAGATGACAGCCACCCATTATGAGAAGAGATGCAACACTGATTGTACTCATG
The DNA here is from genome assembly GCF_028640845.1 of Ahaetulla prasina. Taxonomy (NCBI): domain Eukaryota; kingdom Metazoa; phylum Chordata; class Lepidosauria; order Squamata; family Colubridae; genus Ahaetulla; species Ahaetulla prasina. Next base: position 212,370,368 of record NC_080541.1, read on the forward strand.
CATACTTTGGTCACTCTTTTGGATTATTGTGGTACATCCTACATAGAACACTTTGGAGACATCTGGAAACTTCAACAGGTCCAACATGTGGGAGGGGGCGGAGGGAGCGAGGGGGGATAGCGCCCCACCCCTGCCCACTGCCCCTGTTTTTGGTCCCAGGAGGCTTCAAGGAGGCCTGCTTGGCCCAAAATGGAGCGTGCAGGGGGTCACACGTGCATGCGGGTGGAGCTCGCAGGGGGTGGCGTGCGCATGCACAGAGGGTGTCGTGCACGCATTGTCTTATGGATATGGGCACGCACGCACTGTTGTGCACGCACGTGTGCTTTCAGCATGCAAGGACAAAAAGTTTAGCCATCACTGCCCTATTCTTTCATGTCTCTTAATGGTGTACCCACTGTCACTATAACTGAATCCATCCACTTTGCTTCTGGTTGTCTCCTTTTTCCTTCTACCTTTCTCAACATTACAGACTTTTCCAGAGAGATGGTGTTAAGTTCGGGAAGTAACGAGGCTGGAGACCAGGGTAGTGACAACAGCTCTTTAATATATGGTGAACCCAGCGACCAGGCTGGGGAAAAACCTCTCCTTATATACAGTTCAACCGGTGGCTTTAACCAATCAGCAACGTGCTTGTTTCCCGCCGAAACCATTTAAAGATACATTACACTCCTTCCCTCCCAGAAAACACTTTACCCATATTTACATGATATTTACATATTATTTTTCAACGTAATCACGCAAATAGACTGGGCGTCTCCTGACTCTTTCGGACCTGCGCAGTACATTCCCTGGGAGTGGGTCGAGCTGACCGGAGGGGCTGTTTGCTCCTCAGCTCTTCTCTAGGCCATCCGCCCTGGATTATTAGCAGAGTCGCCCCTGCTGTTTTCTACTGGAACCTGTGGGCGCCGCTGACCTCCGAATTTCAGATAAGTCCTGCGATTTTTCCGGTTTTGAGTCAGCTGTGGATTCAAACATTGTATAGTCAGGGCCTTTATTAATTCAGATTGTTCGCCATGCGTCAGATTTGGTCTATGTGGCGCCCATACCGGCCGCCCTTTAACTCTACCAAGTATGATTTTGGACCTGTTCTGTTTAGGATTTGTCCTGCTATCCAGGTTGGGCCTTCACCATAGTTGTGTGCCCACACCGGTCGCCTATGTCCATTTCTCTTGTTTTCCTATTTCCCCTTGTAACCCTCCGCGATAGTTTGATTTAGACGGTCTAGGGGGCACCTGAGCTCGCCCATTAATAAGCTGGGCTTGCCGTTGTGACACAGGGGTTCTGTGTTGACGGCCAGGAAAACATCGATTTTGTTTGCCAGTCGCCTGGCTTAAGTCTGACACGCTTTTGCGCCCGGACGGAACGCCTGCAAGGCCATTCGCCGAGGGTGGAAAGGCGCCGAGAGGGCATGTCGGATGCCCTCCTCTGCCATTCTCAAATTGGGTTGCCGTGAATTGCGGGCCGTTATCGGAAACTAGCGTGTCGGGCAACCCATGGGTTACAAATAGGTGCCGAGGACTGAGATCACGGCCTCGGCTGTCATGGATCTCATGAGAATGATTTCCAGCCATTTGGAGTAGGCATCTACTACGACCAGGAAGGTTTGGCCGAAGGGGCCGCAAAATCAATGTGTATTCTAGACCAGGGCCCTGGGGTTTCTCCCATTCCCGAACCGGGGCCATTGGGGGTAGCGGTCTGACTCCTGGCAGGCCTGGCATTTCCTACCCTTTCAGCAATTTCTGAGTCCATTAAGGGCCACCACACATAGCTTCTCGCTAGACCCTTCATCCTAACGATCCGTGGGTGACTCTGGCGGAGGAGATCGAACACCCTTTTGCTGAATTTTTCTGGGATCGCCACTCTATCCCCCATAGCAGGCACCCCTTGAGCCGAAAGTTCCCACGTTTTTACAAATTCTTTAAAACGCCGCCCGCTGGCCACCCTCTTTGTACCCAACCGAGTACAGTTCTCAAAGTAATGTCGGTATGACGCCCGAGCCACCTCCTTAGATGTGACTGGGCCAGAGTCCAGAGAGTCAATTAACAGTATGGGCGTCCCCGGAGTGGGGTCTTCGATCGCCCCTGGTAGTGGGCATCTGCTTAATGCGTCCGCATGCCCCAACTCTTTTCCCGGCCGATGCTGCAGTTTGTAGGAATAGGCGGCTAAGAAGATAGTCCATCGGGTCAATCGTGGCGAAAGTGCCACAGGCGTTGGGCGGTCGCCAGCCAGTATCCCTAACAGTGGTCTATGGTCTGTCACAATTTCAAAGTCTCTACCAAAAACGTATTCGTGAAACTTTTTTACCCCTGACACAATAGCTAGCGCTTCCTTATCCAACTGGCTATAGTTCCTCTCTGTCGAGGACATCGTTCTGGAGTAGAAGGCTATTGGGGCTTCTGTGCCATTTGGAAGCCTGTGGCTGAGCACAGCCCCCACCCCGTAAGGGGAAGCATCGCAGACTAATACCAATGGCAATGAGCTATGATACTGAATCAGTAAGCTATCGCTCGAGAGTAGGTTTTTTACTGCTTTGAAAGCCCTAGCTTCCAACTTTCCCCAAGACCAAGCAGTATTTTTTCCCAGTAACTTATGTAGTGGCTCGGCAACGGTTGCCTTATTTTTTAAAAAGACCGCGTAAAAATTCACTAGACCCAGGAATGCCTGTAGCTCTGTTTTGTTTTTGGGCGCTGGAGCCTTTCGTATTGCCTTGACCTTGCTTTCCGTGGGGTGAATTCCCTCCTTGTCTATTCTGTAGCCCAAGAACTCTACGGATTCTACCCCTATCTGGCATTTGTTCACTTTAACCTTTAGACCGGCTGACCGGAAAATGCCCAGAACTTTTCTCAAACGCTCCCCCAATTCTTCTAAATTTTCGGCTGATATCAATACATCATCGAAATAGGGACTACCCCGGGAGCCCTTGCAGAAGTCGCCCATTAAATTTTGAATAGACCAGGTGCCACACTCACCCCAAACTGTAACCGGGTACACTTGAAAGCACCTCTGCGAGTCACAATCGTCTGGGCTTCGGCTGTGTTGGCGTCTACGGGCAGTTGTTGATAGGCTTGAGCCAAATCTAACTTGGCAAAAATGTGTCCTTGCCCCAGCGAGTGCAGCAAGTGTTGTACCACGGGGACCGGGTAAGCGCTTTTCTGCAAGGCTTTGTTTAACGTTGCCTTGTAGTCAGCGCAGATTCTAACTGACCCATCTGGTTTCACTGGGGTGACGATTGGCGTCTCCCACTTTGCGTGATCGACTGGCACCAGAATCCCCTGACTGATGAGCTTGTCTATCTCCTTGTCAATCTTAGGTTTAAGGGCAAAAGGGACTCTCCTTGCCTTTAACCTAATGGGGGCTACCTGGGGGTCTAAATTGAAGGAAATAGGGGTCCCCTTGTACTTGCCCAGGCAGTCCTTGAAGACATCTTCGAACTCGTTCATGAGTGTGTCTTTTAGGTTAAAGTCACTTCTGTAGATGCCAGTCACTCCCATGCCCAATGCACGGAACCAGTCTAGTCCCAACAGACTTGGCAGGGTCCCTTCGACTATCGTGATGGGCAGGGTGGTCCGTACTCGACGCGGACGGAGGTGGTCCCTCGAACAGGGATGCGATTCCCTTGGTAGTCGTGCACTCGTAACCGTTGTGTTTGCAGTTTGCGTTTGGCGATTCTCGGCAAAGCTTTTCAAAAGTGTCCCAGGACATGATTGTGATCGCTGACCCTGTGTCCACTTCTAGTCGGCACGGCACTCCTTCGATTTTCGGTTTAGTGAAGATTTTCTTCTCGACGCGGTTGCTGCACGGCCTATGATCACGGTCGCTCGATTTGAGTTCGCACTTTTGTTTTGACCAATCGCGGGTCGCCTTGCCGATCCTGCGCCTGATTGGTTGGTTTGAATTTTCGGCGGGAAGGTTGGGGTGCTCGACAGACTTGAGCCAGGTGCCCTTCTTCTCGCACCACCGACATGTAGCGCCCTTGAACTTGCATCGTTGACGCTGGTGTTGCCCTCCGCAACTTCCGCATTCATCCCGGTCTTCTTTGCCCCTTCTCTCGGTGAGGCAAACTCCTTCCTCATCCTCGCCGCCTGATTCGGTCTGGATTTCTTCATTGTGGACCGGGTTGATTTCGCTAGCCGTTGGCGTGAGTGGCTTTTGTAGGGTTTCCGCCGCTTGGGTGGACATCTCATGAGCTCTGGCTTCGTCCAGAGCGTTTGCCAGCGTTAGATTGCTTTTTGATAGCAGCCGCCCGCAAACGAATGTCTCTGACCCCACGGATGAGTTGCTCTAACAGCTCCTCATCCAAGTCTCGGTACCCACAGTCCTTGGAGGCTTTTCGCAGGGCGGCCATGTAATCGCTGATGGATTCGCCTCTTGCTGTCTCGCTCCCCAAATTCAAAACGCGACGATTTGGACGGTGTTGGCGAAATGGTTCTTCAATAGATTTTGCAGAGTTTGCCACGATACCGATTGTACCGGCGTTGGCTCTGCCAGGGCTTCCGCGATGTCGATGACCTCGGGACCGCAGTGGCTCAGGAAATATGCCCTTTTGCGGTTGTCTGGAACTCCTTGCAGTTCGTTTGCCTCTAGGAAGCTTTCGAAACGGGTCATGTACGTTCCCCATTTCTCCCTGGCTGGGTCAAACGGCGCGGGCGGAGTGTAGCTGGCCATCTCCGCGTTTCTGCCCTGAGTTTGCTGGGTTCGGTTCTTTCGTGCGTTCAGCTCATTCTGGTGCTCTTTAGCCTCGAAATCCCACCCTCGTCGCCAGTGTTAAGTTCGGGAAGTAACGAGGCTGGAGACCAGGGTAGTGACAACAGCTCTTTAATATATGGTGAACCCAGCAACCAGGCTGGGGAAAAACCTCTCCTTATATACAGTTCAACCGGTGGCTTTAACCAATCAGCAACGTGCTTGTTTCCCGCCGAAACCATTTAAAGATACATTACACTTGGGTCATCACATAATGTGCCCAATGTGAGCTTGCTCATGTGTTGTTCAAGTGAGAACTCTGCCTTGATTGGTTTGATGATTGGTTTGTTTCCTTGGCTGTCCACAGTATTGTCAGGAGTCTTCTTCAAGATCAAAGTTCAAAAGCCTCAATCAATATTCTTCCCATCCTGCTTCTTTTAATCCAACTTTTGGTTCACTGGGAAAACTTTGGCTGACCTGAGTCCGATCTTGCAGGTATAGACACTTTCTTACAAAGCACCCCCCAAAAAAACAGCAAATCTAACATAGTTTGTAGAACCACCTCTTCCTATCTAGAAAGTTTTTAAAAAATCACTACAGATTGTGTTTGATGTAGCGATTTGTGGATTTCACAATTAGGGGTGTGATAGTTTCAAATAAAACTTTTTATTATTCTATTTTCTTTAGTTTAAAATTTGCAAAAAGATATGCACGAAAAAGATATGATATTAAACACTGTGCCCAATAGCAGTTTAAAGGCAGGGCTTATCTTGCTAGCATTTGCATTTTAAAATGAGCTTTAGGTAACATTCCTGAAATAACAAAATCCATATAGAATTTTAAAAAATGTTTTCGACATTTATGTACATTAGCAAGTCTATGTTTAAAGACCAATGTAATTTCAGTATACAACATCTCCTGATAGAGTGAATCTTTTTGATCCAAGGTTTCAATCTGATCAGTCCACTCACAAAATGTGGGCCTGTGTAGTCACAAAAACTGAGAAAATACCTACTACCCCAGTAGAATATTACAGGTTCCAAGTAAATGCTGTTCTTTGCATAATGCCTGCTTCAGGTAGGATGTAGACTTTGGTGAGCATCAGAAGAGATGACTATAGTTGTGCTTTTTCAGAAGGCTACTTCTGGGCTTTCTTTGTTTTGCTTGAAGACTTTTGCTTCTCATCCAAGAAGCTTCTTCAGAAGCTAAAGAAGCTTCTTGGATGAGACATTAAACAACTTCAAGCAAAACAAAAAAGTCCAGCTGACTTTTGAAAAAGGACTTTTGCGACAACCATGATCTGAGTGACTGAGAATCTCTATAGACATATGGTTAGTGGTATATAGTGGACAACCAGCTAAATATGAGTTAGCAGTGTGCAGCGGCAGCTAAAAAAGCCAGTGCAATCCTAAATTGCATTAACAGAGGGATATAATCAAGATCAAGTGATTAATATCACTCTATAAAGCCTTAGTAAGACCACACCTAGAGTACTGCATCTAGTTTTGGTCGCCACCCTGTAAAAAAGATGTTGAGACTCTAGAAAGAGTGCAGAGAAGAGCAACCAAGATGATTAGGGGACTGGAGGCTAAAACATGAAGAATGGTTACAGGAACTGGGCACGGCTAGTGTTGTGTCTGCGCACCCAAGCCGGGCCCCCTGCCAGAAAGTCACTTGGCAAGTGAGAGGGAAGGGCCATCAGGACTTACCTCTGGAGCACTGGCTCCCCTGGCTCAGCTCCAGGAGCCAGAGGCAGGCCAGGTGGAGGAGATAACGAGGCCTCCGTCCCCTGACTCTTTTCCCCCCTCAGGCCATGCCTCCAGACCCCACTGATGGCAATCAGGCCTGGCTGGACCCTAGGTTTCTTAGGCAGAAGAGGCGGAAACAACAGAAGCAAGGGTGGGGCAGGCCTAGGAAGTGCTGAGACATGGAACCACACCCCACAGGATATAAAAGCAGCAAGGGCTGCTATACCACTTTGTGGCAAGCAAATCAACTGCTTAGAGGGAGAGAATTAGAGCTGAAGTCCTGTTTGTTCCTGGTTTCCTGGCTGACTCATCGGCATCAAGAGAGATAACAGAGACACTTGGCAGATACTCGCTAGTTTGCTGCCAGAGCTGATAGTTGCCGGCTAATTAAGACATCGCTCATGTCTCCTGGACTGCGGAGGGGGACAGATCAGCTAGTCTAGTGAAGAGAAGGACCAGGGGAGATGATAGCAGTCTTCCAATATTTGAGGGGCTGCCACAGAGAGGAGGGAGTCAAGCTATTCTCTAAAGCACTTGTAGGCCAGACAAGGAATAATGGATGGAAACTGAAGAAGGAGAGATTTAATCTGGAAATAAGGAGACCTTTTCTGACAGTGAGAACAATCAACCAATGGAACAGCTTGCCTTCGGAAGTTGGGGGAGCTTTATCACTTGAGACTTTCAAGAAGAAATTAGACTGCCATTTGTTATAAATGTTGTAGGGTCTCCTGCTTGGGCGGGGGATTGGACTAGTTGAGTTTGTTGAAGCTGACTACTTCAGCTTGAATCACAACAATACACGAGCAAATAATAGATACAAACTCAAGGTAAACCGCTCCAAACTTGATTGCAGAAAATATGACTTCAGTAACAGAGTGGTCAATGTCTGGAATGCACTACCTGACTCTGTAGTTTCTTCCCCAAACCCCCAAAACTTTATGCTTAAACTGTCTACTGTTGACCTCACCCCTTTCCTAAGAGGTATGTAAGGGGCCTCTAAGAGGTCACGCGGGTGCATAAGTGCACCCGCATGCCTACCGTCGCTGTCCTAATATTCTTTTTCCTACTCTTTTCATGTATCCAAATTATGTTTATACTTTTACCTGTTATATATGATTGACAAATAAAATAAATAAATAAATAAATAAATAGATGATCTACAAGGTCCCTTCCACTCTGTTAATGTGTAATCAGTTCTGCCTAGCAATATCCCATTGCTTGCTGCTGTTGTAAACCATTAATTCATTCAAGTGCCTTTGAGTCAGTTTTTGACTTCTGATAAATGCCTACCTGGACAAGTCTCTGCAGCTTTCTTGGCTAGGTTTTCTGAAAGTTCTTCATCATTGCATGCTTCCTAGAGCTGAGAGAGAGTAATTGGCTCAAGGTGACCCAACTGGCTTTGTGCCCAAGGTGGAACTAGCCTCCTAGTGTCCAGTCTATTGTCTAACCTCTCTTCCAAATGGGGTCCTCATTGTAACTTACAAATATTTATATTTTTCATACATTTTCTAATGCCAGTCTGAAAAATCTGCCTTACTAACAGACAGTAAATTGCAGAGCAGTTCTTCCCACAGACACACCACTCTGTTCTTCCTTCCACCTTTTAAACTCTGCAATTTTTGTGCTTTATTTCTTTTTTATGCTTTTATTCCATTTGTTGTCATCAAAATTTAACCAGCTTTGTTTCTCCTTCTGAACTACTGTACTCTAAGAACTTTCACTGGGAGTAAGTGTCTGTTGTTTAATGTGATGAAAGTAAAAAAAAAGGTATTTATGTCAGTTCCTTATTTCTCCATTTCCAGTGGGGAGAGAAGCCACCTGACTCACTAGGTGGCTCAGTGGCTAAGACGCTGAGCTTGCCGGTCAGAAAAGTGGGCAGTTCGGTGGTTCGAATCCCTAGTACAGGTCTCCTGCGTGAGCAGGGGGTTGGACTAGATAACCTCCAAGCTCCCTTCCCACTCTGTTATTGTTTTTTTTAAAAAACCTGCCAAAATTTATCGCTCTTACTCAGGAGAACAAAAATAGGAAGAAATGCTAATATTTACATCTGTATCCAAATAGGTCTGACAGAAACTTATCTTTATATCTCGATTCTATGGAAATATGCACTTTGTTTCCCAGAACTCACTGTCTAGTTTTTGGTGGATATTTGTTTCCAAATTTAGACTGGCCTGGAATATCTCAGAGGCTGAAAATATGCCTCCTTCTTCTTCTTTTTCCTGTGCAAATCTTTCTTTCTCTGAAATGGAAGGCTGCTTTGATTCCCACAAAGGATGAATGGCTGCAAAAGGTGATGGAGTTAGCAGAGAGGGCTAAATTGACTGCTCTGATTAAAAGACAAGAACACAATTAATTTTGTTTCTACGTGGAAACAGTTTTTTGGACTTTGCTCTTGAGGTGGGAAAAAAATGAAACTTTGATTCTGGGTTTTGCTGATTAGATAGGTTTGGCGTTACAGGTAGGCCTCAACTTACAACAGTTGTTCAGTGACTGTTCAACGTTACAACAGCACTGAAAAAAGTGACTTACGATCATTTTTCACACTTACGACCGCCGCAGCATTCCCATGGCCACCTGATTAAAATTCAGATGTTGGGCAACTGACTCATATTTATGACGGTCGCAGAGCCCTGGGGTCCCGTGAACAGCGTTTGTGACCTTCTGACAAGCAAAGTCAATAGGGAAGTCAGATTCTCTTAACAAGCAGGTTACTAATTTAACAACTGCAATGATTCACTTAACACCAGTACCAAGAAAGGTCATAAAATGGGACAAAATTCACTTAACAAATGTCTCACTTAGCAACATAAATTTTGGGCTCAATTGTGGTCGTAAGTCGAGAACTACCTATATGTATTATTATATAGAAGTTGAGGTTTCATGTTATTACCTTATTCTACTGAACCAAAAAGAATAATTTTTTCCCTTCTACCCTACACTTTTCTCTCTTCCCCTTTTCACCCCTTAAAAAGGTAAAGGTAAAGGTTCCCCTTGCATGTATGTGCTAGTTGTTCCCAACTCTAGGTGGCAGTGCTCATTTCCATTTCAAAGCCAAAGAGCCAGTGCTGTCCGAAGACGTCTCTGTGGTCATGTGGCCGGCATGACTAAACACCAAAGGTGCACAGAATGCGGTTACCATCCCACCAAAGGTGGTCCCTATTTTTCTACTTGCATTTTTTACGTGCTTTCGAACTGCTAGGTTGGCAGAAGCTGGGACAAGTAACGGGAGCTCACCCCGTTCCGCGGCACTAGGGATTCGAACCGCTAAACTGCTGACTTTTCGATCAACAAGCTCAGCGTCTTAGCCACTAAGCCACCACGTCTCTCTCTTTCGGCCCTTATTTTACCTTTATTTTCATTTTTCTTTATGTGTTTGCATTTTATGCTTCGATAAACTAATACAATTTTGAACCATGAAAAGAAAAAAAAGAAAAGCACCATTTTTTTTTAAAACCTGTGTACCAATTCTTTCTGCATCACCCTTTGAATGTCATAATCTAGAGCGGGGCCAAAGGGTTGGCTAATCTGTAAAGAAGAAATAAAAAGATGATTTATATTATTTTATTTTATTGTTCAGTAAAATTTCAAGAACAGCTGAAAGGCGATGGTAAAAATAATAATATCTTATTCTAAAAAATTATTTATAAATGTAAACCTGTAGGAACAGGAAGCATTCAGATAGTACTAAGACGGTTTTGCACCATTCTTACTAAGACAAGCTTCGTGCCCTTGGAAAAAGTCCTTCTCTTTTCCTTCTTGTGCCCCAGTTATTTTTCCATGCTCCTACTTAAAACTGTGGGGAATATCCTGATGCACTACTCATCAGCCATAAATCATCATTTGAAGAAAAAAAAATTACAGTCATCCAAAACCAAGAAATATACTCTTTAGGTAGGTCAACATGTACCAGCTAACCATCACTGCCAATAAGTAAACTAAAAAGGACTTTTCAGTAGAATTCTTTTAGCAGTAAAATAAATACATGAAAGATTCCAAAATTTGCCATAAGCTGTTTTTCAGCAAGAATCAGCAAGAATAACAAAAATGGCATTTTATGGCATTTTGCCATTACCTATTTGCACAATGTCAAGAATGTGACAGTATTTCTCAAATGCAACAGTCCATTTGCCTGATAAAATGTAAAGATGCCCTCAAGGCAAGCTTGACTCATGATAATTTCATCTATACATTTTTCTTGGCCATCTAATGGAAATTGCCTTCCCCGCCTTCTCCCTTCTTGGCCACATCACAAATGACACCATTCGAAAACATTTTGATGTGGCACCAATTATAGAGAAGATGAGAGAAGGCTGACTACACTAGTATGGATATGTCCAGAGAGCCGCACCTTCCACTGTGGCCAAGACTGCCTACCAGCCAGAAGTCAATGGCCGGTGTCCTCAAGGGCATCCAAAACAGAGATGGCAAGACACCATCAACAAAGATATGCAAACTGGGGGAAGAAGGAGAAGGAGAAGGAGAAGGAGAGGAAAGGAAGAGGGAAGGGAAGGGAAGGGAAGGGAAGGGAAGGGAAGGGAAGGAAGAGGAGGAGGAGGAGGAGGAGGAGGAGGAGGAGGAGGAGGAGAAGGAGAAGGAGAGGGAGGGAGGGAGGGGAAGGGAAGGGAAGGGAAGGGAAGGGAAGGGAAGGGAAGGAGGAGGAGGAGGAGGAGGAGGAGGAGGAGGAGGAGGAGGAGGAGGAGGAGGAGGAGGAGAGAGATGGTAGAACACCATCAACAAAGATATGCAAACTGGGGAAAGAAGGAGAAGGAGAAGGAGAAGGAGAAGGAGAAGGAGAAGGAGAAGAAGAAGAAGAAGAAGAAGAAGAAGAAGAAGAAGAAGAAGAAGAAGAAGAAGAAGAAGAAGAAGAAGAAGAAGAAGAAGAAGAAGAAGAAGAAGAAGAAGAAGAAGAAGAAGAAGAAGAAGAAGAAGAAGAAGAAGAAGAATAGAAATTGCCTTCTTCTAGGAGGGGTTTGTGTTTTTTGATTTTCAAGTCCAGACAAGTGATCCCCCATCTGAGTACTAATTAGGAATGACTATACCTAATTTTGAGAACATACAAATACAAAAGGCTGGTGCTTAAAACTGAGATACATGCCTGATGATTAATAATATGAACTACTAATCCTCACAATTGCCTATGTAGTAGTTACCAGCCAATGCAAGCATCCTAGATAAGAATACGTTTGAAATTAGAACAGCACTAAAAAAAAAGTGATCATCATAGTAGCCCGATGGTCATATGATTAAAATTGGGGTGCTTGGCAACGCATTTATTTTTGATGGTTACAGCATCCTGGGGTTACATGATCATCATTTGCAACACATTCCCAGCCAGCTTCCAACTAGCAAATTCAATAAGGGAAGCTGGATTTTCTGAACTATCACATGACTCACTGAAGAACTGCAGTGTTTCGCTTAACAACTGTGACAAAAAAAAAATCATAAAACCAGGCACAATTCCATGAATGCTTAGCAACAAAAATTCTGGTGTTGAGAATTTCTGGATTTATCTTCTCTACTTCCTCTCTGAAAGTTGGACCATAAGGAAGGCTGAGCACCAAAGAATTGAGGCCTTTGAACTATGGTGCTGAAGAAGACTCCTGCGAGTCCCTTGGATTGCAAGGCAATCAAACTGGTCAGTCCTAGCGGAGTTCAAGGCCAGATCCTGAAGATGAAGATGAAACTCAAATACTTTGGCCACCTAATGAGAAGGAAGGACTCACTGGAGAAGAGCCTAATGCTGGGAACAATTGAGGGCAAAAGAAGAAGGAGACGGCAGAGAACAAGGTGGCTGGATGGAGTCACTGAGGCATTAGGTGTGAGCTTAAATGGACTCCAGAGGATGGTAGAGGACAGGAAGGTCTGGAGGAATGTTGGGGGTTGCAATGGGTTGGACACAACTTCGCAACTAACAACAAAACAACAACTTCCTCTCTCCCCCTAATGGTAGAAACCCCTATAAGGAAATGGCAATCCACTATCAATGAGGAATTATATGAAACTCTACTTAGTGATCTGCCCAAGCTCTCTTTTGATGGTCAAGCACATCACATATTTACTTACCAAAAAAGAAGCCAATCCTCCGTATTGAGGAACTTTCTACTGAGAGAGAGGTTAAACTCTTGCCCTAAAGACTTTCCATTTGAGCTCTCCAGATATTTGTACAGAGTGTTATACAGTCATTGTGGTTTGAAATTTGGAATTTCACTGCACATTATTCATTACCCTGGTGTTCTTTGATTCCAGAACTTTGATAACAAATGCCTTGAGGATCAAAGAACAAAATGCTCTCACAGATCTTAATTGACTGAAAAGTTTATATGTTGTATCCGTTTTGCTTTTCATTCTAATTCATTGTCTGATTCATTTTCTTATGATGATTAGTCATCAGCCCACAATCATTTTTGTTTGGCCTCTTGAGATAACTAGCTTTCTATGTCCTATATGTATCTATTATTTTCTTGTCATTTGGTGGTTAGCCCCTGACCCTAAGATGATCAATCAATCGTTCGTTCCTCTAATAGAGGTTTATAGAATCTACCACGTCAATGGCCAATTCTTCGGACCTTAAAAATCTATCAACTGATCTGATTACAATCTTATTATCATTAGATTACAGTATTAACATACATCAAATCAAATCTTAACTATGCTCCTAACATAATTCAAATCAAATCTTTATTATAGTCATAGACCAGCATGGATACCATATAAAGCAGAAATGACTGACTACGTGTACAAAGATTAATAAGCAAAAATTCTCACCAATCCATTGATTTCTTTCATGCTGACCTATCTTCCATAGCCAGCTTTACTAACAAATGGCTTTTGCTATAGCAACATAAAATTGAGAATGGGGAATGTCTTCAGATGCTCTGTTTTCTCAACCTTGGAAGCTTAAAGGTGGGTGGACTTCAACTTCTGGAATTCCCCAGCAATCAAGTCCATACTGACTAAGTGGCTCAGCGGCTAAGACACTGAGCTTGTTGATCAGAAAGGTCGGCAGTTCGGTGGTTTGAATCCCTAGTACAGGTCTCCTGCATGAACAGGGGATTGGACTAGATAACCTCCAGGGTCCCTTCCAATTCTGTTACTGTAAGACATATTCAGGTTGCCAAGATTGAGAATACTGATCTAGTCCAAGATCACAAAACTATTCTTCTTGTTTTGCCTGGGCAATATGAAAGCAAACAATATGTGTCATCCAAACCTTTCGTAGACACATCTCCCTTCCTGACTGCTTAGTGAAATTAGTTTCTCTCCCATTGATTTCAATGGGAAGGCAATTATGCAACTCTATAATTACATACATTTACTTTCATAGCGAATGCAAGAGGCTGCCAAAAGAGATAATTCAAAGCTTCTCCTGATCATAACTAACAGGTTGACATGTTCAATAGTGAGAAAAGTAAAATTCTACACTTAGGCAAGAAAAACCAAAGGCACAGGTATAAAATAGGTGATACCTGGTTCAATAGTAGTAACTGAGGGAGGGATCTTGGAGTCCTAGTGGCCAATCACTTTAATATGAGTCAACAGTGTGCTGAAGCTGCCAAAAAAAAAAAAGCCAACATAATACTAGTACGCATTAAACTAATAATACGCATTAAACAGCGGGCTAGAATAAAGATTACATGAAGTGTTAATATTATTTTATAATACCTTGATAAAACCATACTTGGAGTATTGCATCTAATTTAGGTTACCATGATATAAAAAAGATGTTGAGACTCTAGAAAGAGTGCAGAGAAAAGCAACAAAGATGGTTACGGGACTGGAGGCTAAAACATATGAAGAACGGTTGCAGGAATTGGGAATGTCTAGTCTAGTGAAAAGAAGTACTGGGGTAACATGATAGCAGTGTTCCAATATCTAAAGGGTTGTCACAAAAAAGAGGGAGTCAAGCTATTCTCCAAAGCACCTGAGGGTAGGACAAGAAGCAATGGGTAGAAACTAATCCAGGAGAGAAGCAACTTAGAACTAAGGAGAAATTTCCTGGCAGTTAGAACAATTAAGTAGAACAACTTGCTTCTAGAAACTGTGGGTACTCCAACACTGGAGCTTTTTAACAAGAGATTGGGCAACTATTTGTCTGAAATGGTATAGGGTTTCCTGCTTGAGCAGGAAGTTGGACTAGAAGACTTCCAAGGTCCCCTCCAACTCTGTTATTCTGTTGATGTAACTTCCATCCGTTCTCCTTTTTAGAGCATTTGGAATAAGGCATCGGAGAACAGAGATCTTTCTTCTTCTAAGGAGGGTTTTTATGTCTATCCATGGAGGGCTAAAGTTGTGCCTTCCTAAAGTTGAATCTCCCCACTCATCTGTTTCCTTAAGATTGCAGTCTTATGACTTTAAAAGGAATAGACATTTTAATTGAACCTGAAATGCAAAAGATTAAACTTTGCAGTGCTTTTTGGGTAAGTCTTATATATAATCCCAATGTTGTTGTTAGTTGTGAAGTCATGTCCGACCCATCGCGACCCCATGGGCAATGTTCCTCCAGGCCTTCCTATCCTCTACCATCCTCTGGAGTCCATTTAAGCTCATACCCACTGCTTCAGTGACTCCATCCAGCCACCTCATTCTCTGTCATCCCCTTCTTCTTTTGCCCCCAATCTTTCTCCAGTGAGTCCTTCCTTCTCATTAGGTGGCCAAAGTATTTCAGTTTCATCTTCAGGATCTGGCCTTCTAAAGAGAAGTCAGGGTTGATCTCCTCTAGGACTGACTGGTTTGATCACCTTGCAGTCCAAGAGACTCGCAGGTATCTTCTCCAGCACCAGAGTTCAAAGACCTCAATTCTTTGGCGCTCAGCCTTTCTTATGGTCCAACTTTCACAGTCATACATTGCAACTGAGAAAACTATAGCCTTGGTTTGACAAAAGTGACTATATGCACTTTTGTTGGCAGGGTGATGTCTCTGCTTTTTTTATAATCCCAATAGGAGACATAAATTGATAGCCTAGTGATCAAGCAGTGATGACCTTTGGACCATCAGCTGCTCCTCAATCCTTGTCAAAGGTGATACCACTTTGAATACAATTTTCAGGTCACTCGGATCAAATCTTTGTTGTCCATCTAGGAATGTTGCAGCAAATAAAGAAGGAACATTGGCAAACTGTTGCAACTAATTGCCGATACTATTCTAAGGCAAAGGCAGTGGTAGGATTCAGCCAGTTCGCACCACTTCAGGAGAACAGGTTGATAACTTTCTGAGCAGTTTGACAAACTGGTTGTTGGAAGAAATCATTAGGGCAGAGAACCGGTTGTTAAATTACTTGAATCCCACCACTGGGCAAAGGCACTGTCTAAACTTTCCAGATATTTTGCAAGGCCAGCCTGAAATAATATAAACGGGAAGCAATAGGAAGGGATGGATCACAGAATGACAACCATCCATGTTAGACACTTATATGACAAATGCATGAGCAAGGCTAAAAAAGTATACACAAAGGGCTTTAAATATAGACCCCAGTTAACATACCATATGGATGTGTTGTTTGGGGAAAAAATATTTATAAAATAGTTTTTCCAAATGTTTAATCTACAGCAGATGCGTTTTGCATTCATCTGTTTGGGTTGGCATTGACTGCAGGAGATTTGATTAATCATACAGACCTCCTGTAGCAGAGGAAACAAAGGCTATTATAGGATTCATCTGTTTATGACTAAACAGTAAAAGATTCCTGACTTCATCAAATAAGCATGTCCTCTCCAAAAGGTCTCTGAAATGGAAAGGGTTATGAGTAAGCTAATACTCATTCCTGGGGAGGAAAGCTATAGCAAATCTAGATAGCTTAGTAAAAAACAGAGACATCATCCTGCCAACAAAAGTGTGCATAGTCAAGGGTATGGTTTTCTCAGTTGCAATGTATGGCTCTGAAAGTTGGACCATAAGAAAGGCTGAACGCCAAAGAATTGAGGCCTTTGAACTCTGGTGCTGGAGAAGGCTCCTGAGAGTCCCTTGGACTGCACGGTGATCAAACTGGTCAGTCCTAGAGGAGATCAACCCTGACTGCTCTTTAGAAGGCCAGATCCTGAAGATGAAACTCAAATACTTTGGCCACCTAATGAGAAGGAAGGACTCCCTGGAGAAGAGCCTAATGCTGGGAAAGATTGAGACCAAAAGAAGAAGGGGACGACAGAGAACGAGGTGGCTGGATGGAGTCACTGAAGCAGTAGGCGGGAGCTTCAATGGTCTCCGGGGATGGTAGAGTATAGGAAGACCTGGAGGAATGTTGTCCATGGGGTCACAATGGATCGAACACGACTTTGCAACTAACAACACCAATGAGTAAGCTACTTTACATGTTTCATCTTCCTGTCCTGTTCTGGAGACTTTGCCCTCTTTTCTTCGTTTCAGCAAGGAAGAAATTATTCTGTGTATCATGCTTAGAATATACACTCATACACAAAACCATTATACAGTATATCCAGTGGTGAAATCCATTTTTTTTATTGGTTTTGTGGGCGTGGTTTGGTGGGCATGATGTGGCTTGGTGGGCATGGCAGGGGAAGGATACTGCAAAATCTCCATTCCCGCCCCACTCCAGGGGAAGGATACTGCAAAATCTCCATTCCCACCCCACTCCAGGGGAAAGATACTTTAAAATCTCCATTTCCACCCCACTCCTGGGGGAAGGATATTGCAAAATCTCCATTCCCACCCCATTCTGGGGCCAGCCAGAGGTGGTATTTGCCGGTTCTCCGAACTGCTCAAAATTTCTGCTACCGATTCTCCAGAACCTGTCAGAACCTGCTGGATTTCACCCCTGAGTATATCTGATTTGGGGGTTAATCACATAAGTATTCACTGACTTTCTTTTGCCTTCCTGAGTGCTCTAAAACAATTGGACTCTTTTCATTTAAAAAAAAATACATATCCAGAACATTTATTTGCATCATGTTCCATGCAGGTTTGTCATGATGTCAAAAAAAAAGTTGGTTACATCTCTAAAACTGTCTTATACTGAGGGCCTAAATATTCCAAATATTGTTGGGTTTCAGATGTCATCCTTCCATCCATCCATCCATCCATCCATCCATCCATCCATCCATCCAGTGGTGGGATTCAGCCAGTTCTCACCTATTCGGGTGTAAGCTGCCCTGAGTCTTCGGAGAAGGGCGGGATATAAATGCAAATAAAAAAAAATCGGTTAACTTTCTAAGCAGTTTTGGAGAACCAGTTTTTGGAAGAAATCTTATTTTGTTTCTTTCCACTTTACAGGGCTAATCCTGTAAGGAAGGCAGGAAGGAAACATTCTGGTGTTGTTTCTAGCCTAATCTTTATTGCCCTGCTTACAGAAACTGCCTCTCTGGTTAACCTTTATTACATTGTAACAGCTAAAGCGAAGCGCCCATCAATGTGAGTGATGTTGAGTTGGCCAGGCCTGCATGGTCACATGACTACCAAGCCATGCATACCCAATTGGTCATTAGGGCAGAGAACCGGCTGTAATCCCACCACTGCATCCATCCATCCAATATAATTTTTAGTTAACGGGAACATGAATCCAGTAGAAAATAGAGACATTCTTTTGTTGTTCAAGACCAGAAATATAACAAAATAACATAATAACTGAGTTGGAAAGGATCTTGGAGGTCATCTAGTCCAATCTCTTGCTCAGGCAATAAACCCTAAACAGTTTGTCCAGGATGTGAAGGGTCTGCAGATGCCTTCTCAACCTACCTTATGACCTGAGCAATGTCCAGGTCTTCTATGGGAGGCAAGCTGGTTGCAATTGTTCTTTCTGCAGTTTTAATTATTTGTTGAAGTCTGTACCTGCCCTGTTTGGTTGCTGTACCAAACCAGACATTCCGAAGAAGGTCTATCTATGAGGTTTCTAAAAATAAATACCAACTTGTTGACATATAATTAACAATCACTGCTATTATGTTTATTTTATTTACTTTATATTTATTAATTGTATATCAATTGCACCCAATGGATTGAACAGAGGTGAAACTTAACCCTAACCCTAATCCTAAAATGTAATAAATCTGAGCTTCAACAATTTACTCCACCGAATGTCACCTCCACCGAAAGCAGCAGAATTTGCTATTGAGGCTGGCCACACTGAGGATCTAAAAGAAGGTAGATTTTAGAAGGTAGATAAGGTAGATTTTAGGTGGTTTTGTCTCTTCTTGAGGGTGATCATTTTCTCTTTTAGATAATGCTAACTGTCCTCTGTGGTCCCCAAATGCATTTAGGCACTGAGCTAGAAAACAGGAGAAAACTGTTCAAATCCCTCCTTCCACTTACTGTATGACTGTATGACTTTGTTGCTTGGATCCTTATGATTTATATTGATATTGTTTCCTGACTGCTTATTTCTACCCTATGACTATCATTAAGCATTGTACCTTATGATTCTTGATGAACATATCTTTTGTTTTATGTACATTGAGAGCATATGCACCAAAACAAATTCCTTGTGTGTCCAATCACACTTGGTCAATAAAAAGTTCTATTCTATTCTATTCTATTCTATTCTATTCTATTCTATTCTATTCTATTCTATTCTATTAAGGACAAAGCCAACTGGATGACCTTGGGATGGATCAAAGTACAGGAAGAATAGAATAGAACAGAATAGAATAGAATCTGGAAGACACCCTAGAGGTCTTCTAGTCCAACCCCCTGCTTAGGCAGGAAATTCTAGCATTTCAGACAAATGGTTATCCAATCTCTTCTTAAAAACTTCCAGTGTTGGAGCATTTACAACTTCTGGTGGCAAGTTGTTCCTCTTATTAATTGTTCTGTCAGGAAATTTGTTCTTAGTTCTAAGTTGCTTCTCTCTTTGATTAGTTTTCACCCATTGCTTCCTGTCCTGTCTTCAGGTGCTTTGGAGAATAGCTTGACTGCATATGTTTTAGCCTCCAGTCCCCTAATCATCTTTGTTGCTCTTCTCTGCACTCTTTCTAGAGGCTCAACATCTTTTTTACATCTTGGTGACCAAAACTGGATGCAGTGGCCTTACCAAAGCCTTATAAAGTGGTATGAACACTTCATGTGATCCTGATTTTATCCCTCTGTTTTTGCAGCTTAGAACTGTGCTGGCTTTTTTGGCAGCTGCTGCACACTGCTGGCTCATATTTAAAAGAAGGAAGCAAGGGCAAACCACTTCTGAAAATGTTCCAAGAAAACTGCAAGGGCTAGTTCAGGCAGTCAACAGGTTTCAAGACTAACTCAAAAGCATTAAAAAAAAATCTTGATCCTTAGTTGAGAGGATTAATGAAAGTGATATTGATACTATGCTTACATCAGAACACACCCCAGTAATCAGTCACTGCAACAGTCATCCTTTTTTATCCAGATGGTAGTTAAATATCTCGTCATTTTAGAACTTACTTTTTGTAAAACAAATGCAGCTATGACTGAAGCCTTTTTCTTATAATTACATATTCCACAAAATTATTGATTATTTAGGCAGCTTTAAGAAGATATACAAAGTGTTGTGACCAAGGCTTCCTGAGTCATTAAAACACACAAGTAGTCCCAAAAACCTCTTTTATTGCAACAGTTGAGAATTACGTTCATTCCCAGCTGAGTCCCAATTAGTTGCAAAAAAGTCCTTCGGGAGAAGTCCTTTGGGATAATCACCAACCTTTATCTCCTTTGACACGCTGCCAAAGACCTTACTTGGCAAAGCCTCACGGAGTCTAGAATCACACAGAGATGCCAACTTGAAACACAGTTAACAGTGTTGCTTTCCTGCAAAGGCCCAAATGCCTTTGTTTCTCTTTTAAGCCTACGGGAGGGGCCAATCGTCTCCTGGCCTTACTCCTGAGTCGTCCCTTTTGTTTTAGCTGCTCTTGCCTTCTGGCAGCTCTGCGAATGCGTGCACTAGAAACAGGCTCCTCCTGTTCCTCTTCCTCTCTGATGTCCGACTCTGGAGGCTCCGGAGTCCACACATAACTCCCAGATGGCCCTGGCCCCATCTCTGCCTCCGATGCAGAGCCCTCATCCGAGTCTTCCCTGATTCCAGGACTGGCCCATGTTTCTTCCCAGCCTCCTCACTGTCTGATTCTGCTGCCAGGTCTGCAGGCTGCTGGTGGACCACAACACAAAGAAGTATGATTGCTTATATTTCATGGAAAAATAAAAATACACTGGAGGGGGGGAGGTTTTGGAAATTTTACAGGAACTTAATTTTCTTGAAACCGAAAAGTCATTGAAACGCATAAAACGCAAATGTTGGAATCAAGGCGAAAGATCTTGTAGATTATTAGCCTATCATCTGAAAAAACTGCATCAGTCTAATATTGTACCTAGTATTAAAATTGCTGGAGGAAAAGATATAGTGATTCTGACTCAATAAATCAGAGGCAGAAACTTTTCAATTTTTGATATAATTTTTCCTGCATTTTTGCAGAAACTATTTAGGTTTTTTTTATGAAATAATTACTACTCCATTAAAACAAGAAAGGTTCCTGATCGGGATGTTTATCCAATTGAATGATATAAGATATATATTGTAGAACAATTAATCAGTGGAACAACTTTCCTCCAGAAGTTGTGAATGCTCTAACACTGGAAGTTTTTAAGAAGAGATTGGATAACCATTTGTCTGAAGTGGTGTAGGGTTTCCTGCCTAAGCAGGGGGTTGGACTAGAAGACCTCCAAGGTCCCTTCCAACTCTGTTATTCTACTTTATTGCATTGTGGGTTTTGCTATAATCTACTGAAAGGTTGCAATTATTAGCCTTTTGAAATACTTTTTCTTGTAGTCTCTTTAATTGAAATCTGAAGCAAAAGAGGAGTAGCTTTATATATTAAAGAAAAATTAGAACCTAAATCAATATTTGTGGATGAAGAAGGGAGGATCTTGATGGTGGAAGTAAGGATGAACTCTGAACAAATACTCTTGGTAGTGCTGTATGCACCAAATATTCTTGGTAGTGCTGTATGCACCATAGAAGAAGAATTCTATGGGAAGTTACGCAGGAAAATACTAGAATTGGAATATGTATAATGGGTGATTTTAATTCAGTAATAGATGTGGATTTGGACTATAAAATGACAAAGACAAATAAGAAACCCAGAAAAAATATTTCCAAAGACTTTCTTCACAATGATATAAGAACTAAGCATACAAGATGTATGGAGAAAAGGGCATTTGAAGGAAAAACAATATACTTTTTATTCAAATAGACACATGTCATGGTTTAGGATAGATACGATATGGATGTCAACAGATTTAATAGATAATATACAAGAAGTAAACATTGAAACAAATATTTGGGCAGACCATAACCCAATTACAATAACATGGAAAGGACAAAATAAAAAGCCAAGATGGACCTTGAATCAAACAATTCTAAATGATGCCAGCTTAATAATAATAATAATAATAATAATAATAATAATAATAATAATATTTTAATTTGTATACCGCCCTTCTCCCGAAGGACTCAGGGCGGTGAACAACCAAATAAAATACAAACTCAAACACATAAAATATTAAAAACAACCCTTAAAAAAGGGCCAATTTTCTTGCAATCACAAATATATTAACAGTGACCCTGGCATGAAGGCAAGAGAAGATATTATTAATTTCCAACCATCCATCCTGCTCAATTTCATTTTATAAAAGGTCATCTAAAAAAAAGATCTCTGATATGGTTCAGTCCTGAAAGAAGTCTTGCTTAAATGTGTATTTTTTTTTAATGAGTTGGCTAATATGTATTATTCTGCTCATTTTGTTAGAGTCATTATTGAATATAAACTGGGTATACTCTGATGATCTCTTTATAAACTATTTTCCCATGTTGTCCAACAATTTGGTAATTTATAAGATTATTTAATCAATGGAAGTACATTCAATATATTTTCTATAGCAGGGGTCACCAATCTTTCGGACCTCAGGGACCACTAAATTCATAATTTTAAATCCCACGGACCACTAATATGAATTTTTTTTAAAGATAAATAGTACTTAGTGCAATATAAAAAACGCAAATAATTTTTCTGTGGACCACCAAAAATTTTTCGCAGACCACCAGTGGTCGACAGACCACCAGTTGGTGACCACTGTTCTATCATGTTTTTATGGAAATTTATTGTGAAACAATTCGGTTATTTGAATTCTTTTATATATTTGAGAGCAGCTATTCCAATGAGTCACTCTGTGTATGTGTGTGTGTGTGTGTGTGTTATCTTAGTATTCCTCTGTTAATAATTTTCATTTATTACATGCAGCTTGATATTAGGAACTTTTAGTGTTAATAAAAAAATAGATTTTCTTCATCTAAATCGTAGCCTATAAAGATGGGAGCTTAAACTTTCTTTTTAAAATAATTTTCTATTGAACATTTTAAACATAACATAACATAACATAACATCAGAGTTGGAAGGGACCTTGGAGGCCTTCTAGTCCAACCCCCTGCCCAGGCAGGAAACCCTACACCATCTCAGTCAGATGGTTATCCAACATTTTCTTAAAAGCTTCCAGTGTTGGAGCATTCACAACTTCTGAAGGCAAGTCGTTCCACTTATTAATTGTTCTAACTGTCAGGAAATTTCTCCTTAGTTCTAAGTTGCTTCTTTCTTTGATCAGTTTCCACCCATTGCTTCTTGTTCTACCCTCAGGTGCTTTGGAGAACAGCCCGACTCCCTCTTCTTTGTGGCAGCCCCTGAGATATTGGAACACAGCTATCATGTCTCCCCTAATCCTTCTTTTTGTTAAACTAGACATACCCAGTTCCTGCAACCGTTCTTCATATGTTTTATCCTCCAGTCCCCTAATCATCTTTGTTGCTCTTCTCTGCACTCTTTCTAGAGTCTCAACATCTTTTTTACATCGTGGCGACCAAAACTGGATGCAATATTCCAAGTGTGGCCTTACCAAGGCATTATAAAGTGGTACTAGCACTTCACGTGATCTTGATTCTATCCCTCTGTTTATGCAGCCCAGAACTGTGTTGGCTTTTTTAACAGCTGCTGCACACTGCTGGCTCATATCTAGATGGTTATCCACTAGGACTCCAAGATCCCTCTCACAGGTACTACTATTGAGCAAGGTACCACATATACGGTACTGGTGCATTTTGTTTTTGGCCTAAATGTAGAACCTTACTTTTTCACTGTTGAATTTCATTTTGTTAGATAGCCCAATGTTCAAGTCTGTCAAGATCTTTCTGTAACTTGAGCCTATCTTCTGGAGTGTTGGCTATTCCTGCCAGCTTGGTGTCATCTGCAAATTTGATGAGTTCCCATCTATCCCTCGTCCAAGTCATTGATGAAGATGTTGAAGAGTACTGGGCCTAAAACAGAGCCTTGGGGTACTCCACTGCATACTTCCCTCCATGTGGATGTAGTTCCATTGAGGACTACACGTTGAGTGCGGTTGGTCAGCCAGTTACGAATCCATCTGGTGGTGGTGCTGTCTAACCCACATTTTTCTACTTTATTTAGTAGTAGGTTATGGTCTACTTTATCAAATGCTTTACTGAAGTCCAAGTAAATTATATCAACAGCATTCCTCTGGTCTACTAATTTTGTCATTTTGTCAAAGAATGCGATAAGATTAGTCTGGCATGATCTGTTTTTGACAAACCCATGTTGGCTTTTGGTTATTACTTTATAATACTTTATACAAATAATAAATAAAGGAAACGGTAAAAACTATAAGAAAGTAGAAGACAAATGAATGAACAAATATTTACAAATGTATAGGAATTAAAGTTTTTTAGCATTGCACTAACTGATCACAAGTATAGATAGATGAGAGATAAATGAGAGATAGCGGTAGAGAGAGGGAGAGGGAGAGGGAGAGGGGGAGAGGGAGAGGGAGAGAGAGGGGGAAGGAGGGAGGGGGATTCTAGAGCTGTGGTGGTGCAGTAGTTAGAATGCAGCATTGCTGGCTAATTCTGCCCGACTGCCAAAAGTTTGATCCTGACCAGCTCAAGGTTGACTCAGCCTTCCATCCTTCCAAGGTCAGTAAGATTAGGATCCAGATTTTGGGGGGCAATATGCTGATTCTGTAAACTGCTTAGAGAGGGCTGAAAAGCATCGTGAACCCACATATAAGTCTAAGTGCTATTGTTATTGCTATTCCATATGAATTGTTTTTCCCTGATTAAAAGAAAAAAAAAACAACACTACCCTGAAAAGAAAAAAGCTAAGAATACAATAGCTGTCCTGCTGGCTCAGACAAAGGGCCCCCTCTGTTTAGCACTGTGTTTCTCACAGTGGCCAATTGTGGAGGTCACATGCAGGGGATCGAAGAATACCCCTCTCAACCACTGCTGCTATGTAGCTGATATTTGGAAGCCTACACATTCCCACACATACCCCAATCCAAGAATAACATAGGTCTTTTAAGACCAAGAAACCTTGATAAACCCTTTCTCCATTAATTTCTCCAATCTCATTTTAAATCCCCCTGATCCAAGTTAATGGCCACCACCATGTCTTATGATAATTAATTCCAAAGGTTAATTATGCACTGTGCTTCTTTTTTTGTCTGTTTTAATCTCCTTCCAGTCAGCTTTATTGAATGGCTCCCATTCCTTGCCTTTAAAGAGAGGGAGGGGGAAAAAATTGTCTCTGACAATTCTCTCCATATTACGCATGATTTTATGCAACACGGTTATGTCCTTGTACTCACCCCAATCGGATTTTTCCACCTCAAACAAAACTATCCCAAAACATTCTGGTCTTTTCAAGCTTCCAATCTTTCCCCTTACCCTCTTCTGCACTTTTTCAACTCTGTCCTCATTAAGTGGGATGACCAGAATGTACTTAGATGCAGAGATAAAATTGAACAAGGGTTTTTTGTTTGTTTTTTGGTTGTTGTTTTATTACATTCCCTGTCATTTGTCAAAGAATGCGATAAGATTAGTCTGGCATGATCTGTTTTTGACAAACCCATGTTGGCTTTTGGTTATTACTTTATAATACTTTAAACAAATAATAAATAAAGGAAACGGTAAAAACTATAAGAAAATAGAAGACAAATGAATGAACAAATATTTACAAATGTATAGGAATTAAAGTTTTTTAGCATTGCACTAACTGATCACAAGTATAGATAGATGAGAGATAAATGAGAGATAGCGGTAGAGAGAGGGAGAGGGAGAGGGAGAGGGGGAGAGGGAGAGGGAGAGAGGGGGGAAAGAGGGAGGGGGATTCTAGAGCTGTGGTGGTGCAGTAGTTAGAATGCAGCATTGCTGGCTAATTCTGCCCGACTGCCAAAAGTTTGATCCTGACCAGCTCAAGGTTGACTCAGCCTTCCATCCTTCCAAGGTCAGTAAGATTAGGATCCAGATTTTGGGGGGCAATATGCTGATTCTGTAAACTGCTTAGAGAGGGCTGAAAAGCATCGTGAACCCACATATAAGTGCTATTGTTATTGCTATTCCATATGAATTGTTTTTCCCTGATTAAAAGAAAAAAACAATAACACTACCCTGAAAAGAAAAAAGCTAAGAATACAATAGCTGTCCTGCTGGCTCAGACAAAGGGCCCCCTCTGTTTAGCACTGTGTTTCTCACAGTGGCCAATTGTGGAGGTCACATGCAGGGGATCGAAGAATACCCCTCTCAACCACTGCTGCTATGTAGCTGATATTTGGAAGCCTACACATTCCCACATATACCCCAATCCAAGAATAACATAGGTCTTTTAAGACCAAGAAACCTTGATAAACCCTTTCTCCATTAATTTCTCCAATCTCATTTTAAATCCCCCTGATCCAAGTTAGTGGCCAACACCATGTCTTATGATAATTAATTCCAAAGGTTAATTATGCTTCTTTTTTTGTCTATTTTAATCTCCTTCCAGTCAGCTTTATTGAATGGCTCCCATTCCTTGCCTTTAAAGAGAGGGAGGGGAAAAAAATTGTCTCTGACAATTCTCTCCATATTACGCATGATTTTATGCAACGCGATTATGTCCTTGTACTCACCCCAATCGGATTTTTCCACCTCAAACAAAACTATCCCAAAACATTCCGGCTTTTTCAAGCTTCCAATCTTTCCCCTTACCCTCTTCTGCACTTTTTCAACTCTGTCCTCATTAAGTGGGATGACCAGAATGTACTTAGATGCAGAGATAAAATTGAACAAGGGTTTTTTGTTTTGTTTTTTGGTTGTTGTTTTATTACATTCCCTGTCATTTGTCACATTGTTTTGACATTGTCATTGTACCGCTATTATGAACTCAAGACCTTTTCCTGATTAGAGATGAATCAATCCTTCTCAACTTGTTGGTGAAATTAGGGTGGGGGAGTGTGGAGCTTGCCCCAGTGTGCATTATGCTCAGTTTTGCTAATCCCAGTGGCCAGTGCATTTACTCAAGAGCCTCTGATGAAGACATTTGTGAATGGCTTTTTGAAAACCCAAGTACACAATGTCAAGGGCCTATTGACACTTCCCAAACCCTCTCAAGGTTTGTTAAGGCAGGATTTGTCTTTGCTCAGTCCATGCTGACTTTCCTCCAGCAAGGTTATTCCTCTATATGCTTAATTATTTTCTTTGATTGCTTGATGCTACCAATTTGCCTGGAACAGACATTAAACTGACTGGCTTATAATTTCCCAGATTTCCCCTGAGTCTCTTTTTAAAAAATTGGCTTGCGGTGAGCTTGATCTGAGTCACAACCTCCCCAGAAGCTAGGAGACAAGAATCGGACTAAGCTAGAATCGTGAAATATTATGTTTGGGTAATCTATAATAAAGGCTCAGGGGCTAGGACATTGAGGTTGTCGATTGAAAGGTCAGCAGCTCAGCGGTTCGAATCCCTAGTGCTGCCGTGTAACGGGGTGAGCTCCCATTACTTGTTCCAGCTTCTGCCAATCTAGCAGTTTCGAAAGCACATAAAAAATGCAAGTAGGAAAAAATAGGGACCACCTTTGGTGGGAAAGTAACAGCATTCTGTGCACCTTTGGCGTTGAGTCATGTCAGCCACATGACCACGGAGACGTCTTCGGACAGTGCTGGCTCTTCGGCTTTGAAATGGAGATGAGCACCGCCCCCTAGAGTCGGCAATGACTAGCACATATGTGCGAGGGAACCTTTACCTTTAATCTATAGTAAGATTCAGAGTCTAAGACTGGGGGGCACTTAGTAATTCAATTCCTGGCTAAAGATTTAAGGATTATTAAATTAGGATCTAATATAGGCCTTTCCTTCAGCTTTGAAATGGAGATGAGCACCGCCCCCTAGAGTCGGGAACGACTAGCACGTATGTGCGAGGGGAACCTTTACCTTTACCTATAGGCCGTTCCAAACAGGGAATAGTTTTCCCCAACAGTCAGCCAGATCTTTAGAGTGGATTTGACAATTTATATATCTATTAATCTATATTATATATTAAGATATTAAGATATATTATATATATCTTCCCAAGAATATGGGATAGGCAGATTTTGTTGTTTGATGGTGTTAAAGGTATTGTTTATTGGTTGGTTTGTTGGATTCCTACAGTTCATATTCCTGCATGAATAGATGAAACTCAAAGCTCTACAATCTTCCTTCACTATTCCTGCGACAGTCAAAAACACTGGGAAAAAAATCCTCATGAATTTTAAAGTACCCCCAACAGTTGACATTTGATTGACAGTTTTATTCAGCTGCCAAATAGAGGGGGGGAGGGAGAATCAGCCCATCATTTGTAACAATTTCCATTTTCCCCCCCTATTTTTATATAGAACTTTTTTTTCTTCTATTGCCCATTACAGCTGAGTAAATATTTGGTGATGAACCATTCATTCTGTGGCTTTTCGTCTTTCTTTTGATGGGACAAACTTGGCCATATTAATCAGTGTATTCAACAATGTAAACATTTCCACAAAGCTATGTTTATAACTTCTGGTTTATTTTTGCGGCTTTATGGGCAGAATGGATGAATCTTTAGAATGAGTGTGGCCATTTAAATCATTTGTTTCTCAGCATTAAGTCTGAAAGATCTTGGAACTGCAGAAACAGAGTGAAAATTGTTCCCATTCAAGTGAACATCTTCTGTTTGATTGCAGAGGTATGGCGAAAGTTATACGTTGGCCAACTTGAAGGAAATTGAGGGGCTTAAAAGAAGAAACTTGCTTCTTTCTTTTCTCCAGTTTAGGTTTCCGTTCTCATAGTGACCAACCAGATGCAAAGAGAAATGAATAAGCAGGAAATGAGCTCTCCAATTCTTCTCAGTGTTTGTCTGTGTTTCCCAGGGGGGAAATCCTACCAGTTCGGACCGATTCAGGTGAACTGCTAGGGATTATGGGCATCAGTTCGCTGAACCGGTAGTAATTACCCCTCCTTGGCCCCACCCACACCTGGCCGGTCGCCGCTCACCTCTTCCGGCTGCTCAATATTTCACAGAATTCAATGTTAAATGCAGCAGAGAGAATGCTAACTTTTCTCCCTCCATTCAGAATGGAGCTGCTGCTCCCTTTACGGTTCCCTCCTGTCCCCCTCCCTCCTGAGGACTACCTTAAAGGGACAGGCTGCAGTAGCTCCATTCTGAGTGGAGGGAGAAAAGTTAGCATTTTCACTGCCACAAAGTTCAATGTTAAATGCAGCAGAGAGAATGCTAACTTTTCTCCCTCCATTCACAATGGAGCCGCTGCAGCCTGTCCCTTTTAAGGTAGTCCCCAGGAGGGAGGGAGACAGGAGGGGAAGCAGCTGAATGAAGCCATTTTTGTGAAAGGCAGGAAAATGGGGAAGGGGATTTTTCTCCCTGTCATCCATTCCTCAATCTCAGCACAGACTGAGGATAGGATGGTAGGCAGGAATATTCCCCTCCCCATTTTCCTGCCATTTGAGACAAGGAGTGGCTGGGAGTGGAGGGGCCGGTGAGGAGCCCCTCAATGTGAGTGATGTCGAGTTGGCCACACCCACCCAGTCACATGACCTCCCCCAACAAGCCACGCCCACAGAACCGGTAGGGGGAATTTTTTAATTTCACCCCTGGTGTGTCCCTATATGTTTCCATGGACCAAAGTAATTTGAATATGAGCAAGAGAATGGAGATGCGTTGTTTTTGTAAATGGATTACCTTAGTGGATAAGTGGTTAATTTTAATAAGCAGTTATTAATATTATATGATATATATTTTATATGCATTCATTTAATCTGGGATTAGCTGAGGTTGGCAACTCTAGGTCAGCAAGGTGAGGTAGCAGAACACTGCACAATATTTGTGCAGACATTCTTTGGCTGGGGGAAGGACATTAATATCAGAGTCATCTTTCTTTTAGGTGACTATAGTGGATTCATTGCAAGGACACATATGAGAAGGGCAGAAGTAATTCAGTAGAGAGATGGAACTTCTGAAGCCATCTTCTTACTCCTTTTCAGGTCACCATAATCCTAACACCATCTAGAACTGTGATGGAAGGACCTAAATCCTAAATAGCAATAGCAATAGCCCTTAGACTTATATACCAACATATACTGCTTTACAGCACTCTCCGAGCAATTTGTAATGTCAGCATATTGCCCCTAACAATCTGGATCCTAATTTTACTGACCTTGGAAGAAGTGGTGGGATTCAAATAATTTAACAACCGGTTCTCTACCCTAATGATTTCTTCCAACAACCAGTTCATCAAACTGCTCAGAAAGTTAACAACCGGTTCTCCCGAAGTGGTGAGAACTGGCTGAATCCCACCACTGCTTGGAAGGCTGAGTGAATCTTGAGGCAGTCAGGATCAAACTCCTGCCTGTGGCAGAGTTAGCCTGCAATACTGCCTTCTAACCACTGCATCATTTAATTTTTTTTAATTTTATTTGCATTTATATCCCGCCCTTCTCCAAAGACTCAGGGCGGCTTACACTATGTCAAGCAATAGTCTTCATCCATTTGTATATTATATACAAAGTCAACTTATTGCCCCCACAATCTGGGTCCTCATTTTACCTACCTTATAAAGGATGGAAGGCTGAGTCAACCTTGAGTCAATCATCATGGATCCTAGGTAGTTTCACCTCCTTTATAGGTGATCAATAAAAAAAGAGACAGTGGGACACTGTATTTACTATCACCGCCGTGTGTTTCTCCAATCGCAACTGCTAATGTGTGGATTGCATTTGCACCAAGGGCTTATTTGTGCATGGTGAATCAACCTACTTTCTGGATTTGCATAATGCATTGATTTGTAAACCAATCAAAAGCCCGAGATTGCACATCTGGCTGGTTTCGCTATATTCAGTTCCTGCTTTTTTTAAAAATTATTTGTGGCCTAGTACAATATTAATTATATCAATAGTTTAAATTAAGACATTGATCGCTGACAGTTTCATTATGCCAGCCAGAGTGTCCTGTTTAAAGATAAAGGTAAAGATTCCCCTCGCACATACGTGTTAATCGTTCCCGACTCTAGGGGGCGGTGGTCATCTCCATTTCAAAGGCGAAGAGCCAGCGCTGTCTGAAGATGTCTCCATGATCATGTGGCCGGCATGACTCAATGCCAAAGGTGCACGGAACGCTGTTACCTTCCCACCAAAGGTGGTCCCTATTTTTTTACTTGCATTTTTTACGTGCTTTCGAACTGCTAGGTTGGCAGAAGCTGGGACAAGTAACAGGAGCTTACCCAGTCACTAGGGATTCAAACCGCTGAACTGCCGACCTTTCGATCGACAAGCTCAGTGTCTTACCCACTAAACCACCGTGTCCCTGTTTAGGATTCCCATAAACAAGTCGTCTTCATGTGCTACTCAGAAGTAAATGCCTAGCCTCTGAAATGTTTTTCCATGGGTACTTTGAACTATCTTAGGTTCAGCCTTGGGCAGCTGGTGAGGCTAGTGTAGATTACGTCTTCCAACATCAGAATAACAGAATAACAGAGTTGGAAGAGACCCTGAAGGTCATCTAATCCAACCTCCTGCTCAAGCAGGAAACCTTACATCACTTCAGACAAATGGTTGTCCAATCTATTCTTTAAAAGTTCCAATGTTAGAGCATCCACAACTTCTGGAGGCACATTGTTCCACTGATTAATTGTCCTAACTGTCGAGAAATTTCTCCTTTGTTCTAGGTTGCTTCTCTCCTTGATTATTTACACCCATTGCCTCTTGTTCTACCTTCACTTGCTTTGACGCCTCTTCTTTGTGGCAAACCTTGACATATTGGAACACTGCTATCATGTCTCCCCTAGTCCTTCCTTTTATTAAACGAGATATAACCAATTCCTGCAACCATTCTTCGTATGTTTTAGCCTCCAGCCACCACCACCACCCCTTATCATCTGTATTGCTCTTTTCTGCAGTCTTTTGGGAGTTGCAACATCTTTTTTACATTGCTGTGATCAAAACTGGATGCAGTTTTCCAAGTGTGGCCTTACCAAAGCATTATAAAGTGGGTATTAACATTTCCCGTGATCTTGATTCTATCCCTTTGTTAATATAGCCTATACATCCATATACACTGAAGAATGTATTAGCTGAGACTGATATTAGCTGTGATCCTTTACTTCTGAAAGAGTGGAGAAGGTCCAAGGATTATATGTTTCCTTAAAATGCTGATGCATGGTCTAGGACTCTTACTGTGTTATATCTGAACGTTAATCATTGCTATACACAACTTGCCTCTTAGTGTGATTGTTTTTTAAAATTTATTTTAGAAGAGTTTCAGTAGTTGTTGTTTTTTAATGCTGCTCTGAGTAACTATAAATCACCTGGAAGATCCCTTGAGTAATTTGGCAAAATCTTCTCTGAGCATTAATACAGTCAGGAAAAAGTTTTATAGTTTGTGCTTTCATAGTCATTTCCAATAACTGATAATGACCATTTTATTTGATTCTTACTATCACTGATAAAACAATAAAAAAACAAACTGAAATATCTGGGAAGAAACCAAACCTATTAGTATAAAAGCATATTCTAGTAAGATAATAATGAACCCAATCTTTACTCATTCAGTAGGGTGTGTATGTGTGTGTGCACATGTGCACCCACAAAAACATAATTCCCAACCATTCTACCAGGGGTACTATTCGGCAGGTTCTGACAGGTTCTGGAGAACTGGTAGTGGAAATTTTGAATAGTTCAGAGAACCAGCAAATATCACCTCTGGCTGGCCCCAAAGTGGGGTGGGAATGGAGATTTTGCAATATCCTTCCCCTAGGAGTAGAGAGGGAATGGGGATTTTGCAGTACCCTTCCTTTGCCACGCCCACCAAGCCATGCCCACCAAGCCACACCATGCCACCAAGCCACGCCCATCAAGCTACATCATGCCCACCAAGCCACGCCCACCAAGACACATCATGCCCAAGCCACGCCCACAGAACCAGTAGTAAAAAAAATTGAATTCCACCACTGCATTCTACCCAATCCTCACAATGTCCAAAGGGATGGAATGCTGTTTAGTATTTGCTATTCATTTATTGAGACAACTTTTCCACTGCTTCAAACCAAAATAGATCGGAATAGATATTAATAACACAACAAATAAAGTATCAATAATAATTATGGTTTTTCATAAACTTAGTCCTGTTTATTTTCAGGAGCTGCCTTTTTTGCCCTTGTCTAACTTTTACAGCCAGGTTCATCAATGCACGCAACAAAGAGGGCTGTTTTTCACCTGGCTTGTCACAGAGTTTGGCACTTATCTGAGCTGAGAGGAAGTGAGCAGTCCGAAGTCAACTAGCTGACCTCTGTGCCTAAGAGAAGACTAGAACGTGGGTCAAATTCAGTGGTGGGTTTCGCTTACCTTTGCTACTGGTTCGCTCGCATGCGCAGAGTGTATTTGACGAAGTCCGGGTGGGTGGGTTGGCGGAGCCTCCTGCCGCTGCTGCTACCAGTTTGCCCGAACCGGGGCGAACCAGTAGCAACCCACCACTGGTCTCATTGCTTCAGTCTAGCACAGTGGTTCCCAACCTTTTCTTGTTTGAGGCACAACCTTTTCTTGTTTGAGGCACCCTTGGAAAGCCTTTCAAAAGTTCCCGGCACCCTTATAAGGAAATAGATATTTAAAATCTCCGTAGCTCAAAAGTTCCCGGCACCCTCAAAAGATCTCACGGCACCCCTTAGTGCCGCGGCACACTGGTTGGGAACCACTGGTCTAGCACCTTAAGCCATACACCATGCTGCTCTCAAAATATCAATAATACAGTAATAATACATAATCCAAATACATTAATTCATTAAATATAATAAAAAAAAACAATATACCCTCCACAATCATTTATTTGCCGTGGTGGCGCACTGGTTAAAACGTAGTATTACAGGGTAACTCTGCCCACTGTCAAGAGTTCAATTCTGACCGCTTCAAGGTTGACTCAGCCTTTCAATCTTCCGAGGTCGGTAAAAGGAGGAGCCAGACTGTTGGAGGCAATATACTGACTCTGTAAACCAGGGCTCTCCAATCTTGGTCCCTTTAAGACTTGTGTACTTCAACTCCCAGAGTCCCTCAGCAAAGCTGGCTGAGGAATTCTGGGAGTTGAAGTCCACAAGTCTTAAAGGGACCAAGGTTGGAGACCCCTGCTGTAAACTACTTAGAAAGGGCTGTAAAGCCTTATGAAATGGCATATAGGTCTAAATGTATTTGGGCTTCTTTGAAAAGCTATGTTTTTTTGTAGTGTCTGGAAGGTTTTAGAGCATCAGACTATGAAACAGAGCATGTTTCATGGGCAGGTAGCTCCTACATTAAAGTGGCTAAGTCACCATCACCTTTCTTTTAATTGTGTTTAATCTTTTTAGCTGTAGCCAGTGGCAAACCATAGCTGTCATCATTTTCTTTAAAAGTAGCACTAATAATGTCATTCTAAAAAATCAGAGTTTCCAGTGATGTCACCCAGGAAAAGATGGTGGCTCCATGAGGCATGAAATATCTTGAACGTGCACACACTTTGACTCACCAGCACTTACTATCCCCCCCATGCTCTCTTGATCTTTGGATAGGTTTCCATCCTACTTCTAAAATGCTGAGTGTCAGGACTTCCTAGTGAGGCAATCACAAACCAAGATGTCTCTAGAGTTGCAGGGAGGATGCCATCTGCAAATCCCAAAAGACCAGCAGTGAGCTGGTTTAATAGAATCTCTCTGGATAAGAGGATACAAGTTTATTTATTTATTTATTTATTTATTTATTTATTTATTTATTTTGTCACAACAATATATGTAGGTATCATACAAAAAGATTATATAGTAAATAAACATATATATATATAAAAAAAAACCCAAAAAAACCCCAATAGGACAGGAACGGTAGGCACGTTTGTGCGCTTATGCACGCCCCTTATGGTCCTCTTAGGAATGGGGTGAGGTCAATAGTAGAAAGTTTTTGGATAAAACTTTTGGGATTATGGGAAGAGACCACAGAGTCAGGTAAAGTATTCCAAGCACTGATGATTCTGTTACAGAAGTCATATTTTCTGCAATCTAGATTAAAGCGGTTGACATTAAGTTTAAATCTATTAGTTGCTCTAGTATTATTGCAATTAAAGCTGAAGTAGTCTTTAACAGGAAGGACATTACAATAGATGATTCTGTGAGTTAAGCTTAGGTCTTGTCGAAGGCGACGGAGTTCCAAGTTTTCTAAGTTCATCCACTTGTGCTGCAGACAACTGCTCCTCACAAGGAGAGCCAGCAGTACCTATGGTTCTGAGCACCAGGAGGCAATGGAAGCCATCAAGGTCCCAAGCGCAGCAGAGCCTTTGAGGGCACCGGGTGCATCAACTTCACATTTTAAACACATTTGGATTCACAGTAATCGCAAATAAAAGAGCTCTTCCAAATTTCTTGTATTAGTCCACAAAGCTACCTGGTGAATAAAAACTTCATCCCCACATAGAAGAAAAATTAAATAACATTTTAAAGAATTTTTAAAAATATAAAATAAAGGGGGGGAAAGATAAGTAAGATTTTAATTCAGTGAAGTTTTAAACAATATAAGGGGCCAGTAGATTTCGAATAACGGAACTCTTGATAAGATTTTTAAAATACAAGATTTTTGAAATAATAAGATAAATAAACCATGACAATTGGCAAATAAAAAATATTATTTTATGATCTTATAATCCCTTAATGACTTAATAATCCCTTAATAATGGCTGTGAAAGTTGGACCATAAAAAAGGCTGAGCGCTGAAGAATTGAAGCCTTTGAACTCTGGTGCTGGAGAAGACTCCTGCGAGCCCCTTGGACTGCAAGGCGAACAAACAAGTCAGTCCTAGAGGAGATCAACCATGACTGCTCTTTAGAAGGCCAGATCCTGAAGATTTAACTCAAATACTTTGGCCACCTAATGAGAAGGAAGGATTCACTGGAGAAGAGCCTAATGCTGGGAAAGATTGAGGGCAAAAGAAGAAGGGGACGACAGAGAATGAGATGGATGGATGGATGGAATCACTGAAGCAGTAGGCGTGAGCTTAAATGGACTCCAGAGGATGGTAGAGGATAGGAAGCCCTGGAGGAACATAGTCAATGGGGTCGCAATGGGTTGGACACGACTTCACAACTAACAACAACGATCCCTTGATTCGGGGTAGAGTTGGGGAACTGGATGGAGCTGAGCATTTACTGGCCAGATTCCTTTCCTGACGCCTATGGGGAGTTCACAGGAGATACTTTCTCTTTGAGCTCTGAAGAGACTCATTTGTTGTTAGCTTGGATTACACTCTCAACTTTCCAAGTGGGAGGCGAGCATTTTCCCCCCTAGGCCACTACACCACTCAAAATAAAAATGCATTTTTTCATTTGTTATTATTTATTATTTTTATATAAAATAAAAATAGTAATAATAAATAATAATAAAGGAAAATAGGCCAGAGTATGTTTGGCCTTCAGAAAATCTGAGTGATGTGGGATAGAGCACTTTTCAGATACTTTCAAAGCTGTCCGTCAGAATAAATGTCTTAAATTACAGGAAAGCTATTTCCATTTGCCCCACAGGAAGAAAAGTTTCACAACAGAAGCAGTTATGAAGTGGGGTCTATTCAATCTGGTTTCCTCCACGGACGATGAGCTTGTTATATAAAAGTAAAATGGATCCTTCCAATGCCACAGTTTTATCTGAAAATGATCCTCCCCCGTATTCTCTCTCTTCAAGAAGAGATGTTATTTGCCAAAGCCACCAACTGAGGCCTGTTTTACACATTCAGTGGGATCAAATGATTACAATTTTGGCAAGCATCACTAGATTTCACTTGCTGAACTCTTTCCTAACTTAAGAACTGTCCCGCATATTTAAAACTAACATGCTTAGAAAATGTTCAACCAAAAACTATCTACCATTGACCTCACCCCATTCCTAAGAGGTCTGTAAGGGGAGTGCATAAGAACACAATCGTGCCTACCATTCCTGTCCTATTATTTCCTTTCACTATATCCAATTAATATAGTTATTACATACTCATACTCACATATATGCTTATATATTGTATAATTATTTCATTCTTATACTTATATATACTCTGTGACAAAATAAATAAATAAATAAATATAAATAAAATGAATTCAATCTGACAATTTAATCCAGGGGTCTCAAACTCAAGGCCTGCAGGCCGGATCCAGCCTATGGGGTGCTTAGATCTGACCTGCAGGGCTGCCCTGGAAACAGCAAAGGACTGGCCCATGGTGCCTCTGCTAGCGAAACCGGCGCTTGGGAGGGCCGCACACAGTTCTCATGGGCTCCATTTTCACTGGCTGATGGCTTTAGGAGGCCATCGCAGCCAAAAACGGAGCCCAGGAGGCAGGGGTGAAATGCTCCTGGTTCGGACCGGATCGTCTGATCCGGTAGCAATTGCGGCTGGTGGTTCAGAGAACCAGTAGCAAAAATCCCTGCCCCCCCCCCATGCCCAGCTGAGCCACGCAATCATCAGAGGCTTTGTTTTTTACTTTTAAAAGCATTTTTTAAAAGATAAAAAAGCTGAAGCCTGCTAGGCAAACAATGGGGGGGTGGGGGAAGAGAGAAAGAGAGAGAAAGAGAGAGAGAGATAAAGAGAGAGAGGAAGAAAGAAAGAAAGAAAGAAAGAAAGAAAGAAAGAAAGAAAGAAAGAAAGAAAGAAAGAAGGAGGGAGGAAAAAGGAGAGGAAGGAAGGAAGGACTACAAACCTGGCACTAGACGCAGCTTCAGAGGATAATCCAGGGCTGGAAGGGTCCTGGAGATCATTTATTTATTTATTTATTTATTTATTTTATTTGATTTTTATACCGCCCTTCTCCCGAAGGACTCAGGGCGGTGTACAGGCATAATAAAAAACCGGCAATACAATATACAGATTTAAAATACGATTTAAAAAACTTATTTAAATTAGCCCAATGATTAAAATTTACCATACTAAAACCCCGTTTAAAATTAATAAATTTAAGATTAAAATCCCAATTTAAGCCAGCCCCGCGCGGATAAAAAGGTGAGTCTTGAGTTCACGACAAAATGTCCGAAGGTCAGGTATTTGGCGTAAACCCGGGGGAAGCTCGTTCCAGAGTGTGGGAGCCCCCACAGAGAAGGCCCTTCCCCTGGGGGCCGCCAGCCGACATTGTTTGGCGGACGGCACCCTGAGAAGTCCCTCTCTGTGGGAGCGCGTCTGGTCGGTGGGAGGCGTATGGTAACAGCAGGCGGTCCCGTAAGTACCCAGGTCCTAAGCCATGGGCGCTTTAAAGGTCATAACCAACACCTTAAAGTGCACCGGAAGGCCACAGGCAGCCAGTGCAGTCTGCGCGGGAGGCGGTGTTACATGGGAGCTACGTGTAGCTCCCTCTATCACCCGCAGCTGCATTCTGGACTAACTGAAGCCTCCGAGCGCACTTCAGGGGAGCCCCATGTAGAGAGCATTACAGTAATCCAGCGAGAGGTAACGAGCGCATGAGTGACTGTGCATAAGGCATCCCGATCAAGGAAGGCGCAACTGCGAACCAGGCGAACCTGGTGGAAGGCCCTCCTGGAGCGGCCGTCAAATGGTCTTCAAGCGACAGCCGATCATCCAGAAGGACACCCAAGTTGCGCACCCTATCCTTTGGGGCCAGTAACTCGCCTCCAACAGCCAGCGCGGCTGCAGCTGACTGAATCGGGTGCCGGCATCCACAGCCACTCCGTCTTGGAGGATTAAGCTTGAGCCTGTTTCTCCCCATCCAGACCCGTACAGCCTCCAAACACCGGGACAGCACTTCAACAACTTCATTGGGGTGGTCCGGGGTGGAAAAATACAGCTGGGTGTCGTCAGCGTACTGCTGGTATCTCACCCGAAACCACTGATGATCTCACCCAGCGGCTTCATGTAGATGTTGAACAGCAGGCGAGAGAATCGACCCCTGAGGGACCCCACAAGTGAGGCCCCTCGCGGTCGACCTCTGCCCCCCTGTCAACACCGTCTGCGACGGTCGGAGAGATAGGAGGAGAACCACCGATATACGGTGCCTCCCACTCCCAATCCTCCAACCGCGCAGCAGGATACCATGATCGATGGTATCGAACGCCGCTGAGAGGTCTAATAGGACCAGGGCAGAGGAATATCCCTGTCCCTGGCCCTCCAGAGATCATCCACCAATGCGACCAAAGCTGTCTCCGTGCTGTATCCGGGTCGGAAGCCGGACTGGAACGGGTCTAGATAGACATCTTCATCCAGGTGTTGGGGCAGCTGTCGCGCCACGGCACTCTCTACAACCTTCGCAACAAAGCGAAGGTTGGAGACTGGACGATAATTAGCCAAAATAGCTGGGTCCAAGAGGGCTTCTTAAGGAGGGTCTCACCACCGCCTCTTTCAAGGCGGCAGGAAAACCCCATCCAACAAAGAAGCGTTGATAATCCTCTGAGCCAGCCTCGTGTCACCGCCTGAGTGGCCAGTACCAGCCAGGAAGGGCACGGGTCCAGTAAACATGTCGTGCCGTGAAGCCTCCCCAACAACCTGTCCACGCCTCGGAGCCACAGGGTCAAACTCATCCCAAATGTGCTCAACAAGACGTGCCTCCTCTCCTCGCTTGATCATCCCAAATTCGGTCCAGACCGTCCCTCAGCTGAGCGATTTTATCGTATAGATAACCACTAAACTCCTCGGCTCGTCCTGCAAGGGTCATCCCGCACCTCCTGATGTAGGAGAGGCGGGTCACCCAAACAGGGCGGCCGGGCGGTTATCTGCCGGCGCAATGAGGGTGGAGGCGAGGGCGTCTCGCTTCCCTCATTGCCACTAGGTAGGTCCTAGTATAGGTCCTAACTAGTGTCCGATCAGCTTCGGAGCGACTGGACCTCCAGGTGCTCTCTAGGCGTCTTCTCCGGCGTTTCATCTCCCTCAGCCCCTCGGAGAACCAAGGGGCCGGACGAGATCTATGCCGGGTCAGAGGCCGCAAAGGCGCGACACGATCCAGGGCCCGGGCCTGCTCCCAGGCCACGACCAGTTCCTCAGTCGTGCCGTGGGCCAGATCCTCAGGGAATGGCCCAAGCTCCGTCTGGAACCTCTCAGGGTCCATCAGGCGCCTGGGACGGAACCACCGTATAGGTTCCGTCTCCCTGCGGTGGTGAATAGCGGTTCGGAAGTCTAGGCGAAGGAGAAAATGATCCGACCATGACATTGGTTCTGTTACTAAATCATCTAATACCAGATCATTTAACCACTGTCCAGAGATATAAATCAGATCTAGCATGCCTCCCCCTATGTGCGTAGGGCCATCATTTACTCGAATCAGGTCCAAGGCCGTCATGGAAGCCTGGAACTCCCGAGCTGCCGTCGATGACAGGCCAACTGATGGCAGTTGAAATCCCCCATAACTATAAGTTTGGGGGTCTCAACCGCCACAGCAGCCAGTACCTCCAACAGCTCGGGCAGGGCTGTGGTCACGCAGCAAGGAGCCAGGTACGCGATCACCAAGCCCAACTGATTCCTATAGCCCCAGCGCACACAGAGGGATTCGCAGCCGGCAATCTGAGGAACAGTGGTCTCCCTCGGCTCTAGATCTTCCTTAATAACAACCGCCACCCCCCCACCCCTACCTTGGACTCTCGGCTGATGAAATGCTCGGAAGCCTGGAGGGCACATCTCAACAAGGGGGACCCCCCCCTCAGGGCCCAACCAGGTCTCCGTAATGCCCATGAGGTCCGCGGGCCCCCCCTGAATAAGGTCACAAATCAGGGGAGCCTTATTAACCACGGACCGGGCATTACATAACATCAGCCGAAGGTCCAAGCTCTGAGGATCATGGCCACCCGAGGAACGGGTAGGGACTGAGGGGCCGGAGCACGTGATCGCTCTCAGACATCGAGCACGTGCCCCCATAACTCGATACGGCCCCTCCCCCCCGCCATATCTGCCTCTCCCACTTACCGTACAGATCGAACAGCCCTCTAAACCTGGAACGTCCTCCCCCCTGCCTTCAGACAAGATGGCGAATGTCGCGAACTAGCACAGGGGCTGGATCCCTCCCCGACGGGTCCTCCCCCCCACCCGTCAAATCCCTCCCCCCCCTTAAAAAACCCTTATTTAAAAAACTATTTAAAAACCCCACAAATTCTTCTTAGCCGCATGCCACCTCTCTGGGTCCCAAGACCCTTCGTTAAAATAAGCCCTCGATAGCTTGGAGGCCATTCCTGTGGTGGTGAATAGCGGTTCGGAAGTCTAGGCGAAGGAGAAAATGATCCGACCATGACATTGGTTCTGTTACTAAATCATCTAATACCAGATCATTTAACCACTGTCCAGAGATATAAATCAGATCTAGCATGCCTCCCCCTGTGTGCGTAGGGCCATCATTTACTCGAATCAGGTCCAGGGCCGTCATGGAAGCCTGGAACTCCCGAGCTGCCGTCAATGACAGGCCAACCGATGGCAAGTTGAAATCCCCCATAACTATAAGTTTGGGGGTCTCAACCGCCACAGCAGCCAGTACCTCC
Source organism: Ahaetulla prasina (assembly GCF_028640845.1). Lineage (NCBI taxonomy): Eukaryota > Metazoa > Chordata > Lepidosauria > Squamata > Colubridae > Ahaetulla > Ahaetulla prasina. The sequence continues at coordinate 212,411,548 of NC_080541.1, forward strand.
AACAGCTCGGGCAGGGCTGTGGTCACGCAGCAAGGAGCCAGGTACGCGATCACCAAGCCCAACTGATTCCTATAGCCCCAGCGCACACAGAGGGATTCGCAGCCGGCAATCTGAGGAACAGTGGTCTCCCTCGGCTCTAGATCTTCCTTAATAACAACCGCCACCCCCCCACCTCTCCCTTGGACTCTCGGCTGATGAAATGCTCGGAAGCCTGGAGGGCACATCTCAACAAGGGGGACCCCCCCCTCAGGGCCCAACCAGGTCTCCGTAATGCCCATGAGGTCCATGGACCCCTGAATAAGGTCACAAATCAGGGAGCCTTATTAACCACGGACCGGGCATTACATAACATCAGCCGAAGGTCCAAGCTCTGAGGATCATGGCCACCCGAGGAACGGGTAGGGACTGAGGGGCCGGAGCACGTGATCGCTCTCAGACATCGAGCACGTGCCCCCATAACTCGATACGGCCCCTCCCCCCGCCATATCTGCCTCTCCCACTTACCGTACAGATCGAACAGCCCTCTAAACCTGGAACGTCCTCCCCCCCTGCCTTCAGACAAGATGGCGTAATGTCGCGAACTAGCACAGGGGCTGGATCCCTCGCCGACGCTTCCTCCCCCCCACCCGTCAAATCCCTCCCCCCCCTTAAAAAACCCTTATTTAAAAAACTATTTAAAAAACCCCACAAATTCTTCTTAGCCGCATGCCACCTCTCTGGGTCCCAAGACCCTTCGTTAAGGTAAACCCTCGATAGCTTGGAGGGCCATTCCTGCGAGGTGGGGGAACCTCGCAGTCGTAGTAGTTCAGCAAATGAATATCTCATGGAGAGATAGACCCAAAAGTCGTGGCAAAATGTCCATCCTTAGCCGTCAAGATGTACGCCGTCCATGCCTCCACCCCTAAGTCGGCAGATTATCCTCTGGACCCAATATGGCCCCACATGCCGCTCTGCTGCTGTAAAAAATTGTCCAAGCCAACCACCTCTCCGTCGCTGATGGAAAAAAATAGCTCAAAGAGAGGTGAACCGCTGATGACGGTTGCGGAATGTTGGCAGGCCATAACAAAAGTCAGAGTAGGGGAGAAAACGATGTTCCAGTCCATGACTATGAAGGGGGGGGAGGGGGGGAGGGGGCGTTGTTCATGCCCATACGAGTCCCGTCCCAGCACCAAAACTTAATAGCAACCCGAACACCCGGTGTCCAGCATACCACCATTAACATCCTCCGTCGGTGTTCAGGCACCTCAGCCATTGTTAGTGTCCTTTGTTGGTGTCCAATTGGTATCTGTGGCCACAACGGCCCGAAAGCTGCTGATTCATGCCGGGCGTCTCCGCAGCCCCCCCCCAACATGGCCGCCGCCGTTCGCTGCCTAAGGGCAAACTCCGGCTCCGTGCTCGGCAGCCGAGAGTTCAATGAGGCCCGAAGACCTCGCTCTCGGTGGCCGAGAGGATGACAAGACCGGGGCCCGAAGACAAGCAGCTGGGCGAGCGGCTAAACGGCATCGTAGCCGAGGACTTCCAGCCGCTGTTCAACCCCCCCCCAACATGGCCGCCGCCATTCGCTGCCGGAAAACAAACTCCGGCTCCGTACTCGGCAGCCGAGAGTTCAAAGAGGCCCGAGGACCTCGCTCCCGGTGGCCGAGAAGATGACAAGACCGGAGCCTGAAGACAAGCAGCTGGGCGAGCGGCTGAACGGCATTGTGGCCAAGGATTTCCAGCCGCCGACTCCACAAGATTTCAGGAAGCCGCCATAACGCGCATGCGCAGAAGATTGGATGTTGGATCATCTAGTCCAACCCTGCTCCAGCAGGACATTGTTAGTGAGTTTCTGTCTTTTGATCCCCCAGTCACATAGCCACACCCACCCAGTCACATGACCCCCCCACCAAGCCACACCCACCAAGCCATGCCCACAGAACCGGTAGGAAAGAAATTTAGACTTCACCACTGCCGGGAGGGCTATGCATGACCTTCATGAGCTCCATTTTCACTGGCAGAGTGCTAGCAAAACAAACTATGAGCAAAAGTGGCCTTTGATCACAAGAGTGATGTCGAGCTGGCCACACACCCCTGGCCATGTCCTCCCTGCACCACCACCCCCGAGGTCAAACACAACCATCATGCGGCCCTCAATGAAATTGAGTTTGACACCCTTGATCTAATCTATGGATTCCACATCAGACTTCATTGTAAGCAACTATTGTAAGGAACTTTCTTTCCTTTTCTACCAAACACAGGACAATTCAAACATGCAATGCATAAAAAAAAAAGAAGAAGCAAATTTTCAGCACGGGAGAAAATTAAGGGAAGCACAAGGGAATGGTAACTGTCACCATCTAGAAGGCCTTTGCCAGCCCTCTGATGTAAATCCCCAAATTCAAGAAATACGTAATTATCATACACGTTCAATATGTTCACCTGGAATTTTGTAATTTTAAAATGTTCGCCTGGAAGCTCGGAAGAAACTGAATGTTGGACATTTGCTGTAAACTCTGTGTGACTCTGTGCATCTGTATGCATAGTGAAAGCATGTTTCCATTTATGCTGGAGCCTTTCAAACTACAAGAAACAGCCCATCATTTTTCACTTCTGCTTTTTCTTGGTGGAGACGTGTCTCAAATATAATGAGAGTTGGGATTTGTCTGCCCTGATTTAATTACTACAATCTAGATAACTCTGTCAATCAATTTTTCTCCTTGTGACTTCTGGCAGGGTGAAAAATGCCTATATTTCCAGAACTGATTGTTAGTAGGTGTAAAGTTGGAAAGATCTTGGCAAAAATTAGTTGTTTGCTCGCGTAGACAACTGACCCATCAGTATCATGAACTCCAATGAACCTTCTCTCTCTCCTTCTCCCTCCCTCCCTCCCTCCCTCCCTCTTTCTGAATTGCTCAGATGACTTCTGTCTGTCTTGTAACATTGAAATTTCCACACTTGCAGTTGAGCATAATTGGATGAAACACTAAGCAGTTCAACTGGTGATAGCTGATTCATATGGCTTTTTCACTAAGAGAACAAACTCTGTTGAATCATATTGTTTTGTTTATAAAAAGGTAGATAGGTAGGTGGTAGGTGTGAGAGGACAGAGAGAAAGAGAGAAATGGATAGATGATGGATGGATAGAAGACAGACAGACAGATGATAGATAATGGATGGATGGATGGATGGATGGATGGATGGATGGATGGATGGATGGATGGATGGATAGCTGCAATCACACATTGCTCCCAGAAGCACAAAGCTGAAGCCTGAAGATGACGAATGAGACTTCGTCGAAACGTCGCCAAGACACTTCCAATTTTACGTGGGAGAAAACTCGAATAACCAAAGACCTAGATAGATAGATAGATAGATAGATAGATAGATAGATAGATAGATAGATAGATAGATAGATAGATAGATAGATAGATAGATAGATAAAGAAAATTTATATGGCCACCCAACTCACTCACAGTAACTCCCAGCTGCTTATAAAGTACAAAAACCAATAACCCTCCCTCCCTCCCTCCCTCCCACTATGACAACAATCAGACCACTTGATTGTATCCCCCCAGGCTCTTCAGTCCTGCTGGCAAAACCAGGGCCTTGGAAAGAGTGACAAGTTGGGGTCCAGTCTCATTTTTGTGGGGATGATGTTCCACAGGGCGGGAGCCACCATGGAGAAGGCCCTTCTTCTTGGTTCCAGAAGATGGACCTCCTTAAGAGAGGGGACCCATAATGCTACCTTGCTCTCCAGTCTGGTAGTGTTGTGGCCTGTCAGCCCGCTGGCTCCTCCAGCAGCTGAATCAGATGAGGAGAAGGCATGGGAGTCAGGATCAGCGTCAAGGCAACCGGAGTGCTCCGAGGAGGAAGAGGGAGTGGAGCTGGCAGAGAGAGACACACAAAGATGGAGCCTGGGCCATCTGTCAGCCCTCAGATGGAGAGTCAACAGCCCACAGGTCTGGAGGTTGCTGATGAGGAAGAGGAAGAACAGCTGGGTTCAGTGCCTGATGTGCAGATACACAGAAGGCAGAGGAGAGGAGAGCAGCGGAAATCTAGATAGATAGATAGATAGATAGATAGATAGATAGATAGATAGATAGATAGATAGATAGATAGATAGATAGATAGATAGATAGATCTATAGATGATAACTAAATCAATGATAGAGAGACAGAGAGACAGACAGACAGACAGATGATAATGGATGAATGAATAGATCAATGATAGATAGATAGATAGATAGATAGATAGATAGATAGATAGATAGATAGATAGATAGATAGATAGATAGATAGATAGATAGATAATGGATGAATGGATGGATCAATGATATTTTTTTTATTTTATTATTTTTATTTATTTACATTTATATCCCGCCCTTTTCCGAAGACTCAGGGCGGCTTACAGTGTATAAGGCAATAGTCTCATTCTAATTGTATATTTACAAAGTCAACTTATTGCCCCCCCAACAATCTGGGTCCTCATTTTACCTACCTTATAAAGGATGGAAGGCTGAGTCAACCTTGGGCCGGGCTTGAACCTGCAGTAATTGCAGGCTACTGTGTTCTAATAACAGGCTCCTTACAGCCTGAGCTATCCACAGCCCCTAGATAGATAGATGGTAGATCAATCGATGAGAAAGAGAGAGAGAGAGATGGACGGACGGATGGGCAGACAGACAGACAGACATCGAAGACATTCCACTTCTCTAATGCCCTTTTGCTTCAGTATCAACAGAGTTTCCATCAACAGCTCCTAAATAATGCAGAGGACAATCTTTGCCTGTCTCCAAAGTCAAAAGACAAGTGTGAGTCACTCAAAGCAGTAGATTAATTTTGGAGTGTGTTTTAATGCATTGTGCTTTTCTACCCTCCAGGGCTAGCAATGACATCGGCAACAAATCGTTAGTAGAGTGGGGTTGCAAGCCACTTAGTGATAAATATGTATTATCATCTCAATCATTCTGAGCAAATTAGGCTTTTAATTGCAAAAGGTAATTTTGTTGCAGTGACTAATTAATTTTCAGGAACAATAACAATAACAGCCACAAGAATAGTGACAGTTGTTAGAGAATCCAGACAAAAGTCAGCAAGAATTATTTTCAGAGGAAGAACAACACAGAAAGAAGAATGGGACTCAAAGCTCTTTGAAATACGTTGTGGAGAAGGCTGAAGGAGAAGGTACAAATAACAGAACTGTTGCCAGGCAAAAATAAGTGTGCTTGTGTTGTATTTAGTAAATAGAGAGACGTGATAGTAATAAAAAAAGCAAAATGATACTAGTGCTCCTTGATATCTTGATAGACTTTGATACCATTGATTATAGTATTTTTCTGGACATTGAGACTGGGAAGAATGATATTGTATTAGTTCTCCTCCTTCCTCTGGGATGAGTCCAGTTGGTGCTGATTGTGGGGAGAACTCTAGCCTTTATGGAATGTCTTAGGACTCACTCCTCTCCCCAATCCTATTTAATATCTTCATAAGATCACAAGGAAAGTCATTCATCAGACTGTGGTTAGATATTCTCCAAACTTCTCAAATTTACTAGGCCCTCCAAGTGATGCTATCAAAGTTCTCTCTCAGTGTCTGGAGGAATCTGGATGGAGAATAGGCCGAGACTCATAAGACTGAGTCATTGCCCCTCTAATTTTAATATTCTAAATTTTTAAATTTTAATAATTTTAACTGGTGTATTTTATTGATGGGTCAAATTTGACGATTTTAATTTTCGGCCATTCATAGAATATGTTATTTTAACTATGGTTTTAATCTGTATATTGTTCTGTTTTAATCTGGCTGTACACCGCCCTGAGTCCTTCGGGAGAAGGGCGGTATAATAATAATACTAATACTAATACTAATACTAATACTAATACTAATACTAATACTAATACTAATACTAATAATAATAATAATAATAATAATAATAATAATAATAATTGCGGATGTAGGACCACCAGGATCTGGAACCTTTCCATGCTCCAAACACAACTGAGCATACCCCAGTGCACAGCTGAGATCCTCCTATACTCATAGCTCCTACTCAAAGAGCTCCATCTTGTGCACTAATTGTGCTTCTAGGCAGGTGAAGCTCTACTGATAGTTACTCATATTCCAGTCACCTTGCAGTTACATTAGTGCAATATGTCTGTGAGATTCTCAGTCATCCAGGTCATGGTTATCCCAAAGCTGCTTTTTCAGGAGGCAACTGGACTTTCTTGTTTTTCCTTTTGAAGCCGTTTCACATCTCATCCAAGAAGCTTCTTCGACTCTGAGAGGATAGTGGGGAATGGAAGGCTTTATAGTCCTTGCAGACAGCTGGTCATTTTCATCCTTTTAGAAGGTTGTTGAAGTCCTTGGAGGTATATCTGTGTCCTGAGTAGGTGATATATAGTATATTAGTGTTAATACAGTGTATATTATACTAATAGAATATATTAATGCAATATACCCTACAGTACATGAACCTATTCAGAACTTGCAGTTGATCTAGAATGTGGAGATGCAGGTAATTAGGACCACACCTTAGTGTGCTCATATTACATGTCTTCTTTGTGATCTGCAGTGATACAATTCAAAGACTGTGTTGTCATTTATAAAGCCCTTCATGGCACAGTACTGGGTTATTTGAGGGTCCTTCTGTCTCCAGTAATTTCTATCTGTCCAATAACATCTCGTACCACTGGTCTATTTCTTAAGTTGGTGGATGCAGGAAATATGCTTCTCAGTTGCCACACTTCCCCTCCCCCAAAGAGTCAGTGGACCCAACTCTTTTAAAAAACATTAAAGAGTTTACTCTTTCCCTAGGATTTGACTCTGTCCCTAGGGGTTGTGTAATCCTATGGGCTAGATTTGGCAAGATAATTTATACCCCTACATTTGTGTGTTTTGTTTTATTTGTTTGACCTGTACAGGGTTTTAACCATCTGCGTGCTACTAGAAATTTAAGAACCTGCTCTGCCAGCTCCATTGCTCCCACTGCACCAGACCACTAGATATGGAACTGCTGATTAGTGTGCTAGGTCATTTATACTTACCTCTAGTGTCAACAAGCTCACAACAATTCCAGAAAATTTAACAATCAGATCTTAAAACCAGCTCCAGCTCTAGTGTTTATTAATGATGCATGCCACTTTAAATTGTGTACCATAGATATGAGAGGGAGGGAGGGAGGGAAGGAGGGATGAGAGAGAGAGAGATAAGTGAGAGAGAGAGGGATGAAACAGAGAGAGAGAGAGAGAGAGAGAGAGAGAGAGAGAGAGAGAGAGAGAGAGAGATCAGCAAACCTCACAAACTGCACAGAAACAATTATATTTTCTACTCAGAATCACTGTAGATTGAGATTGGTATTAAAACAGACAAGGTGAAGCCTCGTGATGTGCTGTATTTGCTCGGAAATCTTTCCGATTGAAAACAAATTAACATTGGAAATTAACACTGGATTAGATTTTAAATTTATATGGGATTTTAATGGGTTTTATTATTTACTATTTATATTGCTTTTTAATAATCTGGCTAGGTAGAATAAGTTTTTTAATTGTTATTTTAATCTGTATTTATATGTATTTTTACTTGCCTGTGAACCGCCCTGAGTCCCTAGGGAGATAGGGCGGTATATAAATGTGAACAAATAAATAAATAAATTGTATTTCTAAAAAAAGAAATAATACTGGGAATGGATGCCCATCGAATCACCTGTATAGAAAAATTTCACCAAAGCTTAACCCTACCACCTTTTTATTGATTCATTAATACATTCAATTCCAAATAACTCTGATTGGTTTACATTTTAACTCCATGAAACCATAAAATAAGATACAGATCCTATGCATCTGGAAGAAAACCATACAAACAAAAAATCTTGCTGACAGTCAATAACTATCCTGCCTCATGACTTGAGAGAAGATCCACTTTTTTCAGTGCTTTTTAAACATGATCAGGGTGCGACCCCATAGATTTCAGGGAGGAAACTGCTGCTCCCACTAGATGCAAGTTTGTCTCCCAGGCAAGCGACTGTCCAGTCTCTTCTTAAAAAGCTCCTGTGAAGGAGAACTGTGAAGATGTTTTGTTTCTCTTCCAAGAAGCTTCTTCAGCTCTGAAGAAGCTGAAGAAGCTTCTTGGATGAGAAACGAAACGTCTTCAAAGAAAAACCAGAAAGTCCAGTTGCCTCTTGAAAAATCATCTTCGGGATATTCACTCTAACATATTTTTTTGGCTGTTTTGTTGAACCAAGCTATTACCATGCTATATTTTCTGCGTATTTGTTTTTTGATTGGAGACAACTGAGAATGTAATATATAATTTGAACTGGGTGGATGGCGATGAGTGAAATTAAGATGATTCACCAACACGATGAGCTGGACTACAGTGGCTTATAAAATGTTCAGGATGAATCAGCAGAGCTCAAAGTATTGGGCATAATTTCTGCAGGAAATCTGTGGTCCCTCCTCATGGTGATGATTCTCAGAAACATTTTTAAAACAATTTAATCGGTTTGATGTTTTAAACCACAAAGGCAGTTATCTCACTCTCTGGCATGGCCCAGACACGACTTTCTTGCAACATTCTTTTAAAATAACTCAAATCGTTTGAAGTAAGGCTAGTTTCTAGATAAAGCCGTTCCAAAACATTTTTATTTTATTTTTTGCTTTGCAGTGAGCAGTGGTGACTCACTTTTTGCAATTTCACTTAGGCTTGAAATTTGAGCTTCAGATGGTAACTTTTGTCCAGGATTTTCTGAGTCTAGAAGATATCCAGTAATTAACTCTGCTGTTTGCCAGAAATGTATTTATTCCTATTCTTCATTTTTAAGACATATCCTCTACTAGTTTTGCTGACAACTATCACTGAGGTAGGGATGGACAACTATGGCCCCTCTATAACCTGTGGATTTCAACTTCCAGAATTCCTGAGCCAGCCAGAGGTCATTAAGAGACCATAATTGCCCATCCCTGCTCTGATGAAAGCTCTGGGCTGAGAGAATGACCACCCGGAATCTTCCATGAGCTTCTATAGATAAGTGTAAATTCAAAAATAGATCTTCCTAATTCTACTCCAACATCTTAACCAACCTACACTGGCTATCCACATCATTCCAGATTTCCTTTCTAAACCCTTCAGACCTGAACTGGGAAAACAATTAGATTTAATTGAGTTTCCTTAAGTTTTGAGAGAAACAAACAAGTAAAAAAAAACCCAAATGTCCTGCTCACTTTTTTCTTTCTTTCTTCTTTCAAGGATGAATGTGGGCTGTGAGTGTGTCCATCCAGGGGTTATGGTTTCCTCAGGGATAGGAGAGTGCTGAAGTAGGAGGATAATAATAAATAATAAAGATAATAATAAATAATAAATAATAAAGATAATAATCTTTAACACATTCTTCGGCTCAGTCTTTGTAAACAGTGATGGCTCATATCCAACATTCCATAATCGTACCAAAAATGTTAACAACGACTTAACACATATAGATTCTACAGAAGATAACAACGACCTAACACATATAGACTTCACAGAAGATAATGTTGAGAAAGCCCTTCGCAACCTAAAACCATCATTATCTATCGGATCAGATGGACTATGTGCATACTTTTTAAAAAACTTTCAATTAATATAGCCGAACCCCTAAGCATAATTTTTAATAAAGCCTTCAAAACTTGTTCCCTTCCAAAACTCTGGTCTCTAGCCACAGTCATCCCTATCTTCAAAAAAGGAGACCCAAGCCTTGTTGAAAATTACAGACCTATCTCTCTATGTTGTGTCTCATGCAAAGTAATGGAATCCATCATTAACCAATCCATTACACTCCATCTTGAAACAAACAACCTTCTATCTAATAAACAATTTGGTTTCAGAAAAAAATTGTCTTGTAACCTACAACTACTCCACTGCAAAAATATATGGACTACCAACCTTGATCAAGGAAAAGCAATAGATGCAATCTACATAGACTTCTGCAAAGCTTTTGATTCAGTAGTACGTGATAAACTACTCCTTAAACTAAAATCCTACGGTATTTAGGGACCTCTTCACAATTGGATAAATGCCTTTCTGCAAACAGACAAGAAGTGGTCAAAATTGGCAATGCTATATCGAATCCTGTTCCTGTCAAAAGTGGTGTTCCCCAAGGTAGTGTTCTTGGACCAACACTCTTCATACTATACATAAATGATCTCTGTGACTTAATCTCAAGTTATTGTGTTCTCTTTGCTGATGATGTCAAACTATTTAATACCACTAATAATACTTCTACCCTTCAAGAAGACCTCGACTTAATTTCTGATTGGTCTAAAACTTGGCAACTCCAAATCTCAACCAGCAAATGCTCAGTCTTACATATTGGAAAAAAGAACCCCAACATCAAGTACAAACTGAATGGACATTACCTAACTGACGACCCCCACCCTGTCAAAGACCTTGGAGTTCTCATATCTAATGACCTTAATGCCAAAGCCCACTGCAACTACATAGCAAAAAAGGCCCTAAGAGTTGTAAACCTAATTTTACGCAGCTTCTTTTCAAAAAACTCTACACTACTAACTAGAGCATACAAAACATTTGCCAGACCTATTCTTGAATACAGCTCATCCGTCTGGAACCCATACCACATCTCTGACATAAACACAATAGAACGAGTCCAGAAATATTTTACTAGAAGAGTTCTTCACTCCTCCGAAAACAACAAAATACCTTATACCGACAGACTTGAAATCCTGGGATTAGAAAACTTACAACTCCGTCGACTTTGACATGACCTGTGTTTAACACACAAAATCATCTATTGCAATATCCTTCCTATAAAAGACTACTTCAGCTTCAATCGCAATATTACAAGAGCAAAAAATAGATTCAAGCTAAATGTCAATCGCTTCAAACTTGATTGCAGAAAATATGACTTCTGTAACAGAGTTGTTAATGCTTGGAACTCATTACCTGACTCCATAGTCTCTACTCATAATCCCAAAATCTTCAACCAAAAACTGTCTACTATTGACCTCACCCCATTCCTGAGAGGACTATAAGGGGCGTGCATAAGAGCACAGATGTGCCTGCCGTTCCTGTCTTATTGTTCCCTTCATTATATCCAATTACTATAGTTGATGCATAATTTTAATTATATATATATATATATATTCTTCAAGATATGCTGTTTTATCTATGACATTTGTTTGTGTATACTGTTGTGACAAAAATAAATAAATAAAATAGCTTAGTTCAGGGGTCTCCAACCTTGGAAATTTTAAGACTTGTTGACTTCAACTCCCAGAACTCTGGAAGTCCAGAGTTCTGGGAGTCCAGAGTTCTAAAGTCTACAAGTCTTAAAGTTGCCAAGGTTGGAGACCCCTGGCTTAGTTGAGTGCCAAGTCCCTATCTTTGAATTCATATCTGCTCTGCTTGGTGAGTGGATGGGTTGTGGAGATGTCCATAGTGAGATTTTAACTATTACCTTTATGTTTTGGTGAATGAGTTTGCTGTGTGTGTTTGTATGTGTGCATGTGTTTGTGTGTGTGTGTGTGTGTAGAGAGAGAGAGAAAGATATTCTTGCAGTTGTAAGAACTGTGATGGTGCTTTAATTCCCGTGATGACCAGCTACAAATGGTCAGAATATGGGAAAGAAGACATTTAAGAGCCAGATGATCTAAATTGTTGTGGGCCATCAACCATTTTGATCTCAGTTTCCCCTTTGTCAGCTATCTAGTGTCTTGACTTCTAATTTTTCTTGTACGGTAATATTGTTGGTAAATGCCAGATCAATTTACAATGGGACATCTTTCATCCATGACTATTATCAACACATGGGCGATGAGCTCAGTGTTGTGGAATTGACTTAGTTGTGCCTACCTGTTTTCTCATTGCAGTCATGCAGATGACTCGGGAAAGGAACTGCGTGGCACTTTCTCTGCATTTAGCAATAGCTGCAGAAAGAGGACAAAAAATAAAATAAAATGCAGCATCACCGTTTTTGTACATGCTAATAACTTTGATGTCCATACAAAAAAAAAAAGGCAGGACTTGCATTGTGAAGCTGCGTCCGCCACTTTGCCTTCCTTTGCAACTCTGAGTTTTCGATCCTCGAGATAGAGGAAAGGAGACGAAAGTGTTTTATTGCATGAATAGATGGTTTAAAAATACTGTAATTCAAGGGGAAGGGGAAGGAAAATGGAGAAAATATTCAGGTAAAAAGAACTCAATAAGACGTTGTGTGTACAGTAGTCCAGTGTAAAAAAACGATGTGAAAAACATGTGGAGACTCTAGAAAGAGTTCAGAGAAGAGCAACAAAGATGATTAGGGGACTGGAGGTTAAAACATGAAGAACGGTTGCAGGAACTGGTTATGTCTAGTTTAATGAAAAGAAGGGCTAGGGGTGACATGGTAGCAGTGTTCCAATATCTCAGGGTCTGCCTCAAAGAAGAGAGAGTCAAGCTATTCTCCAAAGCACCTGAGGGCAGGACAAGAAGCAATGGGTGGAAACTAAACAAGGGGAGAAGAAACTTAGAACTAAGGAGAAATTTCCTGACAGTTAGAACAATTCATCATTGGAACAACTTGCCTCCAGAAGTTGTGAATGGTCCAACACTGGAAGTTTTTAAGAAGATGTTGGATAACCATTTGCCTGAAGTGGTGTAGGGTTTCCTGCCTGGGCAGGGAGTTGAACTAGAAGTCCTCCAAGGCCCTTCCAACTCTGTTATTCTAGTATCTATCTCTTCTAGTGCATGTTTTTTTAAAATGATACCTGATTCTGTACCCCTTAATCAGCCACAGAGTGACATTCCACTCCCAATCTATAATATTAAGGCAATAGTGAGCAAGCTACCTACACCGATAAGACTGCTGGGTGTGCAAAATATTTTTGCTTGCACCACCAATCTTTCATTCCCTCAGGTTTTGCTTCAGTGCAGTTTTGTCTGAGGATTCTTGTTACTGCAACCAAAAAGCCAAGAGTGAGCTACTTCTTCACCTCAAGGTATAAACTATTAAAGACTAGATCAGATTATTTTGACATTATTATTACTAATACTAGTGTTATTTAAATTTATATCTCCACGAACAATGGCACCCACAGAGGTCAGAAAAAGTCAAGATGGCAGCCCTGACCCTGTAATGGAAACCACTCTCATTTCCTACGTGTGCTACACATGAGATCCATGTAACAACAGGGTGGGTTTTGACTGCGTAGTTGTTGCCACAATCTTAACCTTTTCAATGGGCAGAAAGATCAGCTGGGCAAGCAAATGTAACAAATTTGAGATGAACAAGGAACGCTCCCCAATAATATAATGACATAATATTTATTTCCTGCCTGAACCAGTTTTTTCCAGTTTGCTTCCAAATGGAGGAGTGTGGTAGCTCACAAGGTTAGAATGCTGGGCTGACAATTGGCAGGCTCATGTTTGAGACCCGCTTTTGCTGCGGGATGGGGTGAGCTGCTGTCATGGGCTCCAGCTCCTGCTGACCCAGCAGTTTGAAAGCAAGTGACAGTGAACAGATTAATGGGTACCACTTTAATAGACAAATTCACGGAGACATGAAAGGAGTCCCCAAGTGGACATTCCCCAGGTCACAGGGATATCACTGGCAAATCCTTTTGCCATGAAAGTACTTGGGTGATTCCTACATAAGGGGGGGAAAAAACCCTAATGGCAGGACTGGTCATGCTTCATTTGGGCTTAACATTGATTGGAAGCGGAGAGGCACCTTGTGAAAACTCAAAGGGGTAATGGAACAGGTTGGATTTGAAAGAAATATTTGATGGGCATAATAATTATAGTGATATACATGAAGAGATTTATAATAGAGATCTTTTAGGCCAGGATTTATGCTTCTGGTTCTGCCTGAGCCTGCAACCAGAATCAAAGTTGAATTAATATGCATTGCTTCGCTCGCAGATGCAAGATCATTCAGTGTGAGCAAGTTTGTGTATCTCCCTCCGAATGGAAAAATAAACGGGCTGCTTCAGTCTGAATGCTGAAAGGGTAGACTTGGAAAATGCACAAATTGAACGAAGAGAATTACTCTGGCTAGACACACATGTCAGTAAGAATTACGGACACGGGGGTGGCTGCAATGCTGAATGCCCGAATGAGAGATTTTTCAAGCTTAACCGAGATGAATTTCAAAGCCTTCAAAATAAACTAAATGGATCTGCCATTTGCTTTATTCAGCTATCCTGTGTGCAATGGAAAGCTTAATATATACACAATAAAAGAGACATAAATGAAACTGACTTCCTAGAAGAGTTGAAGTTGGTGGCTTGTTCATATTTCCAAGCAAGCCCTTGAATAACAAAGCAGTAAAATGGCACAAGGCTGTTTGCTACCCAGAGTCACTGGTTTGAGATGGGCGGCTATACAAATTGAATAAATAAATGCAGCCAGGTGCTTTTATTCTTAGAAAAGATGATGCACAAAAGGTCAGCTTGCCAGATATCCTAATTTGTCGCTAGCTCACTGAAAATTACTGGCATCTTTGGAAAATGGCTTATATCAGTTTAAATTTGTTGTCCAGTTACCTCCAGAGCAGCTGTGGGATAAAATCTCTGTCTTGAAGCAGGATCTAGTTGATCATTTAGGGGGAAAAAATAGGTTACATTGGAGGGGCTGGGATCATAGCCTCCTAAACCTCTGGTATCATAATGGTATCACAAGAAACGTGGGCCTTTTGGAGCACTGTTTCTAGGTTTAGGGGACTTTTAAAGGAGTTACTGAGTTAAGCTCACCCTTTCACCCATTACCCATTTTCACCCTTAAAAAATGTTCCTAGCTCCATAAAAATGCTTCCAAATTGCATTGAAAGGAATAAAATTGATGAAGATTTAAAGAAAACAAGAGAACTTTATTTTCTGGAGGTGTCTGATTCTCACAGCCCCCTTTAAAATTCTGCATTTGCTAAATGTGGAAAATCAGCCTGAAAAGGGCAATATGGGGCCAATTTGGGCCTTATTGAGCCCTGGTGGTGCAGTAGTTAAAAGGGCAGTATTTCAGGCAAACTCTGCTCACAGTCTGGTGTTTGTTCCTAATGGAGCTCCAAGTTGATCCAGCCTTCCATCCTTTCAAGGTCAGTAAAATGAGGACCCAGATTGTTAGGGGCAATATGCAAATAATGCTTACATTGCAAACCTCCCAGAGAGTGTTATAAAGTGCTATGTCGCAGTCTATAATCCTAAATGCTATTGTTACTGCTAAATTGCTACTTCCAGGGCTAAGAGACTCAGGTGAGGGGTATGTGTGCCCCGTTGCTAGAGGCTGCCTGCTCCTAAGTTAGAAAATGAATTAACAGGGAAATGCTTAAGCATTGGGTGCTATCTAACAAAATGAAATTTAACAGTGAAAAAAATAAGGTTCTACGTTTAGGCAAAAAAACCAAAATGCACAGGTACCATATTTCTGGTACCTTGCTCAATAGTAGTAACTGTGAGAGGGATCTTGGAGTCCTAGTGGACAACCATTTGGATATGAGCCAGCAGTGTGCAGCAGCTGCCAAAAAAAGTCAACACAGTTCTGGGCTGCATAAACAGAGGGATAGAATCAGGATCATGTGAAGTGTTAATACCACTTTATAATGCCTTGGTAAGGCCACACTTGGAATATTGCATTCAGTTTTGGTCGCCACAATGTAAAAAAGATGTTGAGACTCTAGAAAGAGTGCAGAGAAGAGCAACAAAGATGATTAGGGGACTGGAGGCTAAAACATATGAAGAACGGTTGCAGGAACTGGGTATGTCTAGTTTAATGAAAAGAAGGACTAGGTAGCAGTGTTCCAATATCTCAGGGGTTGACACAAAGAAGAGGGAGTCAAACTATTTTCCAAAACACCTGAGGGTAGATCAAGAAGCAATGGGTGGAAACTAATCAAGGAGAGAAACAACTTAGAACTAAGGAGAAATTTCCTGACAGTTAGAACAATTAATCAGTGGAACAACTTGCTTCCAGAAGTTGTGAAAGTTCCAACGCTGGAAGTTTTTAAGAAGATATGGGATAACCATTTGTCTGAAGTGGTGTAGGGTTTCCTGCCTGGACAGGGGGTTGGACTAGTAGACCTCCAAGGTCCCTTCCAACTCTGTTGTTGTTATTATTATTATGTACTTAGTTTTTCATTGTACGGAGACTATATCCCACCCTTGAACTACTGGGGTTTTTCCCTCTATTCTAAAGTAACAAGCGTACTCCAAGAAAACATTGGTAATGATGGCTTCTATTTCCAATAGAAGTATATAAATATGTTGCTGGCATGTCTAAAGTAGCATTTCTCAACCTTTTCAGGTTGGAGGCCTGGTGCATGGGAGAGGAGGGGAAGAGGGCATGATTTTGTGTGAGGGGCTGGTGTGGGGCGAGCAGTGGCCGCACACACCGGCCACTCTCACAAGTGGAGCTGTGAAGTGCCAGCACCCACCATTACAAAAGTGGAGCTGCGAGGTGCTGGGGGCCACCACTCGTATGAATGGGCCTAGTTGCAAATAGGTAGTGGGCCCTAGATTTTGCCTATCCCAAATTGAGGTCTTCTCTGTATGGCTTTCAAATATTGAGAAGTTATGGGACCCATCCAGTGGTGAAATCCAAATTTTTTTACTACCGGTTCTGTGGGTGTGGCTTGGTGGGTGTGGTGTGGTTTTGTGGTATAGTGACCAGATGTCCCGCTTTTGGCGGGACAGTCCCGCTTTTTAATAATTTGTCCCATGTCCCGCGGCAATTCCAAAAAGTCCCGATTTTTTTTTTGTTTCACTCCCATTCTGAAAATGGGAGCCGGCAACGCAAGAGGAGGAGGTGGAGAAGGGGGAGTGGCAGAGAAGGGGGCGAGAGAGGGAGGAGAGACACCGCTTGACTTCACCCGAGAGGAAGAGAAGAGCCGATAGGAGAGCCGAGCCTGCCTGGAAGAGCTGAGAGGAGAGCCGAGCCTGCCTGGAAGAGCGGAGAAGCAGCAGCCGCTCCTCCTCCTTCAGGCAGATGGCAAGACTCAGCACGCATGCGCAGCCCCCCCCTCCCCCCGTCAATGGTGTCCCGCTTTGCCATCACTGAAATCTGGTCACTTTATTTTGTGGGCCTGGCTTGATGGGCATGGCAGGGGAAGGATATTGCAAAATCTCCATTCCCACCCTACTCTGGGGCCAGCCAGAGGTGGTATTTGTCAGTTCTCCGAACTACTCAAAATTTCCACTACCGGTTCTCCAGAACCTGTCAGAACCTGCTGCATTTCACTCCTGGAATAAGAGACATTATGTGCATGTTCTGCTTCTATCTTTTTACAGTACAACAGCAAGTTCTATTTTGCTTAAGTCCTCTCAAGAGACTTTATGTCTATTTGGGGGATTTAAGTACCTCCCTTAATGTTCCTTAGTCTAGTTCTTTACTCTAATATACCTCACTGTCATTGGACTTCTATCTAATCATTAGCTAATAGTATTTGCCCTCTGCTTTTGTCTTAGTCCTCTATTCCTTCTTATTGTCAGACATCTTCCAACTGCCATCAGTCAAGAAACATAGCTGACAGCTTTGCTAAAAATCCTTATTGAGATAAAATATACTCTGTCAAAAAAGCTCAGGACAAAATGCACATTGTCAAGAGCTGTGATATATTCAATACATAATATTAATCCTGCCAAGAATCTTAAACGATTCTGCTGACAGACCTGCACCTTTCCAATAGCACTGCAAAGCATTGAAGGGTTGGGACTGAAAATAACTTTCTAAGAAACCTTAGAAAGTTATTTGATCGAAAATAAAAATATAACTCTTGTTTAGCTTCTTGGGCTTTCCAAATTATTGTCTAGCACTGGTTGATCTGCACTAATGTCTTAGATAGGCTAGGCAGGAGAAGCAAAGTATTTGTCTTTGGGGATCAATTAAAAGAAAAACAAGATTGAAAAAACCAGAAAACAGAATTCTGGCAAGACAACAAAAGAATAAATGAGACCTACAGGTAGTATAACAGAATAACCAAATAACAGAATTGGAAGGAAACTTAGAGGCTTCTAGTCCAATTCGTTGCTCATGCAGAAAACCCTATATCATTTCAGACAAATGGTTGGCCAGTTTCTTCTTGAAAACCTCCATTGTTGAAGCATTCACAACTTCTGGAGGCACGTTGTTCCACTGATTAATTGTTCTGTCAGAAAATTTATCCTTAGTTCTAGGTTGGTTCTCTCTGATTAGTTTCCACCAATTGCTTCTTTTCTTTGACTTAGAATCACAAGCCTTCCTCTCATAAACATAAGTCATGATAGTCATAAAGTGGGTCACCCATGTGACTGTCCCAATTTTACCTTTTTTTGTGGTAATTGTTAAGCAAAAGCCACAGATATCAAGTGATCACCAATTGTTAAGAGAAGTAAATGCCGGTTTCCAGCAAAATCACCGTTAAAACATGGTCACATGGCTGCAGGAATCCATAAATGCAGGTGTGTGGCTGAGCATCTAAGATGCAGTCATGTGACCACTAGGAGGCCTGGCCATTGGAACTTCTGAACTGGGTTGTAAGTACTGATGTAACTTTGAATGGTTGCTAAGTATAGGAAAAGAACAGGCAGAGCTGAGGGCAGAGTTAAATGCACCATCAGTTTAGAGTCCTTGCATTGCCACAAGAGATCCAAGTCTATCCCCCTGTGAATTCCATGGCCCTTATCCAGCACCAATTTTGTGCTGGCAGCTAGATGGCTAGATTCTTGTAAATAGGTTTGAATAATTCTTTCATGCTGCAACTTTATGAATGGTCCTGATTCTTTGTGACTAAGTGACTGGTCAACCCTGAAGTGAACCTGGCTGGAGCCATCTTGGAGGCTTCAGGGTTGCCATACAACAGAGGGAGGGGGGAAATAGTTAGATGGGGATATGTAGCCAAAACAATAAAGTTTTCCCATGGGAACCAAGGACATTCTCACAGGTGACTGTTGTGCCAATGTGAGGTATCCAATAAAACTGTTCTTTGAGGAACTTGCCTGCCTCGGAGTTCTGATTTCTATGGATGCAATACTTGGAACCCTGACAGACCGGTGGCAAGTCAAGGATTATCTGTAGTTCTGTTGAGAAGAATTGGAAGAGTTGAAAAGAAAGAAGACTGGTACCAAGAACAGCCAAAATGAAGAAAAAAAACATGACCAGAAGGAACTACTGACCAGAGTAGTAACTTTTGCTTCGATTATGGCATTGCCACAATACAATTTTTGAGCCTCCTCTACTGTGAGTTTGGGTATTAATTTGGGGAAAAAAACAGTCATATCTTGGATTGACGCATAAACCGGACAGTATTCAGTGTTCTAATATCCCAGTCTACACATTTCCTGTTTAATTTACTGCAAACTCTGCTGTCTCCATTTCAGTTTGTAATAAAGTTGACTACAGTGCACTCATTGTAAATATCATACGGCTATTCTGTTCTAGCACACAAATCCCCAAAATAAATATTCCTCATGTTTCCATACCGTCATTCTTCTTTTTCAATATATTTTGAAAGACATCTGATTATACCTGAACTGAACTTTAAAGCTGGTTGAAGGTATAAAATGATTGAGGGTAAAAAATGGCCATGCTTTGGGATGTATTCTGCCAATTAACAAAGGAATAGCAGTATTTTAAGAGCAACGACGTTTTGAAAATAAAATCATATTATGCCAGACCTATTTTCTAGACAGGTGTGAATCAGACAACATCCATTTCAAGATTTGAGATTCAATACTGAAAGACAAGATTTTATTTAAACCAATTAAACATTTGCCTGTTGCCTTTAATATGAAAGTATTAGGAAGTTTTAAAATATAGCCACTTTACCTATGGATCATCTAGCATTAAAAAAAACAGGTAACCCTTAACTTTCATCAATATTTGAAATTACGGTAATTGCTTGCATTCTTTTCCTTTAGAAGTTTTTGCTGTTATGGTTTGGAAGTAAACATTTTATCACATTTTACATCCTATTGTTGGCTAACTTTCCAAGCACTGAACTACTGAAATATACTATCTGGTAGTAAATAACAGATTCCTGTTCCTAGAAAAGAACATTTTTCAGAATCTGTTTTATGAGAAGGATCTGACTTCATCCTAAATTGTCCAACACTGAATGATTTAGGTTATATTTGGAAGATACAGTTTTCTGCAGATATTTGGTGCATGGACCCATTTGCATTACAGGTAGTCCTCAACTTACGACCACAATTGAGCCCAACATTTCTGTTGCTAAACGAGACATTTTAAAGTGAATTTTGCCCCATTTTAAGGCAAAACCCATTCTTGCCACAGCTGTTAAGTGAATCATTGAAGTTGTTAAGTTTGTAACACAGCTGTTCGGTGGATCTAGCTTCCCCATTGATTTTGCTTGTCCGAAGGTCGCAAAAGGAGATCACAAGATTCCAGGACACGGCAATCATCATAAATATGAGTCTGTTGTCAAGCATCTGAATTTTGCTCACATGGGCATGCTGCAACCGTCATAAGTGTGGAAAACAGTCACAAGTCACTTTTCTCAGTGCCGCTGTAACTTTGAATGGTCACTAAACGAACTGCTGTAAGTTTGAGGATTACCTTGATTGGTGTAAGAAGAACCTAAGTTTCCCATTTTACTGTGTTTTACCTGGGAGGTTGATCACATGATTTTGGCAACTGAAAAATGAGGACATTAGAACAGGGGTCTCCAACCTTGGCAACTTTAAGACTTGTGGACTTCAACTCCCAGAATTCCTCAGCCAGCAAAGCTGGCTGAGGAACTCTGGGAGTTGAAGTCCACAAGTCTTAAAGTTGCCAAGGTTGGAGACCCCTGCAATAGAAGACTGAATTCTGAACTTTGACCTGTAGCTTTTCCTGCACTACTATAATATTCCAGAATATTGTTTTCAAGACAGTCAGACAAATGGAGGACTGGTGTGTGTGTGTGTGTGTGTGTGTGTGTGTGTGTGTGTGTGTGTTTGGTTGTTTTGTCCCCACCCCACCCCGATGAACACATGCAGACCTTCCTTTTGATTAAAACAAGATATTTCTTGCAACTTTTTAAACAAACGTATCACAGAGTGATTAAAGTTATGATTTGGGTTCCCCATTTTGAGACACTGCCCAGTGCATTTGATTTCACATCTAGAGCAGAGAAAGAAAAACAAACCTGCAAAAAAATATTTCACGCATTTAAAATGCAATGTGAATTCTCAGGACTTTTTCTACCTCATCTTTTTTTTTTTAAAAAAAAAAAAGATAGTTCCTGCAGCTGTAATAATAAGGCCATTTTTTTTTCTTTAAACTGTTCGGGCTCTTTTTTTTCGATAATGAAAACAAATTGGCTGAATAAAAAAAAAATACAGAAAAGATGATGGGTTTGGTTCTACAGAAGACATTTCCAGTCTCCTGCTGGAGGCCATGAAACATTCCCTACAGCGGAATGAAGGAATCTCTCTTCCCCAGAGAGATTAAACATTTCACCGGATATTTAAAAGACAAAGATGTAAGATCTTCTTTAATACTGGCATTATGGATGCATTGATTTTATAGAGAGAAAGAGGGTAAGAGATAAAATGTTTCCCCTTTCTTCTTCTTCTTTCTTCTTCACTCGTTGGTTTTGAACCATTATAGAACTTTGTGTTTGTAGGGAGCTATCACAGAGAAGAGAGAGTCAATCTCTTCTCCAAAGCACCTGAAGGCAGGGTAAGAAGCTTATCAAAGAGAGAACCAACCTCGAATTAAGGAGAAATTTTCTGACAGTGAGAACAATCAATCAGTGGAATGACTTACCTTCAGAAGTTATGGATGCTCCATCAATGGAGGTTTTTAAGAAGAGATTGGATAGCCACTTTCCCCAGAATGGTACAGAGTCTCCTGCTTGGTTGGATTAGAAGACATCCAAGATCCCCTCCAACTCTGCTATTTGTATTCTCTTCCTTTAACAGTCCAGGATGAGTAAAAAAAAATTCATCTAAAACCAGGAAGCCTTGCTGCTACCAGAGTAATTTGCAGGCAGATCCTGGGTGGGATACCTAGGGGTTCGGTAGGGTTCGGGCAAACCTCTAGCCAAGGATCACTGGGGTTCGTCGAACCCCCAAATACCACCCCTGGCTAGCCATGCCCACCTTGCTCCCCCCTCCCCCCACCCCTCCCAGGAGTCTCCACGCAGCCCGTTCATCATTCCAGGTAAGCGCAGGGGCCACGTGGAGGATCTAGGAGGGCAAAAAATGAGCCTACCAGAGGTTCTGGAAGTCCAGAAATGGGCCTGTTTCCGGTCTCTGGTGGGCCTCTAGAGTCCAGGGTAAGCAGTTTTCGCCCTCCCAAGACTCTTGGAAAGCTTCCGGAGCCTGGGAAAATGCCCCTTCTGCCATGGTGCAGGTGGCTGACTAGGCCATGCCCACCATGGCCACGCCCACCCAGCAACGGGGAAGCAAACCCGTTGCTAAAGGATCTCAAGCCCACCCCGGTGGGATAGAAGGCATGATGGGTGGAGTAGAGTCAGACATGTCTGAGGACATAAAACCTTTTCTCTCTTTATGTTCTTTCTTCTCCCCTCCCTCCCTCCCTTCCTTCGTTCCTTCCTTCCTTCCTGATATTTTTTTTCTTTCTCTCTCTCTCTTTTGATACTCTTGCCAGCTATCTCATCTGACAGTTTCCAGAAGGTTTTTTCACCTAAGTGTCAGCGTTCCAGAAAAACCCCAACTCCCAAGTAAAAACTATCCTGGAGATTTAAGATCTGCAGCTTGCCCATTTGTAAATTAAAAATTAAAGCCTCTGTAAGCATAGCAGTCTTTCTCACCCTGGTAATTAACTCACCTACATTTTCTCTCTAATTTGCTATATCATCCCTATACAATAAACCCCCATTTTTTATTACCGATAATACTAGATAGAAGATGGCTGAGGCAAACAGAACTTATAATTCATTCAGAACCTTCATGGTTTACATCAGGTTCTTCTCCTACTATCCAAAAAAAGTTTTACTTTGAGGGTTTATTTAAAAGTTCCATTGCTGAACAACCGGTATAGAATATGTTCACTTTGTTTCCAAGTTTGACCCTGAAAGCAAAGAAAATGCTGCTTCTTGAATTCAGAAAATCGGTGCCATTCATTCAGAACCTCACAACGGTTAGAAATTACAATGTGCCTATATTAATTATATGTGCTTTTTAGTGTACTGTTAGCATCGCTTGAATGAAAGGAGAATTCATTTTTGCTGGTCACTTCCAATTTTTCTTTTTCCTTGTGGCTCTTTTCAGGTAATCAATAGAAACCATTTGAAAAGACAATAATCTTTAAAGCACCGAGTAGAGACTTTGATTTCTCTGCTGTATAAATAATGAACGGTTGCCAAATCTTGTCAAACTATCTTTGATAAACAGCATAGAATGACATTTTCAGAAAGATGGTAACAAAAAGGTTTTGAAGCATTTCAAATAGAAATTTCTCTTATATTTTATTTTCTCACCCTAACCCCCCTCCCAAACAGAGTTTTTTCCATAACGGTCTTTATATGGAATTGTACTGTATGTGCTGATAGCATTTAAGAAAGTCCCTTCGCTTTTTTCCCCCACTTGAGTTATCGTATTTTTTGGAGTATAAGATATAGTGACCAGACGTCCCGCTTTTGGCGGGACAGTCCCGCTTTTTAATAATTTGCCCCGCGTCCCGCGGCATTTCAAAAAAGTCCCGATTTTTTTTTCACTCCCATTCTGAAAATGGGAGGCGGCAACGCAAGAGGAGGAGGTGGAGAAGGGGGAGTGGCGGAGAAGGGGGCGCGAGATCGCCCACTGCCTGGAAGAGCCGAGAGGAGAGCCGAGGAGAGCCGAGCCTGCCTGGAAGAGCCGAGAAGCAGCAGCCGCTCCTCCTCCTTCAGCCAGGTGGCAAGACTCAGCGTGCATGCGCAGCCCCCCCCCTCCCCTCCCGGTCAATGGTGACCCGCTTTGCCATCGCTGAAATCTGGTCACTTTAGTATAAGATGTACCTACCTTTTTTGGTGAGGAAAAAAAGAAAAAGGACTCTTCCTCTGCCTCCCAGCAATTTTGCCTCATTGCAGCAAACGGCAAACAGCCTGCTTTACTTTCGTTTTCGTTTTCAGCATAGCTTGATTAGCACAAGAAAAAAAAATCTGCTCCCAGCAATTTACCTACTTGTAGCAAGCAGCGGAGGCCCGCACAGCAATAGGCAATGGCAATCCCTGCAGCCTGAAACAGCTGAGAGTCGGGAGACCAATCCAACAGACAATCAACTTGCGCTAATCAGGTTGTGATGAAGCTGAAATGGGCTGTTTGCTGCTTGCTGCAAGGAAATAAATTGCTGGGATGCAGAGGCCAAAGAGTGGGGGCCAGTGGATGGGAGGGGCTACATTCAGTGTATAAGATGCACCCAAATTTTCACCTTGTTTGGGGTGGGGGGGAAGGTGTGTCGTATATTCCAAAAAAATACAGTAACTAGTGGTCCAGTATGGTTTGGAAGGGAGGGAGATAACTCTGTCCTTCTCTTCAGCAAGCAGAAAAAATCATCTATATAATAGCTAGCAGTTTTGGGGACAGCCTGCCTAGCAACTGTTTGGATCGAACGAATTGCAACAATAGCTCTAGGTCTTTTATTTTTTTTGTACAGTATGTTCACACACCCAAATTTTCACCCCCTTTTAGGGGAGAAAAAGGTACGTCTTATATCCCAAAAATACAGTAGTTTATTTATTTTTTATTTATTTTATTTTATTTATTTATTTAGTTAAGGCAACAGACTATAAAGCAGAAGACCATGAGTTCTGGTCTCGCCTTAGCTATGAAAACCAGCTGGGTGACTTTGGGACTGTCACTCTCTCTCTCTCAGTCCAACTCACCTCCCAGGGTTGTTGTCTCAAAGGTGCTTTTTTCGAGAGGCAACTGGACTTTCTGGTTTTTCTTTGAAGACATTTCGCTTCTCATACAAGAAGCTTCTTCAGAGCTTCAAAGAAAAACCAGAAAGTCCAGCTGCCTCTTGAAAAAAGCACCTTTGAGACAATCTTGACCTGGATGACTGAGAATCTCCATAGATTCCCAGGGTTGTTGTTGTAAGGAAAATAGGAGGAGGAAGGTATGTTGGATATGTTCGCTTCCCTGGGTTATTTGTAAAAAGAAAAAAAGATAATTATAAAGGCAGGATATAAATAGATAAAGAAAAATTAAAGAAATAAAAGATCTACTATTATAATATTTTGCTTAAATGCCAATAGGTAACAAGCCCGTGATTTCAACCTCTTTATTCAGATCTTCAGATGAATTTCTCATCTTCCTAATTCTTCTCCTAATGCAGGGGTCTGCAAACTTGGCTCTTTTAAGACTTGTGGACTTCAACTCCCAGCAAAACTGGCTGAGGAACTCTGGGAGTTGAAGTCCACAAGTCTTAAAAGAGCCAAGTTTGCAGACCCCTGTCCTAATGGATATATTTTTGTATTCACATTTTCTAGTGTGCGCACTTTTTGAAAGCAGAGTTTCCATAAAAAATGTCATTTTGCACATGCTCCATACATTGTACTTTTTCCATAATTTATATTTTTGGGAGTGTCCTTACTGAATTTTAGAAGCACGCTGAAAGAGCTAAAATGTAGCAGTTATTCTGAATTTTCCCATTAAGGCAGTGGCTCTGAGAACAGCAAGCTTCTCTAAACATTCAGAATTTCCAGTCCAACTCCAAGGAACACATTACATTTTCCAAACATTACAGTAGAATTCAGAGAACACAGGCAACTCAATGGAAACATCGGCCCAATATTTACATGACATATTTTCGCATTATTCAGTCTTCAACGCTGAATTCCATCATGTGGCTAATACCACATCATGAAATGGTCATCTTTCAAAATGATGAAGTATTTCTAATGTTTACTAAGGATGTGTTAATATTTATGTTATCACACCAGAACATTAATGACAACAACAGGAAAAAAAATACAGCATTGGCACGCACGAACAGTTCCAAAACAGTTCAGAAGAAATTCTTGGCTCTGCAGAATTACAACCTCTCTGTTATTCATTAAAACAGCCCATGATTTTCCATGCTTATGTTGAAGCTTGAACAAAGATGCTGCTGCACTCCAGGTTAATTAAGGAGTCCATTGTAGTTAATGCAACTTTGTTCTGAATAAAGGTGATAGGAAAGAAAGAGAGAGAGAGAGGGAGGGTGGGAGGGGGGAGGGAGGAGGGGAGGGAGGAGGAAGGAAGGAAGGAAGGAAGGAAAGGAAGGAAGGAAGGAAGGAAAAAAGAAAGAAAGAGAAAAAGGAAAGAAAGAAAGAGAGAGAGAGGAAGGAAGGAAGGAAGGAAAAAAGAAAGAGAGAGAGAGAAAGAAAAAAGAAAGAAAGAAAAAATACATTCAATGAACTGTTTCTAAGAATGGATTTGGTTTTGGCTAGTCTAGTCTAGAGAAAAGAAGGACTAGGACTAGGACATGCTAGCAGTATTCTAGTATTTAAGGGGCTGCCACAAAGAAGGTCAACTTATTTTCCAAAGCACCAAAGGGCAGGATAAGAAACAGTGGATGGAAACTAATCAAGGAGAGAAACAACCTGGAATTAAGAAGAAACTACCTAACAGTGAGGACAATTAACCAGTGGAACAGCTTCCCTTCAGAAGTTGTGGGTGCTTCATCACTGGAGGTTTCTAAGAAGAGACTCAACAGTCAGTTGTCTAAAATGGTATAGGGTCTCCTATACCATTTAGAGTTGGACTAGAAGGCCTCCAAGGTCCCCTCCAGCTCAGTGGTGGGATTAAAAATTTTGTACTGCTGGTTCTGTGGGCGGAGCATGGCTTGGTGGGCGTGGCTTGGTGGGATGGCAGGGGAAGGATACTGTAAAATCTCCATTCTCTCCCCACTCCAGGGCAAGGTTACTGCAAAATCCCCATTTCCTCCCGATCAGCTGGGACTCAGGAGGCAGAGAATAGATGGGGGCGGGGCCAGTCAGAGGTGGTATTTACCGGTTCGCTGAACTACTCAAAATTTCCGCTACCGGTTTTCCAGAACTGGTCAGAACCTGCTGAATACCACTTCTGCTGATTGAATGTACAGCCCCTAATAAGAATTGGACAAGAAAAGGTTTATCAAAAATTGTCCAATCACTGTTCCCAAAATAATGCTGCTATATTGAAAAACTGATCTCAGTAAACTTCAGCTCTACCTTAATCTGATTAATGTGACTATTGACTGACTCTTTATTTTATCCTATACATTAAATCATAAATAATGGACATAACATAATAAAATGGGAAGGGTTCACACAGCAGGTAAATCCATAAAAACCTAGTTGAGATAAAATATATTTAATATTAACCAAGTTACATAATTGTACATTTTAGCTATTCTAGTTAATATACCGCGTGATCTCAAGTGAAAGAAGGGGTCGTCATAGCTTCCTGTGCTAAAAGTGTAT
The DNA here is from genome assembly GCF_028640845.1 of Ahaetulla prasina. Taxonomy (NCBI): domain Eukaryota; kingdom Metazoa; phylum Chordata; class Lepidosauria; order Squamata; family Colubridae; genus Ahaetulla; species Ahaetulla prasina. The sequence goes on from NC_080541.1 coordinate 212,438,854, forward strand.
TATCTGATAAGAGAGATTTCCTGCCCTTAGAAATTCCTACTTGAATGAAATTCAAGCCTCCCTGGATTTTTCTGGGTTGGAGGAAATTGGCACTCCAAATGAATTATCCATTCTAGCTTGGAAGATGTTTATGACTTATTCGTTTTAGAGATTGTGAGAGATTGTGGAAAGGCTGAGAAGGAACGAAAAGATAGCAGCAGCCAGTCGCTTGACGGCTTATCACATCAACAAAAGACTCAGCTCAGGTTGGAAGGAAGCATGTCAACATCGTCAAAGAAACTCTACCTTAATTAACTCATTATGAATGAGGTGGAATGAAATAGGATTTTACAGTTTGCAAAATTCCGCTTTTACCCCCAAACTAGTATTAAAGAACCTTTTACAGAAACCTCAATCCCTTGGTCATGCCCAAATGAAGAGATATTCCTGCCTAGCCGTTTATGTGAAGGCAAATACAGTCTTGATTTTTCACCTGTATTATTCCTCTGCAACTATTGTGGCGTCCATGAGTAACTCGATGGTTTATGCTCTCCTTTTGCAGAAGATGTGAAACATTATTGAGCGTTTAGCCATTCCAATCCTTCAGAGTTCTGACCCATGTTTATCTAAAGAGGGAATCCTGTTTTCCTCTAATCCTTCTAGGCCAGAGGTCTTCACACTTGGCAGCTTTCAGACTTGTGGACTTCAACTCTCATACACAGTGTTTTCCCAGAAATAAGACCCTGTCTTTTATTTTTTTGAGCCCCAAAATAAGCACTTTGGGGGATGTCCTATTACTTTGGGGTGTGTGGAGCAAGACAGGGCTCCTTTTGCCACCTTATCTGATTTCCAGCTCTGTCTCCCTAACCCTAACCAGAGGAAATGACCGGCTGCGTATGCGTTTAAATATTTTCAGGGAGGGCTTATTTTAGCTCATGTGCTCAAAAGCCCGACTGGGCTTATTATTAGGGGATGTCTTATTTTCGGGTAAACGTGTGTGTGTGTGTGTGTGTCTATATCTATATCTATATCTATCTATAAAGATAAAGGTAAACGTTCCTCTAGCACATACATGCTAGTCAGGGGTGGGTTCTAATTTTTTTTACTACCGGTTCTGTGGGCGTGGCTTATTTTGGCATGGTTTGATGGTCATGTGACATTGGGTGTGGCTTGATGGTCATATGACTGGGTAGGCATGGCCAACTCAATGTCTTTCATGTCAAGGGGTACCTTGCCTGGCCCCTCCCCTCACAGCCATTCCTTGTCACACCCAGCCTCAACGTATCTATAGTTCTGCAGAAATGTTGTTCACCTTTTTTCAACTTTATTATCTACATACTATAGATCAGGGGTCTCCAAACTTGGCCACTTTAAGACTTATGGACTTCAACTCCCAGAATTCCTCAGTCAGCTTTGCTGTCTTAAAGTCTTAAAGTGGCCAAGGTTAGAGACCTCTGCTATAGATGCACTTTCATGGACCACTGAAAGGAGGAAATGGCTCCCATGCTTTACCCAAGAGTGTGATAGGCAACAGTCTTTTAAGGGGCTGCTAGAAAGAAGGGGGTGGGAAGTATTTTCCAAAGCACCAGAAGGCAAAACAAAAGGCAATGGATGGAAACTCAACAAAGAGGGAAGCAACCTAAAACTAAGGACAAACTTTCTGACAGTGTGAACCTATATAGGTTTCAGTCATAATTTCACATATAAAATAGCCATTCATGTAATACAACCTGCATATTGTTCAAAACAATCATTAATATTATGGCTGATGTTTGACAGCAAATCTAAAATCCCTATTCCCTCCCCACTCCAGGGGAAGGTTACTTCAAAATCCCCATTTCCTCCCCACCCCACTAATCTGTTCTGGGAAGGAATCAAACTCCCCCCTCTTCATTTCCCAAATAAAATATCCCAGAAAATTAAGGAATAATCAAGCTGCTAGCAAGGAACCTGCCTGGAATTCCACATTCCTGCCAGCTGCATTTGTAAGCAGAAAACAGCTGCCTGTGCTTACAGATAATATAAAGTGGAAGCCAGAAGTTCGGCTCCATTTACAAGCAGGCAGAAAACTCATTCAAAACAGGATACTTCACAATGGAAATCACCCAAACCTTTTTAGAAACATAAAGCCCATGTTGCACAAACCCCAAAACTTCAAAAACATTGAACCATATAAGAATTCCTCCTCTTATCCAATTTGTTGTTCAGCTGACTCAGAAAAGAGCTTTTAGCGGCTCTGTCAATTTAAAATGATAGCGTTCCCCTCCCCCTTCTTCTTTGCCAAGCGATCGAGCCGATCAGTTGGGAGGTTTCTTGGCTTCTCAATTTAAAGGGACGGTGTCTTGTTTTTTTTCCTCTTCTTCGAGAAGTGAGTCTTGATTTTTTCCTTCTAGCCGATCAGCTGGGAGTCGGGAGGCAGCAATAGATTGGGGGCGGGGCCAGGCAGAATTTTTACTACCGGTTCTCCGAACTACTCAAAATGTTTACTACCAGTTCTTGCGAACTGGGAAGAACCGGTAGCAACCCACTACTGATGCCAGTCATTCCTGACTCTAGGGGACAGTGCTCATCTCCGTTTCTAAGCCGAAGAGCCAGCCCTGTCCGAAGACGTCTCCGTGGTCATGTAGCCGGCATGACTAAAAGCCAAAGGGGCACGGAATGGTTACCTTCCCACCAAAGGTGGCCCCTATTTTTCTACTTGCATTTTTTACATGCTTTCGAACTGCTAGGTTGGCAGAAGCTGGGACAAGTAACAGGAGCTCACCCCGTTACGCAGTGCTAGGGATTTGAACTGCTGAACTGCCAACCTTTTGATCGACCAGCTCAGTGTCTTAGCCACTGAGCCACTGCATCCCCTTATATCTATCTATATCTATATATCTATCTATATATCTATCTCCAGTGGTGGGATTCAGCCAGTTCGCACCACTTCGGGAGAACCGGTTGTTAACTTTCTAAACAGTGTGGCAAACTGATTATTGGAAGAAATCATTAGGGCAGAGAACCGGTTGTTAAATTACTTGACTCCCACTACTATATATATACATATACATATATATGCACACACACACACACACACACACACACATACTATATTCATACTATATTCAGCAAAAAGCTCACACCACCTCTACTTCAACCAAGCCAAACTCACTGGCACCTTGACTTAAAATGCCCATGCTTTTTGGCACATTGAGCATATTTGTGCAACGGCCTTAACTTCTCTTCTGCAAAGGTTATTTTATTTTATCCAATTTGTCTTGATTTGGCACAGTATGCGAGTTAGCAATAGTTGGCCTTCTTTTCAAAAAGAAAGACAGCTGGAACTCTTTCTTGTCTTCAGTGCATATCATGAGGTAAGTTAAAAATAGCAGTTAAACTATATAAATCACTATGAATGAACTTAACAATAAATGAGGCATACTTAGTAACTGAAAGACTGGTCTCTGAATCAGAGAGTTCTGAGGGAAGGGAGAGGGAGAGAGAAAACTCCAGCCGTGTTTATCACAGGGGATAACATGATCAGCATGCTCCGAGAAAACTGGATTGAAATGGCTGTGGTCAAATTGTAGGGAATCAGAAGGGATCTAGCCAGCCTGATCTTTTCAGATACTTGGTTTATCTACTGGTTACAGAAAATTACAATAGAAGAAGTCATAGTTTGATTGCAAGTGAACGGAGTTAAAAGGCTTCATGTTTGCATTCTCCTACATTTTCTCTTAAAATTCAAGCATTAGATAACCTGATTGCAGGATCAATCATCTGTGTCAGCCTTTAGAGGTAGCACGAATCATGACTAGTAACACTACCTCTATTGTAATGTAACTGTAAAAGAACCTTGCAAGTAAGTCTAAAAGCATTTTTCCCCTTCCTTACTTTTACTGTCCAAAAGCTAGGGAGGGTCTCTTCTTTTCCTCCGCTGAGTTATCTTTCATGTGACAGTTATTTATTTTTATTTATTTATTTATTTTGTCACACAGTATATATAAGCATAAGCATGAAATAACTATACAATATATAAGCATATATATGAGTATGAGTATGTAATAACTATATTAATTGGCTATAACGGAAGGAAACAATAGGACAGAAACGGAAGGCACGCTTGTGCTCTTATGCACAAGCATGCCTACTTCTTCCTCCAGTCCCCCAAGGTCATTCTCACTTGGAAGAAGACCAAATGGTCAGAACCACTAAATGACTGCTGTGGTTAATGTTTCTCTTGATTGCTGCAGTAAGGTTGGTATTTTGAGAAGGTGGATGAAAAAGCCCGTAATGTTGTTTCAAGAGGATTAGAGGGAGTCTTTTTGCAAATAGCTATAGCAACAATCACAATTGACAGATGCTACTGTCATGTAAGGGACTCGGTGGCTCAGTGGCTAAGACGCTGAGCTTGTCGATCGAAAGGTCAGCAGTTCAATGGTTCAAATCCCTAGTGCCACGTAACGGGGTGAGCTGCCGTTACTTGTCCCAGCTTCTGCCAACCTAGCAGTTCAAAAGCATGTAAAAAATGCAAGTAGAAAAATAGGGACCATCTTTGGTGGGAAGGTAACAGTGTTCCGTGTGCCTTTGGCATTAAGTCATGCCAGCCACATAACCACGGAGACGTATTCAGACAATGCTGGCTCTTCAGCTTTGAAACAAAGATGAGCACTGCCCCGTAGAGTCAGGAACAACTAGCACATATGTGCGAGGGAAACCTTTACCTTTACCTTGCTGTCATGTAACCAGATAAAGCCATTGTCCCCCATCAGGGACAATCCAGATTTATTGGGATTGTTAGTCCCCAGATGAAATATTCAGTACCGCTTGAAGATCCAAGCTATAGAAGTCTGATCCACCTCTTTCGTTTCCCTTTATATATTATGAGGTTATCCTGCATGAAGAGTCATGGTTTAACATTTTATTGAGTTATAAAATATTGTAAAATACAAAAGTAAATAGAAAAGCAGTAGGAAGGAAAAGGGGGAAGAGAAATGAGGAAGGATAAGAAAAAAAGAGAAAAAGGAGCATTGACTTCCAACTCTCTCTGTTGCAGTAAAATAAAGCATTAACATCAAATCACAACTTTTTCATTTTTCATAATATGAAATAAGCCATTTCTGTAAAGATTTATAAACCTACTCAGTAAAACCCAAAGCCAAAGTTTTCCACTTCACGCACGAAGTTCAGAAGCAGTCTCCATGTCGAAACAAAAGTGCTATGTTCTTTTCTTTAATCAAAGTAATCAATTTTGCCATTTCAGCCAACTCCGTCAACTTCTGCAACCATTCGTCCATGGTAGGAATCGAAGTGTCGTTCCATTTTTGTGCATAATCCTGCATCAAGAGTCATAATGAACTCTAAATATATGGTTTTGTTCCTTTTTCAGTTATCCTGGACAAGCAAAGACTTTGGATGGGACTTTGTAGTCTGACCTATTTATATATAAAATTAATGAGAACTGCAGAAATGACAAATAGAATGTATCTGATAAGGTGACAACCTAGGAAAACTAGCAATAAATAGCAATGCTATTTTTTACTTCCTAAAAGCCTGGTAGTCACTGCTCTCCAGATAGATTGCTTGTCTTGAATTGATGTGTAATGTTGAAGGACTTTGCATCCATATGAGCACGTAAGAAAAAACGCTGAAGAATTATTGTGTTCCCCAAAGGGTCGCTGACACAAATACCAGGCAAAACAACATTTTATCTATTAGGAACATCCTGCACTTTTGAGACACACCAAAAGGGGAGAGAATTCAATCAAGCCGCTCTTAGTAATGGATGACTTGAGAGAAAATGTACTTTACGGGCCTACTGTAAAATAAACTCTGGTTAGAACATCTGGAACATAATGAGGGAGAAAATGTGCATATGGGTGAAGATTTTGCCCTCGTTGACAAGTTTAAAAGTTTGGTACAGGAAATTACTTCAGTGGTAAGAAGAGAAAGATTTGTGGACTGAAGTTGTTAATCTTTTAAGGAGCAAGGAGCAAGATAATCTTGTTTGAGTCTTTAATTGGCCTTACAGTAATCTGGGTATACAGTCAAATTGGTTGTTGTCCTTCTTTAAATCTTATTCAGTGTTGTTACCATTTTTCTGAATAAATATGCTAGACTCAGAAGTCCACCTAGACAGTTTTAAATAAGGATCCCCTAGCTTAATATATAGGGATGCAGTGGCTCAGGGGCTAGGATGCTGAGCTTGTTGATCCAAAGGTCGGCAGTTCAGTGGTTCAAATCCCTAGTGCCACGTAACAGTCAGCTTACTCCATCGCTGACTATCCATCCTTACTCCGGCACAGTCAGCTTACTCCATTGCTTACTGTGGGGGGCAAATCGTTGGCCCCCAGGGAATCGGTGCGCAATTTAGGCGTTCTCCTGGATGCACGGCTGTCTTTAGAAGACCATTTGACGGCCGTCACCAGGGGAGCTTTTTATCAGGTCCGCCTGATTCGCCAATTGGTCCTTTCCTGGACCGGGACTCATTATGCACAGTCACTCATGCCCTCGTCACTTCCCGCCTGGATTACTTCAATGCTCTCTACATGGGGCTCCCCCTGAAGAGCATCCGGAGGCTCCAACTGGTACAGAATGCGGCCGCACGGGGGATTGAGGGAGCTCCTCGTAGCTCCCATGTAACACTTCTCCTGCGCGGGCTGCATTGGTTGCCAGTGGTCTTCTGGGTGCGCTTCAAGATGTTGGTTATCACCTTTAAAGCGCTCCATGGCATCGGACCAGGATATTTACGGGACCGCCTGCTGCTGCCAGTTACCTCCCATTGTCCGGTGTGTCCAGTGCGCTCTCACAGGGAGGGCCTCCTTAGGGTGCCGTCGGCCAACCAATGTCAGCTGGCGACCCCCAGGGGAAGAGCGTTCTCTGTGGGGGGCCCGGCTCTGTGGAACGAGCTGCCGGTGGGACTCCGTCTTCTCCCTGATCTTCGGACCTTTAAACACAAGCTCAAGACTTTCTTTTTTCACCAAGCGGGGCTGGCCTGATTGATTGATTTTAATATTTGGGGATTTTAGCGGGTTTCTTAACAGGGGTTTTCATCTTTTGTAATTTTTATCTAATATTTTTAAGTATATACAGCAGTTTAATTAGATTTTTAATTTTGTTATGGTATTTTAAATTGTTTTTGGATTATTGTCATTTTACTTGCTGTACACCGCCCTGAGTCTTCAGAGAAGGGCGGTATAAAAATGTGAATAAATAATAATAATAATAATAATAATAATAATAATAATAATAATAATAATAATAATAATAATAATAATAATAATAATAATAACGGGGTGAGCTCCCATTACTTGTCCCAGCTTCTGCCAACCTAGCAGTTCAAAAGCACGTAAAAAATGCAAGTAGAAAAATAGGGACGACCTTTGGTGGGAAGGTAACAGCGTTTGGTGGACCTTTGGTGTTGAGTCATGCTGGCCACATGACCACGGAGACGTTTTCGGACAGTGTTGGCTCCTCGGCTTTGAAACGGAGATGAGCACCGCCCCCTAGAGTTGGGAATAATAATAATAATAATATCAGAGTTGGAAGGGACCTTGGAGGTCTTCTAGTCCAACCCCCTGCCCAGGCAGGAAACCCTACACCATTTCAGACAAATGGCTATTCAACATTTTCTTAAAAATTTCCAGTGTTGGAGCATTTACAACTTCTGCAGGCAAGTTGTTCCACTGATTAGTTGTTCTGTCAGGAAATTTCTCCTTAGTTCTAGGTTGCTTCTCTCCTTGATTAGTTTCCACCCATTGCTTCTTGTTCTACCCTCAGGTGCATTGGAGAATAGTTTGACTCCCTCTTCTTTGTGGCAACCCCTGAGATATTGGAACACTGCTATCATGTCTCCCCTAGTCCTTCTTTTCATTGAACTAGGCATACCGAGTTCCTGCAACCGTTCTTCATATGTTTTAGCCTTCAGTCCCCTAATCATCTTTGTTGCTCTTCTCTGCACTCTTTCTAGAGTCTCAACATCCTTTTTATATCGTGGCGACCAAAACTGAATGCAATATTCCAAGTGTGGCCTTACCAAGGCATTATAAAGTGGTATTAACACTTCACGTGAACTTCATTCTATCCCTCTGTTTGTGCAGCCCAGAACTGTGTTGGCTTTTTTGGCAGCTGCTGCACATTGCTGGCTCATATCTAAATGGTTGTCCACTAGGACTCCAAGATCCCTCTCACAGTTACTACTATTGAGCAAGGTACCACTTATCCGGTACCTGTGCATTTTGTTTTTTTGGCCTAAATGTAGAACCTTACTTTTTTCACTGTTGAATTTCATTTTGTTAGATAGCGCCCAATGTTCAAGTCTGTCAAGATCTTTCTGCATCTTGAGCCTATCTTCTGGAGTGTTGGCTACTCCTGCCAGCTTGGTGTCATCTGCAAATTTGATGAGTTCCCCATCTATCCCCTCGTCCAAGTCATTGATGAAGATGTTGAAGAGTACTGGGCCTAAAACAGAGCCTTGGGGTACTCCACTGCATACTTCCCTCCATGTGGATGTAGTTCCATTGAGGACTACACATTCAGTGAGGTTGGTCAGCCAGTTATGAATCCATCTGGTGGTGGTGCTGTCTAACCACATTTTTCTAGTTTATCTAGTAGTAGATTATGGTCTACTTTATCAAATGCTTTACTGAAGTCCAAGTATTTTATTTATTTTATTTATTTATTTATTAAATTTTTATACTGCCCTTCTCCCGAAGGACTCAGGGCGGTGTACAGCCAAAATAAAAACAAAGTATATACAGTTAAAACAACATTTAAAAAAACAAATTATAAAGGCTGATAATTAAAAATTTAGATTTAAAATTTTAAAATATTAAGAAAACCCAATTAAAATTCATCGCTAATTATGCCAGTCCCGCTTTAATGAATAAATATGTTTTGAGCTCACGACGGAAGGTCCGAAGATCAGGCACTTGACGCAGGCCAGGGGGAAGTTCATTCCAGAGCATCACTGCCCCCACAGAGAAGGCCCTACTCCTGGGGGCTGCCAGCCGACACTGTTTGGCGGACGGCACCCTGAGGAGACCCTCTCTGTGAGAGCGTACGGGTCGGTGGGAGGCAAAAGGTAACAGCAGGCGGTCTCGTAAGTACCCGGGTCCTAAGCCATGGAGTGCTTTAAAGATGGTAACCAAAATCTTGAAGCGCACCCGAAAGGCCACAGGAAGCCAGTGCAGGCTACGGAGCAGCGATGTCACATGGAAGCCACGAGCAGCTCCCGTTACTACTCGCGCAGCCGCATTCTGGACTAACTGCAGCCTCCGGGTGCACCTCAAGGGCAGCCCCATGTAGAGAGCATTGCAATAATCCAGCCTAGACGTAACCAGAGCATGAGTGACCATGCATAAGGCATCCCGGTCAAGGAAGGGATGCAACTGGCGAACCAAGCGAACTTGGTAAAAGGCCCTCCTGGAGACGGCCGCCAGATGTTCATCAAAAGACAGCCATCCATCCAGGAGGACGCCCAAGTTGCGAACCACCTCCTTTGGGGCCACTAACTCGCCCCCAACAATCAGCTGCGGATGCAGCTGACTGTACCGGGATGCCGCATCCACAGCCACTCCATCTTGGAGGATTGAGCTTGAGTGTGTTCCTCCCAATCCAGACCCGTACAGCTCCCAGGCACCGGGACAGCACTTCGACCGCTTCGTTGGGGTGGTCCGGGGTGGAAAAGTACAGCTGAGTATCATCAGCGTACAGATGATAACTCACCCGAACCACTGATGACCTCACCCAGCGGTTTCATATAGATGTTGAACAGGGTAGGCGAGAGAATCGACCCTGAGGCACCCCACAAGTGAGGCGCCTCGAGGACCTCTGCCCCCTGTCAACACCGTCTCGACCGTCAGAGAGATAGGAGGAGAACCACCGATAAACGGTGCCCCCCACTCCCAATCCCTCCAACCGGCGCAGCAGGATACCATGGTCGATGGTATCGAAAACCGCTGAGAGATCTAATAGGACCAAGGCAGAGGAACAACCCCTGGCCCTGGCCCTCCAGAGGTCATCCACCAACACGACCAAAGCCGTCTCCGTGCTATAACCGGGTCGGAAGCCGGACTGGAACGGGTCTAGATAGACAGCTTCCTCCAGGTGCCGGGGAAGCTGCCATGCAACCACACTCTCTACAACCTTTGCCACAAAGCGAAGGTTGGAGACTGGACGATAATTTCCCAAAATAGCTGGGTCCAGGGAAGGCTTCTTGAGGAGAGGTCTCACCACCGCCTCCTTCAAGGCGGCGGGGAAAACCCCTTCCATCAAAGAAGCATTTATAATCCCCTGGAGCCAGCCTCGTGTCACTTCCTGAGCAGCCAGCACTAACCAGGAAGGACACGGGTCCAGTAAACATGTAGTTGCATGTAACCTCCCCAGCAACCTGTCCACGTCCTCGAGAGCCACAGAATCAAACCCATCCCAAATAACCTCAACAAGACGTGTCTCTGTCATCTCGGCTGGATCATCGCAATCTTGGTCCAAACTATCCCGAAGCTGAACGATTTTATCGTATAGATAACCGTTAAACTCCTCAGCTCGTCCCTGTAAGGGGTCATCCCGTCCCTCTTGATGAAGGAGGGAACGGGTCACCCGAAACAAGGCGGCCGGGCGGTTATCTGCCGATGTAATGAGGGTGGAAACGTAGGAATGCTTTGCCTCCCTCATTGCCACTAGGTAGGTCCTAGTAAAAGACCTCACTAGTGTCCGATCAGCCTCGGAACGGCTAGAACTCCAAGTACTCTCTAGGCGTCTTCTCCGGCGTTTCATCTCTCTCAGCTCCTCAGAAAACCAGGGAGCCAATTGAGATCTACGCCGGATCAGAGGCCGCAAAGGCACGACACGGTCCAAAGCCCCAGCCGCGGCCCGTTCCCAGGCCGCAACCAGTTCTTCAGTCGTGCCGTGGGTAAGATCCTCAGGAAACGGCCCAAGCTCCATCAGGAACCTCTCTGGGTCCATCAGGCACCTGGGATGGAACCAACGCATTGGCTCCGTTTCCCTGCGGTGGTGGGCGGCGGTCCGAAAGTCTAGGCGAAGAAGAAAATGATCTGACCATGACACTGGTTCTTTCACTATATCTCCTAAATCCAGATCATTTACCCACTGACCAGAGATAAAAATCAGGTCTAGCACACCTCCCCCGATGTGTGTAGGGCCATCAGTTACTTGAATAAGGTCCAAGGCCGTCATGGAGGCCTGGAACTCCTGAACCACTGTTGACGACAAGCCGGCCGATGGCAAGTTGAAATCCCCCAAGACCAAAAGTCTGGGGATCTCAACCGCCACGCCAGCAAACACCTCTAGTAGTTCAGGTAGGGCTGTAGTCACGTAGCAAGGAGCCAGGTACGTGATCAACAGCCCCATCTGATTCCGGTGGCCCCACTTCACAAGGAGGGATTCACAGCCAGCTATCTGAGGAACAGTGGACTCCCTCGGCTCCAGACTTTCTTTAATCACAACCGCCACCCTCCCACCCCTACCTTGGGCCCTCAGCTGATGAAATGCATGGAAACCCGGAGGGCACAGTTCAACCAGGGGTACACCCCATTCTGTGCCCAACCAGGTCTCCGTAATGCCCATAAGGTCCGCGGACTCCCTCTGAATAAGGTCACAAATCAGGGGAGCCTTATTAGCCACGGACCGGGCATTGCAAAGCATCAGCCGAAGAGCCAAGCTCTGAGGGTCTTGACCATCCAGGGAACGAGTGAGGACTGAGGGGCCGGAGCACGTGATTTATTTTTTATTTATTTATTATTTATTTTATTTGATTTTTATACCGCCCTTCTCCCGAAGGACTCAGGGCGGTGTACAGGCAAAATAAAACCAACAATACAAATATACACAATTTAAATACCCTTAAAAAACTTATTCAAAATTAGCCTGATGTTAAAAAATCATCGTCAATTAAAACCCCATTTAAAATTGGTAAAATTCCCTTTTAAAATCCAATTAAGCCAGCCCCGCGAATAAAAGATGGGTCTTCAGTTCGACGGAATGTCCGAAGGTCAGGTATTTGACGTAAACCAGGGGAAGCTCGTTCCAGAGGTGGGAGCCCCACAGAGAAGGCCCTTCCTGGGGGCCGCCAGCCGACATTGTTTGGCGGGCGGCACCCTGAGAAGTCCCTCTCTATGGAGCGTCTGGTCGGTGGGAGGCATGTGGTAACAGCAGGCGGTCCCGTAAGTACCCAGGTCCTAAGCCATGGAGCGCTTTAAAGGTCGTAACCAACACCTTAAAGTGCACTCGAAGGCCACAGGCAGCCAGTGCAGTCTGCGCAGGAGGCGGTGTTACATGGGAGCTCGTAGCTCCCTCTATCACCCGCAGCAGCTGCATTCTGGACTAACTGAAGCCTCCGAGTGCACCTCAAGGAGCCCCATGTAGAGAGCATTACAGTAATCCAAGCGAGAGGTAACGAGGGCATGAGTGACTGTGCATAAGGCATCCCGATCAAGGAAGGCGCAACTGCGGACCAGGCGAACCTGGTGAAGGCCCTCCTGGAGACGGCCATCAAATGATCTTCAAACGACAGCCGATCATCCAGGAGGACGCCTAAGTTGCGCACCCTATCCTTTGGGGCCAATAACTGCCTCCGACAGCCAGCTGCGGCTGCAGCTGACTGAATCGGGATGCCGGCATCCACAGCCACTCCGTCTTGGAGGATTAAGCTTGAGCCTGTTTCTCCCCATCCAGACCCGTCGGCTTCCAAACACCGGGACAGCACTTCAACAACTTCATTGGGGTGGCCGGGGTGAGAAAATACAGCTGAGTATCATCAGCGTACTGCTGGTATCTCACCCGAAACCACTGATGATCTCACCAGCGGCTTCATGTAGATGTTGAACAGCAGGCGAGAGAATCGACCCCTGTGGGACCCCACAAGTGAGGCCCCTCGCGTCGACCTCTGCCCCCGTCAACACCGTCTGCGTCGGTCGGAGAGATAGGAGAGAACCACCGATATCGGTGCCTCCACTCCCAATCCCCAGCCGGGCGCAGCAGATACCATGGTCGATGGTATCGAGCGCCGCCGAGAGGTCTAATAGGACCAGGGCAGAGGAATAACCCCTGTCCTGGCCTCCAGAGATCATCCACCAATGCGACCAAAGCTGTCTCCGTGCTGTATCCGGGTCGGAAGCCGGACTGGAGCAGGTCTAGATAGACATCTTCATCCAGGTATTGGGGTGGCTGTCGCATACGGCACTCTCTACAACCTTCGCAACAAAGCAAGGTTGGAGACTGGGCGATAATTACCCAAAATAGCTGGGTCCAGGAGGCTTCTTGAGGAGGGTCTCACCACCGCCTCTTTCAAGGCGGCAGGAAAACCCTTCCAATAAAGAAGCGTTGATAATCCTCTGGAGCCAGCCTCGTGTCACCGCCTGAGTGGCCAGTACCAGCCAGGAAGGACACGGTCCAGTAAACATGTCGTGCCGTGCAGCCTCCCCAACAACCTGTCCACGTCCTCGGGAGCCACAGGGTCAAACTCATCCCAAATGGACTCAACAAGACGTGCCTCCTCTCCTCGCTTGGATCATCCCAATTTCGGTCCAGACCGTCCCTCAGCTGAGCGATTTTATCATATAGATAACCGCTAAACTCCTCGGCTCGTCCCTGCAACGGGTCATCCCGCACCTCCTGATGTAGGAGAGAGCGGGTCACCCGAAAGAGGGCCGGCGGGCGGGTATCTGCCGGGGCAATGAGGGTGGGCGCGAAACGCCCCGCTTCCCTCATTGCCACTAGGTAGGTCCTAGAATAGGACCTAACTAGTGTCCGATCAGCTTTGGAGCGACTGGACCTCCAGGTGCTCTCCAGGCGTCTTCTCCGGCGTTTCATCTCCCTCAGCCCCTCAGAGTACCAAGGGCGGACGAGATCTCCGCCGGGTCAGAGGCCGCAAAGGCACGACACGGTCCAGGCCCGGCGCGGCCTGTTCCCAGGCCGCGACCAGTTCCTCAGTCGTGCCGTGGGCCAGTTCCTCAGGAATGGCCCAAGCTCCGTCAGGAACCTCTCGGGGTCCATCAGGCGCCTGGGACGGAACCACCGTAGGTTCCGTCTCCCTGCGGTGGTGAATGGCGGTTCGAAGTCTAGGCGAAGGAGAAAATGATCCGACCATGACATTGGTTCTGTTACTAAATCATCTAACACCAGATCATTAAGCCACTGCCCAGAGATATAAATCAGATCCAGCGTGCCTCCCCCCGTGTGCGTAGGGCCATCATTTACTCGAATCAGGTCCAAGGCCGTCATGGAAGCCTGGAACTCCCGAGCTGCCGTCGATGACAAGCCAACTGATGGCAGGTTAAAATCCCCCATGACTATAAGTCTGGGGGTTTCACGCGCCACAGCAGCGAGTACCTCCAACAGCTCAGGCAGGGCTGTGGTCACGTAGCAAGGAGCCAGGTACGCGATCACCAAGCCCAACTGATTCCTATAGCCCCACCGCACATAGAGGGATTCACAGCCGGCAATCTGAGGAACAGTGGTCTCCCTCGGCTCTAGATCCTCCTTAATAACAACCGCCACCCCCCTACCTTGGACCTCGGCTGATGGAATGCTCGGAAACCTGGCGGCACATCTCGACAAGGGGACCCCTCTGGGCCCAACCAGGTTTCCGTAATACCCATAAGGTCCATGGACTCCCCTGAATAAGATCGCAAATCAGGGGCCTTATTAACCACGGACCGAGCATTACATAACATCAGCCAAGGTCCAAGCTCTGAGGATCATGGCCACCCGGGAACGGGTCGGGACTGAGGCCGGAGCACGCGATCGCTCTCAAACATCGAACGCGTGCTCCCTCAACACGTCGGCCCCTCCCCCGCCATATCTGCCTCTCCCACTTACCGTACAGATTGAACAACCCTCTAAACCTGGAACGCCTCCCCTGCCTTCAGACAAGATGGAATAGTGTTGCGAACTAGCACAGGGGCTGGATCCCTCCCTGGCGGGTTCTGACCCCCACCCGCCAAATCCCTCCCCCCCCCTAAAAAACCCTTATTTAAAAAACTATTTAAAAAACCCCACAACTTCTTCTTAGCCGCATGCCACCTCTCTGGGTCCCAAGACCCTTCGTTAAGGTAGGCCCTTGGTAGTTTGAGGCCATTCCTGAGGCGGGGAACCTAACGAGTATTTCATGGGAAATAGTCAATTAACAGCGACAAGATGTCCATTCCTGACCGGCGAAGATGTTCTGGTCGTACCTGTAGATCGTCAAACCCGATATTAGGCATATTACTGGCCACTCGGGCAGAGATATTGATCATAGTCCGTAGAAAGTCCAAAAGGGTCCAGAGACAACCAAGGCCGAAAATCCGGTTCCGATCTAATAACCTCCCTCTCGGAGATTGGCATAATAGCCTCCCCTTGGTTGTTTCCTCGGCTACAAAGATGGAAAAGTCAGTAGCTGGGATAGTATCCCTTGGGTTCCCGGCAGCGTACCATCACGGGACAAACCCGTGTGGTACGCTAATCAGGACGAAATTATGTCGCCAGTACCGTCAGTGCCGTCAGTGCCGTCCAGCACAGTGCCGCTGTTGTAAATGACCAGGCCAAGCCACCTCTCAGTCGCCGATGGAAAAAACGACCTAAGATGTAAGCCGTAGGTAAAATTACGGCATTCTAGGCAGGCCATGGTAAAAGGCAGCAGTGGGGAAGACCGTTGTTCCGGGCCATGAAGTGAGTAGAGAAGGGTAGGGGGAGGGGCAATAATCATGCCCGTGCAGGCCCCACTCCAGCCACCGATGTTACCTGCGGTCCAACACCCAAGACTCAGCATACCGCATACCAGCATACCGCCGTCGATGGTTGGCCCGCTCCCCAGCCGATTGATTACATCCGCGGCCGAAACGGCCGACAAACAGCTGAGTCAGGCTGGGCGTCTTCTCGCGCCCCCCCAACATGGCCGCCGCCATCCGCTGCTGTAGAGGACTTCGGCTCCGTACTCAGCAGCCGAGAGCTCAATGAGGTCCAAAGACCTCGCTCTCGGCTGCCGGAAGGATCGCATACCCGGAGCCGAGGACCATGCAGCCAGGCGGCCCACAGAACGGCATTGCGGCCTGAGGACTCTCAGCCGCCGTCTCCGCGAAGCCTCAGAACGCCGCCATAACGCGCATGCGCAGAAGAAGAACCAACTTTTTGATCACTTTTAAACATCGAACACGTGCTCCCGAAGAACGATACGGCCCCCTGCCTCCACCATATCTGCCCCTCCCACTTACCGTACAGATGGGATAGCATTCTCTGCTCTGCACAATCCCCTCCCCCCCGTCTTCGGACCAACTAAATTAGTTTCATGAGCCCGCGCTGAGACTGGACATACCCTCCCCGACGGGTTACTCCCCCTACCCATCAATCCCCTCCCCCCCTTAAAAACCCCTTATTAAAAAACCTATTAAAAAAACCCCAAAGATTCTTCTTCGATGCATGCCACCTCTCTGGGTCCCAAGACCCTTCATTAAGGTAGGCCCTCGATAAAACAGGGGGCCACTCCTGCGAGGCGGGGGAACCTCGCAGCCGTAAGAGCTCAAGCGCCGAGTAACTCATAAAAAGTTCAGATAACAACAGAAGAGAAGGGTATCCCAAGCCGGCAGGTCACTAAAGGTGTAATAAAACCGACCCCCCTGTCCGTATATGATGTATTCAAACGGGGATCGAACTGTCCGAAGTCCGCTGATGGAGTTAGCGGACCGGTACACCGCTGCCAAGGCAATCACCGTAAGGAAGGACCATATTTGGAGTTAACTACATCAGACAGTTAACAATTATGTCTGCAATGCCGCTGATGACAGATATAGCGGCAAATATCGTTAACTTAAAGTCAGCAATAATCTAGGCCTTTAAGGCCTGGGGTAGTAAGAGGCCCTCAAAGTCGTTCCCATTAGGATGATAATCCCGTTGATGTCCTTCGCGGTGAGGTGAGTACCGTAAGCCAAAAAACTGTCCAAGCCGCCAATGTCCAGCCGATGTCGGGGCCAATGTCTAAGCCGGTGTCCAGGCTCATGACAGAGCCGATGTCCAGGCTCATGACCAGGTCGATGGTATTAGGTCTTAAGTCCAGCGGATGGTATTAGGTCTTAAGTCCAGCGGAAAAAATTCCAGCCGCCGATGGTACTTGCGGCAAACGGCAATCCGGGAGGCCAACAGGCCGGAAACCAACAGGCCGGCAGGCCCGCAAGCCAGCAGGGCCGGCAAGGCCGGCCGTCCATCTCCGGGGAGCGCCGAACCGCACCCCCCCGAAATGAGCGCCGCCGTCCGTTTCCTGCAAGCCGGCAAGCCCACAGGCCCGCAAGTCAGCAGTCCGGCCAGCCAGCAGTCCGGAAAGCCAGCTGGCCGCCGAATCTTCAGGGAGCGCCGTTCCGCACCCCCCAAGATGGCCGCCGCCGTCCGCTGCCCAGTCATACCTCCAGCCTCATTCTCGGCGGCCGAGAATCCAATGAGGTCAAAAACCTCTCCATCGGCCGCCGGAAAGCTTAAAGAAGAGGCGGAGGGCTTTCGGCAGCTTGGTGGTCGGCTCCACGCGGTTTCCCGGCTCAGGAAACCCGACCCGCTGTCACTGAGGAGCCCAAGATGCCACCATATTGGGCATGCGCAGAAGAATACAATCTAAATTAAATTAAATTAAATTAGTAAATTATATCAACAGCATTCCTCTGGTCCACTAATTTTATCACTTTGTCAAAGAATGCAATAAGATTAGTCTGGCATGATCTGTTTTTGACAACTCATGTTGGCTTTTGGTTATTATTTTGTTTGCTTCTAGGTGTTCGGTGATTAGTTGCTTGATTATCTTTTCCAGAATCTTCCCTGGTATTGAGGTCAGGCTGATAGGTCTGTAGTTTCCTGGATCTGTTTTTTTTTTCCTTTGTTGAAGATGGGAACTACATCAGCTCTTTTCCAGTCCTCTGGCAATTCCCCTGTGCTCCAGGATCTTTGAAAGATATAGTTCAGTGGTTCTGAGATTTTGTCTGCCAGTTCCTTCAGAACCCTGGGGTGTAATCCATCCAGTCCTGGTGATTTGAACTCGTCTAGGGTAGACAGATGTTCACTTACCATTTTTTTCCCCTATTTTAACTTGTGTTCCTAATCTGTTTTTTGTGGTGCTGTTTTTGATAGGTTGGATTGTTAAAATGAGTTAAGTAGATCTGCTTTCTCCCTGTTGCTTGTCACCTTCTTGCCACTTTCTTCCAGCAATGGGCCAATTGTTTCCTTGACTTTTTTCTTGTTTTTAACATGTTGGAAGAAGCTTTTTTTGTTATTTTTTACTTTTGTCGCTAGCCTTTGTTCATTGTGAGCCTTAGCTTTCCTCACTTCATCTTTACAGGCTCGGGCTATTTGCTGATATTCTGACTTAATTATTTGCCCCTCTTTCCACTTTTTATACGTGTCCTTTTTGTCTTTCAATTTGTCAGATAGTTCTTTATGCATCCATGCTGGTTTCTTTTGAGATCTATTATTTTTCTTCCTCATTGGTATTGTGCTAGACTGCGCTTTTATAATCTCACTTTTCAAAATTTCCCAAGCTTCTTGAGTCGTTTTCCCCTTAAAGATTCTCATCCATGGAATCCTTCTCAAGCTCTCTCTGAGTTTATTGAAATTAGCTCTCTTGAAGTCCAAGACTCTAGTTTGACTTTGTTCTACTACTTGTGTTTGCATAATGTTGAATTCCAATATTGCATGATCACTTGCCCCCAAGATTCCTATAGCTTCAACACCTTCTATCATTTCATGACTAGCAGAGAAATTTCCTGATAGTTAGAACAATTAATAAGTGGAACAACTTCCCTGCAGAAATTGTGAATGCTCCAACACTGGATTTTTTTAAGAAAATGTTGGATAACCATTTGCCTGAAATGGTGTAGGGTTTCCTACCTGGGCAGGGTGTTGGACTAGAAGGCCTCCAACGTCCCTTCCAACTCTGTTGTTGTTGTTTTTGTTGTTGTTGTTGTTGTTGTTGTTGTTGTTATTATTAAAATTTGGAGTCTGGTGGCATAAGGTATTTTATTGCGAGCAGAGGAGTGGAGGACTCTTCTTGTGAAATAATAATGAAACATCTGCAAGAAAACAACCAAGCACAGAAAGCACCAAAGATCCTTCATTTCAAATCTGAGCTACAACTATTCTCCTTTCTTGATACCACATCTGAAGGTCAAACACTTCAGGAAATGCACAAATGGGAAAAGATTAGCACTGATGATGGCATTGCCTAGTTTGGGTAATGAAATCTCTGCAAGAAAACAACCCAACTCAGAAAATACAAAAGACCCCTCATTTCAACCCTGAGCTACAAATATTCTTCTTTATTGAGACACTTAAATGCTGTGAGGATGTAGAACAATGATAAGGCTTCAAGTGTGGATGTTGTTGCTGAGGAAATATTAAAATATGGATGTGGTCTGTTGATGAAATAACTGCAGCTCCATATGTGCGAAGACCCCATCTTTGTCTGACATTTGGGAAAAGGCTGCTATTGTTCTCCTATACAAGAAAAGGATTAGCAGGAGTGAGTGAAAATGTAGAGGGAGGAATTCTGATTCAAGGATACAAGATGTTTAGGGGAATAAAACCAAAATTTGGGATGTTGCAGAATGGCTTTATGCCAGGTAGGTGATTTCCAGATATTTGATCTTGGCAAGTGACTGGAAAATAAATGAATAGGGGAAAGAAAGTTTATTAAATGTTGATTAAGAAAACATGTTATAAAATGAATAAGCTTCAATTGCAAGTAGATTGCTGAATGTGATAAGAGAATAAATGGAATGCTTAATGAATAGCTCTACACTGAGCAAGGCGTAAGACAAATTTATTTATTTATTTATTTGAATTTTTATACCGCCCTATCTCCCGAAGGACTCAGGGCGGTGTACAGCCAAATAAAAACATAAGAATAATACAAGTAAAAACAACAATTAAAAAACTTATTAATTAGGTCGAAATTAAAATATCACTAAAATAGTATAAAACCCCATTAAAACTAAATTTAAAACTAAAAACCCTAGGCTAGCCCTGCGCAAATAAATAGATGTGTCTTAAGCTTGTGGCGGAAGGTTCGGAGGTTGGGAAGTTGGCGCAACCCTGGGGGAAGCTCATTCCAGAGGGTGGGAGCCCCCACAGAGAAAGCCCTTCCTCTAGGTGTCGCCAGTCGACACTGCCTGGCGGACGGCACCCTAAGGAGTCCCTCTCTGTGAGAGTGTACGGGTCAGTGGGAGGCAATCGGTGGCAGTAGGCGATCCCGTAAGTAATCCGGCCCTATGCCATGGAGTGCTTTAAAGATGGTAACCAGAACCTTGAAGCGCACCCGAAAGGCCACAGGTAGCCAGTGCAGTCTGCACAGGATTGGTGTAACATGGGAGCCACGAGGGGCTCCCTCAATCACCCGCGCAGCTGCATTCTGAACCAACTGCAGCCTCCGGATGCCCTTCAAGGGGAGCCCCATGTAGAGAGCATTGCAGTAATCCAAGACAAAGATGTATGATGTTCCTTTAAATGATTAATATAATGTGAATAAATGTACAAAGAATGCTCATGGCAATGTTACAGAAATGTTGGTGAGAGACAGCAATATACATGCATTTTTGTACTCAGATCATGTTATGTCGTTGGCAGGGAACTTGAATTATTTGTAAATGTTAAATAGACTGGATGATGCAACAAGTATATAGCCAAAAATAATATATCAAACTCAAGACAGTTTTGTTTGACAGAGACAATGGACTGAATGATTGCAAGTTATACACCAATAGCAAAAAACAAAAACAAAAAAACACCCTAGCACTAGTAAATGAAATTATGTAGTTTGGAGAAAATGTTTACTAAAGATGGAGAAATTGCTGGAAATTTTGAAGACATGACCATAGTTGTAGAGGAAAGAATGTTTGTTGAAAAAAGAAATAATAGAGTGTATGTCTAGTTTCTTACATGACAGTAAAGTTGGCTATATCAGAAAAAAATATAGCAAGAATTCGAATGCTGAGGCATTGAGGTACTGAAGATAAGTATGTTGTAAAAAAAAAAATAGGATCATGAATGAAGGGTGCTGAAAGAACATATATTGAAGATAAAAATGGGTGACCAGTACAAAAAAAAATGTCAAAGAGATTTGGTGTAGAGAGAGAATTAATAGGGATTAGTTAACCAAACAAATACACAAAGTTAAAAGATGGAGAAGAAGGGAAAGACCAAAAAAAGGGGGGGGGAAGTCCTGGTTGGATGAGACCACAAAAATAAGGTACCACAGTTGTAAAAATAACTGCTCTGACTGCCATGAACTAGCTAATCTGTCTCCCCAAATACAGAAAGATCACAATACACACAATAGCTACCTTTTCAGTCTTCAGAAGAAACAGCAAACAAAACAGATCAGCAACAAATGGCAAAAAGTAAATCAGGGTGCAGATGTGCTGGAAGGGAAGTAAAAGAGAACCAATATTTATGGAGACTCTCAGTCATCCAGGTCGTAGTTGTCTCAAAGGTGCTTTTTTTTTTTTTTAAGGCAACTGGACCGTTTTTTTCTTGAGGAAGACGTTTCACATCTCATCCAAGAAGCTTCATCGGTTTTGGTAGGGTGGTGGGGGTGATGGAAGGATTAATATAGTTATTACATACTCATACTTACATATATATATGCTTATATATTGTATAGTTATTTCATGCTTATGCTTATATATACTGTGAGACAAAATAAATAAATCAATAAATTAGTTCTGACAGGATTGGAGGGGAGTTCAAAAGCTCATATTTCGTTGCAGTCATCTGATTCTAGGTGTAGGTGTGCTAATGACCCGATGACTGCAACGAAATAGGATCCTTCCAACTCCCCTCCAGATCCTGTCAGAACTAATCTTTCCATCATCCCCTTTCCATCTTCTGGGTATAGCACAGAGACAGCTTTGGTCGCGTTGGTTGATGACCTCTGGAGGGCTCGGGACAGAGGTTATTCCTCTGCCCTGGTCCTTTTAGATCTCTCATGGTATCCTGCTGCGCTGGCTAGGGAGTTTGGGAGTGGGAGGCACCGTTTTTCGGTAGTTCTCCTCCTATCTCTCCGACTGGATGCAGACGGTGTTGGCAGGGGGGCAGAGATTGACCGCAAGGCACCTCATGTGTGGGGTGCCGCAGGGGTCGATTCTCTCGCCCCTCCTGTTCAACATCTACATGAAGCCGCTGGGTGAGGTCATCAGTGGTTTTGGGGTGAGCTACCAACTGTACGCTGATGATAATCAGCTGTACATTTCCACCCCAGACCACCCCAACGAAGCTGTCGAAGTGCTGTCCCGGTGTCTGGAGGCCGTGCGGGTCTGGATAGGGAGAAACAGGCTCAAACTCAACCCCTCCAAGACTGAGTGGCTTGGATGCCGGCATCCTGGTACAGCCAGCTGCAGCCGCGGCTGACTGTTGGGGGCGAGTTGTTGGCCCCAATGGAGAGGGTGCGCAACTTGGGCGTTCTCCTGGATGGGCGGCTGTCCTTTGAGGATCATCTGACGGCCGTCTCCAGGAGAGCTTTTTATCATGTATGCCTGATTCGCCAGTTGCGCCCCTTTCTAGACTGGGATTCCCTATGCACGGTCACTCATGCCCTCGTCACTTCTCGCCTGGACTACTGCAATGCTCTCTACATGGGGCTCCACTTGAAGAGCACCCGGAGGCTTCAGTTGCTCCAGAATGCGGCTGCGCGGGTGATAGAGGGAGCCACACGTGGCTCCCATATAACACCTATCCTGCGCAGGCTGCACTGGCTGCCTGTGATCTTCCGGGTGCACTTCAAGGTACTGGTTACCACCTTTAAAGCGCTCCATGGCTTAGGACCGGGGTATTTACGGGATCGCCTTCTGCCACCATTTGCCTCCCATCGACCCGTGCGCTCTCACAGGGAGGGACTCCTCAGGGTAGCATCAGCCAAGCAATGTCGCCTGGCGGCCCCCAGGGGGACGGCCTTCTCTGTGGGGGCTCCTACCCTCTGGAACGAGCTTCCCCCAGGACTTCGTCAACTTCCTGATCTCTGGACCTTCCGCCGCGAGCTGAAGATGTATCTATTCTTCCACGCTGGACTGGCATAGAATTAGTTTTATTATTTGTATTTTAATTGGGGTTTTATGGTTTTATTTTAATTATGGGCCAAATTGAATAAGTTTTTTATCATTGTTTTTATTGTATTGTACCTATTTATTGTCGATTTTATTTGGCTGTGAACTGCCCTGAGTCCTTCGGGAGAAGGGCGATATACAAATTAAATTATTATTATTATTATTATTATTATTATTATTATTATTATTATTATTATTATTATTATTATTATTATTATTATTATTATTATTATTATTGTTCACCCTCAAATCATTGGAAGCAATGATTGGAAGGGGATTTAGAACAAACAAAACAAAGTTTAAAAAAGGGAAAGGAAAGGAAAGGAAAGGAAAGGAAAGGAAAGGAAAGGAAAGGAAAGGAAAGGAAAGGAAAGGAAAGGAAAGGAAAGGAAAGGAAAGGAAAGGCTGCAGATTTTACTCTGCTAGTTGTGGGAGACTATAGGCAACAAAACAAGGTACTAGCATATGATTAACCTCTGCAAATTATTACAAGATATGATGATGACTCCTTCTTTGGATGAATTTAAAAAGTGGTTTGATAACTTCATAGTGAACATGCCTCTTGAGGGTTATCAGTTTTGGGAATTATTATTATTATTATTATTATGTGGCTTCAAATACCAATTGCTGGTGAATAGTGCAGGGAGATGTCTCTAACTTCCATTTGCAACCTTCTGGTTAGCCTGTCAGAGAATTTTTTAAAAATGGACCAGGATAGACCTTGACCTAATCCACCAGGAATATTTTTTTTGTATTCATATTTTTATGTTTTGATATACGTTTTGAAAATGAGTTCAAAGTATTCTCAGCAACACTACAGAATTTTTATTTTTATTTTTTAAAAAAAGCTATCCAGACTTCAGGTAAAATCTGTGCTTATATTATTACTTTGCATTTCTCTCCAGCCTTGGGAAACTACTTCCCAGAATTTTGTATAATTGTTTTATAAACATGACAATTTTAATTCTTGCCATTGGCTCTTATAGTAATCTTGTCTCCACCTCTTTAACAGTGCCTGATATTTCCGGCATTTATCTCTCACTGCCTCAACCCTGTCAAATGATTTATCTTTCTTAATTTGACTGACTAGCCTAGCCAAGTTCCTTTCTTTCATGTCTACATTTGTGGTTAAACCACAAAGTTCTGTTTCCAGACATTTCCCCTTGCCATGGTTTATGCACCAGAGATTTGGGATCGCCAGCTACTTCCCCATACATGATATGTGCATTTTCTTGTTTTCAATAAGTGTAATCCTCCTCTGTAGCATTGTTGATCTGTGGGTCCTTGGTGTTCTCTGACTTTGGTGTCAGTGTTCTGAATAATGCACCCATTGAAAGCAGAACTCCAAGGCAGGTAGTTTCCTCAAACATGTTTATTGGATACATCATATCGGCACAGCCGGTGAAAACCAACTCTAAAGGTTCCTGAGGTTTTCGCCTAATTAAAAGAGCCAAATTTCTCCCTCCCAGTTGTCACCGGTCACATTGTCCAATGGAAGAAGCTGGCAGGCTGCTTGATCACTCCTCTCCCCTTCTCACAGCCACCTGTTAAGATGACCTTGGTTCCCACAGGAAAACTTTTTGTTTTGACGGTTAGATGGTCTATCTAACTTCACCCTCCCCCCCTTCTCCCTCTCAGTGATCATGGCAACTATGAGGCAGAAAAAAGATGGCTTCAGCTAGGTTCGTGTCAGAGTTGACAGTTTGTTTTCTTGCAGACGTTTCATTACCAAACTAGGTAACGTCACCTGGGCACATAATGTTGAACCTAGAACTTTGGCCAAGTGTGTCATGTAATGTATCTTTAAGAGTTTTGGAGGGAAATTAGAGCGGGAAATAGCACGTTGCTGATTGGCCGCTGCCTCCGACTGAACTGTATATAAAGAGGGGTTTTTCTGTTGTTCGCTGCTGGGTTCACTATAAACTAAAGAGCTGTTGTCACTCATCTGGTCTCCTGCCTCGTTATTGCCCGAATCTAACACTGGCGACGAAGGTGGGATTGCGAGGCAAAAGAGCGCCAGGAAAGAGCTGAGCTAACCAGGAATACGCGAACCCAGCAAAATAAGGGCGGATAGCAGCGATGTCCAGCTACACACCGCCAGCGCCATTCGACCCAGCCAAAGAAAAATGGGGGTCATACATGGCTCGTTTCGAGTGTTTCCTCGAAGCAAACGAACTCAGGGGTCTCCGACAACAGGAAGAGAGCATTTCCTAAGCCACTGCGGTTCGGAAGTTTTCGACACCGCAGAGTCGCTGAGCCAACGCCGGTACAGTCGGTACCGTGGCAAACCCTGCAGACCGCCTTCGGCTCACTACGCACCGACGCCTCAAAATTTGTTCAAAGGTTCAATTGCAACGGATGCAACGAGAGGCGAATCGATTCACGTGTACATGGCAGCGCTGAGAAAGCCGCCAACCATTGCGAATATCGAGACTTGGAAGACGCATTACTCGACCAACTCATTTGCGGGGTCAGAGACATCCGATTGCGACGGCGGCTGCTGTCCAGAAGCAACCTAACACTGGCAGTCGCCTTGGATGAGGCCAGGGCTCATGAGATGTCCACCCAAGCGGCAGAAACCCTGCAAACGCCGATCGCGCCGGGGACTGGGGCGAAAACAACCCCGGTCCACAATGAGGAAGTCCAGGCCGAGGAGGAAGGCGAGGAAGAGGAAGAAGTCTTCCACACGGGAGGCCAGAGAAAGAAGACCGGGCGACGCGCGAGTTGCGGGGACAACACAAACAACAAGACTGCAAGTTTAAGGATGCGACTTGTCGGCGGTGCGAAGGAAGGGCACATAGCGCAGGCCTGTCGGCGCCCCAACCTTCCGCCAAAATTCAAACCGACCAATCAGAGCGGAACGCGAAGAGGCCCGTGATTGGTCGATTCAAAAAGGCGCGAAACTTAATCAGACTGCCGTGAGAGTAGGCCAAGCATCAACACGCCTTGAAAAAAAGATTTTTACTAAAACACACATTGAAGGGTGCCGTGCCGAATGGAAGTGGACACCGGTTCATCGATCACGATCATGTCCTGGGACACTCTCGTGAAACGTTTGCCAGCCATCGCGAAGCGCAAGCTGCAACCACAGAAACTAAGGGTACAAGATTACCAAGGAAATCGCATCCCGTCCGAGGTAACGTCCGTCCAAGTCAAGTATGGACAGCACAACAAGACCCTGCCCATCACCGTGGTCGACGGAACCTTGCCGAGCTTGTTGGGACTGGACTGGTTCCGGGCATTGGGCATGGGAGTGACCGGAGTCTTCCGAAACGACGTCGACCTAAAAGACGAACTAATGAAGGAGTTCGGGGACGTCTTCAAAGACTGTTTGGGCAAGTACGAGGGGACCCCGATCTCCTTTAACCTTGACCCACAGGTTGCCCCTATCCGGTTAAAGGCTAGGAGGGTTCCGTTCACCCTAAAGCCCAAAATTGACCGGGAGCTGGACAAACTAGTAAGCCAGGGAATACTAGTGCCAGTTGACCATGCAAAGTGGGAGACACCCATAGTCACCCCAATCAAACCGGACGGGTCGGTCCGGATTTGTGCTGACTACAAGGCAACGCTTAATAAAGCGTTGCAGAAGAGTGCCTACCCCGTCCCAGTAGTACAACACTTACTGCACTCTTTGGAGCAAGGCCAGGTCTTCGCCAAGCTAGATTTGGCCCAAGCCTATCAGCAGTTACCCGTAGATAGCAGCACGGCCAAGCACAAACAATTGTGAACGCACAGGGTGCTTTTAAATGCACCCGGTTACAGTTTGGGGTTAGTGTGGCTCCAGGGTTATTTCAGAACCTAATGGAGCGGCTATTGCAGGGACTCCCCGGGGTGGTACCGTACTTTGATGACGTACTGGTATCCGCCGACAATCTAGAAGACTTAGGGGTACGGCTGAGAAAAGTTTTGGGCATTTTCCGGTCCGCCGGTCTCAAAGTCAAACTGTATAACTGCTAGATCGGGTAGGATCCGTGGAATTCCTGGGCTATCGGATAGACAAGGAAGGAATCCACTCCACTGAGAGCAAGGTTAGGGCAATCAGGAAGGCCCCAGCTCCCCAAAACAAAACGGAGTTACAGGCGTTCTTAGGTCTGGTCAACTTTTACGCGGTATTTTAAAAAAATAAGGCGACCATAGCCGAACCGCTACACAAATTACTAACGAAGACAGCTGTGGGTCTTGGGGAAAGGCGGAAGCTAGGGCATTCGAAGCAGTAAAAAACCTTCTGTCTAGCGATAGCCTACTGATTCAATATAATGGCACGCTGCCATTGGTGTTAGTTTGTGATGCATCTCCCACGGGTGGGGCTGTGCTCAGCCACCGGTTGCCAAATGGCACAGAAGCCCCTATAGCATTTTACTCCCGAACAATGTCATCGGCTGAAAGAAACTATAGTCAGCTAGATAGAGAAGCCTTGGCCATAGTTTCCGGGGTAAAGAAGTTCCATGAATATGTATTTGGCCGTGATTTCGAAATCGTCACAGACCATAGACCCCTACTAGGCCTGTTGGCAGGCGACCGCCCAACGCCCGTGGCACTTTCGCCTAGACTGACCCGATGGACTATCTTTCTGGCTGCGTATTCTTACAAATTGTTGCATCGGCCAGGAAAAGAGTTAGGGCATGCAGACGCTTTGAGCAGATGCCCACTACCAGAGACTATCGAAGACCCCACTCCGGGCACACCCGTCCTGCTAATTGACTCTTTGGACTCGGGTCCAGTCACTTCCAAGGAGGTGGCTCGGGCTTCTTACAAGGACATTACAATAAGAACTGTAATTGGTTGGGTGCAAAGAGGATGGCCCGGGCGAGCGGTTTAAGGAATATGTAAAGAAACGCGGGGAGTTGTCGGCTCAAGGAGGGTGTCTGCTCTGGGGGGATAGAGTGGTGATCCCGGAGAAATTGCGGAAAAAAGTTTTGGAACTCCTGCACGAGGGCCACCCTGGGATCGTGAGAATGAAGGGTTTAGCAAGGAGCTATGTGTGGTGGCCCTTGATGGACACGGAGATTAGTGACAGGGTAGGAAAATGCCAAGCCTGCCAGGAGTCCAGACCACTACCACCAACGGCCCCAACTCGGGAGTGGGAGAGACCCCAGGGCCCATGGTCTAGGATCCACATCGATTTTGCCGGCCCCTTCCATGGGCAAACATTCCTAGTGGTAGTCGATGCCTATTCCAAATGGCTGGAAATCATTCTTATGAGATCCATGACAGCTGAGGCTGTAATCTCAGTCCTGCGGCGCCTATTTGTAACCCACGGGTTACCCGACACCCTAGTTTCCGACAACGGCCCTCAATTCACAGCGACCCTGTTTGAGGGGTACTTGGCAGAAGAGGGCATCCGGCATGTCCTCTCGGCGCCGTTCCACCCTGCGACAAACGGCCTTGCAGAACGTTTCGTACGGAGTGCAAAGGAAGCATTGTCCAGAATCAGGCCAGGCGATTGGCAATTAAAAATTGACACCTTCCTAGCAGTACAACACAGAACCCCCTGTGTAGCAACTGGCCGCAGCCCAGCAGAGCTACTGATGGGGAGGAAGCTTAGGTGCCCATTAGACCGGTTAAACCCAAACTACACCCCAGACGGGTACAAAGGGACAAACGGTAAAACAAGAGAAATGACAGTGGGAAGTCCAGTATGGGCACACAATTACGGAGAAGGCCCAAATTGGGTAAAGGGGACAATCCTTGAAACAACCGGACCCAAATCGTATCAGGTAGAGATAGAGGATGGCGGGTTTGGGCGCCACATAGACCAATTAAGAAAAAGAACAACCAAAAGTCCAGAAACAGGCCCTGACTATCCAATGTTTGAATCCACAGCTGACTCAAACCCGGGGCAAACGCGGGACTTATCTGAGTTCGATGAGGTCCAGCGACACCAACCGGTCCCTCCTGAAGAAAGCAGGGACGATTCTGCAAATAATCCAGGGCCGGATGGCCTAGAGAATGAATTGCGCAGGTCCGAAAGAGTTAGGAGACGCCCAGTCTACTTGCGTGACTACGTAGAGAAATAAGATGTTAATTTGATGCAAATAGGGGTAAAATGTTTTCTGGGAGGGAAGGAGTGTAATGTATCTTTAAGAGTTTTGGAGGGAAATTAGAGCGGGAAATAGCACGTTGCTGATTGGCCGCTGCCTCCGACTGAACTGTATATAAAGAGGGGTTTTTCTGTTGTTCGCTGCTGGGTTCACTATAAACTAAAGAGCTGTTGTCACTCATCTGGTCTCCTGCCTCGTTATTGCCCGAATCTAACATGTCACTTTAGCCATTTCTGATTTTTTATATATATAATGCCTTCTAGGTTATGGCTCCCTCGTGTTACATTATTTTTACACATCCAGTTTAATTCCTGGCCAAATGGTAAGAGATCACTTCCTAGTCTGTCTATAACAAGGGTCTCCAACCTTGGCAACTTTAAGACTTGTGGACTTCTTTAAGACCTGTGGAGTTCTGGGAGTTGAAGTCCACAAGTCTTAAAGTTGCCAAGGTTGGAGACCTCTGGTCTATAATATCAAAACATTGTACTGATGGGATCTATGAGGGCAAAATGAATTAAAAACGACGCTATGAGCACTGCACACCAGAGCAACTAGACACAAGAACAGTTTTTTCCCGAAGGCCATCACTCTGCTAAACAAATAATTCCATCAACACTGTCAGACTATTTACTGAATCTGCACTACTATTAATCGTCTCATAGTTCCCATCACCAATCTCTTTCCACGTATGACTGTATGACTATAACTTGTTGCTGGCAATCCATATTTATATTGATATACTGACCATCAATTGTGTTGTAAGTGTTGTACCTTGATGAAGGTATCTTGTCTTTTATGTACACTGAGAGCATATGCACCAAGACAAATTCCTTGTGTGTCCAATCACACTTGGCCAATAAAATTCTATTCTATTCTATTCTATGATTGACTGATATAGAGCAGCCCCCAGATTGTCGCAAGAAGAGTTGAGGGTCTTGTTAGATGTAAAAATCTGTGATTTTGGTTTGGCTTCCTCCCTCTCTGTATCTTCTATTATTTAAGTCTTTGGTTCTAATCAGTGGTGGGTTTCAAAAATTTTTACTACTGGTTCTGTGGGTGTGGCTTGGTGGGCATGGCATGGCTTGGTGGGTGTGGCAGGGGAAGGATACTGTAAAATCTCCATTCTCACCCCACTCCAGGGGAAGGAGACTGTAAAATCTCCATTTCCTCCTGATCATCTGGGACCCGGGAGGCAGAGAATAGATGGGGCGGGGCCAGTCAGAATTTTTACTACCAGTTCTTCAAACTACTCAAAATTTCCACTACTGATTCTCCAGAACTAGTCAGAACCTGCTGAAACCCACCTCTGGTTCTAATCCTAGCTGAAGATAGACTCTTCCCCTCAGGACTATTTTAAGTGTTTAAATAATAACAGTACCAGCCTTCTTACTTGTTACGTTCTCAAACATTCTTCCACCTTTCTACAGTAAATATCTCAGCTTTACTAACTGCTTGCCTGTATTATAGTTAGAAGAGCCACAATTGGTTTTGTGAGATAAAATGCTTGGAATTCCACCTTGAATTTACATTCTTTGTTATCGCCACGCCACACTTCTGCAGTAAAGTTAGCTTGCCGCTCGTCAAACCACAGCTGATACTGACTCTGTGTGCTTCAGTTAAGATTCATTAAAAGCTCCTACCCAATATTTATAAAATTAGTTTTAAAATTAGTTTTAAAATGATCTGGTGGGGCTCACATTAGTGCAGCCTGCTGCAATGCTATCTCATGGGAGAATCAGCAAGTATATGAATTCAATTCCTTGAAAGTTAAGCATGCAATGAAGCATTAGAGGAAAGTGCAGAGAAGAGCAACCAGGATGAATAGGGGACTTAAACATAGGAAGAACGGTTACAGGAACTGGGCATGGCTAATCTAGTGAAGAAAAGGACCAGGGGAAACATAATAGCAATATTCCAATATTTGAGGGGGCTACCACAGAGAGGAGGGGCTCAAGCTATTTTCCAAGGCACCTGAAGGCCAGACAAGGAATAATGGATGGAAGCTGAGCAAGGAGAGATTCAACCTAGAAATAAGGAGAGATTTTCTGACAGTGAGAACAATCAACCAGTGGAACAGAAGTTGCCTTCAGAAGTTGTGGGAGCATCATCACTGGAGCTTTCAATAAGAGATTGGACTGCCATTTGTCAGAAATGGTGTACAGTCTCCTGCTTGGGCAGGGGGGTGGACTAGATGATTTACAAGGTCCCTTCCAACTCTGTTAATCTGTAATATGATTAGTCAGGTTTGTTTTGATGCACGCCGCTCACACAAATGAAGCTGAATGCATGTTTGTGCTCACTTGCCACCTACACAAATGGAACTGCATGCACATGTGCACTCGCCCAACACTTGCACAAGTGGAGCTGTGTGTAAGCATGTACTCTCGCCTGCCACTTCTGTGGCCCGATTCCAAACAGGCCACAGCACAGTACTGGCCTGTGGCCTGGGGAGTCTAACTGTTCTGTCCATGGTCAGGCCTTCAATCACGCAAAGAAAACCTCAGGTAACAGACCAGGGCAACAGAATGCATATTCACTGCAGTATATACTGTAGCTTATGAACTCCTATCTCAACATGTATAAGATTTGGCTCACAGAATTTTATAAAAGACACATAAATGTGCAGGTTGTCCTCAACTTTATTTGAGCAATATTACAAGAGCAAAAAATAGATTCAAGCTTAATGTCAACCGCTCCAAACTTGATTGCAGAAAATATGACTTCTGCAACAGAGTTGTTAATGCTTGGAACTCATTACCTGACTCCATAGTCTCTACTCAAAATCCCAAAATCTTCAACCAAAAACTGTCTACTATTGACCTCACCCCATTCCTAAGAGGACTATAAGGGGCGTGCATAAGAGCACAAAAGTGCCTACCGTTCCTGTCCTATTGTTCCTTTCATTATATCCAATTAACATAGCTGATGCATATTTTTTTACATATATATATATATATATATATATATATATATATATATATATATATATATATATATATATATATATATATTCTTCATGATATGTTGTTTTATTTATGACAATGTTTGTGTATACTGTTGTGACAAAATAAAATAATAAAAAAAAACTCTGAATAAACAAGAGAGAGGTTCATGGGAACACAACAGCCTAGCCTGGCAAATGACAAAATGACAAAACAAACTTACAATCATTCATAGAGTGACTTTGTGAAGTTACAATGGCCCAATGCCCTTCACGTGAACATTACTCAAAGACTGCCTAGAATGGTCAGAAAGCTCTGAATACCAAATCTTCTCCCCAAAAAATGTAAGAGACCTTTTCTGGGGGCAGCCAAAGACCTCAGAATTTCTTTCCTTCCTCACCTTTTTTCTTTGGCTGCCCCCAGAAAAGATCTCTTAAACCACACTGAAACCTAAAAACTCTCTTATCTTACATAACAGTAGTGGCCAAAATTGTGGAAACCTTTTAGGAAAAGTGTATTTTTGAGGTTTGATGGCTAATAACACCACTTTTTTTTTTTTTTTTTGGAGTTTCAAGATAATCATATCCCACTGCTGGAATGGCCTGGGAATAGCCCAGACCTTAACCCAATTGAAAATCTAGGGAGCTGACTAAAGAAATTAGTTAGTCAGAAGCGACCTAGCAGTAAAACCCAGTTAATAGAAGCCATCGTTCAATCTTGGTTTTACATTATAACAGCTGCAGAACTAAAAGACTTGGTTCACTCCATTTTTTCTATGTGTTTCACTTTTCTTCTTTATACTGTAACTGCTATTCTAATAGCGAATCCTTCATAAAAGTTATTGCATTACATTCTTGATTAAATTGTTTTTCCATGGATATATAATTTTATGGTATTACTCCCAAAAAAAGGGGGGTGTTATTAGCTAGTTTTAGAAAATACACTTTTCCCAAAAGGTTTCCACAATTTTGGCCACTACTGTATGCTCTTTGTGATATCTTTTAGCTTCTTAGAAGTCTTTTCTTAATCTTTGGAATCTCTTCCTGTTTTCTCCTCAACCTGTTTCTGATCAGGCTTTGCTTTGGGAATTGTTTACCCCGAAGACATCGGGCAGAAAGGAAAGTCTAATATATCAATGTTCCTCTGCCAGTCTCTCCCTCCCCCTCCCAAAAAAAATCCTCCTGATTATTGTCCAGGCATATTGTCACAATCCATCATGTGTACTTATGAACCCATAGTTTACATTCTACTAATTAATTTGCCAAAGGACATAATTAAAAGCAAACTGACAGCAGAATTAAAACAGGAGACACCTTTATTTCAGATTTCCGTATCAAAGTAGGAAAGCCTCATGCTTTACTTTTTTTGGCATCACTGGATATTTTTAAACTTAGTTGCTTTTTTAAAAAAAACATAAGAGCCCCCCAATTCTTTTATTTCAGCACCCTTGTACCCGTCAAAAACTATTAATTAAGGTGCTTCCGTGTTTAAGAACAGTCTTTTCTCTGAACATTTCAGATGGGCGGATGGGAGGTGGAAGAAGGCAACTGTCAATCTTTTATTGATCGTGAATTGTTCTTTTAGCTGATGCAATGGCTGTCAAACTACATGATCAAGACACAAGTAGAACCAAAATTGTGGTCTCAGCCTCCTAAAATATATACATGTATATGTTTGCCTTTACTGCAGAAAAAACAATTGCTACCAACCTGCCTTCCATTGAGGACCTGTATACTGCACGAGTCAAAAAAAGGGCTGTGAAAATATTTACAGACCCCTCACATCCTGGACATAAACTGTTTCAACTCCTACCCTCAAAACGATGCTACAGAGCACTGCACACCAGGACAACTAGACACAAGAACAGTTTTTTCCTGAATGCCATCACTCTGCTAAACAAATAATTCCCTCAACACTGTCAAACTATTTACTAAATCTACACTACTATTAATCTTCCCATCGTTCCCATCACCCATCTCCTTCCACTTATGACTGTATGACTGTAACTTTGTTGCTTGTATCCTTACGATTTATACTGATATTCTTTCCTGATTGCTTACTTTATTTATTTTATTTTATTTATTTATTTATTTATTTATTTATTTATTTATTTATTTATTTATTTATTATTTATTTAAATTTTTATACCGCCCTTCTCCCGAAGGACTCA
Source organism: Ahaetulla prasina (assembly GCF_028640845.1). Taxonomy (NCBI): domain Eukaryota; kingdom Metazoa; phylum Chordata; class Lepidosauria; order Squamata; family Colubridae; genus Ahaetulla; species Ahaetulla prasina. The sequence continues at coordinate 212,473,037 of NC_080541.1, forward strand.
GGGCGGTTTACAGCCAGATAAAATAAACAGTCCTATTACAAAATAAATACTATTAAAATACCACTAAAAAACTTATTCAATTTGGCCGCGATTAAAATTTAGCAAATAATAAAACCCATTAAAAAACCCATTAAAACCCATCGATAAAACCCATTAAAAACCCATAAAAAACTAACCCAGTCCAGCGCAGATAAATAAGTGAGTTTTGAGCTCATGTTAAAGGTTCGGAGGTCCGGAAGTTGACGAAGTCCTGGGGGGAGTTCGTTCCAGAGGGCGGGAGCCCCCACAGAGAAGGCCCTTCCCCTGGGTGTCACCAGACGACACTGTCGCGCCGACGGCACCCCGAGGAGTCCCTCTCTGTGAGAGCGCACGGGTCGGTGAGAGGTATTCGGTAGCAGCAGGCGGTCCCGTAAATTTTGTCACAACATCATACAAAAAGGTTATATAGCATATAAACATATATATGAATAAATATTAGGAGGTATGAGCATATATATATATAGGAAGAAGAAAAGAAAAACAATAGGACAGGAACGGTAGGCACGTTTGTGCGCTTATGCACGCCCCTTATGGTCCTCTTAGGAATGGGGTGAGGTCAATAGTAGAAAGTTTTTGGTTAAAGCTTTTAGGATTATGGGAAGAGACCACAGAGTCAGGTAAAGTATTCCAAGCACTGATGATTCTGTTACAGAAGTCATATTTTCTGCAATCTAGATTAAAGCGGTTAACATTAAGTTTAAATCTATTGGTTGCCCTTGTATTATTGCAATTAAAGCTGAAGTAGTCTTTGACAGGAAGGACATTACAATAGATGATTCTGGTGTTAAATAGTTTGACATCATCAGCAAAGAGAACACAATTACTTGAGATGTGGTCACAAAGATCATTAATGTATAGTATAAAGAGTGTTGGTCCAAGGACGCTGTCTTGAGGAACGCCACTCTTGACAGGAACAGGATTTGATAAAGCATTGCCAATTTTGACCACTTGTTGTCTGTTAGACAGAAAAGCAGATATCCATTTGTGGAGGGGTCCTGAGATGCCATAGGATGTTAGTTTTAGGAGAAGTTTATCGTGTACTACTGAGTCAAAAGCTTTGCAGAAGTCTATGTAGATTGCATCTATTGATTTGCCTTGATCGAGATTTGAAGTCCATATGTTTTTGCAGTGGAGAAGTTGTACATGATAATTTTTTCCTGAAACCAAATTGTTTGTTGGAGAGTAGATTGTTAGTTTCTAAGTGTGAGGTAATGGATTGGTTGATGACTTGTACCCTATGACTATCATTAAGTGTTGTACCTTATGATTCTTGATGAACATATCTTTTCTTTTATGTGCACTGAGAGCACTGAGAGCATGTGCACCAAGACAAATTCCTTGTGTGTCCAATCACACTTGGCCAATAAAAAATTCTATGCTATGCTATGCTATGCTATGCTATTCTACTTTAGATGTTAATCCTTGCTGGGGAAGAACTGCTCCCTTACTCGTTAGAGCAGATATCTGTATTCTTTTCTGCCCATCTTGTTTAGCTCCTATCACTACCTCCTGTTCATATGAATGCAGCTGTGACACTAAACCAGCATTCAAGGAAGAAATAGAAGGGTGCACTTGCTAACAGATAAAAGGATTGTGGGGACGGTTTGAGGACACAAAGGAAGACTGAGATTAATGGGTTTGATTTGATCATGTTCCAACTATGTCACCAGGAGTTTTGTCTAATCTGAGCTCCAAATGAACTGCATTTAGTTTTGGAATATAAATGCTTGGATTGCTGTTGCACATCAAACATCATGGATAAATTTGCCTGTTGTTGGAGCAACCTATGGATTCACCCATTTCCCTGGCATCTTGTTTGTTTGTTTGTTTGTTTGTTTATAAAATTTATATTGCCATCTACTCACACAGTGATGGGTTGCTACCAGTTCGCCCTGGATTGGGCGAACCCGTAGCAGCGGCAGTGGGAGGCTCCGCCCACCCACCTGGATGTTTCTGCGCATGTGCAGAAGTGTCATGCACGCACACCCAGGAGCAAACTGATAGTGATGGGTTTTGAAATCTGCCCCTGTACTCACACATGGCAACTCAAGAGAGCTTACAGGACATAAAAGCATAATAGAAAGGAAATACAAATAATAATAAAAAAATAAATGTCTATGGAGATACTCAGTCATCCAGGTCATGGTTGTTCCAAAGGTGCTTTTTCAAGAGGCAGCTGGGCTTTTTGTTTTTTCTTTGAAGACGTTTCACTTCTCATCCAGGAAGCTTCTCCAGCTCTTCTTCTTCAGCCCAGTTGCCTCTTGAAAAATGCACCTTTGGGACAATAAAAAATAAAAATAATAAAATAACAACCCCCCCAACTCCACCCCAGTGACAATACACATTCATACCAGCCCCTTAATGGGCTCCATCCATCCCACTCTGGGTTCCCCAGGCCCCTTGGCAGAACCACGTGTTCAGGGCCTTCCAAAAGAGTGGGGGACAGTCTAATTTCCAGAGGAATGATGTTCCAGAGGTCGGCTACTCTATGAAACAGAATCTGTGATAAACATTGGTGTTCAAAAATGACATTCCCACAATTCCAAGAATTGTGCTTAGTTTATCAGAAGGTGAAGATGTCCCTCTTCCTATGCAGTTCTGCTTTGCTCTCCCTACACATAAAACACAAGGACAAACAATGGAGAATGTACTGATTTAGCTGGACAAACCAGTATTCCAGCATGGTCAGCTTTGTGCATGGTCACTTTAAGCGGAAGGAAAAGAAGTGAAAACACTGAAGTATTCTTCAAAGAATGGCAGATCAGCCACAAATGTTGTCATCAAAATTGCCCTTTGTTGAACGAAACGCACCTATATTTGTCTTGCTATGCAACTTTCTTCTTGAATAAAATGTTTTCTTTGTTAATTTTAAAACCAAAAACAATAGCAATCTACTGGAAGTCATTCTGTTTCTCCATTTAAGGGAGGAAATATCTCTGAAACAATGACCCAACAGGTCATGGATTGTCTAGTACACTCTAAATAGCTATTGACCTTACCCAGCAGGGCTATTGTTAATGTTCTTTTAATATTCTTTTCATAGAAGCCAAATTAGTGAATCTGAAAGACAAGAATGTACCCCATGCTGGATTGTGAATAATGGACTATCTTTCTTACTCATATGCACCCACACACAGAGATGCTATAAATTTCCCCAAATCAACTTCTCACAGCCTTACTTCTAGAGGCCTCCAACTAGCCACTTACTGAAATAATGGTCTCTTAGATTAGATCCCCTATGAGCCAGTTACCCACACAAAATTCTCTAAAAAAATTCACAGCTTGTACAGACATGTGAAGTTCATTGCACAAAATACTCATTTTCCTGAAACCCAAATCCCAATGTTTCCTGTTATTAATTTTCCTTACTCTTTGAGGTCCTTGCATAGAACCGCAAATAATCTCTCGCTTAACTTGCCTGATTCATTATGCTCAAGTTATGTATCTATAAATAAAAATATGCTACAGATGCATTTGTAAGCCACCAGAATTTTCTCCTCTTGTGGGAATGGAGCCCATGGCAGGCTAAACTTTGAAATGCCTACTATTGGGGGAAGGTAATGATCCGTGCACCAAAGATTTGGTTTTCTTCTCTCAAGTTGTGAGTTAACATGGAAAGGATCCAAATGCATGTGTCATTTCTTATTAGTAGGAATATTCAGTCATAATCTTCTCACCTGCAATTGAAGGATATATTTTGAGCTAAATGATGACTGGAGGTGCCAATATGCTCTTGGTGACAGCTAAGCTCCAGTTTTTCAATCCTTGCCATTACACAGGAATAAAATGACAATGACATATGCTGCAAAAGAAAGCACCTGTTTTGAAGATCAGATTAATTTCCAAAAATGACTTTGGTCCCACATGGAGCTTAGAGGATGAAGGAACAAGCTGAAGTAGCAGACAAGACTCTGGAGAGCTGCCCAGTTGATGGTAGAGAGCTCCTTCATCCATTTGCCATGTCCTCTGTGTCAACTACTTATGAGAGACCATGTGGCACCTATTCTCCAATTTCAAAGATGCCACTGTCCCCCAAATGGTTGGGACTCTGAGTTAAACCTTATGGCTATTGTGAGATCAGGTTGCTGCTTTCTACCTTGAAAATTGAAGCAATATTTAAGTCATAGTTCATATCTGTTTCAGATGCCCCTCCCAGGACAATTTTGATGGGTTAGTTTTAATGACTACAGTGAAGGTTGAGGGCAGATTTCTTTAAGTCAGGGGTCTCCAACCTTGGCAACTTGGCAACCTCCAACCTCCAACCTTGGCAACTTTAAGACTTGACTTCAACTCCCAGAATTCTGGGAGTTGAAGTCCACAAGTCTTAAAGTTCCCAAGGTTGGAGACCCCTGCTTTAAGTTGTCTGTTCTATTATTCTAGCAGTGATTGAGTTATTCTTTTAAATTAATACGATCTGGATTTTAGTTATTATTTTTATTAGTTTTCTTTTATGTTCATATTATTTTCATTACTATAATATGTGCAGTTTTTTAAAACCAATGTACAATCCATTTTTTTTGTCAGTTGCTATATTTCACTACAAACATGATTAAAAGTGGGTGTCAGTGAACAAACCGAGGGCTATTCAATTCTCATAACATAATGTCTAAGGGCCTCTGGTGGCTCAGCAGACTAAGTCTGTCTGTTATTAACACAGCTGCTTGCAATTACTGCAAGTTCAAGTCCCACCAGGCCCAAGGTTGACTCAGCCTTCCATCCTTTATAAGGTAGGTAAAATGAGGACCCAGATTGTTGGGGGCAATAAAGTTGACTTTGTATACAATATACAAATGGATGAAGACTATTGCTTAACACAGTGTAAGCCGCCCTGAGTCTTCGGAGAAGGGCGGGATATAAATTCAAATTTTAAAAAAACAAAAACCTCATTTTGGCTCTGAAGCACTCAATCTTCCTAGCCTGTTCCCTCCTCCAGAAATTCAACAGGTGAAGTAGGGTTCTTATCTCAATAATCCAAGAATCATTATCAAACATTGGTCATGGTAAGAATACTAATTCTTCTACTGAATAATAACTTTTATTACTTCTAATAAAAGTATAGATTGCAATAAAAATTTCCTGCTGGAGCAAAGTAAACTTTCCTATCTCATTCCCCCAGGTCTGAGAGTTGTGAAATATTTCTTGATCTGATTCCTTCTTGATTTAGATGACACCCTGCATGACTAACTACTACAAGGAGCTGAAAATAACCAAAATAAATTTGCTGATGGGGCCCATCAACTTGTGAAGTGCATTGTTCCAGGCAAGTGAAAAAAACCAGGCAAGTAAAAGAACAACTACCAAAACCTACTAGGTCTATTAACACTTATCTCTTCCTGCCAATTTTCATGAGGAAGGGCATATCACATCTATTTCAGGGGTGAAAATATCATCCACTCCCTAAGAATGCATTCATCATTGTTCTGCTCCAGACTCCTGGAAACTCCCTAGAAGCTTCCACCATCTTTAAGAATAGAGATTTAGCTTACAGGTGGAACACTTGATGTCAAAAGAATCCTATCCATTTCCACTTCCTAGGATTAGCGGGCTCAAAATTGTCCTAGATAACCCACAGGATGAACCTTCCATCACCTTTACTGACATCTGGTATCTAACTCTGAGCAATTGCGAGTATGCAATGGATTTTGGCTCATAAGGATAAAGAGAAAGCATTTAGTTGAAACTTTAATAGGAAGACTCTAAATTAAAACCTGTGGAAGCTATAGGAGAAGAAGGGAGGAGAAGAGAGAGAGGAGGAGGAGGAGGAGATAGAAGTAAATTAAATTTCTAGGAACTTGGAACTGAGTAGTAAACAATTGTTCAATGTATTTGCCACTATATGGAAATACTATTGTCCAAGATCCTTACCATACCTGTTTGGCTGCAATGAACAAGAAAAAGTCAAATATTTTTACAGTATATAAAGTATTTTTTGAGTTATCAAAAAGTCATAATAAGGTCCATTAAAGAGAAAGAAATAGTTTAAGTGGTGTTTTTTTTTATTATTTGAATTTATATCCCGCCCTTCTCCGAAAACTCAGGGCGGCTTACATTGTGTTAAGCAATAGTCTTCATCCATTTGTATATTATATACAAAGTCAACTTTTATTGTCCCCAACAATCTGGGTCCTCATTTTACCTACCTTATAAAGGATGGAAGGCTGAGTCAACCTTGGGCCTGGTGGGACTTGAACTTGCAGTAATTGCAAGCAGCTGTGTTAATAACAGACTGCTTAGTCTGTTGAGCCACCAGAGGTTAAAAAAAACATTAAAGTAGATGCAAATATTCCTCAGATAAAGGGTATTCATCTTTGGAAAGGAAGTCTCCAAAGTTCCAAGAACATTTATGTCTAAAATTACACAGGAAGAGGCCCTGATAGAACAAATCATCTTATCCATGGGCTGCTGCAAGGGGCCCATATATCTCCACCATCCTTGGGGTCTCCAAAGGGCCTCCCATTATCCATTTCTTCCCATTCTTTTTCCCCCCACAGTGATTCCTAGGAAGATCTAAAGTGGAACAGTGAAGGTTATAAACCACAGATGGCTAACCTTTTGCGGACTGAGTGGCCAAAGCACTCAGTGTCCAAAGGGTGCCCAAACCCCCAAAATGCAATGCACACGTAATCAGTTCTACCTCACCCCCCTGTGCATGCACACACTTCCTGCATGTGCCCCACCCTCCTTACATGCGTGGCAGAGACCCGAAGGCCAGCTGGCCAGCGCGAGGTGTGCAGCCCAAACCCCCATAATGCAATGTGTGCCTGCCCCACATGCATTTGCACACACACCCTGCATGCCCCCCACCCCCACCACATTCTCCCCCCACTGTGCATGTGTGCACCCCACACACACACCACCACCACCCGCATGCATGGCAGAGACCCAAAGACCAGCTGGCCAGTAGGAGGCACACACACATGCGTGGCAGAACTGAACTGGGGCAATGGCTCACATGCCCACAGAGAGGGCGTTGCGTGCCTCCTCTGGCACCTATGCCATAGGTTCACCATCATGTTTATAGACAGAAGAAGAAGATCATATACTGTTTAGTACATGCTAAAAAGAAGTAGTTGTGATGGTAACTATTAAACTGTTTAATGCAAAATTATGGAGGAATGTAGGCTTCTAAAGTTCATGGACTTTCTTGCTTACACATTAATATTCTGAAGTATGGAAAATAAATAAATGACCTTGAACTCTTAGTAGAGAAGAGCATATTTGATTTAATTGAAAATAGTCACCTGTTGGAATGACCTCCAGAATTGGAATATAGGAACTGAAGGATGCAATTTGTTCAAAAGCAACAAAAGAAATAGAAAAGGGGAGAGGAATGAATAAAAGTTGATATTTACTACTGTCATCCAGTGAAAGAAATTTACATGATGCTTTCCAAAAGCAGAATTGCAGATTTTTCAAAGACGTGTGAAATAGTTGTGATTTATACTTTGTCTTGAAATCTATTGAAAGACAAAATCTGCCAAACTGTGGTCCTTGTTCCATCATTCTCAAGCTCACTTCTCTCTTTTACCTCCTCCTCTCAATTCCTACATGTTCTGATTCTCCATTTCTGTTTGTCCTCCAAAACAATAATATCCGAGCAGAATCAAGGCAAATCAATCTTCTATAACCAATATAGAACCAATCTGTTAACTCCTTCTGTTTTTTTCCTTTCTATCTTCTACATTTGTATCATATTTTCAAAACATAAATTAGGGCCTGGAACAAAAGCCCATGAAGATTATTGGGCTGGACCAGTTTCCATTAATCGTTTACATGTGTTCCTCCCTTTTCCCCTTCATTTTATGTGACTTCCCTTTTCATTACTCTATTAGATTAGCCACATTGTGGGGCAATTTATGATAGTCATATGTTATGTATCAGCCTTAATTGTTCCTTCTGCCTTTCATCATGTCATCATATTTCAATCGCAGCCCATGATTAATAGTTATTCTTTGGAGGCACACAGCTTGTCTTCAGTTGTTGGGTTGCCTCAAACACCCATATGTCTTGGCTTAGTTTTTACAATTCTGTCATTATTCTGCTTGAATTAATGTGACAGACTCCACTATTGTGGTGGATGGTAAGGGTGTGTCTTTTTCGCTACGAAACTAAGGTTGATGGGAATTGAGTATCAGACTGCAAAACGCATTCCAAAACATTTGGTTTGGCAATTGGAACAGTGTGATCCCATGGAAACAACCACGCCTAAAGCTGACATTTTACATCATTATAGAATCTCTTTTTAACTTATCATCAATATTCTTTTATCAGCCATTCGAGCACTTTTTTTTTTACACAACTGCCAGACATAAGTAAACAGAAATATTGGCATAAAGATATTGTGTTGCCTTTTTTGCAAGACTTCTCCTGTTTGTAGTTCTGTAATGAAAACCAAGTCATCCTTTTCAAGAGCCCTGATTTTGGAAAACTGTTTGATGTATCCCAAAACTTTTTTTTTAAATTCAGATTAAATACAGAGAATACTGCACGAATCAAGAAGAAGGCCGTGAAAATATTTACAGATCCCACACATCCAGGACATAAACTGTTTCAACTCCTACCCTCAAAACGACGCTATAGAGCACTGCACACCAGAACAACTAGACACAAGAACAGTTTTTTCCCGAAGGCCATCACTCTGCTAAACAAATAATTCCATCAACACTGTCAGACTATTTACTAAATCTGCACTACTATTAATCTTCTCATCGTTCCCATCACCAATCTCTTTCCACTTATGACTGTGACTGTAACTTTGTTGCTGGTAATCCTTAAAATTTATATTGATATATTGACCATCATTTGTGTTGTAAATGTTGTACCTTGATGAACGTATCTTTTCTTTTATGTACACTGAGAGCATATGCACCAAGACAAATTCCTTGTGTGTCCAATCACACTTGGCCAATAAAATTCTATTCTATTCTATTCTATTCTATTCTATTCTATTCTATTCTATTCTATTCTATTCTATTCTATTCTATTCTTGGATGAGAAGCAAAATGACTTCAAGGAAAAACAAAGTCCAGTTGCCTTTTGGAGGAAAAAAGCACTTTTGGGACAAACCATGAGTTGGATGACTCCATAGACATGTTTGTTGTATTACATATTAGAAACTCTCTCTGGATGTTTTCCATCCAAATCTCTTGTCATTCTCAGGAAACAACTGGCAAATAGGTGGGCAACATTATAAAGTCTATAATGCAATGAAAAATATAGGTTGTGAATTTCTCTAGCAATTAATTCTACAGTATATTTTCCCTTTAAGCCTTTGTTTCAGGGTTAATCATTCACATTTGTATTGCAAATACAGCTTCGTGACAGAAGCAGTGCCCGCATTGGCACATTTTTAAAATTATTATTATTTAGAAATTTATTTAGGGTTGGTACATTGTGGTCTAAAGGGACGCGGTGGCTCAATGGCTAAGACGCGGAGCTTGTCGATTGAAAGGTCGGCAGTTCAGTGGCCCGAATCCAAAGTGCCGCATAAGGGGGTGAGCTCCTGTTATTTGTCCCAGCTTCTCCCAACCTAGCAGTCCGAAAGCATGTAAAAAATGTAAGTAGAAAAATAGGGACCATCTTTGATGGGAAGGTAACAGCGTTCCATGCGCCTTTGGCATTGAGTCATGCCGGCCACATGACCACGGAGACGTCTTCGGACAGCGCTGGGTCTTTAGCTTTGAAACGGAGATGAGCACAGCCCCCTAGAGTCGGGAACAATTAGCACATATGTGCAAGGGGAACCTTTACCTTTACACTATGGTCTGTAGCAAACTAGTTAGAATTAATGCAAGTATACTGTTACTGATAACTAGACATTAACAAATCCACCCATATAATACACCAGTGGGACTCAATTGTGCTTCGCCTCCACGAGATGCTTTATGCTGCAGATGCAATATAAGATTTGCTTTGTCAGGACTTTCCAAAGGAACACTATATTGTTTTGGGTGAGTCACCTAGCACCCCCATACTTATGTGCAGAAACCTCTTCCAGCAGTTAAAAGTATGTTTGGAGACCCCAAAACAATACAAAGCAATATAGCACCAGAGGTAACTGCAGGATCCTAAGACAAACCCTTTCCTTCCTGCATGAAACATCAACAATGCATGTACAAAAGAAATGCAGCTTGCATAGAGATGGAGCCTGTGTGACAACAGAGCAATAGTGGAGTTGATCCATCACCATCTTTAGATGCCTCTGTTGGCAGTTCACTTTGCTCTTTCAGAGTGGAAGAGGGGCTGCTCTGATTCACAAAGCAGCTTTAAAGATGTTGAATCAAAATGTCCCTTCAAAACTTTCCAGTCTTAACATAAAGTTACATATATATATATTTGTTTTCTGAGGTTTTCGCGGGTGTTTGTATGTAGGTCTTTGGTTATTCGGGTTTTCTCCTGCGTAAAATTGGAAGTGTCTTGGTGACATTTCGACGAAGTCTCATTCGTCATCTTCAGGCTTCAGCTTCGTGCTTCTGGGAGCAATGTGTGATTGCCAAAACTGAACACTTCGCCAAAACTGAACACTTTAACAACAGAATAATCAGAGAAGCCATCGAGATAGAAAAACGCCCACACAGCATGAACAAAGGAGATGACACCTCCCGCCTACCAGCCATTTGGAAACCCACCCTTATTGACAAACGAGTCCCTAACACGAGGAATGACACCAGACCCACACTCACGAGGTCCACACAGGATGTCACCACCACACATCCACCCAGAAAGCAGACCCAAATCCACAATGATCATGAAGCACGACCAAGGACCAGAAGCCAGACCGCGGCTGCAACATTAGCCATTTCAAACCCCTCCAATCCATACATGCAGCAGACTGACACCCACTATGAAGATGTAGCACGAGCACGAACATGAAGCCAAACAACAGCAATGCAGCTCAACAGCTCAAATCCCCCTGCAACTCAGACTAATCTGAGCACAACCAAGCCCCCATCCAAACAGGACACACCCCCAGCCAATCAGAGCACAAAAAAAGCCCATCCAATCAGAGCACAGCCAAGCTCCCATCCAATCAGTTCAAAACCCCACTAGCAGTTAAAAGGAAGAAACAGCTGCAATCACACATTGCTCCCAGAAGCACGAAGCTGAAGCCTGAAGATGACGAATGAGATTTCGTCGAAACGTCGCCAAGACACTTCCAATTTTACGTGGGAGAAAACCCGAATAACCAAAGACCTACACATACATACATACATACATACATACATACATACATACATACATATATATATATATATTTGTTTTCTGACCCAAAAAGCCCCCACCCAAACAGGACACACCCCTAGCCAATCAGAGCACAAAAAAACCTCCATCCAATCAGAGCACAGCCAAGCTCCCACCCAATCAGTTCAAACCCCCACTAGCAGTTAAAAGGAAGAAACAGCTGCGATCACACATTGCTCCCAGAAGCACGAAGCTGAAGCCTGAAGGTGACGAATGAGACTTGTCGAATTGTTATAAGACACTTCCAATTTTACACGGGAGAAAACCTGAATAACCAAAGACCTACACACACACACACACACACACACACACACACACACACACACACACACACACATATATATATATATATATATATATATGTAGGTCTTTGGTTGTTTGGGTTTTCTCCCGTGTAAAATTGGAAGTGTCTTGGCGGCGTTCAAGTCTCATTCGTCATCTTCAGGCTTCAGCTTCGTGCTTCTGGGAGCAATGTGTGATCGCAGCTGCAAATATATATATATATATATATATATATATATATATATATATATATATATATATATATATATATATATATATATATATATATATATATAATTTTTCTGAGGTTTTCACGGGTGTTTGTATGTAGGTCTTTGGTTGTTCGGGTTTTCTCCTGTGTAAAATTGGAAGTGTCTTGGCGATGTTTCGACGAAGTCTCATTCGTCATCTTCAGGCTTCAGCTTCGTGGTCGTGTATATGTATATGTATATGTAGGTCTTTGGTTGGTATATGTATATGTGTATATGTGTATATGATGTGTGTATTTGTTTTCTGAGGTTTTTGCGGGTGTTTGTATGTAGGTCTTTGGTTATTCGGGTTTTCTCCCGCGTAAAATTGGAAGTGTCTTGGCGACGTTTCGACGAAGTCTCATTCGTCATCTTCAGGCTTCAGCTTCGTGCTTCTGGGAGCAATGTGTGATTGCAGCTGTTTCTTCCTTTTTAAATGCTAGTGGGGGTTTGAACTGATTGGGTGGGAGCTTGGCTGTGCTCTGATTGGATGTGGGTTTTTTTGTGCTCTGATTGGCTGGGGGTGTGTCCTGTTCACTAGCAGTTAAAAAGGAAGAAACAGCTGCAATCACACATTGCTCCCAGAAGCACGAAGCTGAAGCCTGAAGATGACGAATGAGACTTCGAAACGTCGCCAAGACACTTCCAATTTTACGGGAGAAAACCCGAATAACCAAAGACCTACATATATATATATATATATATATATATATATATATATATATATATATATATATATATTTATATATATATATATATATATGTATATGTATGTATATATGTAGGTCTTGGCATATTCGGATCTTTTCCCATGTAAGGTTGAGAGAAAAGAGCTGAATATGCCAAGACCTACATTCCTATACCCATGAAAACCTACAAAAACAAATATATATATTCGGAGCCAAACCAGGGCCCAGGATGCTGCATCACAGCCATCTGCTCAAGATATCACATCACAGAACTTCAGAGGCCACAACACCAAAGCTCAGGAACAAAAGACCAGGACCACACCCACACAGGATGCTATGAAACAGCCGACCAATCTGCAAACACCCACTTCTTCTACCAATCAAGATGCAACCACACAGCCAACCAACCTGCTCACAGCAACACTCCCCACCTCCCCACCAGTATTTATAGAGAGACGGCAGCTCCGACCACTCTTTGCTCGAGAAGCACGAAGCTGAAGACACCAGCCTAAAGATGATGAGTGAGACCTCGTTGAAACATCACCAAGATACTCTCAACCTTACACAGGAAAAGACCCAAAAATGCCAAGACATATATATATGTGCTGCTTCTCATCCATCACCATCATGTTTTCAATGAACAGCAGTTGCCAAACAACACTTGTGTAAAAAAAAAAAAAACACCCAGCGGCAACGAATCCTGTAATAATTTAAACAACAAAACTTTGTGATGTATACAAAAATTGGTGAGAGAAAGTTTGCACCCGGCACTGAGTAATGTAAGGATCAAGTCAGACTTTAGGTAGTTATTTGTACTCTTAGGAATGTTTAAAAAACTCTTAACACTATTTCTCACTTCAGAATTGCTGTATTATGGTCTGCAGTAAACCATGATAATACTGAAGTGTTCATACATGTCAGCTCTTATAGTAATACTACCTTGATTGCAAGGTTACTACCATTATTGCAACTGAGTTTTACAAATATGATAGTAGCTCCCCTCCTCCCCGTTTTCATTTTCTAAAAAACTAGGGAGGGTCCTTTCTGAGCTGTTTCTCCAGCTCCATTCTTCCTTTGGACTCATACTTCTCTCATCAGACTATTGCTTAGACCAGGGGTCTCCAACCTTGGCAACTTTAAGCCTGGCGGACCTCAACTCCCAGAATTCCCCAGCCAGCTGGCTGGGGAATCCTGGGAGTTGAAGTCCCAGGCTCAAGCCAGGAGACTGACTGTATCTTTTCCTCCTGTCTCCCAAGGTTACTCTCGCAACCCATTATGTCCATTATGTCTATGGAGAGACTCCGTCACCCTCACCCTCACCTACTATTAAGTCTGATGCTAGTATCTAAGTTGTGACACTCTTGGAAAAGCGTTCTCATTCTCCCTCATTTTGTCCCGCATGTGGAGAACCCAAAATAAAACGGATTGTGTCTACAAAATGAAAGGAGGTATGATGGACTACAGTTCAGCAGCAGTTTCCCAGAAGAAGGGAGGAGGAGGATGAGACAAGAGACAACACAGTTCAGAGGTGGATCAGAGAAAGAGTAAGAGATTTATGGTAGCTGCTAGAATCTGCCAGGATAAGGCAGGGGTGGGTTCTACTTACCTCTACTACTGGTTCACATCGTACCCGCATGCGCAGATCGCTTTTTGATGACGTTCGGGTCAGTGGGCGGAGCCTCCCGCTGGTTTTACTACCGGTTCTATAGAAGCGATCCGAACCAGGGTTATCCCGCCACTGGGATAAGGTAGCATATAATGCCACCACATGTTTACTGGACCCGTGCCCCTCCTGGCTGGTGCTGGCCACTCAGGAGGTGACACGAGGCTGGCTCCAGGCGATTACGAGCGCTTCCTTGTTGGAGGGAGTCTTTCCGGCCGCCTTGAAAGAGGCGGTGGTGAGGCCCCTCCTCAAGAAGCCTTCCCTGGACCCGGCTGTTTTAGGTAATTATCGTCCAGTCTCAACCTTCAGCGGCGAAGGTTGTAGAAATATGGTGGCATATCAGTTCCCCTGCACCTGGAGGAAACTGTCTATCTGGACCCGTTCAGTCCGGCTTCCGGCGGTTACAGCACTGAGGCGGCTTTGGTCGGCGTTGGTGGATGATCTCTGGAGGGCCAGGGATGAGGTTATTCCTCTGCCCTGGTCCTATTAGACCTCTCAGCGGCTTTCGATACCATCGACCATGGTATCCTGCTGCGCGGTTGGAGGATTGGGAGTGGGAGGCACCGTTTGTCGGTGGTTCTCCTCCTATCTCTCCGACGGTCGCAGGCTGACGGGCAGAGTGGGCCCGCGGCGCCTCACTTGTGGGGTGCCGCGGGGTCGATTCTCGCCTTCTGTTCAACATCTATATGAAACCGCTGGGTGAGATCATCAGTGGCTTCGATTAGGTACCAGCTGTCGCTGATGACACCCAGCTGTACTTTTCACGGGCCACCCCAATGAAGCCATCGAAGTGCTGTCCCGGTGTTTGGAAGCCGTCACGGGTCTGGATGGGGAGGAACAGGCTCAAGCTCAATCCCTCCAAGGCAGGTGGCTGTGGATGCCGGCATCCCGGTACAGTCAGCTGAGTCCGCTGACTGTCGGGAGGCGAGTCATTGGCCCCGATGGAGAGGGTGCGCCGGGCGTTCTCCTGGATGAGCGGCTGTCTTTTGAAGACCATTTGGCCGTCTCCAGGAGAGCTTTCCACCAGGTCGCCTGGTGCGCCAGTGTGCCTTTCTAGACCAGGATGCCTTGTGCACAGTCACTCACGCCCTTGTGACGTCTCGTCTGGACTACTGAAATGCTCTACATGGGGCTCCCTTGAGGGGCATCCGGAGGCTACAGTTAGTCCAGAATGCAGCTGCGGGTGATAGAGGAGCCCTCGTGGCTCCCGAGTGACACCTATCCTGCGCCGGCTGCACTGGCTACCTGTGGCCTTCCAGGTGCGCTTCAAGGTGTTGGTGAATGTCTTTAAAGCGCTCCATGGCATAGGGCTGGGGTACTTACGGGACCGCCTGCTGCTACCGAATACCTCTCACCGACCCGTGCGCTCTCACAGAGAGGGGCTCCTCAGGGTGCCATCGGCGCAACAGTGTCGTCTGGCGACACCCAGGGGAAGGGCCTTCTCTGTGGGGGCTCCCGCCCTCTGGAACGAACTCCCCCCAGGACTTCGTCAACTTCCGGACCTCCGAACCTTTCGTGAGCTTAAAACCTACTTATTCATCTGCGCTGGACTGGGTTAGTGTTTTAATGGGTTTTAATGGGTTTTAGTTCTAAATTTTTAATTCTGGCCAATTTTAATAAGTTTTTTAACTGTATTTTAATTTGTATTTATAGTATTGTATTTTTACTTGGCTGTGAACCGCCCTGAGTCCTTCGGGAGAAGGGCGGTATACAAATTTAAATAATAAAAATAAATAAATATAAGTAGTATACATTTAATCTGGCAAGATTCTGTTAATGTGGTGTGAGCAAATAAGGAACTCAACATTGGCTAGATTGTTCTATATCATTCTTGAGCTGGACCTGACACTGAATGACCTGAACCTCACTGATGGGGGGGTGGGAGGATAACCTATCATTTGCAACCAATATCCATTAATGTGACATCTACTCAGTTAATCCGCTTAGCTGATTGATTTCAAGTGATTAAAAAGAATGACTTAATTTGGCAGGGGTTTTTTGTTTTCATGCAAAATTATGTTGAAGGCAAATATTGCAATCCCTTGAAATTGTCTTGGAGGGATCCCTTCTTCCTCGCCGAAGAGTGGGGTGCTTTTCCTGCAAAAGGTTACATTATATCATGTGTATGCATAGTCTGAAAATAAATAAATGCGTTCCCTTCAAAACTGCTTCATTTATATTCATAGAATCGCATAAATATGAATGTTGGCATTGCATGAAAGTTGGAAGAGGCACTTAGACCATTGACTCAGGCTCCCCCAGCTTAAACCAAATTAAAGCATCCCTAACAGATGACTACCCAAACTCAGCTTGAACACATCTTTTCACAGGAAATCTTTTATTTTCTTAGACAGGGTTATTGCATTTTTGCAGAAGAATGAAGCCGTTTTCTCCGAATTTCACCGTTTCAAGCTGGTGGGTTGTTGTGTTGCACTGACTGACAGAGGCACCTGTTCTGTGTTGATATAATTAACGTCTTTCACTTTTCTAAACTAAGTACTTGTTGTCCCGTGGCCTTTTTATTGTCCTCAGAACCTTCTCCAAACCCAGTTGTTGAAATCCAATGGCAATCCTCAATCATTTGAAATGGAAAGTGCACAAAAGTATAAGCCAAAACCTAAACAAGATACAAGTTCCTATTCCTACCTTTAAAATGGGTGTGGGTTTAAAACTCATGGTCCAACCTTCCATCTAGTATGGTTCCATCGTTTATCATCACTTCAATATTGCTACCCAATGTCCATGCATCCACCCAGAAAAATTAACAAAGTTCCTCCACTACAAAAGAATAATAGAATGACAGAGTTGGAGGACTTTAGAGGTCTTTAGTCCAGCCCTTGTTCAAACAGGAAGCCCTATACTATTTCAAACCAATGGGTTGAAGTCCACAAGTCTTAAAAGAGCCAAATTTGCAGACCCTGAACTAGACATACCTAATTCTTGCAACACGTTCTTCATATATTTGGCAGTGTGGAAATCAAAAATTTCTACTGTTCTCTGGGCATGGCTTGTGGGATGGCTTGTAAGCATGTGACTGGGGAGTGTGGCTATGTAGTCATGTGGCTGGGGGTCAAAGACAGAAATTCACTTTAACATTGTCCTGCTGGAGGGTTTGACTAGATGACTTCCAGGTCCTTCCAGCCTGGAGATTGCTGTGCTCTTTCAAGGTATCTCTATCTAGTGCCAGATTTGTAGTCCTTCCTCCTTTACTCCTCCCTTCCACCTTTCTTTTTCTTTCTTCGTTCTCTTTTTCTTTCCTCTCCTCCCTCTCTTTCTTTTCACCTCCCCGTTTTTGACCTAGCAGGCTTCTAGGAAGCCTCTTGGAGCAAAACAGATTTCTAAAAAATGCTTTAAAAGTAAAAAAAATTTGTGGATTGCGGCTGATTGGAACCTTTTTAAAGTTTTTTTTTTATTACCAACAAACAAACAAAAAAATACATTATTACACCCTTGTGCTATACATAAAAAGGAAGATTTGGGTCTTGGATATATCCTCATGATTGCCAAAATCCACGTTCTCGAGGTACAGGTACTGAAGCGTCCAATGTTCCAAGCGCAAAGTCCACAAATGGTTTCCAAGTCTTCCAGAAAATATCTTCTTTATACACACCACTTCTAATTTTAATATCACATGTCATTTTATCATTTAAGGCTAATTTCCACATTTCAGAATTCACTCTTCTATTCTAAAATCACATCTAGTTTCCAATATCTAGCTATTATAATTCTACCTATTATAATCATAATTCTAATCAATTCTTTTCATATTTTGTTAATTCTATTTCCTTAATTACCAACAATAATATAGTTTCCACTCTCAATGTTATTACTTTCCCCATCATTTCAAATATCATTTTCTCCAATTGTTGCCAAAACTTTTAACCTTATCACAATTATACCACATATGTTCATAAGTCCCCAATTCCATCTCACATCTCCAACATTTTTACTAATTTTTTATCCATTTGTGACAATCTTACTGGAGTCAAATACCATTTCAAACAACTTTATAATTGTGCTCTTTAATCCTTATAGATAAAGTTCTCATAATTCTACTCTTCCAATTCACATTCCAATCTGACTCTGGTATTTCAATATTAAGATCTTTTCCCAATTTGTCCTCATCACTCTTTGTAATTTTTCATCAGAATTTATAATCTTATAAACCCTACTAACGAGTCCCTTTAGCCCAATTTCATCTTTCATAATCCGAGATACTAAATATTCAAATTCAGTTTCACATCTATTTATCGAATAATTTTCCTTTAGTTTTTTGTCCATTTTTCTATCTGTATTTTTCAAACCAACTTAACCCTAATTTTTCAATAATTTCTTTATTCCTCCTTTCATTTCCATAACTTTTATCCAATCTCTAATAATTTCTATATTTTCCTCTTTAATCACTTCATTACGCTTTTATATTATTTTTAATCGGCCAAATTCAGTTGTCTCCCCAAAAGATTATATCCGAATTCTCACCAGCTCAAATCCCCTGCAGCACAGACTAGACTGAGCACAACCAAGCCCCCACCAACACAGGACACACCCCAGCCAATCAGAGCACAGAAAAAACCCCATCCAATCAGAGCACAGCCAAGCTCCCACCCAATCAGTTCAAACCCCCACTAGCAGTTAAAAGGAAGAAACAGCTGCGATCACACATTGCTCCCAGAAGCACGAAGCTGAAGCCTGAAGATGACGAATGAGACTTCGTCGAAACGTTGCCAAGACACTTCCAATTTTACACGGGAGAAAACCCGAACAACCAAAGACCTATATACAAACACCCGTGAAAACCTCAGAAAACAAATATATGTATATGTATGTATATATGTAGGTCTTGGCATATTCGGATCTTTTCCCATGTAAGGTTGAGAGAAAAGAGCTGAATATGCCAAGACCTACATACCTATACCCATGAAAACCTACAAAAACAAATATATATATTCGGAGCTAAACCAGGGCCCAGGATGCTGCATCACAGCCATCTGCTCAAGATATCACATCACAGAACTTCAGAGGCCACAACACCAAAGCTCAGGAACAAAAGACCAGGACCACACCCACACAGGATGCTATGAAACAGCCGACCAATCTGCAAACACCCACTCCATCTACCAATCAAGATGCAACCACACAGCCAACCAACCCGCTCACAGCAACACTCCCCACCTCCCCACCAGTATTTATAGAGAGACGGCAGCTCCGACCACTCTTTGCTCGAGAAGCACGAAGCTGAAGACACCAGCCTGAAGATGATGAGTGAGACCTCACCAAGATACTCTCAACCTTACACGGGAAAAGACCCGAAAATGCCAAGACATATATATATGTGCTGCTTCTCATCCATCACCATCATGTTTTCAATGAACAGCAATTGCCAAACAACACTTGTGTAAAAAAAAAAAAAAAAAACACCCAGCGGCAACGAATCCTGTAATAATTTCACCACGAAACTTCGTGATATATACAATAATTGGTGAGAGAAAGTTTGCACCCGGCACTGAGTAATGTAAGATCAAGTCAGACTTTAAGCAGTTATTTGTACTCTTAGGAATGTTTAAAAAACTCTTAACACTATTTCTCACTTCAGAATTGCTGCATTATGGTCTGCAGTAAGCCATGATAATACTGAAGTGTTGATACATGTCAGCTCTTTTAGTAATACTACCTTGATTGCAAGGTTACTACCATTATTGCAACTGAGTTTTACAAATATGATAGTAGCTCCCCTCCTCCCCGTTTTTATTTTCTAGAAAACTAGGGAGGGTCCTTTCTGAGCTGTTTCTCCAGCTCCATTCTTCCTTTGGACTCATACTTCTCTCATCAGACTATTGCTTAGATCAGGGGTCTCCAGCTGGCTGGGGAATCCTGGGAGTTGAAGTCCGCCAGGCTTAAAGTTGCCAAGGTTGGAGACCCCTGGCTTAGACTGTATCTTTTCTTCCTGTCTCCCAAGGTTACTCTCGCAACCCATTATGTCCATTATGTCTATGGAGAGACTTCCTCACCCTCACCCTCACCTACTATTGAGTCTGATGCTAGTATCTAAGTTGTGACACTCTTGGAAAAGCGTTCTCATTCTCCCTCATTTTGTCCCGCATGTGGAGAAGCCAAAATATAACGGATTGTGTCTACAAAATGAAAGGAGGTATGATGGACTACAGTTCAGCAGCAGTTTCCCAGAAGAATGGAGGAGGGGGATGAGACAAGAGACAACACAGTTCAGAGGTGGATCAGAGAAAGAGTAAGAGATTTATGGTAGCTGCTTCCTAGAATCTACCAGGATAAGGCAGGGGTGGGTTCTACTTACCTCTACTACTGGTTCACATCATGCCCGCATGCGCAGATCGCTTTTTGATGACGTTCGGGTCAGTGGGCGGAGCCTCCCGCTGGTTTTACTACCGGTTCTATAGAAGCGATCCGAACCAGGGGCAACCCACCACTGGGATAAGGTAGCATATAAGTAGTATACATTTAATCTGGCAAGATTCTGTTAATGTGGTGTGAGCAAATAAGGAACTCAACATTGGCTAGATTGTTCTATATCATTCTTGAGCTGGGGCTGACACTGAATGACCTGAACCTCACTGATGTGGGGGTGGGGGGGGAAGGATAACCTATCATTTGCAACCAATATCCATTAATGTGACATCTACTCAGTTAATCCGCTTAGCTGATTGATTTCAAGTGATTAAAAAGAATGACTTAATTTGGTAGGGGGTTTTTGTTTTCATGCAAAATTATGTTGAAGGCAAATATTGCAATCCCTTGAAATTGTCTTGGAGAGATCCCTTCTTCCTCACCGAAGAGTGGGGTGCTTTTCCTGCAAAAGGATACATTATATCATGTGTATGCATAGTCTGAAAATAAATATATGCGTTCCCTTCAAAACTGCTTCATTTATATTCATAGAATCGCATAAATATGAATGTTGGCATTGCATGAAAGTTGGAAGAGGCACTTAGACCATTGACTCAGGCTCCCTACTCAGCGCAGAAATCCAAATTAAAGCATCCCTAACAGATGACTACCCAAACTCAGCTTGAACACATCTTTTCACAGGGAAATCTTTTTATTTTTCTTAGACACAGGGTTATTGCATTTTTTGCAGACAAGAATGAAGCCGTTTTCTACCCGTAAATTTCCCACCGTTTCAAGCTGGTGGGTTGTTGTGTTGCTGCACTGACAGAGGCACCTGTTCTATGTTGATATAATTGTCGTCTCTGGCCAACTTCTTTCTTAAACTAAGTACTTGTTGTCCCGTGGCCCCTTTTTATTGTCCTCAGAACCTTCTCCAAACCCAGTTGCTGAAATCCAATGGCAATCCCCTGTCATTTTGAAATGGAAAGTGCACAAAAGTATAAGCCAAACCTAAACAAGATACAAGTTCCTATTCCTACCTTTAAAATGGGGGTGGGTGGGTTTAAAACTCATGGTCCAACCTTCCATCTAGCATGGTTCCATCGTTTTCTATCATCACTTCAATATTTGCTACCCAATGTCCATGCATCCACCCAGAAAAATTAACAAAGTTCCTCCACTACAAAAAGAATAACAGAATGACAGAGTTGGAAGGGACTTTAGAGGTCTTTTAGTCCAGCCCCTTGCTCAAGCAGGAAGCCCCTATACTATTTCAAACCAATGGAGTTGAAGTCCACAAGTCTTAAAAGAGCCAAATTTGCAGACCCCTGAACTAGACATACCTAATTCTTGCAACCGTTCTTCATATATTTAGCCCAGTGTGGAAATCTAAAAAAATTTCCTACCGGTTCTCTGGGCATGGCTTGGTGGGCATGGCTTGGTGGGGGTCATGTGACTGGGTGAGTGTGGCTATGTAGTCATGTGGCTGGGGGGTCAAAAGACAGAAATTCACTTTAACAATGTCCTGCTGGAGTAGGGTTTGGACTAGATGACTTCCAGGTCCCTTCCAGCCCTGGATTGATTGCTGTGCTCTTTCAAGGTATCCTCTGAAGCTGCGTCTAGTGCCAGATTTGTAGTCCTTCCTCTCCTTTTTTACTCCCTCCCTTCCACCCTTTCTTTTTTCTTTCTTTCATTCTCTTTTTTCTTCCCTCTCTCCCTCCCTCTTTCTTTCTTTCGCAGCACACACACACACACACCCCGTTTTTGACCTAGCAGGCTTCAGGGAAGCCTCCTGGGAGCAAAAACAGATTTCCCCCAATAGGTAGTAAAAAAATGCTTTAAAATGTAAAAAAAAAAAATCCGTGGATTGCGCAGCACAGCTGATTGTCATAGCTGATTGTCGGAACCTTTTTAAAAGTTTTTTAAAGCATTTTTAACTACCTATTGCCCAAATGGTTAGTAAAAAAATGCTTTAAAAAGTTTTTTTTAAAGTTCAGATGATCAGCTGTGCCACACCATCATTGGAACTTTTTTTTTCTTTTAAAGCATTTTTACTACCGGTTCAGCGAACCGGTCACATTTGTTACTATCGGTTTGTGCGAACTGGCCCAAACCAGTAGCATTTCACCCGTAGTTTAGCCTCCTAATCATCTTTGTTTCTCTTCTCTGCACTCTTTCTTTAAAAAAAAAAAGAGTTTGAAGATCCCTTCGTTCAATGGATAAACTTGGAGTAAGCAATTTCCAGTGATCATCCAAGTCTTTGATATTCCTTTAACCATCCTCAACTACTGCATCAAGTGAGCTGGAGAGTTCTTCTTTACACATTGAGGTTTTAGGGCAGGTACATTTACACCTGAGGAAGTTATCTCTTTACCACCTGGAAAACTAAAGAGCCTTTCTTTTTGAAGCGCCATATTAACATTCCCAAAAGTACACTCATACATGCAGGGGTGAAATCTAAAAATTTTCCCTACTGGTTCTGTGGGCGTGGCTTAATTGATGGGCATGGCTTGGTGGTCAGGTAATTGGGTGGGCGTGGCCAATAACAATAAATAATAAAAATAATAAACGAAGTACACAAAACAATAAGAAGTACCAAAAACCAACTTTACACACACAACACAACACAACACAACTGACTCACACATAATGTAAAAGCAGCTGCACCTCACCCAAAATGGCCCTTGCAACAAGCAGGAACCTCACAAAAAGCTCAAAAACCAACTTTCGCACTTTACACAGATACAACACAACACAGCACAACACAACTGACTCTTTCACACACACAAAATGCCACAAACAGCTTTGTGAGATTGTATGCGTTTGTGTAGCTAGAGTGAAACACTACAGAAACACACCAAATCTCAGAAAGCTGCACAAATATTTTATTTTATTTTATTTATATTTTTAGATAAAAGCGGCTAAATTTAAAACTTCCTTAATTTTACATTTCTGTCTTAAAAAAATATAAAACTCCTTTAAAAAACCCCAATTAACTATTTTTTTAAAGCTCCCCCCCATTTACCTACCCAATTGAAGGCAGGCAGATTGAGTTGCTCACCAATGAGATGGATTGCAGGCAGGCAGATTCAGTTGCTAGCTGATGCAATTGATTGCAGCAGCCGAAGCAAGGTTTAGCAAGCCCGAAAGAAGCGGCAAGTAGGCAAGTGGGGACCGGGCGATTGGGTGGGCATGGGGGGCGGGCAGGGATTGTTGCTACCGGTTCTCTGAACTACCCGACCCCATCGCTACGAACCCCTGCATACATGTATATGACTATAGAAGAATATGACAGAAGGATTTAATCCCAAGGTATGTTTTCAGAACCAAGTCTTATGAGTGATCTAAATATAGTCTTTGCTTCTAGCCAGAGTGTAGCTATGCTTCAAAACACTCTATTCCTATTTCATTTAAACTAAAGACATTTATTGTAGCACAACACCTCTCTCTCTCTCTCTCTCTCTCTCTCTTACATGTACATATACATTAAAAAAATCTTTATGCAATAAAGGATTCTTTTAAGAGCCAGCTTATTTTCTTTTTTCTGAATCCAAAGGCAGCATTAATTGGCTCTCCTTTTCCATCATAAATCTCGCATGAGAGGTAAAGTTAAGGAAAGAGACCCTTGTCAATCAAATGACCTACATTTTCACTGAAAGGAGTCATGAGGGAAATTGTCCTGAGGGAAACAGAGGACCCAAATTTAATGAGCGGATGTATATATACCATAAATTGTATTTCAGCAGGCTTCTGGATGGGCACAAAGACTAAGAAGAGCGTGTGTTTGCTCCTCGTCTAGACAGCAAGTCTGAATATTTTCTGAATGGCTGCTCAGTTCAGCAATATTTATTTATTTATTTATTTGTCAAACACAACAGTATATATAAGTATAAGCATGAAATAACCATACGAATTGGATACAACCAAAGGGAACATTAGGACAGGAACGGTAGGCACGTTGGTGCTCTTATGCACACCCCTTACAGACCTCTTAGGAATGGGGTGAGGTCAACAGTAGATAGCCTTTGGTTAAAGCTTTGGGGATTTTGGGAAGAGACCACAGAGTCAGGTAGTGCATTCCAGGCATTAACAACTCTGTTACTGAAGTCATATTTTCTACAATCAAGATTGGAGCGATTCACTTTAAATTTAAATCTATTGTGTGCTCGTGTATTGTTGGGGTTGAAGCTGAAGTAGTCTTCGACAGGAAGGACATTGTAGCAGATGATTCTATGAGTTATACTCAGGTCATGCCGAAGGCGGCGGAGTTCTAAATTTTCTAAACCCAGGATTTCAAGTCTGGTTTTTTCTCTTCCAGATGAAGAGTCAGCTCTTGATCTCTTCCTGCTGATCCTTCTCCCCTCCCTAGACACTATTAGAAAAAGGACACCTCTCCTGGGCAATCCATGAGAAGCATTGTGGGAGAAAAGGGAGCTGGAAGCTAAAACAACTATAACTTCCTTTTGTTCATAGCAGCAGCTGCTGCCCCCCAAAAAAGAAAGAAAAACATAATAAGAAATAAGAGACACTAAAATCTAAACCAAATGGTCCTCCACAGACTTTTATTCACTTATTTGGAGGCCATTAACATTATATCCTGCCACAGTTCATTAGTCTTGGGGACAGTAGGAAAATGTCAAATGTTTTTCATACGCTTGTCTAAAAAAAGCAGACCTATTCTTCCCTTGGGTCTAAACAAAGTCTACAGCTGAGTGACACTTACTTCCACCATATAGTTTTCTCTGAAGGACTCACTAATATGCTCCCCCACTCCTCAATCAGGATTAATAACTAAATTCCATGGTCTCTTCTCTTGAACGGGTATATTATTAACTCCTAGTGAAATATTCTATGATAAAAATCCATGCTGAACCAAGCTTTTCCAATCTTGTTGCTTGGGAAATTTGCCAATTTGTTTTCGGGTACAAGACAAGGTACTGGTTGTTACCTATCATGCCTTATATGGGATAGGGGCTAGTTACTTAACAGAATAAGAATAACAGAATAAAAGAGTTTGGAAAGGACCTTGGAGGTCTTCTAGTCCAGGGGTCTCCAACCTTGTCAACTTTAAGACTTCAACTCCCAGAGTACCTCAGCCAGCTTTGCTCTGGGAGTTTGCTTAACCACTCTTTGCTCTGGGAGTTGAAGTCCACAAGTCTTAAAGTTGCCAGGGTTGGAGACCCCTGTTCTAGTCCAACCCCCTGCTCAGGCAGGAAATCATTTCAGACAATAGTTGTCCAATCTCACCTTAAAAATAAGAGACATCCCAGAGGAAGGCAACATCAAACTAGGTCCTCATAGTGGCCAAGAAAAATAGGTGTCCATGTCATCATCAGCTTAATAGAATCATTACCTTTAATCATGACGTCTGGTTGAAGCAGAAGTGTATTTCAATTTTTTTTAATTTATTTTATTTTGTCACAACAATATATGTAGGTATCATACAAAAAAATTATATAGTATATAAACACATATATGAGTAAATATAGGAGGTATAAGTATCTATCTATCTATCTATCTATCTATCTATCTATATATATATATATATATATATATATATATATATGTTTTCTGAGGTTTTCACGGGTGTTTGTATGTAGGTCTTTGGTTGTTCGGGTTTTCTCCCGTGTAAAATTGGAAGTGTCTTGGCGACGTTTCGACGAAGTCTCATTCGTCATCTTCCGGCTTCAGCTTCGTGCTTCTGGGAGCAATGTGTGATTGCAGCTGTTTCTTCCTTTTTAACTGCTAGTGGGGGTTTGAACTGATTGGGTGGGAGCTTGGCTGTGCTCTGATTGAATGGAGGTTTTTTTGTGCTCTGATTGGCTGGGGGTGTGTCCTGTTTGGGTGGGGGTTTGGTTGTGCTCAGATTAGTCTGAGTTGCAGGGGGATTTGAGCTGTTGAGCTGCATTGCTGTTGTTTGGCTTCGTGTTTGTGGCCGTGCTACATCTTCATAGTGGGTGTCTGTCTGCTGCATGTATGGATTGGAGGGGTTTGAAATGGCTAATGTTGCAGCTGCGGTCTGGCTTCTGGTCCTTAGTCGTGCTTCCTGATCAGTGTGGGTTTGGGTCTGCTTTTTGGGTGGATGTGTGGTGGTGACATCCTGTGTGGACCTCGTGAGTGTGGGTCTGGTGTCATTCCTCGTGTTAGGGACTCGTTTGTCAAAAAGGGCGGGTTTCCAAATGGCTGGTAGGTGGGAGGTATCATCTTGTTTGTTCATGCTGTGTGGGCGTTTTTCTATCTCAATGGCTTCTCTGATTATTCTGTTGTTAAAGTGTTCGGTTTTGGCGATAGTTCTGGTCTTTTTAAAGTCAATATTATGTCCTGTGGCTTTAAGGTGTTGGACCAGGGAAGAAGTTGGTTCCTCTTTTTTGAATGAGTTCTTGTGTTCTTCAATGCGTGCACTTATTCTTCTGTTGGTTTGTCCGATGTATGTGGTGGGGCAGGCGGTGCATGGGATTTCATATACTCCTTGATTTTCTAACTCAATTTTGTCTTTGGGGTTTCTTAGGATGGTGGATATTTTTTGGTTTGTGCAGAATGCTGTCTTGATGTTATGTTTGTGGAGGATCTTGCTGATTCTGTCTGTGGTGCCTTTTATATATGGGAGGAGGGCTGTGCCGTTTTCTTGTTCTCTGCCTTGGGTTTTAGTGGGGGTTCTTTTGGATTAGTTTGGTAATCTTATTTCTCTGGAATCCATTGGATGTTAGTACATTGTGAGAGTGTGTAGTTCGGTTTTAGGTGTTGTTCTCAGCTAAGCATTTTGTTCTAGAGATGAGTGTCTTGGCTACGGAGTTGATCTGTGCTGGGTGGTGATGTGAGAGTGCAGATAGCGGTTTGTGTGTGTTTTCTTCTGGTAGATGGTGTGTCCTAGGGAGCCATTGGGTTTCTTGTAGACTAAGACATCTAGGAAGGGAAGTTGGTTGTTAACTTCTGTTTCCATGGTGAACTGTATTTTGGGGTGTAGGCTATTGAGGTGTGTGAGGAAGTTGTCAAGTTTTTCTTTCCCGTGTGGCCAGATTATGAAGGTGTCGTCTACGTATCTGAGCCAGAGTTTGGGTTTGTGATCAGATTTTTCTAGTGCTTGGGTTTCAAAGAGTTCCATGTAGAGGTTGGCAATGACAGGTGAGAGGGGTGATCCCATAGGTGCTCCTTCTATTTGTAAATAGAATTCTGGGAGTTGAAGTCCACAAGTCTTAAAGCTATCAAGTTTGAAGACCTCTGGTTTATAGACTAAAGATGCTGAAAAAGAAGGGGGGAAATCCAGCCAATGAAGCTATGTTGAGGACCTTATGATTATTTGTAATTTTTATTTCAACTTTTGGAAAACAGCCCAGAATGTTAGACATGTGCTTTTTAGATTATATTAAGTTCAGTTTTGTCTTCTAAAAATTCCTTTGAAAAGCAATTCCAATTTAGAAGGGAGGGAGAATGCCACTTGAGAGTATTGATTTTACAAGTGAGTGCTATAGAATAGAAAGTGGAAAAAAATGAGTTGGGAAAAGATGTGGAATTTAAATGAACCCAATAAATAATCTGAACAGCCCACACATCTGCGGAGAAGTAGAACAGGATATAAAGAGAAATATCATTTTAATTAATTCTGGTTATCATGATATGATTCAATACAGCTATCGTTCAGCTGAAATGTATAGTTTGTAGGAGTCTCTTTACAATAGATCAGTTGCTTTTCAAATCCTTACAAGCACAGTTCAGTAAATCGTGGGAATTATTAAATGGTAAGGAAGTTGAAACTTTGAACATACAGACATTCCGTCTTCATCACAGATCAATCTGCCTTTGTATCTTCATCTTTTTTCCAATCTGACAACTAGAACTTAGAAGTTTTTCCTTTAGCGGTTAGAATTCCAACCTTTTTTTTTTTCGAGCATAAATTGTCAGCCCTGGAGGCCATCTTTTTCTTTGGATCTTCAGGGCTGCCACATTTAGTGCTGTGGAGGGGGGTTGCATGGAGTTGCAGGGATATCTAGCCATAATAACATTCTTTTCTCTGAGAGTCAAGGACATCCAGCCTGCACCTGGAGTAGCGTGACTGGGAGGCATCTCCAGTTGGGACGATGCATTGATTGGACCATGTGATGGACATGTGGGTGCAGGGGGAAGGGACTTGGACTTTGTTTTGGGTGGGGAAAATCTGGAAGCTTTCAGATTCAAGTTTTCCCAGATGTGCCAATATGACATCTCTAATAAAATGGAACTTGGAGGAACTTCTACCCTCGGAGTCTTCTTTTGTTGTGGGTGTTACTTGGAACCCTGACATAAATCACATTTCCCCATTTGGGTAACTGCAGAAGGAATGTTTTAAAAATTCAAGATGAACAATGTATATCAAATGAGCAGAGTCACAATGAGTGCAGGTAATCCTCAACTTCAAGCACAATTGGGAGAAAAATTCCTATTGCTAAGCAAGGCTGTATGTGTTGCATCCAATTTTATGACCGTTCTTTGCCATGGTTTTTAAGTAAATGGTTTTTAAGCATGGCTAGTCTAGTGAAGAGAAGGACAAAGGGAGACATGATAGCAGTGTTCCAATATTTGAGGGGCTGCCACAGAGAAGAGGGGGGTCAAGCTATTTTCCAAAGCACCTGAAGGCCAAACAAGGAATCATGGATGGAAACTGAACAAGGAGAGATTCAACCTGGAAATAAGGAGCACTTTTCTGACAGTGAGAACAATCAACCAATGGAACCAATCAGAAGTTGTGTGAGCTTCATCACTAGAGGCTTTCAATAAGAGATGGGAGTGCCATTTGTCAGAGGTGGTGTTGGGCTTCCTGCTTGGACAGGGGGTTGGACTAGATGACCTACAAGGTCCCTTCCAACTCTGTTAATCTGTAATCTGATTAGTTAGGTTTGTTTTGATGCACACCACTCGCACAAATGAAGCTGCATGCATGTGTGTGCTCACTTGCTGCTTACATAAATGGAGTTGCACGCACATGTGCACTCGCCCAACGCTTGCACAAGTGGAGCTGTGTGTAAGCATGATTTATGAAGTAGCAAGGATTTTGTCTGTTAGTTTGTTTGTGACATTCATGTAGTTGCCCAATTCATAAAAAGTGACCCTGGGTGGCTTAACAATTTGTAGCAGCATTTAAAAAGGAATTAGGAAAAAAAGAGAAGCACACTAAACATGAGAAACAGAAAATAGGACAAGTGACAGACTAACAACAAAAATAGCAGAATTCACCAAGGCCAACCATTATATCTCTCTTTCATTTAAGACAGTAATGTTGTTCTGAAAGGCAAGTGCTGTGACAGGTATACCTGCTAAGTCTTGCCCGGTGATATCATTTCACAGAACAGAACCAAATCAACCAATTTATTCCGCCAGATCTCACGAGCCACGCCAAAAAAAAGTCGGATGCTGTCTTATTATAGTTTATAGGTGATAACTAGCATTTGGAACCTTATAAGGTGTCAATGGAGCTCATGAAACAATGAAATTACATGGGCACACCGAGCTGCACCCATATCTATTGAAGGAGAGAGTTACCTCAGCCAGAGTTCAACCATGAGCACAATCAATGCCATCTCAATAGTATATCCCAATCTGAAACTCAGTACAAAGGGTTTCAGATAACCCATTTCATCCTAGGCTTTCCAGAGCTATAAGCCATTTTCTAAACAATCTGCTCTAAAGTGTTCTTGTGATAAAAATATAAACCTTATGAAAAGGGAAAATTAGACAGTGGGTAAAAAGTCTGTAGCGTCATGGAAGGCTTTTTGAGGAAGGGATAGGCCACAGCCTGTTTAAGAGTTGGAGAACCACCTTCTCCTTCAAGGAAACACTTTGGTACTGTTTGGATTCAATTGCATGCCGTTGCCTGGGAGTTCTTAACCAATCAGAATGAACATGGATCTAAAACAGGGGTCTCCAACCTGGGCAACTTTCAGCCTGGCAGATTTCAACTCCCAGAATCCCCCAGCCAGCTTTACTGGGAGTTCTGGGAGTTGAAGTCCCCCAGGCTGAAAGTTGCCCAGGTTGGAGACCTCTGATCTAAAAACACAATGCACTCAGAACATTGAGAATCCTGTCCACTTCCTGAAGGCCAAGAAGCTCAAATTGTTACCAGGTACTATGCTAGACTATACCCGAGTCATCTCAAGGAATCTGTACAGCTGGAATCTAGACTAATCCTCAGAGTACCCCGGCATAATTCCTCCAATCCTTTCCTGGGTGAGATCAGGTTACCCTGAACAAGGTCACTTGATGGCTGCTTGCAGGTGTGATAATATTAAGAAAAACAATTAGTCTTCCACAAGGAAATCCTTAAGAAATATTAAGAAACATCTTCCAGCACCTTCTCCAGTATTTCAAGGGATCATTCTGGCATTTCATCTTCTGGTGTCCCTCAATGAACCAGGAGGTTCTCTTGGATATATGGACAGACAAAGGCCATACAAAGCCATGATCAGTTTCTTTATTCTAGGCAGAAATGAGGATCATAGTTAAAAAATGCATCAGAACCAACAGGGTCCATCAAATTTCAGCAGTGGAATAATCAATAGGTCCTTTTTCACAATGGTGAGGCATGACTGCAGATAAACCTAGGTCTAATGGAAAGGAGCTGATCATGATTTATCCCAGGTCCAGATCATATCATCACTGTTCTGAGATAAAAGAACATTTCTAATCTGTGACCACTACAGAGGTGGGTTTCAGCAGGTTCTGACCAATTCTGGAGAACCAGTAGCAGAAATTTTGAGTAGTTTGGAGAACCTGTAGTAAAGGCCCTGCCCCCATCTATTCTCTGCCTCCCATGTCCCAGCTGATGGAGAGGAAACGGGGATTTTGTAGTAACTTTTCCCTGAAATTGGGTGGGAATGGAGGTTTTATAGTATCTTTCCCCTGCCACGCCCATCAAGCCACGCCCACCAAGCCATGTCACGCCCACCAAGCCACACTCACAGAACCGGTAGTAAAAAAAATTGAAACCCACCACTGGATCACTACTATTACGTTCATTGATAACCACCTGGAATGCATCCATGGCTGCTTTTGAGCTGCCTCCAACTTCATGCCTAGTGAGAGGCATTAATGCCATTAGTTTGGGAATTCCAAGAATGGAAAGCTAACATTTCAAACATTATTTCTACCCATAAGCTACTCTCAATCAGAGAATCCCATCCTTATTCAGCTGGTGGTCACGAAACCTGATCTAATTTAAGATCATCCAGGCATGCTGGGCTGTTCTCAAGTAATCCTTCATTACCAATGTGTTCTCCTTTTCTGGATAATGACATTACCATTCATGGGATCGTAGAGAAGGTAGACCATACAGGTTAGAGGTTCCAAAGCCAATAGAGACAAATTCTGGCCCAAATCTCATGAAAGTTTAAGATTATAATGAGATTTAGGCAGCAAAAATTTGATGACCAATGAGTACTAAACATTAAGAAATTTCTGAATCTCTTTGCTGCCATCTTGTGATTGTTCAAAGTGTAGTAGCCCAAATCTGGTAGACATAGTTAAGGTTTAGTTCAATTGGTATGGTAGATACCTGATCCATCTTCTTGCTTTGAGGAACTGTCCTCAGATGTGGTCTTGATATTCAAGATAAAATTGTTTGTATTCAGATAAGACGCTTAACTTGGTTCATTATAGCACAATTCTCTGGACTCACGCAGTATGCTGACCAATAGGCTAATTATGCTTAACCTTCATCCAAGGAGCAATAATGTTTACAATAGAAGAGAATATTTGAAGCTCAGGATTAAACAATAGAATCCTTGGTGCTCTCTGGGCTTTGTGATTTTCTTACAAACATTTCATTACATGAACTAGGTAACATCATCAGTGTTAATATGGAGTAGCCTTTGTTCTTGATTTTTACTCTAGTGGCTTGTCAATGTTAATGGGCGTGGTCTTGGTGATTCTTTGGTTGGTCTGTTTACTGTTAGCTTGCTTGGCAGTTCCTTGAATGGGGTATTGTTTGCTTCTTGATTGCTAGTCTAATGTTAATCTTGGTGTTAATCTGCTGGTGAGAAAGTGTTCAAGTCTTTTTGTTCCTTTCGGGGTTTGTTGATTGTCTCTTTTGATCTATTAGAGCAGGGGTGTCAAACTTGCATCTTCACGGCATCGTCACGTATTGCAACTTTTTTCCCCTTCATTAAAATGGGGATGGGCATGGCCAGCGCATGATGCATCTGGCCCGCGGGCTGCGAGTTTGACGCCCCTGTATTACAGGGTTTTGCCTGAGGGCAGGAGGGGAAAAGGATATTATAATGGACCAGCATAACCCCACCTACCCCGGAATGATAAGAAGGATCTTGAAGGCTTGAACACTGGGTTTTATCCAACAAAATGCAGTTCAGTGGCAAAGTAAGGTTTTAACTTAGGCAAGAAAAGCTAAATGTATAGGTATAGAATAGATAGTATCTTGCTCGATAGTAGTAACAGGGATCTAGGAGTCCTAGGCAGTAGTGGGATTCAAGTAATTTAACAACCGGTTCTCTGCCCCAATGATTTCTTCCAACAACCAGTTTGCCAAAATGCTCAGAAAGTTAACAACCAGTTCTCCCGAAGTGGTGCGAACTGGCTGAATCCCACCACTGGTCTTAGTGGACAACTACTTGCTGTAAATATGACCTAGCAGTGTGCTGCAGCTACCAAAACAGCCAAACTGGGCTTCATCAACAGAGGGAGAATATCAAGAGCACATCAACGGGGATGACCCGTTACAGGGGCGTGCTGAGGAGTTTAACGGTTATCTATATGATAAAATCGTTCAGCTTCGGGACGGTCTGGACCAAAATTGCGGTGATTCAGACGGGGCATCTGAGGGTGGTCTTGGTGACATTGTTTGGGATGAGTTTGACCCTGTGGCTCCCGAGGAAATGGACAGGTTGTTGGGTAGGTTGAATGCCACCACGTGTTTACTGGACCGTGCCTCCTGGTTGGTGCTGGCCACCAGGAGGTGACACGAGGCTGGCTCCAGGCGATTCGGCGCTTCCTTGTTGGAGGAGTCTTTCCGGCTGCCTTGAAAGAGGCGGTGGTGAGGCCCTCCTCAAGAAGCCTTCCTGACCCGCTGTTTTAGGTAATTATCGTCTGTCTCCAACCTTCGCTTCACGGCGAAGGTTGTAGAGAGTATGGTGGCATATCAGTTTCCCTACACCTGAATGAAACTGTCTATCTAGACCCGTTCCAGTCCGGTTTCCGCCCGGTTACAGCACTGAGACGGCTTTGGTCGCGTTGGTGGATGATCTCTGGAGGGCCAGGGATAGGGTTTTCTCTGCCCTGGTCCTATTAGACCTCTCAGCGGCTTCGATACCATCGACCATGGTATCCTGCTGCGCGGTTGGAGGGATTGGGAGTGGAGGCACCGCTTATCGGTGGTTCTCCTCCTATCTCTCCGATCGGTCACAGACAGTGTTGACAGGGGCAGAGGTCGGCCCCGAGGCGCCTCACTTGTGGGTGCCGCAGGGTCGATTCTCTCGCCCTTCTGTTCAACATCTATATGAAGCCGCTGGGTGAGATCATCAGTGGCTTCGTGTGAGGTACCAGCTGTGCTGATGACACCCAGCTGTACTTTCACACCGGCCACCCCAACGGCTATCAAGTGCTGTCCCGGTGTTTGGAGGCCGACGGGTCTGGATGGGGAGAAACAGGCTCAAGCTCAATCCTCCAAGACAGAGTGGCTGTGGATGCCGGCATCCCGGTACAGTCAGCTGAGTCCACGGCTGACTGTTGGGGGCAGTCATTGGCCCCGATGGGGTGCTAACTTGGCGTCCTCCTGGATGAACGGCTGTCTTTTGAAGATCATTTGACGGCCGTCTCCAGGAGAGCTTTCTACCAGGTTCGCCTGGTGCGCCAGTTCCGCCCCTTTCTAGACTGGGATGCCTTATGCACGGTCACTCACGCCCTCGTGACGTCTCGTCTGGATTACTGCAATGCTCTCTACATGGGGCTCCCCTTGAGGGGCATCCGGAGGCTTCAGTTGGTTCAGAATGCAGCTGCGCGGGTGATAGAGGGAGCCCCTCGTGGCTCCCGTGTGACACCCATCCTGCGCAGACTGCACTGGCTACCTGTGGCCTTCCGGGTGCGCTTCAAGGTTTTGGTAACCATCTTTAAAGCGCTCCATGGCATAGGGCCGGGCTACTTACAGGACCGCCTACTGCTACCGAATACCTCTCACTGACCCGTGCGCTCTCACAGAGAGGGACTCCTCAGGGTTCTGTCAGCTAGGCAGTGCCGTCTGGCGACACCCAGGAGAAGGGCCTTCTCTGTGGGGGCTCCCACCCTCTGGAACGAACTCCCCCCAGGACTTCGTCAACTTCCGGACCTCCGAACCTTCCGTCGCGAGCTTAAAACGCATTTATTCATCTGCGCAGGACTGGATTAGATTTTAAATTTATACTGGTTTTAAATGGGTTTTATTATTTATATTGCTTTTTAATAATTCGGCCATGTAGAATAAGTTTTTTAACTGTTATTTTAGTCTGTATTTATATGTGCTTTTTACCTGCCTGTGAACCGCCCTGAGTCCCTTGGGAGATAGGGCGGTATATAAATGTGATAAAATAAATAAAATAAATAAATAAATCAGGTGTTAGCTTTATACCACAGTGGTGAGGCCACACTTGGAATACTGCATCCAGTTGTGGTCACCATGTTAAAAAAAAGATGTTTAGACCTTAGAAAAAAAGTGCAGAGAACAACAGGGTTGGAACCCTGACAATTAGTGGACTGGAAGTTAATGAAAATAAGGACGAGGGGTAACATGAGAGCAGTCTTCCCTTAAGTCTTCTTAAGGGGTCTGCCACAAAGAAGAGGAGGGTCAACCTATTCTCCGAAGCTGAAGGCGGGACAAGAAGTAACGGATGGAAATTTATCAAAGAGAAATCCAATTTAGAAGTAAGGAGAAATTTCTTGACAGTTAGAATAATTAATCAGGGGAACAGCTTGCCTTCAAAAGTGGTGAGTCCTCCAACACTGGAGGAGTTTAACAGAAATTGGACAGCCGTTGTCTGAAATGGTATATGGGTTAAACTTTTTGCCGTCATGTGCCAAAACTGGGGGGAGCACTAGGGGGGGTCGTGTGCGTGTGCCCACACCCATAATTCAATGCGCCCCACTCATGTGCGCGCGACCCACCCACCCCCGCGCTTCCCCCACTTTTGGCATGCGATGGGATGGTGGGCCTGGTAGGTCTGTTTTTCACTTTCCCCAGGCTCCTAGAAAGTGTCAGGAGCCTGGGGAGGGTGGAAAATGGGCCTTCCCCACCCGCCCACCCATGGAGGCCCTCTGGAGGCCAGAAACGGCCTGTTTCCCAAGTTCCGGTGGGCCTTGAAGGCCTGAAAATCAGTTGGCCAGTGTGCACATGCACGCTGGAGCTGAGCTAGAGCAACGCTCGCTTGCCCACCGATATGGCTCCACCGATATGGTTCGTGATGGCAAACCACCGTGCCATAGGTTCGCCATCACAAACCTATCATCATGGTATATGGTCTCATGCTTGAGCAAGAGGTTGCGCTAGACGAACCCCAAAGTCCCTTCCAACTCTGTTACATGAATAATATGATCATAGATATCCTGTTTGTCCCTATTACAATAAGAACTATGAATTCCCACTACCATTGGGTTAGTTGAACTATGTGCTCAAATGCACTTGATGCTTTTTTTTTTGTTGTTAGAATAATGATGTGTAAATCTTAGTTCTGGTCTTGAAGAAGAGAAATTTCAGGGATTAAGGATTGAAGACAGATACTAGTGTATTGGGGCAAGAAAAGATGGATATGTCAATAGGAATACACATACATACACACACACACACACACACGTACATATATATATATGTTGTTCAAACCCCCATTAGCAGTTAAAAGGAAGAAACAGCTGCGATCACACATTGCTCCTAGAAGCACGAAGCTGTAAACACCAGCCTGAAGATGACGAATGAGACTTCATCGAAACGTCGCCAAGACACTTCCAATTTTACGTGGGAGAAAACCCGAATAACCAAAGACCTACATATATATATATTAGTTCCCTTGAGTACCACATTTCTTGCATCTCTTTGTATTTTGTGCAATGACTAACAGTTGATTACTCAGTTAGTTAGTCGCGGTCAATACCCTATTGTTATGGTTTATCTCTGTTTTTTAGTTCTTTCAAAGGTGATGATTCTGATACAAGCATGAGGGAGAAAAAATAAAAGATTTTTGTGAAATGTACATCTTTTTGAAAACAATTTCCCCAACCAAATATATTTTGTATATTATTTTCATGAATGTATGCAGTCTAAGGCAGACTTTTCCCTCATCATTTTTATTGTATATTTTATCCATCCATCCATCTATCTATCTATCTATCTATCTATCTATCTATCTATCTATCTATCTATCTATCTATCTATCTATCTATCTATCATCTATCTATCACATTTATATAGTTGCCCATCTCACAAGAAATGACTCTAAATGGGCACAATAGTCAGAACCTCGCTGCAGAACCCAGAAAAGTATCAATATTGAAGATAATTTAACTTGGAGTAGTGGATAAGTCCAAAAGGTCCCAAAATAAGTCCAGACTAAATAAGATCATATTAACATCTGAATCTAGCAATTTCTTTTCAGCCCTTAAATTTACTGAACATCAAGAAGCAGTCACAAAAATCCAATGCAAAGGATAGAGGGATAGAATCAAGATCATGTGAAGTACCACTTTATAAAGCCTTAGTAAGGCCACACTTGAAAAACTGCATCCAGTTTTGGTTATCATATTATTAAAAAAATATGTAGAGATTCTGGAGAGAGGGCAGAAAAGAGCCACAAAGATGATTAGGCAGCTAGAGGCCATATGAAGAGTGGTTTCAGGAATTGGGTTTATCTAGTCTAGTGAAAAGACCTAAGGGTGACATGATAGCAGTGTTCCAATATCTCAGGGGTTGCCACAAAGAAGAGGGTGTCAACCTATTTTCCAAAGCCCCAGAAGGCAGCACAAGAAACAATGTATGGAAACTAATTGAGAGAAGCAACTTAGAACTAAGGAGAAATTTCCTAACAGTGAGAACAGCTAACCAATGGAACCCTTAGTCTTCAGTAGTTGTGGGGTACTCCATCACTGGAGGCTTTTAAGAAGAGACAGCCACTTGTCTGTAATGGTCTAGGGCAGTGGTTCTCAACCTTTATAGTGCTGCGACCCCTTTAATACAATTCCCCACGATGTGGTGACCCCAACCGTAAAATCCATCGTGGTGATAGGCAGAGATCTCAGCGCACCTCAGCAGCCGCAGAAGGGGGGGGGAAGCGGCAAACTGTTTTTTTGAATTTATCGTGCCTGAAGCCGTATTGGCTAGCAATCTGAACTGCTTGCGATTGCCTTGAGGACAGAGGCATTAAAGCGGAGACTCCTCCCCTATTAAGTTTATTGTGCCTGAAGCCAGATTAGGCTAACAATTGGGAGTGATTGCAGCTAGCCTGAGAGGGAGACATCAGAGCAAAGATTTCTCTCTTTTTTAATTCATTGCGCCTGAAGCCGAATTCGACTAGCGATTTGAAGAGCCTGCAGCTGGTTTGTGGAGTCAACCATTGGAGCGCAATTCTTCGACTCGCAAGTATACTTCCCATATTTCCGATGGTCTTAGGCGACCCCTGGAAAATCGTCATTCGACCCCCAATGGGGTCGCGACCCACAGGTTGAGAACCGCTGGTCTAGGGTCTCCTGCTTGTGCAGGGAGTTGGCCTAGAAGACCTCTAAGGTCCCTTTCTACTATGTTATTCTGTTTGTTGTCTTTGTGCAGGCATGGATATTTTAAAAATAACAGTTGTGGAATTCAGATTTGTCAGCATCATTTCATGTCACACAGCTTCTTCTTTGAAGCTGATTTTTTTTTTATCTGGCTTCAGATAACCTTTGCATGAAATCAAAATTTGAAAATCTTTCCCACAGTTTGCAGATATAATCAGCTCCTTTGCAAGGAAGAATTTGCCATCATTCTTAAATCTGGACTTTCGCGTAGTAATGGCTCAAAGCTCTTTTCTCAACGCAGCTGAAACTTCCAATTTCTTTCTAAAGAAGCCATCAAGAACGTACGTCTACAATGGTTAAAAAATTTGCAGGCTTTTTAGATTTTCCTCCCATGTCAAGATACCATTTGTTTACCTAAACTTGTTCCGACTGTTATCGTAAGTACAGTATTTGTTACCACACAAAGGGAATATTTTACAAATTTACTCGTACATTAAGAAAAAGCCTTCTTTTTGTTGGGGAATCCTTGGGTGTCGAGTAAAATAGAAGAAAAAAGAAAAATAATTTGTAACTCAAAGGAATTATCAGAGTTCTGATGAAAGGGCATTTTCACACAGGGTCTTTGTACCGGCTGAGAATTAGATTTAAACCTATCCAACCTTATAATCTCAATTGCATTTAGGAGTTGGATAAACTCTGGTGTATTTGAAATCTCTGAAATAGAATAGAATAGATTTTTTTATTGGCCAAGTGTGATTGGACACAAAAGGAATTTGTCTTGGTGCATACGCTCTCAGTGTATATAAAAGAAAAGATACGTTCACCGAGAATCGTAAGGTACAACACTTAATGATAGTCATAGGGTACAAATAAGCAATCAGGAAAGAATATCAGTATAAATCATAAGGATACAAGCAACAAAGTTACAGTCATATGTGGAAGGAGATGGATGGTGGGAATGATGAGAAGATTAATAGTAGTGCAGATTTAGTAAATAGTTTGACAGTGTTGAGGGAATTATTTGTTTAGCAGAGTGATGACGTTTGGGAAAAAACTGTTCTGGTGTCTAGTTGTTCTGGTGTGCAGTGCTCTGTAGCATCGTTTTGAGGTTAGGAGTTGAAACAGTTTATGTCCAGTATGTGAGGGGTTTGTAAATATTTTCTCCAGAGCTTACAAATACCCCATTCTCCCATTAGCCTTGCCTTCCTTTTCTTCTTGCCTCTTTCTCTGAAGAGGTTCAGTCATGGCTCTCAGTGTTTCAAGATGTGCCATGTGAAGGTTATTTTCATTTGAGTTCCCTTGAAGAACTTCGTTTCCTGAGGTTATCTTCGGGATGGATGCATCCTGAGCAATGAAGACAAAGCTCCATGGGAATCTAACTTGCGAGTCCCCTTTTAAAACCATTTAACAAAAGATAGATGTTGTTTACATTGGTCTTATTGACAGAAAGAAAGATAAAACTGGAACGGATTAATTCTTTCCTTCTCTCCAGACTCTGGATAAATACCTAGCCCAGACCAAACAAATTACTTTAGAAAGATATTGCTTTCTCCCATCAAACGTATGTGAATGTTCACATGGCATATTTAACTGTACACCAACCAAATAAGTTGGGTTCGCTCAACACAATGAATCATTAAAAAGTAACCAAGTTTAGTAAGTTATCACTGCAGTTACCAGATCTTTAAGTGATGGGATTGCAGTATTGTAGGAACACAGCCATTATAATACAGATTTGCCCATTTTAGGATTCTGAAGTTCAACCATGAGAAATTACTTAATGAATGAAGGCGAGTATGTGTCCCAGGATAATGTGGCAGGATCCAATCTGGGTCAGTCACTGGGAATAGAGGTTTTGTATTCCAAGCTTTCAGACTCATACTGGAGCCCATCTTCAGGGAACTACTCTCTAGCCTCTCTCTAGCTAGAGAGAAGTTCCCTGAAGATGGGCTCCAGCATGAGTCCAAAAGCTCAGAATACAAAACCTCTAGTCCCAGTGACGGACCCAGATTGGATTCTGTAAATTACTTAATGTTTAAATCCTTTGCACATCCTATGGCCAGTGGTGGGATTCAGCTGGTTCGCACCGATTCAGGCAAACCGGTTGTTAAATTACTCACCCACCCCGGTTATCAAAGTGGATCGTGGGTGCTGCACTGCATTGCAATTGAGAAATGGGCAACGGTGCGGCCAGCGCAAGGGAATGAGAAGGCCGCTTTCCCTCCTCTTTCCCTCATGCCAGCCACTCCATTGCCCATTTCTCCATTGCAGCACAACGCAGTGCCCAGGATCCACCTTGATAGGGGCTGGTAATTTAACAACGAGTTCCCCCAAGGTCAGGTTGGTTGTCGCGGGAGACTCGTCCCACATGTGCAGTGGAGTTGGAGGACAGAGATGAGCCATGCCTCCCACAACAGCCAATCTGACCCTGGGCGAACTAGTTGTCACTGTCCACCTGGGCAAGCATGAACATTACTGGCTTTTCTTCTACACCAGTGGTTCCCAACCAGTGTGCCGCGGCACTAAGGGGTGCCGTGAGATCTTTTGAGGGTGCCGGGAACTTTTGAGCTACGGAGATTTTAAATATCTATTTCCTTATAAGGGTGCCGGGAACTTTTGAAAGGCTTTCCAAGGGTGCCTCAAACAAGAAAAGGTTGTGCCTCAAACAAGAAAAGGTTGGGAACCACTGTTCTACACAGATGCAAAAATCAAAGCTCTTTCAGTGTATGATAAACAGAATGACAGAGTTGGAAGGGATCTTGGAGGTCTTCTAGTCCAACCCTCTGCTCAAGCAGGAGACACTGTACCATTTCAGACAAATGGTTGTCCAATCTCTAATTAAAAACCTCCAGTTGAGCATCCACAACTTCTGGAGACACATCGTTTCACTGATTAATTGTTCTAATTGTCAGGAAATTTCTCCTTAGTTCTAGGCTGGTTCTCTCCTTGATTGTTTCCATTCATTGCTTCTTGCCCTGATTAAGCTGCATGGTTTAAGAAATGAATTTTGCCTTCTTTAGAATGGAATAGCTGTGTCATCACACAATGGAGGTGAATGGGTGATGTGATAGAAGCAAACGTTCAAGATAGTTAAGCTATAGGCAGCCAGCAAGAACGCTAAGAATCTCATCTACCAGGTCAACATTGGTCTTCCATTTCCCCCAAATTTCCACCCACCTTTAAAACATTATCCCTCATTCCTAAATTGGTTTTTGCATAGTCAACATGTGGATTATTGCCATTTCTTTGGATGGTTTTTAAAGATTATTGTATCTTGATAGCCGATGGAGCTTTCACAGTTCCTACTTTGGGAGAAACTTCCCTCCATTATTCTACCACAGGGGTCCCCAACCCCTAGTCCACAAACTGGTACCAGTCTATAGCCCATTGAAACCAGGTTGTACCACGTGAAACTTCATTTCAACAAGCTCAGGAGCTAAGTTGCAAATGTGAAGCCATCCCCTCCCCTCCATCACAACATCTGTTGCTGCTGCCAGTCCGCAGAGTCAGAAAGGTTTGGGACTGCTGTTCTACAACTTCTTTTGTTATTTCTTGTCATGAATGGAAAGCATTCCATTCATAACCGCTCATGTTATGGGAGTGGTTCCTGCAAAGAGATCAGAGAATGTTGTGACCCAGGCCCAAGTGGGTAGTAGTTTAGCTGTTTTTTGAATCAGTTCAAAAACAAACAGACTTTATTAGAACAGCTGAAAATTAACTCATTCCCAGCGTAGTCCAAACTAATTCAAAACAAATTCTTCATAACACAATTCTTCAGTCTTATCACCAATATTGGGCAAACTGCCAAAGGCTTATCTTGGCAAAAGTACAAAAACGCCCCAACGAAGCGGTCGAAGTGCTGTCCCGGTGCCTGGAAGCCGTACGGGTCTGGATGGGGAGAAACAGACTCAAGCTCAATCCCTCCAAGACGGAATGGCTGTGGATGCCGGCACCCCGGTACAGTCAGCTGCACCCGCAGCTGACTGTTGGGGGCGAGTTAGTGGCCCCAAAGGAGGTGGTTCGCAACTTGGGCGTCCTCCTGGATGGTCGGCTGTTCTTTGATGAACATCTGGCGGCCGTCACCAGGAGGGCCTTTTACCAAGTTTGCTTGGTTCGCCAGTTGCGTCCCTTCCTTGACCGGGATGCCTTATGCACGGTCACTCACGCTCTGGTTACGCCTCGCTGGATTATTGCAATGCTCTCTACATGGGGCTGCCCTTGAGGTGCACCCGAGGCTACAGTTAGTCCAGAATGCAGCTGCGCTGAGTGGTAACGGGAGCCGCTCAGGCTCCCATGTAACACCACTGCTCCGTAGTCTGCACTGGCTTCCTGTGGTCTTCGGTGCGCTCAAGATTCTGGTTACCACCTTTAAAGCGCCCATGGCTTAGGACCCGGTACTTACGAGACCGCCTGCTGCTACCTTATGCCTCCCACTGACCAGACGCTCACAGAGAGGGCCTTCTCAGGGTGCCGTCCGCCAAACAATGTCGGCTGGCGGCCCCAGGAGTAGGGCCTTCTGTGGGAGCACCAACACTCTGGAACGAACTCCCCTGGCTTACGTCAAGTGCCTGATCTTCGGACCTTTCGTCGTGAGCTTAAAACATATTTATTCATTCAAGCAGGACTGGCATAAATAGCTGTTTTAAATTGGGGTTTTAATAATATTTTAAATTTTTAAATGTTTTAATAATCGGCCACATAGTAATAGTTCTTTTTAAATTCTTTTAATTGTATATATTCCGTGTTTTATTTTGGCTGTACACCGCCCTGAGTCCTTCAGGAGAAGGGCGGTATAGAAATTTAATAAAATAAAAATAAATAAATAAAAACAGAAGACACTGACAAGAAATAAACGCAGCAAGACAAGGAGCAAGCCTATCAACGTTGTTTTCCGATAAAGAGCCCAAATGCCATTGCTGGTGTTTTAAGCCTTATGAGAGGGGCCAATAATCTCTTGGCCCTACTCCCGAGTCGTCCTCTTTTCTTTAGCTGCTCTTGACTTCTGGAAGCTCTTCTCATGCGTGCATTAGGAACAGGCTCCTCCTGTTCTCTGCCTCACTACTGTCAGCCTCTGGAGGCTCCGAGTCAGTGGTGGAATTCAAGTAATTTAACAACCGGTTCTCTGCCCTAATGATTTCTTCCAACAACCAGTTCGCCAAACTGCTCAGAAAGTTAACAACCAGTTCTCCCGAAGTGGTGCGAACTGGTTGAATCCCATCACTGCTCCAAGTCCAAACATCACTCCCAGATGGCCCTGGCCCCATCTCTGCCTCCGACACAGAGCCCTCATCCAGGCCTTCCCCAGCCTCCAGGACTGGCCCATGTTCTTCCTCAGCCTCATCACTGTCCAACTCCACTGCCAGATTTGCAGGCTCCTGGTGGATCACAACAGAGAAGAGCAACAAAGATGATTAGAGGACTGGAGGCTAAAACATATAAAGAACAGTTGCTGGAATTGAGTATGACTAGTTTAATGAAAAGAAGTACTAGGGGTGACATGATAACAGTGTTCCGATATCTCAGGGGCTGCCACAGAGAGGAGGGATTGAAGCTATTCTCCGAAGCACCTGAGGGTAGGACAAGAATCAAGGAGAGAAGCAACCTAGAATTAAGGAGAAATTTCCTGACACTTAGAACAATTCTATTCAGATAGAACAATTTGCCTCCAGAAGTTGTGAATGCTCCAACTCTGGAAGTTTTTAAGAAGAAATTGGACAACCATTTGCCTCAAATGGCATAGGGTTTCCTATCTAAGCAGGGGGTTGGACTAGAAGACCTCCAAGGTCCCTTCCAACTCTGCCATTCTATTCTAAATGTTTTTCTATAGATTAATATAAAGCATGAGAAACCATAGACGAAAACAATGCAAAATAGGTTATTGAGCTACTCTGTAGCTAAACCCCCCATGGCACCTGCGCAAATTGCAACTTAAAAATTCAAAAGAAAATTAAAAGCAATTCATTTTCCTTCAGGTAGGATGAGAAAGAGGGGGGGAAATGAAAAAGAACACATAGGTGCAGTACTAAAAAATAATATCGGCGGCATTTTGTAACTTCTCTAGAATTGTGGTAGAAATTCTGGGCTTAAAATGATCTTATTTGACGGCATGAGTTACATTTACCCCGAAAATCTCCCTCACTGCTTCGAGATGAATATTATCTCTGTGCAAGAAACGATCAGT
The DNA here is from genome assembly GCF_028640845.1 of Ahaetulla prasina. NCBI lineage: Eukaryota > Metazoa > Chordata > Lepidosauria > Squamata > Colubridae > Ahaetulla > Ahaetulla prasina. The sequence goes on from NC_080541.1 coordinate 212,517,449, forward strand.
CTGTCTCGAGGGGAAGGGTAAAACTATGCAAATGAAATAACTTCAAAGACATTCGTTGCCATTCATTTTAATGCCAGAAAAACACTGCTAACAGCCATTATAAATGAAAGTGACGGAGTTGGCAGGGGGTTCTTTTAGCTTTTTAAGTTCTTGGCCAGTATAACAAGAGTTGGATTTGATCTGCAAATCAATTTCAAACAGCAGCTGTAAAATTCTGATCCTCAAACATCCACACCTGGGTGCCAATAATGAGGGCTGAATAGGTGACACTTAAATCTGACCCACAGAGCGTATGTTACCAAGACATTTCTCTTGTATGTGTCACGTGGAAATAATGAGGAAATGAACAAATCTATCAATTGTGCATCTCCTCTTTGATTCCACAAATCTTCCTATCAATTAATTAATGAGAAGCAGTCACTATAGTATTTGAATTCTGCCTCTGACTTCAGCTCTGCTGAAATTATACAGGAGAAGGAGAAGGATATAAGAATAGTGATGTTAAAGGTAAAGGTTCCCCTCACACATATATGCTAGTCGTTCCTGACTCTAGAGGGCGGTTCTCATCTCCATTTCAAAGCTGAAGAGCCAGCACTGTCCGAAGACGTCTCCGTGGTCATGTGGCCTACATAACTAAACGCCAAAGGTGCACAGAACGCTGTTCCCTTCCCACCAAAGGAGATCCCTATTTTTCCATTTGCATTCTTTATGTGCTTTTGAACTGCTAGGTTGGCAAAAGCTGGGACAAGTAATGGGAGCTCACCCCATTACACGGCATTAGCGGTTTGAACCACTGAATTGCCGACCTTTCAATCGACAAGTTCAGCATCTTAGCCACTGAGCCACTGCATCTCATATAGTGCTGTTACAATCTACTAAAAGAATTCAAAAACTGAACATCTATTGAGCATGATTATGGGATCAGCTAAAAATATATATATATTTTGTTACTCAGTCATGTCTGACTATTTGCAACTCCATGGACCATAGCAAGCCAGGTTCCTCTGTCCTCCACTGTCTCTCCATGAGTTTGCCCAAATTCATGTTCATTGTGTCAATGACACCGTTTAACCATCTCATCCTCTGCCATCTCCTTCACTTTTTGCCTTCCATCATTCCCAACCTCAGGATCTTATCTGATGAGTCCTCTCTTCTCATCCAAAATATTTGAGCTTCAGCTTCAGGATCTGTCCTTCCAACGCACAGTCAGAGCTGATTGCTTTTAGGATTGATGGATTTGATCTCCTTGCAGTCCAAGGGACTCTTAGGAGTCTTCCCCAGCACCAGAAGATAACATTAGATCTGATTAAATGTGAGTGTTTGCTGAGATGTGGTTTGGCAGACTTCTGCAAGCAACCCAATATTTTTGTTAGTAAGTGGAATTTGTGGAGGTTGCTCAACTTCAAATTGAGCACAATGTGAAAAACTGAGCACTTGGCCCATATTCAGAAGGTTTAACATTTCATGGATTTGATTCAACCACAATACACTGCTGAATCAAAAAGATCAAAAAGAGAAAGAAAGAAATGCTTGCAGGAAAGAAAATGTATATGCTAATTTGAATAGTGTGAAAGTGCAGAGCCTGCTTTTGTGCACATTCTTTGTGTTTTGGGGGAAAATGTGCCCATACAATAGTGGCCAAAATTGTGGAAACCTTTTGGGAAAAGTGTATTTTCTAAAACTAGCTAATAACGCCACTTTTTTTGAGTAGTACCATAAAATTATATATCAATGGAAAGATAATTTAAACAAGAATGTAATGCAATAACTTTTATGAAGGATTCACTATTAGAATAGCAGTTACAGTATAAAGAAGAAAAGTGAAACACATAGAAAAAATGAAATATACAAAAAATATCACCATAGAAAAAAATGAGATATACGAAAATTAACACCGGGTCAGTTAATAGTTGGGTAACCTTTAGCATGAATTACGGCCCTACAATGTCTTCCTATGGAGTGAACCAAGTCTTTTAGTTCTGCAGCTGTTATAATGTGAAACCAAGATGGAATGATTGCTTCTATTAACTGGGTTTTATTGCTGGGTCGCTTCTGACTAACACGTTTCTTTAGTTGGCTCCATAGGTTTTCAATTGGGTTAAGGTCTGGGCTATTCCCAGGCCATTCCAGCAGTGGAATATGATTATCTTGAAACTGCCCCCCCACCCAAAAAAGTGGTGTTATTAGCCATCAAACCTCAAATATACACTGTTCCCAAAAGGTTTCCACAATTTTGGCCACTACTGTAATCAGTCTATTAAGAAGAAATAGGGCACATTACTAGTATCAATCTATGAACACTGAGAGCATATGCACCAAGACAAATTCCTTGTGTGTCCAATCACACTTGGCCAATAAAAATTCTATTCTATTCTATTCTATTCTATGAATGTTTGAATGTATATATTCAGTGGAGAAAATAAACCTAACAAAATGGAAGCTGAACACTTTTCCTTTCTGTCCTTTGGACACCTAGTAACTAGGTGGCTCAGTGGCTAAGATGCTGAGCTTGTCAATCATAAAGGTCGGCGGTTCAAATCCCCTAGTACAGGTCTCCTGCGTGAGCAGGGGGTTGGACTAGATGGCCTCCAAGGTACCTTCCAACTTTGCTACTCTTACGGAACATCGCCATCGTAAATTCCAGTTCATTTCTACCAGATACAAAATTTTCCTGCAACCTGACAAAGCCTCCCATCTAAACCAAAGGAAATAAGCCTCTCACAAGCTCACAATACAGCCAAGAGGCAGCCTTAAATTTCAGCCTAGAAGAACCTCAACTGTTCTACACTCCATCAGCTGATGACCTCAACATTCCATCATCTTCACAATGGGCTTCCCCAACTCTGTTGTCTTTCTGAAAGTCCATTCTGCTTAAAAATAGAACTAACCTCCAGAACACTGACAGGGACCTGCCGGGTGTCCGCAAATTGGCCAGCAATTGAAAGGCCTGGGATTTCTCACCTTATAGCCAATGGTGAAATGTAAAATTTGTTACTACCAGTTCTGTGGGCATGGCTTGGTGGTGGTGGTGGTGGGTAATGTGACTGGATGGGTGTGGCCAACTTTTTTTTTTAATTTTTTTTAAGTTTGATGGATTTGATCTCCTTGCAGTCCAAGGGACTCTTAGGAGTCTTCCCAGCACCAGAAGATAACATTAGATCTGATTAAATGTGAGTGTTTGCTGAGATGTGGTTTGGCAGACTTCTGCAAGCAACCCAATATTTTTGTTAGTAAGTGGAATTTGTGGAGGTTGCTCAACTTCAAATTGAGCACAATGTGAAAAACTGAGCACTTGGCCCATATTCAGAAGGTTTAACATTTCATGGATTTGATCTCCTTGCAGTCCAAGGGACTCTTAGGAGTCTTCCCAGCACCAGAAGATAACATTAGATCTGATTAAATGTGAGTGTTTGCTGAGATGTGGTTTGGCAGACTTCTGCAAGCAACCCAATATTTTTGTTAGTAAGTGGAATTTGTGGAGGTTGCTCAACTTCAAATTGAGCACAATGTGAAAAACTGAGCACTTGGCCCATATTCAGAAGGTTTAACATTTCATGGATTTGATCTCCTTGCAGTCCAAGGGACTCTTAGGAGTCTTCCCCAGCACCAGAAGATAACATTAGATCTGATTAAATGTGAGTGTTTGCTGAGATGTGGTTTGGCAGACTTCTGCAAGCAACCCAATATTTTTGTTAGTAAGTGGAATTTGTGGAGGTTGCTCAACTTCAAATTGAGCACAATGTGAAAAACTGAGCACTTGGCCCATATTCAGAAGGTTTAACATTTCATGGATTTGATTCAACCACAATATACTGCTGAATCAAAAAGATCAAAAAGAGAAAGAAAGAAATGCTTGCAGGAAAGAAAATGTATATGCTAATTTGAATAGTGTGAAAGTGCAGAGCCTGCTTTTGTGCACATTCTTTGTGTTTTGGGGGAAAATGTGCCCATACAATAGTGGCCAAAATTGTGGAAACCTTTTGGGAAAAGTGTATTTTCTAAAACTAGCTAATAACGCCACTTTTTTTGAGTAGTACCATAAAATTATATATCAATGGAAAGATAATTTAAACAAGAATGTAATGCAATAACTTTTATGAAGGATTCACTATTAGAATAGCAGTTACAGTATAAAGAAGAAAAGTGAAACACATAGAAAAAAATGAGATATACGAAAATTAACACCGGGTCAGTTAATAGTTGGGTAACCTTTAGCATGAATTACGGCCCTACAATGTCTTCCTATGGAGTGAACCAAGTCTTTTAGTTCTGCAGCTGTTATAATGTGAAACCAAGATGGAATGATTGCTTCTATTAACTGGGTTTTATTGCTGGATCGCTTCTGACTAACACGTTTCTTTAGTTGGCTCCATAGGTTTTCGATTGGGTTAAGGTCTGGGCTATTCCCAGGCCATTCCAGCAGTGGAATATGATTATCTTGAAACTGCCCCCCCCAAAAAAAAGTGGTGTTATTAGCCATCAAACCTCAAATATACACTGTTCCCAAAAGGTTTCCACAATTTTGGCCACTACTGTAATCAGTCTATTAAGAAGAAATAGGGCACATTACTAGTATCAATCTATGAACACTGAGAGCATATGCACCAAGACAAATTCCTTGTGTGTCCAATCACACTTGGCCAATAAAAATTCTATTCTATTCTATTCTATTCTATTCTATTCTATTCTATTCTATTCTATTCTATTCTATTCTATTCTATTCTATTCTATTCTATTCTATTCTATTCTATTCTATTCTATTCTATTCTATTCTATTCTATTCTATTCTATTCTATTCTATGAATGTTTGAATGTATATATTCAGTGGAGAAAATAAACCTAACAAAATGGAAGCTGAACACTTTTCCTTTCTGTCCTTTGGACACCTAGTAACTAGGTGGCTCAGTGGCTAAGATGCTGAGCTTGTCAATTATAAAGGTCGGCGGTTCAAATCCCCTAGTACAGGTCTCCTGCGTGAGCAGGGGGTTGGACTAGATGGCCTCCAAGGTACCTTCCAACTTTGCTACTCTTACGGAACATCGCCATCGTAAATTCCAGTTCATTTCTACCAGATACAAAATTTTCCTGCAACCTGACAAAGCCTCCCATCTAAACCAAAGGAAATAAGCCTCTCACAAGCTCACAATACAGCCAAGAGGCAGCCTTAAATTTCAGCCTAGAAGAACCTCAACTGTTCTACACTCCATCAGCTGATGACCTCAACATTCCATCATCTTCACAATGGGCTTCCCCAACTCTGTTGTCTTTCTGAAAGTCCATTCTGCTTAAAAATAGAACTAACCTCCAGAACACTGACAGGGACCTGCCGGGTGTCCGCAAATTGGCCAGCAATTGAAAGGCCTGGGATTTCTCACCTTATAGCCAATGGTGAAATGTAAAATTTGTTACTACCAGTTCTGTGGGCATGGCTTGGTGGTGGTGGTGGTGGGTAATGTGACTGGGTGGGTGTGGCCAACTTTTTTTTTTACTTTTTTTTTTTAAGTTTTATTTTAACATTCTTATCCAATAACATATCCAATAACATATCCAATAACATATCCAATAACATATCCAATAACATATCCAATAACATATCCAATAACATATCCAATAACATATCCAATAACATATCCAATAACATATCCAATAACATATCCAATAACATATCCAATAACATATCCAATAACATATCCAATAACATATCCAATAACATATCCAATAACATATCCAATAACATATTTAATGTACCATCATATACAATTAATCGGATCTGCCCGGTCACCACCCCCTTCCTTTTACTCTCCTTCTCTACCTTCTTCTACTTTCCACAACCATCCTCCCCCTCTCTTACCTACATCCTCTCCTCCTTCCTCCCTACTCCTTTCTTCTCCTCTTCTATCCCTCTTCCTTCCTTTCCTCTTCCTCCTCTTCTCTTTCCTACCTCCTTCTCTCTTCTACTTCCTTCTTTCCCATCATTCTGAAGTGGTAGCCAGGCAGCTCCGATCTTACATTAATTATACATCTTCAATCATCTTTGTACATTAACTATCAATCCATTTTCTACCTCATCCCCTCCCTCCCTTCCCCTTCCTCCCCCCACCCCGAGACTTCCCAGAACCGAATACAGGGTATAAAGCTAACAACAAAAATTAAAATATAGCACAAATCATAATCCATAATCACTCCTTGAAACCTCCACTCCCCTTCCAGAGACAAAGAAAATACTTTTCTTCCAATCCATTATATATCAGACCATTCCACTCCTAGAGTTCTCAGAAATTTCCGATTGAGTTAGTGTTTGTTCTTGAATAAAGTACATAGTTTTTAATATCCAACCTTCATCAATCAATATCAAAACAACGTTCCATCTTCCAATATTCACCAAGGGTTCTTCTAAAATGTCTTTCTTCCTTAAGCAGTCTCTCAAGAATAGTTCATATTTCCAACTTAATTTCTTTAATTTTTCTGTCCAACCTTCAAGGGTAAACAATAGTCCATCTTTTCACATCTTTAACATTTATATACATCAAATAATATTACAAATATCCAATATATCAATTGTAATAATTAAAATCTTCACTTTACCTTACTTATATCAAATAACATTATTAAAATTACACCTATAACATATCCAATAACATATTTAATGTACCATCATATACAATTAATCGGATCTGCCCGGTCACCACCCCCTTCCTTTTACTCTCCTTCTCTACCTTCTTCTACTTTCCACAACCATCCTCCCCCTCTCTTAGCTACATCCTCTCCTCCTTTCTCCTTACTCCTTTCTTCTCCTCTTCTATCCCTCTTCCTTCCTTTCCTCCTCCTTCTCTTCCTACCTCCTTCTCTCTTCTACTTCCTTCTTTCCCATCATTCTGAAGTGGTAGCCAGGCAGCTCCGATCTTACATTAATTATACATCTTCAATCATCTTTGTACATTAACTATCAATCCATTTTCTACCTCATCCCCTCCCTCCCTTCCCTTCCTCCCCACCCCGAGACTTCCCAGAACCGAATACAGGGTATAAAACTAACAACAAAAATTAAAATATAGCACAAATCATAATCCATAATCACTCCTTAAACCTCCACTCCCCTTCCAGAGACAAAGAAGATACTTTTCTTCCAATCCATTATATATCAGACCATTCCACTCCTAGAGTTCTCAGTAATTTCCGATTGAGTTAGTGTTTGTTCTTGAATAAAGTACATAGTTTTTAATATCCAACCTTCATCAATCAATATCAAAACAACGCTCCATCTTCCAATATTCACCAAGGGTTCTTCTAAAATGTCTTTCTTCCTTAAGCAGTCTCTCAAGAATAGTTCATATTTCCAACTTAATTTCTTTAATTTTTCTGTCCAACCTTCAAGGGTAAACAATAGTCCATCTTTTCACATCTTTAACATTTATATACATCAAATAATATTACAAATATCCAATATATCAATTGTAATAATTAAAATCTTCACTTTACCTTACTTATATCAAATAACATTATTAAAATTACACCTATAACTTATCCAAAATATATCTATTATAACAATTACATTCTAATTAGCCATATAACAACATTACATCCATCTCTTAAATATAATATTTAATCCAAATTCCTAAATTTTACTATCTATCCTCCAAAATTAAACAATATTCCATCTTCCTATTCCTTTATACCTCAAATATATCAAATAGTACCCCTAAAATTACACATTTATATCCAAAATAAATCATTTACAAAAATTAACCATAATCATATATAATAGAGTTAAACATTCTCCCTCCCCTTCTTCTGTCTTACACATTTTCCACCATCTATTCACCATTCAACTTAACATCTATTAATAAAGAATTCCCAATCTTTAATACATTAGTGTAAAATCTCGTGCTTTACAAATTGTATTGAGAAAATACTTTCTTCCTTTATAATTCACTGTTAAACCAGCTGGAACCTCCCATCTAAAATATATCTGATGTTTCTTAAACTCATCCACTAAAAAGGCAAATTCTTTTCTCTTTCTTAACATTTTAGGAGGAATTTCCTTCATCATTATTATATCTTGTCCTAATATTTGAAATTTATTTTTATAAAATGCTTGCAAAATTCCATACCTAATCTTCTTATCTGTAAAATAAATAACCACATCTCTCGGTAAACACTTCTGCCTTGCCCACCAAGAATTAACACGATAAATTTTTTCAATATTAACTTCAAAGTCTTCTGGTTCCACTCCCTCTATCTGAGCAAAGGCCTGAATAAAAATCTCTTTCAAATTTTCTTCCTTACACTCTTTTAATCCTCTCACCCTTATAACAAATTCCATTAATTTATATTGTAATATAACTTTCTTCATCTGCCTTATCAACCTTAACCTGAATATCATCTATTTTATTTTCTAAATTCAGATTAATTTGAACTTCATCTATTTTCCTTTGCAAATCTAAATTAATTTGGTTAAATTCATCCAGTCTCTCTTCTGTCTGTGTACTAGATAACAATAATGGGGTAACTGATTCCTTTAATTTTTTCATCTCCCTCCTCTGCTCTTCCACCAAATCTTTAAAATCCAGTATTTCTTTCTCCATTTCATTAAATTTTTGATCTATTTCTGAAAGATGAGCCTCCATAAGCTCCTGTAAAAAATTCCTTAGACTTTCTTTAATATCCTCTCTCAATTTCCGTACCTGAAGTGAAGAAATTTCCAATATTTTAGAAGTGGTTAAATCTCTTTGCTTAAAGGCCATTTTTAGCTAAATAATACCAAGAAGAAGAAAAAAAAGGAATAAAAAGAAAAAAAAATTCAATAAACTTTTCTTCTTAAACACTGTAAGAAAAAGATAATAAAAAAAGAAGAGATTTTTTTAAAAAAAGAATTCCATTTAAAAAAAAATATCTTGTTATATTCTTCTTAAAGGTTCCACGCCAGCAATTGTAATCGGCATTTCCTTAGCTTTTGCTTATCTTAGCTTTCACTTTCAAGACACAAAACGCCATCTTTCATCATCTCCACTCCTGAATACGAATACCTTCTCTGTCAGGGAGTTAAAATCATCTTACAATCAAATGCCAGCCCTTCTGTTTTCGGCTCTGTCCATGTTAACAATCTATCAATAATCCTTTTCAGTCACGGAGATGGACGCTGCGTTTTGTTCTGCATTTGCAGAAGCGTTCTGGATTCTGGAGCTTTTTTCGAGCTATAGAAGGAGCGTTCCCAACAAACCACCAGAAATCATTCTGGGGCTTTCCTTGGGGGCTCTACTTCAGCCCGAATGCTCACCTCCCCCTCTTTGCCTGAGGGCAGAGATTTACGAGCTGTTGACAGCAGATTAACGCTGTCTAAACAGCTCTACAGAATCACACAGAACTGGCGGACTGAGATAGCCCGCCATTAACGAAGCGGAGCCACCCGGAAGTCCTTCTTTTTTTTTTTTTTTTTACTTTTAAAAGCATTTTTTCTACAACCTCTTCGGCCTAAGAATCTTCACAGAAAGTTCATATTAGAAAATAATGTGGTTTCTTCCAACAATACCCTACTATCTAGTCAATATGTTCCAAGAAATTTATCTGTAGGAGACCAGACTGAACCTGAGGGAGGGGTCAAATGTGTCATCTGTCATGAGTTCCTTCATGACCATATGAGATCTAAGTCAGCCCACTTGAATTCCATGGACTCTTCTCTACTGCCAATTTGCTTTGGCTGTTAGTAGTTCAGATTCTCATAGAGAGCTTAAGTTTGCAATAAATCTTTATACGCATTTGAGCTAATTGGATCGTCTGATGCATCTTGTGTTATTTCTAATTTAGACATGGTCACAAAGCATTCAAAGATTGTCACTTGCACTTGCTTGTATTATGCAAGCAGGGCCTTCTATTCCTGCAGATTATGTGACTAGTAAGGCATCAGCAAAAAGCTATTCCCTCACATTTTTGAATAATATGATAGATAGATAGATAGATAGATAGATAGATAGATAGATAGATAGATAGATAGATAGATAGATAGATAGATAGATAGATAGATAGATAGATAGATAGATAGATAGATAGATAGATAGATAGATAGATAGATAGATAGATAGATAGATAGATAGATAGATAGATAGATAGATAGATAGATAGATAGATAGATTAGATAGATAGATAGATAATAGATACATGGAAACCAGTGGTGGGTTCCTCCTGGTTCTGTCCGTTTCTTTAGAACTGGTAGTAAAAGCAGCAGGAGGCTCCGTCCACCCACCCAGATGTCATAATTGACAATATGCGCATGCGCAGAAGCACACGAGCAAGTGAAGTGAGTGTGTGCGCATGCTCCCTTTGCGAACAAGTAGTAAAGTAAGTAGAACCTACCCCTGATGGAAACATGGATGGATGGATGGATGGATAGATGGATGGATGGATGGATGGATGGATGGATGGATGGATGGATGATAGGAGTGAGGGGGGGGAGAGAGAGAGTCTTATTGTACTTGCTGTTCCTCTCCCCCCACCCCCTTCACAATGTTGATTTTACATTATTGGCTTCCTGCACGAATAACACATTCAGCATAATGGACTGAATAAAAAAAATCTGCATGCATTCAATAACACCTAAGTAGGCAACCAGGCAAATTAAAGCCATGCAGGAATCCAGCATCATTTGAGTCAGGTTGGCAGGGGGTAGGACTTAACTGGAACACTCACATATCGAGCGTTCCACTTAGAGCAAGGACTGTTGCATGCTCAGCTGAGTAACTTATTGTGCTCTGGAGAAGGACTCAATTCACTCTTTCAATGCCCTGCACCGTTGGTACTCTAGTTCCTCAATACAAAGTGTGCCAGCAGACCTACTGTTGTGGAACACTCCTTAGTTAGCAGATTGTCTCAGATGAGGAAGCATGGAGGTTTTTTTAAAACTAATCTGCCATAGACAACTTGCATTGGCCATACTCCCTGACTCACCCAAATTATATTTTTGTTAAATAACAATTATAGTCATGATGTTCGTCCATCGTGTTGGAAGAGGACCTTGACATCTAAGGGATTGTGGGCTGTCCACGGTGGGTCTGCAGATGGCTGGTAAGGCCTATACGGGCATGGAATGTTCTGCCACATGTCGGGCAGACATGTGTGGGCATCATTGTTTCAGTGTTTGCAGATCTGGCTTTGCGGAGTGCTCACTTCTTTTGTGCTGTGGGTTGTTCTTCTGTCTTCAAATGTCTGGCAGCCATGACCATATAGTCATGAACAGTTGATAAGAAAGACAAAATTTCTAGATCAAGGGTGTCAAACTTGAGTTCATTGAGGACCACATCAGGGTTGTGTTTAACCTTGGGGGGCCTGGGTGGGAGTGGCCAGAGTGGGTGTTGCCAGCTCGACGTCATTCCTGTCAGGGGCACCTGTGGTGGGTCGAGCACTCTGCCAGCTAAAACAGGCTCCCAAGCTCCATTTTTAGCTGCCATGGCCGCCTACAACCCTCTGCCAGTGAAAACGGAGCTCAGGAGCTCCGTTTTCACTGGCAGAGGGTTGCAGGAGGCCCTAGCAGCCAAAAACAGAGCTTGGAAGCCTGTTTTCACTGGCAAAAGAACTATGGGCCAGTCCTTCACTGTTTCCACAGTAGCCCCGCAGGCCCCGCAGGCCCCAGGCCATGAGTTTGACACCCTTGGTCTATTTATTTTTTTATTTTATTTTTTTATTTTTGTCACAACAATATATGTAAGTATCATACAGAAAGGTTATATAGTATATAAAGGTATAAGCATATATATATATATATAGGAAGAAGAAAAGAAAAACAATAGGACAGGAACGGTAGGCACGTTTGTGCGCTAATGCACGCCCCTTATGGTCCTCTTAGGAATGGGGTGAGGTCAATAGTAGAAAGTTTTTGGTTAAAGCTTTTAGGATTATGAGAAGAGACCACAGAGTCAGGTAAAGTATTCCAAGCACTGATGATTCTGTTACAGAAGTCATATTTTCTGCAATCTAGATTAAAGCGGTTGACATTAAGTTTAAATCTATTGGTTGCTCTTGTATTATTGCAATTAAAGCTGAAGTAGTCTTTGACAGGAAGGACATTACAATAGATGATTCTATGAATTAAACTTAGGTCTTGTCGAAGGCGACGGAGTTCCAAGTTTTCCAAGCCCAGGATTTCAAGTCTGGTGGGATAAGGTATTTTGTTGTTTACAGAGGAATGGAGAACTCTTCTTGTAAAATATTTCTGGACACGTTCAATTGTATTGATGTCAGAGATATGGTGAGGGTTCCAAATAGGTGAGCTGTATTCTAGAATTGATGTAGCAAATGTTTTATATGCTCTGGTTAGTAGTGTAGTGTTTTTGGAAAAGAAGCTACGCAAGATTAGGTTTACAACTCTTAGAGACTTTTTTGCTATGTATTTGCAGTGGGCTTTGGCACTTAGATCATTTGACATGAAAACTCCAAGGTCTTTAACGGGGGGAGGGCCTTCTCTGTGGTGGACCTTCAGACATGAACTGAAGACTTTATTATTTCAGCGCGCTGGACTAGCCTAAGAATAAAATGTTTTAACTAAATTTTAAGGGTTTTTAATGGGTTTTTACTGTTTTTAGTGATTTGGCTATGATAATATTTAGTTTTAATTGGGTTTTTAATGCTTATTTATTATATTGTTTTTTAATATGCCTGTGAACTGCCCTGAGTCCTACGGGAGATAGTGCGGTATAAAAGTATGATTAATAAATAAATAAAATAAATAAAACGGGATGGGGGTCATCTGTAAGGTAATGTCCATCAAGCGAGTACTTAGTGTTTGGGTTCTTTTTTCCTATATGTAAGACTGAGCATTTGCTGGTTGAGATTTGGAGTTGTCAAGTTTTAGACCAAGCGGTTAGATGATCAAGGTCTTTTTGAATGATAGATGTATTATCAGTGGTGTTAAATAGTTTGACATCGTCAGCAAAGAGAACACAATTACTTGAGATATGGTCACAAAGATCATTAATGTATAGTATGAAGAGTGTTGGTCCAAGGACGCTGCCTTCAGGAACGCCACTCTTGACAGGAACAGGATTTGATAGAGCATTGCCAATTTTGACCACTTGTCTGTTAGACAGAAAAGCAGATATCCATTTGTGAAGGGGTCCTGAAATGCCATAGGATTTTAGTTTTAGGAGAAGTTTATCGTGTACTACTGAGTCAAAAGCTTTGCAGAAGTCTATGTAGATTGCATCTATTGTTTTGCCTTGATCAAGATTTGTAGTCCATAAGTTTTTACAGTGGAGAAGTTGTAAGTTGCATGATAATTTTTTCCTGAAACCAAATTGTTTATTGGAGAGTAGGTTGTTTGCTTCTAAATGTGAGGTAATGGATTGGTTGATGATTGATTCCATGACTTTGCAGGTGACGCAGCATAGAGAGATTGGTCTGTAATTTTCGACTAAGCTGGGGTCTCCTTTTTTGAAGATAGGGATGACTGTGGCAAGTGACCAAAGTTTGGGAAGGGAACTGGTAGTGAAAGCTTTATCAAAGATAATACTGCTATATTAATGGAAAGTTTTTTTAAGAAGTATGCACATAGTCCATCGGGTCCAATAGATAGCGATGGTATTAAGTTATGAAGAGCTTTTCCAACATTATCTTCTGTGAAATCTATATGAGATAAGTCATCATAATCATTGCTGGCACATTTGTGGAATGTCGGGTATGTGTTATCAGAGTTAACAAAAACTGAGCCAAAGAAAATGTTGAAGAGGTTGGCTTTAACTGTTTCGTCATTGCATTCTTTGTTGTTAGAATCTTTTAGTGGTAGGATGGATCTTGAGTCTTTAAGTTTATTGTTAACAAAATTATAAAAGGCACAATTGGAATTTGTGTGCAGAAGGTCCTCTTCTTGTTTGGTGTGGTAATTTGTGCATTCTGTTTTTATTTGGTTGCATATATTTCTGTAGCGGTTTTTGAAATTTGCTACAAAGCCTTTTTTGTTTCTTTTCCAGAGGGATCTTTTTAGGTAGTGAACATTGCAATATCTGGAGACAGCAGCATAGAAGAGAAAGAACTGGAGAAAATCACAAAATATAAAGACCAGCAAGCAGAAGTAAAACAACTACGGTACAAGCAATGTCGGCTGGCGGCCCCCTGGGGAAGGTCCTTCTCTGTGGGGGCTCCCACACTTTGGAATGAGCTTCCCCCGGGTTTACGCCAAATACCTGATCTTCGGACATTCCGTCGCGAACTGAAGACACATCTTTTCATTCGCGCGGGGCTGGCTTGAATTGAATTTTATTAATTTTAAATTTTTATTAATTAATTTTAAATGGGGTTTTTAGTTTATTGTATATTTTTACTTCTCAGGCTAATTTTAAAATAAGTTTTTTAATTACATTTTAAATTGTACATTGTATTATCTGTTTTATTTTTGCCTTGAGTCCTTCAGGAGAAGGGCGGTATAAAAATCAAATAAATAAATAAATAAATAAATGGCAAATGAAAGCAAAGACAGTACCAATAGTAATAAGTACCTTGGTTATAATAATAAGCACATTTGATTCCAAAACATCTGGAACGCCACTTGAATACTATTGACATTGGCAAAGTCACTATCAGTCAATTACAAAAGGCAGTTTTATTTGGAACAGCTTACATTCATCAAAGATACCTTTCATATCATTGAACCACATCTGCCTATCCCAAGTCCTTGGAAAGGACTCAATAAGTGGACAAAAATGTGAAAATCCAGTCTAAACATCTGTCTGTGGTCAACCATAAATAAAAGCTGGTGCGTAAATAGCTCTCTTTTCCTCTAATATCATCAATCTTTAGAAAAACGACGGGGAGCCCTACAAAGCCTCCAAACAGAATAACAAAGTTGGAAGGGACTTTTGAGGTCTTCTAGTCTGACCCTCTGCTCCAGCAAGAAGCCTTATACAATTTCAGACAAATGGTCATCTAATCTCTTCTTCCAGTGTTGGAAGAAGTTGCCCCACAACTTCTGGAGGCAATCAATTCCAATGGTTAATTGTTCTAATTGAACTATGGAAACATGAACTCATAGGAACAGGTAGTTATATATTTGTAGAAAATATAAATGTTGAGTGCCTGTTGCTCAGAATTTTGTACTGAGGTACTGAACAATAGCAATAGCACTTAGACTTATATACCGCTTCACAGTGCTTTACAGCCCTCTCTAAGTGGTTTACAGAGTCACCATATTGCCCCCAACAATCTGGAGGCAGAAAAAGGCAGAATGAGTGGTAATTTTTACTACTTCTCCTTTTGGTAGAATGATAAAGAATTGCGATACACTGTGTCCTCTCATGCCTACCATTTTGTGAATAGGTAAACTCTCTTTATGGTAACAATTTTGTGGTGCCAATGATATGCACACCACACTCCAGAAGTGCCCATTGCCTAGGATGGATTTACATTCTGTTTTATCTTCTAAGCAGGGTGAAATGCTCCCGGTTCAGACCAGATCACTCGATCCGGTAGCGATGGTGGCGGGTGGTTCAGAGAACCAGTAGCAAAAATCCCTGCCCCCCTCCCCCACCCCAGCTGAGCCACGCAATCATCACAGGGTGTTTTTTTTACTTTTAAAAGCATTTTTTCTTTGGCCAAAAAAAATGCTTTTAAAAGTTTAAAAAAAGCCTCTGATGATCGCACAGCTCAGCTGGGATTGTCAGAACCCTTTAAAAGCTTTTTTTCCTCTGACAATCCCAGCTGAGTTGCCTGATCATCACAGGCTTTTAAAAGCATTTTTTACAACCTCCTCGGCTGAAGAGGTTGTAGTAAAAATGCTTTTAAAAGTAAAAAAAAAAGTTGGCCATGCCCACCCAGTCACATTACACCCCCACCAAGCCACGCCCACAGAACCGGTAGTTTAAAAAAATTACATTTCCCCCCTGCTTCTAAGGTATTTATTTTGAAATGATAACTTAGGTGAAATTCCTGTACAATCTAGAGGGGTTACTGCTCATCAAAAATTGTCCTCTGTGGTTCTTCTATTCTTGTGGCTGAGCTCTGAACCTTTCATATTGGTCCCGCCATGACATATAATGAGACACTCTGTATAGTTTAAAATTTGGAGCAACCATGTGCAGGAAGCTCAGGGAGGAAAAAAATGAACTTATTAAAACCCACATGCAGAAGAATTCAAGGCATGGTGTACTTTTCCCTCCTTTCAATAATGCTTCATCATGGCCTTCAGGATATTATCTCACTCAGGGGCCCAAGGAGCAGGACAAAAGAATATACGCATCGCAAATCTCTTTAAAGTTCACATTTGGCAGGGAGTAATCACCAACATTAATTTGTGCGCAGGGTGTGGGCTTTCAAAGATAAGGCAAGCTTTAAGCCAAAGCGAATGCCCTTCGTGTTGCAAGAATTCAATTGAGCAGAGGAAGTCTCAGCAGAGAAATTTAAAAAGAGAAAAACGCACACTGAGTCTACGGTCTTTTCTTAATGCCAAGAGGCAAAGTCCTGGGAGAACTCTGTGCTCTTGGAAGGGATGTAGTTTGGGCTAAATGCATGGATAGCCTTCTGTGAAATTATTGTCCTTTCTCAGAAAGAAAGAAAGAAAGAAAGGAAGGAAGGAAGGGAGGGAGGGAGGGAGGGAGGAGGGAGCTTGCTGCAGCCAATTCACACAGCCAATTTACCTCAGCTAATTCACCACAGGACAACTCGCCATGGAACAAGAGTTACACTAATATTGAAGAAATGGTGGAATAGAATAATTAAAGAAAGGGTGTTGTGGTCCACCAGCAGCCTGGGGAGCTGGCAGCGGAGTCAGAGAGCGATGAGGCTGAAAAAGAACAAGGGCCAGTCCTGGAAGCTGGGGAAGGCCCAGATTAGGGCTCTGCATCAGAGGCAGAGATGGGGCCATCGCGGAGTGATGTGCGGACTCCGGAGCCTCCAGAGGCTGATGATAGAGAGGCAGAGGAACAGGAGGAGCCTGTTCCTAGTGCACGCATGAGAAGAGCTGCCAGAAGGCAAGAGCAGCTAAAGCAAAGAGGATGACTCAGGAGTAGGGCCAAGAGATGATCGGCCCTTCCCATAAGGCTTAAAAGACCAGCAATGGCTCTTGGGCTCCTTGTTGAAAAACAATGTTGATAGACTTGTTTCTTGTCTTGCTGCATTTATTTCTGCTTCTGAACTTTTGCCAAGAAAAGCCTTTGGCAGTTTGCCTAATTAGACCAAGGTTGGTGATAAGATTGAAGACTTGTGTTATGAAGAATTTGTTTTGAATTAGTTTGGACGATGCTG
The DNA here is from genome assembly GCF_028640845.1 of Ahaetulla prasina. Classification (NCBI taxonomy): domain Eukaryota; kingdom Metazoa; phylum Chordata; class Lepidosauria; order Squamata; family Colubridae; genus Ahaetulla; species Ahaetulla prasina. The sequence continues at coordinate 212,534,669 of NC_080541.1, forward strand.
GGAATGAGTTTAATTCTCAGCTGTTCTAATAAAATCTGTTTGTTTTTGAACTGATTGTGTTTAATAATACCTACTTGGGCCTGGGTCACAACAAAGGGTGCCAAAGGAGGGACAAAATGAAATGACAAAAAATGAAATATATTTTTCATTATTTGAAATAATTCAATTGAACTGTTGAATTGTCCTGCACCAAATTGTCTCTTGGATGATTGGCTGTGGTGAGTTGTCCCATGCGGAATTGGCCATAGCAAATTGGCCATGGTAAGTTGTCTCATTCCACACCATAAACCCTCTATCTTCTTTTGTACTACTAACTTCACCCAGGTTAGTGACATTTTGGTGTTCCACGAAGATAAACTGGATAGCAATAACTTCTTAAGTTGATGATATCCAGCTTACCTTCAGGGAACACTAAAATATCATCAACCTTCTGATTCTCTATACAAACATACAAAAGGGGGGATTACAATTAAAATCCAGAGAAAAGATGGGGGAAGAAGGGAAAAATTATACATGGTTTCAATATGGACAATTACAAGCTAGATGGAAATTATATCAAAAAATAGGTGTTAAGTAAACTGAGGATAATTTGTTAAAACAAATGAGAGATCAAGGCTAACAGCATATTAAGAGGTTGTATAATGTATTAGTAGAAATAGACTCAGAGACTGAATTGGGTTTACGCCAAATACCTGACCTTCGGACATTCCGTCGCGAACTGAAGACACATCTCTTTATTCGCGCGGGGCTGGCTTAAATTGGAATTTTAATGTTAAATTTTATTAATTTTTTAAACGGGGTTTTTAGTTTATGGTAAATTTTAATTTTCAGGCTAATTTAACTAAGTTTTTTAAATTGTATTTTAACCTGTATATTGTATTGCTGGTTTTATCTTGCCTGTACACCGCCCTGAGTCCTTCGGGAGAAGGGCGGTATAAAAATCAAATAAATAAATAATAATAATAATAATAATAATAATAATAATAATAATAATAATAATAATAATAATAATAATAATAATAATAGGTTAAGGATTGTATGATTAAGTGGGCACAAAATTTTCAGCAACCAATAATGTTGGAAACTTGGGAAAGAATTTGGGTGAGGAATGTTAAATTTACACAAGCGCAAAATATGAGAGAAAATTTTTATAAGATGTTTTATAGATGGCATTTAGACCCCAAAAAGTTGTCATGTATGTATCCTAATGTACAGGCTAAATGTTGGAGATGCGATTGTGAAGATGCCACTTATTACCATATATGGTAGACTTGTAAAAAAGTTAAAGCATTTTGGATTAAAGTATGGTGGATCATGCAGAATATTTTGAAAAAGAAGATTAAGTTTACTCCACAGTTCTTTCTACTAGGAATAATTATGGATTGTACAGCTATAGAGACTAAATTGATTTTGAACTTAATAACAGCCGCAAGACTTTTGATTGCTCAATATTGGAAGAAAGAAGAATTACCTACAATTGAAGAATGGACACAAAGTATCAAATCTGGCAGAAATGGCAAAAATTTCTGCTTACTTGAAAGACTATACACAAGAAAAATATATTTTAGAATGGAAAATGTGGATTGATTATATTCAAAATAAGTATCAGATAAAAAAATATCGAATAGCATATGAGTAAATTTAGGAAATATTTTGTATTAGATATATTTCTGAAGGAGAGGGGAATTGAGAGTGTGATTGTGTGGAGTGACTAGAGATTATAATTTAGGAATTATTTTGGATTATGATTGTTAGTTTTGATACCCTGCATTTTGTTCTGGGAAGTCGGGGTGGGGGGTGGGGGGTAAGGGGGAGGGGAATTGGGGGGTTGAGGGTAGAGGATGGAGTGATGGTTAATGTACAGGGATTATTGAAGATGTATAAATATAATTAATGTAGGGTCGGGTCTGCCCAGTTACCATTTTAGAACGGTGGGGAGGGAGAAAAGAGAGAGTAGGAGGTAGGAAAGAGGAGAAGAGGAAGGAAGAGGGGTAGAAGAGGGAGAAGGAAGGTGTAGGGTGGAGGGAGGAGAGGATGTAGATAAGAGAAGGAGAGGAAGGTCTGGAAAGTAGAAGAAGGTAGAAGAGGGAAGAGTGTTAAAAAGGGGGGTGGTGACTGGGCAAGCCCGACTAATTGTATATAACTGTACATTGGATGAGCTGTTTGATATGATTGTAAAAATAAAACTTTTTTATGGAAAAAAAAAACCTTCTGATTCTCTATGAAGATAAATTAGGTCTCACTACAAATCTTCAATTTCAGTGTTTACTCATCTACTATTTGGATCACATGTTGGTGACAAATGGCTTGAATTATCTTTAGTTTAGGATTAGAGTTAGTCTATAAAACCGTGGTGGTTTGGGACACGGTGGCTCAGTGGCTAAGACGCTGAGCTTGTCGATCGAAAGGTCAGAAGTTCAGCGGTTCGAATCCCTAGTGCGCATAATGGGGTGAGCTCCTGTTACTTGTCCCAGCTTCTGCCAACTTAGCAGTTTGAAACCACGTAAAAAATGCAAGTAGAAAAATAGGGACCACTTTTGGTGGGAAGGGAACAGCGTTCTGTGCGCCTTTGGCATTTAGTCATGCTGGCCACATGACCACGGAGACATCTTCGGACAGCGCTGGCTCTTCGGCTTTGAAACGGAGATGAGCACTGCCCCACAGAGTCAGGAACGACTAACACATATGTGCGAGGGAAACCTTTACCTTTACGTATAAAACTACATCACTGAGGCAATAATTGTGGTGGCTTTCCCTTTGCTGCAGTTCCTTCTTTTCTCCAAGCAAACATGCCTCTGATGGATCAAGGTTTCAATGTGGTTTCTATCATTCACTGGGCTATTAATAGGAATATTCACTTCCTACCCCTATTTTTATGCTCTGGAGCATACATCCGTTAGAAAAAAAGATCACAGGTTCCAGAGATAAGAGATAGTCATTGTCATTAATTAATAATACATTTACACTGTATTTCTATATCTGACTCCAGTATTTCTTAACCCCTGGCAACTTTAAGACAAGCAGATTTCAGCCCCCAGAATTCCCCTGCCAGCATGTTGCCAAGGCTGAGAAACACTGTCTGAGTCTAAATAAAAGCAGAGCAAATAAAAACACAAGGAGGTTGAAAACAAGAAACGGAATGAGCTAAAAGTTAAGCATCGATGTTCCAATTTTCGATGAGACCCAGAAAAATTATTTGGATAGCTGTAACTGAGACATCCTGTAACATCCTGAGAGAGATGGGGGGTGGGGGGAACCTAGCAGCAAATGATGCTCTCAGATTCATGCCCCAAGGGGGATTTCCAAAAGAAGCAGAGACTGCATTTTCTTTTGCAAGGATCTAAAACAGAAAGAAAAAAAAAATCCTCCTCCCATAACTTTGAACTGAAAGAAAGAAGTCCTATTATTTACCGATTTGACATGTGCCTGCTGATATGGGCCTATTTCTATCAACAAACTGTACTAAGCAAAGAATTGGATTCATGGCTTTAGATTTTCTTCCCTCCATTCCAGGCTGGAAACAGCTAACCCAAGGAAGAATTAGCAATATTTATTAGAAAAAACGTTATTCGTACTGGGCAGCGGTGGCTTCAGCCGGTTAGGGAGAATCGGTAGCAGTGGCTGCCTTCGACATGACTCCGCCACCTTTGACATGACCTGAGTTTAACTCATAGAATCATCTATTACAATGTCCTTCCCGTTGAAGACTTCTTCAGCTTCAATCGCAACAATACACGAGCACACAATAGATTTAAGCTTAATGATAACAGCTCCAATATTGATTGCAGAAAATATGACTTCAGCAACAGAGTTGTTAATACCTGGAATGCACTACCAGACTCTGTGGTCTCTTCCCAAAATCCCCAAAGCTTTAACCAGAAACTATCTACTATTGACCTCATCCCATTCCTAAGTGGTCTGTAAGGGGCGTACATAAGAGCACAAGCGTGCCTACTGTTCCTGTCCTAATGTTCCCTTTAATTGTATCCAATTCGTATAGTTATTACATACTTATGCTTATATATATGCTTATATATCGTATAGTTATTTCATGCTTATGCCTATATATACTGTTGTGACAAATAAAAAAAATTTAAAAAAAATAAAGAAGCTCCGCCCACCCACCTGGACGTCATCACTTCCCATTTCTGATGCTCTGCGTATGCGCGCATGGTCACATTTGCAAACCGGTAGCAAAAGTAAGTGAATACCACCCCTGTTACTGGGTGCTTTCCACATCATCAGAAAGGTCGGTAATCATTTTTGGGAAGGTAAACATGGACAATGGCACCCTGCCTTCATCACACTCCCATTCCAAATGTGACTTAAGAGCATGTCTTCCTGCTGCAGTTCGTAATCACAGTCATTTATTTATTTATTTATTTATTTCATTTGATTTTTATACCGCCCTTCTCCCGAAGGACTCAGGGCGGTGTACAGGCATAATAAAACCGACAATACAATATATAAGTTTAAAATACGATTTAAAAAACTTATTTTAAATTAGCCCAATGATTAAAATTTCCCATACTAAAAACCCCGTTTAAAATAAATAAATTTAAACATTAAAATCCCAATTTAAGCCAGCCCTCGGATAAAAGATGAGTCTTGAGTTCGCGACGAAATGTCCAAGGTCGGGTATTTGGCGTAAACCGGGAAGCTCGTTCCAGAGTGTGGAGCCCCCACAGAAGGCCCTTCCTGGGGCCGCCAGCCGACATTGTTTGGCGGACGGCACCCTGAGAAGTCCCTCTATGGGAGCGTGCGGGTCGGTGGGAGGCGTGTGGTAACAGCAGGCGGTCCCGTAAGTACCCAGGTCCTAAGCCATGGAGCGATTTAAAGGTCATAACCAACACCTTAAAGTGCACCCGAAGGCCACAGGCAGCCAGTGCAGTCTGCGCAGGAGCGGTGTTACATGGAGCTACGCGTAGCTCCCTCTATAACCAGCGCAGCTGCATTCTGACTAACTGAAGCCTCGGCGCACTTCAAGGGGAGCCCCATGTAGAGCATTACAGTAATCCAGCGAGGTAGCAGGCGCATGAGTGACTGTGCATAAGGCATCCCGATCAAGGAAGGCGCAACTGCCGAACCAAGCGAACCTGGTGGAAGGCCCTCCTGGAGACGGCCGTCAAATGGTCTTCAAACGACAGCCGATCATCCAGGAGGACACCCAAGTTCGCACCCTATCCTTTGGGGCCAGTAACTGCCTCCAACAGCCAGCCGCGCTGCAGCTGACTGAATCGGGGTGCCGGCATCCACAGCCACTCCGTCTTGGAGGGATTAAGCTTGAGCCTGTTTCTCCCCATCCAGACCCGTACAGCTTCCAAACACCGGGACAGCACTTCAACAACTTCATTGGGCTGGTCCGGGTGAAAAGTACAGCTGGGTGTCGTCAGCGTACTGCTGGTATCTCACCCCGAAACCACTGATGATCTCACCCAACGGCTTCATGTAGATGTTGAACAGCAGGGGCGAGAGAATCGACCCCTGTGGGACCCCACAAGTGAGGCCCCTCGCGGTCGACCTCTGCCCCTGTCAACACCGTCTGCGACGGTCAGAGATAGGAGGAGAACCACCGATATACGGTGCCTCCACTCCCAATCCTCCAACCGCGCAGCAGGATACCATGATCGATGGTATCGAACGCCGCTGAGAGGTCTAATAGGACCAGGGCAGAGGAATATCCCCTGTCCCTGGCCCTCCAGAGATCATCCACCAATGCGACCAAAGCTGTCTCCGTGCTGTATCCGGGTCGGAAGCGCGACTGGAGCAGGTCTAGATAGACATCTTCATCCAGGTGTTGGGGCAGCTGTCGCGCCACGGCACTCTCTACAACCTTCGCAACAAAGCGAAGGTTGGAGACTGGACGATAATTACCCAAAATAGCTGGGTCCAAAGAGGGCTTCTTAAGGAGGGGTCTCACCACCGCCTCTTTCAAGGCGGCAGGGAAGACCCCGTCCAACAAAGAAGCGTTGATAATCCTCTGGAGCCAGCCTCGTGTCACCGCCTGAGTGGCCAGTACCAGCCAGGAAGGACACGGGTCCAGTAAACATGTCGTGCCGTGAAGCCTCCCCAACAACCTGTCATCTCTCATTAATACAATCAGCTATGGGAACCCTAGTTTAAGAGAGACCACCATCCAGTCCAGCCTTCCCATATATCTTCTACCAGCAGGAAAATTGAAATATGATCCTGCTCTACCTACTTATATTCTTAAGATTACTAACATGGTCCCACCTGTTTTGTGGGTTCCACCATAAATACTGATGCCATCTACCAGTAATTAGAAGCTTTTGCCTTGGGATATGGCACAGGTTGGAGGTATAAATCCATAGTTTATGCTGGGATGACTTACCATAAACCTATTTAAGATCTCTATCTCCAGAAAGCACCTGCTGAAGATAACATGATATATTTAAAGAATAGTTGCATAGGTTTGTTAATTCAGTTTTTAGTACAATTCGATCTATAATCCTTCTCAGTTCTGGCATAAACAACTCGGAGACAACCACACTTAATCCCACTGCATTCTCAACGAGGGAGACCAAACAGCATCTATTTTCTAATTAGGGCTAGCAATAATGAGTTTTATCGTTCTTCTGTTCTAAGACAGGTGAGTGTAAATCAGTACAGGTGTGGGCAAACTGAGAAAGTCCACTCAGAATAACAAAAGGAACCGAAGCCTTTACAATACGCTGACATTATAAACTGCTCAGAGAGTGCTATAAAGCACTATGGGGGAGTATATAATTCTAAGTGCTATTGCTACCGCTATAGCTTTTATTTTACATCATCCATAATCTTTATCCACCTGCAACTTCCCCCCTGTGTTCATATTCCCAAGATGCAATTTTTCACTGGAGGAACTGGCCATGAGTCTACTTCTACCCTTGGCCCATTGCAAAGCTGGAAAGGGCGAGCAATAGTAATAGCTTTGCCCCCAATAATCTGGGTCCTCATTTTACTGGCCTCAGAAGGATGGAAGGATCAAACTTGAGCAAACAAGATCGAGCTCCAAGCTGTGGACAGAGTTTGCCTGCAATACTGCACTTTAACCACTGTGCCACCAGGGCTCCTGTGTCCTCACTGATATCAGGGTAGGACTTTAATAGATCATTTAGCAATTTGTCTTTGTCCCACAATCTAGAATCCTAATATACAGAACTTATAGTTCATTTGTCCCTTATAAAATGATATCTACCCCTTTCTTATTCATAAATCACATAAATCCCTCACATCAGCTACATACAACTTTTTAATAGTTATTTATATTAATTAATGATTGTTCAATTACAGGTTGAATAGAAACAGACAATCAAACCCATCATCCTGAACGCACTACCTGATTTATGAATAGCTGATTCTTCAAACAGATGTTACCTCTGGTCGGATTTAGTTCCCTTGAAATTCCTTTCTACAAATTCCACTTCAACATAATGTTGAAGGGGTTTCCAGTCTAATAACTTTTGCTTGATGATTATTATTAGAGTTAAAAACTTTTTTTGAAATTAGCATAAAGAGAGATGTTTTTACCTAATTTCAGTGACTTTATGATCTCCAGCCATGTCTCAGTCAGAAAAGATCCTGCCTAAGGCAGAGGGATACATATTTCCTGTCTATGAAGCAACTGTCAATCTTGTGAATGCCAGGTGGTTTCTCAACACTCTGGCTGCTTTGTAATATGTTTGCTATGTGGACTTTGACCATGAATTAGCTTTAGTTAGCTAATTGATGGTCAGATCATGATTTATCATTTATATCGTGTGTGTGTGTGTGTGTGTGTGTGTGTGTGTGTGTGTGTGTGTGTGTGTGTGTTTTCATGGGTATAGGTATATAGGTCTTGACGTATTCAAGTCTTTTCCCATGTAAGGTTGTGAGTATCTTGGCAATGTTTCGATGAGGTCTCACTCATCATCTTTAGGCTGGTGCTTACGACTTTGTGCTTGTACAAGCAAAGTGTGATCGGAGCTGCCGTCTCTCTATAAATACTGGTGGGGAGGTGGGGAGTGTTGGCTTTGTTGCTGTAAGTGGGTTGGTTGGCTGTGTGGTTGCATCTTGATTGGTAGGTGGAGTGGGTGTTTGCAGATTAGTCAGCTGTTTCATAGCATCCTATGTGGGTGTGGTCCTAGTTGTGTGCCCATTAGTCTTGGGTTGTAACGACCTGGGTAATAGGCTGTGTGGAAACATCCTGAGTTCTGGGAATGTGACCTCCCATAATGGTAATGGGCTGTGGGGAAATGTCCTTAGTTCTGGGAATTTGACATCCTGAGTCTTATGCTGTAACATCCTGAATGGTTGGTTGTGTTGTAACATCCTGAGCTTTGGTGTTGTGGCCTCTTGAGTTCTGTGATGTAATGTCCTGAGCAGATGGCTGTGATGCAGTATCCCGGGTTTTAGTTTGGCTCCGAATTTGAGGTCATGTGTTCATGGCGTGTATCAGTTTTCTTTGTGTGGGGATCGGAGGGGGGCACAGCAGCCGGTGATGCCAGCATGGTCTGGTTTCTGGATGGGGGTTGTATTATGTCTGTGGGATGGGTTTGGGTTTGAATCTGGTGAGGATGATTGGTGGTGGTGTCGTGTGTTATCCTGGGTCTGGTGTCAATTTTTGTGGCTGGGACTCATTTGTTGACTAGGGCTAGTTTCCAGATGTCTGGTAGGCGGGAGGTATCATCACGTTTGTTCATGTTGTGTGGGTGTTTCTCTATTTTGATGGCTTCCATAATTATTCTCTTTTTTGTAATGTAGCGTGGTTGTTGTAGTATTTATAGAGAAACGGCAGCTCTGACCACGCTTTGCTCATACAAGCACAAAACCATAAGCACCAGCCTGAAGATGATGAGTGAGACCTCATCGAAACATCGCCAAGATACTCTCAACCTTACACGGGAAAAGACCCAAATATGCCAAGACTACACACACACACACACACACACACACACATACACACACACATATAATATTTATAAATATTTAGATTTATAAAAATGCATGATTTAGATTTATAAATATTTATGATTTATCACTTATAGCTTTTATGTACACTGAGAACTTATGCACCAAACACAAATTCCTTATGTGTCCAATCACACTTGGCCAATAAAGTATTCTGTTCGGTTCTGTTCTATTTGGTTCGGTTCGGTTCGGTTCCGTTCCGTTCCGTTCCGTTCCATTCCATTCTATTATATTCTATTCAAAACTACATCGATCCCTACTCCCCAAAAGGAAGGGAGACAGGGAGGGAGGGGGAGGGAGGGAGGGAGGGAGAGAAAGAGAGAGAGAGAGAGAATCATCTGCTCTTGAAGTTGGAGAGCCAGAAATCATAGCTAGGCAGACCAATTCTTTGACTTTATAAATCTGTTATATTCCTTCAGGTTATGGAGCACATAAAATAAAATATTGACCATCAAAATAATGAAACCTATCCCTTGTCCTTCAGAAATGTTAGCTGTATTGAAAAGAATTAAATATATTAAAATATAACGAACTGTTCCAGGCCCTGGGATTTTTTCCCCCCTATGCTTACCCATGTAACCCAGGAAAATGAGCCACCATATTTGTACAGAACACATCATAAATGGGTTGCTCCATGCTGATTCATCTTCATTAATCACCATGGTCCTGCTGGTATATCTTGGAGGAAGCCCCACAGTTTCATAAATAAATTAGTTCATATGTGTTTGTTTTTCAAAAAAAGAAATGTCAGCGAATGCAAAGGACAAAATGGTAACGATATAAAAACATAACTAGGATTTAGAATCACTCAATGATGAACTACTTTTAGGAAGGCAATTAATCATCTACTCTTCTCTGATGGATAGAAAAATTATATTTGCCTAATGCAAAAAAAATTAGTGGCAATGTTTAGGTGGTTTCAATAAGTTGACTTTAAATATACAAATAGAATGAGACTATTGCCTTATACACTTCCAGCCCTGAGTCCTTCGGGAGAAGGCGGGATATAAATGTAAACAAAAAAAAATATTGACCATCAAAATAATGAAACCTATCCCTTGTCCTTCAGAAATGTTAGCTGTATTGAAAAGAATTAAATATATTAAAATATAACGAACTGTTCCAGGCCCTGGGATTTTTTCCCCCCTATGCTTACCCATGTAACCCAGGAAAATGAGCCACCATATTTGTACAGAACACATCATAAATGGGTTGCCCCATGCTGATTCATCTTCATTAATCACCATGGTCCTGCTGCTATATCTTGGAGGAAGCCCCACAGTTTCATAAATAAATTAGTTCATATGTGTTTGTTTTTCAAAAAAAGAAATGTCAGCGAATGCAAAGGACAAAATGGTAACGATATAAAAACATAACTAGGATTTAGAATCACTCAATGATGAACTACTTTTAGGAAGGCAATTAATCATCTACTCTTCTCTGATGGATAGAAAAATTATATTTGCCTAATGCAAAAAAAATTAGTGGCAATGTTTAGGTGGTTTCAATAAGTTGACTTTGTAAATATACAAATAGAATGAGACTATTGCCTTATACACTGTAAGCCGCCCTGAGTCTTCGGAGAAGGGCGGGATATAAATGTAAACAAAAAAAAAATATTTCAACTTAGCTTGTGTACAGCTCACAATTTTAAATACTTTTACAGTACATCTCATTCTCCAAATGCTAAAATAGTCACGACTCAGCAGACATACATACACAGAGAAAGAGAGAGAGAGACACACACAGAGACACTAATGAAGCTGGAAGATACAGTTCCCAAGTAACAGCAAGGCAGACAGTATAGTGCCAGCCAAAATAGGTAAAAATTGGCAACTAAATTCAGTACAGATCAGCAATCAGCTCACAGATGGAAAAAGTAAGTACAAATATCTGCTATATGTGGTGTGGAGAAGCAAAGAGGCTAGCATATTAAACACAATTCACTTACATTTCAAAATAATCCCTGTAAGAGATTAGAAAATTAATGCAGTTAGTGAGCTCTTCTTGAAGCTCTTTTACCTTAACCCCCCCTTTTTTTTTTAATTAATTGCAAAATGAACTCAGGATGAAATATTTATATATCTGATTTTTGTGGCTGTCAATCTCAAGAAGTAACAATCTCAGCAACATTCATTATAAAACAATTAAAAAGCATGACAACAAAACATATATGTCATTCAGGTAAACTGTTACTATGGATGTTAATCAGAGGTGGGATTTACTTAACTTCCCTACTGGTTCACAAATGTGAGCACCTCTACGCATGAGTACGGTCTTCTGCACATGCACAGTAGTCGCGCATTATGTCTGGGTGGGTGGGCGGAGCCTCCCGCAGTCACCGCTACCGGTTCACGTGATCTGGAGAGAACTGGCTGAATCCCAACACTGATGTTAATACAGCCATAAAATGGAGCCCTTAAACATTTGGGGCCCTAAGCCCAGGGAGGCAACCAAGTCTTCTGATGACCCAGGGTTTGGTAGAAATTTCAGTGCCATTAGATTCAAAAGTCATGTGAAAAGTTGGTTGATGCCATTACAGTTCTCTCATCTCTTGTACACTTTCTCATTTTATTCAACAATAGTAACCATAAACAACAAAATGCTTAAATCCTAACAGTGCATGGAAGCTATCCAAAAGTGTATACATAATTTCTGGTGTTAAAAATGAAGACAGGGAAATAAAAAGCCATCTGGATTTTAATAAACTCATTTGAAATTTATGCACAACTTTAAGTGGCCACCAAAGATAGAAACATCTCATGTACTGCAGTTGGGCCTTCTACTTTATAGAAGTCCGTCCTCAATTGGAAGAGTTGTCCACGCTGGGGAGGAAGTTGTAAGCATTCCTATCTTCTTCTACCTAACTTCCAGAATCATGAAACAGCATAGCTAACTATGAATGCTGGCATGGTGTCAATATATACTTCTGCTGGAAGAAATATCCAGGTCCAGTTCTAAGCTGGGAGAAAGGCATTGGAGACAAAATGGAGGCTGGAGGCTGATTGGAAAGAGGGTCCATTTATTGATGAAGCAGAACCACCAAGCACATGTGATTCTGGGCAGCTGACCACATGGAGTTGAGAATGGGGAGGTATTTATACCTTCTCTTGGGCTTTGCACTTGAATGTCTTGTCCCTGTGCAAGAACATGTCTTCTACTGGCTGTTGTAGGGATCATAGCTGGCTCTGTGGGTTGTCTGAGCTCCCAGGTTTGGTTGACATTTGCTGGGGGTGGTGCAACTGAGATGATGCAATGAAAGGGCTTGTATTCTTGCAATTCCTATTATGGCTAATTCTATCACTCTGCCTTTGTTCAGGTTTTGCTGCAAGGAATTTCAAAATATTCTGTCTTGAATGTATTTCTGCCTGCAGTATTTGCTTTGCCTATGAATAGAGCTATCTATCTCTTTATCTCTTAAGTGCTGACATCTGCTGTGGGCTATTAAGAAAGGCGGGGGCTGCTTTCTGTCTGGAAAAAACATGTTTCTCCTTTAGGGAAATACAATATTCTGCCTTTTTTAATATTTCCCAAAATATTTCATTCTTCTAGGAGAGGGGTAGGTGCTAACTTTCTACACTACCATCATAATATCTGGCAATAACTGGAATGGCTTTAAAGACAGTTAGCTTTTCATAACTATTTCTAGAAATAATAACGTCACATTTCCTCCTGTGTCACACTAACATGAGATTGATGTAAATCTCATTTCCTTCCCTCCCTCCACCTTGAATGAGCTGAGATCACATTTGAGGAAGCAAATTGAGGAAGCTGGACACAGTTCCCCAGAAGACTCTGCAAACTTCATTCCTCCTTTCTTCCATTCTTTGTTTATTCATAAATAAGTAAAGATATTTATTCATTCAATTTCTACCCCACCTTTCTACTCTAGCAAGTACTCAAGGTGGTACTCATGCTGCTGGCTTATATTTAGAGATGTGAAATTGCTGTCTGTGCTTCTAGTCTATGAGTTTATAAGTGGATTTCTAATAAAAATCAGGGGAAATCTGCATATTTTTGCTATTTGTTGTCGTATGTAGGGCTTTAAATAAGGCAAAGACGATCCTACAGCAGAGGGTGAGCCTGAGTGTGCATCATAGACAGGAGGTCTCCAAGAAAAGGTTATGAGGAGACAAAAGGAACAACCACACAGGGAAATTTCCTCCAAATCAATTCCTCCCATATTGAACCTCAGCTAGTTTCAGTCCAAAGTTATGTTTAAAGATAAAAAAAAAGGAAGAAGGAAGATAGACCAGAAGTCGCCAACTGGTGGGCCATGGACCACTGGTGGTCCGTGAGAAAATTTTGGTGGTCCTCAAAAAAATTATTTGCATTTTTTATATTGCACTAAATCAGGGGTCCTAAAACTATAGCCCCTGGGTCAGATACAGGCAATGAACGTTTGTGTTGCTGCAGAGAGTCTCCCCCTTCAGGGTCTTTTTGTGTGGGTCAGAGGGGGGGAGAAATTCCAACTTGGGGTCTGCTTCAGCCTCCTGGTGTGGGGCTTTGGTTGAAGGCTGGAGGGTAGTGCCACTGGTGGCAAAGAGCCGGAGGGGCTTGAGCCTGTGGGACTGCCTCATGGCCTGGAACTGACTGACCATCTCACCCGCTGAGCCTCCAGGCGCTGGTACCTGGCCTTGCACTCCCGAAGGTCTTCCCCCTGCTTGGAAAGCCTATGCTCCTAGTCCTCAGTGAAGTGCTTCTGCTGAGCCTCCTTCTCAGCCAGATCCAATTTGAATTGATCCAGCTGTTTTGCCAAGTCTTTCATATGGTGGCTGCTTAGCTCCAACAACTGCTTCCTGTTGGGGCCCTAAGGAGCCCAGGCAGGGAGGTGAGGAGTGGCTGGGAGGGGAGGGGTGAGGAGGCCGATGAGGCGCTCCTCAATGCAAGTGACATCAAGTTGGCCATGCCCACCCAGTCACATGGCCACCTAGCCACACCCACCCAGCCAGTCATTAGGCAGATCATATTAGTGGTCCACAGGATTTTAAATTATGAATTTAGTGATCCCTGAGGTCCAAAAGGTTGGTGACCCCTGAGATAGACTGCATGTTTTCCTTGGTTTAGAGGGGAAACGAATTTCTGTACTTCGTTAACACAGATCTTCCCTGACCTCATTCATTTCCCAGTATTTGTTGTTAATTAACACAACTTAAGGTGGTAGGAATGGGGGTAGAAATATTCAGGGCTTCCAAAATGATGCCAAGAGGCTTTCCAGAGCTTCACAGATAGTCCATTCTTGATTTATGTCATATTCCACACCTATAAAAATATGCTGCCTATTATCAAACAAGATTAAGTTGCTGATACTGTATTTCTCAACCTTGGCAGCTTGAAGATGGGTGGACTTCAACTCCAAGAATTCCCCAGCCAGCTTTTAACATTCAATATGTGGTTGGGTTTTATTTTTAAAAACATCAGCAAATAAAGACATCAAATAAATAGATTGCCTTTATCCAGAAATATCAGGTATGGCATTTGTTAAGCAAGATAACCTGCAAAAATATAATTTTCTGCTTGGAATGTTAAAAAGGATGTTATGAAATGCCATGTCCATGTTTATTTGTTCCACACCTGTCTAAATTCCCCACCCACCCAGCCCCTTGCAGAACATTTTCTTCAAAACCCTTTCCCCTGCCCTCTTCAGAGGTCTTTTTCCTTAACACAAACAGCAGCCAATAAAAAATTGTGTTGTGAATGTCATGGCATCTGTCAGCCCTTCAGGACAGGACAGGTCAGGAAAACAGACTTCACATGTTTGACTGGAAGTACAATTTATTGATATAGGTTATAGCAGATAATCTTGAAAGCTTGCCTGTGTTTTGCCTTCCATCTCTCATGCCCTGATGAATTAGAGGGAAGTCTTTCTCATGCTTTTTTTACTTTTTCCCAGGCTTAAAGCATTCTTTTTTGTTTGTTTTTTTGTTATAATTTCTGAATAGCTCAGTCCAAGGTCGTCTCCCTGGCTATCTACAGCATCAGAGAGCTCAAGAGTTAATCCAAGTTGGTACTTTGGTAGGATCATTCATGGGAAATATAACCAGTTTAGAGTGAAGGTGATACTTTTAAGGTCACCATGCCCTCACACAGAAGGAGACTGTGCAGCCAACCCAGACTTGGCGTTCTTGTTCCCAGTTGGTATATTTCACCTTCACAAAAGGTGAAGAGAACATACAGTGCTGATGAAGCTTTTCAAATAAGTGGGTGAAATTTCATCCACGTTCATTACCCCACCCCCACTCAACCCAAAAGGTGGTTTTCACCACCTGTTAGCAGGATTATAAGCTTGGAGGAACTTCGCTGAGTCTTATGTGTAACACATCCAAACAAGTAACATCTGGGAAAAAAGGACCACATCAACCAAACCAGAAAAATGATAGGAGAAACCTTTCGAAAGACAGAAATGCTTTATCTTCTCCTAACACCTAGGGCAGTGTTTCTTGGCAAACTTGCTGATGTATGGACTTCAGCTCTCTTCAACTCCTTGCTGGATAGGGAATTCTGGGAGTTGAAGTCCACACATTTTCAAGTTGCTACAGTTAAGAAATACTGGTCTAGGGATAAAGCATAATTGCCTTGTGATTTTTCTCGCTCAAATAAAGTGATAGTAAATGAAATGAGGAGGAAAAAATATGCAACATAGACATTATTATATTATTAGCCTTTTAGGAGGAGATGTGAGGTTGTGGTGTCTAGAAGCAGCCCAACAGCCTGTGATGGCTAGCTAAATCTTAAATGACAAATTGCACTGATTCAAGATAGATAGATAGATAGATAGATAGATAGATAGATAGATAGATAGATAGATAGATAGATAGATAGATAGATAGATAGATAGATAGATATGAGATAGATAGATAGATAGATAGATAGATAGATAGATAGATAGATAGATAGATAGATAGATAGATAGATAGATAGATAGATAGATAGATAGATAGATAGATAGATAGATAGATGATAGATAGAAGATAGATAAATAGATCGATAGAAGATAGATAGATAGATAGATAGATAGATAGATAGATAGATAGATAGATAGATAGATAGATAGATAGATAGAATAGAATAGAAGATAGATAGATAGATAGATAGATAGATAGATAGATAGATAGATAGATAGATAGATAGATATGAGATAGATAGATAGATAGATAGATAGATAGATAGATAGATAGATAGAAGATAGATAAATAGATCAATAGAAGATAGATAGATAGATAGATAGAATAGAAGATAGATAGATAGATAGATAGATAGATGATAGATAGATAGATAGATAGATAGATAGATAGATAGATAGATAGATAGATAGATAGATAGATAGATAGATAGATAGATAGATAGATAGATAGATAGATAGATAGATAGATAGATAGATAGATAGATAGATAGATAGATAGATAGATAGATAGATAGATAGATAGATAGATAGATAGATAGATAGATAGATAGATAGATAGATAGATAGATAGATAGATAGATAGATAGATAGATAGATAGATAGATAGATAGATAGATAGATAGATAGATAGATAGATAGATAGATAGATAGATAGATAGATAGATAGATAGATAGATAGATAGATAGATAGATAGATAGATAGATAGATAGATAGATAGATAGATAGATAGATAGATAGATAGATAGATAGATAGATAGATAGATAGATAGATAGATAGATAGATAGATAGATAGATAGATAGATAGATAGATAGATAGATAGATAGATAGATAGATAGATAGATAGATAGATAGATAGATAGATAGATAGATAGATAGATAGATAGATAGATAGATAGATAGATAGATAGATAGATAGATAGATAGATAGATAGATAGATAGATAGATAGATAGATAGATAGATAGATAGATAGATAGATAGATAGATAGATAGATAGATAGATAGATAGATAGATAGATAGATAGATAGATAGATAGATAGATAGATAGATAGATAGATAGATAGATAGATAGATAGATAGATAGATAGATAGATAGATAGATAGATAGATAGATAGATAGATAGATAGATAGATAGATAGATAGATAGATAGATAGATAGATAGATAGATAGATAGATAGATAGATAGATAGATAGATAGATAGGAAGATAGATAGATAGATAGATAGATAGATAGATAGATAGATAGATAGATAGATAGATAGATAGATAGATAGATAGATAGATAGATAGATTATAGATAGATAGATTTATAGATCATAGATTATGTAATGTATCTTTAAGAGATTTGGAGGGAAATTAGAGCGGGAAATAGCACGTTGCTGATTGGCTGTTGCCTCTGACTGAACTGTATATAAAGAGGGGTTTTTCTGTTGTTCGCTGCTGGGTTCACTATAAACTAAAGAGCTGTTGTCACTCATCTGGTCTCCTGCCTCGTTATTGCCCGAATCTAACACTGGCGACGAAGATGGGATCTCGAGGCAAAAGAGCGCCAGGAAAGAGCTGAACTAACCAGGAATACGCGAACCCAGCAAAATAAGGGCGGATAGCAGCGATGTCCAGCTACACACCGCCAGCGCCATTCGACCCAGCCAAAGAAAAATGGGGGTCATACATGGCTCGTTTCGAGTGTTTCCTCGAAGCAAACGAACTCCAGGGGGTCTCCGACAACAGGAAGAGAGCGTACTTCCTAAGCCACTGCGGTTCGGAAGTTTTCGACACCGCAGAGTCGCTTTCGGAGCCAACGCCGGTACAGTCGGTACCGTGGCAAACCCTGCAGACCGCCCTTCGGGCTCACTACGCACCGACGCCCTCAAAATTTGTTCAAAGGTTCGAATTGCGGCAACGGATGCAACGAGAGGGCGAATCGATTCGCGTGTACATGGCAGCGCTGAGAAAAGCCGCCAACCATTGCGAATATCGAGACTTGGAAGACGCATTACTCGACCAACTCATTTGCGGGGTCAGAGACATCCGATTGCGACGGCGGCTGCTGTCCAGAAGCAACCTAACACTGGCAGTCGCCTTGGACGAGGCCAGGGCTCATGAGATGTCCACCCAAGCGGCAGAAACCCTGCAAACGCCGATCGCGCCGGGGACTGGGGCGAAAACAACCCCGGTCCACAATGAGGAAGTCCACGTCGAGGAGGAAGGCGAGGAAGAGGAAGAAGTCTTCCACACTGGGAGGCCAGAGGAAGAAGACCGGGGTGAATGCGCGAGTTGCGGGGGACAACACAAACGACAAGACTGCAAATTTAAGGATGCGACATGTCGGCGGTGCGAAAGGAAGGGGCACATAGCGCAGGCCTGTCGAGCGCCCCAACCTTCCCGCCAAAAATTCAAACCGACCAATCAGAACGACGAAGAGACCCGTGATTGGTCGATTCAAAAAAGGCGCGAAACTTAATCAGACTGCCGTGAGAGTAGGCCAAGCAGCCACGCGCCTTGAAAAAAAGATTTTTACTAAAACGCACATTGAAGGGGTGCCGTGCCAAATGGAAGTGGACACCGGTTCAGCGATCACGATCATGTCCTGGGACACTCTCGTGAAACGTTTGCCAGCCATCGCGAAGCGCAAGCTGCAACCACAGAAACTAAGGGTACAAGATTACCAAGGAAATCGCATCCCCGTCTGAGGGGTAACGTCCGTCCAAGTCAAGTATGGACAACACAACAAGACCCTGCCCATCACCGTAGTCGACGGAACCTTGCCGAGCTTGTTGGGACTGGACTGGTTCCGGGCATTGGGCATGGGAGTGACCGGAGTCTTCCGAAACGACGTCGACCTAAAAGACGAACTAATGAAGGAGTTCGGTGACGTCTTCAAAGACTGTTTGGGCAAGTACGAGGGGACCGATCTCCTTTAACCTTGACCCACAGGTTGCCCCTATCCGGTTAAAGGCTAGGAGGGTTCCGTTCGCCCTAAAGCCCAAAATTGACCGGGAGCTGGACAAACTAGTAAGCCAGGGAATACTAGTGCCAGTTGACCATGCAAAGTGGGAGACACCCATAGTCACCCCAATCAAACCGGACGGGTCGGTCCGGATTTGTGCTGACTACAAGGCAACGCTTAATAAAGCGTTGCAGAAGAGTGCCTACCCCGTCCCAGTAGTACAACACTTACTGCACTCTTTGGGGCAAGGCCAGGTCTTCGCCAAGCTAGATTTGGCCCAAGCCTATCAGCAGTTACCCGTAGATAGCAACACGGCCGAAGCACAAACGATCAGACGCACAGGGTGCTTTTAAATGCACCCGGTTACAGTTTGGGGTTAGTGTGGCTCCAGGGTTATTTCAGAACCTAATGGAGCGGCTATTGCAGGGACTCCCCGGGGTGGTACCGTACTTTGATGACGTACTGGTATCCGCCGACAATCTAGAAGACTTAGGGGTACGGCTGAGAAAAGTTTTGGGCATTTTCCGGTCCGCGGTCGCAAAGTCAAACTGAATAAATGCCAGATCGGGGTAGGATCCGTGGAATTCCTGGGCTATCGGATAGACAAGGAAGGAATCCACCCCACTGAGAGCAAGGTTAGGGCAATCAGGAAGGCCCCAGCTCCCCAAAACAAAACGGAGTTACAGGCGTTCTTAGGTCTGGTCAACTTTTACGCGGTATTTTTAAAAAATAAGGCGACCATAGCCGAACCGCTACACAAATTACTAACGAAGACAGCTGTGTGGTCTTGGGGAAAGGCGGAAGCTAGGGCATTCAAAGCAGTAAAAAACCTTCTGTCCAGCGATAGCCTACTGATTCAATACAATGGCACGCTGCCATTGGTGTTAGTTTGTGATGCATTTCCCTACGGGGTGGGGGCTGTGCTCAGCCACCGGTTGCCAAATGGCACAGAAGCCCCTATAGCATTTTACTCCCGAAAATGTCATCCGGTGGAAGAAACTTTAGTCAGCTAGATAGAAGCCTTGGCCATAGTTTCCGGGTAAAGAAGTTCCATGAATATGTATTTGGCCGTGATTTCAAATCGTCACAGACCATAGACCCCTACTAGGCCTGTTGGCAGGAGACCGCCCAACACCCGTGGCACTTTCGCCTAGACTGACCCGATGGACTATCTTTCTGGCTGCGTATTCTTACAAATTGTTGCATCGGCCAGGAAAAGAGTTAGGGCATGCAGACGCTTTGAGCAGATGCCCACTACCAGAGACTATCGAAGACCCCACTCCAGGGACACCGTCCTGCTAATTGACTCTTTGGACTCGGGTCCAGTCACTTCCAAGGAGGTGGCTCGGCTTTACAAGGACATTACAATAAGAACTGTAATTGGTTGGGTGCAAAGAGGATGGCCCGCTGCGCCGGGCGAGCGGTTTAAGGAATATGTAAAGAAACGCGGGGAGTTGTCGGCTCAAGGAGGGTGTCTGCTCTGGGGGGATAGAGTGGTGATCCCGGAGAAATTGCGGAAAAAAGTTTTGGAACTCCTGCACGAGGGCCACCCTGGGATCGTGAGAATGAAGGGTTTAGCAAGGAGCTATGTGTGGTGGCCCTTGATGGACACGGAGATTAGTGACAGGGTAGGAAAATGCCAAGCCTGCCAGGAGTCCAGACCACTACCACCAACGGCCCCAACTCGGGAGTGGGAGAGACCCCAGGGCCCATGGTCTAGGATCCACATCGATTTTGCCGGCCCCTTCCATGGGCAAACATTCCTAGTGGTAGTCGATGCCTATTCCAAATGGCTGGAAATCATTCTTATGAGATCCATGACAGCCGAGGCCGTAATCTCAGTCCTGCGGCGCCTATTTGTAACCCACGGGTTACCCGACACCCTAGTTTCCGACAACGGCCCTCAATTCACAGCGACCCTGTTTGAGGGGTACTTGGCAGAAGAGGGCATCCGGCATGTCCTCTCGGCGCCGTTCCACCCTGCGACGAACGGCCTTGCAGAACGCTTGCACGGAGTGCAAAGGAAGCATTGTCCAGAATCAGGCCAGGCGATTGGCAATTAAAAATTGACACCTTCCTAGCAGTACAACACAGAACCCCTTGTGTAGCAACTGGCCGCAGCCCAGCAGAGCTACTGATGGGCAGGAAGCTTAGGTGCCCATTAGACCGGTTAAACCCAAACTACACCCCAGACGGGTACAAAGGGACAAACGGTAAAACAAGAGAAATGACAGTGGGAAGCCCAGTATGGGCACACAATTACGGAGAAGGCCCAAATTGGGTAAAGGGGACAATCCTTGAAACAACCGGACCCAAATCGTATCGGGTAGAGATAGAGGATGGCCGGGTTTGGAAGCGCCACATAGACCAATTAAGAAAAAGAACAACCAAAAGTCCAGAAACAGGCCCTGACTATCCAATGTTTGAATCCACAGCTGACTCAAACCCGGGGCAAACGCGGGACTTATCTGAGTTCGATGAGGTCCAGCGACACCAACCGGTCCCTCCTGAAGGAAGCAGGGACGATTCTGCAAATAATCCAGGGCCGGATGGCCTAGAGGAGGAGCTGAGAGGAACAAACAGTCCCTCCGGCCAGCTCGACTCACTCCCAGAGAATGAATTGTGCAGGTCCGAAAGAGTTAGGAGACGCCCAGTCTACTTGCGTGACTACGTAGAGAAATAAGATGCTAATTTCATGTAAATAGGGGTAAAATGTTTTCTGGGAGGGAAGGAGTGTAATGTATCTTTAAGAGATTTGGAGGGAAATTAGAGCGGGAAATAGCACGTTGCTGATTGGCTGTTGCCTCTGACTGAACTGTATATAAAGAGGGGTTTTTCTGTTGTTCGCTGCTGGGTTCACTATAAACTAAAGAGCTGTTGTCACTCATCTGGTCTCCTGCCTCGTTATTGCCCGAATCTAACAGATTAGATTAGATAGAGATAGATACAGTGGTGGGATTCAGCCAGTTCGCACCACTTTGGGAGAACCGGTTGTTAACTTTCTGAGCAGTTTGGCAAACTGGTTTTTGAAAGAAATCATCAGGGCAGAGAACCGGTTGTTAAATTACTTGAATCCCACCACTGGATAGATAGATAGATGATAGATAGATAGATAGATAGACAAATAGATGAGACAGACATACAGACACAGACAGACAGACAGATTGATGAGAGATGAGAGAGAGAGAGAGATGATTGCTAGACAGATGATGATGATGAGAGAGAGATGATGAGAGAGATGATTGATTGATTGATTGATTGATTGATGATAGATAATGATAGATAAGAGAGGGAAAGAGAAAAAAAAAAGACTGAGGAGATGGGATATAAGAAAGTTGCACTCAGGCACACACATACCACACAAATTCATTTTGGCTGGAAACTTGCTATAATTTTATAATTTTGTGTCTGTCAATATATTTAAAGTACTTGTGATTAACAGTTTGTTATTCCCCCAGAATTTCTGTTTATATCATTGATAAAAAGCATCCAGATGTCATTTGAAATATCATCCCTGTTCTGCAGTCTGAACTGTGCGTCTCCTTCATATGCCACTAAGCCAGACATTGATTCAGCCATTCAGCAACAGATGGTCCAGATTTGCTTTCTTCCATGTTAATGTGATTCCATCAGTTGATGGCAAGGCTGGTATATTTCTGCATTTTATTCAAGCTACAGGCAGTTTTAATTTCAAAAGCGTTTTCTCCCCCCCCCCTCTTTAAAATATAGAAGTGTAGAGAGGGATCTTTGATCTTTTAAAAAAAGAACTTTTTATATATATAATTGCCCTAGCCTACAGTTCATTCACACACCCAGAAAGATGGCTTAATTCCATAACAGATAATATATTTCGTGAATGGATGTCACACAGGATAGACAGCAATCTTAATGTCATAATAGATTTGGAAAATAATCACATTAGAAAGAAAATTAAATGACATGAAAAAGAAAAATTAAATAGTACACCATAGTATAGAGCAAGTCTTGCTTTGTATGGATATAAAGGTGAAGGTTCCCCTCACACATATGTGCTAGTTGTTCCTGACTCTAGGGGGCGGTGCTCATCTCCATTTCAAAGTCGAAGAGCCAGTGCTGTCCGAAGACGTCTCCGTGGTCACGTGGCCGGTATGACTAAACGCCAGAGGCACACAGAACACTGTCACCTTCCCACCAAAGTGGTCCCTATTTTTCTACTTGCATTTTTTACGTGCTTTCGAACTGCTAGATTGGCAGAAGCTGGGACAAGTAACGGGAGCTCATCCCATTATGTGGCACTAGGGATTTGAACCGCTGAATTGCCAACTTTTTGATCGATGAGCTCAGCATCTTAGCCACTGAGCCACCATATACCTATTTGTATGGATATACTGGAAAGCAAATATGACTTATTGGATCTGTAAAAGCACTTGAGGCAGATAACCAACCTTCATCTGTAGAGTTCCAGTGAAGAAGACCCTACCTGCTTCATGAGGTAATCTGTTCCACAGGTCTTATTATTAAGAAATTCTTCCTAATATCTAACCTGAATCTATTTTTCTGAAGGAGCAATATACTAGTTCCGATCCTGCCCTCTTTAATTCCTTCTCTATATGACAACCTTTTAGAAATATGGAGACTGCTGTCATAATTCTTTTCAGGAAAATACAATCATTCCTTCAACTGTTCCTCATCAGATTTGGTTTCCCAGTTCCTTTCCCATCTTAGTAGTCATCTCCTCTGACTTCCCTCCAGCTGGGTCTTTCCCAAGACACAGTAGAGTATTGCATCACACTACTTCCTGTGATTTAGACTCTGTGTTGCCATGAATACACCTCAAGCAAGCATTTGTTTCTCTATCAACTAGAAGTCAATGGAGCAACCTCGTGACCACTCAAAACAGAGATGGAAAGACACCATCAACAAAGATATGCAAGCCGTGGGTCTGAGCCCTAGAGATGCAAAGTGGCACTCAATGATCCAAAAAGTGGACCCTGCACTTGTGGGAACATGAGAAGGAGGAAGATGATGATGATGATGATGATGATGATGATGATGATGATGGAGGAGGAGGAGGGGGGAGGAGGAGGAGGAGGAGGA
The DNA here is from genome assembly GCF_028640845.1 of Ahaetulla prasina. Taxonomy (NCBI): domain Eukaryota; kingdom Metazoa; phylum Chordata; class Lepidosauria; order Squamata; family Colubridae; genus Ahaetulla; species Ahaetulla prasina. Next base: position 212,558,553 of record NC_080541.1, read on the forward strand.
GGAGGAGGAGGAGGAGGAGGAGGAGGAGGAGGAGGAGGAGGAGAAGCAGCATTTGTTTCTCAAACTGCTGCATTACAGGTAATCCTTGACATATAATCATAATAGAACCTGGCAGATCAAGTCTCTTGCATCCTATATTTGTGCCCTTCAGTCTTTTTTCCCTTGATGCAGGGACTTGGGGAGGAGCGTTGAGTTAGTATTGACTCCTGGGGGACATTTTAGCCATCTGATGCAGGACTGGATCTCATGGTTCTTTTAACCACTATACCAGGCAGGCAGATAGATAGAGGATGCATGCATGCATGGATGGATGGATGATAGACTTTCATGTTTCTGCAAAATTCATAGATCTTCTCTATGTGATGTTACTTCCCTTCGTTTGTCAGTGACATCCTTTAAACATTTAGCAGCTGAATTTGCTATTAGAGGGAACTATTATTCTTAATAATATTGGATTATTCTGGGTATGAAATATGAACAGCCTGGTAAGCTTCTATCAAAAAGGCCTCCGTACATTCTGCTTGCTGATTTCCTGATGCAACTGCCAAAACTCTATGATGTGGCTCTTTCTGTTCCAATTTGAAGGAAGAGACAAATCTGTTGTTGTTTTTTTAAAAAAATTAAAAAAATTTAAAAAAAATCCGAACTTCATCCCACAGAATCTTTCTCATCCTGTTTGCACAGTTTAGCTTTTAATCAATGTACTAATTAAAGAACATACCCGAATGTGTGAGCCAGATTTATGCTGTTGTTAAGCTGACAAGTTGAAACAGTGGGAGTGCAATGAAGGCAACTCAGAACGTGAGTCAAGGAATGTAAATCCACACACCCTTTAATCTGTAACATGGAAGCCTGCGGGGATACTTTGGGATGAGAGTAAATAAGGGCTTAGCGCCAAATTGCTCTCCTGGCATAACTTTACTTAAGTCAGGCTGGCCTGTGTGGTGTTTGTATTACCCTTCTATTGGAGAGCAGAAAAATGGCTTTAGATCCATTAATGCCAAAGATGACAGTTATAAAACCCTTTCCTTGACTGCTTCTGCTGCAACAGATGTTTGGGTGATCTTTTTTTGCCCTGCATTCACAGAGATTTAGAGTAAGAGGTTGGTTTCAGCTCTGAGAAGTTTGCTGAATTATTAGCAATAGCGATAAGAAGGGCCATAGCGGCTCAGGGGTTAGAATGCAGTGTTGCGAGGCCTAACTCTGACTGACTGCCAGCAGTTTGATCCTGACCGGCGAAAGTTTGATTAAGCTCTCCATCCTTCCAAGGTTAGTAAAATGAAGAGCCAGATTATTCCTAACTTTATGATTTCTTAGAATTTTGCCAACTTCCCCTGGTAAATCAAATCACCCACTAAAAAATCGCAACAATACACGAGCACACAACAGATTTAAACTTAATGTGAACCGCTCCAATCTTGATTGTAGAAAATATGACTTCAGTAACAGAGTTGTTAATGCCTGGAATGCACTACCTGACTCTGTGATCTTTTCCCAAAATCCCCAAAGCTTTAACCAAAGACTATCTACTATTGACCTCACCCCATTCCTAAGAGGTCTGTAAGGGGCGTGCATAAGAGCACCAGTGTGCCTACCGTTCCTGCCCTAATGTTCCCTTTGATTGTATCCAATTCGTGTGGTTATTTCATGCTTATACTTATATATACTGTTGAGTTTGACAAATAAATAAAATAAAATATTACAAGGCCAAAAAAAAAAAGCTGAAATGCAGCTAGACTAGATAGTCAACAAATCAATATATTTGTGTGTGATGAAGTTACGTTAGATATGATCCAATCATGCAAAAGGAAGCAAACTGAGGGTCTTTCTCCACTACTGTGTTAGAGTACTACCCATTCATCCTAGAGTTTGGACAAAACAATGCTGCCATTATTGGCTATCCCTTTATTGTCAGTCTCTGCCTTGCTACTATGTGCTGGAGAGAACTGGCTCTAGTGAAGGCTGATGAATGACTAGAGGTGGGTTTCAGCAGGTTCTGACCAGTTCTGGAAAACCGCTAGCGGAAATTTTGAGTAGTTCAGAGAACCTGTAGGAAAAATTCTGACTGGCCGCCCCCATCTATTCTCTGCCTCCTGAGTCCCAGGTGATCGGGAAGAAATGGGGATTTTCAGTAACCTTTTCCTGCCATGCCCACCAAGCCACACCCACAGAATCGGTAGTAAAAAAATTTGAAACCCACCACTGTGAGTGAGCAAAGGGTAGAAGGCATGTCTGTATCCCCCATCATTCCCCCAAAGATCTCCAAGTGTGCCCTTAATAGTGTATGTCCTCTAAGTTAAGAGTGGCCAGTATCACAAATTTTACATGCTTTGAGATTGTAATTGATGGTGTCAGATAAGGAAGTGGGGAATACAACTCATATAATATAAGTGTATCATACTTATGGGCTGGGAACAATATAATTAATAGTGGGAAATGCTGGAAAATATAAATTAGGATTGTTATGACTTTATTTATTTATTTCACCCACCCTGCGGGTGAAGAAGGAGAGTGCAAAAGTTGGCTTGAAACTCAACATTAAGAAAACTAAGATCATGGCATCTGGCCCACTCAATTCCTGGCAAAGAATGGGCTAGGAAAATGGGGAAGAAATGAAGGTAGTGACAGATTTTATTTTCCTGGGCTCCAAGATCAACGCGGAGGGGGATTGCAGCCAAGAAATTAAAAGACGCTTGCTCCTGGGGAGGAAAGCTATGGCAAATCTAGACAGCTTACTAAAAAGCAGAGACATCACCCTGCCAACAAAAGTGTGTATAGTCAAGGCTATGGTTTTTCCAGCTGCAATGTATAGCTGTGAAAGTTGGACCATAGGAAAAGCTGAGTGTCAAAGAATTGAGGCCTTTGAACTATGGTGCTGGAGAAGACTCCTGAGAGTCCCTTGGACTGCAAAGCGATCAAACTGATCAGGAGATCAACCCTGACTGCTCTTTAGAAGGCCAGATCCTGAAGATGAAACTCAAATACTTTGGCCACCTAATGAGAAGGAAGGACTCACTGGAGAAGAGCCTAATGCTGGGAATGATTGAGGACAAAAGAAGAACGGGACAACAGAAAATGAGGTGGCTGGATGGAGTCATTGAAGCAGTAGGTGTGAGCCTAAATGGACTCCAGAGGATGGTAGAGGACAGGAAGGCCTGGAGGAACATTGTCCATGGGGTTGTAATGGTCGGACACAACTTCACAACTAACAACAATCCCACCTTTATTTTATTTATTTTTTTCAAATAACGCAAAGTGGCGAACATATCCAGTACACCTTCCCCTCCTATTTTTTCCCTCAATAACAACTCTGTGAGGTGAGTTGGGCTGAGAGAGAGAGATTGACTGGCTCAAAGTCACCCAGTTGGCTCTCATAGCTAAAGTAGAACTTGAGCTCACAGTGTCCCGTTTTCTAGCCTGGTGCCTTAACCACTAGACCAAACTGTCTTACTGTAAATGCAGCATGATTAAATGCCCAAGCAGATGTCCCCTGAGCCTATTACTTTGGGAATGGCTGGGAATTATGGTAATATGGCCTATTACTTTAGAAACGACACAAGTAGAAGTTAGCTATTGATGAAGACTGTTCCCACATGAATCAAATCTTTGTCTTTTGCCCAGTGAAACTCTAACTTGTAGACACCGGTAGCCAAATAATACGTGAATTTATTTTTAAAATATTCTTAATAGATGGTTTTCTCTATGTCCAGTAATAGCAAATATTCTCATTCTATGGGATTAAATTTTATTGATATCAACTAGTTTCATGGCAATAAATTTCAACTAGAATGTCAAGTGCTAATTCAACCATTTCTGAACAACTCAGGTCAAATTACAAAATGTTAAACTTAATGCTGCTGTGGATTTTTGCCATGTACAAGAAATTAAATTCTTGCCTGGATGATCCTGTTAAGGTTTTTTTTTTTAATTTTGAATAACAATAAGCAATTTCTACCATGAGCTGTTTTACTTGGATATAAATAATTGCACAAAGAGGTTTCAAATGTAGAAAATTGATTATATAAAAATCAATAAACAGAGAATGAAAGAAATGAACAAGAAGGAAGAGCAATCATGTTTAGAATACAGAGTTTTTCAGACTTCTGCAAATGAGAAGGGAAACATCAAGCTGCCATCTTTATAGTGATGAGAATTATTTGGTACTGAAAAGAGAATCAACTCAGAGAGATAAGCGGCTTCAGGAAAATCAACATCTAGTTTCTCAAGTGGCAGCCTTGTTGTTCTAATATTTGGCTCAGTCCAGGGCATCTGCAGGAAGACTCAACAATTCAAGATGCCATCTTGACTGTGCAATCAAAACTTTGTCCCTTTTTACATGAATTGTTTATGTGAAGAATGTTTTTTTTAATGGAACTTTGTAGACTCCATCTTGATTTTTTTTTACCTCTCCCGCATGTTCTTGAATGATCTACTAGCAGGCCTCCATTGTTCTCCCTAAACTTTATTCATTCAAGAAATTTATTTAGTTTTATTTATTTTATTTATTTATTTATTAAATTTGTATACCGCCCTTCTCCCGAAGGACTCAGGGCGGTTCACAGCCAAGTAAAATAGACAATATATAAATACAATTTAAAATACACTTAAAAAACTTATTAAAATTGGCCATAATTAAAATTTAAAACTAAAACCCATTTAAAAACCCATAAATTTAAAAAACTAACCCAGGCCAGCGCAAATAAATAGGTAAGTTTTAAGCTCGCGGCGAAAGGTTCGGAGGTCCGGAAGTTGACGAAGTCCTGGGGGGAGGTCATTCCAGAGGGCGGGAGCCCCCACAGAGAAGGCCCTTCCTGGGCGACGCCAGACGACATTGGCGCGGCGACGGTGCCGTGAGGAGTCCCTCTGTGTGAGAGCGCACGGGTCGGTGAGAGGTATTCGGTAGCAGCAGGCGGTCCCGTAAATAGCCCGGCCCTATGCCATGGAGCGCTTTAAAGACGTTCACCAAAACCTTGAAGCGCACCCGGAAAGCCACAGGCAGCCAGTGCAGCCTGCGCAGGATAGGTGTCATTCGGGGCCCGAGGCTCCTCTATCACCTGCGCAGCTGCATTCTGGACTAACTGTAGCCTCCGGATGCCCCTCAAGGGGAGCCCCATGTAGAGAGCATTGCAGTAATCCAGACGAGACGTCACAAGGGCGTGAGTGACCGTGCATAGGGCATCCCGGTCTAGAAAGGGGCGCAACTGGCGCACCAGGCGAACCTGGTGGAAAGCTCTCCTGGAGGCGGCCGTCAGGTGTTCATCAAAAGACAGCCGTTCATCCAGGAGAACGCCCCAATTGCGCCCACACTCCACCGGAGCCAATGACTCGCTCCCGACAGTCAGCCGTGGACTCAGCTGACTGTACCGGGATGCCGGCATCCACAGCCACTCTGTCTTGGAGGGATTGAGCTTGAGCCTGTTGCTCCCCATCCAGACCCGTACGGCTTCCAAACACCGGGACAGCACTTCGATAGCTTCATTGGGGTGGCCCGGTGTGGAAAAGTACAGCTGAGTGTCATCAGCGTACAGCTGGTACCTCACACCGAAACCACTGATGATCTCACCCAGCGGCTTCATATAGATGTTGAACAGAAGGGGCGAGAGGATCGACCCCTGCGGCACCCCACAAGTGAGGCGCCGCGGGGTCGACCTCTGCCCCCCCGTCAACACCGTCTGCGGCCGGTCGGGGAGATAGGGGGGGGACCACCGATAAACGGTGCCTCCCACTCCCAATCCCCCCCACCCGCGCAGCAGGATACCATGGTCGATGGTATCAAAAGCCGCTGAGAGGTCTAATAGGACCAGGGCAGAGGAACAACCCCTATCCCTGGCCCTCCAGAGATCATCCACCAACGCGACCAAAGCCGTCTCAGTGCTGTAACCGGGCCGGAAACCGGACTGGAACGGGTCTAGATAGACAGTTTCCTCCAGGTGCAGGGGAAACTGATATGCCACCATACTCTCTACAACCTTCGCCGCGAAGCGAAGGTTGGAGACCGGACGATAATTACCTAAAACAGCCGGGTCCAGGGAAGGCTTCTTGAGGGGCCTCACCACCGCCTCTTTCAAGGCGGCCGGAAAGACTCCTCCAACAAGGAAGCACTCGTAATCCCTGGAGCCAGCCTCGTGTCACCTCCCGAGTGGCCAGCACCAGCCAGGAGGGCACGGGTCCAGTAAACACGTGGTGGCATTCAGTCTACCCAGCAACCTGTCCATGTCCTCGGGAGTCACAGGGTCAAACTCATCCCAGACAACATCACCAAGACCGCCCTCGGACGCCCCATCCGAATCGCCACAATTTTGGTCCAGACCGTCCTTAAGCTGAACGATTTTATCGTATAGATAACCGTTAAACTCCTCAGCACGTCCCTGCAACGGGTCATCCCGCTCCCCCTGGTGAAGGAGGGAGCGGGTCACCCGAAACAGGGCAGCTGGGCGGTTATCTGCCGACGCAATGAGGGAGGAGGCGTAGCAACGCCTCGCTTCCCTCAGTGCCACTAGGTAGGTCCTAGTATAGGATCTAACTAGTGCCCGATCAGCCTCTGAACGGCTGGACCTCCAGGAACTCTCTAGGCGTCTTCTCCGGCGTTTCATCCCCCTCAGCTCCTCGGAGAACCAAGGAGCCGGTTGGGATCTGCGCCGGGTCAGAGGCCGCAAAGGCACGACACGGTCTAAGGCCCCAGCCGCAGCCCGTTCCCAGGCTGCAGCTAGTTCCTCTGCCGTGCCGTGAGCCAGACCCTCAGGAAGTGGCCCAAGCTCCGTCTGAAACCTCTCTGGGTCCATTAGGCGCCTGGGGCGGGACCAGCGTAATGGTTCCGTCTCCCTGCGGTGTTGGGTAGCGGTCAGAAAGTCCAGGCGAAGGAGAGTGATCTGACCATGACAAAGGTTCAATGACTATTTCCTTTAAGTCCAGATCTCTCAACCACTGACCAGAGACAAAAATCAGGTCCAGTGTGCCTCCCCCGATGTGAGTGGGGCCATCCACTACTTGAGTCAGGTCCAAGGCCGTCATGGAAGCCAAGAACTCCCGAGCTACCGTCGATGACGAGCCAGCAGATGGCAGATTAAAGTCCCCCATGACTAAAAGTCTGGGGGTCTCCACTGCCACCCCGGCAAGCACCTCTAGAAGCTCGGGCAGGGCAGCTGTCACGCAGCAAGGAGCGAGGGACGACCAGCAAGCCCAACTGACATCTACGACCCCACCTCACAAAGAGGGATTCACACCCGGCAATCTGAGGTACAGTGGTCTCCCTCGGCTCTAGACTCTCTTTAATAACAACCGCCACCCCTCCACCCCTACCCTGGGCCCTCGGCTGATGGAATGCACGGAAACCCGGTGGGCACATCTCGACCAGGGGCACGCCCCCTTCAGTACCCAACCAGGTCTCCGTGCGCCTATAATATCCGTGGCACCCCCCTGAATCAGATCATATATTAGGGGGGCCTTATTGGCCACGGACCGTGCGTTGCATAACATCAGACGAAGGCCCAGGCTCTGAGAGTCTTGACCATCCGGGAAACGGGTGAAGTCAGGGGGATCGGGGCACGCGATCGCCTGCATACATCGAACGCGTGACCCCTTGCATCGATACGATCCCCCCCTTCCGCCATATCTGCCCCTCCCACTTACCGTGCAAATAGACTCACCCTCACACAAAGGAACACACTCCCCCCCCATAACCTCCGAACCCATTTGACAGTCGCCACGAGCATGCGCTGGAACTGGTTTCCTCCCGACGGGCTACCCCATCACCCGCCCTACCCTCCCACCCCTTAAAATTGCCCTGTCTAAAACCCCAAAGGCTCTTTCTTCTCGCATGCCACCTCTGTGGGTCCCAAGACCCGTCATTGAGGCCGGCCCTTGGTAGCGATATGGGCCATTCCTGCGGCGGGGCACCTACGCAGGCGCAAGAGTTCATGTACAGTGTAGCGCATAGAAAAAGTCACGAATCGACGAGGGATGCTAAGATGGTAAAATCCCAAAGAGATAAAATGGTAAGTCTTCCAGCGGAGTCCAGTTGGTAAAGGACAGATGGAGCAGGAACCGGATAGCGATGACAGAGCAGGAACAGACAGGCGGCAATCTCCATAGTGTGCCTATGGGGAATAGTTCTACAAGGTCTTAGTCAGGTAGAAATGGCTATCGGTCTGTCCGGGTCCATAGACCAGTCCAAGCTATTCCAATCCAGTCCAATCCTCTCCATAACCCGCAGATGGACATGCATGACCGACCAGTTTAGGTGATCCAAAGTCCGGTATGGGAGGGGGGGGGGAAGGGGAGGTAGAAATACGATGGAGCAAGCCAGGCCTCCAAGGGCCATTTGATGACACGCAAAACAGGCCACAAGAGGGGACAAACCTCAGCCATGAATCCGGCCTCCTCTCCCACCGAGGCCTCGCCACACCCATCCATTGGTGGGACTGCCAAACACAGGGCGCCGTTGGGCAGGCGCCTCGCAGTCCACAAGGCCTCGCCGGGCCCAACCAGCACCGAAGAAACTGGCGCCGATGGAGCTGGCGCCAACGGAGCTGGCAGGCCCACTGACAGCCAAAAAACGGGTCGGGATTCGAATCCACAACCCGAAGCTGTCGGAGCCAGGCCGGGACCGCCGCCGACGATCTCCCGCCGCTGGAATCGCCGCTGGGATCGCCGGGGTCGCCGCTGGAATCGCCGCTGGGATCACCGCTGGGGCAGGGCTGAAATCACCGCTGGGGCAGGGCCGGAGCCAAGGCCGGAGCCCGCAACAAGCCGCAGGCCTCCCTCGCCTCTCTCACGTCCTCGCCACCTCCAAAATGGCCGCCCCTTCCGGACCGCCTCTCCGTCCCTCGGCCCGTTCTCGGCTGCCGTATGTCCCGAGAGGCCACAAACCTCTCCAACGGCAGCCGGATAGATCATACCCCACACCGAGGGACCGGAGAAGCCTGGTGAGTCAGCCGAAGTCTCCATTTCCTGGGAAAGCCCCCATCGCCGAATTCGGACTCTTCTAAACCGCCACCATTCTCGCGCATGCGCAGAGCCTAGTTTATTGCCTCCCAGATGAATTCTCTGTGGAATTATTTTCTTTCCAAAATGTTTTAGATTTATTTTCTTCCCAGCAGTTGTGTCTCTGGATCATCTTTCAGACTTCACAGCCTGCTTAAATCAGAACATTTTTTTAATGTTTATATATCTGAATGCAAACTGGGCAGATGTGCTGAGCCTTCAATCACCATAATTCCCAGCCAATACCAGTTCCAACACTTCTAAAGACATCAAACTGAGAAAGGCTGCTCTACAAAATGATTGTTTTTGTAAGCTCTGATTGTAGGATCCGATCATAGTACTATTCTGTTTTGGGCATAAGTTGGCTAATTGATTTTTACCAATCATAAACATATCTGTAATTCAGCACAGGACCCAGAAATCAAATTTTTGGCTCAACACATGACACTGAGATATTTTATCCAGTTTTCTCCCAATCTCCTGGACTACAATTCCCGTAATTCCCAAGAATGGTGGCTGAGTATCCTGCCTTAAAATCATCAGATCAAGATAGCACTACAAGTACAAGAATTACAATTGGGTGAAACTTGACTCAACAGCAGTAACTGTGAGAGGAATCTTAGAGTCCTAGTGGATAATCACTTAAATATGAATCAACAGTGTGCAGCACATTTTTCTATGTTTCTTTTGGTTTTTATTAGTTTTTTACTATTGTACTTATTAGTAAAACCACTCATGGAATGCTGCATCCAGTTTTGGCCACTGTATTATACAAAGATGTTCAGATCCTGGAAAGAGTGCAGAAAAAAACAACTAAGATCATTAGGGGGTTGGAGGCTAAAACATATGAAGAACAGTTGCAGGAATGGGGTATGTCTAGTCTAGTGAAAAGAAGGGCCAAGGGAGGCATGATAGCAGTGTTCCAATATTTGAGGGGCTGCCACAAAGAAAAGGGGGTCAAATAATTCTCCAAAGCAGCAGAGCACAGGACAAGAAACAATGGTTGGAAACTAATCAAAGAGAGAAGCAACCTGGAATTAAGGAGAAACTTCCTAACAATTAACCAGTGGAATAGCTTGCCTCTAGAAATCATGGGCGCACCATCACTGGAGGTTTTTAAAGAAGAAATTGGACAGCCATTTGTCTAGAATGATATAGGTCTCCTGTTTGTGCAGGGGGTTGGACTAGAAGACCTCCAAGGTCCCTTCCAATTCAGTCATTCTACATTCTATGTATATTCAGCAAAACACACAGAAAAGATCAGCTTAGGAAAAGCTGTTTTATAGGAGTTTCCAAGCTTTAACAATCACGATTTAGCCCTGTGTGCTGGCAATAAGACATTTTTATGCTGCCTTTATTTTTCTAATTTTTTTCTTATTTTTCTTCTGGAAAGAGATGTTCCTTCTGGGTCTGTAGGTGCTGTGCTCCCTTACTCTAAGGCAGAGTTGAAATGGAAAAAGGAAGCGGGCGAGGGGGGGCATAGCTTCAAGAAAAGAAGTGATAGGTAATTAAGTCCCAATTTGTAGAGAAGGCAAAGTATCTTTCGAGTAAAGGTATAATGGGAATACACTTGAAAGCTCTATAAAAGTACTGCAGAGGAATTCATTGAAAGACATTTGACCTCCAGCCTGCCAATTTAACAAGTGAAGTCTTAATAATCGGGCTGCGATGGCACTTGGCTAAGCATTTTTTTCCTAAATGCACAAGACAGGTTTGGAGCACCAGAAACAGTGACTTACTTTTTTCAGCTGCTAGGATGGCTGTGGGGTAGGTTAAATTTTTGTCAGGATCAGGGTAGTGAATCTTTCTGAAGCTGACCTTAAACACTAAAGTCTGCAGGGAAAAAAAAAGTCCAGATGAATGTACAAAAATAATGGCTATGTATGGTGGCTGAGCATTTGTTGCAAAGATGTCGTGTCCCACTCCTCCGCTGACGACCGGGTCAGGGAAATCCGAATCAGGCGTGCCTCTGCAGCTCTGCCAAAGTCCTAGCAAAGTTCTCAAGGCAGGCAGGAGACCAGAAAGTGACTTCAGCAAGATATGTTAGACTTTGCCTGACTCAGAGAATGCCAGAAAGCAAATCCTTTATATAGGCCATGAGGTGTGGCTCCATGACTCAGCACTTATCCAGGCCTGCCCCTCCCTTCCTTCTGTCGCCGCTGCCTATCAATTCTTCTGAAGCGAAGGTCACTCCAGTCTGCAGCTGTTGGTAATTGACCTTCCTCAGGCTCACATGCTGTGGGGGAGGGGGAGTGGTCTACTTGCTCCGTTTGCCTGGGCATGGAGCCAGAGCTGGGGGCTGGAGGTACTTCTTCCTCCTCAGCCTGTCTGGGCATGGAGCCAGGGCTGGGGCCGGGAGGCATACTAGGACATTCCTCAGCATTTGGAAGCAGATAAGAAGGCCCCGGCTGCGGTGAAAGCGGGCGAGACACAACAAAAGAGTAATTTTCCAAGATGTACGCTGCCACTGCAGATAAGAACAGCTGAGGCAAAAGAAAGCAAGGATAATAATACCAATAGCAATAAGCACCTTAGATGCAATCCCAAAACACCAGGAGCACCACTTGAACTCCATCGGCATTAACAAAATCACCATCAATCAATTGGAAAAGGCAACTTTACTTGGTACAGCTTACATCCTTTAATATTATCAAACAACATCTGTCTATCCCAGATTTTTAAGCCGAAACACAAATAAACGCCTTTAGCCAAAATGCAGTCAAGAAGACAATACTCTGCCAAATCAGGGTAGCAACTCTTCTCTCCAGTGCTGGATATTACTACTTCTATCCATTAAATTCCCAGAGGACTAAAAAGTAGACAAAATGCAAGTACAGTCAATGGAGACTCACATCGACTTAGTTGATGAGGGTCCTTGTTTCTGAACTAGCCAAGCATGGTTATAATAGGTGGAAACAGACGTGTCAGCCTAACCAAGTAGACCAGACATGAAATCCAGCCAGATAAGGTAATTCTACGTTATTGTAATGCTACATTAACAGAATTTTGCAAGCCTGAAAGTACAATTCTCCCGCAGTCACCTTTACAATCCAATAATTTAGGGATGGTCACTTCTGAGCCTGTTGCTGCAACCATTATGCAGTTGCAGGCTATGTCCTTCTTACTGACCATTCCCTAGGCAGCATTTCCTTGCCCTGTATCTCAAGGTCTTTCCCACATACTCAGGGGTGAGATTCAGCTGGTTTGGACCGGTTCAGGAGAACCGGATGTTAATTTTAATCTGGTTCACCGAACCAGTAGTTACAACCGGTACTTACAAGGACTGGCTGACCTCGCCCACCTCATCCCACCCCTCCCGGGAGTCTCCACGTGGCCCATTTTGGATGCCCGTACAGAGGCTCTGGGAGGGCAAAAAATGGGCCTACTGAAAGTACCAGAAGTCCAGAAATGGGCCCATTTCTGGCCTCTGGAGGGCCTCTGGAGCCCGGGGGAGGACATTTTTGTCATCCCAGAGACTCAAGGAAAGGCTCTGGAGCCTGAGGAGGGCAAAAAACAGACCTACCGGAAGTATTGGAAGCCCTGAAATGAACCCGTTTCTGACCTCCAGGGGGCCTCTGCTGCCCGTGGGAAGCCGTTTTTGCCCTCCTGCAGGCTTGACGAAAGCCTCCGGAGCCTGGAGAGGGCAAAAATGCTCCCTCCCCCTCCATGGTGCAGGAGGCCGAGTAGGCCATGCTGCATGGCCACACCCACCTAGCAACCAGGCAGCGAAGCGGTTGCTAAAATTTTAAAATCCCACCCCTGCACATGCCATTACAAGAGGTATCCCTGTCAAGATGACGCTCACAATGGTGCAATCAAGTATTTGTATTTTAAGTGCATCACGGGTGCAATATATGTGAAACTCAGGCAAAATTTTGATTGCACTGTCAGGGCTGCCATTTTGGATTTTTTTTAATTATTATTTTCTTTACAATATCTGTTTCCTACAGACATACTTGACTGAGGAACTCCAGTTTTAAATAAAGGATCATGGTAAAACCTGTAGGCTTTTAAAACAATACATAAAATGCTGAGGAAAGTTCATTTTCAAGAAACAGAAAACCAAAATAAATAATAAGGCATCATAAAAACTGGCTGACCCTGGCATAGTTGCTATCTCCTACATACCTGGCTTAATAATGAATGTGTTAAAGGGGTTTCTGAAAGAAGACAGCTTCTTGGGCAGGCAAACTTTCTAAGGAGAGGATTTGGAGACTATTCCTGAAAAAGACAGACTTCTGGTCCCAATAACATGAGCTAGAACCGTGATGGTGAACCTATGGCACACGTGCCACAGGTGGCACGCATAGCCATATCAGTGGGCACGCGAGGTCCCTCCGGAAGTTGGCAAACAGTCCGTTTCTGGCCTCCGGAGGGGTGGGGAAGGCCGTTTTTGCCCTTCCCAGATTCCTAGAGAGGCTCTGGAGCCAGATGAGAGAGAAAAATGGGCCTACCGGGCCATCGCGTGACAGCAGTGGGGGGGGTCATGCTCATGCATGGGGGTGGGATGCATAGAATTATGGGTGTGGGCACACGCTCAGGTGATCTCCTGCCCCCCCCCTTCTCCTGGCATATGATGGAAAAAAGGTTAGCCATCACTGAGCTAGAACCTGCACAGAGCTTGAGGCATCTATTAAATCAGGGGTCTCTAACCTTGGCAACTTTAAGACTTGTGGACTTCAACTCCCAGAGTTCCTCAGCCAGCTCTGGGAGTTGAAGTCCACAAGTCTTAAAGTTGCCAAGGTTGGAGACCCCTGTATTAAATGATATCAAAGAAGACAATCTTTTGAATACTTGGCTTCTCAGATGTTTAAAGAATGAGATCAAATTAGGTTACATTTTTACGAAAAGATGGTTCAGGGCTGACTGATATCAAAGAAAGACAACAAAGACACTCCAGCTGTCTCTGAGGGCAAAAAAAAAAACCCAGAAGGAATCTGATCATTTCTTTTCAGGCAAATTTTATTAAAAAGTAGAAGGTTTTGTGAGCTCACTTCAAAAATTGCATTGGGATGGGATGTTACTTGTAATCTTTCTCACGTGTAATCATAACTCTCATGTCTTTCCTTCTCTTTCCCTCCACTTCATCCTCATTTAAATCCTAAATCACTTTAGATACTGGTCTCGCTTCTTAATTGCTCATTTAGTCTACAAAACCTGCCTTTATTGAAAATCCTTGACATTTCGCTCATGGCCAGAAACCCAGAAGGAGAAGAAAAAATATAAAACATCAGCAAAAAGACCATGTAGAAATATGCATAGAGCTTTCAAGGGTTAAAAAGCCCACACAATATGTGCAATAATATGATATCTTTTCATCTTATCACATCACCCATCTCCTTATGACAGTATGACTGTAACTTTGTTACTTGTATCCTTATGATTTTTATTGATATTGATTGGTTCCTTATTGCTTATTTGTAGCCTATGACTATCATTAAGTGTTGTATCATTAAGTGTTAAATTTGTACCCTATGACCATCATTTGTGTTGTAAATGTTGTACCTTGATGAACGTATCTTTTCTTTTATGTACACTGAGAGCATATGCATCAAGACAAATTCCTTGTGTGTCCAATCACACTTGGCCAATAAAAATATTCTATTCTATTCTATTTTGTTTCTTTGGTTTTCTTTTATTTGATAATTTTCCTCTGGGGTTACGATCACTCCCCAACCTTCGGACCTTCCAACGCGCGCTCAAGACCCTTTTATTTCATCGCGTGGGGCTGGCCTAATGTGTTATGGTTTTTAATTGGGGTTTTACTATTGTTTTTTAATAGTTTTAATGTTTAGCCAAATTTGAATTAGATTTTTATAGTGTTTTTTAATCTATTTATGTATATTGTTTTATGTTGGCTGTAAACCGCCCTGAGTCCTTCGAGAGAAGGGCGGTGTAGAAATTTAATAAACTAAACTAAACTAAACTAATTTTTAACAATAATTTTGTGCAATAAAAATGTATATCCAAGGAAGGAATAACAGAATAACAGAATTGGAAGAGACCTTGGAGCTCCCTGCTCAAAAAAATAAAAAATAAACCCCATACCATTTCAGACAAATGGTTGTCTAATCTCTTAAAAACCTTGACTGTTGGAGCCCCCATAATTTCTGGGGGCAAGTTGTTCCTCTGATTATTTGTTCTAACTGTCAGGAAATTTCTCCTTAGTCCTAAGCTGCTTCTCTCCTTGATAAGTTTCCATCCATTTTCCCCGCTTTAGATGTTTTGGAGAAACCACTCTTCTTTGCAGCAGCCCTTTAGATACTGGAACATTGCTATCATGTCATTACTAGTCCTTCTTTTCATTAAACTAGACGTGCCCAATTCCTGCAACTTCATAAGTTTTAGGCTCCATTCCCCTAATCATCTTTGTTGCTCTTCTCTGCACTCTTTCTAGAGTTTCAGCATCTTTTTTTTATATTGTGATGGCCGAAATTGGATCTAATGTTCCAACTGTGATCTTAACAAGGCATTATATAGTGGTATTAACACTTCACCTGATCTTAATTCTATCCCTCTGTTAATGCGGCCTAGGATTGGGTTGGGTTTTTTGGCAGCTGCAGCACACTGCCAGTTCATATTTAAGTGATTGTCCACTAGGACTCCAAGATCCCTCTTGCTGGTAATAGCATTGAGCCAGGTAACACCTATAAGGATGGGAACTAGCTTGGAATTCACTGTTCCAAACATTGTTTCTAAATAGATGTGTTTGTTTGTTCTGTGTTCTAGAATAATGTTCTTTGCTTCGTTTTGACAAAAGTTCATAACCCAAATTCTTTGGAACTAATCAGACACATTTTTTTCTACTTTCTCCCCAGAGGTTAGTATGTTTAATTTAATCATTCTAAGTAGAAACAACTGTCAACTGGATATATTCCACAGTTCATTTCAAGTAATAGAAAAATGGTCATAGATCAAATAGTATTATATATTCTTTCTCCTAACTGATGAATTTAAGCAAGTTAGATCATTAATAAAATATTGTGTGGCCTTCTCAGCAGAAATGCTTTGGTTTACACTTTAAATTAGCGATCACGATCCTTTACCAGGTTATGATAAGCCATGAGTGGACAGCACCCTGAATCCCATTTATTCAGAATGTTGAACTATTTCTTCAAATATCCATCTGTGTTTTCTCTATTATCACGAGACACAACTAGGCAACCTATGGATTCTTACAAATCCACAACTGAGATGACATCAATTCATACATTTTGACACACCTTTTAGGCCTCTCATTCATTTGTAAACTAACACCTTCCTTTTTCTGAATGAATTGATTATCTCCACTCCATAGAATCAGATCACCTTCATTTGTGTCTATTACATCCTTCCCAGGGGTGGGCGGCTGGGGGTTCGCAGGGATGCGGGAGCACATCTAGCTATGATTCTGTGCAGTTTGGAGAAACCCCAAATCCCACTCCTGGCTGGCCCCGCTCCCCCCGCCCCTCCCAGGAGTTCCCATGTGGCCCATTTTGGATGCAGATAAGTGCAGGGTATGTGTGGAGGCTCGGGGAGGGCAAAAAATGGTCCTACCAGAAGTTTGAGAAGGCCGGAAATGGGCCTGTTTCCAGCCTCCAGAGGGCCTCTGGAGCCTGGGGAGCCCATTTTCGCCCTCCTGGAAGCTCGAGGAAAGCCTCCAGAGTTCAGGGAGGGCACCCCCCATCCGCCCATGGTACAGGAGGCCGACTAGGCCATGCCCGCCATGGCCACACCCACCCAGCAACCGCGCAGAGAACCCCTTGCTAAAATTTTTGAAGCCCACTCCTGATCCTTCCCTTAGTTTCATGGATCCACAATAGTTCTAATTATTTTTCATTTCATTCATAAACCCATGCACTTCTCTGTTTATTATCCTCTTATGTTTCATATCACAATCCCCCCGTAGACCATGATCATTACAAATGAGCCCCTAGATAATGATCCCTCAATCAAGACTTTGGTCAATCAAGACTTTCATATAATGGTTTTAATATCAGAAAGAAGGAGTATATTAAGTAATCAAGAAAGGTAGTTGCAGCCATGATGAAATATGTTTCTCCCCTTTGTACAGGCTCATGTACTCATGTACATGTATTTATGTACTACATGTAAGTTTGTGTCACCCAAACAGCACAATTCCCATTTCATTGCTTGTCTACCTTTGAAGGTCTTCTGGACAATTAACCTTCCAATAAGTCTGTTTGTTTGTTTATAAAATTTGTTTGCCAGCCATCTCATATCCAATAGCTCTTTGATTTAAGTTCAAAGTGCGGGTCTGGCCCCAAATCATCCAGTGAGTTTTCATAGCCAAGGGTGCACTTGAAAGTTCTCCCAGTTCCAATCCAACATTTTAACTGTAACAAATACTGGCTAGCCATACACAGCCACCTTATGCTACCCAGAGCATCAGGCTAGAACTTTGTTCTAAAGTCCAAAGTTGGGGGAAAGTGCAGAGTCCTACCAAGATTCTGGATAAGATGCCCAAGGCTTCACGTTTTCCTCCTGATACTCTGGACAGCTCATATTGAAGTTCATAAATACTTGAATCTTGAGCTTTACCATTGATTGTGTAGTCATCAAAAAGTGTATATATATTGTATTTGTCTGTTCTGAAACAAGGTTAGAATACTGGATAGCTCACCTGAAATATACGTCAACAATTCTTATCATTGCACTGACTTATTTTTGCATTTACTTAGCATCCCCAGTTGTACCAAGCAACTTGGAATCATAATGCCACTGAAAGGTTGTTTTGGTCTCTTTTGTTCCTTTCTGTTTCATTTTAGGATTCATTCACATGCCCTGCTTGTCAATAAATAGAAGAGAAAGCCAGGGCTATTTTGAAATAGCAAGTTAGTCAGATTACAGATAGCATTAAACAAGCTCTCACCCATCAGGAGGGCCACCTAATATTTGTTTATTCACAATATTTTTATCCCACCCTCTCACAGTAAAAGAATGAATGAAAAGAATCTCACTCCATATTAAAAACAATCCAGAAAGCATGTCTTAAGAACAAAATTAAATCAAAGCAGGGACAGTTTTTTTTTTAAAAAAAAACAAGCTTAAAACAAAAGGCCTGTCATTCAATCTTTTGTGCCAAATCCTTACAAGAAAAAAGAATATTTTAGCCAAAGACTGAAGTTGGGCTCAGGCAAACTTACTAAGGTATAATCTAAGAGAAGGCCTTCTAAACATTTTCCTAATTTCTCATTCAGTGTGTTGCAAGAACTCGCTTTTAACAGAAAAACAGAATAACAGATTTGGAAGGGATCTTGGAGGTCTTCTACTCCAACCAACTGCTCAAGCAGGAGACCCTATACCATTTCAGACAAATGGTAGCTCAATCTCTTCTTAAAAACTTCCAGGATTGCAGTATCCACAAGTTCTGGAGGCAAGTCGTTCCATCAAAATTTCTCCCTTGTTCTAGGTTGGTTCTCTCATTGCTTTCCATTCATTGCTTCTTTTTCCTGCCTTCTGGTGTTTTGGAAAATAGGTTGACTCCCTCTTCTTTGTTGCAGCCCCTCAAATATTGGAATACTGTTATCATGTCACCACAAGTCCTTCTTTTCATTAAACTAAATATATCCAATTCCTGCAACTGTTCTTCATATGTTTTAGCCTCCAGTCCCCTATTCATCTCTTCTCTGTGCTCTTTCTAGAGTCTCCACATCTTTATCAGGTTGTAGTGACCACACCTGAATGCAGTATTCCAAGTGTGGTCTTACCAAGGTATTATAAAATGGTATTAACACTTCACATGATCTTGAACATTTAAAAAATTATCATGGATTCTAATGGTCTTGCATTTATTTCATTATAAGTTGATTTCAATTTTATATATTTATTTATTTATTTTGCCAAGCATGTATAAGATAACAGATATAAGTATAAACATGATTATGAATACATGAGATGGTTACGAATAAAAGGGGACATTAGAACAGGAACACTTATGCACGCCCCTTACAGACCTCTTAGGAATGGGGTGAGGTCAACAGTAGAGAGTTTAAGGTTAAAGTTGTAGGGGTTTGGGGATGAAACCACAGTCAGATAGTGAATTCTAGGCATTGACCACCCTGTTGCTGAAGTCGTATTTTTTTGTTCAAGGATGTCCCCTTTATCGTTGGACAATTCCTTCTCTAATGGTCTGAAACCTCCTTGGCTTCACGTCCTTCTGGTCCAGGACATAGTAGCATCCTTCATCACTTCAAAGAGCAACTTGTGTTCAAAAACACCTCTCAAAGAAATTGGGAGGAAATATGATCTTAGGTAGAAAAATGAAAGCCTGTTTTGGAAAACAGATTTCGGCACACATGATGACTTTTCCCATGGTGCCAGAAAGTCAGGTTATATCTAATGAAAATGACATTACCTAACCTCACATGTTCCAAACCCAGATTCAATGGTTCTTGAATATTCACACTCCCTCAAATGAGCAAAAATCAAATTAGTTTGGAAAGGATTATTTAGTGAAGAAATTCATACCCTTCTCTTTTCTATTCAAAATATATCAAGTCTCCCTAGTTTTTGCACTCTCTTTGTTTTTTTCCTCACTTTTTATTCAATATTTGTTTGTTTGTGATATATATTGTCCATCAATTTTCATAGGAGCTTACAATATAACCTGATTTCATTTTTATCCTTCCAACAACAGCAATCCTAATGAACTACATGGGGCTGAAAAAAAGTAATCAACCCAATGTCAGTCAATGAGTTTTCACGGCTTACGGTAAACTTAAACTTCTGCCTCCCCAGTCTTTGTCAGATGCTTTTAATAATAATAATAATAATAATAATAATAATAATAATAATAATAATAATAATAATAATAATAACAACAACAACAACAACAACAACAACAATAAACAAGCCATCCAAAAAATCTGTGTGTTTTTTTTATTTTTTTTATTATTACTTTTTTTGCAACAAACAAACAAAAAGAAAATACATTATTACACCCTTGTGCTATACATAAAAAAAAAAAGGAAGATTTGGGTCTTCGGATATATCCTCACAATCGCCAAAATCCACGTTCTCGAGGTACAGGTACCGAAGCGTCCAATGTTGCAAGCGCAAAGTCCAAGTCTTCCAGAAAATATCTTCTTTATACACACCACTTCTAATTTTAATATCACATGTCATTTTATCATTTAAAGCTAATTTCCACATTTCAGAATTCCACTCTTCTATTCTAAAAATCACATCTAGTTTCCAATATCTAGCTATTATAATTCTACCTATTATAATCATAATTCTAATCAATTCTTTTTCATATTTTGTTAATTCTATTTCCTTAATTACCAACAATAATATAGTTTCCACTCTCAATGTTATTACTTTCCCCATCATTTCAAATATCATTTTCTCCAATTGTTGCCAAAACTTTTTAACCTTATCACAATTATACCACATATGTTCATAAGTCCCCAATTCCATCTCACATCTCCAACATTTTTTACTAATTTTTTTATCCATTTGTGACAATCTTACTGGAGTCAAATACCATTTCCAAACAACTTTATAATGCCTCCCCAGTCTTTGTCAGATGCTTTTAATAATAATAATAATAATAATAATAATAATAATAATAATAATAATAATAATAACAACAACAACAACAACAACAACAACAACAACAACAACAATAAACAAGCCATCCAAAAAATCTGTGTTTTAAGGGGAATAAATATGTCCAAGGAATATTAATGAAGACAATTTACACAACTATTTTATGTAATAAATAATTGTTTGGGGAAAATGAGTATGTTTTTGCATTTGCAACTGTACAGTTTGGAAGAAATACACCCAAAATGAGAACATAGAATAGAATAGAATAGAATTTTTTATTGGCCAAGTGTGATTGGATACACAAGGAATTTGTCTTGGTGCATATGCTCTCAGTGTACATAAAAGAAAAGATACGTTCATCAAGGTACAACATTTACAACACAATTGATGATCAATATATCAATATAAATCATAAGGATTGCCAGCAACAAGTTATAGTCATACAGTCATAAGTGGAAAGAGATTGGCAATGGGAACTATGAAACGATTAATAGTAGTGCAGATTCAGTAAATAGTCTGACAGTGTTGAGGGAATTATTTGTTTAGCAGAGTGATGGCCTTCAGGAAAAAACTGTTCTTGTGTCTAGTTGTTCTGGTGTGCAGTGCTCTATAGCGTCGTTTTGAGGGTAGGAGTTGAAACAGTTTATGTCCAGGATGCGAGGGATTTATTTTTATTTATAAAAAAATAAAACTGAAACATTAAAAAGTCTAAAAGGCTGCAAGAAAAATGAGAAGCTAGAAGAAAAAACAATATTCCTAGATTTATCCTTCTGCAATTACAGGGAATGGTATCATCTTTCCATGTTGTTATTCTACTTGAAATATTCCTAAATAGGGGTTGTAAAAAAATATTCTGCACATGGTAGTATCTCTGTGGGTGCGTGGGTGCACACATGCATGTCCATGTGAATTTAGAAAACAAATATATATATATATATAGTGCGTGGGTGCACACATGCATGTCCATGTGAATTTAGAAAACAAATATATATATATATATATATATATCAGAAAACAAATATATATATATATATATATATATATGTATATATATATATATATATATATATATATATATATATATATATATATATATATATATATCAGAAAACAAATATATATATATATATGTACATTTGCCACCTGTAACTCCAGATTGACTCTAAGCAGGACAGTATAATAGACTATAAAGACATAATCCAAAAAAAAAATGAAACACAACAAGAAGTCCATATTTCTTACATGGAAACATCTCCAACAAGGAGGTCCATCTACCTTAACCCAAGACCTGGAAAAACAACCGGGTCTTCAGGGCTTTCCAGAATATCAGCAGAGTAGGGAATCCCATGAATTTTGGAGGCGGGGAATCTTATTCTGGAGGGCAGCTATCTGTAGAACAATTACAACTAATTCCATCCTAAGTATTTCTCCAACCAGTTCTTTCAAGATCTTGTCAAACACAAAGCACTGTCAGAAGAAATGTCCTTCTGGGTGCAGTTCCAAGTGGGGAAAAAGACACTGGAAACATGGAGACTGCTTGGAAAGATGATTTAATGATGGACAGGATCACATGGTTTGAGTTCCTGAGCAGAAAAGGGAAGAGATGCTGAGAGTCCCTGGGTTTTTGTTTTTTTTATTTCATTTTGTCACAACAGTATACACAAACATCGACATAAAACAACAACACATCATATATATATGATGTGAAAGGAAGAAACAGCTGCGATCACACATTGCTCCCAGAAGCACGAAGCTGAAGCCTGAAGATGACGAATGAGACTTCGTCAAAACGTCGCCAAGACACTTCCAATTTTACACGGGAGAAAACCCGAACAACCAAAGACATATATATATATATACATATACATATATATATATATATATATATATATATATATATATATATATATATATATATATATATATATATATATGTATATATATATGTATATATATATGTATATATATATAGTGCGTGGGTGCACATGCATGTCCATGTGAATTTAGAAAACAAATATATATATATATGATGTGAAAGGAAGAAACAGCTGCGATCACACATTGCTCCCAGAAGCACGAAGCTGAAGCCTGAAGATGACGAATGAGACTTCGTCAAACGTCGCCAAGACACTTCCAATTTTACGGGAGAAAACCCGAACAACCAAAGACCTATATATATATATATATATATATATATATATATATATATATATATATATATATATATATATATATATATATATATATATATATGCAAAAGAATGCAATAACTATGTTAATTTGATATAATGAAAGGGAACAATAGGACAGGAACGGTAGGCACATTGTGCTCTTATGCACGGTTGTTGGTTTTTTTTCAAAGCCAGAGTGGGTTTTATACCCTCTCTGGCTTTGAACTTCCTGGGGCACAGGAAGAGTACCCTGATTGGTTGCTGTTAGCTAGCCTTGCTGCCTGATGTAATCTCCCCAAGTGCCATGTGGGGAGTTTCTGTTGCTAGATGGGTCCTTTGTGCTACAGATGGGATGCTGAGGCCTTAATAGCCCATTGACAAAGATGGGAGGGGGAATGAGTTTCTGCTTCTCTGAGTTTCTACTTCTCTTTTAGGGGAAGTATTCTGCCTTTTTAGTATATCCTAAAATATTTCATTTTTCTGAGTGGTGGGTTTTAATTTCCAACAGCACAATGAGTCTTCTATAGAGCACGGCCCTACCCATGCTGGCTTAATTTTATAATTTGCACTCATACACCTTCGATGAATTATACATGGTCTCCTGCTTACATATCCATGAAGCACCAACAAAACCAAAAACAAATCCATTCTGCCCAACCTTGGTGCACTTTGTTTCATAATGAATCCATAAATCACCTGCCAGCCCAAAAAATTTTCCATCCTCATTATGGGTACATGAAGTATCTGAAGGGGCTGGGTGGGTGGGTAAAAAGAGGAACATTTGCAGGCCAAGTACACAGGCATCTGCTTCAGGTTTTTTTTTTCCCTAGATACCCTTAAAAAAAATAAAAGAAACCTTCACCAGCCTCTATTTCCAGTCAGTTGTCCCACGCAAACAATGCAAGAAGTTTACACTAGTTCCATAGCAATAAAAGATTTAACTCGTAGTCACTTTTCTACCCTTTCTGCCAGATGTCTGCTAAGCGTTTTCCCAGAAATATTTAACAGACTAATTCTGCTGCTTTTACATTCATTCTTGTTACGTTTCTCTTTGTGGGAGAGCAACTTTCCAGCCGTCAAGCAGCGAAGCAGCCTTTGCACAGGTTAAACAAAGCACAAAGCCATTTCCTAGGCAAACAGCGTTCACATTTTAGCGTTCCTTTGGCAAGAAACGGCATCTATCCCTGCAGTTTCGTCGTTTTTCAAAATTGTCGTCGCATGTATTCCTTCCATGTTTTTAGTCAGCGCTCTCATAATTGGTATTCATTCAACATATAATCATTCCTAATTATCATCAGTATATAATTATCATCAATATATGGATTCTTACTTATAACTTAGACATATTGTTAAAATGGTATCATCACTTTTCTTCAAGGATTAATCAATTTCCATCTACCAAAAACAGCTAGTTTCATACAGTTCTATTATATCTTTCTCATGCCTGGTTTCACAAACATACAGCTTCCTTTCCTTTCCTTTCCTTTCCTTTCCTTTCCTTTCCTTTCCTTTCCTTTCCTTTCCTCTCCTCCCTCCCTCCCTCCCTCCCTCCTTTGCCTTCTCTTCCTTCCCTTCCCTTCTTTCTTTTCCTCCTCCCTCCTCTCCTTCCTTCCTTTCCTTCTTTCTTTCCTTTCCTTTCCTTTCCTTTCCTCCCTCCCTCCCTCACTTCCCTTCCCTTTCCTCCTCCCTCCCTCCCTCCCTTCCCTTCCCTTTCCTTCTTTCTTTTCCTTTCCTTTCCTTTCCTCCCCTCCCCTCCCTTCCCTTCCCTTCCCTTTCCTTACCTTCTTTCCTTTCCTTTCCTTTCCTCCCCTCCCCTCCCTTCCCTTCCCTTCCCTTTCCTCCCCTCCTCTCCTCTCCCCTCCCCTCCCTTCCCTTCCCTTCCCTTTCTTTTATTTTTCTTTCTTTTCCTTTCCATCCTTAGTCTTTCACATTCAGAGTCTTGAGAGTCTTTTGATGTTCTCTCAGCTTGGTTGCTTTCTTGCAGATGTTTCATTATCCAAACTAGGTACCATCATCTGTGCTAATCAGCACAGGGAATGGTGTTTGCTCTCAGTGGAGCACAATCATGTACTTTTAAAAGTTATTTCTTTCCTTGCTCTTACAGTGTGGTCACATTTCATTTTCATCCCATAAGTAAACAGGTTTTTTTACTTATTTATACCAGTGTTAATGAAATCCTTTCCCCTTATTCTGGCACTGTCCAAGGGGAACCTCAAAGTGTGTGGTCTAGTTTTATCCTCCTTGGAGAACAGGGACGCGGTGGCTTAGTGGGTAAGAGACACCAAGCTTGTCGATCGAAAGGTCAGCAGTTCAGTGGTTTGAATCCCTAGTGCCGCGTAACTGGGTGAGCTCCCGTTACTTGTCCTAGCTTCTGCCAACCTAGCAGTTCGAAAGCAGGTAAAAAATGCAAGAAGAAAAATAGGGACCACCTTTGGTGGGAAGGTAAGCAGCGTTCCGTGCGCCTTTGGCATTGAGTCATGCTGGCCACATGACCACAGAGACATTTTCGGACAATGTTAGCTCTTCGACTTTGAAAAAGAGATGAGTACTGGCCCCTAGAGTCAGGAACAACTAGCACATATGTGTGAGGGGAACCTATCATGGAGAACAGGCAGGCAAAAGATGAAATCTCACAACAAGCTCAAGAGATTTGGGATAGAGATTAGCAAGAACCACAGCCAGGAACCATTATCATTTTCTGCTTAGTCTAGATCTTTCCCCAATATTGAACCATTGGCTCAATATTGGGGAAAGCTCTTATGCCTCTTTCTGAAATAACCACTTAAATGCCATTATCTCTCTACAAGAAAGTTTTTGCATCTGCTACTCTATGTACGTGGCTTCTGAATAAGCCAGAAACCTATAATATTAGGGTGAGTGCTTCAGTTTTCAGCATGCCTGGACTGTCAGAATTACCAAAGTTATGACTGTAAATCTCAGGTTTTAAGAGAATGCTCACTAACTCAGGAAATGGCTTAATCAACAGAAGGTTGACAGATAGAGCTTGGGTAGAGAATAAAGCCATATACTTATAGATGTTTTTGCCTATTGCAGTATACGGACGTCAAAGCCTTTATATAGATTTATGATGTGTTCCTCTTGGATTTAAATTCTAAGCCTCTTCTCTTCCATTTCTGAGTCAACACATTGGCCATTCTCTTTATGGTCTAAGACAGGGCTGTCAAACTCGTGGCCCGCTGCCCACGCCCAGTTTAGCGAAGGGGGAAAAAGTTGTGAAACGTTCATGTGATGACGCCATGACGACACAAGTTTGACACCGGTGGCCTAAGAGTATCACAGTATGTTTCTGAACTAAAATAGGGATACCAACAGATCAGCCAGTGGGGGACTGCTTGGTAACTGAAACATAGTATTTGTTGTATGGGGCCATAAGAGACAGTTTGGAGCCTGGGCATGGCTTAACTGTTCTGTATATAAGCTTGAGGGCACTAGCTTCTCTCGACTACATTTTGCCTTCTTATTTTTTATTTATTTATTTATTTTATTTATAATCCAATTTCTATACCACCCTTCTCCCAAAGGACTCAGGGCGGTTTACAGCCATATTAAAAAACACAAAAGTACACATAATATAAATAACAAATTTAAAAACATTTAAAACGAATATTTAATTGGCCAATTTACTAAAACGGTCAAAACCGACATAAAACCCTTTAAAATTTAAAAACTATAATTAAAATACATTAAAAATACATTTAGGCTAGTTCTCCATTTTGTGCTTCCATTTTGGGCTGTGTTTGTACTTGCTATTTCTCTTCGCTACAATGTGGAAAAACCCACAATGGTATTGTATATAAAGACATTTTCTTATGTAGTTGAATCCTGCAAAACTATTTAATTGTGTGTCTGATTGTGTGTGCTGCAACAAACTCTGACATAAGAGGCACCAGCTCTATGTTGAAATGATTATTCTGTCTAACCTAGATACTACCGGTTCCTCTTTACTTTTTTTTATTTATTTATTTATTTGTCAAACACAACAGTATATATAAGTATAAGCATGAAATAATCATACGAATTGAATACAATCAAAGGGAACATTAGGACAGAAATGGTAGGCACACTGGTGCTCTTTTGCACACCCCTTACAGACTTCTTAGGAATGGGGTGAGGTCAATAGTAGATAGTCTTTGGTTAAAGCTTTGGGGATTTTGGGAGGAGACCACAGAGTCAGGTAGTGCATTCCAGGCATTAACAACTCTGTTACTGAAGTCATATTTTCTACAATCAAGATTGGAGCGGTTCACATTAAGTTTAAATCTATTGTGTGCTCGTGTATTGTTGCGATTGAAGCTGAAGTAGTCTTCAACAGGAAGGACATTGTAGCAGATGATTTTATGAGTTATGCTCAGGTCATGCCGAAGGCGGTGGAGTTCTAAATTTTTCTAAACCCAGGATTTCAAGTCTGGTGGCATAAGGTATTTTGTTGTGATCAGAGGAGTGGAGAACTCTTCTTGTAAAATATTTCTGGACACGCTCAATTGTATTAATGTATTAATTAATTAATTAATGTATTAATGTATTAATTAATGTACTTACATGATGAAATTAAAGAGAGGCTCCTGATCAGGGGTCTTCAACCTTGGCAACTTTAAGTCTGGAGGACTTCAACTCCAGGCAAAGCAAAGCTGGCTGGGGAATTCTGGGAGTTGAAGTCCTTCAGGCTTAAAGTTGCCAAGGTTGAAGACCCCTGCTCCTGATGGATGTGAAGCAATATTTGAATGAACTTATTTACACCTGATAGTTTTTGGTCTCACATGACACTTGGGCCTAGTGTTCCTGAATGTTCTTCAACTATAAAGATTTCAGCTATCAGAATTCTTATGCTAGCCAAGTTGACTGGAAAATATGGGAGCCAAACTCTTCAACTTCGCAGGCTCCTTAGTTTGGGGAAAGCATCTTTATTTTATTAAAGTTGATGCCGTAACAAATGTGTTACCCTTTAGGACACAAAATATCTCTGCTTTTTTTTTTTTAATTTTATCTTCCTCTGTATTATTAGAGTTGTCATGGCTTTGTGTTTTTCCCATCGCAGCCAAAAGCCTTGCAGTCAGAAATAAATTAGGAACGTCTCTTCTTATGCTGAATTAAAATAGCATGCTTGTGTTTGGTAAGAGAAAAAAAATTAAAGACCTAATTTGGTAATAGAGCGGTTGCCACTGGAAAGGAGGGCTCATGGCCAGCATTCTTGTAAAAATGTTAATGTTCTTTTGTGAGAAGCAGAGTTGGGGAGCTAGCAGTGGCATAGCAAGTAATTATCTAAGAAAAGGCTAATTTCTAAGGGCAATCCCTTATCCAGAAGTGAAGTATTCAATTAGATTAGTGCTAATGCCACTATCCAAACACTGCCCTAACCATGATGCTGGCTTTAGAATATCTCAAGTGTAAGAATATCTGGTGACATTTTAAGTTCTACAAATCAACTTCGTGACAATAAATCGTGTGAATGTATAAAACCAAAATCTTCAACTCACAGTTTCAAAACAGGTGAACAACGTCTTAGAAAGGCAGAACTAATGTCTGTTTATTCCTGCATAAAGATCAATATTCTTGATGAAATTGAGGGTGTTTTGGTCTCAGGGTATTTTAGACACCATTTCAGATATTTATTCCCATACCTGAAAAGCTTCCACATTACTGGTTTAACCCTTTTAAAAACTTTAGGATGAAGAGCAACTGTGCGATCACCTAATGGCTGTGCTATCACCTAACACCTTCATTACTTCATTTTGTAATGAAATTATCTAATTTTTTTTAAAGATCAAACTAATAATGGAAGGAAGGAAGGAAGGAAGGAGAAAATATTGCCTTTTATTATCAAAACACATATGGACAACTACATTGAAAAGATTGTCTTTTTCATCAGTGCCCCCCATCAGTGGGCCCCCACCAGGGACTGGTTCCTTTGAGAGAGGATTTCTGCAGACTAGTAGGGAATAGTTTTGTGTGCTGCCTGCATCCCATGGATGGGCTTCTCTTGTTTGTGCAGCCTGGTTTCTGGCATGCCATTGCCCGGTGCCAGTCCACAGACCGGGAGTTGGGAACTCCTGTTTTATATCAACCTCATTACTGTTCTCTTGTGTACTACAACAACCCCCAAATTATGCTAACTGATAAATCTCGTAATCTCGAGTCAATTTATGGGGCACATAATCCAATGGGAAATATTAAATTGAGGAATGTTGTACTACAGAATATTAAAGATACTATATCATTTCCAAACTTGGTGGTATCATGGACAGAGACCCAACTTCTGTGATTTTCTTCCTTGACCATTATTTCTAGTTCCATGTATGCTTTCCAGACCCTTCCTCAGACTTGTTGCAAAACATTTGCATCCTATTTTCTTGTGCAAAATCAAGGCACGTCCCAATATCAAATCAGTATTTTAACTCCCCCCACAAATACAAATCCACATAAGGAGCCAAAAAAAACAACAACTCTACAGCAAAATTCCATCCATAATTTAAAAATGAAAGAAATAATAGATAAAAAGAAGGAAGATAACCCTTAATGGATTCAGAAGGATGGTGTAAAGCAACATTCATGTCTTAGTTATCCCCCCCACCCAAAAAATCAAGCTCTAAATCACACTTTAAAATTACTAGTCTTGGTGCTCCATAGGCTTCCTATAATCTTTGGTTGAGGAACATAGAGAGCTGGAGATGGTCAGCAGAGTACTCAGGGAACTGCTTATGGGGAAAGTAATTTTTCAGACCCTGAAATCACAGACTGTGTAAAGCTTGTGATTATAAAGTAGCCAGTAACTAATGTATATTCATAGAAATCAGAAGAACATGAAAGGGATACAAATTTCTGCTAGTCAGCTACTTGGCTGTTTGTTTTACCTAGGTTTTTTTTTTTTTAAAGTTTTTTCCCCCCTCATAAACGTATCTTAAATATACAGTTTCTTATCTAACATACATATTTTCTTTTAACATTTATACTAATATAATCTTCATCCTAAACAATTTAAGTATATTCGGGGTTGCTCTTCTACCATTTCATCTCCCTTGTTTTACAACAATCCTTCTTCTCTCTCTGCTCTCTTTCCTTTCCTTCCCTTCTTCCATCTACTCTTCTACTTTCTTCTTTCGTCCTCTCCCTCTCCTTCCCTCCTTCCTCTTCCTTTCCCCCACACCTCTCTTCTTCCTCTCTTCTTTTTTCCCCCTCTCTCTTCTTCCTCTCTTCTCTCCTCTATCCCTCTCCATTCTCTCTCTATTGTTGTATTCATTTTCAATTTAGTATTTTCCAAAGTGGTATTCGAGCAATCCCGATTTTTACTTTCTTTTCAATTACTTTTTCATTTTACTAAATTCACACATATCATCATAAATGTAATTTTACCTAGTTAAGTGTTTTCTTCTATCAGGGCAACCTGGTCTACCCAAATATAGGATGGAGCATACTGCTTCCGCACTTACCTAGTTGTTCCATACAACAATATGTCATGATCTCTAAGAATTGGGGAGTGGGGGAACGGAGAAGTAGCAGCAATTTAACCCAGTTCAATAAACATCTTTGCTTGTTATGATATTCACTTCCAAAATGCAAAATCCAAGTAGGTTGAGGAAAAGACTAGATGTTTGAGACTTGGTACCGTGTTACCCCAAACATAAGACCCTGTCTTATATTTTTTTGAATCCTGAAATAAGCGCTTGGCCTTATTGCTATTCACTCAAAAGGCCGATTGGACTTATTATCAGGGGATGTCTTATTTTGGGGGGGGGGAAGGGTAATTTTCATAAACTTTTGCTCCTGTGGTAAGTGGAGTTAGTCCCAAACTCTTACACAGAATGGCATGTCTCAATGGACTCTGATTTTTTAAGCATTTGCTATTTAATGTCGTAAGAAAAAAAATATTTCACCAGTTTTTGTTCTTCCTATTTTATTGGCTGTGAAGAAGTAACAAAGGAGTTAGGAGAGAAATTAAAACCATATCGGCCAGAGTTGCTTCAAAACAAGATGGGTAGCAAATCAATTTATAAATAATTGATAAATAATCAATTGTTATTTATTTATTTATTGTAAATATATATATAAGATTACAGATAAAAGTATAAACATGATTGTGAATACATTAGATGGTTACATATAAAAGGGGACATTAGAACAGGGATGGTAGGCACATTGGTCCACTTATGCACACGCCTTACAGACCTTTTAGGAATGGGGTGAGGTCAACAGTAGATAGTCTAAGGTTAAAGTTATGGGGGTTTGGGGAAGTAAGCACAGAGTCAGGTAGTGCATTCCAGGCATTGACCACTCTGTTGCTGAAGTCGTATTTTCTGCTTCGAGCGGTTTACCTTAAGTATGTATCTATTGTGTACTCGTGGTTGAAGCTGAAGTAGCCGTTGACAAGTAGAATATTTTAGCAGATAATTTTGCATACTACACTTATGTCAGACCAAAGGCATAGTTCTAAGTTGTCTAAGCCCAAAATGTCAAGTGTGGTAGCATAAGGTATTCTGTTATGAACAGAGGAGTGGATTTTGCATTTGCAGACTATATTTGTAACAGTGCAATGATAATTCTCTGAAGCACATTAATCACACTGAATGTGATGTGGACACTATGAAAGTGAAACCCCGCCCCATCCTTGGTAGATGAGAATTTCAACTGTAGCTTCAACCCACCTGCAGCTAAGAACAGATGTGCAGCCACAGAAGGCACCTGTCTTTTGCACAATAAGACAAAATGTGATGCCAGAATTGCTCCAAATCAGCTGGGGAAAAAAAGAAAGGAGAACAGGAAAGTGGAAGGAAGATTTCCTCCTTTATTTCGAAGATTAGATGGGGCATCACAAAGTTTTTCTGCTACCTTAAAAGAGAGTCTGTACTTAAGTGGCATTTGAAGTTTTGTAGCAGGAGACACCAGATATGCAATCTCTACATCCTCAGATATGTCTGAGACAGACTTGGAGCCATACTGAACTAGAAGGGTTCTAGTGGTCTTGCATTTGTTTCATTACAAGGTGATTCCAAATTGTTCAAGAATGTCCTCTCTATTCTTGGACAATTCTTTCTCTAGTGGTCTGAAACCTTCTTGGCTTCACATCTTTCTGGTCCAGGACATAGTAGCATCCTTCATCACTTCAAAGAGCAACCTGTGTTCAAAAACACCTCTCGAAGAAATTGGGAGGAAATATGATCTTAGGCACCTGAATATAAGATAGAAAAATGGAAGCCTTTTTTGGAAAACAGATTTTAGCACAGCATGATGACCTTTCCCAAGGTGCCAGAAAGTCAGTTTATTTTCTAACAAAAATGACATTATCTAACCTCACACGTTCCAACTAATATAGAAACCCAGACTCAATGGTTCTTGGACACTCCCTCAAATGAGCAAAAATCAAATAAGTTTGGAAAGGATTATTTAGTGAAGACAATTCATACCCTTCTCTTCTCTATTCAAAGTACATCAAGTCTCCCTAGTTTTTGCACTCTCTTTCCTTTTGTTTTCTTCCTCGCTTTTTATTCAATATTTATTTGTTTGTTTGTGATAGAAAGACTTGGAACCCTACTGAACTAGATGGAGCCAGGCTTGCTACTTAATTATAAGACCATACTCATCCTCTTCCTCATCATCATCTGCAAATGTTCTTGAAACATTACTCTTTTCAGAACCTGAGACTAGAGTCCATAACTATGGTTATGATTTATTTGCTTCTTTTCAACTGAACAGCTTTTCACAGCTTAGAGAAGAACTTGGACAAGTTTACACAGAGACCACTTTCATTTTTATTTTTCAAAATCAATTACCTTCCCAAGTTGGAATAATAGAACAAGCAAAGTGTCAGAGGACTGAAAACCAAATAAAAGCTTCAAGACAGAAAGAAGGGTAAGAACAATAATAATAGGAATAATTAATGATCATTAATAATAACCAGCAGCTTCTGAAAAGTACCATTGTAGAAAAATCCTGATTTCAAGGTCTAACCAAAATTATGGAAGAAATATGTTGAAAACACCATTGTTCTCGGCTCCAGTTTAAATAAAACCATTCCCATTTGTTTGATCAATGTTTAGATGTATTTTATAAGCCCCCAGAGGGCAATGCTAAAAGAATTGTCTCTTTACTTTCAAATGGACTCGGATGGTCCTTTCGTCTTGAAGGCAACTGTAAACACTGCAGAGTGATAATAATACTGAAGGTTGTGTAAGCCCAATGGAGCATAATGTGGGAGCTGGTGCCTCTGTACGAACAAAGGGAACCATCAGAAATGATGGAAGGTTGCCCTTTAGTGGGAAATAATTCTGAAAAACTCTTTGTGCTGTGTAATGAATTGACAATTTGGCAATGGCAAAAAGAGAAAAAAAGATAATTGCAAATGAGTTTCTCCTTGCCACCTTCATATCCTGCTTGTATCTTCTGGTTGACCTTACAACTGCAAAAAAAAAAAAGAAATACATAATAAAGGCAGAAACACTTGATGATGAATCATGTGGTTTAGCAACTAGAAAGCCAAGGAAAAATGACAGCATATTTGTCCGAGAACTGCTGCCTCTGAAGGTGCTTTTCTACGAAGAAGTATTAGAAGATTAGTTGTTTCTTCACTCCAAGCAGTTCCATGTCAATTTTTGTGTTCTACTTTACAGAGGGCACATTTAAAATTCTCCTTTACATGAAGGGCTGGATTTAAAAGCAACGGGCCCCAAAAATTAGGAAATGTTGACGACAATCAACAGCCATCATCTGTTCATAACTTTTTTTCCTAATGCAGAGGGATTTCTTTCAACTTAAATTGTAACATTTTATTTCTCAAGGTATGCATATGCATGTTTTGTGCAAATTGGAGACCACTCTTGTGTTGTTCTTGTTGTTGTTTGTGTGTGTGTGTGTGGTGATTCATTTCCAGTTTTTTTTTTCAAACAACGTTTACCTGGCTACCATGCCATCTGTTATTTTTTATAGCAACTGCCCCATTTCAAAGAGACACTTTAACCCACAGAGTTCTAAATACTATCCTCCTGTATAGCCATTCCATATGGGGCAAAATGGCTTATGTGCATTTTATAGTAGAAAAAGAAGAATAATTTTTTCCCCTTATGTTCTGCCAAAAGCCACCAAAATGATACATAAGAAATCAAAGCAAACACTAAATATCATAAAACTATGGAAACAAAAAATAAAACCATCTTTAAAATACTAAAACAAGATTATACTGAAAGTCATTTTTTAAAAAATCCTGAATCCAAAGCCATCAAAAACCACAAAATTTGATTCTTCCCTTTTTTCCCCCTTTGCCCTAAACCAGCTGTTATGTTAATCAACTATCATATGCCAAGCCAATAATGTATATAAGAATTTTCTGCTCTAGATTGTCATTTTATTTATTTGCACTTAAATGTATAATATTACGGACAGCCAAGGCCTCTTGGCATAAACTGCAAAATTAAAATTAGCATTTGGAATTTTAAAACCACTCTAAAATAACAATTAAAATCAACAGTCAACATGTTTTAAAAGGTGTAGTGTTTGGTGTAGTGATTTTTTAAAAGTCAACAAAGACATTATACTGATCAGCTCAGCAGGAAGCGCTCTCCAATAAATTGGAGTTGTTGGAAAAATAAATCTAAGCTTAAGTATCCCAGGACTGAGAGCTAAAAAAGCTGCTTAAAGGGAAAATAGACCCTACACAACAAACAATCTACTAATTCTCTCACCACGGTAATTGCAGTCCAAGTTTAAATATCACATGTATTCCCCACACCTTGTAATTCCCATCTGAGGTTCAATAAATAGAACTTCTGCCTTCCCATTACTGAATAGACAAAATGCACATTTAATCAGCAAATCAAGTACTATAAAAAATTCCCTCTTAAAAATATTAGAGAATTTTCAACTTATAATTGCCATGAGGACAATAGAGAAAGGCTGTCAGGATTATATTAGTACTCACCAATCAGAACCGGGCAACCAAGACCTTAACATGGTTACAGCTTCTTAGCATGCTACCCTTCAACAAGATGGAAGTTGGTCTTAGCCTCTTCTATTCTTTTATTAATGTAAAGTAATGTTGGAAGAAATACCCATGTGGTTCAGTTCCAAGCTGGGAGAAAGACACTGGAAACGTGGAAGCTGATTGGAAAGATGGTTTAATGATGAACAGAACCACCAGGGTTTATGGTTCTCGTTCAGCTGACAAAATAGAGTTGAGAGTGAGGGTTTTTTTATACCTTCTTTGGGTTTTATATTTGAGCTTCATGTTCCTGTGCAAGAACATGTCCTCTAATATTCTATTGGCTGTTGTCAGATTCCTATGGGGTCACGTAGGGGTTATGTAGGGGTCATAGCTGGCTCTACAGGTAAAAGAGGAAATGCAAATCCTAAGTGTTTGTGAGCTAATTTTGTCAACGTTTTGTTTGTTGCTTATCTGAATCTTTCTGAATGGATTACCAAATCTGCATTTCTAAAAGTTGGCCTCCTCAGTTTCTGCTTCGGTCAGGGAAATTGGGGCTGGTTTTGAAATAGGCTGGCCCAATCTTTTTTAATGGGCACAAAATATCTGCCAGGGGCAATTAAGAAAGACTGAGTCTGCTTCCTGCCTCTAAAAAAACATGTTTCTCCATTTCTCATTTAGGGAAATATAATATTTTGTCTTTTTAATATTTCCCAAAATATTTTATTCTTCTGGGGGTGTAGGTGCTGACTTTCTACAGTAAGACAACTGTAGTTTGGCCCCAACTTTTAAAAAGATTGCTAGTTTAACTCCAGGCCAACTCAAAATGTCTTATGGTAGATGAAAGGTTGTGAACCAATTTATGGGTAAATGAAACTCTAGGACTGTACAGGTAGTACATTCCTCGACCTACAACAGTTCATTTAGTGACAGTTCATTTAGTTACAATGGCACTGAAAAAAAGTGACATGACTGTTGTTCACAGTTACGACTTTTGCAGCATCTCCATGATCATGTGATCAAAATTCAGATGCTTGGCAATTGGTTCATATCCATGACCATTGCTGTGTCCCAAGGTCATGTGATCCCCTTTTGTGACCTTCTGACAATGGGGAAGCCAGATTCACTTAACAACCATGTTAGTAACTTAAAAACTGCAATGATTCACTTTACAACTGAGGCAAGAAAGTAAAATGGGGCAAAACTCACTTAACAAATGTCTCACTTAACAGAATTTTTGGACTCAATTTTGATCACAAGATGAGGACTACCTGCATTGAGTGGAACATTCTTTATTTTATCTCATATATATATGTGTGTGTGTGTGTGTGTGTGTGTGTGTGTGTGTTTTCTGAAAGCACGAAGCTGTATACCTAGCTTGAAGATGACAAATGGGATTTCGTCGAAACGTCGCCAAGACACTTCCAATTTTACATGGGACAAAACCCAAATAACCAAAGACAGACAGACAGACAAATATATATATATATATATATATATATATATATATATATATATATATCTGTCTGTCTGTCTTTATTCATATATATATATATATATATATATATATAGGTCTTTGGTTGTTCGGGTTTTCTCCCGTGTAAAATTGGAAGTGTCTTGGCGACGTTTCGAAGTCTCATTCGTCATCTTCAGGCTTCAACCGTGCTTCTGGGAGCAATGTGTGATCGCAGCTGTTTCTTCCTTTTAACTGCTAGTGGGGTTTGAACTGATTGGGTGGGAGCTTGGCTGTGCTCTGATTGGATGGGGGTTTTCTGTGCTCTGATTGGCTGGGGTGTGTCCTGTGTTGGTGGGGGCTTGGTTGTGCTCAGTCTAATCTGTGCTGCAGGGGGATTTGAGCTGGTGAGCTGCACTGCTGCTGTTTGGCTTCGTGTTCGTGGTCGTGCTACATCTTCGTAGTGGGTGTCAGTCTGCTGCATGTATGGATTGGAGGGGTTTGAAGTGGCTAATGTTGCAGCTGCGGTCTGGCTTCTGGTCCTTGGTCGTGCTTCCTGATCAGTGTGGGTTTGGGTGTGCTTTCTGGGTGGATGTGTGGTGGTGACATCCTGTGTGGACCTCGTGAGTGTGGGTCTGGTGTCATTCCTCGTGTTAGGGACACGTTTGTCAATAAGGGCAGGTTTCCAAATGGCTGGTAGGCGGGAGGTATCATCTCGTTTGTTCATGCTGTGTGGGCGTTTTTCTATCTCGATGGCTTCTCTGATTATTCTGTTGTTAAAGTGTTCAGTTTTGGCGATAGTTCTGGTCTTTTTAAAGTCAATATCGTGTCCTGTGACTTTAAAGTGTTGGACCAGGGAAGAAGTTGGTTCCTCTTTTTTGAATGAGTTCTTGTGTTCTTCAATGCGTGCACTTATTCTTCTGTTGGTTTGTCCAATGTATGTGGTGGGGCAGGCGGTGCATGGGATTTCATATACTCCTTGATTTTCTAACTCAATTTTGTCTTTGGGGTTTCTTAGAAGGAAGGAACCCCACTCAGACCCATAGTCAGCTCCATAGGCTCACCTCTACAAAACCTAGCCAAATTTCTCGCCAAACAACTACAGCCCTATGCAGAATCCATCGCCTCACACGTAAAAAACTCATTCCAGTTCATAGAGATCATAAAGAAACAAAACTTACAGCCCAGCGACCTACTCGTGAGCTTTGATGTCATATCCCTCTTCACCCAAGTGCCAATCAAAGAAGCCTTGACAGCTATCCAAAACAAATATAACCCCCCCAAGCACATACTAGATCTGACCAACCACTGCCTATCCAACACATACTTCATCTATAACGGACAAAAATACAAACAAATAGAAGGCGCACCCATGGGATCACCCCTCTCACCTGTCATTGCCAACCTCTACATGGAACACTTTGAAACCCAAGCACTAGAAAAATCTGATCACAAACCCAAACTCTGGCTCAGATACGTAGACGACACCTTCATAATCTGGCCACACGGGAAAGAAAAACTTGAAAACTTCCTCACACACCTCAATAGCCTACACCCCAAAATACAGTTCACCATGGAAACAGAAGTTAACAACCAACTTCCTTCCTAGATGTCTTAGTCTACAAGAAACCCAATGGCTCCCTAGGACACACCATCTACCAGAAGAAAACACACACAAACCGCTATCTGCATGCACTCTCACACCACCACCCAGCACAGATCAACTCCGTAGCCAAGACACTCATCTCTAGAACAAAATGCTTAGCTGACGAACAACACCTAAAACCGAACTACACACTCTCACAAACGTACTAACATCCAATGGATTCCAGAGAAATAAGATTACCAAACTAATCCAAAAGAACCCCCACTAAAACCCAAGACAGAGAGCAAGAAAATGGCACAGCCCTCCTCCCATATATAAAAGGCACCACAGACAGAATCAGCAAGATCCTCCACAAACATAACATCAAGACAGCATTCTGCACAAACCAAAAATATCCACCATCCTAAGAAACCCCAAAGACAAAATTGAGTTAGAAAATCAAGGAGTATATGAAATCCCATGCACCGCCTGCCCCACCACATACATTGGACAAACCAACAGAAGAATAAGTGCACGATTGAAGAACACAAGAACTCATTCAAAAAGAGGAACCAACTTCTTCCTGGTCCAACACTTTAAAGTCACAGGACACGATATTGACTTTAAAAGACCAGAACTATCGCCAAAACTGAACACTTTAACAACAGAATAATCAGAGAAGCCATCGAGATAGAAAACGCCCACACAGCATGAACAAACGAGATGATACCTCCGCCTACCAGCCATTTGGAAACCTGCCCTTATTGACAAACGTGTCCCTAACACGAGGAATGACACCAGACCCACACTCACGAGGTCCACACAGGATGTCACCACCACACATCCACCCAGAAAGCACACCCAAACCCACACTGATCAGGAAGCACGACCAAGGACCAGAAGCCAGACCGCAGCTGCAACATTAGCCACTTCAAACCCCTCCAATCCATACATGCAGCAGACTGACACCCACTACGAAGATGTAGCACGACCACGAACACGAAGCCAAACAGCAGCAGTGCAGCTCACCAGCTCAAATCCCCCTGCAGCACAGATTAGACTGAGCACAACCAAGCCCCACCAACACAGGACACACCCCAGCCAATCAGAGCACAGAAAAACCCCATCCAATCAGAGCACAGCCAAGCTCCCACCCAATCAGTTCAAACCCCCACTAGCAGTTAAAAAGGAAGAAACAGCTGCGATCACACATTGCTCCCAGAAGCACGAAGCTGAAGCCTGAAGATGACGAATGAGACTTCGTCGAAACGTCGCCAAGACACTTCCAATTTTACACGGGAGAAAACCCGAACAACCAAAGACCTATATACAAACACCCGTGAAAACCTCAGAAAACATATATATATATATATATATATATATATGTGTGTGTGTGTGTGTGTGTGTGTGTGTGTGTGTGTGTGTGTGTGTGTGTGTGTGTAGGTCTTTGGTTATTCGGGTTTTCTCCCGCGTAAAATTGGAAGTGTCTTGGCGACGTTTCGACGAAGTCTCATTCGTCATCTTCAGGCTTCAGCTTCGTGCTTCTGGGAGCAATGTGTGATTGCAGCTGTTTCTTCTTTTTAACTGCTAGTGGGGGTTTGAACTGATTGGGTGGGAGCTTGGCTGTGCTCTGATTGGATGGGGTTTTTTTTGTGCTCTGATTGGATGGGGGTGTGTCCTGTTTGGGTGGGGGCTTGTTTGTTCTCAGATTACTCTGAGTTGCAGGGGGATTTGAGCTAGTGAGCTGCATAGCTGTTGTTTGGCTTCGTGTTCGTGTTCATGCTACATCTTCATAGTGGGTGTCAGTCTGCTGCATGTATGTCAAACAAACGAGTCCCTAACACGAGGAACATATATATATATGTTTTCTGAGGTTTTCGCGGGTGTTTGTATGTAGGTCTTTGGTTATTCGGGTTTTCTCCCGCGTAAAATTGGAAGTGTCTTGGCGACGTTTCGACGAAGTGTCATTCGTCATCTTCAGGCTTCAGCTTCGTGCTTCATTGGAACACATTGCTCCCAGAAGCACGAAGCTGAAGCCTGAAGATGACGAATGAGACTTTGTCGAAACATCGCCAAGACACTTCCAATTTTACGCGGGAGAAAACCCGAATAACCAAAGACCTACATATGTATGTATGTATGTATGTATGTATATATGTATGTATATCATAAAGATTGCTGTGTATACTTCAAAGATTCAGGTCTGCTAGCACTGATGCACTTTACATATTGTTCAACTTCTGTTTATTTTATTGTTTATTTTGCCATTCATATTTTCACAAAAATTATCCTGCTTTTTATTTTACTGTAGAAGAAAGAAAGGATAAACAAACCTAAGAGGGATATTCAGTTAAAGAGTGAAAGGGAAATGTGTCAAAATTAAATAAATAAGAGAAAGATAGAATAGCTATAGGTTACAAGCTAAGAACAAATGGCCAATTTCTAGGAAGAAAACTCAAGATCTTGAGGACTGCAAATGTATTCTTAGGATTAGATTACAAGAAGTATAATACAACACCTGATGAATTTGGCTCAAATGAGTTAAGATGGTTTTGAGGAAAGATTTGATGTCTGGGGCCATACCCTGAGTTATCTGGATGATAAGAGTGTTGGAATGGAGTCAGTTCTATTTCACAACAACTAGTAAAAATATCTTTGACCAAAACATTTGATCAGAAGGACTTGAAATGGTTTCTGTAGACATGGAAAGAAAACAGAGAAGTACAAATACCTCAGGCAAAGCCTTGTTCATTGTAGAAATATGAAGCATGTGGCTGGGCATATTTAGCTTTGGAAAGATCAAAGTTGAGGTATGTTCAACAAACACATTTGAAGGTTTTAATCTGAAGTCCTCTATAGTACTGAAGGGGACTGGACTTATTGATCTCAGCAGTCCTTGCAATTTTATGAAAACTATCGTTCCCAACCTGGTTCCCTTAAATTATATTTTATTTCAAGTACCATAAATTCCACCCAACAGCCCTGGCATCAGTCTGGTTACGTATTATGAACTTGGCCAAACACACATAGAGTTTCTCAAGATGGAGAAGACTGGAATAGATAAATAAATGGCTGGGTTGTAATACTTTTGTCATTTGTTATTACATCACCAGCCTACTAACATGAGCAGTTCAATGGCAAGAGATCCAGAGCTCTTCTATGTTTCCCTTTTTGCATTTAAACTCCAGTTTAAAAGCACAAATTCTTTGTGCACATTCAGCCTATATGCTATTATGAATGCATTTCAACATCTTTTTCTAGTGTGTCTAAAAGCAATCGAAGAAGAGCAACTTTCAGCAAGAAAACAGCATAAGGCCAAAGGTCAAGAGGCCATTATCTTCACACTTAGCTTTTCAACTTCATAGTGCAGCCAATGGGGTGTAGAAATAAAAATTAAAAAAAATAGAAGTATCACAACATTGAATGTATAATGCCATGTTGTCCTTGCAGAGCTCTTGTAAAGCCCGTTTTTCAAGCAAAAGTGAGATAAAACTGTACACAGTTTTGTAGTAGATCTCAGAGTGAATTGTAGTAGAACCATCAAAGTGTCCTGTGGCAATTAAAGAATCATCCTTGTTTTATTAAAACAGAGTTTTGTAGGTCATAGTCCACATTATCAGAAGGGTGGAATGTAGTTCTGAGATATGAATAGAATAGAATAGAATAATGACAGAGTTGGAAAGAACCTTGGAGGTCTTCTAGTCCAACCCCCTACTAAGGCAGGAAACCCTACACTACTTCAGACAAATGGTTATCCAACATCTTCTTAAAAACTTCCCGTGTTGAAGGATTCACAACTTCTGGAGGCAAGCTGTTCCACTGATTAATTGTTCTAACTATAAGAAAATTTCTCTCCTTGATTAGTTTCCACCCATTGCTTCTTGTCCTGCCCTCAGGTGCTTTGGAGAATAGCTTTACTCCCTCTTCTTTGTGACAGCCCCTGAGATATTGGAACACTGCTATCATGTCTCCCCTAGTCCTTCTTTTCATTAAACTAAACATACCCAGTTCCTGCAACTGTTCTTCATATGTTTTAGCCTCCAGTCCCCTAATCATCTTTGTTGCTCTTCTCTGATGAGAAGAGAAGAGAAGAGAAGAGAAGAGAAGAGAAGAGAAGAGAAGAGAAGAGAAGAGAAGAGAAGAGAAGAGAAGAGAAGAGAAGAGAAGAGAATATTCTTTATTGGCCAAGTATGATTGGACACACAAGGAATTTATCTCTTGTACATAAGCTTTCAGTGTACATACAAACAACGAAGTGATAAGTCATAGATCATAAATCATAAGATACAAATAACTGATAAATTACAATATACCAGTAGGAGAAGGTAATAGGAAAGATAAGAAGAAGATGAGAAGATGAGAAGGATAATAGCAAAACAGTCCTACTACATTACATGAGTATTTAGGCCCAGGAGAGTGCTATGGGAATTAGATGTTTAAACAGAGTGATGGCATGAGGAAAAACTATCCTTGTGTCTAGTTGTTCGGGCATACAATGTCAAATTCTTATGTATGTGAAGTTATTGAGTGTGAGAGGTGATGAGAATAACATGTAGTGGGTGTTAACCATGGAAGTGGAAATAGGAGAATGCTCGCTGATATGGCTACTTTTTATCCTGAATTCAAAGATATTTATTTTTTGCTCAGTTGATTGAAGGCAGGCGGGCATGTGTCCATTAGAAGCCATAATGACATCCCTATGCATATGGCATTATTATTATTTGGGTCATGATGCCCAATGCAAGTACATAAGTCATATTATTTATGCAAATGATATTGAGATGTACGTGTCATTTGCCTTCTGGTAGACCTCATGAGTAGGCAGTTAACCAGTCGCATTACTTTTGTCGTGCCAGCATTGCATGAGTGTCTCTGTGCACCAGTAAATGACCATATGATGGACTGCATGAGGGAACTTCACTAAAAGCACTCACTGGTAGTGATGGGAAAAGATTATGGAAGGAAAACCAGCTGTTTTGTTGCCCTAATGTAGAACTAAGACACATGACTCAACTCAATATATTTCAACAAACTCCACACCAATCAGCCTTAATTTGGATGTTTTAAAGTTAAACTACCCCACCCAAAGGATCTCATTCTCTGAGGTCATCACCCAGCACCATTCCAAGCTATTAGGTCATCTGCATATTGAAAGCAAGAAGTTGAATTGTGCTTGTGGTAATCCAACAACCCACTCACATAATTCCTGGAACTGATTCAGTCCGATAACTCTGACCATGAAGCTAATGTCGATGTTTTGTTTTGGTTTTTTTTCTTTCTGATCACTGGATGTCTCTGGAACAAACTCGAAAACAGAATTTTTTTTTTTCATAGATGACCTTGAGTCAACCTTTCACAAAATGAAACAGCTCTTTCTGTCATTGTCAAACAACCCCCGCCCCACTACAAGTCAATATTAATAGTTACTTAAGTTAAGCAAAGTCAATTAAACTAAGCAAGCAGCTTGTTTGTTCCTGCAAACCATCTTTATCAATTAACTCCATTTAAATGCCAGATGCTGCTTTTCCTTCTG
The DNA here is from genome assembly GCF_028640845.1 of Ahaetulla prasina. NCBI lineage: Eukaryota > Metazoa > Chordata > Lepidosauria > Squamata > Colubridae > Ahaetulla > Ahaetulla prasina. Next base: position 212,601,753 of record NC_080541.1, read on the forward strand.
TAAAGATATTGATCTAAATGTCAGTCCAGAAAACATTATTAGTACAACCTTACACAGAAGTAAGATCAGCAGTGAGTTTCACATTTTGTTACCACTGGTTCGCCTCGCGCACGCATGCCCACTTCGCACGCGTGTGCAACTTCCGCACATGCTTTGCTCACACACGCACCTTCCATGGATGCACCTAGCCTCAAAAACATGCCTAAATAGGACAGCATAGCACTGGGGCGGGTAAGCAGGCCCATCCATGATCTCCGCTACCAGTTCGTCTGAACCGGTACGAGCCAACTGAATACCACCTCTGAGTAAGACTGCTTTCAATTAACCTTACTTCTAGGTAAATTTATTTATTTAATCAAATTTTAATCAAATAAATGCATGTAGGACTGTACATTGAGAGCCTGTTAAATAATTTTCAGCCTACAGTTGAAGTATGGTTACACATACTTAATTAGTTTTCCATTGTTCATCCCTTCACTAACCTATGATCCTGCTGTCTCTTCTCTGATGAGAAGAGAAGAGAAGAGAACAGAATATTCTTTATTGGCCAAGTATAATTGGACACACAAGGAATTTATCTCTTGTACATAAGCTTTCAGTGTACATACAAACAACGAAGTGATAAGTCATAGATCATAAATCATAAGATACAAATAACTGATAAATTACAATATACCAGTAGGAGAAGGTAATAGGAAAGATAAGAAGAAGATGAGAATTTATTTATTTAATCAAATTTTAATCAAATTTTAATCAAATAAATGCATGTAGGACTGTACATTGAGAGCCTGTTAAATAATTTTCAGCCTACAGTTGAAGTATGGTTACACATACTTAATTAGTTTTCCATTGTTCATCCCTTCACTAACCTATGATCCTGCTGTCTCTTCTCTGATGAGAAGAGAAGAGAAGAGAAGAGAAGAGAAGAGAATATTCTTTATTGGCCAAGTATGATTGGACACACAAGGAATTTATCTCTTGTACATAAGCTTTCAGTGTACATACAAACAACGAAGTGATAAGTCATAGATCATAAATCATAAGATACAAATAACTGATAAATTACAATATACCAGTAGGAGAAGGTAATAGGAAAGATAAGAAGAAGATGAGAAGATGAGAAGATGAGAAGATGAGAAGATGAGAAGATGAGAAGATGAGAAGATGAGAAGATGAGAAGATGAGAAGATGAGAAGATGAGAAGATGAGAATTTATTTATTTAATCAAATAAATGCATGTAGGACTGTACATTGAGAGCCTGTTAAATAATTTTCAGCCTACAGTTGAAGTATGGTTACACATACTTAATTAGTTTTCCATTGTTCATCCCTTCACTAACCTATGATCCTGCTGTCTCTTCTCTGAAAAATTAGGAAAAAGAGAAGCAGGTAATAAACTTCCCAGTCATTTTTTAGATTCATTCAAAATATCACATACTAAAGTTCAGAATAAAACATGCATTCTCGTATTTATAATTCTAAACCAACACAGAAATGAGGAAGATGAGAAGATGAGAAGGATAATAGCAAAACAGTCCTACTACATTACATGAGTATTTAGGCCCAGGAGAGTGCTATGGGAATTAGATGTTTAAACAGAGTGATGGCATGAGGAAAACTATCCTTGTGTCTAGTTGTTCGGGCATACAATGTCAAATTCTTATGTATGTGAAGTTATTGAGTGTGAGAGGTGATGAGAATAACATGTAGTGGGTGTCAGTCTGCTGCATGTATGGATTGGAGGGGTTCGAAATCAGCGGAACATCATTCAAGAACATTGTGTAACATCTCAACAGCTAAGTTAATGGCTGAGGGCAAACATCATTTATCTGAAGCCAGACCGCAGCTGCAACATTAGCCACTTCAAACCCCTCCAATCCATACATGCAGCAGACTGACACCCACTACGAAGATGTACGACCACGAACAGAGCCAAACAGCAGCAGTGCAGCTCACCAGCTCAAATCCCTCTGCAGCACAGATTAGACTGAGCACAACCAAGCCCCCCAACACAGGACACACCCAGCCAATCAGAGCACAGAAAACCCCATCCAATCAGAGCACAGAGCTCCCACCCAATCAGTTCAAACCCCACTAGCAGTTAAAAGGAAGAAACAGCTGCGATCACATTGCTCCCAGAAGCCTGGCTGAGCCTGAAGATGACGAATGAGACTTCGTGAACGTGAGCCAAGACACTTCAATTTTCGGGAGAAAACCCGAATAACCAAAGACCTATATATATATATATATATATATATATATATATATATATATATATATATATATATATATATATATATATATATATATATATATATATATATATATATAGGTCTTTGGTTATGCGGGTTTTCTCGCGCGTAAAATTGGAAGTGTCTTGGCGACGTTTCGCTCATTCAATCATCTTCAGTTTCGCTTAACAGAATAATCAGAGAAGCCATCGAGATAGAAAACGCCCACACAGCATGAACAAACGAGATGATACCTCCCGCCTACCAGCCATTTGGAAACCTGCCCTTATTGACAAACGTGTCCCTAACACGAGGAATGACACCAGACCCACACTCACGAGGTCCACACAGGATGTCACCACCACACATCCACCCAGAAAGCACACCCAAACCCACACTGATCAGGAAGCACGACCAAGGACCAGAAGCCAGACCGCAGCTGCAACATTAGCCACTTCAAACCCCTCCAATCCATACATGCAGCAGACTGACACCCACGGAAGATGTAGCACGACCACAAACGAAGCCAAACAGCAGCAGTGCAGCTCACCAGCTCAAATCCGTCTGCAGAACAGATTAGACTGAGCACAATTGAAGCCCCCTGTCAACACAGGACACACCCAGCCAATCAGAGCACAGAAAACCCCATCCAATCAGAGCACAGTGGCTCACCCAATCAGTTCAAACCCCACTAGCAGTTAAAAGGAAGAAACAGCTGCGATCACATTGCTCCCAGAAGCCTGGCTGAAGCCTGAAGATGACGAATGAGACTGTCAGCGTCGCCAAGACACTTCCAATTTTCTGGGAAAACCCGAATAACCAAGACCTACATATATATATATATATATATATATATATATATATATATATATATATATATATATATATATATATATATATATATATATATATATATATATATATATATATATATATAGGTCTTTGGTTGATTCTCCGTAGCTATCTTTGGCTTCGCAATGTGTGATCGCAGCTGTTTCTTCCTTTTAACTGCTAGTGGGGTTTGAACTGATTGGGTGGGAGCTTGGCTGTGCTCTGATTGGATGGGGTTTTTCTGTGCTCTGATTGGCTGGGGTGTGTCCTGTGTTGGTGGGGGCTTGGTTGTGCTCAGTCTAATCTGTGCTGCAGGGGGATTTGAGCTGGTGAGCTGCACTGCTGCTGTTTGGCTTCGTGTTCGTGGTCGTGCTACATCTTCGTAGTGGGTGTCAGTCTGCTGCATGTATGGATTGGAGGGGTTTGAAATGGCTAATGTTGCAGCTGCGGTCTGGCTTCTGGTCCTTGGTCGTGCTTCCTGATCAGTGTGGGTTTGGGTGTGCTTTCTGGGTGGATGTGTGGTGGTGACATCCTGTGTGGACCTCGTGAGTGTGGGTCTGGTGTCATTCCTCGTGTTAGGGACACGCTTGTCAATAAGGGCAGGTTTCAAATGGCTGGTAGGCGGAGGTATCATCTCGCTTGTTCATGCTGTGGGCGTTTATCTCGATGGCTTCTCTGATTATTCTGTTGTTAAAGTGTTCAGTTTTGGCGATAGTTCTGGTCTTTTAAAGTCAATATCATGTCCTGTGACTTTAAAGTGTTGGACCAGGAAGAAGTTGGTTCCTCTTTTGAATGAGTTCTTGTGTTCTTCAATGCGTGCACTTATTCTTCTGTTGGTTTGTCCAATGTATGTGGTGGGGCAGGCGTGCATGGGATTTCATATACTCCTTGATTTTCTAACTCAATTTTGTCTTTGGGGTTTCTTAGGATGGTGGATATTTTTGTTTGTGCAGAATGCTGTCTTGATGTTGTGTTTGTGGATCTTGCTGATTCTGTCTATGGTGCCTTTTATATATGGGAGGAGGCTTGTGCCGTTTTCTTGTTCTCTGTCTTTGGGGTGGGGGTTTCTTTTTGGATTAGGTTGGTAATCTTATTTCTTTGGAATTCATTGGCTGTTAGTACGTTAGTGAAAGTGTGTAATTCGGTTTTTAAGTGTTGTTCATCAGCTAAGCATTTTGTTCTAGAGATGAGTGTCTTGGCTACGGAGTTGATCTGTGCTGGGTGGTAGTGTGAGAGTGCATGCAGATAGCAGTTTGTATATGTTTTCTTCTGGTAGATGGTGTATCCTAGGGAGCCATTGGTTTCCTGTAGACGAAGACCTCCAGGAAGGGAAGTTGGTTGTTAACTTCTGTTTCCATGGTGAACTGTATTTTGGGGTGTAGGCTATTGAGGTGTGTGAGGAAGTTGTCAAGTTTTTCTTTCCCGTGTGGCCAGATTATGAAGGTGTCGTCTACATATCTGAGCCAGAGTTTGGGTTTGTGATCAGATTTTTCTAGTGCTTGGGTTTCAAAGTGTTCCATGTAGAGATTGGCAATGACAGGTGAGAGGGGTGATCCCATGGGTGCTCCTTCTATTTGTTTGTATTTTTGTCCATTATAAATGAAGTATGTATTTGATAGGCAGTGGTTGGTCAGATCTAGGATGTGCTTGGGGGGGTTATATTTGTTTTGGATAGCTGTCAAGGCTTCTTTGATTGGCACTTGGGTGAAGAGGGATATGACATCAAAGCTCACGAGTAGGTCGCTGGGCTGTAAGTTTTGTTTCTTTATGATCTCTATGAACTGGAATGAGTTTTTTACGTGTGAGGTGATGGATTCTGCATAGGGCTGTAGTTGTTTGGCGAGAAATTTGGCTAGGTTTTGTAGAGGTGAGCCTATGGAGCTGACTATGGGTCTGAGTGGGGGTTCCTTCTTTGTGTATCTTGAGGAGGTCATAGAGCTTAGGGCATCTGGATGATTTTTCTCTGGGAATGATTCTTTGTTGGATTTCTTCGCTGATGGGGGAGGCTTTTATTTTGGATCTAGTGGTTTTTTCTAGGTAGGTGGTGGGGTCTGTGTTTAGGGGCTTGTATGCAGGGTCTTGGAGTAGGTTGGTTAATTTGGTTTGGTAGTCAGATGTGTTCATAACCACCGTGGCATTGCCCTTGTCTGCTGGTAGGATTATTATGCTGGTATCTTTTTTCAGGTTAAGTAGTGCTGTCTGTTCCTCTTGGGTAAGTTGCTTTTGGGTGGCTTGTTGGTGCAGAGGATGTTGGTGATTTCGAGTCTGATTTTGTTAGCCATCGGGTTGATTTTGGTCAGGCTGGTTTCAACTCCGCATATAATGGTCTCAGTGGGATGTATTTGGGAGTGACTGCAAAGTTGAATCCTTTGGAAAGGACATCGGTTTCAGCTTTGGTGAGGATCCTATCTGAGATGTTATGCACTGTTTGTTTCATGTGTTGCTGTGAGGGTGGAGGGGTTTGTTTCTGGCGTTCTTGTAGTCTTCGGAGTTTGTTGGTGTGCGTGTCTGTCTTGAGGGTGGTCTGTGTTTCGGCTCTCCAGACGGCAAGTTGTTTGGATTTGTCCCAAAGTGCAGGGTGCATCTTGTTGCTGAGTTTGAGGTGAAGTGTGAGGAGATCTTTGTTGATTTGATCTAGGAGGAATCTTTTTGTGTGAAGTTCATTTCTGATTAAGGCCAATTCTGTTCTTTTTAGGATGCGTTTGGTGGCTGCAGAGTTGGAGTGGAATTTCAATTGGAAGCATTTGGGGATTAAATTTTGATCGCGGCAGTTTCATAGGAATGCGAGGTCACATAAAATGGAAGCTCTTTGGACTTCTAGTTTTTCATAGGTCCTGGTCAGATGGTGGATTTCCTCCCCGTAGAGGTGCAATATTTGTTTTCTGAGGTTTTCACGGGTGTTTGTATATAGGTCTTTGGTTGTTCGGGTTTTCTCCCGTAAAATTGGAAGTGTCTTGGCGACGTTTCGACGAAGTCTCATTCGTCATCTTCAGGCTTCAGCCGTGCTTCTGGGAGCAATGTGTGATCGCAGCTGTTTCTTCCTTTTAACTGCTAGTGGGGTTTGAACTGATTGGGTGGGAGCTTGGCTGTGCTCTGATTGGATGGGGTTTTTCTGTGCTCTGATTGGCTGGGGTGTGTCCTGTGTTGGTGGGGCTTGGTTGTGCTCAGTCTAGTCTGTGCTGCAGGGGATTTGAGCTGGTGAGCTGCATAGCTGTTGTTTGGCTTTGTGGTCGTGCTACATCTTCATAGTGGGTGTCAGTCTGCTGCATGAATGGATTGGAGGGGTTTGAAATGGCTAATGTTGCAGCTGCGGTCTGGCTTCTGGTCCTTGGTCGTGCTTCATGATCAGTGTGGGTTTGGGTCTGCTTTCTGGGTGGATGTGGTGGTGACATCCTGTGTGGACCTTGTGTGGGTCTGGTGTCATTCCTCGTGTTAGGGACTCGTTTGTCAATAAGGGCGGGTTTCAAATGGCTGGTAGGCGGAGGTGTCATCTCGTTTGTTCATGCTGTGTGGGCGTTTTTCCATCTCAATGGCTTCTCTGATTATTCTGTTGTTAAAGTGTTCAGTTTTGGCGATAGTTCTGGTCTTTTTAAAGTCAATATCATGTCCTGTGACTTTAAAGTGTTGGACCAGGAAGAAGTTGGTTCCTCTTTTGAATGAGTTCTTGTGTTCTTCAATGCACTTATTCTTCTGTTGGTTTGTCCAATGTATGTGGTGGGGCAGGCGGTGCATGGGATTTCATATACTCCTTGATTTTCTAACTCAATTTTGTCTTTGGGGTTTCTTAGGATGGTGGATATTTTCTGTTTGTGCAGAATGCTGTCTTGATGTTGTGTTTGTGGAGGATCTTGCTGATTCTGTCTGTGGTGCCTTTATATATGGGAGGAGGGCTGTGCCATTTTCTTGTCTCTGTCTTGGATTTTAGTGGGGGTTCTTTTGGATTAGCTTGGTAATCTTATTTGTTTTGAATCCATTGGATGTTAGTACGTTAGTGAGAGTGTCCAGTTCGGGTTTTAGGTGTTGTTCATCAGCTAAGCATTTTGTTCTGGAGATGAGTGTCTTGGCTACGAGTTGATCTGTGCTGGGTGGTGGTGAGAGTGCATGCAGATAGCGGTTTGTGTGTGTTTTCTTCTGGTAGATGGTGTGTCCTAGGGAGCCATTGGGTTTCTGTAGACTAAGACATCCAAGAAGTTGGTTATTAACTTCTGTTTCCATGGTGAACTGTATTTTGGGGTGTAGGCTATTGAGGTGTGTGAGGAAGTTGTCAAGTTTTTCTTTCCGTGTGGCCAGATTATGAAGGTGTCGCTCACGATTCTGAGCCAGAGTTTGGGTTGTGATCAGATTTTCTAGAGCTTGGGTTTCAAAGTGTTCCATGTAGAGATTGGCAATGACAGGTGAGAGGTGATCCCATGGGTGCTCCTTCTACTTGTTTGTATTTTTGTCCATTGTAGATGAAGTATGTGTTGGATAGGCAGTGGTTGGTCAGATCTAGGATGTGCTTAGGGGGGTTATATTTGTTTTGGATAGCTGTCAAGGCTTCTTTGATTGGCACTTGGGTGAAGAGGGATATGACATCAAAGCTCACGAGTAGGTCGCTGGGCTGTAAGTTTTGTTTCTTTATGATCTCTATGAACTGGAATGAGTTTTTTACGTGTGAGGTGATGGATTCTGCATAGGGCTGTAGTTGTCTGGCGAGAAATTTGGCTAGGTTTTGTAGAGGTGAGCCTATGGAGCTGACTATGGGTCTGAGTGGGGTTCCTTCTTTGTGTATCTTGGGGAGGCCATAGAGCTTAGGGCATCTGGATGATTTTTCTCTGGGAATGATTCTTTGTTGGATTTCTTCGCTGATGGGGGAGGCTTTTATTTTGGATCTAGTGGTTTTTTCTAGGTAGGTGGTGGGGTCTGTGTTTAGGGGCTTGTATGCAGGGTCTTGGAGTAGGTTGGTTAATTTGGTTTGGTAGTCAGATGTGTTCATAACCACCGTGGCATTGCCCTTGTCTGCTGGTAGGATTATTATGCTGGTATCTTTTTTCAGGTTAAGTAGTGCTGTCTGTTCCTCTTTGGGTAAGTTGCTTTTGGGTGGCTTGTTGGTGCAGAGGATGTTGGAGATCTCGAGTCTGATTTTGTTAGCATCATCGGGGTTGATTTTGGTCAGGCTGGTTTCAACTCCGCATATAATGGTTTCGGTGGGGATGTATTTGGGCGTGACTGCAAAGTTGAATCCTTTGGAAAGGACATCGGTTTCAGCTTTGGTGAGGATCCTATCTGAGATGTTATGCACTGTTTGTTTCATGTGTTGCTGTGAGGGTGGAGGGGTTTGTTTCTGGCGTTCTTGTAGTCTTTGGAGTTTGTTGGTGTGCGTGTCTGTCTTGAGGGTGGTCTGTGTTTCGGCTCTCCAGACGGCAAGTTGTTTGGATTTGTCCCAAAGTGCAGGGTGCATCTTGTTGCTGAGTTTGAGGTGAAGTGTGAGGAGATCTTTGTTGATTTGATCTAGGAGGAATCTTTTTGTGTGAAGTTCAAAAGCAACTTACCCAAAGAGGAACAGACAGCACTACTTAACCTGAAAAAAGATACCAGCATAATAATCCTACCAGCAGACAAGGGCAATGCCACGGTGGTTATGAACACATCTGACTACCAAACCAAATTAACCAACCTACTCCAAGACCCTGCATACAAGCCCCTAAACACAGACCCCACCACCTACCTAGAAAAAACCACTAGATCCAAAATAAAAGCCTCCCCCATCAGCGAAGAAATCCAACAAAGAATCATTCCCAGAGAAAAATCATCCAGATGCCCTAAGCTCTATGGCCTCCCCAAGATACACAAAGAAGGAACCCCACTCAGACCCATAGTCAGCTCCATAGGCTCACCTCTACAAAACCTAGCCAAATTTCTCGCCAAACAACTACAGCCCTATGCAGAATCCATCACTCACACGTAAAAACTCATTCCAGTTCATAGAGATCATAAAGAAACAAAACTTACAGCCCAGCGACCTACTCGTGAGCTTTGATGTCATATCCTCTTCACCCAAGTGCCAATCAAAGAAGCCTTGACAGCTATCCAAAACAAATATAAACCCCCCAAGCACATCCTAGATCTGACCAACCACTGCCTATCCAACACATACTTCATCTATAACAGACAAAAATACAAACAAGTAGAAGGAGCACCCATGGGATCACCCCTCTCTCCTGTCATTGCCAATCTCTACATGGAACACTTTGAAACCCAAGCTCTAGAAAAATCTGATCATAAACCCAAACTCTGGCTCAGATATGTAGACGACACCTTCATAATCTGGCCACACGGAAAGAAAAACTTGACAACTTCCTCACACACCTCAATAGCCTACACCCCAAAATACAGTTCACCATGGAAACAGAAGTTAATAACCAACTTCCCTTCCTGGATGTCTTAGTCTACAGAAAACCCAATGGCTCCCTAGGACACACCATCTACCAGAAGAAAACACACACAAACCGCTATCTGCACGCACTCTCACACCACCACCCAGCACAGATCAACTCTGTAGCCAAGACACTCATCTCCAGAACAAAATGCTTAGCTGATGAACAACACCTAAAACCCGAACTAGACACTCTCACTAACGTACTAATATCCAATGGATTCCAGAGAAATAAGATTACCAAACTAATCCAAAAAGAACCCCCCACTAAAATCCAAGACAGAGAACAAGAAAATGGCACAGCCCTCCTCCCATATATAAAAGGCACCACAGACAGAATCAGCAAGATCCTCCACAAACACAACATCAAGACAGCATTCTGCACAAACAGAAAAATATCCACCATCCTAAGAAACCCCAAAGACAAAATTGAGTTAGAAAATCAAGGAGTATATGAAATCCCATGCACCGCCTGCCCCACCACATACATTGGACAAACCAACAGAAGAATAAGTGCACGCATTGAAGAACACAAGAACTCATTCAAAAAAGAGGAACCAACTTCTTCCCTGGTCCAACACTTTAAAGTCACAGGACATGATATTGACTTTAAAAAGACCAGAACTATCGCCAAAACTGAACACTTTAACAACAGAATAATCAGAAAAGCCATCGAGATAGAAAAACGCCCACACAGCATGAACAAATGAGATGATACCTCCCGCCTACCAGCCATTTGGAAACCCGCCCTTATTGACAAACGTGTCCCTAACACGAGGAATGGCACCAGACCCACACTCACGAAGTCCACACAGGATGTCACCACCACACATCCACCCAGAAAGCAGACCCAAACCCACACTGATCATGAAGCACGACCAAGGACCAGAAGCCAGACCGCAGCTGCAACATTAGCCATTTCAAACCCCTCCAATCCATTCATGCAGCAGACTGACACCCACTATGAAGATGTAGCACGACCACAAAGCCAAACAACAGCTATGCAGCTCACCAGCTCAAATCCCCCTGCAGCACAGACTAGACTGAGCACAACCAAGCCCCCACCAACACAGGACACACCCCAGCCAATCAGAGCACAGAAAACCCCATCCAATCAGAGCACAGCCAAGCTCCCACCCAATCAGTTCAAACCCCACTAGCAGTTAAAAGGAAGAAACAGCTGCGATCACACATTGCTCCCAGAAGCACGGTTGAAGCCTGAAGATGACGAATGAGACTCAAACGCCGCCAAGACACTTCCAATTTTACACGGAGAAAACCCAACAACCAAAGACCTATATACAAACACCCGTGAAAACCTCAGAAAACAAATATTGCACCTCACGGGAGGAAATCCACCATCTGACCAGGACCTATGAAAACTAGAAGTCCAAAGAGCTTCCATTTTATGTGACCTCGCATTCCTACGAAACTGCCGCGATCAAAATTTAATCCCCAAATGCTTCCAATTGAAATTCCACTCCAACTCTGCAGCCACCAAACGATCCTAAAAAGAACAGAATTGGCCTTAATCAGAAATGAACTTCACACAAAAGATTCCTCCTAGATCAAATCAACAAAGATCTCCTCACACTTCACCTCAAACTCAGCAACAAGATGCACCCTGCACTTTGGGACAAATCCAAACAACTTGCCGCCTGGAGAGCCAAACACAGACCACCCTCAAGACAGACACGCACACCAACAAACTCAAGACTACAAGAACGCCAGAAACAAACCCTCCACCCTCACAGCAACACATGAAACAAACAGTGCATAACATCTCAGATAGGATCCTCACCAAAGCTGAAAACGATGTCCTTTCCAAAGGATTCAACTTTGCAGTCACTCCCAAATACATCCCCACTGAGACCATTATATGGAGTTGAAACCAGCCTGACCAAAATCAACCCCGATGACGCTAACAAAATCAGACTCGAAATCACCAACATCCTCTGCAGCAGCAAGCCACCCAAAAGCAACTTACCCAAAGAGGAACAGACAGCACTACTTAACCTGAAAAAAGATACCAGCATAATAATCCTACCAGCAGACAAGGGCAACGCCACGGTGGTTATGAACACATCTGACTACCAAACCAAATTAACCAACCTACTCCAAGACCCTGCATACAAGCCCCTAAAACAGACCCCACCACCTACCTAGAAAACCACTAGATCCAAAATAAAAGCCTCCCCATCAGCGAAGAAATCCAACAAAGAATCATTCCCAGAGAGAAATCATCCAGATGCCCTAAGCTCTATGGCCTCCCAAGATACACAAAGAAGGAACCCCCACTCAGTCGCATAGTCAGCTCCTTAGGCTCACCTCTACAAAACCTAGCCAAATTTCTCGCCAAACAACTACAGCCCTATGCAGAATCCATCACCTCACACGTAAAAAACTCATTCCAGTTCATAGAGATCATAAAGAAACAAAACTTACAGCCCAGCGACCTACTCGTGAGTGAGCCCTCTTCACCCAAGTGCCAATCAAAGAAGCCTTGACAGCTATCCAAAACAAATATAACCCCCCCAAGCACATACTAGATCTGACCAACCACTGCCTATCCAACACATACTTCATCTATAACGGACAAAAATACAAACAAGTAGAAGGAGCACCCATGGGATCACCCCTCTCACCTGTCATTGCCAACCTCTACATGGAACACTTTGAAACCCAAGCACTACAAAAATCTCATCACAAACCCAAACTCTGGCTCAGATATGTAGACGACACCTTCATAATCTGGCCACACGGGAAAGAAAAACTTGAAAACTTCCTCACACACCTCAATAGCCTACACCCCAAAATACAGTTCACCATGGAAACAGAAGTTAACAACCAACTTCCCTTCCTAGATGTCTTAGTCTACAAGAAACCCAATGGCTCCCTAGGACACACCATCTACCAGAAGAAAACACACACAAACCGCTATCTGCATGCACTCTCACACCACCACCCAGCACAGATCAACTCCGTAGCCAAGACACTCATCTCTAGAACAAAATGCTTAGCTGATGAACAACACCCAAAAACCCCACTACACAGTCTCACAAACGTACTAACATCCAATGGTTTCCAGAGAAATAAGATTACCAAGCTAATCCAAAAGAACCCCCCACTAAAACCCAAGACAGAGAGCAAGAAAATGGCACAGCCCTCCTCCCATATATAAAAGGCACCACAGACAGAATCAGCAAGATCCTCCACAAACATAACATCAAGACAGCATTCTGCACAAACCAAAAAATATCCACCATCCTAAGAAACCCCAAAGACAAAATTGAGTTAGAAAATCAAGGAGTATATGAAATCCCATGCACCGCCTGCCCCACCACATACATTGGACAAACCAACAGAAGAATAAGTGCACGATTGAAGAACACAAGAACTCATTCAAAAAGAGGAACTAACTTCTTCCCTGGTCCAACACTTTAAAGTCACAGGACATGATATTGACTTTAAAAGACCAGACCGATCACCAGAACTGAACACTTTAACAACAGAATAATCAGAGAAGCCATTGAGATAGAAACACGCCCACACAGCATGAACAAACGAGATGATACCTCCCGCCTACCAGCCATTTGGAAACCCTTATTGACAAACGAATCCCTAACACGAGGAATGACACCAGACCCACACTCAGGAGGTCCACACAGGATGTCACCACCACACATCCACCCAGAAAGCAGACCCAAACCCACACTGATCAGGAAGCACGACCAAGGACCAGAAGCCAGACCGCAGCTGCAACATTAGCCATTTCAAACCCCTCCAATCCATACATGCAGCAGACTGACACCCACTATGAAGATGTAGCACGACCACAAAGCCAAACAACAGCTATGCAGCTCACCAGCTCAAATCCCCCTGCAGCACAGATTAGACTGAGCACAACCAAGCCCCCACCAACACAGGACACACCCCAGCCAATCAGAGCACAGAAAACCCCCATCCAATCAGAGCACAGCCAAGCTCCCACGCAATCAGTTCAAACCCCCACTAGCAGTTAAAAGGAAGAAACAGCTGCGATCACACATTGCTCCCAGAAGCATGAAGCTGAAGCCTGAAGATGACGAATGAGACTTCAAACGTCGCCAAGACACTTCCAATTTTACACGGAGAAAACCCGAACAACCAAAGACCTATATATATATATATATATATATATATATATATATATATATATATATATATATATATATATATATTTATATCGACCAGTGCGCTCTCACAGAGAGGGCCTCCTCCAGATACTGTCAGCTAAACAATGTTGGCTGGCGACCTCTAGGGGGAGGGCCTTCTCTGTGGGGGCCCCTACCCTCTGGAACGAGCTTCCTCTGGGGCTTCGTCAACTCCCTGGTCTCAGGTCCTTCCGCAAGCTGAAGATGTTGCTGTTTCGAAGAGCAGGACTAGCTTGAACGTAGTTTTTAAATTGGGATTTTTAAAAAAGGGGTTTAATTGAGGTTTTAAATTTGTATTTAAAAGTTTTAGGGCATCAATTGAATTTAACTGTCTATTCTTTTAGCTGTTTATATGTATTATATGTTTTCTGTTGTTTTTTGGCTGTGAACCGCCCTGAGTCTTTCGGGAGATGGGCGGTATACAAATATAATAAATAAATAAATAAATAAATAAATCATAAGGATTGCCAGCAACAAAGTTACAGTCATACAGTCATAAGTGGAAAGAGATTGGTGATGGGAACTATGAGAAGATTAATAGTAGTGCAGATTTAGTAAATAGTTTGACAGTGTTGAGGGAATTATTTGTTTAGCAGAGTGATGGTCTTCGGGAAAAAACTGTTCTTGTGTCTAGTTGTTCTGGTGTGCAGTGCTCTATAGTGTCGTTTTGAGGGTAATAATAATAATAATAATAATAATAATAATAATAATAATAATAATAATAATAATAATAATAATAATAATAATAATTTAAAAAAAATCTAATAAATCCTTTTTATCTTGGAATATTATTCAACGTTTCTACTAATTACCTGGACAATGGAATTTATGGCTTGTTCATCAAATTTGTAAATAACATAAAACTGTGAGGTCTGGCCAAGACCCAGAAGGACAGATGGCAGTCTAATCTAGACAGGTTGGAAAACTGGTTGAGAAGAACAAGTTGTCCTTTAACAAAAAGAAATGTGAGATATTAGATTGAGGGAGAAAAAAACAAGTCCCATGCATATATAAGATCTTCATGGTTCCAAGGCACTAAATCTGAGAAAGCTGTGGCCATTGACAAGATCACCATGAGTTAGCAGTGTGAGTCACTGTGAGTTTATGCAGGTTGTGTGCTACATTGCAAGAAACACTGTACCTTTAACACGTGAAGTTATCATTCCTTTCTATTTGGGTCTGGTAAGACCACATCTGTGAGGCCTGGAAGCCATCTTTTGCATTGGGCCTTCAGGTTTGCCACCTTTAGTGCTGTGGGAAACTGGGAGGGGGGTTATATGGAGCAGGGGTGATATGTAGTCATAATATATCATTATTGGCGAGTTATTGGCCCCAAGGGAAGGAGTGCGCAACTTGGGTGTTCTCCTGGATGCACGGCTGTCGTTTGAAGATCATTTGACGGCCGTCTCCAGGAGAGCCTTTCACCAGGTTCGCCTGGTTCGCCAGTTGCGCCCCTTCCTTGATCGGGATGCCTTATGCACAGTCACTCATTTATTTTATTTATTTATTTATTTATTTATTATTCATATTTATATACCGCCCTATCTCCCGAAGGACTCAGGGCGGTTTACAGGCATTTAAAAACAGATAAATACAGTCTAAAAACAATTTAAAAACTTATTCTAAAGCCTAATAATTAAAATGTAAAAGTTAAAACCCAATTTAAAACCCATAAATTAAAATCTAGCTCAGTCCTGCGCAATTAAATAAGTGTGTTTTAAGCTCGCGGCGGAAGGTCCGAAGGTCCGGAAGCTGACGAAGTCCTGGGGGCAGTTTGTTCCAGAGGGTGGGAGCCCCCACAGAGAAGGCCCTTCCCCTGGGAGTCGCCAGACGACATTGCCTCGCTGACGGCACCCTGAGGAGTCCCTCTCTATGAGAGCGCACGGGTCGGTGAGAGGTATTCGGTAGCAGTAGGCGGTCCCGTAAATAACCCGGCCCTATGCCATGGAGCGCTTTAAAGGTGGTCACCAAAACCTTGAAGTGCACCCGGAAGGCCACAGGTAGCCAGGGCCGTCTGCGCAGGATGGGTGTTATGCGAGCCGAGGGCTCCCTCTATCCCCCGCGCAGCTGCATTCTGGACTAACTGTAGCCTCCGGATGCCCTTCAAGGGGAGCCCCATGTAGAGAGCATTGCAGTAATCCAGGCAAGACGTCACGAGTGCGTGAGTGACCGTGCATAGGGCATCCCGGTCCAGAAAGGGCCGCAACTGGCGCACCAGGCGAACCTGGTAAAACGCTCTCCTGGAGACGGCCGTCAAATGATCTTCTAAAGACAGCCGTTCATCCAGGAGGACGCCTAATGCTCTCGTTACCTCTCACCTGGATTATTGCAATGCTCTCTACATGGGGCTCCCCTTGAGATGCACTCGGAGGCTTCAGTTGGTCCAGAATGCAGCTGCGCGGGTGATAGAGGGAGTTCCACGTAATTCCCATGTAACACCTCTCCTGCGCAGACTGCACTGGCTACCTTTCGGGTGCATTTCAAGGTTTTGGTCACCACCTTTAAAGCGCTCCATTGCTTGGGGCCTGGGTACTTACGGGACCACCTGCTGTTACCTCATGCCTCCCACCAACCCATACGCTCGCACAGAGAGGGACTTCTCAGGGTGCCGTCCGCCAAACAATGTCGGCTGGTGACCACCAGGGGCAGGGCCTTCTCTGTGGGAGCTCCTACGCTTTGGAACGAACTTCCCCCTGGTTTACGCCAAATATCTGACCTTCGGACCTTTCGTCGCGAATTGAAAACATACTTGTTTGTTCGCGCGGGGCTTTCTTAGACTGTTTAGATTTTGAATTTAAATTTTATTTAAGTTTTAAATTGGGGTTTTTAGATTTTAAATATTTTAATTTTTTGGCCAAATTGTATAATAAGTTTTTTAATTTAGTTTTTAATTGTACATTGTTTATTTTTATCTTGGCTGTACACCGCCCTGAGTCCTTCAGGAGAAGGGCGGTCTAGAAATCTAATAAAATAAAATAAATAAATAAATAATAACACTCCTTTCTCAGAGTTTCTCAGACTTCATCACAACCCAACTGTCACATGATCAAAATTCAGGCCCTTGGCAAGTATTTAATATGGCATGCCTTTCATGACAGTTACATTGTCATGTGGGTCATGTGATCGCCATTTGTGATCTTCCTAGCTGACCTCTGACAAGCAAAACCAATGAGGGAACTTGGAGTTACTTAGCAATCGTGTGATTCACTTAACACAACTGCAGTGATTCACTTAAAAACCAGGCTCAAAAAAAAAAAAAAGGTTGCAAAATTGGTACAACTCATCGCCTTGCTTAGCCATGGAAATTATTGTCCCCATTGTGATCATAAGTCTAGAAGTACCTGTACATCAAACCAAGAAGTGGTTCCATGAATAGAGGGGGTTTCTTCGCATCATTGACTCTGTGGTTGCCTGCAAGCATTTCGGCGAGCAGCTTAGCATGTGGTTGCAGGGAGCCACGCAAAGCCTTTCTGGAAAACGCCTCAGACTTGGTAGTTACTTCCCCCTCTAGAAGTGTGCAAGTCTTGCTGTTCCTGACAGCTTCAAGCATTGTTTTGAAGAGGTAACGAAAATAGACAGATTCTCGGCATGTAACAGACCATCTGCCTTCCCGGCTTGCATTCGCTGCTCTGAAAACCTCTCAAAGTTCTAGCCGTAGTTTTGCTTAGCTAGGTTTGGTTTGGTTCCAGAGGGTAAAGATGGAAGAAAAGCCCTGTTTTGATCACATGCTTTGAGGACCCCGACCAGTTTCCAGCTTTTCCTGCCTTTCCAAACATTGAAACGCTTGCAGTCTTGTCAGTTAATCTAATGAGGGTGGAGGCCAAGAAAGAGATGGTGGCAGGGGAGAATAAATTCTACTTGGATTCTTGCAGTGCAAGGAAATATGGTTTTTTGCTGTTCTCCCCTGCTTTGATTTTTTTTTAAAGCAGTACCTCCCTGCATGGTTCAACTCTAGCTGATATTTCAAATCTTGTTTGACAGATTTGAATTGGCAGCCGGATTCACTCCCAGCTAAAATGGGGAGGGGGGTGGACAAGGCTTGTTGAGGAGGGCCTGGAGGAACAACAGAGTGAATTTTGTAGTCTTGAAAGCTGCTCTTCATTGTCTCTTCTTTAACTTGAATTTAGCACAGGGCTTAATTCTGTTTGTACCAAACAGTCTTTTTGTAGGGTTTGTTCCCTTTTGTAGGAAGCTCCCCTCCCCCCTGAGAATAAAATATTTTGGGGAATATTAAGAAAGGCAGAATATTATATTTCCCCAAAGGAGAAATGGAGAGAAATTTGTTTTAACAAAGGCAGAAAGCAGCTCCAACAGCCTCCAGCAGATGCCTGAAGTTTTTAGAAATGAATATTTTGTGCCCATTTAGAAATCCAGGCCAATCTACTCACAAACAAAACATCTGATGGGATTAAAATTTACCCCACCCAAATTCTAAGAACAGGAGATGACCTCTAGGACATAATAGGACTAACCCATCAACATTAGAATAGCGAAAGGCACAAGGCTCACTACATTGCACAAGCCCCTGCAGCATCTCAGAACCCTGTAAAAATCCATCCATTCCTAAGCCACCACAGAAACATGCTTCTGTCGATGAAGTTTCTGGAATCCAAATCAACCTTTTCTTTGCAGCCAGCCAGCCGCCATTTTATTTCCAGCACCTTTCTCCCGGCATAAAGTCTGTAGAGGGGGAAAAAAAATCTAAAAGGATGCGAATGTCCAGCTGTCTGCAAGGAATATAAATCCTTCCATTCCCCACTATCCTGTCAGAGCTGAAGAGGTTTCTCTAATGAGAAGCAAAACGTCTTCAAAAGAAAAAAACGAGAAAGTCCAGTTGCCTCCTGAAAAAGCACCTTTGGGACAATCATGACCCAGATGACTGAGAATCTCTGCAGACTTTGAGCTGTACAGTTTGGGATGAACACCCTTCGAATGGTGTAGGAGTAGGAATGGATTTCCAGAGGGGAAAAAAATTGCAATCTACCGGAACCAGGAGCACTAATCAGGCGACCCTGAGGACACAGATAAACCTCAAAGTACTTCAATGACCCTCTAAAAGGATGAAAATCAGAGGTGGGTTTCAGCAGGTTCTAACCAGTTCTGGAGAACTGGTAGCGGAAATTTTGAGTAGTTCGGAGAACCGGTAGTAAAAATTCTGACTGGCCCTGCCCCCATCTATTCTCTGCCTCCCGAGTCCCAGCTGATCGGGTGGAAATGGGGATTTTGCAGTAACCTTCCCCTGGATTGGGGTGGGAATGGAGATTTTACAGTATCCTTCCCCTGCCACTCCCACCAAGCCATGCCACACCCACCAAGCCACGCCCAGAGAACCGGTAGTAAAAAAAATTTGAAACCTGAGGCAAATGACCAGCTGTCTGCAAGGAATATAAATCCTTCCATTCCCCACTATCCTATCAGAGCTGAAGAAGCTCCTTGGAAGGGAAGTGAAACATCTTCAAAAGAAAAAACAAGAAAATCCACTAGCCTCCTGAAGAAAAAAAAGCACCTTTGGGTTTCATCCAACTTGAAACCAGACTGGATTTTTCTTCCAACACTTTCATCCCCCTATGTCCAGTGGTGGATTCAGCCAGTTCGCACCACTTCGGGAGAACTGGTTGTTAACTGTCTGAGCAGTTTGGCAAACTGGTTGTTGGAAGAAATCATTAGGGCAGAGAACTGGTTGTTAAATTACTTGAATCCCACCACTGCCTATATCATAAGATGGCATGCATACCAGCCCTATTTTTTTTAAAAAACAAAACCATAAAATGGTAATAAAAGTATTTAATAAAAGTATTGTTCACACAATACTTGTGCACCACACAATGGCATTCAACTTGCAAATGTCTTACATCAACCCTATTGCCCATTGCTGATTTCTGAGTGGTCCTTTATATTTGAAGGGAGAGAGTACCCATAATTTTCCTCCTAAAGCCATGCCTAAGCTTCATTATTGAAAAAAAAATCTTCTATTCTGAAAATGTGTAATGTATTTTTGATGATGCCTCAAGAAGAGCCTTTTCTGAAGATTTTAGCATTTGGGTAGTTCGGATTGCCGAAAGCTGATGCCAAGTCTAGCATTACTGAATCCTCTGTGAAAATCTATGAATTCCAAATGATGGTAAATAAGAGAGTTTGCAGGGCAAAATCAGAAGTGTACAGGTAGTCCTTGATTTATGACCATTCATGTAACAAGTGTTCAAAGTTACAATGGGGCTGAAAAAGTGATTTACAACAGGTCTTTGCACTTATGAGCTACGGTGGTGCAGTGGCTAGAGTACAGTACTGCAGGCTACTTCTGCTGACTGCTAGCTGTTTGCAATTTAGCCAGACTCAAGGTTGACTCAGCCTTCCATCCTTCCAAGCTGGGTAAAATGAGGACCCAAATTGTTAAGGGCAATAGGCTGACTCTGTAAACCGCTTAGAGATGGCTGTAAAGCACTGTAAAGTGGTATAGAATAGACTAGGATAGATTTTTTTAATTGGCCAAGTGTGATTGGACACAGAAGGAATTTGTCTTGGTGCATATGCTCTCAGTGTACATAAAAGAAAATATACCTTCATCAAGGTACAACACTTACAACACTTAATAATAGTCATAGTGTACAAATTTAACACTTAATGATACAACACTTAATGATAGTCATAGGCTACAAATAAGTAATCAGGGAACAATCAATATCAGTCTATAAGTGTTGGAAGAAATGTCCATCTGGGTTCAGTTCCAAGTGGGGACAAAGACACTGGAAACATGGAAGCTGCTTGGAAAGATGGTTTAATGGTGGTCAGGATCACATGGCTTGAGTTCCTGAACAGAAAAGAGACGAGATCCTGTGCACTCCCTGGTTTTATGCTTTTTCTGAGCTTTGAACTTTCTGGGGCACAGGAAGAATATCCTGATTGGTTGTTAGACTCCCAGGCAGTGGAAGTCTTAGCTAGCCTTGCTGGCTGATGTAATCTTCCCAGGTGTCATGTGGTGAGTTTCTGTTGCTAGATGGGTCTTATTGTGTTGCAGATGATGGCCCATTGACAAAGGCGGGGGTGGATGGGAATGAGTGAGCTTGGCTGAGGCCTTAATGGCCCATTGACAAAGGTGTGGGGGGGATGCAGGAAGCTGCAGGGAGCTGCTTTGTCCTTAAAACATGTTTTTCCATTTCTCATCCAGGGAAATATAATATTCTGCCCTTTTTAATATTTCCTAAGATATTTCATTCTTCTAGGAGGGGGGTGGGTGCTAACTTCCTACGTAAGTCTAAGTGCTATTGCTATTGCTATGACTGTCACAGATCCCTTTACGAAGATGTTTAAGAATCCTAGGCTTAAGACCGAATCTTGGGCATCTATCAAAAGAGATTATTGGGAGCCACCTTGTTGTCCAAATCCATTCATCAATGATAGCTGAGGACCAAAAGAAAATAAACAACAAGACAGCATGTGAAATCTGCATACCCTTATTTGCATGCCCCATGAATTTGCTCCGTACAATGTCTACTCATTGTCACGTACTACCTAATTACTTAAAGCACAGTTCCTGGAGCATAGCCAAGTAGGTCTATCTGGGTCAGCCCTCCACCTGCCTTGATGAGGTCCTTGCAAAAGGCAAGTTACTTCAACCTCAATTTGGCATTTCGTCACATTGCAGCAGCTCAATTAGACCCTTCAATCCAGTTATTTATGTGTAGAGTAGCCTTTGTTGTTAGGCAGAATGAACTAGGATGGCAAGCTCTGCTGTGATGTTTAGGAGGCATTGCCATCTGCACAATGGTTCACAGCAAAATGTGACCTACTTTATGCATGGCAATAACTTGCAGACTAGGAAACATGTTTATCATCAGCAATTGATTTGGAAATGATTTATGATTAGAGTGCTAGCACAAGACTGAGTCCTGAGTTTGAACTGCTGGGTAATTGTCTTTGAGTCAGTTGCAACATAGCATTTTAAGGTAGTTGGTGAGGCTAAAGCTGTATTAGTATTTAAATTTTAATTGGTTTTTGAATTTGATCTGAAAATCATTTAATTTGATTTTTCTGGTTTAGTTTACTGCATCCTATTTTGGAGTTTGAATGAAAGTGGGGTTAAGATATTATGAAGAAGGAAATAAAGAAATACAGTAGGAACTACACTGATTACTTTAAGTTTCTTGGCAGAAAAGTGAAATGTAAGTGTAATGATTAAAAAACCGTGTAGATCAGTTGCATTTGCACAATATGCAAATCACCAATAATCATTGATTATTAAAGACGTAACATTCGAACAACATGCTAAGAATGTTAAACACCTAAAATTCAAATGGCATGCAGGACAGACAGACAGACAGAGACAGAGGGAGGGAAGGGGAGAGGGAGAGAGATTGGTTAGTTTACTTTGGTTAGTTAAGTGCCATACAGTCAAGCCAGTGGTGGGATTCAGCCAGTTCGCACCACTTCGGCAGAACCGGTTGTTAACTTTCTGAGCAGTCTGGTAAACTGGTTGTTGGAAGAAATCATTAGGGTAGAGAACCGGTTGTTAAATTACTTGAATCCCACCACTGAGTCAAGCCCACATACAGGCAAAATGCATAAACAAATGTCTATTATCTCAGTTTGCCCCTTGGAATAATCTGTACAGGTAGTGCTTGAGTTACAACTACAATTGGGATTAGAACTTCCATTACTAAAGGATGCAGTTGCTATGTGAACCAGGACAAATTTTACAAACTTTTTGGCCGTGGTTGTTAAGCAAATCATCAATTGAAAAATCGTAAAATAGGATAAACTCAACAAATGTTTCACTTAGCAACATAAATTTTGAGCTCAATTGTGATTGTAACTCGAGGACTACTTGTACCCTCTTATTTCATTGATTTACTGTACTTCAGCCATTATCTTCTCCTTCTGCTTCCCTTAACCATGTCAAGCAGATCCATTTTTATTTTTATTTTATTTATTTGTTGAGTACATATTAGATAATATATATAAGTATAAGCATGAATTGAATACATAACATGAATACAATTAAAGGAAATATTAGGACAGGGACGGTAGGCACGCTGGTGCTCTTATGCATGCCCCTTACAAACCTCTTAGGAATGGGGTGAGGTCAACAGTAGCCAGTCTAAGGTTAAAGTTTTGGAGGTTTGGGGATGAAACCACAGAGTCAGGTAGTGCCTTCCAGGCATTGACCACTCTGTTGCTGAAGACATATTTTCAGTAATCAAGTTTGAAGCAGTTTATCTTAAGTTTGTATCTATTGTGTGCTGGTGTATTATTGCGGTTGAAGTTGAAGTAGTCATTGATAGGTAGGACATTGTAGCAGATAATTTTATGAGCTATGCTTAGGTCATACGGAAGGCGGCGTAGTTCTAAATTTTCTAAACCCAGAATTTCAAGTCTGGTGGCATAAGGTATTTTGTTGCGAGCAGAGGGGTGGAGGACTCTTCTTGGGAAATATTTCTGGACACATTCAATTGTATTAATGTCCGATATGCAGTGTGCGTTCCAGACAGATGAGTTGTATTCAAGAATTGATCTAGCAAATGTTTTGTATGCTCTGGTTAGTAATGTAATATTACCGGAGAAGAAGCTACGCAAGATTAGGTTTACAACCCTTAATACCATTTTGGCGATGTTGTTACAGTGGGCTTTGGCACTTAGATCATTTGATATGAGTACTCCAAGGTCCTTGACAGAGTGAGGGTCATCTACAAGGTCATGTCTACTCAGTTTGTATTTTTTGTTCTGATTCCTTTTGCCAATGTATAAGACAGAGCATTTGTTGGTTGAGATTTGGAGTTGCCAATTTTTTGACCATTCCGACACAAAGTCAAGGTCTTTTTGAAGGATAGCAGCATTGTTGGTGGTGTTAAATAGTTTTACATCATTGGCAAAGAAAATGCAGTTACTTATAATATGATCACAAAGGTCATTTATGTATAGTATGAACACTATTGATCAGGGATGAAATCTACTTACTTTCCATATCAGTTCAGAAGTGCACGCACCCCGCACATGTCACATGCATGCACAGACCTTCTGTGCATTTGCAAAACTTTCTGTGTATGCGCAAAACCTTCTGCGCATGCGCAGAAGGTAAAAAACACATTACTTCCTGGTTAAAACCAGGAAATAATGACACCGTGAGCAGGTGGGCAGAGCTTTGCTCTGCCATCGCTACCGGATTATCAAACTACCAGCCAAGATTGCTACCGGATCGTGCGAACCAGTCTGATCCGGGAACATTTCACCCCTGGTGTTGGTCCTAGAATGCTGCCTTGGGGGACACCGCTATTAACAGGTGCAGAATTTGATAGGGCACTCCCTATTTTGACCACTTTTTGTCTGTTTGACAGGAATGCAGTTATCCAATTACGGAGGGGTCCAGAGATGCCATAGGTTTTAGTTTTAGAAGTAGTTTGTCATGTACCACTGAATCAAAGGCTTTACAGAAGTCTATGTAAGTTGTCTATGTAATAATACATATTTATTATGTATTATTATTTAATATGTATTATTATGTATATATGTAATATTATGTATTTATTATTTATTATGTAAAAGTAAGTCTATGTAAATTTTATTCATTTATTCTCTACTTTTCTCACACGCAAATTAGATGAGCTTCTGTTTGCAGATCATCAGGTCAAGAAAGCAGTCAGCTTTTATTCGGTGCAGGACTCACTAACCATCTTCAAATCTATAATGCATCTTCTGTCAGAGTTTGTTGCAATAATCAAATCCAGAAAGCACACACAGATAACTGATTCAGCAGGATTCATTAACTTCTCTTTATATACAATAGAACACATGAAAATAAATATACAATACCAACAGCAGAGGAGATAACTGTTTTCAGTTCAGTGTTGTAGACAGACAAGTCTAGACTAGTTTCATTTTAGAACTGAGCACAGAGCTAAGCCACACCCAGACTCCAAACTGTTTCAGCTCCCATTGGCTGACTTAGTTTTTGTTTTGTTTTTTTGTTTTTTTGCATTTATATCCCGCCCTTCTCCGAAGACACAGGGCGGCTTATACTGTGTTAGCAATAGTCTTCATCTTATTTGTATATTTATATACAAAGTCAACTTATTGCCCCAACAATCTGGGTCCTCATTTTACCTACCTTATAAAAGATGGAAGGTTGAGTCAACCTTGGGCCTGGTGGAACTAGAACCTGCAGTAATTGCAAGCAGTTGTGTTAATAACAGACTGTCTTACCAGTCTGAGCCACAGAGGCCCAGTTGCTATGCCTATTCATTGGCTGACCTTGTTACCATGTCTTCCCAGTCATGAATATTCTGACATCTTCTCTCTCTGATTATTTCTCCATGTCCACCAATCACAGGCATAACAATGCAACACTAGTTTCATCTATGCCTTGTGGACCATGGATCCACTCCCAAGCTACTTCTGATGATCTGATTGAATTTAATCATTGCCTTCATCTATAGGATAAATCTCTTTATTTCTACATCTTTTCATTTATTCTTGAGCTCAGAAAAACAACTATCTCCTCGTTTCCTACTTTGATCAACTATAGCTGCCACTAAGGATACAAGTTAACTTTAATCATTTCAAGCATTCATCTGGGTTTTCAGATTTCATCTCTACTGTTCTACCAAGTTCTTCAAAGTCTCCTTTACTTTCAGCTAGCAAAATGCTATTTCATCTGTATATCTGAAATTGTGAACGTTTTCATCACTTTTGATACTTGATAACATGCTTTTCAACCCTGCAATGCTCTCATTACTGCTATACAAGACAAGCAGTTATATAGACAATACATATGCTTATATCCCTTTTCCATGTTGGACCATATCAAATTCAATTCTGATAGTCGCCTCTTGATGATTCTAAAGATTTTTGGAACAATAATCAGGTGTCTTGGCAAACTGATTAATCTTAATATCTTCCACACTCCAGCATGATCTCCAGGGGTGTCAAACTGGTGGCCCATGGGCCGGATACATCACATGCAGGCCACACCCAACCCAGCTCCACAAACAGAAAAACCATCGCGATATGTCATGTGACATGGCGAGTTCGACTCCCATGATCTATATTATCAATGACCTTGTTATAGTTAATAAAATAAAGGCAATACCTTATATATTCTTGCTGTTGCCATTAATTATTGTTGTTGTTAGCTGCTAAGTCATGTCTGACCCATGGACAACATTCCTCCAGGCCTTCCTGTCCTCTACCATCCCCCAGAGTCCATTTAAGTTCACATCTAGTGCTTCAGTGACTCCATCCAGCCACTTCGTTCTCTGTTGTCCCCTTCTTCTTCTGCCCTCAATCTTTCACAGAATTAGGCTCTTCTCCAGGGAGTCCTTCCTTCTCATTAGGTGGCCAAAGTATTTGAGTTTCATCTTCAGGATCTGGCCTTCTAAAGAGCAGTCAGGGTTGATTTCCTCTAGGACTGACCGGTTTGATTGCCTTGCAGTCCAAGGAACTTGCAAGAGTCTTCTCCAGCACCATTGTTCAAAGGCCTCAATTCTTTGTGGCGTTCAGCCTTTCTTATGGTCCAACCTTCACAGCCATACATTGCAACTGGGAAAACCGTAGCCTTGAGTATACGCCCTTTTGTTGGCAGGGTGATGTCTCTGCTTTTTAGGAAGCTATCTAGAGTTGCCATAGCTTTCCTCCCCAAGAAGAAATTATCATTAATTAATTATCATTAATTATCTTAGGTTTGCTTTTTGATCTTGTGCTCTTTTTTGAAACCTGCCTGTTCGCTCAGCATTTCCATGTATGGCTCTATTGTTCTTTGAAGCAGGTTCAGAAAACTTTGTGTGAGAGACCCCAGAGTACAACGCTATGAACTTTTCCATAATCTCTTGCATCTCCCTTTTTCAGCAGAAGTATATATACACTAACCTTTTCCCGTCTCTAGGACACACAGTCCTGTTCTCGGTTGTTGACTCAGAGCTCTTAGTACTTAGACTGTCTCGTCTTGCAGCTTTGAGCAGTTCCACGGATGCTTCATCTGCGCCTGGTGCTTTTCTATTTGACAATTGGTTTATTGCCTTTCATACTTCACTTTCTCATCCTTCAATATCTCTCTGCAAATGTTGCCATCATTCTTTAATCTCAATTAATAAAAAGTTATTGGTTGGTTTTTCCATCTTTCTTTAAGCTTTGGTTGGCATTATTAGAACTCGGTGAACTGGATTACTCTAAAGCAGTTCACTTTGGCTGTGTTTTTTCTGACCTTTCTCATCTTCTATTTCTTATTGTTTTCTTGTACTTGCTGATATTAGAGGCCCTTGGTGCTCTCTGAGCTCGCTTGTTTTCTTGCAGACGTTTCATTACCCATACTAGGTAACATCATCAGTAAGGAGTGCTGTTTGTTGTCAGTTTATATTCTGGTGGCTTGCCTGTCAGTGTTGGCCTTAGAGATTCTTTGGTTGGGCTGTTTACTGTTGACTCTTTGGCAGCTTCCTGACTGGGGTGTTGTTGACTTGATTGTTGGTCTGAAGTTAGCCTTGGAGTTAATCTGTGCTGATCTGGGTGCTGATTGCTGGTGGAGAGGTGCTGGAGTCCTTTTGTTCCCCTTTGGGCTGGCTGATGATCTCTTTTGCATAGTTCATAGATGTTGTTAATGTCTATGTGTCTGTGGATGGCTGATTTGTCAGAGTGCCAGGCTTCTAGAAATTTCCTGGCATTTTTAAACTTTGGCTTGAACTAGGATTGTCACATTTTCCCAATTGGTGGTAAATCTGTCAATACATTGTGAAAATAAAGAACTTCCATTCTGTCTTCTGACTGCCAGTTGGTGTTCATGGATGCGTTCTGCCAGTCTTCTACCTGTTTGTCCTACATAGTGTTTTGTTGCAGTTCTTACATTGTATGTTGTAGATCGCTCCTGGTTATTGTTTTTTTCTGGGGTTGCTGGGTCTTTTGGTTTGCTTAAGATGTTTTGAAGGGCTTTAGATGGCTTGTGTGCTACTTGCTGATATTGTTGACCGAGAGAGATGTCCATCTATATGTTATCTTGGTTCTCCCTGGTGCCCAAGGCTTTTGCTCTTCTTCATTTCTTCATATCTTTCCTGACTATATGGCAACTCCTTCCAAGTGTCATTTTTTCCACTTTCAAATTGTGGCAATATTTATGTTCTTCTTTGGTTTCATGTTTCTTATCTCTTCCTGTTGTTCAGTGATGGTGAACCTTTTCAGCACTAAGTGCCCAAACTGGAACGTGTGAGCATGCATGTGCATGCGCTGGAGCTCTGGAAACCCAATGACCAGCTGCTGGCATGCATATGCCTGGTTTTGGACTGGTTTGGCCATTTTTCAGTACATTTTCAGGAGGTTTTTTGGGGCCCAAAATGGCCAAAAAATAGCAAAAAAATGGCAAAAAAAACCCAGCCCCAAAACAGCCGAAAAATGCGCCAAGCCATTTATGTTTTTTGACTAATTTTTTGCCATTTTCAGGCCATTTTCCAGCACTCTGCTGCCCACAAAGTCCAGCTGGCCAGAGCAGCTGGCAACCAAACGTGTGCCCACAGAGAGGGCTCTGCGTGTCACCTCTGCCATGCGTGCCATAGATTCGCCATTGGGGCTATAGTTCCTCAAGGTCTCTTTTGCATAAGTTAAATACACTGTTTCTTACCAAGTTTTTATATCCCAACTGTATGACCTCCAGATCAAATCTTACTAGCACAGGCCCTCTTTAATTTTCTACATTTAACCTGTCTAAACCCCAAAATCTCATTCATGGTCTGCTCCAGAATCTGCACTAGGGAATGTCTTCATAACTGAATCTTCTCCAACTTCTGCTTCCTCTAATGGAATAAATTTGATTTCAGTATTCTCTATCTTTTGATGTTCAAATATCGGAATAGTCTCAGGTTACATTGTAGATATTAGCAACGGACAAAGGTTTTTTTTCTTTGCAAATAATTCTCAGCCTTGCCCAATCCAAATCTTTCTGTAACTTCAGATTCTTGCTTATCTCCTAATTCTATATGCCAATCATAAATGGGACGAGGGGTATCTGTTTGGTTTAGCTGCTATAATGTCCATTAGATGAA
The DNA here is from genome assembly GCF_028640845.1 of Ahaetulla prasina. Taxonomy (NCBI): domain Eukaryota; kingdom Metazoa; phylum Chordata; class Lepidosauria; order Squamata; family Colubridae; genus Ahaetulla; species Ahaetulla prasina. Next base: position 212,630,434 of record NC_080541.1, read on the forward strand.
TTTCTATCAACTCATGAAAACTTTCTCTTCAGCAAAAATTTCTCTAAATATTTCATCCATATCCATGCAGTTTTATTAGGGACAATACAGAAATAGTTTGCCGTTGACTTCTTCAAGGTTCAGTTTTGAGGTTCCTTTTCCTAGAGAAACACCCACCTCATGCCCCCAGAACCCTCCCTTTATATCACTATAATGCTTTGATAAGACCACACTTGGAATATTGCATCCAATTTTGAACACCACAATATGAAAAAGATGTTGAGACTTTAGAAAGAGTGCAGAGAAGACCAACAAAGATGATCAGGGGACTGGAGGCTAACACATATGAAGAATGGTTGCAGGAATTGAGTATGTCTAGTTCAATGAAAAGAAGGACTAGGGGGTAACATGATAGTAATATTCCAATATCAAAGGGGCTGCTACAAAAAATAGAGCAAACTATTCTCCAAAGCACCTGAAAACAGAACAAGAAGCAATGGATGGAAACTAATCAAAGAGAAAACCAATATAGAAATAAGGAGAAATTACTTGATAGTTAGAAGAATTAATCAGTGGAACAGCTTGCCTCCAGAAGTTGTGAGTGCTCTAACACTGGAGATTTTTAAGAAGAGACTGGACAACCATTTGTCTGAAATGGTAGGGTTTCCTGCCTGAACTGGTTGGACTAGAAGACCTCCAAGGTCCCTTCCAACTCTATTATCTGTAATCTTGCTCTCATCTCCTCATCATCGCCGGGGATCATTTTGGCCGGTTCCACTACTTTCAGTTTTACCAGCAAGAATATTTTCCTGGAGTTCACACTCTTCCCAGCGTAGCTCTAAAAGTCATTAAAACTACTGAGCTGCATACCAAGTCAAAGTGGTAATCCCCTGGCAGAGTGTAAGTTAATTCAGCAATCAAGATAAGTGTGTAGTATAAAGAAGTCATTGTGTATCCAATTCACATTGCTTTCTTAGTAAAAATCCCCAAGGGGGCTTTGATCAGTCTTCTAACTTCTAATACATTTTTAATGTATTAGAATTTGGAGTTCTACAACACATTTAGTAAATGTGTATAAAGTAGACTTTCAAACTTTGTCCACCTAAGTAAGCAAGTATATCGCAGAATCAGCCAAAAAGCTCTCTTATGGATACACAACTGTTTAAACAGCAGGAAGCAAGGGGGCAAGTTACATTTAACTTACTGCAAAGATCTATATTTGGACCAGTTGTAATTAACTTGTCCATAAATGATCTGCACTCAGGGAAAACTAGTGTACAAAGAATGACATCAAATTCTTCGGAGGATAAAAATTAAGCAATCGCTGTAAAGCTCCAGAAAGAATGCTCTCAAGAGTAAGTGCATAAAAAGCAAAGGTCAAATTATAGTCAATAAGTGATGCGCATATTCAGCAAACTATGGCAACTCTAGTTCACGTATACCAACCACTGATGGAATCTCAACAGCCTGTGACTTTCTGTAAAGACATTTTGGGGTCATGGTGATAATTCATTGAAAATGTCAGTCCAGGGTATAGTGGTAATGAAAAGGGCAAATGCCATGTAAGGAATTATTAGAAAAGGGGGTGGAAAATGAAACAGCCAACATCACAGTGTCATTCCATAAATGAATAATGTAGCCCCATTTAGAAGATTAGCAACACCATAGCTTTTAGCGTCACTTTCTCAGAAAATGACCAGGAAAAGGCCCTGCAAATTTATTCAAATTGAGGTAGGTGTTACAGCACATTCCTTACCGGCAAAATGAAACACATTGGATTTCGGGCAAAAAAAATGGGGGAGGGGATTACATAGATTGTGGTGTACGTGTGTATGTACATATGCTTGATACAAATTGATTGCATACTAAAGAAAAGACAAGCAGATAGAGTTAAAACTTTCAGTATAGGCTTTATGTATGCTATATATAGAATATATACATACACATACTGTATGTTTATGTATATATATTGTATGTGTGTGTCTCAGTGGTGGGTTTCAATTTTTTTTACTACCAGTTCTGTGGGTGTGTCTTGGTGGGCATGACATGGCATGGCTTGTCATGCAGGGGAAGGTTACTGCAAAATCCCCATTTCCTCCTGATCATCTGGGAATTGGGAGGCAGAGAATAGATGGAGGCGGGGCCAGTCAGAATTTTTACTACCGGTTTCCGAACTACTCAAAATTTCCGCTACTGATTCTCCAGAACTGGTCAAAATCTGTTGAAACCCACCTTTGATATGTCTGTATTGGTATTGTGTGTGTATGTGTGTATGGTATGATTGCATACCAAATAAAAGACAAGCAGATAGAGTTAAAACTTTCAGTATATACTTTTATGTATGATATACAGCACATATACATACCTACACACATAGTGTGTGTGTGTGTGTGTTGGTATTAGTTTATAGTGTTGGAAGCAGTATGCTTATGAATACTAATTGCTAGAGAAATAGTTAATGTTTTCACATGCTGTTTGGCAATTTCTGAGAAGTATTTGATCCCCAAACTATGATTAGAAGCAGGAAGTCCATATTTGGACTGATACAGCAAAGATCCAAGTTTCTGTTCTACCAAAATAAATAAATAAATTGGGCTACCTCTACTGACCATTTTGTCTGAAGTTGCGTGCATTATAACTCTCTCAAGAATATTCCTCTGCATTTGGCAAGCGAAAAATAAACGACTTCCAAGAGAAAGATTCAGCTGGCTAATAACTGCTAATTAAAGCAAACTGTTCTGCTATCTCAGCTAGCATTCTTTTCCCCTAGCTTGGTCTCTTTTTCTGCTCTCTTCTTCCTTCTGCAAAATCTGTTTTTAAAAGCAAGAGTTCAGCGGTTTCGAGCCAGGTAGACACCCTTGGAGCATTCATGCTATTGTTTTATCCAACTTCTCTGAACAAAGCACACGCAGAATGCCAAAACTTATAGATCAAACTCACATACATACACACACAAATTGCAAATAAATAAATAAATAAAAGCTGTTTAAAAAGAGCCACTTTTAATCTGAAGGGAGAAGAAAATGGTTAAATTAACCGATTCATGCCTATGTACTCTATTAGAGTACTCAGCTAAAAGGATTAGAGATGTCCTGCACCCAAGTGTAGGCTAATCTGTTGAGATCCTGTTGCTGTTTGCTAAATGTGTCTGTTAACTTTAGCAAACCTAATCTTCATGATTCATTAGAGTTTCTAGTTGTTGAGCCTGGAGTTGGAGAGTCACTTATATCCTCAGCCTCCCAGCAATTACTCTGTTCAAGGGTATCATTTGTTGTTCGTACACGAATTTGTTGATTCGTGAGAACAAATTCTCTGGCTAGGTATAATCTAGTTTCCATCAACTCTGTTGTAGAGAGAGGTTTAATGAAGCCCTAATGACCAAATATGAGATGCCTTCACTATATAGTGCCTTCATTTGGGGCAGAGGTGGGTTTCAGCAGGTTCTGACCAGTTCTGGAAAACCGCTAGCAGAAATTTTGAGTAGTTCAGAGAACCACCTCTGACTGGCTCCGCCCCCATCTATTCTCTGCCTCCCGAGTTCCAGCTGATCGGGAGGAAATGGAGATTCCTTCCCCTGCCACGCTCACCAAGCCACACCCACAAAACCAGTAGTTAAAAAATTTGAATCCCACCACTGCTATAATATCTATATAATATATATCTTCTGGAATGGCAGAAGACTGGAGACCAACCTCACTTTTGAGGGCACGATGTTCCGTAGAATGGAGGCAATTACTGAGAAGGCTGTCTTCCTAGACCCTAGGAAGCTGGGACTTGGGAGGCAGATAATAGATGGGGGGTGGAGCCAGTCAGAATTTTTACTACCAGTTCTCCGAACTACTCAAACTTTCCACTACCAGTTCTCCAGAACTGGTCAGAACCTTTTATTTATTTATTCATTTATTTGTCACACAGAATATATAAGCATAAGCATGTAATAACTATATAATATATAAGCATATATATAAGTATGAGTATGTAATAACTATATTAATTGGATATAATGAAAGAAAACAATAGGACAGGAACGGTAGGCACGGTTGTGCTCTTACAGACCTCTAAGAAATGGGATGAGGTCAATAGTAGACAGTTTTTGGTTGAAGCTTTGGGGATTTGGGGAAGAGACCACAGAGTCAGGTAGTTTATTCCAAGCATTAACAACTCTGTTACTGAAGTCGTATTTTCTGCAATCAAGATTGGAGCGGTTAACATTAAGCTTAAATCTATTGTGTGCTCATGTATTATTGCAATTGAAACTGAAGCAGTCTTTGACAGGAAGGACATTGTAATAGATGATTCTATGAGTTATACTCAGGTCATGTCGAAGGCAGCGGAGTTCTAAATTTTCTAAACCCAGGATTTCAAGTCTGGTGGCATAAGGTATTTTGTAGTATTCGGAGGAGTGGAGAACTCTTCTTGTAAAATATTTCTGGACACGTTCAATTTTATTTTATTTTATTTTATTTTATTATTAAAAAGTTTTATTTTTACATTCATATCCAACAACTCATCCAATGTACAGTCATATACAATTAGTCAGGCTTGCCCAGTCACCACCCCCTCCTTTTAACTCTCTTCCCTCTTCTACCTTCTTCTATTTTCCAGACCTTCCTCCCCTTCTCTTATCTACATCCTCTCCTCCCTCCATCCTACACCTTCCTCCTCCCTCTTCTACCCTCTTCTCCTCTTTCCTACCTCCTACTCTCTCCTCCTTTCTCCCTCCCCACCATTCTAAAATGGTAGCTGGGCAGACCCGACCCTACATTAATTATATTTATACATCTTCAATAATTCCTGTACATTAACCATCACTCCATCCTCTACCCTCATCCCCCCCAGTTCCCCTCCCCCTTACCCCCCACCCCCCACCCAACTTCCCAGAACAAAATGCAGGGTATCAAAACTAACAATCATAATCCAAAATAAATCTTAAATTATAATATCTAGTCACGCCACACATAATCACACTCTCTCCTTCAAAGATATATCTAATACAAAATATTTCCTAAATTTACTCATATGCTATTCAGTATTTTTTTATCTGATACTTACTTTGAATATAATCAATCCACATTTTCCATTCTAAAATATATTTTTCTTGTGTATAGTCTTTCAAATAAGCAGAATTTTTTGCCATTTCTGCCAGATTTGATACTTTAAGTGGCCATTCTTTAATTGTAGGTAATTCTTCTTTCTTCCAATATGGAGCAATTAAAAGTCTTGCGGCTGTTATTAAGTTCAAAATCAATTTCGTCTCTATAGCTGTACAATCCATAATTATTCCTAGTAGAAAGAACTGTGGAGTAAACTTAATCTTCTTTTTCAAAATGTTCTGCATAATCCACCATACTTTAATCCAAAATGCTTTAACTTTTTTACAAGTCCACCATATATCGTAATAAGTGGCATCTTCACATTCACATCTCCAACATTTAGCCTGTACATTAGGATACATACATGACAACTTTTTGGGATCTAAATGCCATCTATAAAACTTCTTATAAAAATTTTCTCTCATATTTTGCACTTGTGTAAATTTAACATTCCTCACCCAAATTCTTTCCAAAGTTTCCAACATTATTGTTTGCTGAAAATTTTGTGCCCACTTAATCATACAATCCTTATTAAGGACACGTTCAATTTTATTGATGTCTGAAACCTGCTGAAACCCATCTCTGATCTAGAGAGACAATGGAAAAACACTGCTTTAGCTCAGCTTATTTGTATGTGGAAGTTCTTTGTGGAGTTAAATAGAGATTTCCCCTCCCCCTAGATTCTTTAGATGGTAATTTGGGGATTAATCAAGATAACAGAATATTAGAATAGCAGAGGTGGAATGGGCCTTTCTTCTTGTCCTGCCTTCAGGTGCTTTGGATTGACCACCTCTTCTTTGTGGCAGCCCATCAAATATTGGAACACTGCTGTCATGTCACCCCTAGTCCTTCTTTTCGTTAAACTAGACATATGCAGTTCCAGCAACCGTTCCTCATATGTTTTAGCTTTCAGTCCCATAATCATCTTTGCTGTTCTTTTCTGCACTCTTTCTAGAGTCTCCACATCTTTTTTATATTGTGGTGATCAAAACAGGATGTAATATTCCAGTCTGGAATGTATTTAGATCTCTAGGTCCAAATATAAATAAGTGGTCTTTTTCAAAAAATATACTTTACTAAATTTCTACAAAAGATAACATATAAAAAAAAACAAATGAAATTATTAAAAAGGAAAATAAAGAGAAGAAAGGAGAGAGCAAAGGAATAAAGAAGAATGAAAAGAGATAAGCTTCCAGCTTTCTTTGATGCAGTTACAAATATAAAATTCATTAACTTTATGATATATAGGGATGCGGTGGCTCAGTGCTAAGACGCTGAGTTTGTTGATCGAAAGGTCGGGCAGTTCAGTGGTTCGAATTCTAGTGCTGCCATGTAATGGGGTGAGCTCCCATTACTTGTCCCAGCTTCTGCCATCCTAGCAGTTGGAAAGCATGTAAAAAATGCAAGTAGAAAAAATAAGGACCATCTTTGGTGGGAAGGTAACAGCGTTCTGTGCGCCTTTGGCATTTTTTTTTTTTTTTTTTTTTTTTTTTTTTTTTTTTTTTTTTTATTGAAAGAGTTTTAAAAAAAACAAAAACATTTTCCCCCTTTTTTCCCCCTCCCTCCCAAAAAAAAAGACAAAACAAAACACCCCCTCCTCCCCACCCCGGCTTCCCGGGTCAATCACAAGGTAAAGTCCAATCCAAATAACCACATCCAAAGCTTTTCGTCTCCCAACCCCTCCCATTACATAAAATAACTTTCTAATTATTCAAAGGCAATCTGATATTTCTTAATCTGATATCTGTTTTGTAGATAATCAATCCATTTTTCCATTCAATTAAATATCTTTCCTGCGTATTGTCTTTTAAAACGCTGAGATTTTAGCCATCTCAGCCAAGTTAATAACTTTCAATATCCATTCTTCTATTGTAGGTATCTCTTCTTCTTCCAGTATTGTCCAATCAACAGTCTTGCTGCTGTTATTAAGTTCAAAATCAGTTTAGTCTCAATCCCTGTACAATCCATTATAATTCCCAAAAGGAAAAATTGTGGCAGGAACTTTATCTTCTTCTTCAGTACATTTTGAATAATCCACCAAATTCTTATCCAAAAGACCTTAATTTTCTTGCAAGTCCACCAAATATGAAAATATGTAGCATCATCACAATCACACCTCCAACATTTCGCTTGGATATTAGGATACATACATGATAATTTTTGGGATCTAAATGCCATCTATAAAACATCTTATAAAAATTTTCCTTAAATTCTGTGCTTGTGTAAACTTAACATTTCTAACCCAAATTTTCTCCCATGTTTCCAACATTATTGGTTCCTGAATATTCTGTGCCCATTTTATCATACAATCCTTTACCAAATCCTTTTCGAATCTATTTCAAGCAACACATTATACAATCTCTTTATATGCTCCTGGGTCTGATTTCTAATTTGCTTTATTAAATTTTCCTCCTTTGCATTATACCAATTTTTGATCTTCTTTCCATCTAGCACTTATTTGCCCATATTGAAACCAAGTATAATTCCTCCTTCTTCATTTAATACCTGTAATGATTTTAATTGCAATCTACCTCCTTCAGCATACAAAAGTTCTTTATATGTAATCATTTCCTGTTTCTGTTCTATATTTATATTCTCTATTGCATGTCTAGGGCTCGCCCATATAGGAATCTTATAATCTAATTTATAGGAATATTTATTCCAGACCATAAAGAGCACTTCTCAACACATGATTCTTAAAAGCCCTATCCACTTTTTTCCATAAAATAAGTACGCATGCCATCCATATAACAAGTCATAACCTTCTATATTCAAAATTCTTTCCTCTGTTAAGTTAAACCAGTCACTTATTACTGAAAGGGTTACTGCTTCATAATATAGTTTAAAATTAGGCATTCTTAAACCACCTCTTTCCCGTGAATCCTGTATTATTTTCATTTTAACCTCGCCTTTTACCCTGCCATATAAATTTATTAATCCCACTCTGCCAATCTTCCAAATTTTTATCCTTTTTAATTATAGGTATCATCTGGAACAGAAACAAAAATCTAGGTAACACATTCATTTTAATAGCCGCAATCCTTCCCAATAGGGATAACTGCAATTTCTTCCAGCCATTCATATCATTCTGAACTTTTTGCCATAGCAAGTCATAATTATTCTTATAAAGTTTCTTGTTCGATGAGCTAATATAGACCCTAAATATTTAACCTTTTTTACTACCTCAAATCCTGTCATTTCCTCTAGTTTTTGTTTCTGTTGTATAGACATATTTTTAATTATCACTTTTGTTTTTTTCTGATTTATTTTAAATCCTGATACCTTTCCATATTTATCAATTACTTCCAACAAAAATCTACTTGAATTTATAGGATTCATTAACGTAACCACTACATCATCTGCAAAAGCTCTAACTTTGTACTCATATTGTCTAATCTTAATTCCTCTATTTTCATTAATTCTCGTATTTTATCTAATAATGGTTCCAGAGTCAAAACAAACAATAATGGTGATAAGGGACATCCCTGTCTTGTTCCTTTCGCAATCTTAATAACTTCTGTCAAACTACCATTTACTATAATCTGTGCTGTTTGCTCTCCATAAATCGCTTTAATTATTCTAATAAAACAGTCTCCAAATTGCATTTTCTCTATTAATTTAAATAAAAAATCCCAATGCAATCGATCAAAGGCTTTCTCTGCATCCAAAAAAATAAGTGCCGCTGAAGTATTCTTCTTTTCCAAATATTCCAATATATTAATAATCTGTCTAACATTATTCCTCATCTGCCTCCCTTTTATAAAACCAGATTGATCAGTATGAATTCTTTGTTGTAAAACTAACATTAATCTATTTGCTATTATTTTTACAAAAATCTTATAATCATTATTTAAAAGTGAAATCGGCCTATAGTTACCAGGTTTAGAGCAGTCTTGCTCCTCTTTCGGTATCAGTGAAATAAAAGATGTTTTCCATGACGGGGGTATTCCCACTCCTAATTGTATCTGATTAAATAATTCTTTAAGTGGGCCTAATATTTCATCCTGTGTTTTTTTGTAATAAGTTGCTGTAAGACCATCTGTACCAGGGGTTTTCCCCATTTTTAATTGTTTAATTGCCTCCACTATTTCTCCAGTAGCTATCGGCCGGTTCAGCTCCTCCCTCTGTTCTAATGTTAGAATATTCACCTGTGCGCCTTTGGCATTGAGTCATGCCGGCCACATGTCCATGGAGATGTCTTCGGACAGCGCTGGCTCTTCAGCTTAGAAACGGAGATGAGCACTGCCCCCTAACAACTAGCACATATGTGCGAGGGGAACCTTTACCTTTTATGATATAAAATTCAATAATATCAAGTATTTCTATAACCGTAAACATTTCTTTTCGTCAAATCCAAATATTAATGTAGATTCTTTTTTTGTTTGGTTTCTAAGACAAAATCCAAAAATGATTTCCATTTATAAAGAAAGTTAAACAAAAATCTCCTCTTTAATCAAGGTAGATAATTTGCCGTATCAGTCATTCTATTAGCTTCAGCATCCATTCTTCCATTGTAGGAATCTGTAAGTCTTTCCATCTCTGTGCATAGAAAAGACTCATTGAAATTTTGGGATAGAAATATTAAATCGACGATGTTGACTGCATGTAAGGAAAACTTGTATAGAATGTTTTATAGATGGCATTTTGCACTGGCAAGATTAGCAAAAATGTATAAAGATAGATCTGCCAAATGCTGGAAGTGTAATCAATCATCTGGTTCATATTACCATATGTGGTGGACATGCCCCAAAGCAAGAAAATAACCGGACGAAAATACACACGTGGCTGGAAAAAATGACAAAATAGCATATAGATTTGAAACCAGAGATATTTTTGTTGGGCATCCTACCAGAACAATACGATAAAAAGACTACATACTTGATCCTGCATATACTAACTGCAGCTAGAATTGCATTTGCGCAACAATGGTAAAATGATGAGTTCCCGTCGGAGGGGAATGTAATTAAGAAAAAATTAGAATGTGCAGAAATGGACAGATTAACATTTACTATTAAGGATAAAGAAGAAACTGAATCTTTTTTGATATGGGACATATTCTATCAATGGCTAGATAACAGAAACAGAAGTTAGAAAGGAAGAGATGTAAAAAGAGGAAATGGTAAAGTGAAGAGTTGTTAAAGAAGATGTTAAATGTTAAGTATTAATGTGATTATATTATTATGTTATTATATTATTAATACGATGAATTATCACAACAAAGATGTGTAATATGACTGATAGAGCACTGCACACCAGAACAACTAGACACAAGAACAGTTTTTTCCTGAACGCCATCACTCTGCTAAACGATAATTCCCTCAACACTGTCAAACTATTTACGAAGTCTGCACTACTATTAATCTTCTCATCGTTCCCTTTCACTTATGACTGTATGACTGTAACCTTGTTGCTTGTATCCTTACAATTTATATTGATATTGATTGCTTCCTGATTGCTTATTTGTACCCTATGACTATCATTAAGTGTTGTACCTTATGATTCTTGATGAACGTATCTTTTCTTTTATGTACACTGAGAGCATATGCACCAAGACAAATTCCTTGGGTGTCCAATCACACTTGGCCAATAAAAAAAATCTATTCTATTCTATTCTGTTCTGTTCTGTTCTACTCTACTCTACTCTACTCTACTCTACTCTACTCTATTCTATTCTATTCTATTCTATTCTATTCTATAACTCTACCCAGAACACACACTGTTTGATGAAAATTGAATGTTATATAAATAAAGCAAATAAAACCTGGGGAAAAAAGACTCATTTAAGTTATCATTTATAGAAACAGATCCATATTTTTTTCCTCCAACTATTTCAAATATACAATAAGTACATAGTCTTGGGGGTATCATGATCCATTAGATTAAACATGCAAGATTAAACTAGTTGAGCAATTTGTAGCTTGATGTGTTGTGAGAATAGGGCCATTGTTTTAGCATGCTGTGAGATACTTCGTGTTGTGAGAAGCCTCCTGCATCACCTTAAGTTGTGATGTGGTTTATTGGTGATAGCAGGGTTGATTTGTATGAACTCAGCAACTGTGTGTTTTGAGTTGGCTGTATTTTTGTAAACCTGGATTAACAGTAGATTAAGTTGTCATAATTTAGTCACCCTCTCTCTACCTAACCGAATCTTGGTCTGTAAATCTAACTTCATCAATTTAGATACCAATAGTTTATTCATTATACAAATCTGTTACACTACCTTCAACATTTTCACTGATGTTTTGGAGATTCATGGTCTCTACTTCTGGACCATCACCAGAATAATGACATGGGTAATCATATTAGCAGCCAAGTTCATTACATTACAGATGGCAACTTTCCCTGTGGGCTAATCAATCTTCTTCTGCCAGAAAGCCATTCTTCACGTGCAAATCACTTGCAATTGTTTAAGAGCTCCATTGTAAAATTCTTGTGCTGAGTATAACTGGATCCTTTCCAGTTTGTCAGCATTAAATGTGCAGGCTGGAGTGGGATACATCACTCAGTGTTGCCATCAGCAAGAGAACCATCAGGAAAACTTTAAGAGCTGAAAATCAAATCCACATGGGAATATTTGTATGGCATTTTTTCACCTTCTGCTTACTTACCCTATATTCCAATATAACTATGAAGGTGTTAAGGAAGTAATGAAAAAAATGCTGTGCAGAGTTAGCAACAGAGGTGGGATTCAGCCGGTTTGAGCCAGTTCAGGCAAACCGATCGTTAAATTGCTGGTTGGCCCCACCCCTTCCCATCCTGCCCTTCCAGGAGTTCCCATGTGCCCCATTTTGGCTCCCAGGTAAGTGCAAGGAGACCTCCTAGGCCCAACACTAGGTGTGGGGGGTGGAGCATACACACGCTCCCGCAGCCCATTTTTGCTCCCGGGAGGCTGCAGGGAGGCCTAGTAGGCCCAAAACATGTGGCATCCCCACAGCCCATTTTTGCTCCTGGGTTTTTCAGGAGGCCGAGTGCTACCTCTCACACCCCCTGGCCACGCCCACTCAGCCGGTAATTAGGGCAGAGAACCAGTTGTTAAATTATTTGAATCCCACCACTGGTTAGCAACATGTGATCCAAGTTGCTTATATGTTTTGGAATATATTTATTTATTTATTTATTTTGTCGAATACATATTAAATAATATATATAAGTATAAGCATGAATTAAATACATAAAATGAATACAATTAAAGGGAACATTAGGACAGGGATGGTAGGCATGCTGCTGCTCTTATGCACACCCCTTACAGACCTCTTAGGAATGGGGTGAGGTCAACAGTAGATAGTCTTTGGTTAAAGCTTTGGGGATTTTGGGATGAGACCATGGAGTCAGGTAGTGCATTCCAGGCATTAACAACTCCGTTACTAAAGTCATATTTTCTACTATCAAGATTGGAGCAGTTCACTTTAAGTTTGAATCGATTGTGTGCTCGTGTATTATTGTGGTTGAAGCTGAAGTAGTCTTCGACAGGAAGGACATTGTAGCAGATGATTTTATAGACATTATGATCCTTGAATAGCTCTATCCATAAACTAAAACAAGCAGTGTCACTCAAGAGTGAGTTATCATAAGCTAAATACTGGAGATCATACTTTATTCTGTTGCTAGTATTGATTCATTAGGATGGCAGGCAAAATAGCTTTAGACAGCGCCTCCTTGTAATTGGTCCTTTGGCTACAGCTGGATACAACTGATCATCAACTCCCATGCATAGGAATAATGTGAATTGTTGCCCAACGATTTTTGGAAGCTCCGGGTTACAGAAGAGGGTTGTTCTGTTCTATAACTATAATAATATTTTATTACACAGAGGGGGGGGGAAATCCTGTGTGAATAGCGTATCCAATTTTGGTCATCCCAATTCACAAAGGACAGTGATAAAACTGAGCTTCATGAAGAGGTAAAGGGTTTGGAAGCCAAATCCTACAAGATTAAAGCATTTCTGCTATGTATGCTACCTACCTATAGTAAATATCACTGTGGGGAGATATGGTTGCAGGATTTTCACACAGGAGGGCTGGACCAGAATCAGTAAGAAAAAACTAAGATAAAGGTTTAGTCTAGACATCAACAGGAACTTTCTAACCAAAAGTCCCAAAGGTGCTTTTTTCAAGAGGCAGCTGGACTTTCTGGTTTTTCATTGAAGAGGTTTCGCTTCTCATCCAAGAAGCTCCTTCAGCTCTGACTGGATGGGTGGGGAATGGAAGGATTTATGCTCCTTGCAGACAGCTGGTCATTTGCATTCTTTTAGCGAATCATTAAGGTCACCTGGAGGTTTATCTGTGTCATCAGGGTCACCTGAGTGGCGCAAATGAATGTGGAGCCTTCTTGGAACTTTTGAATTGAATAATTGCATTCCTGTCGAACAGACAAGTGGTCAAAATAGGGAGCGCCCTATCAAATCCTGCACCTGTTAATAGCGGTGTCCCCCAAAGCAGTGTGCTGATCTGCTTCTTGCCTACTGAAGCCCACTAAACAATAGATCCTGCATTGTACAACAGATCTCACGAGATGACTTCTCGCTTTGTGAATTCCTAAGAAAGACAGTAGTACAGCAACGAACCCTACAGCTCCCATGATGTCTTCAGACAAACGTTGGCTGGTCATCTTTCATGGACACTTTGATTTGGATTCCTGGGCTAAGTAGGATATTGGACTCAACCTCAATGACCCCCATCAGTTGTGTATGAGCCTATGATTCTACAAAGCTGTGGTAAAGAGGTCATACTCTTAAGAATTTTTCATGGATAGTATTTTGAATTGACAAATAATGCACTAGCAACGTTCTCTGAGCAACTGATTTGTCACTAGCATTTCTACTGCATTTGCCAAGTTCTCAGTAAATGGAAGAGTGACTTAGGCACTCAGGGAAACCAGTCACACAATAGGTATTTTCATTCTGAAACAACTGAGCAGTGGGAAATATTAGTCCAAATATAAAGAGAGATCTTTTTCCACATTCACATAGAAAGAGAACATAGCAGCCTATGGGACATTTCTGGGATAATCTTCCAAGGATCATAGGATTTCCTTTTTAATGAACACCCAAGATGCCCATTTTAATGTCCACACATTTATCTAATGCATTTTTAAAACTGTGTAAAGCAATGGTAAATCATAGGCTATTTTCAGGTGCCCAAATTCTAATTCTAACAAAGTACTCTTAGTACCATTAAGGGCAGGTGATATGAATAGAATGGAATAACAGAGTTGGAAGGGACCCTGGAGATCTTCTAGCCCAACCCCCTGCTTAGGCAGGAAACCCTACAGCACTTCAGACAAATGGTTATCCAACATCTTCTTAAAAACTTCCAGTGTTGGAGCATTCACAACTTCTACAGGCAAGTTGTTCCACTTATTGATTGTTCTAACTTTCAGGAAATTTCTCCTTAGTTCTAAGTTGCTTCTCTCCTTGATTAGTTTCCACCCATTGCTTCTTGTCCTACCCTCAGGTGCTTTGGAGAATAGTTTGACTCCCTCTTCTTTGTGGCAGTCCCTGAGATACTGGAACACGGCTATCATGTCTCCCCTTGTCCTTCTTTTCATTAAACTGGACATGCCCAGTTCCTGCAACCATTCTTCATATGTTTTAGCCTCCAGTCCCCAAATCATGTTTGTTGCTCTTCTGTTGTGCTCTCTATGACTATGCACACATGTGAATATGAACATGTCATCCGGTCTGCCTGCAACCAAAATCCAGAAGGCTCCCTCATTGTAACAGAAGCTTTTTATTCCTCTGTCAGCAATGAAATGGGGCAACCTAGGGAGAGAGAGAGATGCACCAATGAGAAACCAAAAGAAATGTTTACAAGAGCTCCCCACCAGGATGTAGGACTGCCAAGTGCCAAGCAAGACAATTCAGGAATGTGCTGAGAAACACAGAATATTAATGGCATCATCACAAGCCTTTTATATATTTCAGCCCAGAAACCGGCCTCCCACTGCTGATGTTTATATTTGATTTGTGAAAAGTAAGAGCAAGCTACACAGATGTTGAGTTATTCTGCAGCTCTGATTTGGCTTGGAAAGCCAGCATGCAAACTGATAGATGAGCCCTTCTGAGAGTGATTGTTCCAGAGAGACACATTTTCATTTTTTAAGACTGATCACTTCATTGCATTGCATCATATAGCATAACAATACCGTGCATCTGAATAACAAACCATCTCCCTGCCGAATCTGTAAAGAAATAATGGATTGAAGCAGTGCACGCCTTCTTTCTCTCTCTCTCTCACTCTTGCTCTCTCCTCCCTCCCTCCCTCCCCCTCCCTCTCTCTCTCATCTCTCTCTTTCTCATCTCTCTCACTCATCTCTCTCTGTGTGTGTCTCTTCTCTCTCTCATCTCTCTCTCTGTGTCTCTCTCCTCTCTCTCTCTCTCTCCTCTCTCTCTTTCTCATCTCTCTCTCATATCTCTCTCTCATATCTCTTATCTCTATGTGTGTGTGTCTCTCGCTTCTCTCTTTCTCTCTTCTCTCTCTTCTCTGTCTCATCTCTGTCCCTCCATCCATCCCCCTCTCTCTCCCTCTCTCCCTCCATCCCTCTCTCCCTCCCTCTCTTTCTCTCATATCTCTCTCATCTCTTGCTCTCTTTTCTCTCTCTCTCTGTCTCTTCTTTCATCTTTCTCCCTCTCCCTCCCTCCCTCCCTCCCTCCCCCTCTCTCCTCTTTTTCTCTCAGGTATGAAATATTTTTGAGGAAATAAGAGAAGGGAAGGGAACTTACCATGCCTTCAGTCTGGAGGCTTGGCAGATAAAAGCAGTGATACATAAAATACGCTAAACTGAGAAACTGAATTATTCCATTTTCTGGAACTGCGTCATGCATTGGACCATAAATTAACCCAGCTGGCCTGAGTTCACACTATGTAACAATCCGGGGGGAGGACCCTTATCAAAAATAATACTAGCTTAGTTTAGCCTGTTGTTCAACAGTAGTTGGTAGATCTTTGTATGAAATAGACAATGGAAATAAGAAAAAGTTTGTTGAGTTGCAAGTTCCAATATTTTATGCTTCTCTCTGGGCCAAACAATTTAGAAATACTTTCTTTCCTTCCTTCCTTCCTTCCTTCCTTCCTTCCTTCCTTCCTTCCTTCCTTCCTTCCTTCCTTCTTTTCTCTGCAGCGAATAGTTCTTTTTTTATGTAATTCACATAATGTTCACTATCAGTAGAAAACTGACCTAGAGAGGCTGAAGCAATGGGCATCTTACAAATATAAAGCCACCAAAGTACTCCATACTCCATTACTTGGCCCAGTTGCAAGAACAAAATAGGAATAAAAATAGCACTTAAGAGTTGTGAGCTAGGCCCTAGTAGTTATTACCAAACACAATCAGTCCTAAACAAACATATTTTATTAGAACAGCTGAGAATTACTTCATTCTTCATACTGTAGAATGGATCCCACAATCTTTGCTAATTAATCGTACTGCTTTACCTGTTAGCCTCATCTACTGGTACAGAGCTATTATTCCACAACAAATATTGACCACTCTACACAACCAGCAACTAGCCAGGTCCCTA
Source organism: Ahaetulla prasina (assembly GCF_028640845.1). Lineage (NCBI taxonomy): Eukaryota > Metazoa > Chordata > Lepidosauria > Squamata > Colubridae > Ahaetulla > Ahaetulla prasina. The sequence goes on from NC_080541.1 coordinate 212,647,024, forward strand.
GGACAATTCCGATCATGCAATAATAGGGAAGCCAAAATGAATCTGTGTCAAAAGGTCAGAGGCAAACTAGTTCCACCAAGGAGAAAACAATATAAATTTAAAACAATGCAGCAGACACTAAAAACCACAATAGATCAGACCATACCTTCCATCCATTTATTTATTCTCATTATTTAACCAAAAGAAAAAAAGAGGAAGAACCAAAAGATACAAGTATCCATTCCAACCCAAACTCCTGGTTCTTTCACTTCAGATCTCCAGAAAGTAACCCTGGGATCTTCTGCTCTCCAAAGTGTTTGATCTGCCCCGGAATTCTGGTTTGTTCCAGGGATACGTAGGTTTAAGAATACCCTCCTCTAGATAGTAACCTGTAGTCAACCTTGGCTGATCTTAAAAATGGTTGGACTTCCAAAATATGAGGACTATATTCTTGGTTGCAAAGGAAAAAGGAAAAAAAGCACCTTGGGAAACACAATAATAAACCATTTCCACAAACTGCATGGACAAGTCTATCCATTCACCAGAAATCTCCAACCAACTTTGATTGACCTTGGAGAAAAAAATTAAACACAGCGGGATCAGGTTAGTACTTGGATAGGAAATTATCAGGAAATCCAGAGCTATAGTCTAAGTGGGAATCAACACATTATCTAAGAGCAATTATAAGTAGTCCTTGACTTATGTCCTCAACTGAGCCTAAAATTTCCATTGCTAAGCAAGACAGATGTTAAGTGAATTTTCTCCCATTTTATAACCTTTCTTGCCAGAATTGTTAAGTGAATAATTGCAGTTGTTAAGTTAGTAACATGGCTGTGGAAGTTGGACCATAAGAAAGGCTGAGCGCCAAAGAATTGAGGCCTTTGAACTCTGGTGCTGGAGAAGACTCCTGCGAGTCCCTTGGACTGCAAGGCAAACAAACAAGTCAGTTCTAGAGGAGATCAACCCTGACTGCTCTTTAGAAGACCAGATCCTGAAGATGAAACTCAAATACTTTGGCCACCTAATGAGAAGGAAGGACTCACTGGAGAAGAGCCTAATGCTGGGAAAGATTGAGGGCAAAAGAAGAAGGGGACGACAGAGAACAAGGTGGCTGGATGGAGTCACTGAAGCAGTCAGCATGAGCTTAAATGGATTCCAGAGGATGGTAGAGGACAAGAAGGCCTGGAGGAACATTGTCCATGCGGTCGTGATGGGTTGGACATGACTTCGCAACTAACAACAAAAAAGTTAGTAACACGGTGGATAACTGAATCTGGCTTCCTCATTGACTGTGCTTGTCAGAAGACCGTAAAAGGTGATCACATGACCCCCGAGATGCTGCAACTGCTATAAATACATGCCAGTTGCCAAGTGCCCAAATTTTGATCACTTGACTATGGAAATGCTGCAACGGGAATACACGTTAAACATGGCCATGTCATTTTTTTTTTGGTGCTGTTTAGAGATGGGCTGCTGGGGGTTCACGAGAACCTGTAGCTAAGATTCTGTGCAGCTCGGAGAACCCCCAAATCCCTCTCCTTGATGGCCCCGCCCATCCTACCCCATCCCTCCGAGGAGTACCCACGTGGCCCACTATGGATGCAGGTAAGTGCAGGGCGCATGCAGAGGCTCGGGGAGGGTGAAAAATGGGCCTATCGGAAGTTCAGAAAGGCTGAAAACGGGGCCATTTCTGGCCTCCAGAGGGCCCCTGGAACCTAGGGAGGCCGTTTTTGCCCTCTTGGAGGCTCAGGGAAAGCCTTCAGAGTCCAGGGAGGACAAAAACACCCCCGCCTACCGCGGTGCAGGAGGCCGACTAGGCCACGCCTACCATAGCCACGCCCACCCAGCAACCAGGCAGAGAACCCCTCGCTCAAAATTTTGAAGCCCACCCCTGGTGCTGTTGTAACTTCAAATGGTCACTAAATAAATGATTGTGAGTCAGAGAATGCAAAATGCGATCATATTTTTGCAAAGAAAACTGCATAGACACATAGCCATCAGAAGCCAAGGTTAACTTTATCCTTTTTTTTTTTTTTTTTTTTTTGTAAAAAGGGCTCTGCGGCTCAGTGCAAAGGCTTAAACGTGGTGTCAGAAACTACACCAGAAAGTTCAATTGTTGCTCTTTTTCATCTTGAATAAAAGTCAACTCTGCCTTGCTGTTCTTATGTTCAGAATTCATCGCTTTCCATTGCATTTCTTCTGAAGGACACAAGCAACCTTTCAAAAAAAATGCTGGTAAATCTGACCATGGTTTCTTTTTAATGTACTAAGCATAGCTTTAAGGTCACGATGCAGTGGAGTTACATTTGTAGGCTTGAAAATTATTTTATTTCCTGGCAGCTGATGGTGAAAAGAAAACTCTAGGCTTGATCATTTAACAACTGTGGACTCAATTTCTATTGCTGCTCCTCTTCTATAATAAAAGGTAAACTAAGCTATAAAATGGGGGGACTAGATGCCAGAGGCCATAAAAAGACTTCTTTTTAGGAACTTTCTGGTCTGGAGAATGCATTAACAATTGGGAATTTGCTGCCAGCTTGTCTCTAGTGACACTTTCCTAGTCTTACGACTGTCATTAAAAAGTATCCTAAAATAGTTTAAATGATCAAATCATTCCAGCGTTCCGCAGCCTTCTTTGGCATTTGATCATATGTTGCAGAGCAGAGAACAACTTTGATACCTGAGTGGTTATGGCAGAGGAGCCTAGCCTGGCATTTACCTTTCTCAAATACCTTCCTTTTCAAGGCTATATCATGTTGCCAATCTGAAAAGAAAACTAATTTCAAGCTTTAGCCCTTTCTTTCCCTCAGATAACCGGGGGTGGGGGGTGGGGAGAGAGAAGTAAATCTCTCCTGCCCTTTTGGATTTAATTTACTTTGCCTTAGTTTATTATTTTATTTTATTTTTGGCAAGTCACTGTTATGACCATGTAGAGCAGATTTATTGAAGTGGAGCTGTTCTTCACAAAAGTGCTTTTTCAAAAGGCAACTGGACTTTGTTTTTATTTGAAGACATTAAACTTTTCATCTAGGAAGGTTCTTCAGTTCTGACTTAAATGAGAAACAAAATGTCTTCAAGAAAAAACCCAAGTCCAATTGCCTTTTGAAAAAGCACCTTTGAGACAACTTGGATGACTGAGAATCTCCATAGGCATGGAGTTATTCTTGTATTTGATCTTGTTGGCCAGAATGTTGAAAATAAGCTATATTGGGTCCAGTTGTAGGTGACATACTTCAAAAGATTCATACAAAGAGACATGGTTTTAGAAAAAGTGAGCCAAGTAGGTCAAGTAACTGGAAACAAAGTCTTTGGAAGAGACGTTAAAAGAGTTGGGTCTGTTTGGTCTTAAGAAAAGATAGCAGAAAAGGTATAGGATAGCAGTCTTCAAGTCTTCAATCCATAGAAGAGAAAGTCCAAACCAGTAATCTGTCCTTCCAGAATCATTGGAATTAAGTTACAGTAAAGTAGATTCTACAGGAAAGTAGATTCTGTAGATCAAAAAAGTCTTCTAAACCAGGGGTCCCCAGCCTTGGCAACTAAGTCTTACGGACTTCAACTCCCAGAATTCCTCAGCCAGCCATGCTGCAGGTTGGCTACCGTGCTGTCTGGCTAGAGAATTCTGGGAGTTGAAGTCTATAAGTCTTAACATTGCGAAGGTTGGAGATCTCTGTTCTAAACAGTTACTTAGAGAGATAATGGATTCCCCTTGGTGGGTTGTGTTCAATTGGAGGTTGGATAGTCATCCGTCAGGAATGTTATAATTTGGATTCCTACAGCAGGGGGTTAGATCCGAATGGCCCTTTCCAGCTCTACAATTCTATGGAACACTGTTTCATCAGAATGTCAATATTTTGTAGTGGTATCCATAATCATTTACAGTCATTTGCTCCACAAACTTCTTCTGATGTATTTAATGGCCTACCAGTGGTCAAAGGTTTCTTAGAACAACTCTGTTTTTCCAAGGATGCTCCAACCGCAAACTCCAAACATGCTCTGAACAGCAGTTCAAACGCCATTTATACTCCCCTGGTTCAACCCCACCCAACTTCTGTTCCCATGGGCCTCATCTGAACATGCTCATTTAATATCCGTTTCATTAACAGAGAATTGATCTTCCTGAAATTGCTAGGTTGCATGATCTGTTTGCACTCAATCAAGGGCCAGGACAATGACAAAAAGAATAAATTAACCATCCTAGCTAACTACCTCCTAACTACAATCTATTCCAGTGGTATCTCAGAACTCCTTATTTGCTTGAGCAACAGATTGGAACAGATCCGAAAGATTTATGAATGGGCCCATGCTATGATTGGCAAAGTTCTAAGACATGCAACATGAGGCACCAATTATAAATATGTTCTTCCCGATGCTATTTTGTTTATACATTATAAACCAATGTTACATTATAAACCAATGAGGTGAAGGTGAAGGACTGTTTGTCTTTTTTTCAGCAGTTTCTGCAAAAAAAGAGACAGTCAATGCTGTCTCTTTCAGCTCGTATTATTTAATTCTGCTGGGATGGAAGAGAGAGTAATATGATATGTGTGTACTAGATTCCCATATCTCAAACTCAATGCATTTTGAGGGACAATATCTTCTTCTTCAGGAGTTTATAAAGAAAGAAATGTCATTGTTGCAATATACATCCATCAAATGTATACGTATACTATAACATTAACCAACATGAAAGGCTATATATAAATCAACCAAATATCCAAGAAATAAGGAATGGGACTTTGTGTCAGGGCAGTATTTCCCAATCTTTGCAACTTTAACATGTATGGACTTCAACTCCCAGAATTCCCCAGCCAGCAAGAATTCTAATTATAACAAAGTACTCTTAGTACCATTAAGTGCAGATTATATGAATAGAATAGAATAACAGAGTTGAAGGGACCTTGGAGGTCTTCTAGCCCAACCCCCTGCTTAGGCAGGAAACCCTACACTATTTCAGACAAATGGCTATCCAACATTTTCTTAAAAATTTCCAGTGTTGGAGCATTCACAACTTCTGCAGGCACGTTTTCCACTTATTGATTGTTCTAACTGTCAGGAAATTTCTCCTTAGTTCTAAGTTGATTCTCTCTTTGATTAGTTTCCATCTATTGCTTCTTGTTCTACCCTCAGGTGCTTTGACTCCCTCTTCTTTGTGGCAACCCCTGAGATATTGAAACACTGCTATCATGTCTCCCCTAGTCCTTCTTTTCATTAAATTAGGCATACCGAGTTCCTGCAACCGTTCTTCATGTTTTAGCCTCCAGTCCCCTAATCATCTTCGTTGCTCTTCTCTGCACTCTTTCTAGAGTCTCAACATCTTTTTTACATCGTGACGACCAAAACTGAATGCAATATTCCAAGTGTGGCCTTACCAAGGCATTATAAAGTGGTATTAACACTTCACATGATCCTGATTCTATCCCTCTGTTTATGCAGCCCAGAATTGTGTTGTCTTTTTTGGCAGCTGCTGCACACTGCTGGCTCTGGTTGATTGCCGAATAATGGCATGTTAGAGGTTTGTAAAATAACAAAAGCTGGTTCTGTGATTTCCCATTGGCCCACAGTCTGTTTGTGCATACTGTTAACTGAATAACCTTTTCTTCTTCTTTCCGTACTTTGGCACAAATGGTACAAATTGTTCTCTTCGGATGAGAAACTGTAACCAACAGTCAATTTTTTTAAAAAATCATAATCTCACAAGCTGGGTCATGCCGTCTCCTAAGTCCTGTTTGTGCAACCATCTGGGGCTGCATGGAAGCTGCATGGGAAATCTTGGCAGTTTCAGGGAGAACCAAGGGAAAGGTTGCTTTTTGGCAAATTGAAATTCTAGTAGGGTTAATACAGTCTTTTAAATCAGGGGTCTCCAACCTTGGCAACTTTAAGACTTGTGGACTTCAACTCCCAGAGTTCCTCAGCCAGCTTTACTGGCTGAGGAATTCTAGGAGTTGAAGTCCACAAGTCTTAAAGTTGCCAAGGTTGGAGACCCCTGATTTAAATGGCCCTGAGTCAAATTCATTCTAGGAGTCCTCTCTTGAAGCACAGTAGTTCCCAACCTTCAGTCCCAAACATTAATAATAATTGATATTATAAATACCAAATCCAGTCTACAGATCTGACTGACTTTGTGACCAACCATGAAGGAGGAGGAGAAGGAGGAGGAGGAGGAAGAGATGAAGAGGAGGAGGAGGAGATAGTAGTGAATTAAAATTCTAAAACTTGGAACTGAGTAGTAAACAATTGTCCAACATATTTGCCACTATATGGAAATACTATTTTCCAAGATCTTGCCATACCTGTTTGGCTGCAATATAGAACAAGAAGTCATTTTTACAGTATATAAATTATTGTTTGAGTTATCAAAATGTAATAATAAGGTCCATTAAAGAGAAAGAAATCATTTAAATCAGGGGTCTCCAACCTTGGTCACTTTAAGACTTGTGGACTTCAACTCCCAGAGTCCCTCAGCCAGCAAAGCTGGCTGAGGAACTCTGGGAGTTGAAGTCCACAAGTCTTAAAGTGACCAAGGTTGGTGACCCCTGATTTAAGTGGTTAAAGAAAAATATTAACGTAGATACAAATATTCCTCAGATAAAGAGTATTCATCTTTGGAAAGGAAATCTCCAAAGTTTCAAGAAAATTTGTGTCTAGAAACACACAGGAAGAGGCCCTGATAGAACAAATCATCTTATCCATGGACTGCTGCAAGGGACACAGCTATCTCACCATACTTGGGGTCTCCAAAGGGCCTCCCATTATCCATTTCTTCCCTTTCATCACAGGTCTTTTTTTTTTCCACAATGATTCCTCGGAAGATCTAAAGTGGAACAGTGAAGGTTATAGATAGAATAAAAGAATAATAGAGCTGAAGAAGTCCACTATTTCACCCTTTGCTCAGGCAGGAAACCCTTTCAGGCAAATGGTTGTCCAATCTCTGCTTAAAAACTTCCAGTGTTGGAGCATTTGCAACTTCTGGAGGGGATTGTTGCACTGATTCATTGTTCTAACTAAATTTCTCCTTAGTTCTAAGTTGCTTCTCTCTTTGATTAGTTTCCATCTATTGCTTCTTGTCCTGCCCTCAGGTGCTTTGGAGAATAGCTTGACTCCTTCTTCTTTGTGGCAGCCTCTGAGATATTGGAACACTGCTATCATGTCACCTCTAGTCCTTCTTTCCATTAAACTAGACATACCAATTCCTGCAACCACTCTTTTATGTTTTATCCTCCAGTCCCCTAAACTTCTTTGTTGAGTCTTCTCTGCATTCTTCCTAAAATCTCAAAATCTTTTTTACATCATGGCAATCAAAACTAGACGCAGTATTCCAAGTGTGGCCTTACCGAGGTATCATAAAGTGTTCTTAACACTTCACATGATCTTGACTCTATCCCTCTATTAAAGCAATCTAGAACTATGTTGGCTTTTTTGGAAGCTGTGCCATGTTATCCCAAACAATATTTCATACTGTTGGTCATGGGGGATTTCAACTTGCCATCAACTGGCGTGGCATCCTCGATGTCTCGGGAGTTCATGGCTTCCATGATGGCCATGGACCTGACTCAATTAGTGGACGGCCCTACCCTCATTGGGGGAGGCACTCTAGATCTGATTTTTGTCTCTGGCCAGTGGTTGAATGATCTGATTTTAAACGATTTAGTTATCGAGCCTTTGTCATGGTCAGATCATTCTCTTCTTCGTCTGGACTTTCAGACCGTTACTCACCACCGCAGGGAGACGGGACCAATACGGTGGTTCCGTCCCAGGCGCCTGATGGACCCAGAGAGGTTCCTGATGGAGCTTGGGCCGTTACCCGAGAATCTGGCCTGCGGCACGACTGAAGAACTAGTCATGGCTGGGAACAGGCCGCGGCTAGAGCTTTGGACCGTGTCGTGCCATTGCGGCCTCTGACCCGGCGTAGGTCTCAACCAGCTCCTTGGTTCTCCGAGGAGCTGAGGGAGATGAAACGCCGGAGAAGACGCCTAGAGAGTGCCTGGAGATCCAGTCATTCTGAGGCTGACCGGACACTAGGTAGGTCCTATAGTAGGACCTACCTAGTGGCATTGAGGGATGCGAAGCGTTCTTACGTTTCCTCCCTCATTGCGTCGGAAGATAACCGCCCGGCCACCCTGTTTCGGGTGACCCACTCTCTTCTTCAACAGGAGGGGCGGGAGGACCCATTACAAGGGCGTGCCGAGGAGTTTAACGGTTATCTATACGATAAAATCATTCAGCTTCGGGATAGATTGGATCAAAATTGGGTAGATCCAGGCGAGAGTTTCGAGACCCGTCTTGTTGAGACTGTTTGGGATAGTTTTGACCCTGTGACTCCCGAGGACATGGACAGGTTGCTGGGGAGGTTGAATGCCACCACATGTTTACTGGACCCGTGCCCCTCCTGGTTGATGCTGGCCACACAGGAGGTGACACGAGGCTGGCTCCGGGGAATTACAAATGCTTCTTTGCACGAGGGGGTCTTTCCCACTGCCTTGAAAGAGGCGGTGGTGAGACCTCTTCTCAAGAAGCCTTCCCTGGACCCAGCTGTTTTAGGAAATTACCGTCCAGTCTCCAACCTTTGTTTTACGGCGAAGGTTGTAGAGAGTGCAGTGGCACGTCAATTACCCCAGTACCTGGATGAAACTGTCTATCTAGACCCATTCCAGTCCAGCTTCCAGCCCGGATACAGTACTGTGACGGCTTTGGTCGCGTTGGTGGATGATCTCTGGAGGGCCAGGGATAAGGGTTACTCCTCTGCCCTGGTCCTATTAGACCTCTCAGCAGCTTTCGATACCATCGACCATGGTATCCTGCTGCGCCAGTTGGAGGGTTTGGGAGTGGGAGGCACCGTTTATCGGTGGTTCTCCCCCTACCTCTCTGACCGGACGCAGACGGTGTTGACAGGGGGGCAGAGATCGACTCCGAGGTGCCTCATATGTGGGGTGCTGCAGGGGTCGATTCTCTCGCCCCTCCTGTTCAACATCTATATGAAGCTGCTGGGCGAGATCATCAGTGGTTTTGGGGTGAGGTACCAACTGTACGCTGATGATACACAGCTGTACTTTTCCACCCCAGGCCACCCCAACAAAGCTATCGAAGTGCTGTCCCGGTGTTTGGAAGCCGTACGGGTCTGGATGGGGAGGAACAGGCTCAAGCTTAATCCCTCCAAGACGGAGTGGCTGTGGATGCCGGCAGTTGTGGCTGTCTGTTGGGGGCGAGTCATTGGCCCCGATGGAAAGGGTGCGCAACTTGGGCGTGCTCCTGGATGGTCGGTTGTCCTTTGAAGACCATTTGATGACCGTCTCCAGGAGAGCTTTTTATCAGGTTCGCCTGATCCGCCAGTTGCGTCCCTTCCTGGACCAGGATGCCCTATGCACGGTCACTCATGCTCTCGTTACCTCTCGCTTGGACTATTGCAATGCTCTCTACATGGGGCTCCCCTTGAAGAGCACCCGGAGACTCCAGTTAGTCCAGAATGCGGTTGCGCGGGTTATTGAGGGAGCAGTTCGGAGCTCCCATGTAACACCTATCCTGCGCAGACTGCACTGGCTACCTGTTGTCTTCCGGGTGCGCTTCAAGGTATTGGTTACCACCTTTAAAGCGCTCCATGGCTTAGGACCAGGATACTTACGGGACCATCTACTGCCGTCCTCTATCTCCCAACGACCGGTGCGTTCTCACAGAGAGGGACTCCTTAGGGTGCCGTCAGCCAAACAATGTCGACTGGCAGCCCCCAGGGGGAGGGCCTTCTCTGTGGGGGCTCCTACCCTGTGGAACGAACTTCCCCCGGGACTTCGACAACTATCTTACCTTAGGACCTTTCGCCGCAAACTTAAAACCTATTTATTCCGCCTTGCTGGACTGGCTTGATTTTTAAAATTTTTAATTTGATTTTATGGGTTTTAAATTTTTGTCAATTTTATAGGGTGTTATTGTATTTTTTTTTTTTTATTGAAAGAGTTTTTAAAAAACAAAAACATTTTTCCCCCTTTTTTCCCCCTCCCTCCCCAAAAACACACCCCTCTCACCCCCGGCTTCCCGGGTCAATCACAAGGTAAAGTCCAATCCAAATAACCACATCCAAAGCTTTTCGACTCCCAACCCCCTCCCCATTACATAAAATAACTTTCTAATTATTCAAAGGCAATCTGATATTTCTTAATCTGATATCTGTTTTGTAGTTAATCAATCCATTTTTCCATTCAATTAAATATCTTTCCTGCGTATTGTCTTTTAAAAACGCTGAGATTTTAGCCATCTCAGCCAAATTAATAACTTTCAATATCCATTCTTCTATTGTAGGTATCTCTTCTTCTTCCAGTATTGTCCAATCAACAGTCTTGCTGCTGTTATTAAGTTCAAAATCAGTTTAGTCTCAATCCCTGTACAATCCATTATAATTCCCAAAAGGAAAAATTGTGGCAGGAACTTTATCTTCTTCTTCAGTACATTTTGAATAATCCACCAAATTCTTATCCAAAAGACCTTAATTTTCTTGCAAGTCCACCAAATATGAAAATATGTAGCATCATCACAATCACACCTCCATCATTTCGCTTGGATATTAGGATACATACATGATAATTTTTGGGATCTAAATGCCATCTATAAAACATCTTATAAAAATTTTCCTTAAATTCTGTGCTTGTGTAAACTTAACATTTCTAACCCAGATTTTCTCCATGTTTCCAACATTATTGGTTCCTGAATATTCTGTGCCCATTTTATCATACAATCCTTTACCAAATCCTTTTCCGAATCTATTTCAAGCAACACATTATACAATCTCTTTATATGCTCCTGGGTCTGATTTCTAATTTGCTTTATTAAATTTTCCTCCTTTGCATTATACCAATTTTTGATCTTCTTTCCATCTAGCACTTATTTGCCCATATTGAAACCAAGTATAATTCCTCCCTTCTTCATTTAATACCTGTAATGATTTTAATTGCAATCTACCTCCTTCAGCATACAAAAGTTCTTTATATGTAATCATTTCCTGTTTCTGTTCTATATTTATATTCTCTATTGCATGTCTAGGGCTCGCCCATATAGGAATCTTGTAATCTAATTTATAGGAATATTTATTCCAGACCCGCAAAAGAGCACTTCTCAACACATGATTCTTAAAAGCCCTATCCACTTTTTTTCCATAAAATAAGTACGCATGCCATCCATATAACAAGTCATAACCTTCTATATTCAAAATTTTTACAAAAATCTTATAATCATTATTTAAAAGTGAAATCGGCCTATAGTTACCAGGTTTAGAGCAGTCTTGCTCCTCTTTCGGTATCAGTGAAATAAAAGATGTTTTCCATGACGGGGGTATTCCCACTCCTAATTGTATCTGATTAAATAATTCTTTAAGTGGGCCTAATATTTCATCCTGTGTTTTTTTATAATAAGTTGCTGTAAGACCATCTGTACCAGGGGTTTTCCCCATTTTTAATTGTTTAATTGCCTCCACTATTTCTCCAGTAGCTATCGGCCGGTTCAGCTCCTCCCTCTGTTCTAATGTTAGAATATTCACCTTATAATCTTTCAAATAATCATAAATGTCCCTATCCAATATTTTGTCTTTTGCATATAGTGCAGTATAAAATTCTGAGAATGCCTTTTTAATTTTATCCTGTTGGTATATCTCTTTACCTTTATATTCTATTTTTGTATGACACGTGCTTTCTGTTTCTTCCTTAAATTATATGCCAACCATCTCCCAGGTTTATTTGCATTACAAAAGGTATTATGTTTAGCATATTGTATATTCGTTGCCACCTGGTCTGCCATTAACATATTAAATTGACTCTGTAATATTTTTATAGCCTCTTTAAGTTTATGATCTTGTGGGTTTTGAATTAATAACTGTTGCTTCCTTGAATTTCTTCTTCCAAATATCTACGCTGCCTTTGTTTATTATTCCTTTGCCTGTTGTCCAAATAAATCAATATCCTCTAATAAACGCTTTGCTCGCTTCCCACACAGTTCCTATAGGTGTCCCTTTGTACATATTAAAATCAAAAAATTCTTTTAACTGTTTCTTACAATAAGTTACATTATCCTCATATCTAAACAGATTTTCATTCAACCTCCATGTTCTACCACCTTTTTTCCCTTGTAATAATTCCATCCATACTGGGCTATGGTCAGTTAAACACCTCGAAATATCTTCGTTTCTTCACCCTAGAAAGCAAGTCATTAGAAATTAAAATAAAATCAATGCGTGAAAAGATTGATGCCTATCAGAAAAAAAAGTAAAATCTCTCTCATCTGGATTCCGTAACCTCCATATATCTCTAAACTCAAAGTCTTCCATCATTTCAAAAAAGGATTTTGGTAATTTTGCATGTATAGGTATCTTCTTGGAGGAGGTTCTCTTATCCCTTCTTGTATCAATTACTCCATTCCAGTCTCCTAATAAAATAAACGAACTATAATCCCAGAGGGTCAACCTCTCATGTAACATTTTGTAAAACTTTTCTTGTTGCTGATTAGGTGCATAAATACCTATCAACAAAGTCTTTTGCATCTATCACCAGTTCAATAGCAATAAATCTTCCTTGAATATCTGCCTCAATTAGCTTAGCTGGTAAATCCTTCCTGATATATACAACAATTCCATGCTTCTTTTCCAAAGCTGATGCAACAAAATGGTTACCCAATTTTGAATTAATTAAATATTTTTGGTCTGATAATTTTATATGTGTCTCTTGCAAACAAATCACATCATTTTTAAATTGTTTCAAGTAGTGAAATATTTTCCTTCTTTTCTGAGCTGAATTCAAGCCATTAACATTCCATGACAAGATTCTATTTGCCATTACTGGCCTCCTGAAGCTTTGAAGCAGACAACGGAAGCTCCTCCTCCGGTATCTTCCGTCTAGCTCCTCCCACAGCTTCCATAATGGGATCCTGACTTTTACTTTGAGACTGTTGCTCTTCTTTACGCTTAAGGGCTCCTCTTGTCACCCTTTGCTCTTGTGGTTCCTCTAATACTGGCAGCAATAAAGGCTCTTGGGTCACCACGCCTTCTTGAGTCTCTTGAAGTTTTTCTATCACTTCTATTTCGACTTTCAAAACTGTAGAAAGAAAATCCTTTGCCTTTAAAACCGTGTCAATTCTATATCTCCTTCCTTGATAGAATAGTGTCAGTCCAACTGGCACAACCTGATCTTCATTTTGATCCATTTTTTTCTGAACACCTTTCATTTCGTCTTCTAAATACTTATTTGACTGAGAGATCTGTTGCATTTCCACTTCCAATCCTTCAATTTTTTTACTCAGTCCTTGAACTGCCATAAGAATATCTTCTCTTATTTTTGCATTAAAATTCTCCATCATCTCTTTTTGCCTATCTTCAGAAAGTTTTAATTGTTCTTTCAATATTTCCTCAAGACTTGGTTCAGATCCCCTTCTTCCAGAAGGCTTTAAAGGTTTAGCTGCCATTCTGTCTTCAAGGGTGTTATTGTATTTTAAATTTGGCCATTTGAATAAGTTTTTTAAGGGTTGTTTTTAGTATTGTATGTATTGTTCCTTTTGTATTTTATTCTGGCTGTTCACCGCCCTGAGTCCTTCGGGAGAAGGGCGGTATACAAATTAAATTATTATTATTATTATTATTATTATTATTATTATTATTATTATTATTATTATTATTATTATTATTATTATTATTATTATTATTATTATTATTATTATTATTATTATTATTATTATGCAAGAAGGATTTCTAATCCAGAGTCTACTTTGCAAACTAACATACTGTTGTCTGTATCCTAACAAGGAGATGTTACTTATGACATTTAGGTTAGATGTATTTGTATGATTCTTTAGCCTGAAGTTCATTTTCCATGAAATTGTCACAGAAACTCCATAGTAATGAACAGGGGTGAAATCCAGCAGATTTTGACAGGTTCTGGAGAACCGGTAGCGGAAATTTTGAGCAGTTTAGAGAACCAGTAGCAGAAATTTTGAGCAGTTCAGAGAACCAGTAGCAGAAATTTTGAGCAGTTTGGAGAACCGGTAGTGGAAATTTTGAGTACTGGCAAATACCGCTTCTGGCTGGCCCCAGAGTGGGGTGGGAAAGGGGATTTTGCAATATCCTTCCCCTGGAGTGGGGTGGGATTGGGGATGTTGCAGTATCATTCCCCTGGAGTGGGGTAGGAATGGAGATTTTGCAGTATCCTTTTCCTGCCACTCCCACAGAACCGGTAGTAAAAAAATTTGGATTACACCACTGATAATGAAAACTTAACCACTGTATTCAGAACTATTTAGGGAGAGCCTTGCAAATCATGATTTTAAAAAATAGGTGGCTGGAAGGAACCGTTCATTATTATAGAAGTGGATTATGTATTAAAATGTCAGGACCAGCAAAAGGATTATTAATGGGAGACCACAGTAACCAAGCTAATTTGCCAAATCCAAATGTTAAAGAAAGGTGAGTGAGTGATGTCCACCTTTGCCTTGTAGAATGAAAAAACACAGAGCAAAAACTGATGCAGCACGACTGGCTCTATAGCAGGGGTCTCCAACCTTGGCAACTTTAAGACTTGTGGATTTCAACTCCCAGAATTCCTCAGCAAGCTTTGCTGGCTGAGGAATTCTGGGACTTGAAGTCCACAAGTCTTAAAGTAGCCAAGGTTGGAGACCCCTGCTCTATAGGCAGTAATGCCCAAGTTCTCCAGGAAGAAGAGTTGATATCTTTGCAGCTGCAATTCATAACTTGGCAGAGAAGCAATGTGTTTTTTTTTTGGCTTTTTTTTTTTTGCAACCTAGCAAACCCAGAGAGTGGAAACCAGAGTGTAATAAAGACTCCTGCCAAGTGGTAGGAATAACATGGAAAATATACCAAAAGCAAAGTTTGTGTCACTACGGTTGGCTAATACCAAATCTGACCTTCAGTTTCAACACTGTGCTACAAAATACAAAGTTGCTTAAGCAATAGAACCATTTCTCGTACATGTAGGACAAAACTGAAGGGATACACTATACAGTATCTAAGGAATTAATTTCTTTTTTGCAATTTATCCTCCGAGGATTGCTTAGTCTAGAATGTTGTAGAAAGTTGCTCCTGGTTTTCACAGCTGAAAAACACAAATTTGCAATCCAGTGTGTGCTCTAGCCCAAGGGTATCAAACTCAAAGCCTGGGGGCTGGATGTGGCCCATGGGGTGCTTAGATCTGGCCTACGGTGCCTCTGCCAATGAAAACGGAGCTCTGTTTTCTTCTGAGCTCCGTTTTTGCTGGCAGAAGGTTGCAGGAGGCCATCACACCCGAAACCGGAGCTCGTGGGGACCATGTGTGGCACTCCTGAGCTCCATTTTTGCTGGCAGAAGGTTGCAGGAGACCATCGCAGCTGTAGGTGGCCCTCGTGAGCTCCATTTTCACTGGCAGAGGGTTGCAGGAGCCATAGTAGCCAGAAACAGAGCTTGGGAACCTATTTTCGCTGGCAGAGTCCTCGGGGCACCACAAGTGCCTCCAACACGAGTCACATCAAGCTACCCGTGCCCACCCTGCCGATGCCCACCTCGGCCCCCCAAGGTCAAACACAACTCTGATGTAGCACTCAATGAAATTGAGTTTGAACCACTGCTCTAGCCCATTCTTCCAGTGCTCTTTTCCATCACATTTTTTTATTGTTTTTCTTGACTTTCTTTTAGGTAATGTAGCTTTCCTGTTGAGTATCATGTGTTTCAAGATTGTCTAGCCTATTTCTTTCACTTGTGGCATACTTTTTGGAGAAATAGTTATATAAGTAGAGAAAAAAACATTTATTCCCTCTGAGACCCACCAACTACCGTGTTTCCCCAAAAATAAGACCCTGTCTTATATTTTTTTGAACCCTGAACTAAGCGCTTGGCCTTATTGCCATGCGCTCAAAAGCCCAATTGGGTTTATTATCAGGGGATGTCTTATTTTGGGAGAAACAGGGTAGAAGGAAATGAAACTGACCAGTGGGATTAAGATCACATATATTTGTATACTGTGAAGTACATCAAAGAACAAGCAAGTGGCCAAGGTGAGAGCAAGAGAGATGTGACTTCTGATTTCTACATTTACCAAAGATTTATGGTTATGGAATGATCCATTTCCTTAGAAAGAAAGAACCCTACATACTGTACTACATAGCAGGGGTCTCCAACCTTGGGAACTTGTGGACCTAATTCCCAGAATTCCTCAGCCAACATGGCTGATGGGGGAGTTCTGGGAGTTGAAGTCCACAAGTCTTAAAGTTGCCAGGTTGGAGAGCCCTTTCTATATAGGAATGAAAAAATGATGGTTGAAACATGTACATATTTGCGGACCACGTTATAAAGGCAGCATGCATTAAATCAGGGGTCTCCAAGCTTGGCAACTTGAAGATTTGTGGACTTGAAGTCCACAAGTCTTCAAGTTGCCAAGGTTGGAGACCCCTGTATTAAATCATATTGTCTGTCAGGTGCCTGCTAAGCAGCAGCTATATTTTGGAAAGCTGAGCATCTACAAAGGAAAAGCCCCATATAGGTCTCATCCAGGAAGTCTCCTTTATAAGTAGATCAATGAGATGCTTGCTCATAATCAGATATGCTGCGCTTTGTTGAGTATTTTTATCCAAATTACAACTGGGCAAATGTACTGATTTAAATAAGGCTGTAGAAGATGACCAGGCTGAGTCTGAAGGAGGAGTCAAATGCATCATCAGTCCTGAGTCCCTTCGCGCCCACAAGAGCTCTAAGTTCAGCCCACCTGGAATTCCATTGACTCTTATCTACTGCCAATTTGCTTTGACCATTAGTTCAGAAGTTTGTAGAGACCTTAAGCTTGCAATAAACCCTTATATACTTTTGAACTGCCTGGGTTTTCTGATTTCCATGTGACACAAAGACCCAAAGATTCCTTACAACCCACTTTCTTGGCAATAACACTTCTTTTCTATTGCGTGTGGATCCAGGAACTTGCCATGAGTGCAATAAGAATAAATAATACCTTACCAACAAAGTCCATAAGGGATGATATTCTACTAAATTTTCATTCCATGTACTTATGGCTGATAAAATATAAGCCCAGTGATATTTCTACAGGTCTGATAAATTAAAGCTATCCACATCAAATGGTAAGCTCAGTTTAGCTAATGAAATCCTTGGTGGGCTATTATCCCAAATAAATTTCCTAAATAACCTATCCAACTGAAGAAAATATTTATTTGGAATTAACATTTGGATGCCACAAAGGGCATAAATCAAACAAGGGACAATGTTCATTTTAATAGCATTAATTTTGCCCCAGAGACTTAATGGAATTTTAATCCATCTATTTGCATCAAGATAAATCTTTTCTAAAAGTTTCAATGTATTTATCTCTACATATTTAGAAATATTTTGGGAGATATAAAATCCAAAATATTTAACATTTTTGGTAGAAATGCCAGTTAATCTTAGAAACAGAAGACTTTTCAAAATCCATACAGCCTGTATAAAATTAGGCAGAGAAGGAAAATATTTATCCAAAATCGCTAAAAAAAATCATTATATCAAAATAATGTGTATTCATATCCCACCAAAGTAATACCCATAATGTCTGAAAATTGTCTTACAGTAATTGCTAAAGGTACAAGGATTCAATTAAAACCCAAGCCAATCCTGAGCAATCCTGTTGAGTGTCACATTATCCTTCTTGAACCTGGAGCCTGGCCCTGGCTTAGCTCAAGTGTTCTGTATTAAAACTGCTTCCTGCTGTGAAAGTAAAACTGAAAGTGAAACTCCTCTCCTCTGCTTGTGTTTTGCATTTGGAACAGATTTCTTTTCAGGTGGAGAAGGGGAGTAGAACTCCTTAGCATCAGAGCGTGTTAATAATAATATAGGAAATACTAATGCTCTGATGGTCATTTTGAAAAATCCTTTCTTAGTGAGCACCTAGAAGCCAAGAGGAACATACGTGGCAAATTTCAAGTTTGTAGGCTTTATGTTTCTGGAGGTTTCATGATTATGGTGCAAGTGGTTTTCGCTTTCATATATAGATTTGTATATAATTAAGTAAGCTTTTCTTTTTTTACCGGTAGCCATTTGTCTGAAGCGGTATAGGGTCTCCTGCTTGAGGAGGGGGGTTGGACTAGAAGATCTCAATGGTCCTTTCCAACTCTGTTATTCTGTTCATCTGTTATCTTTAATAAAATTACTTGGGTGGAAAAAAGGAATGTCAGAAAGAAATTTCAACCCATTTTTATGCCCGCAAATTTGGAGAAGACACTAGCACTTTGTTCTCATCTATCTCAGAACATAAAAAGCCAACAGGAAAATAATGGTTAGTCATCAGAGATAAAATATATTTATATAGCCTCTTCACAGGCTTGATGCACAGCAAAACACATGAGCTGTGTACTTAGTTGTGTTTATGATCTCTGATAGTTTTCTTGGTCATGTCATGTTGCATTATTGCTCTGTTTATCATCTGAGTGTAGCAAAGTGCAGTTCTTGCTGAAGAGACTCTGGATTCTTGTGATTGTCAAGTAAATGTTTGATTTGCATCATATGTCCAATTTTTCCTCTTTATCTTCAACTACTCCCCTCCTTTAGCGCTTCCCTCTTTCTGGCAAATTTTCCATTTTGAAATTGTTTAGAATAGAGGGGAGGGGGACAGTTATAAGTGGGAGGGGGGACTTTTTCTTCCTCTTTAGAGTGAAAACAAATGTGTTTTTCTCCCAAATCTGCCAAGCCCATGTTTTAATGATTTAGCAGATGGAGTTGGCACATGTAAACCTGGGAGATGCATCTGTCTGATTCCCCCCCCCCAGTCTAAAGATTTTTTAGCTGCATTAATAGCACAGATGACGGTAAAATATCACCTCCCAAAGCTGCTTTGCTCTCCTACCATTTAATGACTTTTAAGAGGAAGTAGAGAGAAGTGAAAGAAATGAGGAAAAGGTTAGAGAAATGCAACTGTGAAAACTTTAATAATTTCTGTCTGAACAAATTAGACTCTCTTACCGAATTCTTCGTCTCTGTGTTCATAGACTTCCAAGCTTCTTGCCAGATAAACTTATCTGTTCCGATTTCTCAGTTCTGCTAATTATTTACTTATATATAAACAAACAATATGGCCAAAAAGAACTGGTGTTCCTTTTTTCTTTTTTTTTTCATTATAGCTTGGAATGTTGCATGAGTTCTACTTTTCAGACAAAACCGATTTCAAAAATCATGCTTATTTGGTTGTAAGTCTCTACTGTGAACAAATCTAAAAGACTTCACCTGTGGCAAGATGTGTGGCAAATAAATGTAACAATAAATAAATATTTAAAACAGTTAGTCCCTTTTAATAATTTAAACCAGCAGTCACCAACTGGTGGCCCATGGACCGCTGGTGGTCCCTGAGAAAATTTTGGTGGTCCCCAGAAAAATTATTTGTATTTTTTTATATTGCCCTAAATCAGGGGTCCTCAAACTACGACCCCTGGGATGGATACATGCAATGAACATTTGTGTTGCTGCAGAAAGTCTCCCCTTTTGAGATCTTTTTGTGTGAGTCAGAGGGGGGCAGAAATTCCAACTTGGGGTCTGCTTCAGCCTCCTGGTGTGGGGCTTTGGGCGAAGGCTGGAGGGAAGGGCCGCTGGTGGCAAAGAGTCGGAGGGCCTTGTTCCAGTGGGACAGCATCATGGGCTGGAACTGGCTGACCTTCTCAGCCCACTGAGCCGACAGGTACCGGTACCTGTCCTTGCACTCCCTCAGGTCTTCCCTCTGTTTGGAAAGCCTATGCTTGTAGTCCTCAGTGAGGTGCTTCTGCTGAGCCTCCTTCTCGCTCAATCCAATTTGAACTGAGCTGTTTTGCCAACTCTTTCTTGTGGTGGCTGCTTAGCTCCAGCAACTGCTTCCCGTTGGGGCCCTAAAGACCGAAGGGGGGCGGGCAGGCGAGGAGTAGCGAGTAGAGGCTGGTAAGGTGCCCCTCGATGTGAGTGATGTTGAGTTGGCCATACCCACACAGTCACATGACCACCTTGCCACGCCCACCCAGCTGGTCATTAGGCAGATCATATTTGTGGTCCACGGGATTTAAAATTATAAATTTAGTGGTCCCTGAGATTTGAAAGTTGGTGTTCTGTTTCCCCCTCCCAACACTTCCAACAAAAAGTCAGTCAAAGGCCTCCTTAAAGTTTATTTACACTTGGCTGGATTCCTTCTGGCACAGAGATGTTCTGGCTACATCTCCCCACACGCCTGCCAAAATCCCTGGAGATAACCAGAACATTATAGATAAAGCACGATTCACTCACGAACAGATTCTTACATCCAGGAAACAGTTTGCCCGCACAAATTCACTGCTTTGTCCAACACAAAAAGCCAGGAAGCTCCGCCTCCTGCTTTATAGCCCCTGTGGGTGTCACTCCGTGACTCATCATTCCCTGAGCCGGTCCCAAGCCTCCTCTGCTGTGCACGCCGATCACGTCTGTGCAGTCTCGCATCGAGCCAAGATTGTTCTTGGGGCGTTGCCAAATCAGAAGAAGGCCTGGGGGAATCAGGCCTTGCCAGCCCCTCCTCCTCCTCCTGGGTTGGTGCCAGGGAGGGAGAGGGCCCAGGGGAAGCAGGCCTTGCCAGCTCCTCCTCCTCACTCTTTAAATTATCCTCCTCAAGGAGTCTGAGAGTCTGAGTCCAGGAACCTGGGTCACAACAGGTTGGTGACCCCTGACTTAAAGATACCAGCTGGTGTCACTCACCTCACAAGATATTCTAAGGAAATCATCCAGATTTAAGGAAAGATCACGCGCCCCCAGAAAGGCATTAAAAAAATCAGGCAGAGTGCCAAGCTTCCATCCTGCCTCTTGGAAGTACACCCCAAAAGTTCACCCCAAGAAGTGTAAAAAGCTTGTTAAAAAGTCAAGCCCTTAATAAAAATACCATCAAACAAACAAACTCCAGAGAAGCCGCTCCAGCTAGTCTGAGCCTACTGCCAAGAACTATTAATGGCTGTTACAATGTAACAAGGCTTAACTGAAGAGGCAGTTTCTGAAAACACTTAAAGATAAGCAGGATTAGGCTAGAAACAACACAGAGGCACACCAGAATGCTTCCTTCCTGCCTTCCTGACAGGATTAGCCCTCTAAAGTGGAAAAAACAAAATGCTGTTGGAAGATTTCTTCCAACAACCAGTTCGCTGAACTGCTCAGAAGTTAACAAATGGTTCTCCCGAACTGGTGCGAATCTGCTGAATCCCACCACTACCTAAACTGGATGGGAGATTGGGAAAAAGATTCAGGGTATCTACCCCCTAGAATCTCTCAGAATGTATCTAGTAGGTTAGAGAGTTATAGCTTTAGTTTGGCAATATTCTGCCCATTAGGTGTAAGCAAAAAAAAAGACTGAATTCAATTGGACATTGCTGTATTGTCTCTGATCATGGGCCTGACACCAAGCATTTGTCTCTGATGTATTTGTTGACTGTTTGCTCCTTTACTGTTAATAATTTAACCTAAAAACACAATCTATCCACCACTTTAATATCTCCTTCGTCAATTCTAAAACTGATTGCTGTACCAATGGTCATTATTTATATTTAATCTTAGTCCTATTTTTTTCACTGAGCTCCTTGTCTTTTATTACTAAAACATACAGATCATTTCTTCTATTTCTGCTGACTGCCAGCTGCCAGCAGTTCAAGTCTCACCAGGCTCAAGGTTTACTCAGCCTTCCATCCTTCTGAGGTTGGTAAAATGAGGATCCAAATTGTTGGGGGCAATTATATTGACTCTCTAAACAGCTTAGAGAGTGCTGTAAAGCACTGTGAAGAGATATATATAAGTCAAAGTGCAATTGTAGCAGAGACATCACCCTGCCAACAAAAGTGCATATAGTCAAGGCTATGGTTTTCCCAGTTGCAATATATGGCTGTGAAAGTTGGACCATAAGAAAGGCTGAGCACCAAAGAATTGAGGCCTTTGAACTATGGTGCTGGAGAAGACTCCTGAGAGTTCCTTGGACTGCAAGGTGATCAAACTGGTCAGTCTTAGAGGAGACTGCTCTTTAGATTCTGAAACTCAAATACTTTGGCCACCTAATGAGAAGGAAGGACTCACTGGAGAAGAGCCTAATGCTGGGAAAGATTGAGGGCAAAAGAAGAAGGGGACGACAAAGAATGAGATGGCTAGATGGAGTCACTGAAGCAGTAGGCGTGAGCTTAAATGGATTCTGGGGGATGGTAGAGGACAGGAAGGCCTGGAGGAATGTTGTCCATAGGGTCGTGATAGGTCGGACACAACTTCACAATTAACAACAACAATTTGCATATTTAGTCATCAGAGTAGTGTCATCAGCATAATGCAGAGTATTTATGTTTCTTCCTCCAATTTTAAAACAATACTCATCTTCCTCCAATCCAGCTTCCCCCATCACCAATCTCTTTCCACTTATGACTGTATGACTATAACTTGTTGCTGGCAATCCTTATGATTTATATTGATATATTGATCATCAATTGTGTTGTAAATGTTGTACCTTGATGAACGTATTTTTTCTTTTATGTACACTGAGAGCATATGCACCAAGACAAATTCCTTGTGTGTCCAATCACACTTGGCCAATAAAAATTCTATTCTATTCTATTCTATTCTAATATTGCGCATCTATGATAAATAAGTAAGGGGAGAGTAAACATCCTTCTCTCACTCCTCTGACAATCTGCAGCAAGTCTGCTTCACCACATTCTGTCCATACTGTGACTTCCTGACTGGTTTTTAAATTTAATACAAAGGCAATGAGATGTTCTGAGATTCCCATTTTCGTAAGCAAATTCCACAGCTTGACATGGTCAACACAGTCTAAGGGCTTTCTGTAAGCACAATCTGCCTTCTTTTTGATATTTGAGGAGGGTCTTTTTTAATTATTCAACATACTTCTACATAATGACATGTGTTCCTTGACCATTTTTTAAAGCCAGCTTGATAAATCTTGAATATCTGGCATTTCCATCTCGATGTGGGTTTCTAATTTGTGTTGGATGATCCAAGACGTGATTCTGCTAGCATGTGAAACTGAGAATGAAATTGCACACTCTGTTTAGTCTCCTTCCTTTGATCCTGGCATGTAGCATGACCACTGTTGTGTCTCGTCCGATCTCACCACAGCCGGGGCCTTCTTATCTGCTTCTGAACACGGAGGAATGTCCTAGTATGCCTCCTGGTCCCAGCCCTGGCTCCATGCCCAGACAGGCTGAAGAGGAGGAAGTATCTCCAGCCCCCAGCTCTGGCTCCATGCCCAGGCAAACGGAGCAACTAGACCCCTCTCCCTCCTCCACAGCATGTGAACCTGAGGGAGGTCAATTGCCAACAGCTGCAGACTGGAGTGACCCTCACATCAGAAGACTTGATAGACGGAGGCAACAGAAGGAAGGGAGGGGCAGGCCTGGATAAGTGCTGAGTCATAGAGCCACACCCCATGGCCTATATAAAGGACCAGCTTTCTGGCATTCTCTGAGTCAGGCAAAGTCTAAACATATCTTGCTGAAGTCACTTTCTGGTCTCCTGCCTGCCCTGAGGATTTTGCTAGGACTTTGGCAGAGCTGCAGAGGCACGCCTGATTTGGATTTCCCTGACCCGGCCGTCAGCGGAGGAGTGGGACACGACAACCACCTCCAATCTGTTGACCACTGTCTCATTCTCTATATTTTCTACCACAAGTTGGTTAGAATCCTTTTCTTTGGTTGCTTGTCATATTTCTGTAGACATTCCATTGATTCCATTGTTTCCGACTTACAATGCGGAAATTACTAGAAAGCTGATCTAACTTCATCAGCTAATATTAGATTACTAGATTATTGTAAGTAGAGAATATAAGTATTTGGATGCTGACTTTTCCATTGTACAGAATTTCAGTATATTCTCTCTTTGTTTATTTGATTTTCTTTGAATCAGTTAATCTCTGTCATTGGCATCTTTTAGCAT
This sequence comes from Ahaetulla prasina, assembly GCF_028640845.1. Classification (NCBI taxonomy): domain Eukaryota; kingdom Metazoa; phylum Chordata; class Lepidosauria; order Squamata; family Colubridae; genus Ahaetulla; species Ahaetulla prasina. The sequence goes on from NC_080541.1 coordinate 212,670,893, forward strand.
ATCAGTTCAAGACTGGAACTTCCTTTTGAATTCAGAGATCTTTTGGGAAATGCTCTTTAGTTTTCTCTTTTCAACGTCTTTACAAATGTTGTAATGTTTCTCCTTGTCTCTTCCAATAGCTCTCTGAAATTCTTTGTTTTATTCCTTCCTGAGATTTTTTTTTTTTTGTCTTTCTTGGCTTTGACTTCTCTTCTCTTCTTGGCAGTTTCCATCTTTTGTCCTGACATCCAGTTACCTTTTCTTCTGTTTCTTCTTCTGTGCCAGACATTTTCTACATTCTTTCAGAGTAACTTCTTTATGTTCCTCTGGTTGGGTATTTATGAGGTTTGAGCCTTCAAAGCAATGCATGATGTTCTCCTTGAAAATGTTGGATATACAGCTAAGTTCATATTGCAGGAGTTAATTGACTTTCTTTGTCCGCTTTAGTTTAACTTGGAATTTTCACATGAACAGTGTGTGATCTGTTCCACAATCAGCACCTGGCCATGTCTGGGATGCTATAACTCAGCTCCTCCACCTCCTTTTAGCCATAACAGAGTCAATTTTATTTCTGTATACCCATTTGATGATGTCCAAGCATATAGGTATCATTTTGATTGCCTGAAAACTGTGTTAGCAATGAAGAAATAATTGGATTGGCAGTATGTAAGTCATTATCCTGTTTCATTTTGGTTTTCTATGCCAACTACATTTTCTTCTTACTACTTCCAACATTGGCATTCTGGTCACTAACTACAAGCAGTACATCTTGCTTCATGTTCTGTCATTGAACAATCCTTAAACTCGTTAACCTCCTTTTCTTCTGTATAGATAGTTGGAGCATAAAGTGTTGTTCACAAAATTAATTGATATTATTTGATCACTGATTGCACTGTTCTTGCCATGTCCTAACTAAGTAAGAAAGCAATTACATCCTGTCTTTGTTTTTTAAGTCCTGAGCGTAAACAATGTATTATTCTGTCTGAAAATTCCAATTCCAGTCCATCTCAATTCACCGGTGCCTTGAGGAAATCTTGTAGTCAATTCATTCCATCTTCCACTGTGCTGAGCTTCCTATGTTCGTGTATTTTATGTTCTACATTCCTCATTTTGTAGCTTTGGATTTTCCTTTCCAACATGGCAACATCAGCAATTACCGTATTTTTTAAGAGTATAAGATGCACCTTTTTCCCACCTAAAAGGGGGTGAAAATTTGGGTGCATCTTATATACCGAATGTAGCCCCGCCCACCCACTGGTGCCCAGCCTTTGGCCTCTGCCTCCCAGCAATTTACCTTCTTGCAGCAAGCAGCAAGAAGAAACAGCTTATTTCAGCTTCAGCACAGCCTAATTAGCACAAGCTGATTTTCCATTGGATCAGCCTCCCGATCCAATTGTTTGCTGCAAGGAGGTAAATTGCTGGGAGCAGATTTTTTTTTCTTGTGTTAATCAAGCTATACTGAAAACGAAAATGAAAGTAAACAGGCTGTTTGCTGGTTGCTGGTTGCTGCAACGAGGCAAAATTGCTGGGAGGCAGAGGCAAATTTCTTTTTTGTATTTTCCTCACCAAAAAAGGTAGGTGCATCTTGTAGTCCGGTGTGTCTTATACTCCGAAAAATACAGTAGATGTCTCAAAGCCTTTAATCTAGCCACATAACAAATCTTATTAGTACACTGAAAAATCCACAGTTTCAATAGCATATTGAGTGCCATCCTACTTGACCACTGTATCCCACCATTATATTGTCAATTATTTTATATTTTCTATCCATGTGGTTTATGTGATACAAATACCAGAATAGTTTACCTTTGTCTTCTCCTATTCAGATTGAATTGATGCCTTTACTCTTGTACTTCAGTAGTCACCTATCTTAAGCATATTCTTATCATGCTTAACTGGGCAATTAAGAGCACTTAATGCAGCGGTTCTCAACCTGTGGGTCGTGACCCCATTGGGGGTCGAATGACGATTTGCCAGGGGTCACCTAAGACCATCGGAAATATGGGAAGTATACTTGCGAGTCAAAGAATTGCACTCCAATGGTTGACTCCACAAGCCAGCTGCAATCACTCCCAATCGCTAGCCTAATCTGGCTTCAGGCGCTATAAACTTAATAGGGGAGGAGTCTCCACTTTAATGCCTCTGTCCTCAAGGCAATCGCAAGCAGTTCAGATCGCTAGCCAATACGTCTTCAGGCGCGATAAATTCAAAAAAACAGTTTGCCACTTATTTTCCCCTTCTGTGGCTGCTGAGGTGCGCTGAGATCGCTGCCTATCATTTGCACATGCTTGCGGACGATTTTACGGTTGGGGTCGCCACATCGTGGGGAATTGTATTAAAGGGGTCGCAGCACTATAAAGGTTCAGAACCACTGTCTTAATGACTTGGGAGACCCTACTAGACCCATGCATCTTCTTGGCATACATGGCTAGTATTCTGCACTTATCCCTCCCAGGAATACATACACAGTAGCTGTCAGTGTGTTGGGAAGCTACTCATTTTATCTAAACACAGAGTTTGAAGAGATACAGTCTAGAGCAGAATCAGTTTCTGGAACCACTGCAAAAGCTTTGAAAAAGACACAGTTGATTTAATGATTCAAAGAGAGATAGTTCATATACATGCAGACAGCCACCCTGCAGAGTATCTCCTTTGAATGCTTTGCATAGCCTTACTACGCTATCCTTAGCAGGGGTGCTACTCAGCAGGTTCTGACAGGTTCTGGAGAACCGGTAGCGGAAATTTTGAGTAGTTTGGAGACCCAGTAAATACCACCTCTGGCTGGCCCCAGAGTGGGGAGGGAATGGATATTTTGCAGTATCCTTCCCCTGCCACACCCACCAAGCCACGCCCACAAAACCGGTAGTAAAAAAAATTGAATTCCACCACTGATCCTTAGGGTTTAATTCAGTTGCTGATATTTATGCATAACCTATAAGGTGGTTTCGTTCCAGACTAAGAAAGGAAAAATAAATACCTCGCAGGGAATTTTTCCAAAATTGAACTTCTCCCATCAAAACCAAGTACCTGTATATAACGTCGGATAATTTCATTATCATGAATGAAACATGTTTCACAGTGGAAAAGCAATGAACTCTCCGAGTTTCTCTTATATAGTTCTTACTTTCTTCTTCAGCCACAGTCCCAGTTATTATTAATGAGTCAAATGTTTGCCTTTGACACATACTGTTTGCAGAAAAAACACCATAAAATATGATTGCTCTCTAATCTAGAAAGTTTTAGACACTCAGGAAAAAAAAGATAGAGTCAACTTCAGTCTTTCTAATTCAGTTTTAAAAATAATAAAAGAATCCTTTATTTTAAAATATTTTAAAAACTACTTGCCAAAGTGGAAGAGCCATGCAACATTCTGCCACCTTTATAAGGATTTTCCCCTGCTCTATGAAAGTTTCTTATTTTTGTTCTTATTTATAGAATCTTTCTTTCTTTTCTTTCTTTTTCTTTTCTTTCTTTCTCTTCCTTTCTTTGTTCCTCTATCTATTTTCTATCTATCTATGCATCTATCTTCTATCTATCTATGCATCTCTCTATCTCTCTATCTATATCTATGCATCTATCTATCTATGCATCTATCTGTCTGTCTGTCTGTCTGTCTGTTTGTCTGTCTCTCTATCTGTCCATCCATCCATCCATCTTTCTTTTCTTTCTTTCTCTTTCTTTCTTTCTTTCTTTCTCTTCCTTTCTTTGTTCCTCTATCTATCTATCTATCTATCTATCTATCTATCTATCTATCTATCTATCTATCTACCTATCATCTCTAACCAAGTGGTGATCAGGGCATGAGTGATCATGCGTAGAACCCTTGATCTAGGAACTTGTACAACTGATGCATAACACAAAGTTGTGCAAAGGCCAACTTAGCCACAGCTACCATCTGCTCGTCAAGCAGATTTGTGAGTCCAGAAAGACCCTAGATCAGAGGTCACCAACCTTTTGAATCTCAGGGACCACTAAATTTATAATTTGAAATCCCGTGGACCACTAATATGATCTGCCTAATGACCAGCTGGGTGGGCGTGGCAAGGTGGTCATGTGACTGGGTGGGCATGGCCAACTCAATGTCACTCACATCGAGGGGCACCTTACCAGCCTCTACTCACTACTCCTCGCCCGCCCGCCCGCCCACGCTCTTTAGGGCCCCAATTGGAAGCATTTGCTGGAGCTAAGCAGCCACCACGAGAAAGAGTTGGCAAAACAGCTGGCTCAGTTCAAATTGGATAGAGTGAGAAGGAGGCTCAGCAGAAGCACCTCACTGAGGACTACAAGCATAGGCTTTCCAAACAGAGGGAAGACCTGCGGAAGTGCAAGGACAGGTACCAGTACCTGGCGGCTCAGTGGGCTGAGACGGTCAGCCAGTTCCAGCCCACGATGCTGTCCCACTGGAATAAGGCCCTCCGACTCTTCACCACCAGCAGCTCTTCCCTCCAGCCTTCATCCAAAACCCCACACCAGGAGGCTGAACAAACCCCAAATTAGAATTTCTGCCCCACACAAAAAGATCTCAAAGGGGGAGACTCTCTGCAGCAACACAAATCTTCATTGCATGTATCCATCCCAGGGGCCGTAGTTTTGAGGACCCCTGATTTAGGGCAATATAAAAAAATACAAATAATTTTTCTGGGGACCACCAAAATTTTCTCAGGAACCACCAGTGGTCCATGGACCACCAGTTGGTGACTGCTGCCCTAGATTGTGCACAGGCCTAGTTGGGGCTGAGGCAGTGGAACCCCAACTAGTACCAAAGAAGATATAGTCCCAGAACCAGGGGGTATCAAAACTTAAAACTGCAGTCTTGCCAGGATTCAGTTGGCATCTTACCAAAAATGTCAGAGACCAGGTTTGAGAAGGACAGAGCCATCTTACCATCTTGCCAATTAGTGCTGTTTTCCCATTTCCTGAAAGTCCTTGCATATGCTCACTGAGTTGCAACGTTATAGACGTTTGCCATCCACCTGGACTCGGCAATATTATGCCATCCCCTGAATAGTTTATTCCCTAATTAGAATTGCTCAGAAACTTTCCAAAGCGATTCTATGCAGATCAACTAAGTATCAGTGGATGTCATTTGATTTATACCTGGATAAGAAGTGCAGAACCAATTTAATGTAGTGGTTAATTTTTTATTTAATTTAATTTATTTATTTATTTCATCAAGCATGTATTAGATAACAGATATAAGTATAAACATGAGTATGAATACAGGAAATGGATACAAATAAATGGGGACAGTAAAACAGGGATGGTAGGCATGTTGGTGCGCTTATGCATGCCCCTTATAGACCTCTTGGGAATGGGATGAGGTCAACAGTAGACAGTCTAAGGTTAAAGTTTTGGGGGTTTGGGGAAGAAACCACAGAGTCAGGTAGTGCATTCCAGGCATTGATAACTCTGTTGCTGAAGTCATATTTCCTGCAATCAAGTTTGGAGCGGTTCACTTTAAGTTTTTATCTATTGTGTGCTTGTGAATTGTTGTGGTTGAAGCTGAAGTAGTCATTGACAGGTAGGACATTGTAGCAGATAATTTTATGTACTACACTTAGGTTGGACCGAAGACAGCAAAGTTCTAAATTCTCTAAGCCCAACATTTCAAGTCTGGTGGCATAAGGTATTAAGGCATCAGGCAAGAAACTGGGGAAATGTGAGTTTCAGTTGCATCTTGAGAACCCAACTAGCTGTGTGACCTTGGACCAGTCATTTTCACTCAGCCCTAGGAAAGAGGCAATGACAAATCATTTCGGGGGGGGGGGGGGGATGGATTGCCAAGAAAGCTGCAGGGACTTGCCCAGGCAATCTCCAAGTCATGGACACAATTGAATGGCAGAAAAAAATAAAGAAATGCAGTCATACTATGCTCACCCAAAGATCAAGCTGCCATATTGCACTGAATGTAAGTTTATTCAACATTTCTTCCAGGTCAAGCATTCATAATTTCTGGTTCTTCAATCTGACCAAGCTGACATTATACACATTAATAGCCATATAGCATTTAGACTGTCAATTTCCATCTTGACAGGTCCAGGATGGGTCTGTTTGCCGGACTTTTATCATGCGGACATTTACAGCGGCTGACCTTCTTGCCCTGCGAGATTCCCCTCTCTCGCGGGTCTGGCCCCCCACATTATCGAGGGCCCATCTTGAGGACGGGTTTTGGAACCCCGAGAGATGGCATGCCAAAAATAGGAGACTCAGGGGATTTTTAATTAATTATTTTAATCGGGTTTTTAAGGGGAATTTTAATGGGAATTTTAAGGGGAGGGCGGGAACTGACGGGTTTGGGTTGGAGGGGGGGGAGGGTAGTGTTGGGTGGAAGGGTTAGGGCAGGTATTGGGGGTAGCCCGTCAGGAGGGAAACCAGTCCCTGCGCGTGCTCGTGGCGATTATTTAGTGGGTTCGGAGGTTATGGGGGGGGAAGGTGTTCCTTTCTGTGAGGGTGGTTCCATTTGCACGGTAAGTGGGAGGGGCAGATATGGTGGAAGGGGATCGTATCGGTCTAGGGGTCACGTTCGATGTCTGCAAGCGATCGCGCCCGATCCTCTGACTTTTCACGTTCCCGGATGGTCAAGACCCTCAGAGCCTGGGCCGTCTTATGTTATGCAACGCACGGTCCGTGGCCAATAAGGCCCCTAATACGATCTTATCCAGGGTGGCGCTGCGGATCTTATAGGCGTTACGGAGACCTGGTTGGGCACTGAAGGGGGCGTGCCCCTGGTCGAAATGTGCCCACCGGGTTTCCGTGCATTCCATCAGCCGAGGGCCCAGGGTAGGGGTGGGGGGGTGGCGGTTGCTATTAAAGAGAGTCTAGAGCCGAGGGAGACCACTGTACCTCAGATCGCCGGGTGAATCCTCTTGTGAGATGGGGTCATCGGTGTCAGATGGGCTTGCTGGTCACGCACCTGGCCCCTTGCTGCGTGACAGCTGCCCTGCCCGAGCTCCTGGAGGTGCTTGCCGGGGTGGCAGTGGAGACCCCCAGACTTTTAGTCATGGGGGACTTTAACTTGCCATCGGCCGGCTCGTCATCGACAGTGGCTCGGGAGTTCATGGCTTCCATGACGGCCTTGGACCTGACTCAAGTAGTGGATGGCCCCACTCACATCGGGGGTGGCACTCTGGATCTTATTTTTATCTCTGGTCAGTGGTTGAAGGATCTGGATTTGAGAGATGTAGTCATAGAACCTTTGTCATGGTCAGATCACTCTCTCCTTCGCCTGGACTTTCTGACCGCCACTCAACACCACAGGGAGACGGAACCACAACTGGCAACGGGCTGCGGCTGGGGCTTTAGACCGTGTCGTGCCTCTGCGGCCTCTGACCCGGCGCAGACCCCAACCGGCTCCTTGGTTCTCCGAGGAGCTGAGAGGGATGAAACGCCGGAGAAGACGCCTAGAGAGCTCCTGGAGGTCTAGCCGTTTAGAGGCTGATCGGACACTAGTTAGGTCCTATACTAGGACCTACCTAGTGGCACTGAGGGAAGCGAGGCGTTGCTACGCCTCCTCCCTCATTGCGTCGGCAGATAACCGCCCAGCCGCCCTGTTTCGGGTGACCCGTTCCCTCCTTCACCAGGGGGAGCGGGATGACCCGTTGCAGGGACGTGCTGAGGAGTTTAACGGTTATCTATACGATAAAATCGTTCAGCTTCGAGACGGTCTAGACCAAAATTGCGACGATTCAGATGAGGCATCTGAGGGTGGTCTTGGTGACATTTTCTGGGATGAGTTTGACCCTGTGGCTCCTGAGGACATGGACAGGTTGCTGGGTAGGCTGAATGCCACCACGTGTTTACTGGACCCGTGCCCCTCCTGGCTGGTGCTGGCCACTCAGGAGGTGACACGAGGCTGGCTCCAGGCGATTACGAGTGCCTCCTTGTTGGAGGGAGTCTTTCCGGCCGCCTTGAAAGAGGCGGTGGTGAGGCCCCTCCTCAAGAAGCCCTCCCTGGACCCGCTGTCTTAGGTAATTATCGTCGTCTCCAACCCGCGCGCGAAGGTTGTAGAGAGTATGGTGGCATATCAGTTTCCCCTGCACCTGGATGAAACTGTCTATCTAGACCTGCTCCAGTCCGGTTTCCGGCCCGGTTACAGCACGGAGACGGCTTTGGTCGCGTTGGTGGATGATCTCTGAGGGCCAGGATAGGGTTGTTCCTCTGTCCTGGTCCTATTAGACCTCTCAGCGGCTTTTGATACCATCGACCATGGTATCCTGCTGCGCCGGTTGGAGGGATTGGGAGTGGGAGGCACCGCTTATCGGTGGTTCTCCTCCTATCTCTCCGACCGTCGCAGACGGTGTTGACAGGGGCAGAGGTCGGCCCGAGGCGCCTCACTTGTGGGGTGCCGCAGGGTCGATTCTCTCGCCTCCTGTTCAACATCTATATGAAGCCGCTGGGTGAGATCATCAGTGGCTTCGTGTGAGGTACCAGCTGTACGCTGATGACACCCAGCTGTACTTTTCCACACCGGGCCACCCCAATGAAGCTATCAAGTGCTGTCCCGGTGTTTGGAAGCCGACGGGTCTGGATGGGGAGAAACAGGCTCAAGCTCAATCCTTCCAAGACAGAGTGGCTGTGGATGCCGGCATCCCGGTACAGTCAGCTGAGTCCTCGGCTGACTGTTGGGGCGAGTCACTGGCCCCGATGGAGAGGGTGCGCAATCTGGGCGTTCTCCTGGATGAACGGCTGTCTTTGAAGATCATTTGACGGCCGCTCCAGGAGAGCTTTCCACCAGGTTCGCCTGGTGCGCCAGTTGCGCCTTTCTAGACCGGGATGCCTTATGCACGGTCACCACGCCCGTGACGCCTCGCCAGGCATTGATAACTCTGTTGCTGAAGTCATATTTCCTGCAATCAAGTTTGGAGCGGTTCACTTTAAGTTTTTATCTATTGTGTGCTTGTGAATTGTTGTGGTTGAAGCTGAAGTAGTCATTGACAGGTAGGACGTTGTAGCAGATAATTTTATGTACTACACTTAGGTTGGACCGAAGACAGCAAAGTTCTAAATTGTCTAAGCCCAACATTTCAAATCTGGTGGCATAAGGTATTAAGGCATCAGGCAAGAAACTGGGGAGGTGTGAGTTTCAGTTGCATCTTGAGAACCCAACTAGCTGTGTGACCTTGGACCAGTCATTTTCACTCAGCCCTAGGAAAGAGGTAATGACAAATCATTTCTGGGGGGAAAAAATTGCCAAAAAAACTGCAGGGACTTGCCCAGGCCATCTCCAAGTCATGGACACAATTGAATGGCAGAAAAAAATAAAGAAGTGCAGTCATAGTATGCTCACCTAAAGATCAAGCTACCATATTGCACTGAATGTAAGTTTATTCAACATTTCTTCCAGGTCAAGCATTCATAATTTCTGGTTCTTCAATCCAACCAAGCTGACATTATACACATTAATAGCCATAACATTTAGACTTGTAAACCATTTCACAGTGCTTTACAGCCCTCTCTAAGTGGTTTACAGTGCCAGCCTATTGCCCCCAACAATTTGGGTCCTCATTTTACCGACCTGGGAAAGGATGGAAGGCTGAGTCAACCTTAAGCCAGTCAGGACCGAACTGCTGGCAGTCAGCAGAGTAAGCCTGCAGTACTGCATTCTAACCACTGAGCCATCACAGTTCCTAAGGATGACTTTAACCTTGGAAGAATGGAAAGCTGAGTCAACCTTGAGCCTGGTGAGATTCAAACTGCCAAATTGTAGACAGCTGACAGTCAGCAGAAGTAGCCGGCAGTCAGTAGAAATAGCCGGCAGTCAGCAGAAGTAGCCGGCAGTCAGCAGAAGTAGCCGGCAGTATCGCATTCTAACCATTGCGCCACTGTGGCTCTTAAAGGTCCTAACTGTTCACTTTCTTCCTCCTCTGAAATGCTAGCACTGCAATTGGTTTTGGACCTAGAATACCATTTTGTTTAGTTTATCTCTTCTTAAAATGTTGGGTCTTCATTGAATGTAATACATTTTTTGATCTGAACCCATTTCATTAGCATATGAAACTGTACCATGCTCAGTCAAAGCATACACACATAATACTTTGGGAGGGTTTTAATCAGATTTGATGCTTTTGAATAAAATGTCTCTCAAAGAAGGGCACATAATCTTACAATCATTAAAACTCTGATCTGGGTTTAATTGGTGCTAATGAAAGGATGTCTATTTATTTCCTAGTTCCAAGATCAGAGTTCAGATATTCTCCTAAATTATATATGTTAACATTCTGGCTTCTGCATAAGCAGGAGGAAATGAAGAGGGAGGCGGGGGGAACAATTGAGCCTTGCACGAAATAAATTGAGCAGTGCAAATGAGTTGCTAAAAAAAAAAACCTATCTTCTTGTTTATTTGCAAAGATATTTCTGTAAGACAATAAAGATCAATCACTTGCTTTTGATTGCTTAATGGCATGCTAATACATTTTATCTTTAACATTTTAAATTTTTTTCCCAGAGAGCTCCTTAGTCACTGCAACTGAATTTTGTAAGCAGCTCATAACGATGAAATCTATATTGGGAGCAATATACTGTATGAAATAACCTAAAATGAAGACACTTTGAAAAGATAGGTCCCCTTGATCAAAACAATGGGGAAAACTTAATTTATGGCATATTGACTTATCTACAGTAAACTTTATTTATTTGTTTTCTTGCTTGCTTTATTTGTACGCCACCAATCCCCCAAGGCTCTGGGCAGCTAACAATCAAGATCAGCATAAAACAAAAAAAGCGACATGCTCAAAAACCATAAATAAATCCGCCTGTATTATATACAAAATTGATACCATCAAAATAATAACCAGAAAGTAAACAAAGTCATTGGGCCATCAGATTCCAACCTTCACTCACAATATGGCTTCCTTCTCTGCCAGATGGAAACAACTGGGTCCTAAACTGCTCTCTTGAAACCTAGGAGAGAAAGGCCAAGCAAATCTTTATGGGGAAGGATCTCAAAATATGGGGCCAGTGATTGAAAATGCCCACTACACATGTTAACGGCGGCATGTATAAAATACATGCAATATTGGAAAAAAGAGGACCCACCAACAGAAGAAGATTTAATTGAGAAAATTCAAGAATGCGCTGAGATGGATAAACTCACAAAAGAAATCAAAGAAAAAGAAGATACAGAATATTATAAGGTCTGGTGTAGATGGTATGAATGGTTAGAAAATAGGGAAGATAAGAAAACTAAATGGTCTTCCGGGTGCAATTTTAAGTGTTGGTTACCACCCTTAAAGCGCTCCATGGCATAGGACCGGGTTATTTACGGGACCGCGTGCTGCTACCGGTGGCCTCCCATCGACCAGTGTGCTCTCATAGGGAGGGTCTCCTCAGGGTGCCGTCGGCCAGACAATGTCGGCTGGCGACCCCTAGGGGGAGGGCCTTCTCTGTGGGGGCTCCTGCCCTCTGGAACAAGCTGCCTCCGGGGATACAACAACTCCCTGATCTCTGGACCTTTCGACGCGAGCTGAAAACGTTTCTGTTCCATCGCGCAGGACTGGCGTAATGGTTTTTAAATGGGGTTTTTATTGGATTTTATAGTTCCTAGCCAATTTTGAATTTTTGTCTTTTAAATTTGTTCTTAATTTTTGTATCTGCTGTTCTTATTTTGGCTGTAAACCGACCTGAGTCCTTTGGGAGAAGGGTGGTATAGAAATTAAAATAATAAATAAATAAATAAATAAATAAATAAATAAATAAATAAATAAATAAATAAATAAATAAATAAATAATAGGGTAGAATGTAGATGAAATAAAAGAAGATAGATCATAAAAGTAGAATAAGATAGAATTAAAATATGTATATATAGTAAGAAAGGACTGCTCTGAATAGCTGATAAGAAATAACGATATGTACATAAATGTCATATAACATTACATAACAACAGAGTTGGAAGGGACCTTGGAGGTCTTCTAGTCCAACCCCCTGCCCAGGCAGGAAACCCTACACCATCTCAGTCAGATGGTTATCCAACATTTTCTTAAAAATTTCCAGTGTTGGAGCATTCACAACTTCTGCAGGCAAGTTTTCCACTTATTAATTGTTCTGTCAGGAAATTTCTCCTTAGTTCTAAGTTGCTTCTTTTTTTGATCAGTTTCCACCCATTGCTTCTTGTTCTACCCTCAGGTGCTTTGGAGAACAGCCCGACTCCCTCTTCTTTGTGGCAACCCCTGAGATATTGGAACACAGCTATCATGTCTCCCCTAGTCCTTCTTTTTATTAAACTAGACATACCCAGTTCCTGCAACCGTTCTTCATATGTTTTAGCCTCCAGTCCCCTAATCATCTTTGTTGCTCTTCTCTGCACTCTTTCTAGAGTCTCAACATCTTTTTACATCGTGACCAAAACTGGATGCAATATTCCAAGTGTGGCCTTACCAAGGCATTATAAAGTGGTACTAACACTTCACGTGATCTTGATTCTATCCTCTGTTTATGCAGCCCAGAACTGTGTTGGCTTTTTTAACAGCTGCTGCACACTGCTGGCTCATATCTAAATGGTTATCCACTAGGACTCCAAGATCCCTCTCACAGGTACTACTATTGAGCAAGGTACCACATATACGGTACCGGTGCATTTTGGTTTTTTGGCCTAAATGTAGAACCTTACTTTTTTCACTGTTGAATTTCATTTTGTTAGATAGCGCCCAATGTTCAAGTCTGTCAAGATCTTTCTGTAACTTGAGCCTATCTTCTGGAGTGTTGGCTATTCCTGCCAGCTTGGTGTCATCTGCAAATTTGATGAGTTCCCCATCTATCCCCTCGTCCAAGTCATTGATGAAGATGTTGAAGAGTACTGGGCCTAAAACCGAGCCTTGGGGTACTCCACTGCATACTTCCCTCCATGTGGATGTAGTTCCATTGAGGACTACACGTTGAGTGCGGTTGGTCAGCCAGTTACGAATCCATCTGGTGGTGGTGCTGTCTAACCCACATTTTTCTACTTTATCTAGTAGTAGGTTATGGTCTACTTTATCAAATGCTTTACTGAAGTCCAAGTAAATTATATCGACAGCATTCCTCTGGTCTACTAATTTTGTCATTTTGTCAAAGAATGCGATAAGATTAGTCTGGCATGATCTGCTTTTGACAAACCCATGTTGGCTTTTGGTTATTACTTTGTTTGCTTCTAGGTGTTCGGTGATTCGTTGCTTGATTATCTTTTCCAGAATCTTTCCCGGTATTGAGGTCAGGCTGATAGGTCTGTAGTTTCCTGGATCTGTTTTTTTTCCTTTTTTGAAGATGGGAACTACATCAGCTCTTTTCCAGTCCTCTGGCAGCTCCCCTGTGCTCTAGGATCTTTGAAAGATATAGTTCAGTGGTTCTGAAATCACGTCTGCCAGTTCCTTCAGAACCTTGGGGTGTAATCCATCCGGTCCTGGTGATTTGAACTTGTTTAGGGTAGACAGGTGTTCACTTACCATTTTCTTCCCTATTTTAACTTGTGTTTCTAATCTGTTTTTGTAGTGCTGTTTTGATGGGTTGGATTGTTTTTTTCCTTTTGTGTAAAGACAGATGCAAAATATGAGTTAAGTAGATCTGCTTTCTCCCTGTTGCTTGTCATCTTCTTGCCACTTTCTTCCAGCAATGGGCCAATTGTTTCCTTGACTTTTTTCTTGTTTTTAACATGTTGGAAGAAGCTTTTTTTGTTATTTTTTACTTTTGTCGCTAGCCTTTGTTCATTGTGAGCCTTAGCTTTCCTCACTTCATCTTTACAGGCTCGGGCTATTTGCTGATATTCTGCCTTAGTTATTTGCCCCTCTTTCCACTTTTTATATTTGTCCTTTTTGTCTTTCAATTTGTCAGATAGTTCTTTATGCATCCATGCTGGTTTCTTTTGAGATCTACTATTTTTCTTCTTCATTGGTATTGTGTTAGACTGTGCTTTTATAATCTCACTTTTCAAAATTTCCCAAGCTTCTTGAGTTGTTTTCCCCCTGAGGATTCTCATCCATTGAATCCTTCTCAAGCTCTCTCTAAGTTTATTGAAATTAGCTCTCTTAAAGTCCAAGACTCTAGTTTGACTTTGTTCTACTACTTGTATTTGCTTAATGTCGAATTCCAATATTGTGTGGTCACTTGCCCCCAAGGTTCCTGTAGCTTCAACACCTTCTATCATTTCATCTCTGTTAGTTTGTCTTGTGTTTTAATGTGTTAAAATAAAAAACTTTTTTAAAAAATGCCCACTTCTGTGAGCTTGCCAAATGACGTTCTTGTATAGACAGAACCTGAAGGAAATTTACGTTGTTTGATCAGATGTATTTATATATTTATTTATTTAGTTTGTCAAACACGTATAATATAATAGATGTTTAAGTATAAACATGATTATGAATACAGGAAATGGATACAAATAAATGGGGACAGTAGGACAGGGACGGTAGGCACGTTGGTGCGCTTATGCACGCCCCTTACAGACCTCTTAGGAATGGGGTGAGGTCAAACAGTAGACAGTCTAAGGTTAAAGTTATGTGTGTTTGGGAATGAAACCACAGGGTTAGGTAGTGCATTCTAGGCATTGACCACTCTGTTGCTGAAGTCATATTTTCTGCAATCTAGTTTGGAGCGGTTTACCTTGAGTTTGTATTTATTATGAGCTTGTATATTATTGTGGTTGAAGCTGAAGTAGTCATTGACAGTGGACATTGTAGCAGATAATTTTGTGTACTACACTTAGGTCAGACCGAAGGTGGTGTAGTTCTAAGTTGTCTAAGCCCAAAATTTCAAGCCTGGTGGCATAAGGTATTCTGTTGCAAGCAGAGGAGTGGAGGATTCTTCTCGTGAAATACCTCTGGACTCGCTCAATTGTATTAATGTCCGATATAGAGAGGGGATACCAGGCAGATGTGCTGTATTCGAGAGTTGGTCTAGCAAAGGTTTTGTATGCCCTAGTTTGCAGTACAATATTACCAGAGAAGACGGCAAGATGGGCAAATGAGTGTGATAAAAAAACAGACCTTCAAATTGCCTGGTCCAAGCTACATGTGGCCTTATAGGTGACAAACAATATATTGAATTGCATTCAGAAGCCAACTGGTAAGCAATGCAATGAGATCTTTCATGAGCCTTTGTGGCGCAGTGGTTAGAGTGCAGTACTGCAGGCTACTTCTGCTACCTGTCAGCTGCCTGCAATTTGGCAGTTCAAATCCCACCAGGCTCAAGGCTGACTCAACCTTCCATCCTTCCAAGGTAGGTAAAATGAGGACCCAAATTGTTGGGGGCAAGATGCTGACTCTATAAAACCACTTAGAAAGGCCTATAAAGCTGTATATAAAGTCCAAGTGCTATTGGTAATAACGGGATACACCATAATTGCCCAGGCTGTCTTATTTTGGGCCAGCAAAACAGTAGCTTCTAAAACTTTTCCAGGGCATTTTGAATGTTTTATGGCTCTATTTTTTTAAACTAGGCAACTTGAAGATGTATGGACTTCAAGTTCTAGAATTCCCCAGCCAGCATGCTGCCTGGGGAATTCTGGGAGTTAAACTCCATGCATTTCAGATTGCCAAATTTGAAGAACACTTCATTACAATAATCCAAGTTGGAGGCGAGTAATGCATGAGCAACTAGGGATCTAGGAATGGGCACAATTGGAGCAGAATTTGTAACTATACAAAATCCCTCCTGGCTCCTAGAGACAGAAGTGTACATCATCATATGAAAGTGCTTTTAGATTTTCCTCTCAAAGGAACCTTTCCCTGTGGCATTTTTATGACAGACATTGTTATCTGTATTGTTTACTATAGTCTTGCTGACAGTTACCAATAAATTCTTAAACTTACTGCTTGACCCCTGGGACCATCCCTACCACCCTGGCCACTATTGCAGATTTGTATGCAAAAGTAGAAGGAAGTTGGTTTGCTTGTCAGTGAAGAAGAAACAAAGTTTAGTTGGCTATGAGAGTAACTTTAAAAGTTGACTTTGTAAAAATATACAAATAGAATGAGACTATTGCCTTATACACTGTAAGCCGCCCTGAGTCTTCGGAGAAGGGCGGGGTATAAATGTAAACAAAACAAAAAAAACTTTTGGACATAGGAGGACAAGCTGCAATCAGGGCAAGAGCCAGATAAGAGACATCTCAGCCCACAAAAGGAATGGAGGTAGAAAAAACAACAAAGAATGGGACACCACCACCCCTAGTTCTCTAGAACAGGGGTCTCCAACCTTGTCAACTTTAAGACTTGTGGACTCCAACTCCCAGAATTCCTCAGCCAGCTCGCCCACCAAGCCACGCCCACAGAATGGGTGGTAAAAAAAATTGAATCCGACCACTGGGAAAGTGGGTGCCCATTGCTTTCTTTCAGGATCTTATTTCAGCTTCTTAATCTGCCCTCAGCCAAGACATATTGAATCTCTGGGCAGTCTGCCATCCTAGTATTCAAGGATTCAGAACAGAGCTGGAAGGGACCTCGGAGGTCTCCTAGTGCAACCCCGTGTTTAAGTAGGAAACCCTATACCATTTCAGAAAAGTGGCTATCCAGTCTCTTCTTACAAAACTCCAATGGTGAAGCGCCTACAACTTCTGAAGGCAAGCTGTTCCACTGGTTAATTGTTCTCACTCTTAGGAAGTTTCTACTTAATTCCAGGTTGCTTCTCTCCTTGATTCGTTTCCATCCATTGTTCCTTGTCCTGCCCGCTGGTGCTTTGGAAAATAAGTTGATCCCCTCTTCTTTGTGGCAGCCCCTCAAATTCCGGAATATTGCTATCATGTCACCCTCCTTCTTTTCTGTTGGCTGGCCATACCTAAATCCTGCAACCGTTCTTCATATATTTTAATCTTTGGTCATCTTAGTTGCTCTTCTCTGCACTTTTTCCAAAGTCTCAATATCTTTTTTGTAATGTGATGAGATCCAATGCTGTTTAGCTTTTTTAACATATTTCCACAAAGCCTAGAAAGCAATTTATAAATACAATTAAGCAAGCAGACAAACAAATGCTGAACACCTGCTTGAATCCTAGCTGTGTGTACCTTTGCTTTGTTGCACAGGATGTTCCTCTCAATCTGTCTTCCTACCATATGAGGCACTCTGCAATATTTTATCTCCTGAAACTTATTTATTTTTCTTCCAAATCTCTTTAAAAAGGATTTTATTGTTGTTAGTTGCAAAGTCGTGTCCAACCCATCACGACCCCATGGGCAACGTTCCTCCAGGCCTTCCTTTCCTCTATCATCCTCTGGAGTCCATTTAAGCTCACGCCTACTGCTTCGGTGACTCCATCCAGCCACCTCATTATCTGTCGTCCCTTTCTTCTTTTGCCCTCAATCTTTCCCAGCATTAGGCTCTTCTCCAGTGAGTCCTTCCTTCTCATTAGGTGGCTAAAGTATTTGAGTTTCATCTTCAGGATCTGGCCTTCTAAAGAGCAGTCAGGGTTAATCTCCTCTAGGACTGACCGGTTTGATCGCCTTGTAGTCCAACGGACTTGCAGAAGTCTTCTCCAGCACCAGAGTTCAAAGGCCTCAATTCTTTGCCGTTCAGCCTTTCTTATGGTAAAAAGGATTTAAAGAATCTTTTAAAGATTCTTTTAAAAATGCCTTGCTGTTTGGCCCTTGTGATCTTCTCAGATTATATTATTCTTGCTACACTTTCCTTGATGTTGTACCAGGAAACAAAGAAGACCAAACCTTTGACTTTAAGAAAAAGACTATTGAAAACCCCAGCTCTTTCTCTCCTGAAATTGTCTCTTTTGACTTCACTGCCTAGTTAAAAATTGAAGCAGCAGTGCTGATGAAAGGAAAGGAGGTGTAACCAAGGATAAATTATGTAGGTTATCTGCCATCTTGATTTTCTGCAATTCTCCCTGTTGTAAGCACCCTGCACCTTAGAATGCATCTAGAACTGCAGCATGAGAGAAAGGACCAGACAGAACAACAGAAATTCAAGCAAAGCTAAATTTTCAGTTCTATAAACCAGTGTTTCTGAGAGTTGAAGTCCACACAACCTAAAGTTGCTGAGGTTGACAAACACTGGGACAAACTAACAGCACCTAGGAAAGTAGATTCTTAAGTTTCATTTTTGGATGTCATTTGAGTGGCGTGGTGGTCTAGTGGTGAAGACTCTTGCTTACTACTTGGAAAATTGAGAGTTCAATCCTAGGTAGTGGCTGATGTTTCTCTCCTAGAGTTCGAAGAAAAAAATAACTGCTGCGAACTCCACGTGGCATCAGGAAGGGCATCTGGCCAGTAAATACTCAGATCCGTCCAGTTGCCCCAATTCTAACCTAAATTAAGGGATTACAGAGTCATAAAAAGGGAGTTTATTTTTGAATGTCACTTGTTATCATTCCGGTTCACACTGGTTCAGGCGAACCGGTAGTAATAAAAGCTACTGGTTTGGGCAAACTAGTACTAAAAAAAAGCTACCGGTTGTCTGAACCGGTATTTCTGATGATCAGCTATGCCGTGCAATTTTTTTCGCTAGAAAGCAGGAAATCCTGCTTTCTAGCGAACCTGAATCACGTAGCACAGCTGTTCCCCCCCCCACTGTTCTACTTACCTTCAAACAGCTTTTTCCATGCAAAGCACGCATTTGGTGTGTACTGCACATTTGCATGCATGCAGCATGTGTATGGCACACACTGCGCATGCGCACACACAGTGTGTATCTGGCACACACAGCACATGTATGGGCAGCAAACCGGTGGCAACCCTCAGAGGATTTCACCACTGTTTTCAGCATACATATATTTGTAAATGAACTCAAATATGACAGACTGGCCTTCAATGATTCCTCCTTCCCAACCAATCCAAATGAATCCATCTTTTCTCTAGACCAGCCAAATTCAAATCCTGCAACTGTTCTTCATATGTTTTTGTCTCCAGGCCTTTTAATAATCTTTGTTGCTCTTCTTTGCACTTTTTCCAAATTCTCAACATCTTTTTTATAATGTGGTGATCAAAACTAGATGCAATATTCCAGGTGTGGCCTGACTCAGTGGTGGGTTTCAAAAAATTTTACTACCAGTTCTGTGGGTATGGCTTGGTAGGCATGGCATGGCTTGGTGGGTGTGGCTTGGTGGGCATGGCAGCGGAAGGATACTGTAAAATCTCCATTCCCACCCCACTCCAGGGGAAGGATATTGTAAAATCTCCATTCCCTCCCCACTCCAGGGGAAGGTTACTGCAAAATCCCCATTTCCTCCTGATCAGCTGGGACTCAGGAGGCAAAGAATAGATGTGGGCAGGGCCAGTCAGAATTTTTACTACCGGTTGTCCAAACTACTCAAAATTTCTACTACCGGTTCTCCAGAACTGGTCAGAACCTGCTGAAACCCACCTCTGGCCTAACTAAGGCTTTATAAAGCGGTACTAATACTTCACGTGATTTTGATTCTATGCCTCTGCTTATAAAACCCAGGATTGTATTAGCTTTTTTGGCTGCTGCCGCACACTGTTGGCTCATATTTAAGTGATATTTAAGAAACATTGAATTACTCCTTAAGTAGAATTGAGTTTCATAGAATAATCTTATCAGCCATTTTGATTTTGGAACCAAGACTACTATGAAACACTCATATATTATAAGCTGAAAGATACTGAGAGTATGTGTAAAGGTCAATGTGATGGACTAGATTTGACAAGACCAAGGTTCAGATGTAACTTCAAACATGGATGCTCACTGAATGACTTTAAACAAATCATTTTTTATAACTTGTGGAGAAGAAATTAGAAGAGAGAGGGCTACCACTATCATTAGGCCAGCTTTCCTGACTCTGGTGTCAGGAAACCAGATGTTTTGAACATTAACTTCCAATGTTCCCACCCAATGTGTAAATTGGTGGAGAAAGATGACAGTCATAATCCAACATGTCTGGAAAGCACCAAACCTGAGAAAATTAAATCGAACCACTAACTGACCCAGTAGCCAATGCCTGTGCTGATTAGGGCATCAGACAATCCTGCAAATATAATGGGCATCAACTGAGGAAGACTAAGTCACTAAGAATACAAGAAAAGTATTCTTCTCATATTGTAGCTCTTATCTTGATTAACCATGTAGGCATATTTGCTATATTTCAGGAAAAAAGTTCATCTTTCATTCCTCATGCTGTTTCAGGAATTACAGATCTTTCAGATGGCATGTTTTAAATATATTGGCCAAACAAGGTTGGATAATATAAAAAGTAACACTTCACAAGCTCCATAATAACTTGGAAGCTTCTTAAATTACCTGTCTATTCTCATATTCAATAGCAGAGTCTTAAAAAAGCATCACACATGCAGCCTTTGCAAATTATTATACACTTTCCCCCTTTTAAAATGCAAATTAACATTTTATATTTGCGTATCTAGAACAAATTTCCTTAAATATTTAATGGCAAGTCAAAATATTACATTTACAAGTTCAAATAATAAAAAATTTATCAGCATTTTGAAAAATTCAGTGGCTGGATTATACAAATTTGAACAGCGCCCAGAGATATACCTTAATGGTAAAGAAATATATTCTATTCAGAGCTACTGTTTGTATCTGAATTGCTTCAGCTGAGCCATTTTGTGAGTATCTGTTTCTAAAATTAAAAAATGTACACAGGGGTTTAAAACACATAGAGAAATAAACAGAATTAGGACCAGATGCTGAGAAACAATGCGAGTATTTCAGCCAAATCAGGATGTCTGGTAACTTGTTCTTCTATAGTATTGTGATATGCGATATATAATGAATATGTATAGCAATGGCACTTAGACTTATATACAACTTCATAGTGCTGTACAGCACTCCCTAAGCAGTTTACAGAGTCAGCATATTGCCCCCAACAATCTGGGTCCTCATTTTACTGACCTGGGAAGGATGGAAGGCTGAATCAACCTTGAGCCATTCAGAATTGAACTCTTGGCAGTGGGCAGAGTTAGCCTGCAATACTGCATTCTAACCACTGTGCCACTACGGCTCTTAGGTATATATTTAGTATATATTCACTATATCATATATCACAATATATGTGTGTTTGTGTGTGCGTGTATATACTGTTTATGCATACATGCACACATTCATATATATATACACATACACTCACACAGAGACACGTCCACACACACATGCTAGAGAAAAGGTGCAGAATATGTCACAGACCCTGCCAGTTAAAAAAATTTTAACTGGGTCTAGGGTCTAGGAAGACAGCCTTCTCAATAATTGCCTCCATTCTACGGAACATCGTGCCCTGAGAAGTGAGGTTGGTCTCCAGTCTTCTGCCATTCCAGAAGACTTTATAGCAGTGGTGGGATTCAAATTTTTTAACTACTGGTTCTGTGGGTGTGGCTTGGTGGATATAGCATGGCTTGGTGAGCGTGGCAGGGGAAGGAATCTCCATTTCCTCCTGATCAGCTGGGACTCGGGAGGCAGAGAATAGATGGGGGCGGAGCCAGTCAGAGGTGGTATTTACCGGTTCTCTGAACTACTCAAAATTTCTACTACCGGTTCTCCAGAACCAGTCAAAACCTGTGAAACCCACCTCTAGTTTGTAGACTTGGCTCTGACAACTTGGCTCTGACAACTGTAGACTTGGCTCTGACAACAGGGGATCGAACAATGGTATTCAAACCTGAGGGTGGCTAGTGGTTTGAGGGAGCTCCCTCTGTCTCTTAGCTTGTTTTTAGTTCTGGTTTTTCAAATCTGTTTTTAATTGTATGGGTTTTTTTTTTATTTTATAGCTCTTTATTTGTAAGCCATCGTTGAACTGTAGGAGCTTTGGCACTCTCTGAGCTTGGTTGTTTTCTTCCTGATGTTTTACTACCAAACTAGGTTTGGTAGTATCAAACCTAGTCTGGTACCAGGACACATCTCCAAGAAAACAACCAAGCTCAGAGAATATATCACAGATCCACCCTCTACATTGATATATTGGGATATGTTCCAGCCTGTCTGGGCTGCAGAGGGGAGGGGAACATTTAAAATGTAGTGCAAGCTACCATTGCTGGGGCTTAGGAAACAAAACCTAAGAAATACAGATAGTCTTCAACTTATGGCCACAATTGAGCCCAAAATTTATGTTGCTAAGTGAGAAATTTGTTGAGTGAGTTTTGCCCCATTTTATGACTTTCCTTGCCACATGTGTTAAGTGAATCACTGCACTTGTGAAATTACTAACACGGTTATTAAGTGAATCTGGCTTCCCCATTGACTTTATTTATTTATTATTTATTTTATTTATTTAATCAAATTTTTATACCGCCCTATCTCCCGAAGGACTCAGGGCGGTTTACAGCCTGATAAAAACACAAGAATAAATACAAGGTAAAAACAGTATTTAAAAAACTTATTGAATTAGGCCAAATTTAAAATTATAATTAAAATAATAAAAACCCCATTTAAAAGCTAAATTTAAAAATTAAAATTAAAATCCTAGGCCAGTCCTGCGCAGATAAATAGGTGTGTCTTAAGCTCGCGGCGAAAGGTTCGAAGGTCAGGAAGTTGGCGGAGTCCTGGGGGAAGTTCATTCCAGAGGGTGGGAGCCCCCACAGAGAAGGCCCTTTCCCTGGGTGTCACCAGCCGGCACTGCCTGCCGGATGGCACCCTAAGGAGTCCCTCTCTGTGAGAGCGTACGGGTCGGTGGGAGGCAATCGGTGGCAGTAGGCGGTCCCGTAAGTAACCTGGCCCTATGCCATGGAGCGCTTTAAAGATAATAACCAAAACCTTGAAGCGCACCCGAAAGGCCACAGGTAGCCAGTGCAGTCTGCGCAGGAGTGGTGTCACATGGGAGCCACGAGGGACTCCCTCTATCACCCGCACAGCTGCATTCTGAACTAACTGGAGCCTCCGGATGCTCTTCAAGGGGAGCCCCATGTAGAGAGCATTGCAGTAATCCAAGCGAGATGTCACGAGTGCATGAGTGACCGTGCATAGGGCATCCCGGTCTAGGAAGGGGCGCAACTGGCGGACCAGGCGAACCTGGTAAAAAACCTTGCTTGTCAGGAGGTCGTAAAAGGGGATCACGTGACCCCGGGACACTGCAACCATCATAAATGTGAGTCAGTTGTCAAGCATCCAAATGTAAATCACCTGACCGTGGAGATGCTGAAACAGTCATAAGTGTGAAAAATGGTCATAAATCACTTTTTTCAGGGCCGTTGTAACTGAACAGTCACTAAGTGAACTGTTGTAAGTCGAGGACTACCTGTATTGTTATTGATGGTTTGTTGCAGAGTCAGCCAGATGTTCAGATGGGATTTGTTTAACTTTCGAGTCTTTCCCAAGGACCTGAGATAGTGAGATGTGTTATTACTTTTAGGCATAATATTAGGCAGGGAAGAGAGCTCAAGGACTTGAGTTGTGGGCCTTGGAAATGATCACTCACAATATATAAAAGAGGTAGATAACCCTGGATCCTTCCACCAGCATAAGAAATAGAATTATATCCCTCAGGTTGCTGAGCTAAGATAAATCTCTGATTTAGCTGTGCTTCTGTAGATGGGGTATGTCTGCTTACTGAGGTGAACTAATGGTCTGATTTGCCAGGTAACAGTTTAATCCTGTGCAATAAAATCATAGTTCATCACCAATTAAGGGTTTTTACCCTGCCTGTTCATTATCTTTAAAAGAATATTTAATCTGTTGTCACCAGATTATGAATTAATGGCATTCGCTTTTTGTTTCACTGTCAAAGAATTGTTCGTGGAAATTATTGGTATCTACGTAGGAGTGGTGACATCACCTTCACCATTTCAGAATGCCTTTCTGCTTTAATTTTTACGGAAAGCATTAATTTCCCACCCTTCATGCAGAAGAACTCTCAGAATTATTACTCCAATTAATAAAGTGATATTAAATGCTTGGAAATAGACCCACATAGATGGAGTCCCCCCAAAAAAACATTTCTTCCCAATCAGCTGGGACTTGGGAGGCAGAGAATAGATGGGGGAGGGGCCAGTCAGAATTTTTACTTCTGGTTCTCCGAACTACTCAAAATTTCCGCTACCGGTTCTCCAGAACTGGTCAGAAACCCACTGAAACTGAACTGCTGAAACCCACCTCTGGTTTGTATACACTACCCAGAAGCCAAGAACCAGAGAATGAAGAATACTCAAATCCATCCATTCTATCACTAGGGATTCATAATCTGGTACAAATTATTCTGTGCAACTTCTGGATCTGCGATTCAGCCAAATTGAATGCACATGTTGTTAGAGAATTAATAAAATATAATTCATTGTCAAGAATATGAAAGCTCAGTTTGCACCTAATTATAGAAAACATTGAGATGGCATTCTGGAGTCAAACTAAAATTTCAATTGTAATGTTTTCTGTCATTTTCTAAGGAGGGAAAAATGATGTTCTTTTGCTCTAAACCAAGGCTGTCAACCCATGGCCCATGGGCCAGTTGCATCATATGCTGGCCACGCCAGTTTAGCGAAGGAGGAAAAAGTCATAATACGTCATGTGACAATGACATGACGACACGAGTTTGACAGCCCTGATCTAAAAGGATTTAGATAGAATAACATCTGTGTTAAGATTATTGTGAATATGGTACGCTGACAGCAAGCTTCTAAGGGCCATTGCTTATTAATGTGCCATGCATAAAATTATTTCTGTGTACATTATCATCTATCTAACTATCTATCTATCTCTATCTATCTTGCTAGCTAGCTAGCTAGCTATTTTGAATCATTTTAAACAATTCTGCGAAGAAACTGCTATATCACAATAATATATTTGGAAAGTTAAACATGAAAGTCATTAAAATATCTTTGACTTCCTGCTTTTCATCAAAAAGAACACAAGGAATAGAAGTTCTCTCCTGATGTGAAATGCAAGATGAATGACACGCAAAAAACTACTTCAGACTGGCATTAAAAAGGAGACCAATCTATGGAGCCCAGAAAACAACTGTAGATAAGTTTTCCAAAATTATATTCCACTGATGTTATTGTGTTGAAATGTCAAAACATTTGCTGATTAATAGAAACTTTCTCAAATGCACCCAACCAGAGGATCATGGGACTAATGTGTTCCTTTCAAATATTTTTTGGGGAAAAAATCTTGATTCTGTCTCTGTTGCATCTATGGCTTCTTTTACAAGGTAATGGTGATGAAATTCCTTAGGACTGGAAAAATCTATCAGCACTCTTTACAAAATAAGATGTTATTTTATTAAATTCTCTTTTCTAAAACATTTGTGAATGCAGCATTTCCTAGCTGAACATTGGTAACAGCAGCAACATTCACAGAATCACAGTCTCACTATCAAACCATGACATTTCATAATAGATGAATGTCCCTAATTGTTGAAGTATCTTTAAAGATCTAGGAGATTCTCAAGAATCAGATGTGGTGGTTGACTGCGGTGGTCAAGATTATTAAATATTAAATATTTTCACAGCTGTAGCAATTTCAACATACTTGAAGAGCAGATTCAATACTCTGGAACAGGGGTCACCAACCTTTCGGATCTCAGGGACCACTAAATTTATAATTTTAAATCCCATGGACCACTAATATGATCTGCCTAATGACCAGCTGGATGGGCGTGGCAAGGTGGTCATGTGACTGGGTGGCCATGGCCAACTCAATGTCACTCACGTCAAGGGGCACCTTGCCAGCTCTACTCGTTACACCTCGCCTGCCCGCCTGCCTGGGCTCTTTAGGGCCCCAACAGAAAGCAGTTGCTGAAGCTAAGCAGCCACCATGAGAAAGAGTTGTCAAAACAGCTGGCTCAGTTCAAATTGGATTGAGCAAGAAGGAGGCTCAGCAGAGGCACCTCACTGAAAACTACAAACATATGTTTTTCAAACAGAGGGAAGACCTGCCAGATTGCAAGGACAGGTACCGGCATCTGGCAACTCAGTGGGCTGAGATGGTCAGCCAATTCCAGCCCATGATGCTGTCCCCATTGGAAAAAGGTCCTCCGACTCTTCACCACCAGCGGCTCTTCCCTCCAGCCTCCCCCCAAAGCCCCACACCAGGAGGCTGAAACCAGGTCGGGATTTCTGCCCCCCTCTGCCCCACACAAAAAGATACCGAAGGGGGAAACTTTCTTCAGCAACACAAATGTTCATTGCACGTATCCATCCCAAGGGCCGTAGTTTGAGGACCCCTGATTTAGGGCAATAATAAAAAATGCAAATAATTTTTCTGGGGACCACCAAAATTTTCTCAGGGACCACCAGTGGTCCATGGACCACCGGTTGGTGATTGCTGCTTTGGAAGCTGCAATACCTAAGCAAAAGAGGTCATTACCCACCTGTGTTGCTCTAGTCATGTTTCTGGATTGGGTTAGATTGGATTTTCAAAACCCAGAACAGCTCCAACTTTCCAAGATCTCTTCTGCCAAATTTCTGGAATGGGATTCATGTCCGAGTTCGAAACAAAATAACTTCTCCATTTTTTGCCCTCTTTGTTCCATTTATTACATACATATTTATTGGACTTTAGGTTTACATTATGAGTACATTTATCCTGATTTCTTTTTGTTCACCTAAGTCCATGATGGCGAATCTATGGCACATGTGCCCGAAGTGGCACGCTGAGCCATGTTGCCTGGCACGCACGGCATCGCCTGTTCCTCGTCTAGGTTTCTGGCATGAATACGCACTTGTCGATCAGCTAGCCTTTTTGCATGCAGCAGTGCCAGAACCTAGAAGATCTTCTAGCTCAGTGGTTCTCAACCTGTGGGTCGCAACCCCGTTGGGGGTCGAATGACGATTTGCCAGGGGTCGCCTAAGACCATCGGAAATATGGGAAGTATACTTGCGAGTCGAAGAATCGCGCTCCAAGGTTGACTCCACAAGCCAGCTGCAGGCTCTTCAAATCGCTAGCTGAATTTGGCTTCAGGCGCGATGAATTAAAAAAGAGAGAAATCTTTGCTCTGATGTCTCCCTCTCAAGCCAGCTGCAATCACTCCCAATCGCTAGCCTAATCTGACCTCAGGCGCGATAAATTTAATAGGGGAGGAGTCTCCGCTTTAATGCCTCCGTCCTCAAGGCAATCGCAAGCAGTTCAAATCGCTAGCCAATACAGCTTCAGGTGTGATAAATTCAAAACGAAAATAATTTTACGGTTGGGGTCGCCACATCGTGGGGAATTGTATTAAAAGGGTCACCACACCGTGGGGAATTGTATTAAAGGGGTCACAGCACTATAAAGGTTGAGAACCACTGTTCTAGCTGGTCTTCCGTTTTCCTGCGTGAGCATGTCCGCCAGCCAGCTGATTGCTGTGTATGCATGCGCGCCAGAAACCCGGAAGTGTAGCTGGCTGAAACCAAAAATTCAGTAGCTGAAACCAGAAGTTCATTTTTGGGCGCACGCATGCACCTCTTCTGGGTTGCGGCCCAGATACACGCGCACGCATTCCCTTTCCAGCACTCGGTGTCAGAAAGGTTCACCATCACTGATCTAAGCCCTCATAAGCAAATTACATATATACAGGTAGTCCTTGACTCATGACCACAATCGATCCCAACATTTCTGTTGATAAGTGAGACCGTTGTTAAGTGAACTTTACCCCATTGTACGACCTTGCTTGCCACAGTTGTTAAGTGAATCATTGCAATTGTTAAGTTAGTAACATAGTTGTTGAGGGAATCTGGCTTCCCCATTGACTCTGCTTGCCAGAAGGTCACAACAGGTGATCAATGATGCTGGGACACTGGAACCATCATAAATAAGAACCAGTTTGCCAAGCATCCACATTTCGATCACATGACCATGGGGATGCTGCAAGGGTCATAAATGTGAAAAATGATCATAAGTCAATTTTTTTAGTGCTGTTGTAACTTTGAACAGTCACTAAATGAACTTGTAAGTCAAGGACTATCTGTAACTACTATGAATGCTATTAGTCCTTGACTTACAGTAGTTCATTTAGTGACTGTTCAAAGTTACAAAAGCACTGAAAAGTGTAACTTATGACCTTCTTTAGACTTACGACCGTTTTAACATCTTCATGGTCATGTGATCAAAATTCAGATGCTATGACAATCGTTGTGTCCTAGAGTCATGTGATCACTTTTTGTAACCTTCTGACAAACAAAGTCAATGGGAAAGCCAGATTCACTTAACAACCGTGTTACTAACTTAACTGCAGTGATTCACTTAACACCATAGCAAAAAAGATCATAAAATGGGGCACAGTTCACTTAATAAATGTCTTGCTTAGCAACAGAAATTTTGGACTCAATTGCGGTCATAAGTCGAGGACTACCTGTAGTATCATATATATTACTGTAAAATCAATGCAATTAAAATCAATATAATTCAGTCTTTTTATTGCATCAGAAGGGGGAAGTTGAGCTAAATTACTGGAATATGAATCCTGACTCCAAATCCTGACTTAAAAATGCTTCATGGACAGAGGCACACATAACTGTTTCTCATAGTACTACTGACCCTAATGCTACACAATTAAACTCCCCAATGAAAGATATTTTTTGTATGTAGCAAACAACAAAGCAAATTATTGGGAAGGGGGGAATGTGTATTATTCACTGATTTTAGATGGTTGAGAAAAGAATGGCTGAACATACTTCCTAGCTATATTTGAAAGTCTGAGAAAATATTTACAGCTTGTAAAAAGTTCACTATGTTCTAATGTATTAATATTTTTGGCTTTCTATCAACTTCCCAGAACATTTTTTTTTTCATCTTGCAGTGGCTGTATAAAACATTTCAACAACAAAAAATGAAGCCAACTGTCTTTTTCATTTAAATAGTCCACCATCCACCTTCTTCTTAAAAGCAGTTTTCTATTGAAAATATAGTGATGCACTGATTTATACTTTGGGGCAACTTTTACTCAGTGTAAAAATAAATGCAGCACGAAATGTAAGCAGGCTTTGTTTAAACCAGGAGTGGGGAACTATGGTCCTTTTACAATCTGTGAACTTCAACTCCCAGAATTCCTGGCTCAGGAATTCTGGGAGTTGAAGTTCACAGATCATACAAAGGCCATAGTTCCCAATCCCTGGTATAAACTGTAACAGTTCTCATTTATTATTAATCCTATGTTAATCTTGAAGTTAAGCTACTGTTTCTTTATAACATCTGTTTATTTGTAGTAAACAGGAATTTAATAAAATGTATAATTCATCTGAGCATAGAAAGGTAAGAAGTGAAGGATGGAATAAAGTTTTGTAAGCAATAGAATCTTAATCCGCATGACAAAAATGTGATTGTGAGCTGTAAAGTTAAATGCTAGAATGTAGCACTTAAATTATTATTTTGAATTTGCCGTAAGGTTTCTAGGTGGCAGAAAATGTGATTATTCTGCAAAGCTAAATAAGCAATAAAAGTGTTAAATCTGCAGGGCCAACTGCTTTAAAACAATACAAGATGATGTTCTGAAAAAGTTGTTCACAAGCAGGACCTTAGCTGTTCTCCTGTGATCTAATAAAAACTGTCTTTAGGAAAACTCAAGACAAAGGCTGAGTGTCTTTCTCATTCTCTTTCTCTCTCTTTCTCCCTCCCTCCCCATCACACTCATTCCCTCCCTCCCTCTCTCTTTCATTCTTTCTCTCATTCTCTCTCTCTCCCTCCCACCCTCTCTCTCACACTCCTTCCCTCCCTCTCTTTCTCTTTCATTCTTTCTTATTCTCTCTCTCTCTCTTTCTCCCTCTCCCTCACACTCCCTCCCTCCCTTCCTCCCTCTCTTTCATTCTTTCTTTCTCTCATTCTCCCTCCCTCCCTCTCTCCCTCTCTCTCATTCTCCCTCCCTCTTTCCCCCTTCACACTCATTCCCTCCCTCTCTCTCTCTTTCATTCTTTCTCTCATTCTGTCTCCCTCCCACTCTCTCATTCTCCCTCTCCCCACTCATTCATTCTTTCTCTCATTCTCTCTCTCCCTCCCTCTTTCTCACACTCCTTCCCTCCCTCCCTCCCTCCCTCTCTCTTTCATTCTTTCTCTTTCTCTCATTCTCTCTCCCTCCTTCTCTCTCTCCCTCTCTCTCATTCTCCCTCTCTCTCTCTCTCTCCCACACACTCCTTCCCTCCCTCTCTTTTCTCTTTCTTTCTCTCTCTCTCTCTCTCTCTCTCTCTCTCTCACACACACACACACACACACACACACAACACTGTTCGCCCTCTTATCTCAAGCGTGAAGCCAGGACCTTGCCCTCCTCTGGAGCAACTTCATCCATCCAGCCATCCTTGGCAGAAGCGCCCGGTCTCCACCTTCCGTCCCTCCGCGTTGCCCAGCCGTCGCCTGGCAACGGAAGCCGCCGCAGCAAGCCAGGCAGCCAGCGCGTCTCGTCCCTGCCTTGTGCCTCGCCCGCTTGTGCCTGGACCCGACCCCAATTGAGTGGGACGTTTGTCTTCCTCCTGGCCGGAGAGAGACGTTGGCTAGTTCGAGAAAGCCTCAGCCATGTCCCAGAAAAACAAGCTCAACTTCGTGGCTGAAGCTCAGATCTGGTAAAGTCGCCGCTGGACCATCTCCTCCACCCCATCGCTTCCTTTTTTTTTTTTCCTTTTCTTTTAATTTCCTCCTTGTTCTGCTATGGGGTGGCTTCCCGGGGGGCCCCACCCCACCTTTCCGAATTGCTCCAAAACTGGGGATATTAACTGCCTTTCCCCAGTATCAGCCTTTATATGAGGACTTCAACTCCCAGAATTTATAAATTATAAATTAAATAAAGATTTATATTGACTGTTTCCCTATAACTATCATTAAGTGTTGTATCTTACGATTCTTGACGAATGTATCTTTTCTTTTATGTACACTGAGAGCATATGCACCAAGACAA
Organism: Ahaetulla prasina; assembly: GCF_028640845.1. Taxonomy (NCBI): domain Eukaryota; kingdom Metazoa; phylum Chordata; class Lepidosauria; order Squamata; family Colubridae; genus Ahaetulla; species Ahaetulla prasina. The sequence continues at coordinate 212,701,539 of NC_080541.1, forward strand.
ATTCCTTTTTTTATAAAGTTTTTGTATTTTATAGACAAACATACATTTAAAACATCAATATTCCTTCCGTGTGATGTCTTGGTGTTTTCTTCCTGGCTCCATCTTTTGTTGCTTCTTCTTTGTTCACTTCAATTTAAACTATTACCATTTTTCCACAGATACATTATTATCATTTTCTTACATAATTATCCATTATTCATCTATACCTTTCTTCTAACCAATGATAAAATTTATCCCATATCTTAAAATAGAAATATTCCTTGTGTGCCCAATCACACTTGGCCAATAAAGAATTCTATTCTGTTCTATTTTATTCTATTCTATTCTATTCAGAATTCCCAAGACATCCTAGCAATTGCTAAAATTTGGGGAGTTGAAGTCCTTACAGGGTGCGAAGGGTGGGGCAAAGTATTCTAATGGAGCGAATGACCTCCAGGTGTGTTGATTAGGGATTCTGAGAGTTGAAGTCCGGCATATCTGAGGACATCTTGAGAAACATCCTGAAAACCATCTCCCACCATAGTGGAAGTCTCCAAACTCTAGATATTTACTCAGGAACCCCAGTAATTCCAATGTATATCTCTCACGTGTTTATTCTAACTCCCTTGTGGCTAATTTGTATTGGATTGAGATGTGAGAAGATACCACATGTCTGTGAAAAAGAGGATGGTGAAAGACAGCAAGGTTTTAATGCAGACTGAGGAATCGGTATTCTGGTGTCATCTTAGACTTCCTAAAAGATTGCTGCCACAAATATAAATACTAACTGTCTCCAAAAAGGTACCTTTCAGAGGTGCTGGCTGCAGATTAGGAAAATCCAAGTTTATTTATGTTCCATACCAAATCCGAACATCTAGCAATCACAGAATTTCCCAAAGCCACAGAATTTTTATATGTGCAAACATCAACATATACACTCATGTCTTTTCTCACAAAAATCTGGGTAACTTTTCAAGGAAAACGAGAAAGTGCTTGAATATGACACAGTTTTGTAGTATTGCTCTAGCGATGTCAGTTTTATGACACAAAAGTATAGTTATCACAAGACGCAAAAAGCTGTTTTTAAAACTGTCAGTATTTCACAGGGACAGCCAAATTCAAAAGCTTACTCTACATTCAAGATTCCAGCCTCAATGTTTTAAGAGCTCTTGTCATAGTTTCTTTCTTTTTTATAAATCTCAAAAGGCAACAGTCTAAAATCTTAGCCAGAAGGCCACTCAAATCAAACTTTCTTTTTAACAATTGTATTGAAGAGAAATAAATTGAAAAGTCTGGGATATTAGGAGTTCATTTTTTTTCACTTTTTAAATGATCCACCTGTTGTTTTCTATTTCTATTATATAGATATATTTGCTCAAGAAGATACTTCTATTCAAAGGGTGGCATAAAAATTTGATGACTGATGTAGCTTGTACCTGACAGATCATGATATTTCTCTCTGTTGCCTCTAACTAGAGCCATTTTTTTTAATCTCGTATCCTCAATTTATTTGACTCCCTATAAAGACTCCCTAAGTGGGACTTGGTGGCTCAGGGGCTAGGACGCTGAGCTTGTCGATCGAAAGGTCGGCAGTTCAGCGGTTCAAATCCCAAGTGCCGCATAATGGGGTGAGCTCCTGTTACTTGTCCAAGCTTCTGCCAACCTAGCAGTTCAAAAGCACATAAAAATGCAAGTAGAAAAAATAGGGACCACCTTTGGTGGGAAGGTAACAGCGTTCCGTGTGCCTTTGGCATTTAGTCATGCTGGCCACATGACCACGGAGACGTCTTCGGACAGCGCTGGCTCTTTGGCTTTGAAACGGAGATGAGCACCACCCCCTAGAGTCAGGAACGACTAGCATATATGTGCAAGGGGAACCTTTACCTTTACCTTTTTAAAGACTCCCTATACGGGAGTCGTGCTGGCTGGAGAATTGTGGGAGTTGAAATCCACACATCTTTAAACTTGCCAAGGTTAAGAAACACTGCTATAGAGTATTTTCTGATAATTGTAAATTAGTAATTTTAAATAATTCCGTTTACTAAGGTTTTTCATTTTGTCTGCTTATTGCTTTTATTGATAATTGAAGGTATCTTTTTTGATATATTGATACACTTTTTGGGTATATTGCTTGGGGAGAACTGATATCACTATCATTGATAATCACTATCAATTCAAGAATATTCTTGTATCCTACTATATGCTACATAAGGCATGGGTATGTTTGAGACAGGTAACCTAGCCAACAGGTAAAAGGCATTATGTAAAAGTCTTAATTGCTCCAAATCATGATGAGCAATTGAGATCAGTATCCATGCCCTCTCTGATGACAACCATGGTATATGGAAGACTGTAACTTGAAGTGTAGAAAGAGTATGTGGTGAAGAGTATGAATTAAAGGAAATTGGACAAAGGAAATAGTTTCATAAAACATTATATTTCTAAGAGGGAGAAAGGGGAAGGAAAAATGTGAATGATCTTGTGTGATTCAACCATACAATAATGTGAAATGTACTGAAGCTGGAAGGTTAATTAAGAATGAATCAGCTGAATGATGTCAGGAAGTATGAATTAGCATCATTTATATTGTTGGGAGTATGGATAAAAGTAGAAGATTATAGATTGTATAATGGTAATGAAAAATAAGGAGCGATTTATGGGAAAATATATCACATTCTATATTAATGGAAGAGAAAAAGGTTATTTTGGTTGAAGGGTGGAAACAAGGTGAAAAAGTTGGTTTTTTTTTAAAGTCATTGGTGAGTATCTACTTTTAAAAAGTAGTACTAAAGTTACACACAGAACTCCATACTTAGGAAAAGGTCTCTTTCAATTACATGGTTTAAGTAAATTTTGTTCAAGTGTACACTTGGCAAAGGAAGAAGTCTAAATCTAAAAGCATGATTCATTTGAACTTTTGTGATGACTGGCTGAGAGAATTAACAAAGAAGAATGCCAAAAGCTTATGAATGTAAGACTCATTCTACTCTGGTAGAGTATATGTTGGGAGGAAATGGCCACAGAAAAAGAAATGGAAAAAAATGAGGGGAAAAAGTAGAAAGGTTCAGTGGTGGGTTTCAAATTTTTTTACTACCAGTTCTGTGGGTGTGGCTTGGTGGGCGTGGCATGGCTTGGTGGGCATGGCAGGGGAAGGATACTGTAAAATCTCCATTCCCTCCCCACTCCAGGGGAAGAATACTGCAAAATCCCCATTTCCTCCCATCAGCTGGGACTTGGGAGGCAGAGAATAGATGTGGGTGGGGCCAGTCAGAATTTTTACTACCGGTTCTCTGAACTACTCAAAATTTCCGCTACCGGTTCTCCAGAACTGGTCAGAACCTTCTGAAACCCACCTCTGGAAAGGTTGTAGGAAGAGAAAACATGGATGATGTTTGAAAAACTATTAGAATATAAATACGTGGATTGACTGGAAGAGATAACTCTTCCAATTGAACAAATGCAAAGTGGTTATAAAGAATGTTGATATGGAAGCTACCAAAGAACTGTATGAAAAGAGCCCAATAGGGACTATAAAAAAAGAATAGCGGAAATGATATAGTGGAAGAGGCAGAATGAGAGAGAAAAATGCATATAAGAGAATGTTGTAAAAACATTAGGGTGACTACAACTATTGTACAGGATACGTACAATATCTATATACTACAAGTATATAGAGAAGAAGAGTGTTAATTCGTTAGATTTATATAATTTATGCAATTTGCCAGAACAACCCTGGGCAATTTACAATAAAAATATAAAGCAAGGAATTAAAAATAAAGCTATAAACAGAAAGCCCAACAGAATAAGCAAAATAATAATAGCACCTGAGACCCATCCACATATATCTCATTTAAGGGTTTTATGCTCTATAGAAGATCATCTTACATTGAAGTCCAATGCTTGGGGGAATGTTCCTTGGGATTTCCAAAGAGACAGAAGAGTTGGGACTCTCTGAATCTTGGGGGATATCCCACAGAGGAGGCATGGTGACAAAGAAGATAGACCCCTGGGTCTCACTAAGTAGCATTGTTTCATGGAAGTGACCTGAAGCATGACTGCTGTGCTAGATGTTATGGGACAGGTAGAGACTTTTAGAGACAGCCAGTCCCACAGGTAACCCAGCCTTGTGCCATGAAAGGCTTTAAGAAGGATAACCAAAACCCTTAAAATGCACCTGGAAGCATATAGAGAGTCAGCAGGTGTTGAGAGCAGAAAGCGTTGAGCCCGGGAGATCTTCCATAATGTAGGAGCCTTAGGCTATAATCTCTCATTCCCAACAATACCACCTGGGAACAGCCATGGAGGAAGGAAGGAAGCCAATGTAGCACTGTATTCCCATTTTTAAATCTTGAAACGGGTTCAGAAGATAGATTTGCATAGAATAAAGACAAGAGGCAAAGTTTAAAAGAGGCAAAGAAAATGCAAAGTGATTCTGATGGAAATATAACATAGTTTTGCAGGTTTCCAGAGTTCCATAAGTTTTATAAGTTTGCAAAGGGCCTCCAAAAGAGTGAAAGTAACGAAACGTGTTTCAATGATTTGGGGTAGAATGAAGGTAAAGGAATTTCCGGAAGTATTTCAGTGTTTCACCTTCACATCTCCCTAATTCAGCACAAATATGGCTCAGTAAATTTTTTTTCTTTTGCTTGTGCTCATGACATTTCTTTCATTTCATCCATAGCCCATAAATTTAGCTAGTTTCCTTTCCTTTTCTTTTTTTTTTTCTTTTCTCCTGACATTAATTTCTTTTCTCCACTGCTTCTCACTTTTCTGCGCTTTGCTTAATACAGATAGTCCTCGATTTACAACAGTTCGTTTAGTGACCGTTTGAAGTTACAACAGCACTGAAAAGAGTGACTTCTGATCGTTTCTCACACTTAACGACCATTGCAGCAACCCCCATGGTCACCTGATTAAAATTTGGATGCTTGGCAAACTGGAATGTTGGAAACATGGGAAAAAATTTGGGTTAGAAATGTTAAATTTACGCAAGCACAGAATTTAAGGGAAAATTTTTATAAGATGTTTTATAGATGGCATTTAGATCCTAAGAAATTATCATGTATGTATCCAGATATGCAAGCGAAATGTTGGAGATGTAATTGTGATGATGCTACATATTTTCATGTATGGTGGACTTGTAAGAAAATTAAGTCTTTCTGGATAAGAATCTGGTGGATTATGCAGAATGTTCTGAAGAAGAAGATAAAGTTCCTACCGCAATTTTTCCTTTTGGGAATAACAACGGACTGTACAGTGATTGAGACTAAGTTGATTTTGAACTTAATAACAGCAGCACGACTGTTGATTGGACAATATTGGAAGAAAAAAGAATTACCCACAATAGAAGAATGGATATTGAAAGTTTCCAATTTGGCTGAGATGGCTAAAATCTCAGCCTTCTTGAAAGACAGTACTCAAGAAAAATATTTAAATGAATGGAAGAACTGGATTGATTATATTCAAAATAGATATCAGATTAAGAAATTTCGGATTGCTTTTGAATGAAGGATGTTATTTTTGATTTTAATGGAAGAAGTCAGGTTATGTGAGAGAGAAAGATTATAATTGTGTTAGATTTTAAAAATTTAATGTATGACTGTTTTGTTTAAGGAACTATACCTTGTGTTTGCTCCGAGAAGTCCGGGGGGGGAGGGGGGTTTAGGAGGGAGGGGGGAGGGGGAAAAATTTAATAATTAAAAAAAAAAAATTGGATGCTTGGCAACTGGTTCATATGTGCAACAGTTGTGGGGTCATGTGATCCCCTTTTGTGACCTTCTGAAAAACAAAGTCAATGGGGCAAACAAAGTCAGTGGTGAAATCCAATTTTTTTTACTACCGGTTCTGTGGGCATGGCTTGGTGGGCATGATGTGGCTTGGTGGGCATGGCAGGGGAAGGATACTGCAAAATCTCCATTCCCATCCTACTCTGGGATCAGCCAGAGGTGGTATTTGCCGGTTCTCCGAACTGCTCAAAATTTCTACTACCGGTTCTCTAGAACCTGCTGGATTTCACCCCTGGCAACCCAGATTCACTTGACAACTTAACAACTGCAGTGATTTACTTGACAACCGTGGCAAGAAAGGTCGTAAAATGGGACAAAACTCACTTAACAAATGTCTCGCTTAGCAACAGAAATATTGGGCTCAATACAAGCGTGAACGTAGTTTTAAATCGGTTTTTAAATCAGGGGTTTTAAACGGGGTTTTAAATTTGTATTTAAAAGTTTTAGGCCATCAATTGAATTAATTTTCTATTCTTAACATAACATAACATAACATAACATAACATAACATAACATAACATAACATAACATAACATAACATCAGAGTTGGAAGGGACCTTGGAGGACTTCTAGTCCAACCCCCTGCCCAGGCAGGAAACCCTACACCATCTCAGTCAGATGGTTATCCAACATTTTCTTAAAAATTTCCAGTGTTGGAGCATTCACAACTTCGGGAGGCAAGTTGTTCCACTGATTAATTGTTCTAACTGTCAGGAAATTTCTCCTTAGTTCTAAGTTGCTTCTTTCTTTGACCAGTTTCCACCCATTGCTTCTTGTTCTACCCTCAGGTGCTTTGGTGAACAGCCTGACTCCCTCTTCTTTGTGGCAGCCCCTAAGATATTGGAACACAGCTATCATGTCTCCCCTAGTCCTTCTTTTTGTTAAACTAGACATACCCAGTTCCTGCAACCGTTCCTGCAACCGTTCTTCATATGTTTTATCCTCCAGTCCCCTAATCTTTTTGCTGTTATATATATTTTATATATTTTCTGTTGTTTTATTGGCTGTGAACCGCCCTGAGTCCTTCGGGAGAATGGGCGGTATACAAATATAATAAATAAATAAATAAATAAATAAATTGTGGTCAAAAGTCGAGGACTACGTGTGTTCCTTACCCCAAAAAGTAACTGTGTGATGGATACCTAGAATTAATGTCTCGTCACCAACATGCCGTGTGCCCAGTTGTGCCATTAAAACAACTGGTTTGTGTTCTTTTTTTAACACACTGGAGAAATATACTTTGGAACATTCTTCCTCTGCCTGGCCACTAAATGCAAACCAAGATTAAGCCAACATGACAACATACACATGGCAATGTCATGATGCAGATTCTGCTGTTATGTATTGGCATTTGACATAAGTACATATGTTGCACTGCTCGTGTCATAACATTACAGATAGTCCTCAACATAAAGATGATTGTATAGCAACCATTCAGTGTCACAATAACACCGAAAAAAGTTACTTGCTCATACTTAGGACGGTCGCAGCATCCCACAGTCACGTGATCAAAATCCATGTGATCGAAAACCAACATTCATTCACTGCAACACCCCAGGATCCCAGCTGATTAGCCATTGGAGACCTTCCCAGACAAGCAGCTGCATGTTTCACCTGACAACTGCAGGGATTCACTTAACAACCATAGCCAAAAAAAGGTGGTAAAATTGGGTGTGACTCATTTAACATTTGCTTAAACCTCTCTAGAAGAATCTGAACTACTAATGGTCAAAGCAAATTGGCAGTAGATAATTGCACTAGCAATAGACTTATATACCCCTTCACAGTGTTTTACAGACCTCTCTAAGGGGTTTACAGAGTCAGCATATTGCCCCCAATCTGGGTCCTCAGATAAGAGTCAACGGAATTCAAGGTGGGATGGACTTAGATATTGTGTGGGTGCGCAGGGACACAAGACTGTTGACGCATTTAACTGCTCCCTCAGACTCAGCCTGGTCATCTTCTACAGCCTTATTTAAATTAGTACATTTGTGCCCAGTTGTAGTTTGGATAAAAATGTAAGGCAAATGCTCAACAAAACACATCATATCTGAGTATGAGCAAGCATCTCATTGATCTACTTACAAAGGAGACTTCTTGAATGAGACCTGTGTGGGGCCTTTCCTTGTAGATGCACTACAATGGCTTAGGCTGATGATGTGTTTGACCTCTCCCTCAGGCTCAGCCCGGTCAACTCCCACAGTATTTTTCTGGCTTTGCTTAATTTTTGAAAAGCAATACTCCTTCTTTACCACCATTTGTTACTTCAGGAGCATGTCCCTATCAGAAGATGAGCAAACACCTGCCATCCTGGGGCTAGGACATTGAGCTTGTCGGTCAAAAGGTCGGCAGCTTGGCAGTTCGAATCCCTAGTGCTGCCGTGTAATAGGGTGAGCTCCCGTTACTTGTCCCAGCTTCTGCCAACCTAACAGTTTCGAAAGCACGTAAAAATGCAAGTAGAAAAAAATAGGGACCACCTTTGATGGGAAGGTAACAGCGTTCTGTGTGCCTTTGGCGTTGAGTCATGCCGGCCACATGACCACGAGACATCTTCGGACAGTGCTGGCTTTTCAGCTTTGAAACAGAGATGAGCACCGCCCCCTAGAGTTGGCAACGACTAGCACGTATGTGCGAGGGGAACCTTTACCTTTACTTTTATTTATCTATCTATCTATCTATATCTATATCTATATCTATATCTATATCTATATCTATATCTATATCTATATCTATATCTATATCTATATCTATATCTATATCTATATCTATATATATATATATATATATATATATATATATATATATATATAGGTCTTTGGTTGTTCGGGTTTTCTCCCGTGTAAAATTGGAAGTGTCTTGGCGACGTTTTGACGAAGTCTCATTCGTCATCTTCAGGCTTCAGTTTCGTGCTTCTGGGAGCAATGTGTGATCGCAGCTGTTTCTTCCTTTTAACTGCTAGTGGGGGTTTGAACTGATTGGGTGGGAGCTTGGCTGTGCTCTGATTGGATGGGGTTTTCTGTGCTCTGATTGGCTGGGGTGTGTCCTGTGTTGGTGGGGGCTTGGTTGTGCTCAGTCTAGTCTGTGCTGCAGGGGGATTTGAGCTGGTGAGCTGCATAGCTGTTGTTTGGCTTTGTGGTCGTGCTACATCTTCATAGTGGGTGTCAGTCTGCTGCATGAATGGATTGGAGGGGTTTGAAATGGCTAATGTTGCAGCTGCGGTCTGGCTTCTGGTCCTTGGTCGTGCTTCATGATCAGTGTGGGTTTGGGTCTGCTTTCTGGGTGGATGTGCGGTGGTGACATCCTGTGTGGACCTTGTGAGTGTGGGTCTGGTGTCATTCCTCGTGTTAGGGACTCGTCTGTCAATAAGGCGGGTTTCCAAATGGCTGGTAGGCGGAGGTATCATCTCGTTTGTTCATGCTGTGTGGGCGTTTTCTATCTCAATGGCTTCTCTGATTATTCTGTTGTTAAAGTGTTCAGTTTTGGCGATAGTTCTGGTCTTTTAAAGTCAATATCATGTCCTGTGACTTTAAAGTGTTGGACCAGGAAGAAGTTGGTTCCTCTTTTTTGAATGAGTTCTTGTGTTCTTCAATGCGTGCACTTATTCTTCTGTTGGTTTGTCCAATGTATGTGGTGGGGCAGGCGGTGCATGGGATTTCATATACTCCTTGATTTTCTAACTCAATTTTGTCTTTGGGGTTTCTTAGGATGGTGGATATTTTTCTGTTTGTGCAGAATGCTGTCTTGATGTTGTGTTTGTGGAGGATCTTGCTGATTCTGTCTGTGGTGCCTTTTATATATGGGAGGAGGGCTGTGCCGTTTTCTTGTTCTCTGTCTTGGATTTTAGTGGGGGGTTCTTTTTGGATTAGCTTGGTAATCTTATTTCTTTGGAATCCATTGGATGTTAGTACGTTAGTGAGAGTGTCTAGTTCGGGTTTTAGGTGTTGTTCATCAGCTAAGCATTTTGTTCTGGAGATGAGTGTCTTGGCTACGGAGTTGATCTGTGCTGGGTGGTGGTGTGAGAGTGCGTGCAGATAGCGGTTTGTGTGTTTTCTTCTGGTAGATGGTGTGTCCTAGGGAGCCATTGGGTTTTCTGTAGACTAAGACATCCAGGAAGGAAGTTGGTTATTAACTTCTGTTTCCATGGTGAACTGTATTTTGGGGTGTAGGCTATTGAGGTGTGTGAGGAAGTTGTCAAGTTTTTCTTTCCCGTGTGGCCAGATTATGAAGGTGTCGTCTACATATCTGAGCCAGAGTTTGGGTTTGTGATCAGATTTTTCTAGAGCTTGGGTTTCAAAGTGTTCCATGTAGAGATTGGCAATGACAGGTGAGAGGGGTGATCCCATGGGTGCTCCTTCTACTTGTTTGTATTTTTGTCCATTATAGATGAAGTATGTGTTGGATAGGCAGTGGTTGGTCAGATCTAGGATGTGCTTGGGGGGGTTATATTTGTTTTGGATAGCTGTCAAGGCTTCTTTGATTGGCACTTGGGTGAAGAGGATATGACATCAAAGCTCACGAGTAGGTCGTTGGGCTGTAAGTTTTGTTTCTTTATGATCTCTATGAACTGGAATGAGTTTTTTACGTGTGAGGTGATGGATTCTGCATAGGGCTGTAGTTGTTTGGCGAGAAATTTGGCTAGGTTTTGTAGAGGTGAGCCTATGGAGCTGACTATGGGTCTGAGTGGGGTTCCTTCTTTGTGTATCTTGGGGAGGCCATAGAGCTTAGGGCATCTGGATGATTTCTCTCTGGGAATGATTCTTTGTTGGATTTCTTCGCTGATGGGGGAGGCTTTTATTTTGGATCTAGTGGTTTTTTCTAGGTAGGTGGTGGGGTCTGTGTTTAGGGGCTTGTATGCAGGGTCTTGGAGTAGGTTGGTTAATTTGGTTTGGTAGTCAGATGTGTTCATAACCACCGTGGTGTTGCCCTTGTCTGCTGGTAGGATTATTATGCTGGTATCTTTTTTCAGGTTAAGTAGTGCTGTCTGTTCCTCTTTGGGTAAGTTGCTTTTGGGTGGCTTGCTGGTGCAGAGGATGTTGGAGATCTCAAGTCTGATTTTGTTAGCATCATTGGAAACCCGCCCTTATTGACAAACGAGTCCCTAACACGAGGAATGACACCAGACCCACACTCACAAGGTCCACACAGGATGTCACCACCGCACATCCACCCAGAAAGCAGACCCAAACCCACACTGATCATGAAGCACGACCAAGGACCAGAAGCCAGACCGCAGCTGCAACATTAGCCATTTCAAACCCCTCCAATCCATTCATGCAGCAGACTGACACCCAATATGAAGATGTAGCACGACCACAAAGCCAAACAACAGCTATGCAGCTCACCAGCTCAAATCCCCCTGCAGCACAGACTAGACTGAGGACAACCAACCCCCCACCCACACCAGACACACCCCATCCAATCAGAGCACAGAAAACCCCATCCAATCAGAGCACAGCCAAGCTCCCACCCAATCAGTTCAAACCCCCACTAGCAGTTAAAAGGAAGAAACAGCTGCGATCACACATTGCTCCCAGAAGCACGAAGCTGAAGCCTGAAGATGACGAATGAGACTTCGTCGAAACGTCGCCAAGACACTTCCAATTTTACACGGGAGAAAACCCGAACAACCAAAGACCTATATACAAACACCCGTGAAAACCTCAGAAAACAAATATATATATGCTAGGAAAACATCCATTCTTTTTCTCATACATTCCACAAATCCATCCACTTAATCCATTATCTGACTGCCAAATTGGAAATACTATCTTGAGTATAACTCTAAGTATTAAAAAAAAATTCTTTTTTTCATCTGGGAACCCATCCTTTATCAGGAGCAGATGGGAAAGAAAAAAATGAAATAATTTCTTCAACAAATTAGGATAGGATAGGATAGGATAGGATAGGATAGGATAGGATAGGATAGGATAGGATAGGATAGGATAGGATAGAATAGAATAGAATAGAATAGAATAGAATTCTTTATTGGCCAAGTGTGATTGGACACACAAGGAATTTGTCTGAGGTGTATATGCTCTCAGTGTACATAAGGAGAATAAAATGCATTCATCAAGAATAAAAAGAAACAAGACTTAGTGATAGTCAAGGTTACTAATAAGCTATCAAATCGTACTAGGAAACAAAAACAATATGATTGAAAGATACAAGCAACATGGTTATAGAGAGAAGAATAATAGTAATACAGTCTTAGTAAATTATTTGACAGTGTTATGGGAATTAATTGTTAAGCAGAGTGATGCATTCAGGGAAAAACTGTCCTTGTATCTATTTGTTTTGGTGCGCAGTGCCCTATAGCATCTTTTTGAGGGTAGAAGTTGAAACAATTTATGGCCAGGATGTGAGAGGTCTGTAGATATTTTCACAGATCTCTTTTTGATTCATGCAGTATACAGATTCTCAGTGGAAGGCAGGTTGGTAGCAATAGTTTTTTCTGCAGTTCTAAATATCCGTTGAAGTCTGTGTTTGTCTTGTTTAGTTGCAGAGCCAAACCAGACAAGTTATGGAGATGCAGATGACAGACTCAATAATTCCTATGTGGAACTGAATCAGCAGCTACTTGGGCAGTTTGAGCTTTCTGAATTTGCACAGAAAGAACATTCTTTGTTGAGCTTTTTTTGATGGTGATTTTGATCTAAGGTGTCCTTTTTAAGTCTTGAGATATGATAGAACCTAGAAACTTGAAGGACTCTACTGTTGATATTGTTGATACGTGATGAGTAGTAACCATTAAGTAATAATAATTATTATTTTATTTTGTCAGCCTCCTTCATGTTCTCTCATACGTGAAAGAGAGAAAGAAATACTGGCTGGGGAATTCTGGGAGTTGAAGTCCGTATCTCTTAAAGTTTCCAAGTTTGAAAAAGCACTGCTCTAAGTGAATCAGGAAAAAGAGAAGCAAAATAACATCTACTTCTGATGTCATATTCCTAAAATACTATTCAAACTTGCAGCCGAAGCTGCTTTTGCATCATCACTCAAGCAAAGTGAAGTCAGATATAAATTAAAGCCAAAAGTGTAATTCCAAACTGGATCCTAGGTCAGGAAGTTAACCCACTTCAGAGGAAAAGGTTACAATCTGCTAAGGGTTTACTTCAAAATGTTTTGTGCAATTGCTTTAAATTTAATAAACTGTGAATTGCTGCAATGAGACACACATGGGCAAAGAAAAGTTATTTTAATAAAACTTGCAAGACTTTCTTTTTATATATGGTTGTTTCTTCACCGATCAGAATGATGTATTTTGATGGCAGAAAGTAACAAGTTGACTTAATCTACTCAATTCTTCTCAAGGACTTGGGGGGGAAATATCTACATTACAGCATGCAAGTATAGCCTCAAAGTTAGGAACCAATACCTTTTGAGGCTCTGCTTGACCAGGGAAGCAATTTTAAAGGGTTTTGTTAGAGGACTTTGCCAAGTTTTACAAACACTTTTTTTTTTTTTTGCTTGGAATAGGAAGAATCACATTGAAACAGAGCGGGAAGCTGCCCGAAAATGGCCTAAACGTTGGGGATTTCTCTTGACCCCGCTTGAAGAGGTAACATTTATTTCTGTGTAATATTCATATATGAAGAATGGATATATTTCATGACCTGTGTTGAACAGCAATTGGGATGCTTAGACTAGAAGAATGGGATAGGATGTTAGTGTATTTTTTTTTAAAGGAATACTCTCTCACAGCCTTAGTAAACTGCCTCAAGGTAGTTGGGGCAATGAGTTAGCAACTGAAATAATGTGTTCTGCAAGAAAGTAAAAGGGAGTTTGTAGGATTTAACTGTGTGACTTGAGCAATAAGACGAGTTGCTTTGTACACCAATCCTAGCTACATTGGTGTATCATTTGAATATCAAAAGGAGCCTGATAGCAGCATTTCAGACTGATAAATAACAAACTAATAATAAATTTTAATAACATCTGTAAGGATAATGGAATGTTATCCAGATTCCCAGTGTGGGAAGAAATATCCATTTGGTTCACTTCCAAGCTTGGGAGGAAGACTGATTGGAAGGAGGGTTTAATGTGAACAGAACCACCAAGCACATGGTTCTGGTGCAGCTGACAAAATGGGGTTGAGAGTGAAGGGTTTTTTCTACCTTCTTTGAGCTTTGCACCTGAGCTTCCTCTTCCTGTGCAAGAACATGTATTCTATTAGCTATTGTCAGACTCCCATGGGGCCATGTAGGGGCCATGTAGGGGTCATAGCTGGCTCTATAGGCAAAGTACAAATCCTAGGTGTTTGTCTGAGCTATGTTTGGTTGAGGTTTGGACTGATCTGAAGGTGGTTGTGGGTTAATGGCTTTGTCCTGTGTTGGATCTTGAGCAATGGCTGCTTCTAATCCTACCATTCTGCCTTTGTTTCAAAATACCCTGTCTTGAATGAATTACCAAATCCGCATTTCTAAAAGCTGGCCTCAGTAACTGCTGGAGCTATTAAGGAAAATGGAGGCTGCTTTCTGTCTCCAAGAGCATGTTTCTCCATTTCTCCTTTAGGGAAATATAATATTTTGTCTTTTTTTAATATTCCTCAAAATATTTCATTCTTTGGGGGGGGGCAGGTGACTCACATATGGGTCCAATGCCGATTGTGGATTTGTCTGGGCCACGCCATCACTGGGGATGCTGCCGCCATACCAGACACTGCATGAAGCTCTCACCGCTGCGATGGCCACAGCCATGTTCCTGGGAGGCGGGGCTACTGAACAGCCGACAGAGCCAAACCACAGAGGCTTTTCTGAGTCTTGGCTTGTATAAGGAACTAAGCCAGCCAGCATGGATTAGGGGCGGTGTATAGGCTGAAAGCGTGTTGGAGGCACGGCTGAGGGGTGGAGTCATGGATAGAGCTGGCCAGCCTGGATTAGGGGCGGCTTATTGGTGTGTTGGGGGTGCAGCTGGGGGATGGAGTCACAGGTGGAGCATGGGAGACTGTTCTGTCCTCCTTCGACTCTGTCCGAGTGATGGCTTAATTAGCCGGCACTATCAGCTCTGGCAGCAAAATAGCGAGTGTCTGCCAAGTGTCTCTGTTATCTCCCTCGACGCCGATGAGTCACCCAGGAACAAACTTCAGCTCTTAGTTACTCAGTTGATTTGCCTGCTATGAAGAGGCACAGCAGTTCTTGCTGCCTTTATATCCTGTGGGGTGTGGCTCCATAACGCAGCACTTCCTAGGCCTGCCCCACCCCTGCTTCTGTTGTTCCCTCCTCTCCTGCCTACGAAACCTAGGGTCCAACCAAGCCTGATTGCCATCAGCTGGGTCTGAAGGCGTGGCCTGGGGTGGGAAAGAGTCAGGGGACGGAGGCCTCATTATCTCTTCCACCTGGCCTGCCTCTGGCTCCTGGAGCTGAGCCAGGGAAGCCGGTGCTCCCAAGGTAAGTCCTGACAGCCCTTCCCCCTCACTGTCCAAGTCACTTTCTGGCAGGACGCCCGGCTCCAAGTCACTTTCTGGCAGGAGGCCTGGCTCAGGGGGTGCAGACACAACGGAGACATTAAAAGGTGGTGTTGTGCCTCGCCCACCCTTCTCTCCGCAGCCGGGCCCCTCCCATCTCCTACTATCTAAGAGAGTCTGATAATGAAGAGGAACGGCCTGGCATGCCTCCAGCCCACAGCCCTGGCACCATGCCCGGACAGAATGTCAGGAATGAGCAAACAAACCTCCCTTCTCCAGCACGTGAGCACGAAGCCAGCCATGTGCTAGAATTGCCAGCAGCAGATCAGGAGGACGGAAAGTCACAGTGGATGGATCCCCACTTCCGGAGAATGGAGAGGGGACGTCAGCAAAAGGAAGGGAGGGGCAGGCATGGATAAGTGCTAAGTCATGTAGCCACACCCCATGGCCTATATAAAAGACCAGCTTGAGTCAAGCAATTTGAGTCAAGCAAAGTCTCATCTGGCTTGCTGAAGTCACACCTTGGATTCCTGCCTGCCCTGAGAACTCTGAAAGGAATTTGGCAAAGCTGCAGAGGCTTCGTGGCCATGCTTGATACAGACTTCCCAGACCCAGCCGTCGGAGGGGGAGGGGGACACGACAGGTGGAGGGGAGCACTGCGCGATAGCACTGACTATTTTTCTTCACTGTGATTGATTGTTGGAACTTCCGGAGTGCCAGATAAAGACTGCTACACCCAGGAACCTAGTTTGTCTTTTTTCCAAGTGCCTGTCTGGAATCTGACAGCTTGGGAATGTACTGCTCAGCAGAATATATTGTCCTTCCTAACCTGACGCCTTCCAGCAATGGTGGATTTCAGCTTCCAGAATTCCCCAGGCCTAAGTTTTTTGCTTTGTCTAAGTGCTGTTTCAAAACTCTATATAAAAACATTTTGGCCATGCTACTATATAGTAAGAGGCGGCATAGTATTTTGAGACAGAGAATACCGTATTATACCTTAAAAACATGACAAGACTTATTTTGAAGGTGTAAAGTATCAATAAAGGAGAGTATTTGTAGCTCAGGATTGAAATGAGGGGTCCTTGGTGCTCTCTGAGCTTCCTTGTTTTCTTGTAGAATAGAATAGAATAGAATAGAATAGAATAATTTAATTTCTATACCGCCCTTCTCCCGAAGGACTCAAGGCGGTTTACAGCCAGGTAAAACACAATAAAACATACAGTATATAGTTAAAAACCCGTTTAAAAAACCTATTCAGTTTGGTCCATTAATTAAAATACACATTAAAACCATAAAAACCCAATTAACATTACTAATAGTTTTATGCCAGTCCTGCACGGAAGAATAAGTACGTCTTGTAGACATTTCATTACCCTAACTAGGTAACATCATCAGTGCTAGTAAGGAGTAGTTTATATTCTGATGTCTTGCCTGTCTGTGTGGTGAGGGTGGGTCTTAGAGATTCTTTGATTGGGTTGTTTATTGGTGGCTTCTTGGCAGTTTCTTGATTGGGGTATTGCTTACTTAATCGTTGGTCTGAAGTTAACTTTGGAGTTAATCTATGCTGATCTGAATGCTGATTATTGGTAAAGAGGTGCTGGAGTCTTTTTCTATTTTGGGCTAATTGATTGTCTCTTTTGCATAGTCTGTAGACATTGTTAATGTCTATGTGTCTGTTGATGGCTGATTTGTCAGAGTGTCAGGCTTCTAGAAATTCCCTGGCATTTTTTGACTTGGCCTTTGGTCTAGGATTGTCACATTTTCCCAATTGAAACTATGGTTAAATCCATCTATATGTTGTGAAATTAAAGAATGTTAAAGTGTAATATAGTAACAACAACAATATCTAAGTATGTTAGATACCAGTGAGGCATTTTGTGCTAGCTTAGCCATATTTTATGGAATAATCCAAAATTCATGGATTGACACCACACACAATATCACAAATCTTAATTTACCAGCCATTATTGTTGAATTCAGGGACATTCCTAGGGAAAGCATCAACAGTGTCAAATGTTAGAATCAAGTAGACGATTAAAGATATACTTAAAAAAACATGCATTGCACAATGTTTTAAAAAAGTGGGCCTTGATTATACTGGTTACTTCTGCCATTGTGGTGTGTTGGGCCCCTGCGAACATCGCTGGCTAGATTACCATAACTTACCATTTAAATAAATAATAAATAATAAATAACATTCTCCATGAAATCAATCATATTTCCCAGTCTGCTAGCTGTAATCATATTCTTATTTCCCTGGGAAAAAAATCCCACTGAAATACAAGTAATCCTCAAGTTATGACCATGATGCAGCCTGCCCATCATTAAGTGAACACAGTGGTCATTATCCCAAAGGTGCTTTTTCAAGAGGCAACTGGACTTTCTTTGTTTTTCTTCGAAGACATTTCGCTACTCATCTTCAGCTGAAGAAGAAGCTTCTTGGATGAGAAGCGAAACGTCTTCAAAGAAAAACAAAGGAAATCCAGTTGCCTCTTGAAAAAGCACCTTTGGGGCAACCATGGCCCGGATGACTGAGAATCTCCACAGACAATGGAGGAGACGAATTAGCATACAGGGAAGAAGTCCAGAAGTTATCCACATGATGCTTAATAAACAATTTGCACCTAAACACAAGCAAGTCAAAGGAGATGGTGCTAGACTTCCGGAAGCAGAGAGAGGAACCTGCCCCACTTTACATCAAAGGGGGCTGTGTGTAGAGGGTCTCCTCTTTCAAATTCCTGGGAGTCCACCTGTTGTGTCTTGCCCGCCCTCAGAGCAGCCAGGGCCTTCTTACCTGCTCCCGAACACTGAGGAATGTATGCCTCCCGGCCCAAGTCCTGGCTCCATGCCCACACAAACTGCAGAAGAAGGAGAATCTCCCGGCCCCAGCCCTGACTCCATGCCCAGGCAAACGGAGCAGCTAGACCCCTCCCCCTCCTCCACAGCATGTGAGCCTGAGGAGGGTTTATTCCCAACAGCTGATTAGAGTAATCCTCGCATCAGAAGATTGGATAGGCGGAGGCAACAGAGGGAAGGGAGGGGCAGGCCTTAATGAGTGCTGAGTCATGGAGCCACACCCCATGGCCTATATAAAGGATCTACTTTCTGGCAGTCTCTGAGTCAGGCAAAAGTCAAACTTATCTTGCTGAAGTCACTTACTGGTCTCCTGCCTGCTCTGAGGACTTTGCTAGGACTTTGGGCAGAGCTGCAGAGGCAAGCCTGATTCGGATTTCCCTGACCCAGCTGTCAGCGGAGGAGTGGGACACGACACCACCTCAGCCAAGATCTCGCCTGGAAAAATAACATGCACCAGGTGTTCAGGAAGGCTCAACAGAGACTCCACTTCCTTAGGGTCTTGCGGAAGAATCAGGAGGAGCAACGACTGATGACTTCCTTTTACAATAGAAAGCGTCCTCACATATTGTGTGACGGTATGGTATCCTGGCCTGGCAGCTGCTGACAGAAAGGCATTACAGAGGGTGATGAGCACAGCACAAAAAACATCATGGGCTGCCCCCTGACCTCACTGGACGAAATCGCCAGGGCACGCTGCCTCAGCAGAGTGAGGAAAATTCTCATGGATGATTCACACCCTGATCAGCATTTCTTTATTCTCCTACCATCAGGCAGGAGATATAGAAGCATAGCCAGCCAAACAAATAGGCTGAAAAATAGCTTTTATCCGTGGGCCATCAGACTTCTGAATGTAACATAATAGAATAGAATAGAATAGAATAGAATAGAATAGAATAGAATAGAATAGAATAGAATAGAATAGAATAGAATAGAATAGAATAGAATTTTTATTGGCCAAGTATGATTGGACACACAAAGAATTTGTCTTGGTGCATATGCTCTCAGTATACATAAAAGAAAAGATACCTTCATCAAGGTACAACACTTACAACACTTAATGATAGTCATAGGGTACAAATAAGCAATCAGGAAACAATCAATATCAATATAAATCATAAGGATACCAGCAACAAAGTTACAGTCATATAGCCATAAGTGGAAGGAGATGGGTGATGGGAACGATGAAAAGATTAATAGTGCAGATTTAGTAAATAGTTTGATGGTGTTGAGGGAATTATTTGTTTAGCAGAGCGATGGTGTTCGGGAAAAAACTGTTCTTGTGTCTAATTTTCTGGTGTGCAGTACATAACAGCATAATTAAGTTTAATATGATAGACTTGCAGGGCTAGTAATATAATATAATAATGTAATATAGTATGATGTTATATAATATATGTATATGGGAATGTGTGTTAGTTATTACTTATTTGGGTTCAGGGATTTTCTTTTATTTGAGTTTACTCTGAGTTATTGGGATGTATTCTGTGTTTTGGGGGGGCTGCACCAAGGGAGGCTCATAAAATCTCATTGTATACATGTTGTGCATTGACAGTAAAGGTTTTATTTGATTTGATTATGTGCATCAATGTTTTACTATAGATGGAGTTTTGCCAAAAACCAGAAGCAAATGCAGAAGCAAATGCAAAACCATTGCAAAACATGTCGATCATGTGAAATCCAGCAGGTTCTGGCAGGTTCTGGAGACCCAGTAGCAGAAATTTTGAGCAGTTCAGAGAACCACCTCTGGCTGGCCCCAGAGTGGGGTGGGAATGGAGATTTTGCAATATCCTTCCCCCAGGAGTGGGGAGGAAATGGAGATTTTGCAGTATCCCTCCCCTGCCATGTCCACCAAGCCACGCCCACCAAACCAAACCACATCACACCCACCAAGCCACGGCCACAGAACCAGTAGTAAAAAAAATTGGATTTCACCACTGCGCCGGATGCTACAAATAGCTGTAAATATGGCCTGGTTGCCAAGCATACAAAAAGTGGTCATGTGACCAGGGGAGGAAGTGACTGTTGAAATTTCAAATCTGGCTCATAAAGTACCTGTCAGAACTTCGAGTGGTCACTACTGTATCTGACCATTTGTAAGTCAAGAACTACCTATAAAGATGTATAGATTTAAATAATGTAATATATCTTAAAGTAATGTAACTTACACTATACCAGAGGTCTCCAACCTTGGTCTCTTTAAGACTTGTGGATTTCAAATCCCAGAGTCCCTCAGCCAGCTTTGCTCTGGGAGTTGAAGTCCACAAGTCTTAAAGGGACCAAGGTTGGAGATCCCTGCACTATACTATACATCTTTATAGGTAGTTCTTGACTTCCATATTTTGTTGCTAGCTTTAAAATGAGAACTGGTTTTTCCGTATGAAAGATGAGTTTTAACAGCATCCGAAGGTACATAATAAATATCCTTGTATAGTATCAGATGCCAAGTGCTAGGTCTTCAGGTACTGCTCAGATAGATATAAATATCTAGATGGATATGAACTATTACGTTATCACAAAGCATGACTCAGCCTAGAGTGCCAATTTGTTTTATTACATTTTTCTATTTTTAGTTGGTAAAAGATGAAAAGAAACAACTCGCTAAGCCGAAGATCCCGCTTCCAGAACACTTACAGATCCGACCTGTGACACCAGTGGAAAAATATATTAAGGTTAGATATTTGTGAAGTAGTTTCAAATGACAGCACATCTGTAAAAAAATAATAATAATAACAGTACTTTTTCAGAAACCATCTTAAGTTTGAGAGTAAAGGTTGAGATCCGAAGAACAAGTTTTAAAACACTCAGGATAGGAAAAACTGCCTTTGGGTGTTCTGATTATTGGAGATTTCATTACACAACTTTAGATGATGCAAAGAAGTTATTGTACTCTAAGATATAAAGTTTTATGTATCGTGGCTTACTGACCTCATCATGTTAGAAAAAAGATCAGAGGGTGCGAGCCCTTGTCTGTTTCAGCTGCTTTTTTCAGATCTGTTTAAATCAGGAGTCCCCAAAATTTTCAGTTCATCAGTGTAACAGTAGTGCATTGGGAAAATCTGCAAGAAATACACCACTTCCCTGCAAGCAGGAACTGGTGGGAGCACAAAACAGACAAAGTAAAAGAAAAGAAACAAGATATTTTTTCCCCCAAGTTTTCATGCATTCCTCACTTTAATGTTGCATTTCATAGACCAGCAATTCCAATGCCTTCCAGATGTGTTGGATTCTGACTTCCAGAATTTATAGTTAGCATGTTTGTTTGTTTGTAGACAGTGTGGGAATGGTTTTTGAAGTTATTATCTCAAAATTCTGGGAGCTGCACGCTGGGAGAGCACCAGTGGTGGTATTCAGCCAGTTCTATCCAGTTCAGGCGAACAGGTAGCAGCTCCTGGGGGAGGCTCCGCTTACCTGCCCGGACGTCATCGCGTCCCGTTTTTGACCCTCTGTGCATGCTCATATTTGCAGAGGTAAGTGAATAGCATCCCTGGAGAGCATTATTTTGGGAAAGACCAATCTAGATTTATTACAATGTTTTTATTACAGCTTTTTATGAAAAGTGATCATATATTTCATAAACTAAAGCAATCCCATCAGGTTTTCTGAGGAATAGCTCCCCAGGATCAAGCAAAAAGAAGAAGAAGAAGAAGAAAGAAACAACTTTCTATCTGTAGAGATTCATCGTGTTTTATTGCACCACCATGCTTACAATGAGGGAATTCCAGAGACCCAGAAAAAGAAGGCCTGCGGGCACATTAATGTTTCCCAAAAGGAAAGGAAACCTGCCTGTATTCTTTGCCCTTCGTTGCGTCTGCAGTTTGCTTCTTTGGCATAACACGTGCGCTTGGCAGTCTGTAAATAAAAGGGATCTGGACCTCAGCTTTTCTGTGCATCGTTTGCAAGAAATAGCTTGCTCATCAAAAAAAAAAAAAAGCTAAACAAAAGAAAACCCAAAAAAAAAACAACCCACATGGATTTGGAGATTAGACGGAGGACAATACGATCCGTTTAAACAGCTGTGGCTTGCCGTCGTAATTTATTTTCTCTTATGAGCATGAAAAGCTGCATCTATCCCTTCCCCAGGATGGTCTAGGCAAAACAGGCTTCAGCCCCTTTGTGCTTCCTCGGATGTAGAGCAGCATGGAGGCACGCGGACATAATTGCCTCCATTGTTCCCCTCTGTGGGTGGCAAGCGTGGCCACGAGGGGGAAAAGACCATCCTTTCAAAGGGAAACGCTCCACCTTGAATATCCCCGACATTTTCTCAGCTTTGGCTCAGGAACAAAGCCAAAAGGGCCTTGGCAAGAGAACAAATCAAAGCATTGCTTTCTTTCGCTGTGGATTGCTGAGCAGGGTAAGTCCCCAGATGTTAAAAGTGTTATGGGAGAGAGGACATTCCACGTGCATTAGGGAAGTAATTCAACCTAACAAGCACAGCAGCGGGGGCTGAGATGAAGAAGGCGCTTCAATCTTTATTCCGTGCCTCCTTCTCCTCCCACACCCTCCTCTAGATTATCCATTAACCCCTTTCGTGTTTACTAAAATTGAGGGATCGGCACATTTCCCCAGCTGATGTGCTCCAGATGTGTTTGACGGATGAAGCACAAACTCCCCAGAGTTTGCCCGTGCTGTCGAGGAAGAGCCTCTGCTCTCTGGCATCTCAACATAACCCAGACGCTTTTGTTTTTTTTTAAATTTATTCATCTTTGTCACAACAGTATACACAAACATCGTCATAAATAAAAACAGCACACCATGAAAGAAATATATATATATATATAGGTAAAAGTATGCAACAGCTATGTTAATTTGATATAATGAAGGGAACAATAGGACAGGAACGGTAGGCACTTTTGTGCTCTTATGCACGCCCCTTATAGTCCTCTTAGGAATGGGGTGAGGTCAATAGTAGACAGTTTTTGGTTGAAGATTTTGGGATTTTGAATAGAGACTATGGAGTCAGGTAGTGAGTTCCAAGCATTAACAACTCTGTTAACGTTGCCTGAGAACGTCAATTTCTGTGGTCTGTAATCACTAGACACCATCTCAAACTCTGCCCCAAGAATGAGAAAGGTTGAAGTCATCCTTAGGAGCTGTGGTGGCTCAGTAGTTAGAATGCACTATTGCAAGCTAACTCTGCTGATGGCCAGCAGTTCAATCCTGACTGGCTCAAGGTTGACTCAGCCTTCCATCCTTTCCCAAGTTGGTAAAATGAGGACCCAGATCGTAGAGGGAAATATGCTGACTCTGTAAACTGCTTAGAGAGGGCTGTAATGCACTATGAAGAGGTATATAAGTCTAGTGCTAGTGCTAGCTGAATCCCAGGAAATGTAGTGTTTCTCCCATCAAACTAAGAGCATCCAATAGCCACCATGATGTAAAATATTTTGTATTTATTTTATTTTTGGAATATTCTCTGATTATCAGTAATATAGTACTTATTGGCAAGGTGACCAATTGTGGTTATGCAGCAGACTCCCCTTTGGTCCTTGGTCAGCCTTTGCTGCCCCTTGGGGTAATAGTCCTAAAGGGTTGGATCCAGCAACCGTTTGTCAGTAGCATGTCAAAATTGCATAAATAGTGCTAGATTCCCTTGGACAATGGTTGTATAAGTGCTTTCATTCCATGGTCTTTGTCAGGTTAGCGCAAGGCTGAAATAGAATTGTTGTCAGCATTCCAGAAAACCCCAACTCCAATTAAAAACTCCAAGGCAAACATTTTCTCAAAGTTCCATTTATTAGAGTAGGTATACTGGCACATCTGGGAAAACCCGAATGTGAGAGTTCCGGGGTTTCCCTCAATAAATCAAAACCTCCAAAACCATCCCCTCACTCATCAGTCCATCACATGCTCCAATCACCATCCGTCCCATCTCGAGACAGCACTCTGACCACCCCTTCTCCAGATGCAGGATTGTCCTGACCTTGACCGAAAGGAAGAATGCTATTTTGTCTAAATACATTCTCTCTACTAAATCCTTCCTCTTAGTTTCCCACACATGAGAAGGTGGCATCATGGAAGCTTCCGGGGCTAATATGGCTTCTAAAGCTGACAATTGTATAACAGTGAAACAGTTGAAATGGTTAAATTGTTGGAAAATAACTATAGGCTGCTTTTCATTCAGTGGTCACCCAGCTAATCTCTATATCCCAATTAAAGCAAGCACATACACCACTCCGACTAGCAATAAATACCAATAAAGGAGAGCATGGATAATATTACTGTGTTTCTCCAAAAATATGACCTACCCTGAAAGTAAGTCCTAGCTTGATTTTTACACATGAGCCCAATATAAGCCCTACCCCCAAAATAAGCCCTAATCAAGACCCCACCCACTCCAGGGTGGACAACTAAAAATTAAGCTTGGGTGGGAATAGGGGGTGGAGCTGCCCTACTACTTACCTTTGGACAGTTGCAGCCAGACCTCACACACCCCAACACCTGTTTGCAGCTGGCAAGGCTGGCAAGGCTTTCCTGAAGGCCTCTGGAGCTGATAACAGAGCTCCGGATCGATCTTGCTCTGTTATCGGCTGCAGAGGCCTTCAGGAAAGCCTTGTCAGCCTTGCCGGCTGCAGAAGAAGTTCCTGAAGGCCTCTGACAGTGAAAAGGAGGCCGGGGGTGATGTGCGCAATGGATGACACACACATCCCGAAAATAAGACCTGGTGCCTTTTTTTGGTGGCAAAAAAGTATATAAAACAGGGTCTTATTTTGGATGAAACACAGCTACGTACTTGGGTAATGAAACTAACCGGTGGTGGGATTCATCCAGTTCGCACCACTTTGGGAGAACCAGTTGTTAACTTTCTGAGCAGTTTGGCAAACTGGTTGTTGGAAGAAATCATTAGGGCAGAGAACCGGTTGTTAAATGACTGGAATCCCAACACTGAAATTAACCCTGTTCTATTCTGTACTGTTAAAGAAACAATTTGATGGACAGGGAGGTTGCAGGGGATTAGAGGCTAAAACATATGAAGAACAGTTGCAGGAACTGGGTATGTCTAGTTTAATGAAAAGAAGGACTAGGGGAGACATGATAGCAGTGTTCCAATATCTCAGGGGCTGCCATAAAGAAGAGGGAGTCAAACTATTCTCCAAAGCACATGAGGGTAGAACAAGAAGCAATGGGTGGAAATCTATCAAGGAGAAAACCAACTTAGAACTAAGGAGAAATTTCCTGACAATTAAAACAATCAAATCAGTGGAACAACTTGCCTCCAGAAGTTGTGGGTGCTCCAACCCTGGATTTTTTTAAGACGAGATTGGACAACCATTTGTTTGAAATGGTCTAGGGTTTCCTGCCTAAGAAGGGAGTTGGACTAGAAGATCTCCAAGGTCCCTTCCAACTGTGTTATTCTATTCTAGTCTATTCTGCTAGAACAGTACAATTGGCAGAAGTTTTCCTGCAAGCTGGTGAGGTGCAGAAGAGAGAGGGGCAGCAAAGCTGGAGGAAACCAAACAATTGTTTTCCTTATCATGCACCGCACGCGAAATCAGGACAGCTCCATTAGCAGTGGGTCAGAATAGACACACCAGAAGCAGGATAAGGATCAGCAATCAGGATAGCCAATTTCATGGCCGTATCGTTCTCTGCCAATTCAAGGATGGGTGGATAGCTCTTTCACACGGCAGTTGGGGAAGGCCCTTAGGCTGCATTAATTATCCTTCATGCTGAAGTCATCTTAATTAATAATCTTCCTTGTTTCTGTTCTTAGAGCTCATTAATTTCCTCCTGCCCCCCCCCAAGAAATAAACTTTTGTTTTGTAGAAGAGCTTTAATGTTTCCTATCTATCAACAAAGAACCCCGTTCTCATATGGGGTCTTTGCTTTCATATCACTGTGACTAATTGTCCTGACATGTTGAAGGAAGATTTTACTACTTGTGGAAAGTAGATTATAAACTACATTTGTTTGAATGGGAAATATTTGTTTATTTACAAAAAGCCGGATAGAATATCAACAACCCTCAGATAGCGCAGATGATACCACTCTAATGGCAGAAAGTGAAGAGGAACTAAAGAGAACTAAAGAGGAAGGTGAAAGAGGAGAGTGCAAAAATTGGCTTGAAACGGGACATTAAAAAAAATATGAAGATCATAGCATCCTGTCCCACCGCATCCTGGCAAATAGAAAGGGAAGAAATTGAAGCAGTGACAGATTTTATGCTTTTGGGCTCCAAAATCACTGCAGAAGGCAGCTGCACCATGAAATTAAAAGATGCTTGTTCCTTGGGAGGAAAGCTACGGAAAACCTAGACGGCATATTAAAAAAGCAGAGACATCACCTTGCCAACAAAGGACTGTATAGTCAAAGTTGTTGTTTTCCCAGTCGTAATGTATAACTGTGAGAGCTGGACCATAAGGAAGGCTGAGTGCCGGAGAGTTGATGCTTTCAAACTGGGGGGTTGGAGTAAACTAGAGAGTCCCTTGGACTGCAAGGAGATCAGCCAATCCTAAAGAAAATCAACCGTGATTGTTCTTTGAAAGGACAGATACCAAATCTGAAGCTCAAATGCTTGGGCCACCTAATGAGAAGAGAGCAGGGGTGGGCTGCTGGGATTTTGCAGGGGTTTGGGAGAACCTCTAGCTAAGATTCTGTGCAGTTCTGAAAATCCTCAAATCCCATTCCTGTCTGGCCCCGCCCACTCCGGCCCACCCCTCCCAGAAGTCCCCACATGGCCCATTTTAGATACAGGTAAGTGGAGGGCATGTGCAGAGCCTCAGAGAGGGTGAAAAACAGACCTACTGGAAGTTTGGGAAGGCCGGAAATGGCCCCGTTTCCTGCCTCCAGAGGGCCTCCGGAGCCTGGGGAAGACATTTCTGCCCTTCTGGAGGCTCAAGGAAAGCCTCTGGAGCCCAGGAAGGGCAAAAACAACCCCCTTCCCATGGTGCAGGAGGCTGAATAGGCCACACCCACCATGGCCATGCCCACCCAGCAACCGAGCAGAGGATCCCTTGCTAAAATTTTTGAAGCCCACCCCTTGAAGAGAGGATTTATTGGAAAAGACCCTGATGTTGGGAAAGATTCAAGGCAGAAGGAGAAGGGGACAGCAGAGAATGAGATGGTTAGATAGTGTCACCGCCACAGTGGACATGAATTTGGGCAGACCCCAGGAAACAGGGGAGGATAGGGGAGCCTGTCCCTGAAGAATTAGACATTAGTGACTGAACAACAACAACAGAAGGTAAAAAGAAGAAGAAGAAACTAATAACAAGTGCAACAACCCAGCCTGAGAAGTCACAATGAATATAATAAATGGAAAGATAGATAAGCCTTCTCCAGGGTGATCTGTCTCTAGCCTGGGCCTTCAGCTCTACCAGTGATGGATCCATTGTCACCATAATCAAGTTCATCCTCTTCACTGCTGGTCATCTTCTTCTTCTCTTTCCCTACTTTTCCAGCTTTATAGGCTTCTATAGACAGCTTTTGCACAATACGTCCAAAATATTATAATCCTTGTCTTAATAATGAAATGCTAGAATGTACACAGGTGATCCTCAATTTACAGCCATTCATTTATTAACCATTCAAAATTACAACAGCACTGAAAAATGTAGCCAGCCCTCATAGCCAGCCCGCAGCTGACTGTTGGGGGGTGAGTCATTGGCCCCGACGGAAAGGGTGCGCAACTTGGGCGTTCTCCTGGATGGACGGCTGTCGTTTGAAGACCATGTGGCGGCCGTCTCCAGGAGAGCTTTTTACCAGGTTCACCTGGTTCGCCAGTTGCGCCCCTTTCTGGACCGGGATGCCTTATGCACGGTCACTCATGCTCTCGTCACTTCTCGCCTGGATTATTGCAATGCTCTCTACATGGGGCTACCCCTGAGGTGCACCTGGAGACTTCAGCTAGTCCAGAATGCAGCTGCGCGGGTGATTGAGGGAGCACCACGTTGCTCCCGGGTAACACCACTCCTGCACAGTCTGCACTGGCTACCTGTGGTCTTTCGGGTGCGCTTCAAGGTTCTGGGTACCACCTTTAAAGCGCCCATGGCTTAGGGCCCGGTACTTACGGGACCGCCTGCTGTTACCTTATGCCTCCCATCGACCCGCACGCCTCACAGAGAGGGTCTTCTCAGGGTGCCGTCCGCCAAGCAATGCCGGCTGGCGGCCCCAGGAAGGGCCTTCTCTGTTGGAGCACCTACTCTGGAACGACCTTCCCCGGTTTGCGCCAAATATCTGACCTTCGGACCTTTCGTCGGGAATTAAAAACTCATTTATTCATTCAAGCGGGACTGGACTGATTTTTTAGATTTTTTAAATTTCTAAATTTTAAATTTTAAATTTTTAAATCTTCTGTAATTTTATATGGGGTATTTTAGGTTGGTCAATTTGACGGTTTTAATTCGGCCACTATTGAATAGGTATTTTAAATTGATTTTTAACTTTGTATACTTATTGCTTTTTATCTTGGCTGTACACCGCCCTGAGTCCTTCGGGAGAAGGGCGGTATAAAAGTTTAATTAATAAATAAATAATAAATAAATAAATACTTATGACCATTACAGCATCTCTGTGGTCACCTGATCAGGATTTGGGCACTCAGCAACTGGCATGTGTTTCACAGGGTCATGTGGTTGCCATATACAACCTTCGTCTGACAAATAAAGTCAATAGGGGAAGTTGGATTCTCTTAATAATCACATGATTCACTTAACAGCTGTGGCAAAAAGACCATAAAAGTGAGTGTGACTCCTTTGCTCAGCAACAGGAATTCTGGTCCCTATTGTGGTCATACAGAACTACCTGGGCACAAGGGGAGTTCTCAAACTTTGTGATTGTCTTCTGTGGAACCATTGAAAGGCAAAATGGAGAGCAAAGCTTGGAGTGAGGTTTCTACATCTAGAATTAAAACAATGTGCAAAGACTCTCTTAAGTCAAGGGTGTCACACTCGATTTCATTGAGGACCGCATCAGAGTGGGTGTGGCCAGCTCGATGTCACCCGTGTTGGGGGCGCCTATGGTGGCCCGAGCGCTCTGCCAGCAAAAATGGAGCTCGGGAGGACTGTGCATGGCCCTCGTGAGTTCCGTTTTCACTGGCAGAGGCACCGCAGGCCAGTCCTTTGCTGTTTCCAGGGCAGTCCCACGGGCCAGATCTAAGCACCCTGCAGGCCAGATTCAACCCGCGGGCCTTGAGTTTGACACCCCTGCTCTAAGTGGACATGAACTCCTGGGAGATCTCAACTCATCATTTGAGAAATACTGGGATATGGGATGTTAGAAGCTTTTTGCAGAACACAAGGAGGTAAAAACTATCATGTCCAGGATAGGGGTAATTGTCCGGCTGTTTATATGTGGCTCTTGTCCTCCCATTGTTGATTGGGAGATTGTTCCTTCATTGATTGCTCTCTGAATGAGGTATTGTTTCTTCATTTATTTCTGTGTGAATGGGGTATTGTTTCTTCCTTGATTGCTGCTGTTTGTCTGATGCTGCTTCCTATTGAGCTGGTGGTTAATTAATAGTCATGTGTTGAGGAAGGGGCTGCTTAGAGCTGTTACAGCCTCTTTCTCTGACCTTTGGCTGGTTCCTTTTTTTCAACGGGCTGCAGATGAAGCTTATCTCAGCTTGCCTGCTAATGACTGATTTGTCAGTGTGCCAAGGAATTCTCCTGCGTTTTTGGATCTGGCTTGATTCAAAAGAGAACTGGCTTGGGATTTCTGGGTGTTGAAGTCCACGAGTGTTAAAGTTGCACAGGTTGGACAGCCTTGGTCTAAAATGTCTGCAGTCTCCTAACTGAAATTTTTCAATCTGCTGGGAAGTTGATCACCATGATAACTTTCAATCAGAATAGAGCTGGAAAAGACCTTGGAGGTCTTCTTGTCCAATACCCTGCTCAAGCAGGAGACTCTATACCAGGGGTCTCCAACCTTGGTCCCTTTAAGACTTGTGGACTTCAACTCCCAGAGTTCCTCAGCCAGCTTTGCTGGCTGAGGGACTCTGGGAGTTAGAGTCCACAAGTCTTAAAGGGACCAAGGTTGGAGACCCCTGCTCTATACTATTTCAGGCAAATGGCTGTCCAATCTTTTCTTAAAAACCTTCAGTATGAAGCACCTAAAAGTTCTGAAGGCAAGCTGCTCCACTGGTTAATTGTCCTCACTGTTAGGAAGTTTTTCCTTAATTCGCCCCTAGTCTTCCTTTTCTCTAGACTGGCCATTTATTTATTTATTTATTTATTTATTAAATTTTTATACCGCCCTTCTCCCGAAGGACTCAGGGCGGTTTACAGCCATAATAAAAAAACAACAGCAATATACACATAAAACCATAATTAAAAAACTTATTATACAAATGGCCAAATTAAAACATTTAAAATAAAACCCCGAATTATAGAATGTTAAAACATTAAAACTAATTAAAATCCTATTAAAATCCTATGCCAGTCCTGCGCGAACAAACAAATAGGTCTTCAGCTCTCGGCGGAAAGTCCGAAGGTCCGGCAGTTGCCGGAGTCCAGGGGGAAGTTCGTTTCAAAGGGTGGGAGCCCCCACAGAGAAGGCTCTCCCCCTGGGGGCCGCCAGCCGACATTGCTTGGCGGACGGCACCCTAAGGAGTCCCTCTCTGTGCGAGCGTACAGGTCAGTGGGAGGTATTCGGTAACAGCAGGTGGTCCCATAAGTACCCTGGCCCTAAGCCATGGAGCGATTTAAAGGTAGTCACCAACACCTTGAAGTGCACCCGAAAGACCACAGGTAGCCAGTGCAGACTGCGCAGGAGAGGTGTTACATGGGAGCAACGTGTGGCTCCCACTATCACCTGCGCAGCTGCATTCTGAACCAACTGGAGCCTCCGGGTACTCTTCAAGGGGAGCCCCATGTAGAGAGCGTTACAGTAGTCCAAGCGAGAGGTAACCAGAGCATGAGTGACCGTGCATAAGGCATCCCGGTCAAGGAAGGGGCGCAACTGGCGGACCAGGTGAACCTGGTAAAAAGCCCTCCTGGAGATGGTCGTCAAATGATCTTCAAAAGACAACCGTCCATCCAGGAGGACGCCCAAGTTGCGCACCCTTTCCACTGGGGCCAATGATTCACCTCCAACAGTCAGCCGCGGCTGCAGCTGACTGTTCCGGGGTGCCGGCATCCACAGCCACCTCGTCTTGGAGGGATTGAGTTTGAGCCTGTTTCTCCCCATCCAGACCCGTACAGCTTCCAAACACCGGGACAGTACTTCGATGGCTTCGTTGGGATGGCCTGGGGTGGAGAAGTACAGCTGCATATCGTCAGTCTACAGTTGGTACCTCACCCCAAAGCCATTGATGATCTCACCCAGCGGCTTCATATAGATGTTGAACAGGAGAGGCGAGAGAATCGACCCCTGCGGCACCCCACCTGTGAGGGGCCTCGCGGTCGATCTCTGCCCTCCTGCCAACACCGTCTGCGACCGGTCAGAGAGATAGGAGAACCACCAGTAAACGGTGCCTCCTACTCCCAAACTCCCTAACCGGTGCAGCAGGATACCATGGTCGATGGTATCAAAAGCTGCTGAGAGATTTAATAGGACCACGGCAGAGGAATGACCCCTGTCCCTGGCCCTCCAGAGATCATCCAGCAACGTGACCAAAGCCGTCTCCGTACTGTACCCGGGTCGGAAGCCAGACTGGAACGGGTCTAGATAGACAGATTCATCCAGGTATTGGGGTAATTGACGTGCCACCACACTCTCAACAACTTTCGCCACAAAGCAAAGGTTGGAGACAGGGCAATAATTTCCTAAAACAGCCGGGTCCAGGGAGGGCTTCTTGAGGAGGGGCCTCACCACCACCTCTTTCAAGGCGGCGGGGAAAACACCCTCCATCAAAGAAGCATTTATAATCCCCTGGAGCCAACCTCGTGTCACCTCCTGTGTGGCCAGCACCAACCAGAAGGGGCACGGGTCCAATAAACATGTGGTGGCATTCAACCGCCCCAACAACCTGTCCATGTCCTCGGGAGTCACAGGGTCAAATCCATCCCAAATAGTCTCAACAAGACATGTCTCCAGCCCCTCACCTGGATCTACCCACTGTTGATCCAATCCGTCCCGAAGCTGAATGATTTTATCGTATAGATAACCACTAAACTCCTTGGCACGGCCCTGTAAGGGGTCATCCCGCACCTCCTGATGAAGGAGGGAGCGGGTCACCTGAAACAGGGCCACCGGGCAGTTATCTGCTGACGCAATGAGGGAGGAAACGTAAGAACGCTTCGCTTCCCTCAGTGCCACTAGGTAAGTCCTACTATAGGACCTAACTAGTGTCCGGTCAGCCTCGGAACGGCTGGATCTCCAGGCACTCTCTAGTCGTCTTCTCCGGCGTTTCATCTCCCTCAGCCCCTCAGAGAACCAAGGGGCTGGTTGAGATCTGCACCGGGTCAGAGGCCGCAAAGGCGCGACACGGTCTAAAGCGCCAGTCGTGGCCCGTTCCCAGGCTGCAACTAACTCCTCAACCGTGCCGTGGGCCAGATCCTCAGGAAGTGGCCCAAGCTCCATAAGGAACCTCTCCGGGTCCATCAGGCACCTGAGACGGAACCAGCGTGTTGGTCCCGTCTCCCTGCGGTGTTGAGTGGTGGTCCAAAAGTCTAGACAAAGGAGAAAATGATCTGACCATGACAATGGCTCGGTAATTAAATCTTCTAAATCCAGATCATTTAACCACTGTCCAGAGATAAAAATCAGATCCAGTGTGCCTCCCCCAATGTGAGTAGGGCCATCAACTATTTGTGTCAGGTCCAGGGCCGTCATGGAGGCCATGAACTCCCGAGCCGCCGTTGATGACAAGCCGGTTGATGGTAAGTTAAAGTCCCCCATGACTATAAGTCTGGGGGTCTCAATCACCACCCCGGCAAGCACCTCCAGCAGCTCGGGCAGGGCTGTAGTCACATAGCAAGGAGCCAGGTACGTGATCAACAAGCCCACCTGCACCCTATGACCCCATTTCACAAAGAGGGATTCACAACTGGCTATCTGAGGTACAGTGGTCTCCCTCGGTTCTAGACTCTCTTTTATAACAACCGCCACCCCCCCACCCCTACCTTGGGCCCTCGGTTGATGGAATGCTCGGAAACCCGGTGGGCACATTTCGACAAGGGGAGTCGGTGGGCACATTTCGACAAGGGGAGTCGACAAGGGGCCCAATTCCTGCAACCGTTCTTCATATGTTTTTGTCTCCAGGCCCTTAATCATCTTAGCTGCTCTTTTTGTACTTTTCCCAAAGCCTCAACATCTCTTCTGTAATTTGGTGACCAAAACTGGATGCAGTATTTCAGGTGTGGTCGTATTAAGGCTTTATAAAGCTGTACTAATACTTCACGTGATTTTGATTCTATGCCTCTGTTTATACAACCGATGATTGTATTAGCTTTTTCAGCTGCTGGCTCATGTTTATGTGATCGTCCACTAGGACTCCAAGGTCCCTCTCACAGTTACTGTTTTTGAGCCAGGATTCACCTAATCTGTATTTGTACCTTTGATTTTTCCTGCCTAGGTGTAAAGCTTTGCTTTTTTCCACAATAAATTTCATACTTTTGGATAGGACCCATTGTTCAAATCTGTCAAGATGTTTTTGGATCCTGAGCTTATCTTCTGGGGTATTGGCTATTCCTGCCAGCTTAGTGTCATCTGAAAATTTGATGAGTTCCCCTTCTATTTCCTCATCTAAGTCATTTTATGAAGCTATTGAAGAATACTGGGCCTAAGGCAGAATCTTGCTGTACCCCACTGCTTACTTCCCTCCACAAATCCATCTGGTGGTGATGCTGTCTATCCCACATTTTTCTAATTTATCAAGAAGTAGGTTATGGTCTACTTTGTTGAATGCCTTGCTAAATTTTTAGTATACTATGTCCATGTTTCGCTGGTCTACTAATTTATTTACTTCGTCAAAGAATGAAATAACTTTGGTTTAGTATGATCTGTTTTTAACAAACCCATGCTATCTCACTAGTTATAATTTTACTTGTTTATAGATATTCACAGATCTGGTTTATTATTATTATTTTTTTCGAGTATCTTCCCAGGTATTGATGTTAGGCTGATTGGTCTGTAGTTTCTTGGGTCTGTTTCCCCCCCCCCACTTTTTTTGAAGATGACAATTACATTAGCTCTTTTCCAATCCTCTGGTAGTTCCCTGGTGCTACAGGATTTTTTAAAGACATGGTACAATGGTTCTGAGATACCATCTGCCAGCTCCTTCAGAACTCTGGGATGTAATCTGCCAGGTCCCGGTGATTTATATTCATCAAGATCAGACAGGTGTTCTCTTATAAATTTTATTTCTACTCTGTCTTTTACAGGGTGTTGTGTTTTGGTTTTTTTGTAGGTTAAGTTATAGTTTCTTTTTGCATGAAGGCTGGTGCAATGAATGAGTTAAGCAGCTCTGCTTTCACAACTTCTGACTATTCATGGATATGTTCTCGACAATCTTCTACCTAAATTTGACTGGGTTAGTGACTGACTGAGAAGGAAGCTTGCTTGTGGGAATAATGTTCCCATTCCCTTTCATGTCACATCTTTCGGGATTTGAAGAGAACACTATATTTTTCTTGCATCTACTGACTTTAATTTCTGCTGTTGAGTTTAAATGTTCACAGTATAGGTCAGTTGTGAGTCATCACTTGAATATAACTGGTAAACAAGTTGATGGATACTAGCTAGTGATCTTTTCAGAGTATAAGATGCAACTTTCCCCCCTTAAAAGTTGGTGAAAATTGTGGAGCATCTTATACACCGAATATTGCCAAAGCCCTGCCAACCTACTGGCCCCAACCCTTCAAACATTTTCGGCTTCCATGCTTCATGTTTTCGGCCTCTGCACGCCCTATTTTAGACCTGTTCCAGGCTGCAGGGATCGCCACAGCACATCTCCGCCAATCGCTGCCTCCATATGTCACGTTCTTGACCTCTGCGCGTCATGTTTTTGGCCTCCACACACCCCATTTTTGGTCTCCATGCATCGCATTTTTGGCCAGTTCCAGGTGGCAAAGGCCAAAAAAGTGACACGCAGAGGCAGCGATGGGCTCTGGCAATCCCCACAGTCTGGAACAGCTGATTGGTGGTATCAGCCGATCCAACTGCCAATCAACTGCTCGGGCTGAATCAGGCTGCAATAATGTGCCGAAGCTTACCAGACTGTTTGCTGCAAAGATGCCAACCAGATGAATGCCGATAGATGCTGATAGGCAGAGGCAAAAAAAAAAATTCTTGTTTTCCTCCCCAAAAACTAATGTGTGTCTTATACTCTGGAACGTCTTATACTCTGAAAAATACAGTAAGTGCACAGTTCCCAGGTGGCTCAAGGATGTCCTTTTGTTTCTCACAACAAGAAGAAAGAGGGATAGTCAATTTAAGATTACGCCAAATGGATTATATAGAACGTGAAACCATTGTCTTTCATTGTGGTGGCTCTCTCTAGCATAGTTAGCTCCTAAATTGGAATCATCTGGATACAGTCTGCCTGCTCCTGAATCCATTCTTTCTTCATATAATAAAACAACAATGGTTTCCAGATGTGTTAGACTTCCCCACACTGGGGGAACTTGAAATAAGGCACAACTGGACTGACAGGAACACAAATAGGGGGAAAGTCATGTTGATTTTAAGGATATTTAAGGATATTTAGGAGTTTGTATGTACTTAAGCGCTTAAACATGAACAAGGTTGACACCGGATAGTCAGCCTTAGTTTTACAGAGCATTCTGATAAAGTCAGCATTCCCTTGTTATTTGATTGGCAGGATAAAATTGAGGGTGGAATAATGTGCATTGCCTTCTCTGCCATTATTATTTTTAATTCTCTCCCACTGTTCAGAAATTAATTCAGCTTGCTGAAATGCATGACCTACATTCCTCCCCACACCGGGGGCATGGTAAAAGGTCGGTATGCTTAGCTCTCTTTCAGATTCACAACCCTCCCCAAGACCCTGATGGATCCTCCCATATGTTGATATTTCTCAGTCTGAATAGTCAGTCCTAGAACCTGAGAAGGAGGCATCAAAGGGAATTTCTTATTAAATTTCCTCTTTACCTGATGGAGCAACAAAGATGATTAGGGGACTGGAGGCTAAAACATATGAAGAACGGTTGCAAGAACTCAGTATGTCTAGTTTAATGAAAAGAAGGACTAGGGGAGACATGATAGCAGTGTTCCAATATCTCAGGGGTTGCCACAAAGAAGAGGGAGTCAAACTATTCTCCAAAGCACCTGAGGGTAGAACAAGAAGCAATGGGTGGAAACTAATCAAGGAGAGAAGCAACTTAGAACTAAAGAGAAATTTCTTGACAGTTAGAACAATCAATAAGTGAAACAACTTGCCTGCAGAAGTTGTGAATGCTCCAACACTCCAGCATTTTCTCTCAACTTCTGATGTTCTGTGATAGCATCCTAATGCCATATGACTGCTGTCTTACTGATATCTATGCAGAAGGAAATCTTGAAGATTCGGAATAACAGAATAACAGAAAGCAGAGGTGGGTTTCAGCAGATTCTGACCAGTTCTGTAGAACTGGTAGCGGAAATTTTGAGTAGTTTGGAGAACTGGTAGTAAAAATTCTGACTGGCCCCGCCCCCATCTATTTTCTGCCTCCCGAGTCCCAGCTGATCGGGAGGAAATGGGGATTTTGCAGTAACCTTCCCCTGGATTAGAGTGGGAATGGAGATTTTACAGTATCTTTCCCCTGCCATGCCCAAGTCACGCCCACCAAGCCATGCCACGCCCACCAAGCCATGCCACGCCCACCAAGCCATGCCATGCCCACCAAGCCACGCCCACAGAACCAATAGTAAAAAAATTTGAAACCCACCACTGGTTGGAAGGGACCTTGGTGGTCTTCTAGTCCAGGGGTCTCCAACCTTAAGTCCCTTTAAGACTTGAGGAACTCTGGGAGTTGAAGTCCATAAGTCTTAAAGGGACCAAGGTTGGAGACCCCTGTTCTAATCCAACCCCCTGCTCAAGCAGATGACCCTGTATCATTCCAGAAAAGTGGCTGTCCACTTTTGGTCAGTGTCTCTTCTTAAAAGCCTCCAGTGGTGGAGCATCCACAATTTCTGAAGGCAAGTCATTCTACTAGTTAATTGTTCTCAATATTAGGAAGCTTCTCCTTAGTTCCAGGTTGCTTCTTTCTTTGATTGGTTTCCATTCATTGTTTCTTGTCTTGACTTCTGGTGCTTTGGAAAATAGGTCAACCCCGTCTTCTTTGTGGCACCCTCTTAGATATTGGAACACTGCTATCATGTCACCCCTAGTCTTTCTTTTCCTTAAACTAGACATACCCAGTTCCTGCAACCGTTCTTCATACGTTTTAGCCTCCAGCTCCCTAATCATCTTTGTTGCTCTTTTCTGCACTCTTTCCAAAGTCCTAACAGCAGAGAACTAGAACTAAGGAGAAATTTCCTGACAGAACAGTTAATCAGTGAAACAACTTGCCTCCAGAAGTTGCTCCAACACTGGAAGTTTTTAAGAAGATGTTGAATAACCATTTGCCTGAAATGGTGTAAGGTTTCCTGCCTAAGCAGGAGGTTGGACTAGAAGACCTCCAAGGTCACTTCCAACTCTGTTATTCTATTTCTATCTTTTTTATAATGTGATGGCCAAAACTGGATGCAGTATTCCAAGTGGGATGCTTTGTAAAGCGGTACTAATAGTTCACATGATCTTGATTCTGTCCCTATTTTTTATTCTATCCCTATCCTTTTTCTATTCAATAGTCTTTCCCCAACCCAAAGAGAGGAATTTAGATTGCAACTTTACTGTTTCTGGAGAAAATGGCAGTAAACCAAACATCCCTCCTCCTCTTCCTCCTCTTCTTTCTTTTTAGAATGGGATCCCTAATTGCCACAAATCTTTTTGACTCTTTTTACAGATAATTATATAAGCCTTCAGAGCATGTCAGAATTACTAAATTTGTCCTATTACTAAAATGGAAGATGTTCCCTTCTTAGGAAACTATTTCTAAGTCCTATATGGGATCTGGGAGCTATAGCAGGGTGACAAAGAGATCCAGAAAATTCTAACTTTTTTCTATGGCCGACTGGCCATCTGTAGTTTTGCACTCCAGCTATAATAGTTCTGTGCACAATAAACCCTTCCGATATCTTTGTTTTTGAATATAAATCAGTAAAACTAGAAACGAATGTTACACTGCATGAATGCAACAGAAATTCTGGTCCTAATTGTGTTCATACGTCAAGGATTACCTGTACTGCAAGTGTTGCTTTCCACCCACAAGATTGGCAAAAATTAGTAAAAAATGTTCTTCAATTTGTTGGAAATGTGAAATCGAGTTAGGATCATACTATCACATGTGGTGGAAGTGCCCAAAAGCAAAAAATTTCTGGCAGCAAATAAGAAGCTGGTTAGAAGAGATGTTAATGGTCAAAATAATGGTTTGCCATCCATCATGCCCTTGTTGGCGGATCAAGCGGATCAAGCGCTTGACCGCCTTGTTGGCGGTCCTTGACCGCCTTGTTGGCGGTCCTTGACCGCCTTGTTGGCGGATCAAGCGGATCAAGGTACTATGAGGTCCGGAGTAAATTCTACGACTGGCTTGAAAGGAGGAAGAATGCCAAAAACAAGAGATAATGTGTTCTGTTTCCCTCCCCCAATACTCCCAACAAAGAGTCAGTCGAAGGCCTTCTTTTCTAATTTATTTACATAGATAAATCTTCTGGCCACGTCTACCCACAGGCCTGCCAAGTCTCTGGAGATAACTAGGAAATTATAGATAAGGCCAGAGTTACTCACGAATATATTCTTCCCTCCATTGATACAGTTTGCCCACGCAAATTCACTGCTTTGTCCAAGACAAAAAGCCAGGAAGTTCCGCCTCCTGCTTTTATACCCTCTGTAGATGTCACTGCATGACTCATCATTCTTTGGCTTTGTCCCAATGCCTCCACTGCTGCGCGCGCCGGTCACATCTGCGCAATCTTGCATCAAGCCAAAATCATTCTTGGTGTATTGCTAAATCAGAAGAAGGCCCGGGAGAATCAGGCCTTGCCGGCCCCTCCTCCTCCCTTTGGGTGGGTGCCAGGGAGGGAGAGGGCCCAGGAGAAGCAGGCCTTGCCAGGTCTTCTCCCTCACTTTCTGAATCATCCGAGTCCAGGAGTCCGAGTCCAGGAACCTGGGTCACAACATAATGAGTGTCTGGAAATGTATATATCGATGTATATTGTACTTGTGAGGGTATAATAGGTTTATTAAATATGTATACAGTTGGGGTAGTAGTAATATAGTATATACTTGATATATAAGGAATTAGGAGATATGTAAATTTGTATATAGACTGATATAGTAATTTGAACTTGACATAAATGTTAGAAACCAGAGATGTAGAGCCGTGTCCATTGTTTTTGTTTGTTTTTAAAACCAATACATTTTTTTCTTAAAAAAAAGGATTACCTTTAGTGACCCTGCATTCAGTGTATCCATAATCTTCTTTTCAGATTAGATTTGCCATCAAGCCTAATCAAGATTTCATCTGCCTATCAAGGGATGAATTTCTGGCGCTATTTTTATGTTCGCTGAATATTTCATTGAAAAAAACAAATCTGCATTTTTCCCCCTGTATCTCTAATGAAAAATTGCTGTTGTTTTAAGAGTCATGTTATCCATGGGTTCATGCAGAAGTCAAGAAAAGAATGGCAGAGAGATTTGAAGAGCTTCTTCCTAATACCTTTTAGGTGCATGCAGCCCTAATATATATTCTGTCACCATTCGATTTCTTCTGCAGGAAAGGAAATAGATTCAAGCAGAGACCCAAGAGCACCTACTGTGGGATTTTTAGCTATATATTTTTGTGGGTCTGACAAAATGCTTCTGACCTACTTAATTAAATGTGGTCTTGGATGCTGACAACCAAGATTTATAAAAATCACTTAGACCTTTATTGAAAAATCAATTATTTCTAACATGCAAGCAAAACAAAAAAATATATGAATAAATAAATACGCCAAAGAGCAATGCTCCGTAAACTGACCATAATCAATATGGGTTAAAAATACCGCGCACAACATTTTTAGCATTTCAACGTTCTCATCTTTGATTCCCAGGGTGAGATGTAGTCCTCAAGTCCTAAAGTTACAGAGCTGAATCTTTTAATATTTTATTACTTGAAACTTTTCAACCAGACCTGTCAAGTGGCACAACTAGTCCTGTCAAGATAACTCAGTAGAGGCCTTGAACAAATGCAAAAATAAAACAATCATAATTAACTTGTTCTTAATAAAATACATTCAACAATGACAGGGGTACTTCTAGCAAAAAATATAGTGTAAAACTTAATGAAAAGTAAATGCAGAGAGTCCTCGATTTATGACTGTAATTGAGCCTGGCAATTACAGTCATTAGTTGTGATGGTCATAAAGTGAGTCACCATGTGACCAGACCCATTTTTACAACCTTTTTTGTGACATTTGTTAAGCAACAATGGTAGTCACTAAGCCAGGGGTAACAAATTCAAGGCCTGGGGGTTGGATCCGGCCTATGGGGTGCTTAGATCAGGCCCATGGGGCTACCCTGGAAACAGAGAAGGACTGGCCTGCGGTGCCTCAGCCAGAGAAAATGGAGCTCGGGAGGACCGCACGGTCTGTTTTTCCTGGCAGAGGATTGAAGGAGGCCATTGCAGTCGAAAATGGAGCTTGGGAGCCTGTTTGCTCTGACAGAATGCTTGTGTTGTGACCCAGGCCCCAGTAAGTAGTAGGAAACTCAATCAGTGTAAAAACAAATAAACTTTATTCAAACAGTTGAGAATTATTTCATTTTCAGCGTAGTTCAACTAAATTAAAGCAAATTCCTACCAACACAAATTTCTCAGTCCTATCACCAACCTTGGTCCAATTAGGCAAACTTCCAAAGACCTTTCTTGGCAAAAGTTCAGAAGACACCGATACAAAATAAATGCAAGAGGACGAACCAACAACATTGTTTTCTGGCAAAGCCCAAACACCGTTGCTGGTCTTTTAAGCCTTATGGGAGGTGCCAGTCATCTCTTGGCCCTACTTCCAAGTTGTCCTCTTTGCTTGAGCTACTCTTGCCTTCTGGCAGCTCTTCTCATGCATGCATTAGGAACAGGCTCCTCCTGTTCCTCTGCCTGACTACTGTCAGCCTCTGGAGGCTCTGGAGTCCACACATCACTCCCCGATGGCCCTGGCCCCACCTCTGCCTCCGACGCAGAGCCCTCATCCGGGCCTTCCCCAGCCTCCAAGACTGGCCCACGCTCTTCCTCAGCCTCATCGCTGTCCAACTTCATTGCCAGCTCCACAGGCTGCAGGGGGACCACAACAGCTCGGGCCACCACAGGCACCTCCGACACGAGTGATGTTGAGCTGACCACACCCACCCTGGCCATGCCCACTCTGGCCCCCCAAGGTCAAACACAACCCTGATGCGGCCCTCAGTGAAATTGAGTTTGATACCCCTGCACTAAGCGAACACTGCAGTTGTTAAGCAAACCCATTGTTCTCCGGTTTTTGTTGGAAACCCAAAATAAACACTGGTTTCCAACAAAACCATCATAAATCATGGTCACGTGGCCAAATAAAGGAATAGAGCAAGCTGAGCTGGAGGGCAGAGTTAAATGTTTCATTAGTTTAGAGTCATTGCGTTACCACGCAAGATCCACATCCAGTCCCCTTTGTTTCCATTGACCCTTATTTAGCACCAATTTAGCTTTAACCATTATTTAACTAGATCCTTGTGTACAGGTGGCAATAATAAACTCTTCTGTGATTTGAACTCAGCAAATACTCCTGATTATTTGCACCGGATACCACAGAGCGCCACAAACAGCCATAAAAGTGGGCCAATTGCTGATTGCCCAAAACTGCCCAGTCTTGGGATTGCAGCAGAGGCAACATCGGAAACTTTGAGATTTTGATCGCATCTGAACTTTGTGCTTGATGTGGAAAAGAATGAAAATCTGGCTTTGGGTTTTACCGATTAGACCAGGGGTCTGCAAAGTTGGCTCTTTTAAGACAAAGCTGGCTGAGGAACTCTGGGAGTTGAAGTCCACAAGTCTAAAACAAGAACCAAGTTTGTATACCCCTGGATTAGACTGATAGATCTTTATAGAAATGGCTTTTTCATATTATTAATGAAAAAAGCAAAAAGTTGTGATTTGATGTTAGTGCCTTATTTTACTGTAACAGAGAGAGTCAGAAGTCAGTACTTCTTTTTCTTTCTTTCTTTTTCTTATCTTCCCTCACTTCTCTTCTCCCTTTTCCCTCCTACTGCTTTTCTATTTACTCTTGTATTTTATAATACTTTATAATTCAATAAAAAAACGTTGACTGAGAAATTTTGATCATGCATCTGTGGGGATGTAAGCGTGAAAAATGGTTATAAGTCACTTTTTTTCAGGGCCAACAGTCACTAAATAAACCGGTTTAAACTGAGAACTACCTGTAGCAAGAACATTTCTTCTCTGTACTCTGCTTAGAGAGGGCTGTAAAGCATGGTGAAGCGGTATATAAGTCTAAGTGCTATTGTGATAATATGGGCTCACCAGATTCAATGGTAATTTTTCACTGTGAGCCACAGTGGCGCAGTAGTTAGAGTGCAGTACTGCAGGCTACTTCTGCTGACTGCCAGCTGCCTGCAATTTGGCAGTTCAAATCTCACCAGGCTCAAGGTTGACTCAGCCTTCCATCCTTCCGAGGTGGGTAAAATGAGGACCCAAATTGTTGGAGACAATAAGCTGACCATAAGTAAACCTCTTAGTGCGGGCTGTAAAGCATTGTAAAGCAGTATATAAGTCTAATTGCTATTGCTATTATAATTAGTTATAAGTTAATTAATTAATTAATTATAATAATTAATTATAATTAAGAAGGACTCACTGGAGAAGAGCCTGATCCTGGGAAGGATTGGGGGCAGGAGAGGAAGGGGACAACAGAGAATGAGGTGGCTGGATGGAGTCACTGAAGCAGTAGGCATGAGTTTAAATGGACTCCAGAGGATGGTAGAGGACAGGAAGGCCTGGAGGAATGCTGTCCATGGGGTTGCGATGGGTCGGACACGACCGCAACTAACAACAACAACAACAACAATTATAATTATAATTATTATATTTGCTCCTTTTAATTTGTTTGGATAATTTGTTGTGTTGAGTTTGATTGACTATAGAAAGAAAAAGGTTGCAACCAAAAAAGGTTGCAAGAACCTAAATCTATAAATAAAACAAGTGCTCTTCACTTCCAGATCGTTCCATCGCCGCCTGTTCCACAAACAACCCAAGGTTTTATTGGCTGGAGGTCTTCAGTTCCAGGCTTAGAACTTGAGCGTTATTATCAGATCAGAAGCTGCAAAGGTGCCTTTTACAAGGACTTGAAATGGCCAAATGAACCAACCGACTGACTTCAATCCAGTATGTAGGCCGACTTTGGTTTCTTTTGCTTCCTTTCCTAAGCATCTTTCAGCTGCCATTTCTGCTATTAGTAATCTGTTTGTGCGTCACCCTTGCAAAGCTTGGGGTTAAAATTAATTACGGTACAGGAAGCGTAGCCTAGTAACCGCAGTATTAAACACCAGTTCTGTGTAATGTGCTATGTTACCTTACTGTTTTGTTACCGGAGCGGTCCTCTTCTTTCATAACAATTTGGAGACCCCCCCAGAAGATTTTTAGCAGAATGGAACAAAGGAAACAATGCTTGGGATGCTCACTGAGATCCATATGACCTTCAAAACTGCCCCACCCCGCCCAAAATCATTTTAGGTATAATTCAGTGGTGGGTTGCCCCCAGTTCTTGCAAATTGGTAGTAAAACCGGGGGTAGACTCCACCCACCGATTCTGACATCATCAAGCGCACGCGTGTAAGCAAAGCAAGGATGTGCGCGATCCCACTGCAAACCGGTAGTAAAGGTAAGTAGAACCCACCCCTGGTATAATTGACATGCCTCCTGCCATTTTAAGGTGGGACCCACACCAAGTGGGTGTACTACAAGAGCCAAATAAAATTAATGTAGTTTAAAAAAACAAACAAGGAAACAAGGAAAACTCGTAGACTTTTCATGGATGTAATATGGTTCCATCTAGAATAGAATAGAATAGATTTTTTTTATTGGCCAAGTGTGATTGGACACACAAGGAATTTGTCTTGGTGCATATGCTCTCAGTGTACATAAAAGAAAAGATACTATCTATGGTACTTTACAGCAATCCTACTCACTCTGAGGTCTTGGTATATCCAAAAATGCTAAGAGCAGCCATTAGAAAGTTGTCTACTTCTACATTAAAAT
This sequence comes from Ahaetulla prasina, assembly GCF_028640845.1. NCBI lineage: Eukaryota > Metazoa > Chordata > Lepidosauria > Squamata > Colubridae > Ahaetulla > Ahaetulla prasina. The sequence goes on from NC_080541.1 coordinate 212,745,761, forward strand.
GTAACATGGTTTGCTGGTTTGTGACATACAGTATTACCTATGAATGGTGGTTTAAGTCTAGATTGTGTGAGCTCAGCCAATTATGTTTATTTCAATAAAAAGAGCTTCACAAACCTTTTAAGAGAGAAGATGGTGGGGAAAAGGATCATGCTATCAGATCTGGGCTACCAAACTCCAGGCATCTACTCAATGGAATCAAAAAGATACAGAAAATTAAAACAAGTTTATTAATTATTTCTTGGATAATTTATATTTTGTACACCAAAATGTATAGTTTCTGTTCTTGTTCATGGCTGCGTTCACACAACTTGTTTAACCTGACTTTGTATTAACCCACTTAAATAAATTGAATCACAACCATATTGGTTTGCACAACATGGTTAATACTTAGCGAGCTTGGGAGGTAATTTGAATGCAATAAGTGAGTAGGCAAAGCATGTTGTATGAACCTATCTAGTGTCTAACAGGGCTTCATTAGATTTTGCTAGTGATCTTTTGAGTCCTAATTAGATTCAGCTTTGCTCAATTCCTTGAGATCTGCTAAAATTGGTTAGTTTCTGTCATGTAATGTGCACGTGAACTGTGGAAAAAAGAAAATGGACAGCTGTTAATAGAAGTGAGAAAGCGGTGGGCCAACCAAGAGCAACTTAATATAATATAATATAACAACTGAGTTGGAAGGGACCTTGGAGGCCTTCTAGTCCAACCCCCTGCCCAGGCAGGAAACCCTACACCATCTCAGACAGATGGTTATCCAACATTTTCTTAAAAATTTCCAGTGTTGGAGCATTCACAACTTCTGCAGGCAAGTTTTCCACTTATTAATTGTTCTAACTGTCAGGAAATTTCTCCTTAGTTCTAAGTTGCTTCTTTCCTTGATCAGTTTCCACCCATTGCTTCTTGTTCTACCCTCAGGTGCTTTGGAGAACAGCCCGACTCCCTCTTCTTTGTGGCAATCCCTGAGATATTGGAACACTGCTATCATGTCTCCCCTAGTCCTTCTTTTTATTAAACTAGACATACCGAGTTCCTGCAACCGTTCGTCATATGTTTTAGCCTCCAGTCCCCTAATCATCTTTGTTGCTCTTCTCTGCACTCTTTCTAGAGTCTTAACATCTTTTTTACATCGTGGCGACCAAAACTGGATGCAATATTCCAAGTGTGGCCTTACCAAGGCATTATAAAGTGGTATTAACACTTCACGTGATCTTGATTCTATCCCTCTGTTTATGCAGCCCAGAACTGTGTTGGCTTTTTTAGCAGCTGCTGCACACTGCTGGCTCATATCTAAATGGTTGTCCACTAGGACTCCAAGATCCCTCTCACAGTTACTACTATTGAGCAAGCTACCACATATATGGTACCTGTGCATTTTGTTTTTTTGGCCTAAATGTAGAACCTTACTTTTTTCACTGTTGAATTTCATTTTGGTAGATAGCGCCCAATGTTCAAGTCTGTCAAGATCTTTCTGTAACTTGAGCCTATCTTCTGGAGTGTTGGCTATTCCTGCCAGCTTGGTGTCAAAGATTCCCCAAAACATAGAACAAGCAACAAGTATCGTCCAGTCTCCAACCTTCGCTTTGTGGCGAAGGTTGTAGAGAGTGTGGTGGCACGTCAATTACCCCAATACCTGGATGAAGCTGTCTATCTAGACCCGTTCCAGTCCGGCTTTCGGCCTGGATACAGTATGGAGATGGCTTTTGTTGCGTTGGTTGATGATCTCTGGAGGGCCAGGGACAGGGGTCATTCCTCTGCCCTGGTCCTATTAGATCTCTCAGCGGCTTTTGATACCATCAACCATGGTATCTTGCTGCACCGGTTGGAGAGTTTGGGAGTGGGAGGCACCGTTTATTGGTGGTTCTCCTCCTATCTCTCTGACCGGTCGCAGACGGTGTTGGCAGGGGGACAGAGATCGACCGTGAGGCCCCTCACGTGTGGGGTGCTGCAGGGGTCGATTCTCTCACCTCTCCTGTTCAACATCTATATGAAGCCGCTGGGTGAGATCATCAATGGCTTTGGGGTGAGGTACCAACTGTACGCTGAATTCACACAGCTGTACTTCTCCACCCCAGGCCATCCCAACGAAGCTATCGAAGTGCTGTCCTGGTGCCTGGAAGCCGTACGGGTCTGGATGGGGAGAAACAGGCTCAAGCTCAATCCCTCCAAGACGGAGTGGCTGTGGATGCCGGCACCCCAGTACAGTCAGCTGCAGCCGCGGCTGACTGTTGGGGGCGAATCATTAGCCCCGGTGGAAAGGGTGCGCAACTTGGGCGTTCTCCTGGATGGGCGGTTGTCTTTTGAAGATCACATGACGACCGTCTCCAGGAGAGCTTTTTATCAGGTCCGCCTGATTTGCCAGTTGCGCCCCTTCCTTGACCAGGATGCCCTATGCACAGTCACTCATGCTCTTGTTACCTCTCGCTTGGATTACTGCAATGCTCTCTACATGGGGCTCCCCTTGAGGAGCACCCAGAGGCTCCAGTTGGTTCAGAATGCAGCTGCGCGGGTGCACTGGTTACCTGTGGTCTTTTGGGTGCACTTCAAGGTTTTGGTTACTACCTTTAAAGCGCTTCATGGCTTAGGGCCAGGGTACTTACAGGACTGCCTACTGCTACCGAATGCCTCCCACCGACCCATACACTCGCACAGAGAGGGAGTTCTCAGGGTGCCGTCCGCCAAGCAATGCCGGCTGGCGGCCCCCAGGGGAAGGGCCTTCTCTGTGGGGGCTCCCACCCTCTGGAATGAATTTCCCCCTGGACTTCGTCAACTGCCGGACCTTCGGACCTTCCGCCGCGAGCTGAAGACCTATTTGTTTATTCGCGCAGGACTGGCATAGGATTTTTAATAGTTTTAATATTTGATATAAATTTTATATTTTATGGGGTTTTTATGATTTTAAATGTTTTAATTCGGCCATATGTTTAATATGTTTAATAAGTTTTTTAATTTATTGTTTTATTTGTATACTATTGTGGTTTTATCTTGGTTTTATCTTGGCTGTAAACTGCCCTGAGTCCTTCTCAGGTTTTATCCTTCGGGAGAAGGTTTTATCCTTCGAAGGTTTTATCCTTCGGGAGAAGGGCGGTATAAAAATACAATAAATAAATAGATAAGCAATGATAGATAAGACGGCTCCGACTGCTACATCACTTGCATCAGCTTGTATTACAAAAGGAACATCCATGTCAGGGTGCTTTAAAATAGGTTCGGCGGCAAAGAGTCGTTTCAATTTTTCAAATGCTGCTTGACATTCCATTGTCCATTCGAGGGGTAATGATGGTTTGGGTTTAGTATCTCCTTTAGTTTTTAAGAGGTTAGTTATTGGTAAAGCAATTTGAGCAAAGGAGGGGATGAATTGACGATAGAAATTTGCAAATCCCAAAAAACTTTGGAGCTGTTTGCGTGTGCGTGGAGGGGCCCATTCCAAAACAGCTTTCACTTTTCCTGGATCCATTTCTAACCCATCAGCCGAGATGCGATATCCTAGGTAGTCTATTTTGGTTTGATGGAAATCACATTTGGATAGCTTGCAATATAGTTCTGCAGATAATAACTTTTTGAGTACAGCTCTTACTAGTTTAATATGTTCTTCCATTGTTTCTGTATAGATAAGTATGTCGTCAAGGTAGACAAGAACTCCTTTGAACAAATGCTGATGGAGTATTTCATTTATTAGTTGCATAAAACTGCGCCCCTGCAGTCCAAATGGCAGTACTCGAAACTGGAAACATCCTAGTGGACAGTTGAAAGCGGTTTTCCATTCATCCCCTCTTTATACGAACTCTGTAGTAGGCTTCTCAGGTCCAGTTTGGTGAAGAATTTTCCTTCGCTAAATGTGCTAACATATCTTTCATGAGTGGCATGGGGTATATGTTTTGGCGCACACTGTGTTTAGGTTCCTATAGTCAACTATAAGGCGAAAGGAGCCATCTTTCTTTCTCAGAACATCACTGGCGCCGCCACGCGAGGCCTAGCCGGTTGGATAAAGCCCGCTCTAGGTTTTGTCTATGAATTTACGTAGTTCTCCCAATTCCTTTTGGGTCATGGGATAAGCTTTTGGCTTTGGAAGCTTTACCCCCGGAAGGATGTCTATGGCACAGTCAATAGGCCTATGGGGAGGAAGTACGTCTGATGCTTTCTCACTAAAGACTTCTCGCAAGTCCCAGTATTCCTTGGGTATTCTCTCTTCCCCGTCTATCCGTTCAATCATTGCCCCTAACTTATCCTGGTGCAAGGTCACGGTAGGTCCCTTCTTGGGTTTCCCCTTTTCCCCTTTTAAGGTTTTGGAACGGAACCGTAGGACTCCCGTTCTCCAGTTAATACGGGGGTTCCTTCCCCTGGGTGTCGCCAGACGACACTGTCGCGCCGACGGCACCCTGAGGAGTCCCTCTCTGTGAGAGCGCACGGGTCGGTGAGAGGCATTCGGTAGCAGCAGGCGGTCCCGTAAATAACCCGGCCCTATGCCATGGAGCGCTTTAAAGACGTTCACCAACACCTTGAAGCGCACCCGGAAGGCCACAGGTAGCCAGTGCAGCCTGCGCAGGATAGGTGTCACTCGGGAGCACGAGGGGCTCCCTCTATCACCCACGCAGCCGCATTCTGGACTAACTGTAGCCTCCGGATGCCCCTCAAGGGGAGCCCCATGTAGAGAGCATTGCAGTAGTCCAGACAAGACGTCACAAGGGCGTGAGTGACTGTGCACAAGGCATCCCGGTCTAGAAAGGGGCGCAACTGGCGCACCAGGCGAACCTGGTGGAAAGCTCTCCTGGAGACGGCCGTCAAGTGGTCTTCAAATTGAGATAGACGGTAGCATTGGCTAGGTTTGCCAATCTCAAAAACTGAGTAAATTAGGTTATTCAAAGAGGACAAGAAAATTCATGGGCTAGGTCCATGATGGCGAACCTATGGCACACATACCACAGGTGGCACACGGAGCCCTCTCTGTGGGCACGCAAGCCATCGCCCCAACTCAGCTCCACTGCGCATGCGTGCATGCCTCCTGCTGATGCGTGCATGCCTCCTGCCAGCTGATGTTCAGATCTCTGCCGCACATGCACGCAGGGCGGGGTTCATGTGGGAGACGTACACGCATACACGCAGCACCTCCACCCACCCACCCCGCACGGCCCAGTTTTTGTTCCAGGATGTTGCAGGAAGGCCTGCTAGGCCCAAAATGGGGCACAGGAGTGGTCGCGTGTGCATGCGTGGGGGGAGTGCAGGGAGTCACACATGCATGTGTGTGGGGGTCTCATGTAAATATGCGGGGGGCGCATTGTGCGCACATTACACTATGGGTGCCAGCACGCGCATGCACACTTTCAGCACACAACGACAAAAAAAAGTTAGCTATCACTGGGCTAGGCTGAGAAATTGAAAAAGAACCCAGAAGAAGTCAGTGGCACCACTTCCATATTGCTTCAAGAATGTGTCCGCGAAGTCACCAGGAGTTGATCATTACCAGAAAAGTTATTTTGTGGAGAGAATTCCTCAGACATCATAAAAAAACTCACTTACCATGGGTTGCAACAGAGATTTGTGTGGTAGAACTTTGACCAGCCCTACCCCCCACATTCCTGAGGTTAAATGTGGCTTGAAGAAAAGCTTTCGGAATTAGGAAAACAACTTTTAAGTGAGAAGCAAAAAATAAGATTTTACAGAATTACAAATAAAGTGCTTTTTTGAATGCCTTTCCCAAGAACAATAATGTTTTTCAGGTTCAGATCTGGAAATGAATCGTCTTTTACTTGAATGGCATGTAGCAATGAAACATGATGTTAAGGTTAAAAAATTGCATGTCTATGTCCGTGCTTGTTGTTTTTTTTTAAATATCAGGCTTTGGACAACAATGCAGGAAGATTTGCTGCTAAGTAGTGTGCGTTACAAACTGTTAATCGGAGCCTCAACGTTTATAATTAACTGTGTCTTTCAATGATAATATGAGCTTTGCATAATATTGATTTTTCCCCAGATGTAATAATTTATCAGTATATTGCACACCATTTTTTCCACATAGTAAGGACATGCATGCTTGCATTCAGTACAAAATTAATTGGATTTCACCTTAAAGATCATTAAAACGTTGCTCTTTGCAAAAGGTTAAACAGGGAATTTCAGGCAAACAAGGACTTTCACTGTTTGAGTTCCACAAAGGACTTATCTCTGATATCTATCTCACTAAGTCTAGACCAGGAGTGTCCAATCTCAGAACTTTAAGACTTGTGGACTTCAACTCCCAGAATTTCCCAACCAGCATGGCTGTCTGGGGAATTCTGGGGTTTGAAGTCCATAGGTCTTAAAATTACCAATGTTAGAGACCCCTAGTCTAGAAGATATGAGCACCTGTAATGAAATGTAGGAATGAACTTGGGGGAAGAGATGGAAAGAGATTTAGAAAACACCTTCCAAAGTTTCTTGCTCCGCCTAGGAAGCAATTAGACAAGAGAGGCAGGAGCCCCCAGTGACTCAACAGGCGGATGAAGAAACTTAGGAAGGATTCACGCTAATGAATCAAGCAGTTAAATTGGCGATGGGAAGTCTGTACTTTCAAACTTGTTATATGCTGTTAATGTAATCTTACAATAAAGAAAAAAAATGTTCCTTTAGCTGGGTTTCCTGCCTGGTTTACCCAGGAGGGCTGACAGCACCCAAAACTTTTACAGCTAATAATTATACTTAAAACTATAAGATGAGTGTCATCGTTCCGAGTAATGAATTCCGGGAAGTCAGAACTCTGACATTTTGTTCAGGTTCAAGAAATCCTTTATTTAGTACATCATATCTGTCAGACTTGGAAGCTATCTTTTACATTTGGGCCTTCAGGCCTGCCACATTTTCTACTGTGGGAAAATGGGAGGGGAGATTGTATAGAGTAAGGGTGAAATATAGTCAAAATAACATTCTTTTCTCAGAGAGTCAAAGCCACCTTGTCCTGCAACTGTGATGAGGTGACTGGGAGACATCTCTACTTTTCGATGCTGCCAGATTGGACCATGTGATGGACATGTGGGTGCTGGGCAAGGATTTGAACTTCCTTTTGGGTGAGGAAAACCTGGAAACTTTCAGATTCAGGTTTTCCCAGATGTGCCAACATGACATCTCTAATAAAATGGAACTTTGAGGAAACTCAAGCCTCGGAGTCTTCTTTTGTTAGGGGTGTCACTTGGAACCCTGACAATATCAGCACTTAGTAAGATGAAGTTAGCTCTAAATTATTCCCACGCCTAGGGATAGTTAAAAGAATGAGACCTTCCCACACCACCCACACCCCTTTCAGGTCACATGGGCCAATCAGTACAGATGTAAGTTCCCACTCAACTTTAACAGGTGTCTGTTGACATGACCTTGGTTCTCACGCCGGCTGGTAGATGTTATGGCTGCTGAGGCACCACATGCTACGCCAGCTAAGGCACCACATTCCTGAGGTTCCCCACCCCTTCTCTCTCCCCCCCCCCGCCTTTAATGGCAGCCAAGAAATGAAACAGAAGTTTGTATGGCTTCAAGTGAAATCGTTTTGCAGGTTGACAGTGAGCCTATTACAGCTGCAAACTTAAAAGAAGTTCGTAGCCGCTCAGACATTTTTTTAAACAGGCAGTCCAGGGTACTTAAGACTGGGGTTCAAATAATTTAAGCTGCGGAGGATTTTCTACAGTTTTAAAAATTTGCTCTGTGTGTGTGTTTGTGTCTCCATTGCTTGCTCTCTCCGTTTGGCCATTTTCATCAGTCAAATATATTTCTTCATTAACCAGATCTCTCTAACATGGTCCTCCCAGATAGATGTTCTTTTTTTTAATTTAAAAAAAAAGGAGGATAACAACAATAACAGTCACCTTCAAACACAGTTACAAATTAGTGATAAAAAGGCCTGGCTAGTGAATTGCAAACAGGCAACATCCAAGTATTTAATCACTCCAGCTATGAAACTTGGCATTTAATCTATGGAAATTAACCTCCTTATTGGAATCCAACTGGGTACATAAATGTCACCAGTGCTTTAAAAGGCCACACAATTGCCAAGGTCACAACAGTGTAAGTAAATCTGATGTATTATCTTAGGCATAAGCATCAAGACCAATTCCCATGTGACTTTTGTTCTTGTCCTTTAAAGATCATCTTTAGGATTTGGAACGAAGGTTAATTTTCTGGGTGCATATTTTTGTTTCTTGTTATTAAGTTCTTAATCATAACAAGATTCTCTTAATGCTTCACCATGAGATGTAAAATAAAGCAGGACTAGTACTCATGGTACAGATATAAGAATAAATAGGTAAGGGGATTTTTTTTAAAAAAAATGGATTTTAAACAAAACAATGCCAGTGGGCAAGCTTGCATTTGAACCTACTGAAAAGATTGATAGATTCAATGATCGATTCATTGACACATTCGTTCATTATTGTGTTATAAACTGCCAGATTCAATTAAAATAATTCCTGGCAATCATTTATCCCATTCTTTATTATGAACAGTATTCTGGATTGGAATCAGAATTCATAGGGTCATAATGAGGGGCTCTTATGAAGAGCATAGAAAAGCTTTTCAAGAGCCTGCCACAAAGAAGAGGGGGTCAACTTATTTTCCACAAGACAAGAAACAATGAATGGAAACCAATCAAGGAGAGAAACAACCTGGAATTAAGGAGAAACTTCCTAACAGTGAGAACAATTTATTTATTTATTTATTTATTTATTTATTTAATCATATTTATATTTATATACCACCCCCCCCAAGGGACTCAATTAACCAGTGGAACAGCTTGCCACCAGAAGTTGTGGGTGTTCCATCACTGGAGGGTTTTAAGAAGAGACTGGACAGCCACTTGTCTGGAATGGTATAGGGCAGGAGGATCAAACTCATGTCGTCACGGTGGCATCATGTGACATACCATGACTTTTTTTTCCCTTCGCTAAACCGAGCGTGGGTGTGGCCAGCAAATGACGCATCCAGCCCGTGGGCCACGAGTTCGACACCTTGGTATAGGGTCTCCTGCTTGAGCAGAGGGTTGGACTAGAAGACCTCCAAGGTACCCTCCAGCTCTATTCTGATTGATCAGAGTTGAAATTTGGACCACTGTCCAAATTTCACTGTCCATTTGGACCACTGTCTCTAACTCTTACTCAGAGCTAACTCTGGACTAACATTAAAGCATTGTTGACAATAGCTTAACTTCTGCTTAAGCTCATGAAGAGGAGCTCACTACTTCAATGGTAAACAGTTCCACCATGGAACTGTCATTACTGCTACGATTTTTTTTTTCCTGAAGTTCAACTGGAATCTACCAGATTATATTAAAACCATTTTTATTTCATATCTTGCATTCCAGAATGAAAGGGGGTCATTATATTGCAGTGTTGGCAAAGCTTTTCAGCACTGAGTACCGAAACTGGAGCTCATACAAACCTTTTCGGCACCGAGTGCTAAAACGGGAGTGTGCACGCATACCGGAAACTAGAAAAGCAGATGATCTTCCTGTTTCCAGCGCTTGCATGTACGCCACCTGTTCTTCCAGTATCTGGCACACATGCGCGTGTGAAGTCCAGTGCGCATATGCTGGTTCCATCTTGCCTTTTGGAGATCCTCGCGCTTTTCTGCCCGCCCCCCCTTGTCCCCATCAGGGTGGCGGGACATCCCCGACAATCCGGTTCTGCAGCCCTGGATGGAAAGTTGGGTGGGGAATGCCACCTCCTTCCACTGGAAACCCGGAGCCCCTTCCCAGCCTCAGAGGAAAGGGGCATCAGGGTTCCCAGGGCTCGGCTTGCGGGGGCCAACAGAGGGGGAGAGTTCTGGTCCCAGTTGTTAGTCAAGGACTACCTAATACTAGAAATTCGCACAGATGAGTGAAATTGTCTTTCCCACACATAGGCAATGCAGCTAGAGTGGTGCGGTGGCCGAGAGGTGGAGCTCTCGCCTCACAATCAGGAGGCTGTGAGTTTGATCCTAGATAGAGGTGGATATTTCACTCTCTGGGCATATTTCACTCAGGTATCTGCTGAACAAAACTCTGCATTGACAACAGGAAGGGCATCTGGCCATTAAAACACTCTGCTAGCGCCATTCAGTTGCCCAGACTCACCCCGCAACAGATTATGGGGTTATTAAAAGATGATGACACATAGGCAATGCAGCGAGCCACAACAATACCAAAATGACAAAACAGATGCAGGTCCTTCCCAACATCACAAAGGGTGTTTCATCATTTGTCACTCCTTGTCCTTTGGCAGATGCTGTAGCCATATAGTGCTCCAGCAGGTAATAAAATATGTCCATGCTTGGAGGGTGTCTGTGTATGCTTTCCCTCCTTTCTCATAATTGCCCTACAGTTTTTTTGCTTTTTGTCTTCCTTTATTACATTTGCTGTGCTGTAAATGTGATGTTCCACTGTAGTTAGGAACAGTATTACAGCTAAATACAGGTAGTCCTTGATTTACGACCATAATTAGCCCAAAATTTATGTTACTATGTGAGACGTGTTAAATAAGCTTTGCCCCATTTTACAAGCTTTCTTGCCATGGTAGTTACAGTAATTGCGACAGTCACTTATCTGAAATAGTACAGGTTCTCCTGCTTGAGCTTGAGCAGGAGGCTGGACTAGAAGACCTCCAAGGTCCCTTCCAGCTCATTCATTCTATTGTATTCTATTGTCAGGGTTCCAAGTAATACACCCATAGCAAACAAAACTCCGAGGCAGGTAGATTCCTCAAAGTATAGTTTTATTGGATATATCATATTGGCACAGTTCTAGTGAAAACCGACTCTGAAGTTTCCCGCGGTTTTCACCTAATTAAAAGTTTTTCCCCTTCCCCAAACAATCAATCACAGGGTCCAAACAAGGTGCTGTCCGGTCACCTGGTAACGTCGCTCCTCCTCACTCTGACCAGGTGTTAGAATGTCCTTGGTTCCCAGGGGAAAGTATTTTATTTTGGCTACAAAACCCCAGCTATCTCTAGTTCCCCCTCCCAATCCCTCAGCTCCAGTGTGGCAACACGGAAGCCTCAAAATGGCTTCAGTCAGGTCAGCTTCAGGGTTGACAGCTGTACTTCCGTCTATCCAGGACATGGCACATAAGCGGTCCTTGAGCAGAGTCCGCAGGATTGTCTGCATCTTCTTCACAGCCTGTTTTCTTGGTTACCTTCTGGGAGGAGGCTTTATGGTATCCGAAGCAGAACATCCAGATTTAGTTGCAGTTTTGTTCCATATACCGATAGCATCAACCTAGTAAACTCTCAAGTTTCCTCTTTCTGCTACATACATTCAAAATGGACAGTGATTAGTGTGTGGGGTGTGTGTGTGTGTTTTGCAGCTTTATATTTATGTAGATAGCATGTGTATATGTGTGCCATATACGGAAGCGGTGGCTCAGGGACTAAGATGCTGAGTTTGTCGATCGAAAGGTCGGCAGTTCAGCAGTGCTGCCGTGTAACGGGGTGAGCTCCCGTTACTTGTCCCAGATTCTGCCAACCTTGCAGTTCTAAAGCACGTAAAAAATGCAAGTAGAAAAAATAAGGACCATCTTTGGTGGGAAGGTAACAGCGTTCCGTGCGCCTTTGGCGTTGAGTCATGCTGGCCACATGACCATGGAGACATCTTTGGACAGCGCTGGCTCTTCGGCTTTGAAACGGAGATGAACACCGCCCCCTAGAGTCAGGAATGACTAGCACGTATGTGTGAGGGGAACCTTTACCTTTACCTATGTGTGTCATGAATGTGTTTTGGTAGATAGACACTTTCTCTTGAGTGCAGGCAACAGAATTTCATTGTAATGTGAACCAGTGTGCTCGCAGTAAAAAAAAATGACAATAAAGTTATCCTATCTTCTTATCTTATATCTTATCATCTATGATGAAATACACCAACGTGCAATGGTTTCATTCCTTCTTACAGACCTATCTACCCACGCGCTCATCCTACTCTTCCTTTTGGGAGCAAGTGACATTATGCCAAGTGCAGAAAAGGAATAAGAGCGAGTAAGTCAAAGAAATTAAAGGCACCAGAGGAGAAAAAGGAAAGGAAAGGTAGCTAAAATCAACCTAAACTAACATGATTTATTCTATTCTCCATCGCTTTCTAGGTGTTTCTCTTCCCCGCCACCACAAACCTGTTGAGTTTATGCCATTCCCCTTTATACAATTTCCTAAGTTGCCTTTGGTCCTTTAAACATCTCACCTCTCTTCTGGAGGATTGGATCCCCTCTGTGCAACCAGGAAACCCAGCACCGAATCCATTCCAGTCAAAGCACCAAGAGCTTTGCCAGCTCCTTCTGCATCTCTCTGGCCTTTGTCCGCTCGGAGATTGTCCGCTTGTAGTTTGCTAACAAGACGTGCTTTCTATACAGATTTCTGCAGGCGCAGAAATCCCATTTATATATTCCGAAGGTGAATCAAGTAGAAATTGCCACATCCGAAATGACAAATATTGGAAGGCCAGTCTGTTTGATTAACATAATTTGCTTCTCCGAATTTATTTATTTTTTTTAACCTCCGGTTCACTTCCTTCTTCCCCCCCTCCCTTTTCCTTCTCTTTTCAAGGTGGCATGGGGTGGGGAGTTGAGAAGGGGGTGGGAAAATCTCTTTTGACATGAAACACTAATGCTATCCCTGCTGTGACCTTCTACTGGCCCTTTGCATCCTCACCTTTTTCTCTTCGCCGCCTCTTTGGCAAATAAAAACCCCTTTCCAGTGGCAGCCGTTGGTCAGCGGCAAATCTCTCCTGGCTCTCCGCCAAACCCCTGGGGGCTTCTGAGGAAATAAAAAGGGTCCTTTCTTATGACACACATTTAAATTTAGCACTAAGCAAAGTGGGAGGTGGGGAGATGGAGGGAAATATGTAAAATGTCAGCGTCTGACAGGCAGAAAATTAGAATTCATTCCCCTGGGAATTAAATGGACTTTTCTGCTTCTAGTCACTAACTGTGACAAGGTTAACATTTCTCAGCTTAATGACTAAGGACATTAACTGTGCATGGGAATAAGGGATAAAATTAGGAGTGGGTATTTGGTTAAGTGTTCGGTGACAAAGGTGGCAACAGAACCAGGCTAATTTCAGGACAACTAGGACCAGCTCTCACAGAAAGGCTAAGTTTAGGATTGAATTTGAGGGACACCAATGATGTACTGATCTGTTGCAGCTAAGAGTCATTCAGCAATGAGAACCAAACTACAAGTAGTCCTCGATGTACGACCACAATTGAGCCCAAAATTTCTGTGGCTAGGTGGGACATTGTTAAGTGAATTTTGCCCCATTTTACCATAAGAAAGGCTGAGAGCCAAATAACTGAGGCCTTTGAACTATGGTGCTGGAGAAGAGTCCTGCGAGTCCCTTGGACTGCAAGGTGATCCAACTGGTCAGTCCTAGAGGAGATCAAGCCTGACTCCTCTTTAGAAGGCCAGATCCTGAAGATGAAACTCAAATACTTTGGCCACCTAATGAGAAGGAAGGACTCCCTGGAGAAGAGCCTAATGCTGGGAAAGATTGAGGGCACAAGAACAAGGGGATGACAGAGAACGAGATGGCTGGATGGAGTCACTGAAGCAGTTGGCATGAGCTGAAGGGATGGTAGAGGACAGGAAGGCCTGGAGGAAAGTTGTCCATTGGGCCACGATTGGTCGGACACGACTTCACAACTAACAACAATGTTGTGACCGAGGCCCAAGTAGTGATTACCAAACACAATTAGTTCTGAACAAACTTATTTTATTAAAACAGCTGAGAATTAACTCGTTGTCAGCTTAGTCCAAAAGAAATTCTTCATAAACAGTCCTTCGGCCTTATCACCAACCTTTGTTGTCTTTGGTAACCTGCCAAAGGCTTTTCTTGGCAAAAAACCCACAAAGTTCAAGAGACGCTGACAAGAAGCAATGGAATCAATGTTGCTTTTCCACAAAGAACCCAACGGCTTGTTGCTGCTCTTTTAAGCCTTATGGGACTGGCCAATCGTCTTCTGGCCTTACTTCCGAGTCATCCTTTTTGCTTCAGCTGCTCTTGCCTTCTGGCAGCTCTTCTCATCCATGCATTAGGAACAGGCTCTTCCTGTTCCTGTGCCTCTCTGCTGTCTACCTCTGGAGGCTCCGGAGTCCGCACATCACTCCCAGATGGCCCTGGCCCCATCTCTGCCTCTGACACAGAGCCCTTGTCTGGGCCTTCCCCTGACTGGCCCATTGTCCTCCCCAGCCTCCTCACTGTCTGACTCAGCTGCCAGGTCTGCAGGCTGCTGGTGGACCACAACAAACAACAACCTTTCTTGCCACCATTGTTAAGTAATATAAAGAACAGTTGGTGGAATTGGGTATGTCTAGTTTAATGAAAAGAAGGACTATTAGAACTGTTTTACAAAGCCTTAGTAAAACCACAGTTGGAATATTACATCCAGTTTTGGTCGCCACAATGTAAAAAAGATGTGGAGACTCTAGAAAGAGTGCAAAGAAGAGCAGCAAAGATTATTACTCTGTTTCCCCCATAATAAGACATCCCCTGATAATAAGCCCAATTGGGCTTTTGAGCGCACAGCAATAAGGCCAAGCGCTTATTTCAGGGTTCAAAAAAAATATAAGACAGGGTCTTATTTTCAGGGAAACACGGTAGGGAGCTGGAGGCTAAAACTTATGAAGAACAGTTGCAAGGATTGGGTATGTCTAGTCTAGTGAAAAGAAGGACTAGGGATGACATGATAGCGGTGTTCCAATATCTAAGAGGTTGCCACAAAGAAGAAGGGGTCAACCTATTTTTCAAAGCACCTGAAGGTAGAACAAGAAGCAATGGATGGAAACTAACCAAGGAAAGAAGCAACCTAGAACAAAGGAGAAATTTCCTGACAAATAGAACAATTCTAAATATGAGTCAGTTGCCAAGCGTCTGAATTTTGATAACGTGCTGACCCGGCCTTCGCAAGTAATGATGAGACGTTTACTTGTGAGTAAAACAAACCCCTTTTTATGACAGGGCAGTAACAGTCTTTTATTCACAGGGATAAACAAAACATCAAATGTAATTAGTTCCAACAAAGCTGGGTTTAGCCAAGAAATTCAAATAGCTTGCTCTACATTAGAAACGAATGGTTGTCTGTGACAACTGGCCACTCCCAAACCCCTCCTATTTATTTCCCAGCCGGGGAGAGGCTGGCTATCATCTGCATCTGCCTCTCCCTGATAGCCAGCTTATTGCCTTCCATTCCTCTCCTCTTCTCTCCCCTCCTCTCCATGCATACGCGTATCTGGAATGGGCCCTATCTGTTCCTCCCCCTCACTTGGTTCAGGCCCCTAAAGACAGCTGCCTTTCCACCTGGGAGAGGATGGAAGGCCCTGGTTCTGCCTCTGTCTGTGATTCTGCTTCCTCATCAGAGCCTTCCAAAGGCTCCGAAGTTGGCCCAGGCTCTCCTTCTCCCTCCTCCTCATCTGACTCCTCTGACAGCTGATGGGCCACAACAGACGTAACGATGGGGAAGCTGCAATGGTCGTATGAAGAATGTCCACAAGTAACTTTTTTTTCAGTGGCGTTGCAACTTCAAGTGGTCACTAAATGAACTGTTGAGGGCTACCTCGTACACCTCGCACAAAACGGCTCCATTTCCTCCTGCTCAGCCCTTGACTGGTCCTTGCCTATACCCAAGGAGACTTGCACTGCTCAGATTTGTAGGAGAGGAAGAGCAACTTGTTATCTTTAATTAAATCTCTAGTAGCTAATTTCGCCTCCCAACTGCTTGGAAACATTACCTGTCAGAGCCAGAACTGGCCTCATCTATCTCCCCATCCCAGTATTGTACAACTGGGGGTTGTCTCTATGAAAATGAAAGTGAAAGAAAAACCTGGGAGCTATTCTTTTGACTCTGGGGGAAAAGCAGGCATTGCTAGAATTAATCCAGGCTTGTTTTCCCAAATGTTTCATTATTTTATCTGCTTTTCCCAGGGTAATAAAAAGCAGTAAATTTGCTTTGGTACCTGCTGCACTTGGGAAAGCAGAAGGCAAGGAAGTGTCTTAGCTCTACAATAGCAAATTATTATTTTCGGCACGTTTCTTCCCAGCCGAAGCTCATTTTACAGATAAGATAAATAAGACCAGGAGGCAAGCAAAACCAACTAAACTTGTGAATGTTTGATGCGGCACAGCAATCAAAAACAACATCCAGGGTCTCTACGGAGATTCTCAATCATCCAGGCCATGGTTGTCCCAAAGGTGCTTCTCCAAAAGGTAACCGGACTTCTTTGTTTTTGGGGAGGGTTGTTTTCCTTGAAAACATGTTGCTTCTCATCTAAGAACCCTTGGATGAGAAGTGAAATGTTTTCAAGGGAAAAAACAAAACAAAAAAAGGAAGTCCAGTGGCTTTTTGGAAAAACACCTTTGGGATAATGTCCGAAGTCCTTCTTTGGGGTTCACTTGGGTGTCGGAATCTATAAGGCAGGGGTGTCAAACTCGATTTCATTGAGGGTTGCGTTTGACTCGGGGGGGGGGAAGGGGGGGCGTGGCCAAAGGGCATGGCTAGCTTTTCATCATTCATCGAGGCTCCGTTTTCGGCCCCGATGGCCTTCTGCAGCCCTCTGCCAGTGAAAACGGAGCTTGGGAGGGCCATGTGCATAAAATGGGAGGAAAACTCAGTTAACAACTGCCTCACTTAGCAATGGGAATTTTGGGCTCAGTTGTGTTCCTAAGCCAATATTAGATATACCTATATTAGGTATATCTAATATCTTATTGCCTTAGGGCAATAAGCCTATCAATGAAAATTAGAATCTCCATATTGGGAGACCACCACTAAATCCCAGCTACTTATATTTGTGGTCAATAGTAGGACTTAAATAATTGAACAACCAGTTCTTTGCCCTAATGACCGGCTGGGTGGGTGTGGCCACAGTGGGCGTGGCCAGGTGATGTAACAGACAGCACTCGGCCTCCTGCACCCCACTGGGAGCAAAAAGGGGCCATGGGGGGAGGGCACACCACCCTCCTGATCCGTGTTTTGAGCCTAGTAGGCCTCCCTGTAGCCTCCTGGAAATGAAAAAGGGCCATAAGGGGGCCGTGCCACACACACAACCACCCATGCCCCATATTGGGCCTAATGAGCCTCCCTGCAGCCTCCTGGGAGTGAAAACGGGCTGTGAGGGGCATGCCGTGTCCCCCCGAACCCATTTCGGGCCTAGTAGGCCTCTCTGCAACCTCCTGGCAATGAAAACAGGCCACAAGGGTGCCATGCCAAACACACACACAGACACATACACACCCATGCCCCCTTTTGGGCCTAATAGGCCTCCCTGCAGCCTCCTAGGAGCAAAAATGGGCCACGGGGGGGGGGAGTCGCACAAACACCCTGCGTGCCCCACTTTGGGCCTAGGAAGACTCCCTGCGTTTACCTGGGAGCCAAAATGGGGTGCGTGGGGACGCCTGGAAAGGGTGAGGAGGGGTGGGGCCAGCCAGCAATTTAACTACCAGTTCACCCAAACTGGCTGAATCCCACCACTGTTTATGGTGGTTGCAGCGTCTCGGGGTCATGTGATCACCTGTTGCCACCTTCCAACAAACAAAATAATAGAATAGAATAGAATAGAATAGAATAGAATAGAATAGAATAGAATAGAATTTTTTTTAATTTGAATTTATATCCCGCCCTTCTCCGAAGACTCAGGGCGGCTTACACTGTGTTAAGCAATAGTCTTCATCCATTTGTATATTATATACAAAGTCAACTTTTATTGCCCCCAACAATCTGGGTCCTCATTTTACCTACCTTATAAAGGATGGAAGGCCGAGTCAACCTTGGGCCTGGTGGGACTTGAACCTGCAGTAATTGCAAGCAGCTGCTGTTAATAACAGACAGACTTAGTCTGTTGAGCCACCAGAGGCCCTATTGAATTGAATTGAATTATTTATTGGCCAAGTGTGATTGGACACACAAAGAATTTGTCTTAGGTGCATAAGCTCTCAGTGTACATAAAAATAATAAGTGATAAATCATGATCATAGTCATTAAAATACATTTATCATAGTCATAAGATACAACATTTAGTGATAGTCATAGGATACTGGATAAGCAATCAACATAAATCATAGTAGGAAACTAAATCAATGGGGAAGCTAGATTCACTTAACAACTAGTGAGTCACATAACAACGGTGGCAAGAAACAACTGTCCTCCTTAGCAACAAAAATTGTGGGCCCAATTGTAGTCGTAAGTCGAGGACTAAATGTATGCTTCCAAGTTTGCAGCACAAAAAAAAAAAAAGGCAGATTTGTCCTTAGTCAAACATGGAGCTGCTTTCTTCATTGCTTGGAACAGGAATTTTTCAGGCACAGGCCATCTTTAGCAACCCCAATGTATTTTTATCTGTACCTCTATCTTGATGTTTTTGACCATACCTTCGAATTATTCCCTAAAGGTAAAGGTTCCTCTTACGTATACGTGCTAGTCGTTCCTGACTCTAGGGGGCGGTGCACATCTCCGTTTCAAAGCCAAAGAGCCAGCGCTGTCCGAAGACATCTCCGTGGTCATGTGGCCGGCATGACTCAATGCTAAAGGCACACAGAACGCTGTTATGTTCCCACCGAAGGTGGTGCCTATTTTTCTACTTGCATTTGTTACGTGCTTTCGAACTGCTAGGTTGGCAGAAGCTGGGACAGAAGTTCACCCTGTTCCGCGTTACTAGGGATTCGAACCGCCGACCTTTTGTTCCCTAGCATGTACTAATAGGTGATTCTAGCATTCAGCTTTAGATCCCATTAGATTAACTCACCAAATCAAATCATCTATTTCTGAACTGAATCCCCAATTCGAATTGGAATCCCTGAATGAATCCAGGCCCCCAGAAGCCGGGTTTTCAAGTCTGTTGTGAGTTTGAACTGAATTAATCCCATTCAAACTATTTATTTATTTATTTATTTATTTATTTTGTCACAACATTATATACAGGAATATATATTGAAAGGAAACAATAGGACAGGAACGGTAGGCACTTTTGTGCACTTATGCATGCCCCTTATAGTCCTCTTAGGAATGGGGTGAGGTCAATGGTAGACAGTTTTTGGTTGAAGATTTTGGGATTTTGAGTAGAGACTATGGAGTCAGGTAGTGTATTCCAAGCATTAACAACTCTGTTACTGAAGTCATATTTTCTGCAATCAAGATTGAAGCGGTTGACATTAAGTTTGAATCTGTTGTTTGCTCTTATATTATTGCTATTGAAGCTGAAGAAGTCTTTAACAGGAAGGACATTGCAATAGATGATTCTGTGTGTTAAACACAGGTCTTGTCGGAGTCGGCGGAGTTCTAAATTCTCTAATCCCAGGATTTCAAGTCTGGTGGAATATGGTATTTTGTTGTTTACAGAGGAGCGGAGAACTCTTCTTGTAAAATATTTTTGGACTCGTTCGATTGTATTAATGTCAGAGATGTGGTATGGGTTCCAGACGGATGAGCTGTATTCAAGAATTGGTCTGGCAAATGTTTTGAATGCTCTGGTTAGTAGTGTAGAGTTTTTGGAAAAGAAGCTACGCAAAATTAGGTTTACAACCTGTAGAGCCTTTTTTGCTACATAGTTGCAATGGGGTTTGGCACTTAGATCATTTGATATGAAAACTCCAAGGTCCTATTCGATCTATTCGAAACTATTCGATCCGAATGTTCTTTTTGTTCCAAAAGGTGCTTTTTCAAAAGGCAACTGTGTTTTTGTTTTTCCTTGAAGACGTTTTTGCTTTTCATCCAAGAAGCCTCTTCAATTCCGGTCAGAACTGCCTTTTGAAAGAAAAAGAAAAAAAGCACCTTTTGGAACATCCATGACCTGAATGACTTGAGAGAGCATCTCCATAGACATTATTTGACCCAAATAAATGCAACAATCGGATTTGAATGCAACTGACCTCCGTTGAATTGAGGACGTGAATAAAAATCAACGCTTTGAAATTGAACTGACAATTTGCATCGGGTCAAGGTTGATTTGCCTTACTCTGTCCCATACAGTTAACTACATTTCTTTGTGGCAGCATGATCTACATCCTATATACTTCTCAAATGACTTTTGTAGCTCTGTCTCTCTCTCTAGCCTTGTTACTTCATTTGGTTTCACTGTTATAGCCCATATAAATCACTCACCAGACCCTAATTCCAATATAGTCAAATTATTTCAGGATGTTCGCTCTTTTCCATAGCCTCCTTCTCTCCGACCCAACCTTGCGATTCTGTTTTGTATCCTCAGCACATTTCAGTCCATTTTGAAATTGCATCTTGCTCAAGGTCGCTATGCCTGCTTTTAAATGCTCTTCAGGTCTCGGCACCTGAATCCACACACATCTGATTTATTTATCTACTGTTTATTACTTACAAATGAACTCGGCGCAACCTGGAATTCTGAAGTAAAATTCCTTCTCTTTCTCACCCGCCATCCTGAAGTAGACATGAAAAGTTAATCCGAAGCGGCAAAAAGAAGCACCCCAAAATCATAACTCACCATTACTCATCTTGGGATGCTCCTACAGAAGTCATAAAGGGGCATGAGGGTGAGAGAACATGGCAAGTTAACTGCTGTGAGTCGGTCCCCAGAACCTAGACATTATGAAATTTCTCTATTGTGCACGAAGACCTATCAGCTCACAAGATTTCAGTTATGTAAGAGTACACAATAATGATTGGGAGAAAACAACGTTGCTAATTTTTGAGGTATCACCTTTTCATTTGTCAACATTTCACTATTGCTTCTTCTGTACTTCCTAACTTACTGTACTAGAAAGCTGTTTGCATAAAAATCTTATTTTTTTTCAGCAAAGTTCTAAGAGTTTGGAAGCACCTTTTTTTTTTTATTTACATTTATATCCCGCCCTTCTCCGAAGACTCAGGGCGGCTTACATTGTGTAAGGTAATAGTCTCATTCTATTTGTATATTTATATACAAAGTCAACTTATTGCCCCCCCAACAATCTGGGTTCTCATTTTACCTACCTTATAAAGGATGGAAGGCTGAGTCAACCTTGGGCCTGGTGGGACTTGAACTTGCAGTAATTGCAAGCAGCTGTGTTAATAACAGACAGACTTAGTCTGATGAACCACCAGAGGCCCATCAAATGTACAAAGAATTCTCTTCCTTCCTTTTTTCCTTCCTTCCTTCCTTCTTTCCCACCTTCCTTCCTTCCTTCTTTCCTTCCTTTTTTCCTTCCTTCCTTCCTTCTTTCCTTCCTTCCTTCCTTTCTTCTTTTCTTTCTTGCCATTTCTTCCATTTTTTATTTTATTTTTATTTATTAAATTTATATGTCACCCCTTTCAAGAGCGAACAGTGGCTCTGGGCAGCCTTATAGGGATAATAAAAAGATTATTATAAAACCATTAAACATTAAGAAAGATGAAATAAAGATGAAAAAACCAAGAGGACAATCAAACCAGGGGTGGAAATCTTCTTCCTATCCCTCAAGCACCCCGAGCATCGAACGCCCCTACAGGAGCCCCAGATCAGCCAGCAGAGCCAGGATTTAAGGCCCTTCCCGAAGACCAGAAATGTGGGGGCTGACCTCACCTCCAGCAGGAAAATATTCCAAAGGGCAGGGACCACCGCAGAAAAAGGCTCTTCTCCTAGACTCCATCAGCCAAAGTTCTTTGGCAGACGCAATCCGGAGAAGGCCTCTTTTGTTGGCGAATGGTGAGCCAATCCCATTGGGAGTGAGATGGGTCCTCTTTTTTTCCTTATTTGCTGCCAAAACTATCTTCAGAAGGGAACAATAGGATAGCCTTGAAGTATAAGGTGACTGATAGCCCAAGGAACAGTTGCTGACTTCTCCATGCTGTATTGACTTGGTTATATACCAAGTTCTTGAGTAGGAGCTAGAGTGGTCCTAAATTGTTCTACAACAGGAGTGTCAAACTCAATGTCAGCTTTGGAAACCATACTAGGCTGAAAGTTTCCGTGTTGCCATTTTCTCCTGTGTGGGAAAGTAAGAGGGGGAATTTAGTAGAAGGGCCCATTAGACATAATAACATTCTTCCTGCCGGTCAAGGTCAGGCCGGTCCTGCATCTGGAGAAGGAGTGATCGGAGTGATGTATCGAGATGGGACAGTTGGCAATTGGAGCCTGTGATCAGCAGAGGAATCAGGGGGTGGTTTTGGGGTTTGATTTACTGAGGGAAAACCCGGATCTCGCAAATTCGGATTTTCCCAAATGTGCCAGTTTGCCTATCCTACTGAAAGAACTTTGAAAGATGTGTGCTTCAGAGTTTTTACTTGCAGAGGGGGTTTTCTGGAACTCTGACACTCAATTTCATTGAGGGCCGCATCAGGGTTGTGTTTGACCTTGGGTGGCAGGGGTGGGCATAGCCAGGGTGGGCATGGCCAGCTCGACGTCACTTGTGTCGGGGGCACCTGTGGTGGCCCAAGTGCTCTGCAGGCAAAAATGGGCTCCCGAGTTCCATTTTGGCTGCGACGGCCTCCTGCAATCCTCTGCCAGCGAAAACGGAGCTCTCCCGAGCTCTGTTTTCACTGGCAGAGGCACTGCGGGCCAGTCCTTCACTGTTTCCTGGGCGGCCCTGCAGAGCAGACCTAAGCACCCCACAGGCCAGAACCAGCCCACAGGCCTTGACTTTAACACCCTTGTTCTACAACATAACATGAGAGAACAATAATAGACACAGGTTACTTTCCAATGATAACTGCTCTATTTTGATGCTATGGAGAAGTTGACCAAGCTTCAATGCAATTAAACGTACTCAATAGAATAGGATAGAATTTTTTATTGGCCAAGTGTGATTGGACACACAAAGAATTTGTCTTGGTGCATATGCTCTCAGTGTACATAAAAGAAAAGATACCTTCATCAAGGTACAACACTTACAACACTTAATGATAGTCATAGGGTACAAATTTAACACTTAATGATACAACACTTAATGATAGTCATAGGTTACAATTAAGCAATCAGGAAACAATATCAGTATAAATCGTAAGGATACAAGCAACAAAGTTACAGTCATAAGCGGGAGGAGATGGGTGATGGGAACGATGAGAAGATTAATAGTAATGCAGACTTAGTAAATAGTTTGACAGTGTTGAGGGAATTATTTGTTTAGCAGAGTGATGGCCTTTGGGGAAAAACTGTTCTTTTGTCTAGTTGTTCTGGTGTGCAATGCTCTATAGCGTCATTTTGAGGGTAGGAGTTGAAACAGTTTATGTCCAGGATGTGAGGGATCTGTAAATATTTTCACGGCCCTCTTCTTGATTCGTGCAGTATACAGGTCCTCAATAGAAGGCAGGCTGGTAGCAATTGTTTTTTCTACAGTTTTAATTATCCTCTCAATGTTTAATTCTGAAGAAGCCGAAGAAGCTTCTTGGATGAGGAGCTAAACGTCTTCAGAGAAAAACCAGAAAGCCCAGTTGCCTCTTGAAAAAGCACCTTTGAGACCACATACTTCCGGTGCTATCCTGATGGATCTGGGATCCTCGCTAGTAGGCCAGGGACCCTTATGCCTTAGTGATGCATCTGGTGATATTGTTAATGCAGCATTTACAGGCCACTTACAGTACATAGTTCTTGCAGGCTGGGCCTTTGGTTAAAGTTTATTTATGTATTTATTTATCAAATTTAGAAACTGCCCATGTCCCATACAGAGGGACCCTGGATATAGATGAGGCAAGGGGAAAAGTGGGTCATGTC
The DNA here is from genome assembly GCF_028640845.1 of Ahaetulla prasina. Classification (NCBI taxonomy): domain Eukaryota; kingdom Metazoa; phylum Chordata; class Lepidosauria; order Squamata; family Colubridae; genus Ahaetulla; species Ahaetulla prasina. The sequence goes on from NC_080541.1 coordinate 212,769,361, forward strand.
AAAAAATGGGCATGTCTGAAATAGAGACGCCTGCTTTCAAACCTGGTTTTCTTCGCATGTTGCTTTCTTCCATTCAGCCTTTTTTTTTTCAGCGAGTTTAATCATTCAATCAATCAATCCGAATAGAGCTGGAAGGGACCTTGGAGGTCATCTAGTCCAATCCCCTGCTCAAGCACGAGATCCTATAACATTTCGGACAAGCGGCTGTCCAGTCTCTTCTTAAAAACCTCCAGTGGTGACGTACGCCACAATTTCTGAAGGCAAGCAGTTCCACTGATTAATTATCCTGTTATCCAACAGTAGAAACCTTCAAATTTCTGGGTTCTATCATATCGCAAGATCTCAAATGGACAGCTAACATCAAAAACATCATTAAAAAAGGACAACAAAGAATGTTCTTTCTGCGCCAACTCAGTAAGCTCAAACTGCCCAAGGAGCTGCTGATCCAATTCTACAGAGGAATTATTGAGTCTGTCATTTGCACCTCTATAACTGTCTGGTTCGGTTCTGCAACCCAACAAGAAAAACACAGACTTCAGAGGATAATTAGAACTGCAGAAAAAATAATTGCTACCAACTTGCCTTCCATTGAGGACCTGTATACTGCACGAATCAAGAAGAGGGCCGTGAAAATATTTGCAGATCCCTCGCATCCTGGACATAAACTGTTTCAACTCCTACCTCAAAACGACGCTATAGAGCACTGCACACCAGAACAACTAGACACAAGAACAGTTTTTTCCCGAAGGCCATCACTCTGCTAAACAAATAATTCCCTCAACACTGTCAGACTATTTACTGAATCTGCACTACTATTAATCGTTTCATAGTTCCCATCACCAATCTCTTTCCATTTATGACTGTATGACTATAACTTGTTGCTGGCAATCCTTATGATTTATATTGATATATTGATCATCAATTGTGTTGTAAATGTTGTACCTTGATGAACGTATCTTTTCTTTTATGTACACTGAGAGCATACGTACCAAGACAAATTCCTTGTGTGTCCAATCACACTTGGCCAATAAAAAATTCTATTCTATTCTATTCTATTCTATTCTGTTAGGAAGTTTTTCCTTAATTCCAGGTTGGCTTCTCTCCTTGATTAATTTCCATCTATTGTTTCTTGTCTTGCCTTCTGGTGCTTTGGAAAATAAGTTGACCCCCTTCTCTTTGTGGCAGCCTCTCAAATCCTAGAATACTGCTATCCTGTCCCCCCTAATTCTTTTTTCCTCTAGACTAGCCAAACCCAAATCCTGCAGCTGTTCTTCATGTTTTAGTCTCCAGGCCTTTAATCATCTTAGTTGCTCTTCTTTGCACTTTTTCCAAAAAGTCTCAACATCTTTTTTGTAATGTGGTGACCAAAACTGGATGCACTATTGCAGGTCTGGCCTTACCAAGGCTTATAAAGTGATACTTCATGTGATTTTGATTCTGTGCCTTTGTTTATACAATCAAGGATTGTATTAGCTTCTTTGCCTGCTGCTTATTTACAGGACACAAGTATCAGATGAGGAGTGGCTGGAGATGGGGCATGGGTTTGACTCATCCAGTCCCCCAAAGAATCCAAAGATCTGGCTCACACATCGCACCGAAACTAGGTTTAGATACACAGTTCTTGTGTTTTCACCACGCTGCCCAAATCAGATTTGGTTTCACATTATCTGCTAAAACAGAGGTCTCCAACCTTGGCAACTTTAAGACTTGTGGACTTCAACTCCCAGAATTCCTCAGCCAGCTTTGCTCAGGAATTCTGAGAGTTGAAGTCCACAAGTCTTAAAGTTGCCAAGGTTGGAGACCCCTGTGCTAAAACAAGCGATAGATTCCGCAAACCATTATCTAAAGGGAGTTTGAAGGCTCTTGCCATAAAATTTGCTCTGATAATTTCAGCAGTAAAACTGAGAAGAAGGGAATAAAACACCTGTCAGCCAGTGAGACCGATCCAGGGATGATAATGTGGCATTAAGGCCATGAACTCATCAGTGGCCTTCCAGACCTTCTGTTATGGCCTGTCGGTTCCTCCAACAGCTGAATCAGATTAGGAAACGGGCGTGGGAGTCAGGGCCAGCATCAAGGCAACCTGAAGAGGGAATGGAGCTGTCATAGAGACAGACAGAGGCAGAGCTTGGGCCGTCCATCAGCCCTCAGATGGGAAGTCAACAGCCCCCAGGTCTGGAGGTGGCTAATGAGGAAGAGGAGGAACAGCTGGGTCCAGTGCCTGACATATGGATGCTCTGCACATACTCAGAAGGCTCTGTGCATGCGTGGAGGAGATGTGCGCTCACATTTGCGACCCAGTGGCGAAGGTAAATGGATTTCACCCCTGCCTCCACCCCTTGTCCAAATAGGGGGGGAAAAGCCCAGAAATAATATCTTGAAGATCAGTGGCCTCTTAGAAGAACAAGGAGCTGCTAAATGCCCAAACCTTGACAGTCTCTCCTCAAGAATTTAGCTAACAGCAAAACTAACACCAAATAACAGCTTAAAAAGAGAATACCAAAATTACGCATTAAGCTACTCCATCAAAAAAAAACAACAACACTTGAGCATTTGCACATAATTTGTGTTGTGACAATAAATGACAGCTACAAGTGTCACTGTACAGTTTTAAGATCCGTTTGCACGTTTAAAATGATTGTATGCAGGCAGAAAAGCCATAAATATATGTTGTGTGCATGTTCCTAACTTCAGTTATTCAATTTAATTCCTTGCTTTTTCCCTTTTTCCTTGCTTCTTAAGTATGTATTTGTCTAAGGGCAGGCCCCTGATCTTTTAAAATAAATATTTTGCTATCTTTCAGTGTTGTGTACTTTACTGCAGTGATGATGGCACCCTTCAAAATCCACATTTGAAAATAACTTCGTTGGACCTAGCGGCAGTCAGAAAGCAGCAGCATTCACTCTTGAGTTCTTCGGAGGATGAGAAAAAAAACCAGCAAAGAAAACGTGACTGATTTTCAAGGAACCGGTTTTGACTTAAAGATGTCTTCATGAAACAAAGCAGGAGTACGTTACAGCCGTTCAACTATAGTATCTAAGATGCTGAGACATCGGCCACCTGCAAGGCGTTGTCCAAAGTATGCACAAAGGAGGCTTCCCGCTTTTCAGAAAGATAAAATTCAGGGCTTCTGCTCATTCCTAGATAAAACTGTTTTTCTTACTCAATGAAAAAACCTCAGGAGATAAGAAACTAAGCTGTTGTACAGAGCCAAACTGACAATTGTAGAGCTGTGTTTCTCAGCCTTGGCAACTTTTAAGATGTGTGGACTTCCATTCCCAGAATTCTCCAGCTGGGGAATTCTGGGAGTTGAAGTCCAAGCATCTTAAAGTTGCCAGGATTGAGAGAAACTGTTGCAGATCTTTGAGACAAACTTCTGTTCTCCTCCTCAATAGCCTACTTTGCTCTCCTCAAACGTGACTAGTGAACGTTCCCCTGTCTGACAGGAGACTCAAATTCTTCACCTTGCTTTAGTTTCAGCCCTCCCCAACACCAACAGTCTAGACAATTTTTTAAAAAGTGACTTCCTTTTCCTCAATCTGCAAAATATTCAATAAGCAATAAATGTTTCGATAATAACTCCGACATCTGTCAGGAACATGTTGCAAACTACCACAATTAGAAAGCAGTATTTTTGGGTGGGTGGATGTGTGTTGTTTTTTTTAAAAGGAAGAAAACAGGCTGTACAAATCACAGAAGGCATATGGACGTTTTTACAGTTCGGGCTTACCAAATAGTACATATGAATGTAGAGATATACCTGAGTATTTTACAAAGCAGGAGGCAAGATCGTGGTAGCCAAAGAGCTCTTCCTTATTTCTTGCCTTGCCCCGTAATTACAACCATCAAGTGGTAGTTAAAACCCAGAACACAACCGTGATTCATTTGTTTCAATGCCATTGTCATTTCTTCAGCCAAATTTTGGTTCTGCCCAATTTTGAAGGTTTTCCTGCTCTCAAGTATTTGTCTCAAAAGCCCATATTTAGGGATTGATGTCCAGTCTTCGTGCGCCCTCTGGTGGACGCTGGAAGAATGACAGTCTGATTGCTCAAGCAGGAAGACACACTTAAAAAAGGAGATTTGTCTTCGGTAGTGATATACTTTAAAATTAGGGGTGAAAGAACCTCTGATTTAGTGATTAGCTGAGGCCATAAAGAACCAGGGTGAACAATTCAGTAATAATTCAAGACACAATATGGATGGTTTGGAATGTAATAACTTTGTTGAAACATAGCTGGCCTAGCAGAGCTTGGGTGGGGAATATTTAAAGATCCTTTATCCTTTTGCTCCATAGAAGAATTCAGATTTAGTTAATAATAAATATACCTGCTTATTCAGTTACAGTTTTGTACCAAAAAATTTGAAAACGTTACCTCTCCATTTCTCTCTACTACAGGGAGACCTTCAACTTACAACCATTCGTTCAGTGACCATTTAAAATTACAACAACACTGAAAAAAAGTGATTTATGACCAGTTTTTATACTTACAACCATTGCAGCATCCCTATGGTCATGTGATCAAAATTCAGGTACTTGGCAACTGGCATGTACTTATGACAGTTGCACTGTCCCGGGATCAAGTGATCACCATTTATAACCTTGCCAGATGGCTTCCTACAAGCAAAGTCAATGGGGAAGCCAGATTCGCTTATGTTGTGACCTAGGCCCAAGTAGTTATTACCAGACACAATCATTCCTAAACAAACATATTTTATTAGAACAGATGAGAATTACTTCATTCTCAGCTTAGTCCAAATTAATTCCAAAACAAATTCTTCAGAAAAAGTCCTTCAGCTTTATCACAAACCTTTATCTTCTTTGGCACCCTGCCAAAGGCTTTTCTTCACAAAGCCCCACGAAGTTCAGAAACAAGAGATGCTGACAAGAAACAATTGTAGAAACATTGCTTTCCTACAAAAAGCCTAAGAGCTGTTGCTGCTCTTTTAAGCCTTATAGGAGGGGCCAATCTTCTCCTGGCCTTACTCCCAAGTCGTCCTTTTTACTTTAGCTACTCTTGCCTTCTGGCAGCTTTTCGCATGTGTGCACTTCCTCCTGTTCCTATGCCTCTCTGCTGTCCGCCTCTGGAGGCTCCGGAGTTCGTGCATCCCTCCCAGATGGCCCTGGCCCCATCTCTGTCTCCGACGCAGAGCCCTCATCTGGGCCTTCCCCTAACTCCAGGACTGGCCCATTGTCCTCCTCAGCCTCCTCACTGTCCGACTCTGCTGCCAGCTCCGCAGGCTGCTGGTGGATCACAATAGCTCAACAGCCGCATGATTCACTGAAAAACTGCCGTGATTTTCTTAACAACTATGGTAAAAAAAGGTCGTAAAATGGGACACAACTCACTTAACAACTGTCTTGCTTAGCAACCGAAATGTTGGGCTCAATGTTGGTCGTAAATTGAGGACTACCTGTACTAGGAAATAATAGTAGGGAAACAATTTACTTATTTATTGATTTGTAAGGCTGCCCAGCTCAAATGCTGGCCAGCGTACAAATAAAATAACCACACCATACAAAAATTTAAAAATTCCACTATATAAAATGTAAAGTAATTGCAAATTAAACAAGCAAAAGGGGGCTCCCCCTACACCTGGAGACTAAGCCAGATCTTAATAACTTTCCTAAGGACAGGCAAAGTTATCATATATGTACCTCAATATTGTTAATATTGGAATATATAACAAACTATTTCAAACAAGAAAGCGTGAATTTCTACCTGAAAGTAAACTATTAAATACTTTTGCTCAAGTGGCAAATGTGCAAAAAAGTTAGCTTATTTCACTTCCAACGAAGTCAAGAAAAATTTACAGCATATGCACTCACTGAGAAAAATACATCCCAACTCAGTTACATAGGTTTACTTGTAGATGGATTGACATTGTAGACTTTAGTTCAGCATTCAATACCATCATTCCAGACATTCTTCTAACTAAGCTAAACCAGCTACAGGTACCGGAACAGACTTGTAAGTGGATCACAAGCTTCCTAACAAACAGGAAGCAGCAGGTGAAGCTAAGCAAGATCACATCAAATACCTGTACAATTAGCACAGGGGCGCCCCAAGGCTGTGTGCTCTCCCCACTTCTCTTCTCTCTGTATACCAATGACTGCATCTCCAATGATCCATTTGTTAAGCTACTGAAGTTCGCAGATGACACAACAGTGATTGGTCTCATTCGAGACAATGATCCCGCATATAGACGAGAGGTCGAACGATTAGCCTTGTGGTGCAACCAAAACAATCTGGAACTGAACACACTCAAAACCGTAGAAATGGTGGTAGACTTTAGGAAAACCCTTCCATACTTCCACCTCTCACAATACTTGACAACACAGTATCAACAGTAGAAACCTTCAAATTTCTGGGTTCTATCATATCGCAAGATCTCAAATGGACAGCTAACATCAAAAACATCATTAAAAAAGGACAACAAAGAATGTTCTTTCTGCGCCAACTCAGTAAGCTCAAACTGCCCAAGGAGCTGCTGATACAGTTCTACAGAGGAATTATTGAGTCTGTCATTTGCACCTCTATAACTGTCTGGTTCGGTTCTGCAACCCAACAAGAAAAACACAGGCTTCAGAGGATAATTAGAACTGCAGAAAAAATAATTGCTACCAACTTGCCTTCCATTGAGGACCTGTATACTGCACGAATCAAGAAGAGGGCCGTGAAAATATTTGCAGATCCCTCGCATCCTGGACATAAACTGTTTCAACTCCTACCCTCAAAACGACGCTATAGAGCACTGCACACCAGAACAACTAGACACAAGAACAGTTTTTTCCCGAAGGCCATCACTCTGCTAAACAAATAATTCCCTCAACACTGTCAGACTATTTACTGAATCTGCACTACTATTAATCGTTTCATAGTTCCCATCACCAATCTCTTTCCACTTATGACTGTATGACTATAACTTGTTGCTGGCAATCCTTATGATTTATATTGATATATTGATCATCAATTGTGTTGTAAATGTTGTACCTTGATGAACGTATCTTTTCTTTTATGTACACTGAGAGCATATGCACCAAGACAAATTCCTTGTGTGTCCAATCACACTTGGCCAATAAAATTCTATTCTATTCTATTCTATTCTATTACAAGTGTAACCACTTATTGTGAGTAAAACTAGCTGTGGTTTTCCTCACAGGATGAAAATTCATACTCTTCATAATGAACACAAGTCCTAGGTCTGGTACCTTGATTTTAAAAAAACGTTAAGTTCGTGATACAGGAAACGGAGCTACAGATATATAGTGTGAAATTGAAGCCTTGGGATGAAATCATGTATTCCCACTTGCAAATCCTGACATTTGAAAATCTCCTTTTTCCAAATTGATCTGCAGTTGCAACACAGATTATTCGTAAGAGCCAGGAGAAAAAAGAACAGTGATGACAAAAAAGAGATGAAGACCTACTTTCTCAAGATAATTTTTAATTGAACAAAGCATGTAGTGTGGAGCATTAAGCTGTCAGACCATTTAATTAAGATTTTTTCAATCCAGCGATCCTGTAATGTAAACAGGAACTACTAGACCCTCTATAGGAATTCCTATTGGAGTTCTAACTCGGTTAGAGCTAGAGCACAAACTTGAGTAAGATTGACTCAACACATTATACACCACTTAATAATAATAATAATTTAATTTGTATACCGCCCTTCTCCCGAAGGACTCAGGGCGGTGAACAGGCAGATAAAATGAAAACAATACGTTTCAATAAAAACAATATTTAAAAAACTTATTCCAATAGCCTAAATTTAAAATACAATACAAAATATAAAATAAACCCCATAAAATCCATATTTAAAACCCTATTAAGCCAGTCCTGCTCGAAAAAATAGATATGTTTTAAGCTCGCGGCGAAAGGTCCGGAGGTCTGGAAGTTGTCGAAGTCCTGGGGGAAGCTCATTCCAGAGGGTAGGTGCCCCCACAGAGAAGGCTCTCCCCCTGGGGGTCGCCAGCCTGCACTGTCTGGCTGACGGCACCCTGAGGAGGCCCTCTCTATGAGTGGGAGGATGTGGTAACAGAAGGCGGTCCCGAAGGTATCCCGGTCCTATGTCATGGAGCGCTTTAAAGGTGGTAACCAACACCTTGAAGTGCACTCGGAAAACCACAGGTAGCCAGTGCAGCCTGCGCAGGATCGGTGTTATATGGGAGCCACGAGTGGCTCCCTCTATCACCTGTGGCTGCATTCTGAACTAACTGAAGTCTCCGGGTGCACCTCAAGGGAGCCCCATGTAGAGGCGTTACAGTAGTCCAGGCGAGAAGTGGCGAGGCATGAGTGACCGTGCATAAGGCATCCCGGTCTAGAAAGGCGCAACTGGCGGACCAGGCGAACCTGGTAAAAGCTCTCCTGGAGACGGTCGCCAAATGATCTTCAAAGGACAACCGTCCATCCAGGAGAACCCCAAATTGCACCCTCTCCATTGGGGCCAATGATTCGCCCCAACAGTCAGCAGCGGTTGCAGCCGACTGTACCGGGATGCCGGCATCCACAGCCACTCAGTCTTGGAGGTTGAGCTTGAGCCTGTTTCTCCCCATCCAGACCCGTCGGCCTCCACACCCCGAGACAACACTTCAACAGCTACATTGGGGTGGTCAGGGGTGGAAATGTACAGCTGGGTGTCATCCGCGTACAGTTGATAACTCACCCCAAAACCACTGATGACCTCGCCCAGCGGCTTCATGTAGATGTTGAACAGGAGGCGAGAGAACCGACCCCTGTGGCACCCCACAAAGGAGGCGCCTCGAGGTCGACCTCTGCCCCCCTGCCAACACCGTCTGCGATCGGTCGGAGAGATAGGATGAGAACCACCGAAATACGGTGCCTCCCACACCCAATCCCTCCAACCGTCGCAGCAGGATACCATGGTCGATGGTATCAAAAGCCGCTGAGAGATCAAGGAGAACCAGGGCAGAGGAATAACCTCTATCCCGGGCCCTCCAGAGGTCATCCACCAATGCGACCAAAGCTGTCTCCGTGCTGTACCCGGGTCGGAAACCGGACTGGAACGGGTCTAGATAGACAGATCCACCCAGGTACGGGGGTACCTGGTGTGCCCCCACACCCCCAACAACCTTCGCCACAAAGCGAAGGTTGGAGACTGGACGATAGTTACTCAAAACAGCTGGGTCCAGGGAAGGCTTCTTGAGGAGGGGTCTCACCACCGCCTCTTTCAAGGCGGTGGGAACAACACCCTCCCTCAGAGAAGCGTTAACAATCCCCTGGAGCCAGCCTCGAGTAACCTCCCGGGTGGCCAGCACCAACCAGGAGGGACACGGGTCCAATAAACATGTGGTGGCATTCAGCCGCCCCAGCAACCTGTCCATGTCCTCGGGAGCCACAGGGTCAAACTCCTCCCAGATGGTCTCAACAAGACTAGCCTCCGTCACCTCGCCCGAAACTACCCAGTTTTGGTCCAGACCGTCCCGAAGCTGAGCGATTTTGTCAAACAGATACCTGCTGAAATCCTCAGCACAACCCTGTAAGGGGTCATCACAACCCTCCTGGTTAAGGAGGGAGCGAGTCACCCTAAACAGGGCGGCTGGGCGGTTCTCTGCTGACGCAATGAGGGTAGAGACATAGGCCCGCTTGGCCTCCCTCAATGCCACTAGATAGGTCTGAGTAAAAGACCTAACTAGTATTCGGTCAGCTTCAAACGGTTAGAGCTAGAGCACAAACTTGAGTAAGATTGACTCAACACATTATACACCACTTAATAATAATAATAATAATAATAATAATTTAATTTGTATACCGCCCTTCTCCCGAAGGACTCAGGGCGGTGAACAGGCAGATAAAATGAAAACGATACGTTTCAATAAAAACAATATTTAAAAAACTTATTCCAATAGCCTAAATTTAAAATACAATACGAAATATAAAATAAACCCCAATAAAATCCATATTTAAAACCCTATTAAGCCAGTCCTGCTCGAAAGAATAGATATTTTTTAAGCTCGCGGTGAAAGGTCCGGAGGTCTGGAAGTTGTCGAAGTCCTGGGGGAAGCTCATTCCAGAGGGTAGGTGCCCCCACAGAGAAGGCTCTCCCCCTGGGGGTCGCCAGCCTGCACTGTCTGGCTGGCGGCACCTGAGGAGGCCCTCTCTATGAGCGTACCGGTCGGTGGGAGGCATGTGGTAACAGAAGGCGGTCCCAAGATATCCCGGTCCTATGCCATGGAGCGCTTTAAAGGTGGTAACCAACACCTTGAAGTGCACTCGGAAAACCACAGGTAGCCAGTGCAGCCTCGCAGGATCGGTGTTATATGGGAGCCACAGTGGCTCCTCTATCACCCGTGGCTGCATTCTGAACTAACTGAAGTCTCCGGGTGCACCTCAAGGGAGCCCCATGTAGAGGCGTTACAGTAGTCCAGGCGAGAAGTGGCGAGGGCATGAGTGACCGTGCATAAGGCATCCCGGTCTAGAAAGGCGCAACTGGCGGACCAGGCGAACCTGGTAAAAGCTCTCCTGGAGACGGTCGCCAAATGATCTTCAAAGGACAACCGTCCATCCAGGAGAACCCCAAATTGCACCCTCTCCATTGGGGCCAATGATTCGCCCCAACAGTCAGCAGCGGTTGCAGCCGACTGTACCGGGATGCCGGCATCCACAGCCACTCAGTCTTGGAGGTTGAGCTTGAGCCTGTTTCTCCCCATCCAGACCCGTCGGCCTCCACACACGAGACAACACTTCAACAGCTTCATTGGGGTGGTCAGGGGTGGAAATGTACAGCTGGGTGTCATCCGCGTACAGTTGATAACTCACCCCAAAACCACTGATGACCTCGCCCAGCGGCTTCATGTAGATGTTGAACAGGAGGCGAGAGAACCGACCCCTGTGGCACCCCACAAGGAGGCGCCTCGAGGTCGACCTCTGCCCCCTGCCAACACCGTCTGCGATCGGTCGGAGAGATAGGATGAGAACCACAAATACGGTGCCTCCCACCCAATCCCTCCAACCGTCGCAGCAGGATACCATGGTCGATGGTATCAAAAGCCGCTGAGAGATCAAGGAGAACCAGGGCAGAGGAATAACCTCTATCCGGGCCTCAGAGGTCATCCACCAATGCGACCAAAGCTGTCTCCGTGCTGTACCGGGTCGGAAACCGGACTGGAGCAGGTCTAGATAGACAGATTCATCCAGGTACTGGGGTAACTGGTGTGCCACCACTCTCAACAACCTTCGCCACAAAGCGAAGGTTGGAGACTGGACGATAGTTACTCAAAACAGCTGGGTCCAGGGAAGGCTTCTTGAGGAGGGGTCTCACCACCGCCTCTTTCAAGGCGGTGGGAACAACACCCTCCCTCAGAGAAGCGTTAACAATCCCCTGGAGCCAGCCTCGTGTAACCTCCCGGGTGGCCAGCACCAACCAGGAGGGACACGGGTTCAATAAACATGTGGTGGCATTCAGCCGCCCCAGCAACCTGTCCATGTCCTCGGGAGCCACAGGGTCAAACTCCTCCCAGATGGTCTCAACAAGACTAGCCTCCGTCACCTCGCCCGAAACTACCCAGTTTTGGTCCAGACCGTCCTGAAGCTGAGCGATTTTGTCAAACAGATACCTGCTGAAATCCTCAGCACAACCCTGTAAGGGGTCATCACAACCCTCCTGGTTAAGGAGGGAGCGAGTCACCCTAAATAGGGCGGCTGGGCGGTTCTCTGCTGACGCAATGAGGGTAGAGACATAGGCCCGCTTGGCCTCCCTCAATGCCACTAGATAGGTCTGAGTAAAAGACCTAACTAGTGTTCGGTCAGCTTCAAAACGGCTGGACCTCCACGCGCTCTCTAGGCGTCTTCTCCGGCGTTTCATCTCCCTCAGCTCCTCGGAAAACCAAGGAGCTGGTTGAGATCTACGCCGGGTCAGACGCCGCAAAGGCACGACACGGTCCAAGGCGCCCACCGCGGCCTGTTCCCAGGCCGCAACAAGCTCCTCGGCCGAGCCGTGGGCCAGATCGCCAGGGAGCGGCCCAAGCTCCATCAGGAACCTCTCCGGGTCCATCAGTCGCCTGGGACGGAACCAACGTATTGGTCCCGTCTCCCTGCGGTGTGGAGCAGCGGTCCGAAAGTCCAGACGAAGGAGAGAGTGGTCTGACCATGACAGAGGTTCAATGACTAATTCTCGTACTTCCAGATCACTCAACCACTGTCCAGAGACAAAAATCAGATCCAGTGTGCTTCCCCCGACGTGGGTGGGGCCGTCAATTAATTGGGTCAGGTCCATGGCCGTCATGGAGGCCATGAACTCCCGAGCCGCCGTTGACGACACACCGGCTGATGGCAGTTGAAATCCCCATGACCATAAGCCTGGGGTATCAACTGCCATCCCGGCTATCAACTCCAGCAACTCGGGCAGGGCTGTTGCCACGCAGCAAGGAGCCAGATGCGTGATCAACAAGCCCACCTGCATCCTCGCCCCACTTCACGTAAAGGATTCACAACCGGCTATCTGAGGGACAGTGGCCTCCATCGGCTCCAGACTCTCTCTAATAACCACCGCCACCACTCCACCCCTCCCTTGGGCCTCGGCTGATGAAATGCCGGAAACCGGTGGGCACATCTCCACCAGGGAACCCCCTTCAATGCCCAATCAAGTCTCCGAAATGCCCACAAGGTCCGCAGCCCCCCCCTGTATAAGATCGTAGATCAGGGGGGCTTTATTCACTACGGACCTAGCATTGCACAACATCAGCCGAAGGTCCAAGCCCTGGGGATACTGGCCACTCGGGGAACGGGAGAAGTCTGAGGGGCCGGAGCGCGCAATCGCTCTCAAACAGCGAGTGCGCACCCCCTGAACATGATATGGCCCCCCACTTCCGCCATATCTGCCTCTCCCACTTACCGTACTGATGGAACGATCCTCTGGAATTGGAGAACAAGGCTTCCCCTTAACCTCCGAACTTAATAAAGTATCGCCGCGAGCAAACGCAAGGACTGGCTCCCTCCCCGACGGGTTTCCCCCGATACCCGCCTTTACCCTCCCACCCCTTAAAAATTGTTTATCTAAAAAACCCCAAAGATTCTTTCTTAACGCATGCCATCTCTCTGGGTCCCAAAACCCATCATTGAGATAGGCCCTCGATAACGTAGAGGGCCATTTCTGCGAGGCGGAGGATCCTCGCAGACGATGAAGTTCTAACGAAGAATAAATCATATCTCGCATCAGGCATAATTGGCGCAAAAATGAGTTTGTCCGTAACCGTAGATGATGATAAAGCAGTCATATTCAGAACCGCTGACATAGGTCCCACTGATGATAAAAGATGATGGACATTCTCGCAAGGAGATCCCGTTCCAGATGGTAAAAGTCATAACAGACATACAGATGTTGCGAATGCTCCAAAGTCCAGGGGGGGGGAGCCTAAGCTCCCGAGTCAAAACTCCCCATTTACAACTCCGAAGTCTAGAGGGAGAAAAATAGGCCTCCATGCCTAGGTCCATGTCCATCCAAAGCGAAAACGACCAGCTCTAAAGCAGCCTCCTCAGATCTTATCAGGTCAAGATGAAAAAGATGAAAAAAAATCCAAGGGAAAGGAGGGAGAAAAGGGAAAGAGCATGCTGCCGCCACTGCCGCTAGGGGGTTCCAAACGTCGCCCTTATCCAGGACAGACGTCCTTGCCATCCCCACCACAGCCATGGACATGCCCCCCCCTTCCACAACCCCCGTTCCGTGGGGGACCTCTTCGGGACTCTCCCGTCCGGGGCAAAAAAAAACTTTCGGGGCTCTCACCATTGCCGGCACCCTCCCTGCAACACAAGCTCGGCAATGCTGCAGGGGAATAAGCCGGACGCCGCCAAAACGCCGCCAGGAGTAGGCCGGACGCCGCCCCGCCCCACACCAAGATGGCCGCCGCCGCTTCACCACCGTTCCACGAGGGGCCTCGTCGGGGCTCTCCCATCCGGAGCAGGGGGCTCTCGAGGCTCTCATCACACCGTCGCCCTCCCTGCAACACAAGCTCGGCAATGCTGCAGGGGAATAAGCCGGACGCCGCCAAAACGCCGCCAGGAGTAGGCCGGACGCCGCCCCGCCCCACACCAAGATGGCCGCCGCCGCTTCACCACCGTTCCACGAGGGGCCTCGTCGGGGCTCTCCCATCCGGAGCAGAAGGCTCTCGAGGCTCTCATCACACCGTCGCCCTCCATGCAGCACAAGCTCGGAAATGCTGCATGGGAAACAAGCCGGACGCCGCCAAAACGCCGCTGGAGGTAGGTCGGACGCCGCCCCGCCCCGCACCAAGATAGCCGCCGCCATTTCGCTGCCGTTCGGCCCTGGCTCAGCACTCGGCAGCTGCGAAGCTCTCAGGGGCGAAAAACCCCTCTCGCAGCTGCCAAGAAGATCATCTTTCCAGCCAGGCTACCCAGGCAGCCCAGGTCGTCCGCTGGCTGCATCTACGGCCCGGCAACAACTCCGCCTGCCACTCCGAGACTCGGTCAGACCTCCATCTTTGTCATGCGCAGAAAGGATTTTTACAGTCAGGTATCTTCTAGATATAATAGTGGAACTACATCAGGGGAGGTAAGAGAGGTAGTATAGTATGGTTGATCTAGAACTGTGGTAACCTCAGTTCTAGCTCAGCTCAGTCATGAAAGCTCTCTGGATGACTTAGGACTCTTCTGATAGCCTCATCTATTCCATAAGTGTCTGATAATTGTTGGGATAACAGGATAGAAGTAGCAAGATTTCCCCCAAACACTGTAGCTCAGTCATGAGGAGCACATGCCTGACACTAGTAACCATGGAGGAATTTTAAGTCTTTCTATCATTGCTATAACTATCTCATTTACAGCTGGGTAGAACCTCTGCGGACAAAATGAAGTCTTATATTTCAAGACAGTATACATTTCTGAAGAAAAGTTCACGTGGAAAATGTTCTTAATCCCTCCATCAGTTGTGCAATTTTTTAAAAAAATCTGCATTGACTTCCAGCTTCTATTTGATGTTTTGGTGTTGGCTGCTTCTAGCTGTTCGGATCAGCCACCTGTGGCGGAAGAGCCTCCTTTCACTCTCTCGCTGTTTCCACAGCCGGGCCAGCTGTGCAGCATTGTGTCCTTCATTGTCCTCATCAGTGACCCTGGCTCCAGAGTCGAGGAGGATACTGATACATTCAACCTGGCCCGAAGTGACAGCAACGTGGAGGGCTGTCCTACCCAGAGGGGTTTTAAGTTTCGGATCAGCACCTGGAAAGGAATAAAAGACATATATCTGGGATTCAATAAGACTGGGTTTAACAGTGGTGGAATTCGCTTTTTTTTTATTACCGGTTCTGTGGACATGGCTTGATAGGTGTGGTGTGGCTTGGTGGGTGTCACTTGGTGGGCATGACAGGGAAGGATACTGCAAAATCTCCATTCCCACCCCTCTCCAGGGGAAGGATACTGCAAAATCTCCATTCCCACCCCTCTCCAGGGGAAGGATACTGCAAAATCCCCATTCCCTCCACACTCCTGGGGGAAGGATATTGCAAAATACCCTTTCCCTCCATATTCTTGGGGGAAGGATATTACAAAATCTCCATTCCCACCCCACTCTGGGGCCAGCCACAGGTGGTATTTGCCGGTTCTTTGAACTTCTCAAAATTTCCGCTACTGGTTCTCCAGAACCTGCCAGAATCTGAATTTCACCCCTGATTTAACATTTGCTTTCCATAAAATGCAGTCAAGAGATAGAATCTCTTTTATTCTCTTTTATCCACATTTCTCATGCTCATTTCTAAAAGCTGGAGGCTTTTAACAGACTTCTCTAAAATGGTATAGGGCAGGAGTGTTAAACACAAGGCCCGCGGGCCGGATTCGACCAGTCATGTGGCCAGATCCGGCCCATGGGGCCATCCTGGAAAATGTAAGGGGCAAGCCTGCATCACTTTGGCCCGGTCTACCCAATGCAGCTTTGGCCTGGTCTATTCAATGCAAAGAGGAAACATCGGGCCAGTATGGCTTCGGCCTGGTCTACCCAGAGCAAAGTAGAAATGTGCCAGCAGTTTGGGGAGTGGCGTCAAGCTGGCCACGCCCACCCAGTTGACCACACCCATCCAGTCAGCCACATCCAGTGAGTGGCATCAAGCTGGCCACACCCACCCACCCAGTCAGCCATGCCCGCCCGGCTCTTATCGCCTGGTCCTTATCGCTCTGCGCATCGTCTGATGTTGGAAGTTGGGCAGTTCTTGGCTCATGGAAGAGAAGCTGGATCAGCAGAACTGATTTGCCAATATGGCCAGCAGGGAGGAGGGGTTGATTTGAGAAAGGAAAGTTCCAAAGCTTTTTTTGAAGATGCCAGTCTTGGAAGCCCCAAGCTTGAAAAGAGAAATCAGTAAAAAAAAGAAAAGAGAGACATTCTTTTCTCAACCCAGTTTTGAATAGAAGTGACTTCTCTAGATTTAAGCTGTTTTAATTTTGACTTAGCAGAATTATTACTAAATGATAGGTAGTCTTCAATATTATACCATATTTTTCGGAGTATAAGATGCACTGGAGTATAAGGCGCACCTTAGTTTTTGGGGAGGAAAATAAGAAAAAAGCTGATTGGCGGGTGGATTGGCCTCCCAGAATACCCCCAATCAGCTGTTGCCAGAGGAGAATTTTAGCAACAGGTTCGTTGGTTGTGAGCTCTGTGCCTTGCTTTTTTTTCAACCTCTTTTCTGCCTCTAAAACTTCTGAAACTCTGTTTCAGAAAAAACATTTTTTTCTGCCTCTGAAACCCTCCTCTGTTTCTGAGGCTTTTTTTCTGAAGCTCTGTTTCTGAGGCTTTTTTTCTGAGGCTTTTTTTCTGAAGCTCTGTTTCTGGGGCTTTTTTTCTGAAGCTCTGTTTCTGAGGCTTTTTTTTTCAGGCTCTGAAACCTCTGTTTGAGAGGCTGGGTGGGGCTACATTCGGAGTATAAAACGCACCCAGATTTTCACCCTCTTTTGGGGGGGGGAAGGTGCATCTTGTACTCCGAAAAACACAGTAGGTGGTCCTTGACTTATGACCACAATTGAGCCCAGCATTTCCATTGCCAAATGAGACCATTTTGCCCCATTTTACAACCTTTCTTGCCACTGTTGCTAAGTGAATCACTGCAATTGTTATGTTAGTTTAACCTGGTTGTAAAATGAATCTGGCTTCCCCCTTGACTTCGCTTGTCAGAAGATCGCCAAAGATGATCACATGACCCAGGGACCCTGCAACTGTCCTAAAGATCAACCAGTTGCCAAGCTTCTGAATTTTGATCACGTGACCACAGGGATGCGGCAATGGACATAAGTGTGAAAAATGGTCATCATAAGTCTCTTTTGTTCAGTGCTGTTGTAAGTTCGGTCACTAAACAAATGATTGTTATTCGAGGACTACTTGTGTGGGGGGGGAAATCAGTTTCAGAACTTAGTACGCTACCATTTTGGAGCAAATATTCCACTGCCCTCGTGTGGCCTCTGTGAGCAGTAATAAATAAAGCCACGAATGCTCTGTGCGCTAACCAGTCGGCCCTCTTTTCGTCCGTCATTAGCCTCGAATTTGCAGTGCTGAATGTGGAGGTCTGTGTAACTCCTACAGTTTGCAACTGGCAATAAAGAAGCAAATGTTAATGGCTCTGTATGGAGAAGCAGGCAAAGGAAACATAATAATATATGCTGCCAGGTAGTTCTCGACTTACAACCGTTCGTTTTGTTTTTTTTTGTTGTTGTTGTTTTTTTGTTTACATTTATACCCCGCCCTTCTCCGAAGACTCAGGGCGGCTTACAATGCATAAGGCAATAGTCTCATTCTATTTGTATATTTTTTACAAAGTCAACTTATTGCCCCCCCCCCAACAATCTGGGTCTTCTTTTTACCTACCTTATAAAGGGTGGAAGGCTGAGTCAACCTTGGGCCGGGCTCGAACCTGCAGTAATTGCAGGCTTTGTGTTCTAATAACAGGCTTCTCTATTGCCTGAGCTATCCCGGCCCCGGTTTAATAGTTGTTCAAAGTTACAACGCTCTCAGGGGAAAAAAATCTATTTACAACTTGGCAATTTGATTGCAAAGGTTTTGTCGCCATTCAAGGAGACATCGCCAGTGTGTTTTGAGTTGTCAACTCGAAACACACTGATGATGTCGCCTCGAATGGTGACAAAACGTTTGCGACCGAATTGCTGAGCTCGGAGCTCAAACTAACAGCCTAAGTACCAACCCGAGTTAATAATATTCAAACAATTTGGGGAGTTGGCTCCCATTTAAGACTGGTTACAGACTCCTGTGGTCACCTGTTTCCAATTTGTAACCTTTCTCACTGATTTTCTGGCAAAGTAATGCTCATTGGGGAAGCTGGATTTGCTTAACAATCTTGTGATTTGTTTAACGACCTCCATAAAAACTGCTGTAAAATTTGGTCCAGTTCAGATTACAATCAGTTACTTATGACAGAAATAGTAATTCTGATCCCAGTTGTGGTCATAACGCAAGGGCTACCTATAAATGAGTCCTGTGTTCTCTTCTCTGTCTATTTACAGTTGTGAGATTTTCTGTGATGTTCTATTTAAGTATGACCACAATTGAGCCAAAAAATTTTGTTGCTAAGTAAGATAATTGTTAAGTGATTTTTTTCTCCATTTTATGACCTTTCTATAGGAGTTGAAAGGACTAAAAGCTATATAGGAGATAAAGGGACACGATGGCTCAGTGGCTAAGACGCTGAGCTTGTCGATCGAAACGTGGCAGTTCAGCGGTTCGAATCCCTAATGCCGCGTAATGGGGTGAGCTCCCATTATTGTCCCAGCTTCTGCCAACCTAGCAGTTTGAAAGCACGTAAAAAATGCAAGTAGAAAAATAGGGACCACCTTTGGTGGGAAGGTAACAGCGTTCCGTGCGCCTTTGGCATTTAGTCATGCCAGCCACATGACCACGGAGACGTATTCAGGCAGCGCTGGCTCTTCGGCTTTGAAATGGAGATGAGCACCGCCCCCTAGAGTTGGGAACAACTAGCACATATGTGTGAGGGGAACTTTTACGTTTACCTTATAGGAGATGAAAAGGCTGAACCCGAGGGAGGGGTCAAATGCATCATTAGACATGAGTCCCTGTGCACCCACAAGAGATCAAAGTCCAGCCTACCTTGAATTCCTTCTATTCTTATCTCCCGCTAATTTCCCTTGACATCAGTAGTTCAGATTCTTGTAGCGAGGTTAAGCTTGCAATAAATCTTTATACTCATTCGAACTGCCTGAATCCCCTGATTTCCTCGGTACGTGACATTTTCTCATCACAGCTCTTAAGTGAAGCACTGCAGCTGTTAGTAACACGGTTATTAAGTGAATCTGGCTTCCCCATTGTCTTTGCTTGTCAGGTTATGAAAGGTGTTCACATGACCCCTGGACACTGCTACCATCATAAATAGGAGTCAGTTGCCAAGCGTCTGAATTTTGATGTGACCAGGAGGATGCAAAAGTGTGAAAAATGATCGTAAGTCACTTTTTTCATTGCTGTTATAACTTTGAATGGTCACTGAATGAATTGTTCCAAGTCAAGGTCTCGCCATATCTAATCCTGGTTTATTTTCTGAGGTAACAAAAATATTCAGATAATTTTACTTTGTTTTGGTGCCTTTTGTTTCGATTTGTAGTGGGCCTCAAAATCTTGAAGTAGCCAGGGCTGTCTAGATCAGAGGTCTCCAACCTTGGCAACTTTAAGTCTTGAGGACTTCAACTTCCAGAATTCCTCAACCAGATGGCAGAGGAATTCTGGGAGCTGAAGTCCACAAATCTTAAAGTTGCCAAGGTTGGAGACACCTGGTCTAGATCTCTGTGAGGGACAGGTCAGGTAAGATTCCTTTTAACACGTCAGTTTTGAATTTTGATATGTTTAAATTGAGTCTGTTAGGTAAGTGTGAGCGTTCAGAACCACACTTAACCAAGATTTCTAAAAGCAAATTATTGGGATATTGTTTTACTTCTTGATTGTGGGTCTGATGTTAATCTTGGTGTTAATCCAGTGGTGAAATTCAATTTG
This sequence comes from Ahaetulla prasina, assembly GCF_028640845.1. Lineage (NCBI taxonomy): Eukaryota > Metazoa > Chordata > Lepidosauria > Squamata > Colubridae > Ahaetulla > Ahaetulla prasina. The sequence goes on from NC_080541.1 coordinate 212,789,326, forward strand.
TTTTTACTACCGGTTCTGTGGGTGTGGCTTGGTGGGCGGGACAGGGGAAGGTGGCAAAATCTCCATTCCCACCTTACTCTGGGGCCAGCATTTGTCAGTTCTCTGAACCACTCAAAATTTGCACTACCGGTTCTCCAGAACCTGTCAGAACCTGCTGGATTTCACCCCTGTGTTAATCTATTTCCATCTGGGTGTTGATTGCTGGTGGTGAGGTCCTTTGGTCTTTTTGTTCCCATTTTGACTTGTTGTTTGTTTCTTTTGAATGGTATATAGATGTTGTTTGCATCTGTGTGTGAGACACAACAGTGTCTGCTGATGATCAATTTGTCAGCTTCCAGGAATTCTCTAGCTCGGTGGTTCTCAACCTTTTCTTCACCGTGGACCCCTTTTAAATACCTTTTGTGGCCACAGACCCCCAAGACTTAATTCAAGATTTAAATCGTAACATTTCTTCAACCCTTCACAGACGCCATGACAACATCGTGGCCTCCCCAGGGGTCCACGGACCACAGGTTGAGAACCATTTCTGTAGCAGGTATTTTTGGTATTATGCCCAAATTTCGCTGTTTCTCCCCTTTTACCACTGAAATATTCCTTGCCTCAAAGGAAGCTCTTCAAAAAGCACTCATTGTGATTTCTAACAGAACAGCATGAGGTACTTTTTAAAACTTCCAGACTAACCTTCTTGACCTTTCCACTTGCAGCTGCAGCCACCAATTGTCCCCAAGAATCTTCTGGCCAAATTCGCATAGTGAGAGTTCCTCCAGGGACAACTTCATGTTTCCTCAACGTAGACTCATCCTCAAGATCTACTGTAGAAGCAAACCAGGGATGGTATTTGCTACCGGTTCGCAAATGTGTGTGCCTTCCGCACATGCACAGAGCATCAAAAACGGGACGTGATAACATCTGGGTGCATGGGCGGAGCTTTCCACAGCCGCTACTACCGGTTCTAGCCCGAACTGGATAGAACTGGCTGAATACCACCACTGAAGCAAACTGAAAATAGTAGTAGTATCTCCTGGATAGGCTTAAAACACTACAAGCCAGTAATATTGTGTTTTTAAAAGCAACAATTCATATGAGCTGCAGAGTCCTTGGTGCTCTCTGAGCTTAGTTGTTTGCTTGTAAACATTTCATTACTCAACTAGGTAATGAGCTGCCTTGAGTGATTGACTAATCAACTAGAACAGGGGTCTCCAACCTTAGCAACTTTAAGACTTGTGGACTTCAACTCCACAAGTCCACAAATCTTAAAGTTGCCAAGGCTGGAGACCCATGAACTAGAAGATACACATTTCTAAATAAAATGACCTGATTGACTTAACAATGAACACAAATGTCATTAGCACAGAACTTGGAGTACCTGTGCACTGTACAGGTTTTTTATTTAAGTATATCCAAACCTGGTCATCTATGGTGCAATATAGCTACATATTATAACCATATATTTTTATCATTTACTCTGGAGACGCTTTTGACTAATACCCTTTAAACCAGGGATCTCCAAACTTGGCAACTTTAAGACTTGTGGACTTCAATTCCCAGAGTTAAGACTTGTAGACTTCAACTGGGAGTTGAAGTCCACAAGTCTTAAAGTTGCCAAGGTTGGAGACCCCTGCTTTAAACTGTCCAATATTCAGAAAAAAAATGCCTGGCTCAGCCAGTAATTTTACCAATTACATGGAGAACTACGACATTGCGGTAAGTGGGACACAGCTGCCACATAGACAGGAGGGCTCACCTTCATCCAGATACTGAACTCGCTGGAAATTTACTGGGATCCCAACAAAAAGCTCAAGTCGATTCTTCAGTTTACCAATACTTAAGTCCCGATGACATTCGGGTAACAAAAATAATTCTTCAGATTCAATTATTTGTAACTTGATATTGAAAAGCCGTGACTGGGGAGATAAAAGCTCTCCTAAACGCAACTGTCGTTGCCATAATGTACGTGAACTTGTTCCAGTTCTGGTTTGGGGATTTGTGCTAAGTGTTGGTTTTCTTTTGCTTTGCATTCTACGAACAAAGTGGCGCGCTAGAGTCTTTCCACTGAGAATCCCCATAGACACTTTCCACCTGAACCACTGATGTCATGATCAAAGAACAATGCCTGCCAGGCAAGTCACTAGGACGTAGCCAATGTGATGTCATGATACAGCTAGGACACACATCTGGAAAGTGCCAGCTGAGGGATCAAACTTGTTACAGCAAGCCTAGGTGAAACAAATATATGATTCAAAATAATCCCAAAAAGGTGATAGGACTCCCCCAAAGAATCAAGCCAAGTCAGCTTTCTTCACTCATGCAGTACCCTGTAGTACCGCATTTTTTGGACTATAAGACACAACGGAGTATAAGACGCATCAAGATTTCAAAGGGGTAAACAAACAAAGTTTCCTCAGCCCCAGGAGCATTCTGCAGGCCTCCCAAACCCTCTCGCGTCCCATTTTGTAAAAATGAGTGCAAAGGGTTTGGGAGGCTGCAGAGTGCTCCTGGGGCTGGGGAGGACAAAAACACGACACATGGGGGGTTTGGGAGCCCAAAAATGGGCCCGTTTTTCACAAAAACTGACCCACTTTTCACAAAAACAGAGCGCACAGAGGGTTTGGGAGGCCTGCTGAGTGCTTCTGGGAGCGTTTTGCCTTCCCAGCCCCAGGAGCACTCTGCAGGCCTCCCAAACCCTCTGCACGCCTGCTTTTATGAAAACGGGCCTTTTTGGGCAAAAACAGGACACACGGAGCGGTGTTTCTGGAGGCCAAATTGGCTGTATTCAGTGTATAAGATGCACCAACATATCCACCTTCTTTATGGGGAGTGTGTCTTATACTCTGAAAAGTACAGTAATTAGCCCGTTTGGTCTAGTGGTTAAGAGACCAAGTTAGAAATGAGTGATAGTTTTATCTTAGCTGTGAAAGCCAGCTGAGTGACTCTGGGTTGGTCCCTCTTTTGTCAGCCCAACTCACCTCACAGGGTTGTTGTGGGGAAAATAGGAGGCAGGAGTACAGGCAGTCCTCAATTTACAACTGTTCATTTAGGGACCGTTCGAAGTTACGCCACCACTGAAAAAAAGTGACTTACGACCATTTTTCAGATTTACGACCGTTGCAGCATCCCCATGGTCGCATGGTTTACATCTGTCTGGATGCTTGAGAACTGTCTCACATTTATGACGGTTGCAGTGTCCCTGTGTCATGTGATCCCCTTTTGTCACCTTCTGACAAGCGAAGTCCATGGAGAAGCCAGATTCACTTAACAACCAGGTTAGTAAGTTAAGTACCGCAGTGATTCACTTAACAAATGTGATGAGAAAAATCGTAAAATAGGGCAAAACTCACTTAACAAATTTCTCACTTAGCAACAGAAATTTTGGGCTCAATTGTGGTTGTAAGTCGAGGACTAGCTGTATTAGACATGTTCACCATGTTGAGCTATTTATTAAAAAATAATAAAATGTGGGATATAAATAAATGCTTATTAATGCTGTGCTGTTTGCATGCTAAATGATGTTCAAAAAAGAATATGCAGTAATAAGAGTACGTTCAACAAATAAGAGTTTGATAAAACAGTGGTGGAATTTATTGATATAAATAAGAATAGAAAGTTACATAGATTCTTACAAAATCCGTGGCACATTCAGACTCTATCCAGCTATTTGGATTCTAACCACCATTCTTTACAGGTTTAACCACTACAGCAGAATTGCAACTAAAGAGTTGTAACTATGTTGCAACAGGTAACACCAGGTTTGATTTCAAAAGGAAATCCATGCAGCTTCTGTAAGAAGAGGTGACTATGGATCAGCTTTAACTCACTGTGAGGTTTAATTACGTTTACGTTATTTGGGGAAAAGAGCCTGTGACTGTCCTCCTTGAGTGTCCATTGGTGTTTTTTCACCTACAGAGTAACCTGTAAGGTACTATCACCTTGTCATCCTGTTTTTATTACAGGTAAACAGTTTTTAAGACTACTGTACTGCACAGATCCCAGTGTTGATTTATAAGTGGGTCTAACAGCCATTGTGAAATGAATGGTGTTGGTGCGGTTATTTAACCCAAAGCTAAATAATAAACTGAATGCAAAAAGATATGGGGAACCACAGCAAGTTGGGAGTGTCCAGAATTTTTCCTCCCTCTACTGCATGCAACTATAGAGTTTGAAAACATTCTACAAAATTTTTTAACGAAAATTGTTTAATTTTTTAAAAATCCTCAGATCTAGGAAAAGTTGGTAATTATTAACGAAAAGTTTGATTTGTCATTTCAGCGAAAATTTTCAGCCATTTACTCATGCATTAATAATGCCAATTAAAGTATTTTCATGAAAACTAAATCAGCATCCTCCACGCAGATTTTTGATATTTAGTTGGATAGTGCGGGAAATAATTCTAATCTAAAATTAACATGGCCATCAAACAACCGTTTTAATGTCTAAATAGCGGACTATATATACAGTTCTTTTCAGACATTTCTACATGCATTCAAAAACATGGTGATGAAAAAAATGAACTTTTTACAGAAGCAAAAATTGAACAATCTTTTAGAAAAATCTTAACTATTAAAATATTTGTAGGATACTAGCGTTAGAAAAAGATAGTGAAACTACAAAAGAACTGTCACTGCAGAGTAACTGCAGACATTAAAAAATCATTTGCATTGAAGAGGCATTTTTTTAAAACTTACTCAAACACTTAAATATAGAATCAGCTTGCAGAATTTAGTTTACACATTTTTATACTGAAATACCAAAGACATATTTTTAGATGTTCAAAAAACATTTTAGAAACTTGCAAAGTAAATAAGATTATTATAAAATCTAAAAACTGTTTCGCAACCTGGAACACAATCTTCCATAGCATTGTGTCCAAAATGTGTTAAACAATTCTAATAAATTAAATCATTGTCGTTGTTTTTTTTTTAAAAAAGACACAGACAATACACAGGACAACTACTTATTTGTAACAAGGACATTTAAGATATTAGCTAAATAATCAGGCTTGCAACAAAGCATATTTTACATATTTTCTAAAGTGATTCCACTATGTTTATCCCAAAATTAAAATCCTTCTTATAGATTTTTGGGATTAAAAACCTTATGTCTGTATCAATACACAATTTAAAAACATCTTAAGAATATTGTTCCGTAACTAAAAAACCATTAGCTCAAGCAATGATCATTTATTTCCGTGAATGATTCCTAGGAGGTGCCTATGTCATATACATTTTTGTTCTGCCAAACAAATCATGCTGTAAGAGGGGGTTGTTTTGGGCGGGTTAGTTCTTACATACATATAGTAAATTATTTGTACAAGTTAAATGTTCGAATGTATCTAGAGCTAGGGGACTCACATTATAATCTTTAAGCTGGGAAGGCTATGTCCAGCAGCTCTCACCAGACCGCAGTTATTCAACCTTGGTAGCTTTAAATATGTGGACTTCAACTCAGCTAGTCCACATATCTGAAAGTTGCCAAGGCTGGGAAACACTTCATAGACTGAGTTTCACTGTTTTTCCAAATCTCTTGCATGTATTATTGTATTTTAACTACGTAAAATCAAGATGAACATTGATTTATCTCTTTCCCTTTCTTTTTTTTCCTGATTTATATATATTTTTATCATGTGCAAAGCAATTAAAAACTATTATTTTATTCTATTCATAGCTTCAGCGAGAAACTCAGGGATCAAGGTTGGTCTAAGTCAGGGTCTCAACCTTGGCAGCTTTAAGACTTGTGAACTTCAGCTCCCAGAATTCTCTGGGAGTTGAAGTCCACAAGTTTTAAAGCTGCCAAGTTTGAAGATCTCTGGTCTAAGTAATATGACTCCATATGCACATAGAGAGATCAGGGCATTTGCTCTCTAAGTGGAGATCCTCCCACCCTAAGTGGAAAGCTGTTTCAAAAGGTCTCCCAATCTTAGCTGATTGGGAGCTGATGAAATAGCTGATCATGGAATATGCAATTAAGGAAACTCTGCAAAATCCAAGGGCTATACAGGTCGCTAGATAAAATACTTCATACTGAATTTTCTATCGATCTTGGGGGAAAAAGAATATTCCCAGTATACACACTCAATTCTTGGAACTTCAAACTTATGCTAACTCATATCCCTAGCTTCTTTCTCCTAAGGGAAAATTCTAATTTCCTTCTACTGAGCAAATGTTGAGAAACTCCCCAAAACACGTCAATCCTATTCCTGCAGTTTATAGGCCCAAGCATCACACCGTCTCCTATGAAATATACCCTAGAAAATATGTAATATCTGAAATTCTTCAGATGTAGCTGTTTGAAAACAGCAGTTTTCATCAGAAGACATACCAGCACCAGCCAAAGATAGAGGTAAATAGGAAGGACAAAGAATAGTTCATTTAATTTCCCACACTCTGCTAACGTTCATGAAACTGTCTGCCATCACATCAGAGAGAACATTAATCTGTACTTTTACTTTATCTTTTTCCAAGTTACAGATTTGTTTTCTGAACTCTTTAACAAAGAGCACATTTTCATGCTTTAAAGAAGCCTACGTATTTTAGGTTCACCAACAACACCCTTAATTTTAGTCAAACCAAGCATTGTCTTGCTTTGTCACTGTAACTTGAGTCAGCGTGAAAGGCATATTCTTACTTTGTGGAATGATGTTTAAGTTGCAAATATGCACAAGCTCATAACCATATGAACATATAGCATAGCTGAATGTTTGATAGAGATAAGCATTACTCCTCGTATTCATGAAAGAACATAATTATATTAAAAAATTTAAAAAACAAATATTCCATATCAAGGCGGTATGTACAGAACATAAAAAGACAAACATGTTTCTCACTTTAATAAAAGAATAAAGAACATGGCCTTTTCTTGCGAATTGCATTATTTCCTTGATAAGAGTCCTCTTCCACCATGTTGGTTAGTAGTCATAGCAGGAACTTGTTAGCTGAATAGTAATTTCATAGACTACATGCACAAAAAATATTAATTTTGTTTTTCAAGTAACGTGATATGCATGTTACTGAGTTTTGGTTTGATGGTGGCAAAAAACGAAACGTCTTGATCCCTATCTGCTTGGAGAACCAAAACAGTCTCTTCCACAGCATCCAGATGAGGGTTCCCAACAATTCTAAAATATGCTAAGAAATTAATATGAGAATATTATTCAGCATCAAAGCATTCATTTACCTTTTTGTTAATGTTCAGTGAAAAACCAACAATAAAATGCGAAGTGAACAAACAAAAGGAATGGGAAATGAAAATACTACTCAAAGTCTTTACAGCAAGGAAAAGCAAAGAGATGTTCAGGTTATTAAAGCCCACCAAAATAAGTGGAGAATGGAGAGTGGGATGGGGATGGGGAGGGGGAGGGGGAGGGGTGGGGTGGAATGGAATGGAATGGAATGGAATGGAATGAAATAGAATAGAATAGAATCACAAGGCAGCAATGTTATGGCATCTGAAACTCATGTAAACCTTTTGTTCTTAAGTTTTGCATTATCTATATTCAGAAATTGTAGGTGCTTCATCACTGGAGGTTTTTTAAGAAAAGATTGGACAGCCACCTGTCTGGAATGGTATAGGGTCTCCTGCTTGAGCAGGGGGTTGGACTAGAAGACCTCCAAAGTCCCTTCCAGCTCTATTCTGATTATATAATTTTAAAGAGAACCACTTAGTGCATATTAGCACTATTACATAATGACAGAACTGAACTACATTTCAAATCTGTTTGCCTACAAAAGGACTAAACATACCTTTCTCCAATAATGTCTGCCTCAATGCTTTGGCAAGCAAAACCCGTACATTTGGCACAGGATCAGAAGCCAGGCTTAGAAGGCTGGGCAACAGGTGTTCAACAAACTGGTCCACAGGCATGCATTCTTCTTCAACTACTGCCTTTAATCAGAAAATAGGAAAAAGCATTACAGGTAATCCTTGACTTACAACAGTTCACTTAGTGACCATTCGAAGTTACAATAGGCACTGAAAAAAGTGACTTATGACCAGAGATGTGGTAGCACCGTGCTTAGAGTGCAGTACTGCAGCCTACTTTTGCTAACTGCCGGCTGACTGCAATTTGGCAGTTCGAATCTCACCAGGCCCAAGGCTGACTCAGCCTTCCATCCTTCCGAGGTCAGTAAAATGAGGATCCCGATTGTTGGGGGTAAGAGGCTGACTTTATAAACTGCTTAGAGAGGGCTGTAAAGCACTGTCAAGCGGTATATAAGTCTAAATGCTATTGCTATTTTTCACACTTATGACTGTTGCAACATCCCTATGGTCACGTGATTTACATTCAGATGCTTGATAATTGACTCACATTTATTACCGTTGCAGTGTCCCAGGATCATGTGATCACCTTTTGCAACCTTCTGACAAGCAAAGTCAATGGGGAATCCAGATTCACTTAACAACTGCATTACTAATTTAACAACGGCAGTGATTCACTCAACAAATACGGCAAGAAAAGTCATAAAATGTGGCAAAACTCACTTAACAGATTTATCACTTAACATAACATAAGTTTAGGGCTCAATTGTTGGTTGTAAGTTTAGGACTACCTGTATTTAGAGGGGATCAAGTGAACTGATATGGATTATTGCAATTTTATATGAATTTTGCTAAAATCTATAGTTGCAAAGAAATGTATTACTATAACTACAGCTAAAAGATAATTATCTTTGAGACACTGCCTTTAATGAAAATAAAATACATCGTATTTTAATCAGTGATCAAGCTAATGTTCATAGATATAACAATTGTGATATGCTATGTACTTCCATGTGTCTGTCTGTGTCTATTCAGATTTAGCATGTCAGACAGATTGTAGACATGGGTAACCACATGGATTTTACATGGGATTTGAACAATGGCTGTTTGTTGAGACATGCTAACAGGTCTTTTTAGATGTGCTAAATATGTAAAACAGCCAGATACTCTACTCAGCAGCTATATCCAAAATAGCTAATTTCTTGCTGATCTTTGCAGAGAACTTTTGTCGATCTATGCACTCTAATATGTGCACATGGCAAGTCAAATTATCTTGTATCCTCAAACTTCTAAAAATAGCCTAAAAAGCAGAACACAGTCCATTCCACTGACAGATGGTACAATACAGAGGTAGTACTGAATGTTCAGTAATATTAATATTGCCCAGGCAAAATGGAAGAAATTGATTACAGCTATATTGCATAATAGTACAATTACGTAAAAAATAACTAGATGTAGAACAAGGAACCAAAGACTTCCTTAACGTTCTTCAGCGTCATGCTGAAGGTATAAAAGATCACACACGTCACACGAGAGACAGGTTAGCTTCTGATCCGTTTGATACTCAGAAGGAAGTTTTATCTTTTCTGCAAACAGTTTTGATATTAACACAATCTTATGTCAAATCCCGTTCAGGTGATATTAATGCAAAAGAGCTTAGGCTGAGAAACTGTAAGGATAGGCTATTTGGTTTTATTTAAAAATTATTTGGCATTTTGTTTAATGAAATACGGACCTAATTTCAATGCATCATAATTTATACAATAGCAGCTGTGGGAAGCTTGTTCTGACTCCTGTAGATTTCACAAAGCCCACAGAAGCTGTGAAATAAGCTATTAGTTGACAAAATTAGCCTTACAAAGCCAGAAAATAAATTGCTTAGTACCACATGAATTTCCTTCAATCCTTAGCAAAAATTTTATCTAGAAAAGCAAGAACTTGATTTAAAAAAGAATTAAACAGCCAAAGAGTGACTGCCATTGGTAAGTAATGCAGACATGTGTCATCATGCTTTCAGATCACAATGTTTAGGGAAATAAATTCCCATCGTAAATTGAGGATTACTTAAAGGTATAAAATAATCTTCCCCAAATAAGCTAGTGAGAAGAGAATTGTAGAAGAAGAAGAAAATCATCCACATTATCATGTGTCCTTGTTTATATTCATATGCTGAAAATAACCTCAGAAGTATATAAAAGTAATTTTCTCCCCTTCCTTTCAACGATGTCCAATTCTCAGAAACTGCCTGGAAAAATTCCCTGCATTTTTCTTGGCAAGTTTTTTTAGAAGTAGTTTCCCATTGTCTCCTTCAAGGCTCTCATCTTAGTTACACACCTGAGCCGAGATAACCAGGCTTTTCTTGAGATACCTTTCATGTTTAAAGTTACAGTTTCTCTCCACAAATTTCAAGTCAAGTTTCTCACGCAGGGGACTTAGGGTATGATTAGCCTTAATATCAAAATTGCATCAGATAGCCCTGCTCTTCGCTCACATCACAGACGCCGCAAGACGCCGACTCACCTGGCAGATGAAAGCAAATGCTTGCCGACCAACCCACTTGGAACAATGGCGGAATCTCATAATCAACTCATTAATGAAATTTAATCCCAGAGAGGTCACATTGTACGCGTAGAACTTCTGCAGTATTGCTACAGCCTGCAAAAATATCAAAGAATCAAGCAGGAGCAGGGGCAGCAGTGTTATAAAATACCATTCCCACAGCAAGTATCCCTCACGACGCATTTATTCTCCTGTGAATCTCTATAAATAAATATGATTATTATGGACTTTGAGGGGTGGGGAAATGCTGAAATAAGTTTCTAGCATTTAAAAGTAAAGCCAAGTGGCTACTTTGTGTAGAGCAGAGGTCTTCAACCTTGGCAACTTTAAGAATTGTGGACTTCAATTCCCAGCTTTGCTGGCTGAGGAATTCTGGGAGTTGAAGTCCACAAGTCTTAAAGTTGCCAAGATTGGAGACCCCTGGTGTAGAGCAAAAGGAGATAAGGTAGGCTGGTGCTTTACCAGTTTGAAGGAGATCCACCGGACTTCAGAAACTTTATCTGCACAGAGTGTTAGTGCAATATGTCTTAAGTGGTCGTACACATCGTTGGGATTATAGAGTTCAAGTATCAAAATGAGCTGCCTAAAAGAAAAAGGAAAAAGAATTAATTATATATGTCCTAGCTATTAGCTGAAAATACAGATAAGTTTGGAAAATACTACTACTAAGGAATATCATTAGGAACTCAGCATTTTGCAATGGCTTCTTCCATACTTTCTGTTTAAAGAATCATCTACAGATTGATTATGATCTGTTAGCTGCCCAGAGATGGGCGGCATACATACATAAATACATACATACATATTTAATGAGAGGGTGAGTGGGTGGGTGGGTGGGTGGGTGGGTGGACAGATGAACAATTTTAAGATCTTTTAGGTTCTTAAATTATATTCTCCTTACTGTGCTGGTTATTTTTTTTTTAATTTTGTATTTTTCACTGGTGAAATACTTGTAACTCAAAAACGAAGCTTGAACAACTCTTAACAATGGAAGATGCCCACACTGAGCTACATATATTCATTGCTATTGCAAGAATATAAGGCCATGCTTGTACCATATGGGCACCTACTAATAAATACATTCACCAAGTAATTGACTACAGTAATTTGAGAAACTAATGTAATAGGGCAATGCTGACATTAAAGAAAATGTTACAAGGTTTTGCCACTAGATGTCAGTGATGTTATAATATGTTATACCATCAGAATTTGCAGTCAACACAAAATTAACCAAATTATGCAACAGTATGCAACAGCAGCACCAAACGTACTTCAGTTACAAAATCTGAATTTATTTAGCTTCACACAATGGAATTCAATGTTTCTTTGAATTTTGCTCATATTACAACAAGTCTGCAAAAAAATATATATGAGAAAATAAAATTTGTTGCTGTTGCTGTAATTTATTAGTCTGCAATATCTTACGACTTTTGGCAATTAACAATAATTCAGTGTTGACTTATCAATGGAGGCTATTCCAGAAGCATTCTACATACATTCTGCATTCTACGAACAAAGTGGCGCGCTAGAGTCTTTCCACTGAGAATCCCCATAGACACTTTCCACCTGAACCACTGATGTCATGATCAAAGAACAATGCCTGCCAGGCAAGTCACTAGGACGTAGCCAATGTGATGTCATGATACAGCTAGGACACACATCTGGAAAGTGTCAGCTGAGGGATCAAACTTGTTACAGCAAGCCTAGGTGAAACAAATATATGATTCAAAATAATCCCAAAAAGGTGATAGGAGTCCCCCAAAGAATCAAGCCAAGTCAGCTTTCTTCACTCATGCAGTACTCTGTAGTACCGTATTTTTCGGACTATAAAACACAACGGAGTATAAGACGCACCAAGATTTCAAAGGGGTAAACAAACAAACAAAAGTTTTCGCCCTCCCCAGCCCCAGGAGCATTCTGCAGGCCTCCCAAACCCTCTGCGCGTCCCATTTTTGTAAAAAATGAGTGCAAAGGGTTTGGGAGGCTGCAGAGTGCTCCTGGGGGCTGGGGAGGGCAAAACCACGACACATGGGGGGTTTGGGAGCCCAAAAATGGGCCCGTTTTTCACAAAAACTGACCCACTTTTCACAAAAACAGGGCACACAGAGAATTTGGGAGGCCTGCAGAGTGCTTCTGGGAGCGTTTTTGCCCTTCCCAACCCCCAGGAGCACTCTGCAGGCCTCCCAAACCCTCTGCGCGCGTTTTTATGAAAAACGGGCCTTTTTTGGGCAAAAACAGGACACACGGAGCGGTGTTTCTGGAGGCCAAAATTGGCTGTATTCAGTGTATAAGATGCACCAACATATCCACCTTCTTTTGCGGGGGGGGGAGTGTGTCTTATACTCTGAAAAGTACAGTAATTAGCCCGTTTGGTCTAGTGGTTAAGATACCAAGTTAGAAATGAGTGATAGTCTTATCTTAGCTGTGAAAGCCAGCTGAGTGACTCTGGGTTGGTCCCTCTTTTGTCAGCCCAACTCACCTCACAGGGTTGTTGTGGGGAAAATAGGAGGCAGGAGTACAGGCAGTCCTCAATTTACAACTGTTCATTTAGGGACCGTTCGAAGTTACGCCACCACTGAAAAAAAGTGACTTACGACCATTTTTCAGATTTACGACCGTTGCAGCATCCCCATGGTCGCATGGTTTACATCTGTCTGGATGCTTGAGAACTGTCTCACATTTATGACGGTTGCAGTGTCCCTGTGTCATGTGATCCCCTTTTGTCACCTTCTGACAAGCGAAGTCCATGGAGAAGCCAGATTCACTTAACAACCAGGTTAGTAAGTTAAGTACCACAGTGATTCACTTAACAAATGTGATGAGAAAAGTCGTAAAATAGGGCAAAACTCACTTAACAAATTTCTCACTTAGCAACAGAAATTTTGGGCTCAATTGTGGTCGTAAGTCGAGGACTAGCTGTATTAGACATGTTCGCCATGTTGAGCCATTTATTAAAAAATAATAAAATGTGGGATATAAATAAATGCTTATTAATGCTGTGCTGTTTGCATGCTAAATGATGTTCAAAAAAGAATATGCAGTAATAAGAGTTTGATAAAACAGTGGTAGAATTTATTGATATAAATAAGAATAGAAAGTTACATAGATTCTTACAAAATCCGTGGCACATTCAGACTCTATCCAACTATTTGGATTCTAACCACCATTCTTTACAGGTTTAACTACTACAGCAGAATTGCAACTAAAGAGTTGTAACTATGTTGCAACAGGTAACACCAGGTTTGATTTCAAAAGGAAATCCATGCAGCTTCTGTAAGAAGAGGTGACTATGGATCAGCTTTAACTCACTGTGAGGTTTAATTACGTTTACGTTATTTGGGAAAAAGAGCCTGTGACTGTCCTCCTTGAGTGTCCATTGGTGTTTTTTCACCTACAGAGTAACCTGTAAGGTACTATCACCCTGTCATCCTGTTTTTATTACAGGTAAACAGTTTTTAAGACTAATGTACTGCACAGATCCCAGTGTTGATTTATAAGTGGGTCTAACAGCCATTGTGAAATGAATGGTGTTGGTGCAGTTATTTAACCCAAAGCTAAATAATAAACTGAATGCAAAAAGATATGGGGAACCACAGCAAGTTGGGAGTGTCCAGAATTTTTCCTCCCTCTACTGCATGCAACTATAGAGTTTGAAAACATTCTACAAAATTTTTTAACGAAAATTGTTTAATTTTTTAAAAATCCTCAGGTCTAGGAAAAGTTGGTAATTATTAACGAAAAGTTTGATTTGTCATTTCAGCGAAAATTTTCAGCCATTTACTCATGCATTAATAATGCCAATTAAAGTATTTTCATGAAAACTAAATCAGCATCCTCCACGCAGATTTTTTGATATTTAGTTGGATAGTGCGGGAAATAATTCTAATCTAAAATTAACATGGCCATCAAACAACCGTTTTAATGTCTAAATAGCAGACTATATATACAGTTCTTTTCAGACATTTCTACATGCATTCAAAAACATGGTGATGAAAAAAATGAACTTTTTACAGAAGCAAAAATTGAACAATCTTTTAGAAAAATCTTAACTATTAAAATATTTGTAGGATACTAGTGTTAGAAAAAGATAGTGAAACTACAAAAGAACTGTCACTGCAGAGTAACTGCAGACATTAAAAAATCATTTGCATTGAAGAGGCATTTTTTTAAAACTTACTCAAACACTTAAATATAGAATCAGCTTGCAGAATTTAGTTTACACATTTTTATACTGAAATACCAAAGACATATTTTTAGATGTTCAAAAAACATTTTAGAAACTTGCAAAGTAAATAAGATTATTATAAAATCTAAAAACTGTTTCGCAACCTGGAACACAATCTTCCATAGCATTGTGTCCAAAATGTGTTAAACAATTCTAATAAATTAAATCATTGTCGTTGTTTTTTTTTTAAAAAAGACACAGACAATACACAGGACAACTACTTATTTGTAACAAGGACATTTAAGATATTAGCTAAATAATCAGGCTTGCAACAAAGCATATTTTACATATTTTCTAAAGTGATTCCACTATGTTTATCCCAAAATTAAAATCCTTCTTATAGATTTTTGGGATTAAAAACCTTATGTCTGTATCAATACACAATTTAAAAACATCTTAAGAATATTGTTCCGTAACTAAAAAACCATTAGCTCAAGCAATGATCATTTATTTCCGTGAATGATTCCTAGGAGGTGCCTATGTCATATACATTTTTGTTCTGCCAAACAAATCATGCTGTAAGAGGGGGTTGTTTTGGGCGGGTTAGTTCTTACATACATATAGTAAATTATTTGTACAAGTTAAATGTTCGAATGTATCTAGAGCTAGGGGACTCACATTATAATCTTTAAGCTGGGAAGGCTATGTCCAGCAGCTCTCACCAGACCGCAGTTATTCAACCTTGGTAGCTTTAAATATGTGGACTTCAACTCAGCTAGTCCACATATCTGAAAGTTGCCAAGGCTGGGAAACACTTCATAGACTGAGTTTCACTGTTTTTCCAAATCTCTTGCATGTATTATTGTATTTTAACTACGTAAAATCAAGATGAACATTGATTTATCTCTTTCCCTTTCTTTTTTTTCCCTGATTTATATATATTTTTTATCATGTGCAAAGCAATTAAAAACTATTATTTTATTCTATTCATAGCTTCAGCAAGAAACTCAGGGATCAAGGTTGGTCTAAGTCAGGGGTCCCCAACCTTGGCAGCTTTAAGACTTGTGGACTTCAACTCCCAGAATTCTCTGGGAGTTGAAGTCCACAAGTCTTAAAGCTGCCAAGTTTGAAGATCTCTGGTCTAAGTAATATGACTCCGTATGCACATAGAGAGATCAGGGCATTTGCTCTCTAAGTGGAGATCCTCCCACCCTAAGCGGAAAGCTCTTTCAAAAGGTCTCCCAATCTTAGCTGATTGGGAGCTGATGAAATAGCTGATCATGGAATATGCAATTAAGGGAGCTCTGCAAAATCCAAGGGCTATACAGGTCGCTAGATAAAATACTTCATACTGAATTTTCTATCGATCTTGGGGGAAAAAGAATATTCCCAGTATACACACTCAATTCTTGGAACTTCAAACTTATGCTAACTCATATCCCTAGCTTCTTTCTCCTAAGGGAAAATTCTAATTTCCTTCTACTGAGCAAATGTTGAGAAACTCCCCAAAACACGTCAATCCTATTCCTGCAGTTTATAGGCCCAAGCATCACACCGTCTCCTATGAAATATACCCTAGAAAATATGTAATATCTGAAATTCTTCAGATGTAGCTGTTTGAAAACAGCAGTTTTCATCAGAAGACATACCAGCACCAGCCAAAGATAGAGGTAAATAGGAAGGACAAAGAATAGTTCATTTAATTTCCCACACTCTGCTAACGTTCATGAAACTGTCTGCCATCACATCAGAGAGAACATTAATCTGTACTTTTACTTTATCTTTTTCCAAGTTACAGATTTGTTTTCTGAACTCTTTAACAAAGAGCACATTTTCATGCTTTAAAGAAGCCTACGTATTTTAGGTTCACCAACAACACCCTTAATTTTAGTCAAACCAAGCATTGTCTTGCTTTGTCACTGTAACTTGAGTCAGCGTGAAAGGCATATTCTTACTTTGTGGAATGATGTTTAAGTTGCAAATATGCACAAGCTCGCATAACCATATGAACATATAGCATAGCTGAATGTTTGATAGAGATAAGCATTACTCCTCGTATTCATGAAAGAACATAATTATATTAAAAAATTTAAAAAACAAATATTCCATATCAAGGCGGTATGTACAGAACATAAAAAGACAAACATGTTTCTCACTTTAATAAAAAGAATAAAGAACATGGCCTTTTCTTGCGAATTGCATTATTTCCTTGATAAGAGTCCTCTTCCACCATGTTGGTTAGTAGTCATAGCAGGAACTTGTTAGCTGAATAGTAATTTCATAGACTACATGCACAAAAAATATTAATTTTGTTTTTCAAGTAACGTGATATGCATGTTACTGAGTTTTGGTTTGATGGTGGCAAAAAACGAAACGTCTTGATCCCTATCTGCTTGGAGAACCAAAACAGTCTCTTCCACAGCATCCAGATGAGGGTTCCCAACAATTCTAAAATATGCTAAGAAATTAATATGAGAATATTATTCAGCATCAAAGCATTCATTTACCTTTTTGTTAATGTTCAGTGAAAAACCAACAATAAAATGCGAAGTGAACAAACAAAAGGAATGGTAAATCAAAATACTACTCAAAGTCTTTACAGCAAGGAAAAGCAAAGAGATGTTCAGGTTATTAAAGCCCACCAAAATAAGTGGAGAATGGAGAGTGGGATGGGGATGGGGAGGGGGAGGGGGAGGGGTGGGGTGGAATGGAATGGAATGGAATGGAATGGAATGAAATAGAATAGAATAGAATCACAAGGCAGCAATGTTATGGCATCTGAAACTCATGTAAACCTTTTGTTCTTAAGTTTTGCATTATCTATATTCAGAAATTGTAGGTGCTTCATCACTGGAGGTTTTTTAAGAAAAGATTGGACAGCCACCTGTCTGGAATGGTATAGGGTCTCCTGCTTGAGCAGGGGGTTGGACTAGAAGACCTCCAAAGTCCCTTCCAGCTCTATTCTGATTATATAATTTTAAAGAGAACCACTTAGTGCATATTAGCACTATTACATAATGACAGAACTGAACTACATTTCAAATCTGTTTGCCTACAAAAGGACTAAACATACCTTTCTCCAATAATGTCTGCCTCAATGCTTTGGCAAGCAAAACCCGTACATTTGGCACAGGATCAGAAGCCAGGCTTAGAAGGCTGGGCAACAGGTGTTCAACAAACTGGTCCACAGGCATGCATTCTTCTTCAACTACTGCCTTTAATCAGAAAATAGGAAAAAGCATTACAGGTAATCCTTGACTTACAACAGTTCACTTAGTGACCATTCGAAGTTACAATAGGCACTGAAAAAAGTGACTTATGACCAGAGATGTGGTAGCACCGTGCTTAGAGTGCAGTACTGCAGCCTACTTTTGCTAACTGCCGGCTGACTGCAATTTGGCAGTTCGAATCTCACCAGGCCCAAGGCTGACTCAGCCTTCCATCCTTCCGAGGTCAGTAAAATGAGGATCCCGATTGTTGGGGGTAAGAGGCTGACTTTATAAACTGCTTAGAGAGGGCTGTAAAGCACTGTCAAGCGGTATATAAGTCTAAATGCTATTGCTATTTTTCACACTTATGACTGTTGCAACATCCCTATGGTCACGTGATTTACATTCAGATGCTTGATAATTGACTCACATTTATTACCGTTGCAGTGTCCCAGGATCATGTGATCACCTTTTGCAACCTTCTGACAAGCAAAGTCAATGGGGAATCCAGATTCACTTAACAACTGCATTACTAATTTAACAACGGCAGTGATTCACTCAACAAATACGGCAAGAAAAGTCATAAAATGTGGCAAAACTCACTTAACAGATTTCTCACTTAACATAACATAAGTTTAGGGCTCAATTGTTGGTTGTAAGTTTAGGACTACCTGTATTTAGAGGGGATCAAGTGAACTGATATGGATTATTGCAATTTTATATGAATTTTGCTAAAATCTATAGTTGCAAAGAAATGTATTACTATAACTACAGCTAAAAGATAATTATCTTTGAGACACTGCCTTTAATGAAAATAAAATACATCGTATTTTAATCAGTGATCAAGCTAATGTTCATAGATATAACAATTGTGATATGCTATGTACTTCCATGTGTCTGTCTGTGTCTATTCAGATTTAGCATGTCAGACAGATTGTAGACATGGGTAACCACATGGATTTTACATGGGATTTGAACAATGGCTGTTTGTTGAGACATGCTAACAGGTCTTTTTAGATGTGCTAAATATGTAAAACAGCCAGATACTCTACTCAGCAGCTATATCCAAAATAGCTAATTTCTTGCTGATCTTTGCAGAGAACTTTTGTCGATCTATGCACTCTAATATGTGCACATGGCAAGTCAAATTATCTTGTATCCTCAAACTTCTAAAAATAGCCTAAAAAGCAGAACACAGTCCATTCCACTGACAGATGGTACAATACAGAGGTAGTACTGAATGTTCAGTAATATTAATATTGCCCAGGCAAAATGGAAGAAATTGATTACAGCTATATTGCATAATAGTACAATTACGTAAAAAATAACTAGATGTAGAACAAGGAACCAAAGACTTCCTTAACGTTCTTCAGCGTCATGCTGAAGGTATAAAAGATGGCACACGTCACACGAGAGACAGGTTAGCTTCTGATCCGTTTGATACTCAGAAGGAAGTTTTATCTTTTCTGCAAACAGTTTTGATATTAACACAATCTTATGTCAAATCCCGTTCAGGTGATATTAATGCAAAAGAGCTTAGGCTGAGAAACTGTAAGGATAGGCTATTTGGTTTTATTTAAAAATTATTTGGCATTTTGTTTAATGAAATACGGACCTAATTTCAATGCATCATAATTTATACAATAGCAGCTGTGGGAAGCTTGTTCTGACTCCTGTAGATTTCACAAAGCCCACAGAAGCTGTGAAATAAGCTATTAGTTGACAAAATTAGCCTTACAAAGCCAGAAAATAAATTGCTTAGTACCACATGAATTTCCTTCAATCCTTAGCAAAAATTTTATCTAGAAAAGCAAGAACTTGATTTAAAAAAGAATTAAACAGCCAAAGAGTGACTGCCATTGGTAAGTAATGCAGACATGTGTCATCATGCTTTCAGATCACAATGTTTAGGGAAATAAATTCCCATCGTAAATTGAGGATTACTTAAAGGTATAAAATAATCTTCCCCAAATAAGCTAGTGAGAAGAGAATTGTAGAAGAAGAAGAAAATCATCCACATTATCATGTGTCCTTGTTTATATTCATATGCTGAAAATAACCTCAGAAGTATATAAAAGTAATTTTCTCCCCTTCCTTTCAACGATGTCCAATTCTCAGAAACTGCCTGGAAAAATTCCCTGCATTTTTCTTGGCAAGTTTTTTTAGAAGTAGTTTCCCATTGTCTCCTTCAAGGCTCTCATCTTAGTTACACACCTGAGCCGAGATAACCAGGCTTTTCTTGAGATACCTTTCATGTTTAAAGTTACAGTTTCTCTCCACAAATTTCAAGTCAAGTTTCTCACGCAGGGGACTTAGGGTATGATTAGCCTTAATATCAAAATTGCATCAGATAGCCCTGCTCTTCGCTCACATCACAGACGCCGCAAGACGCCGACTCACCTGGCAGATGAAAGCAAATGCTTGCCGACCAACCCACTTGGAACAATGGCGGAATCTCATAATCAACTCATTAATGAAATTTAATCCCAGAGAGGTCACATTGTACGCGTAGAACTTCTGCAGTATTGCTACAGCCTGCAAAAATATCAAAGAATCAAGCAGGAGCAGGGGCAGCAGTGTTATAAAATACCATTCCCACAGCAAGTATCCCTCACGACGCATTTATTCTCCTGTGAATCTCTATAAATAAATATGATTATTATGGACTTTGAGGGGTGGGGAAATGCTGAAATAAGTTTCTAGCATTTAAAAGTAAAGCCAAGTGGCTACTTTGTGTAGAGCAGAGGTCTTCAACCTTGGCAACTTTAAGAATTGTGGACTTCAATTCCCAGCTTTGCTGGCTGAGGAATTCTGGGAGTTGAAGTCCACAAGTCTTAAAGTTGCCAAGATTGGAGACCCCTGGTGTAGAGCAAAAGGAGATAAGGTAGGCTGGTGCTTTACCAGTTTGAAGGAGATCCACCGGACTTCAGAAACTTTATCTGCACAGAGTGTTAGTGCAATATGTCTTAAGTGGTCGTACACATCGTTGGGATTATAGAGTTCAAGTATCAAAATGAGCTGCCTAAAAGAAAAAGGAAAAAGAATTAATTATATATGTCCTAGCTATTAGCTGAAAATACAGATAAGTTTGGAAAATACTACTACTAAGGAATATCATTAGGAACTCAGCATTTTGCAATGGCTTCTTCCATACTTTCTGTTTAAAGAATCATCTACAGATTGATTATGATCTGTTAGCTGCCCAGAGATGGGCGGCATACATACATACATCCATACATCCATATTTAGGGGGGGGGGGGGGGGGGGGGGGGGGGGGGGGGTGGGTGGACAGATGAACAATTTTAAGATCTTTTAGGTTCTTAAATTATATTCTCCTTACTGTGCTGGTTATTTTTTTTTTAATTTTGTATTTTTCACTGGTGAAATACTTGTAACTCAAAAACGAAGCTTGAACAACTCTTAACAATGGAAGATGCCCACACTGAGCTACATATATTCATTGCTATTGCAAGAATATAAGGCCATGCTTGTACCATATGGGCACCTACTAATAAATACATTCACCAAGTAATTGACTACAGTAATTTGAGAAACTAATGTAATAGGGCAATGCTGACATTAAAGAAAATGTTACAAGGTTTTGCCACTAGATGTCAGTGATGTTATAATATGTTATACCATCAGAATTTGCAGTCAACACAAAATTAACCAAATTATGCAACAGTATGCAACAGCAGCACCAAACGTACTTCAGTTACAAAATCTGAATTTATTTAGCTTCACACAATGGAATTCAATGTTTCTTTGAATTTTGCTCATATTACAACAAGTCTGCAAAAAAATATATATGAGAAAATAAAATTTGTTGCTGTTGCTGTAATTTATTAGTCTGCAATATCTTACGACTTTTGGCAATTAACAATAATTCAGTGTTGACTTATCAATGGAGGCTATTCCAGAAGCCTTGGGCCACCATGAGAACAGAACACATCCAGGCACCCCATATCACCCCATACCGGACAGAAATGTGACCTTACGGCAGCAATTTTTCTTCTCTTTTCTCCCCCATTCACCAGACCAATTGGAATAATCCACTCAGGAAGGAGCAAAACTGCTGAAATTTATTTTATTTTATTTATTTATTTTATTAAATTTCTATACCGCCCTTCTCCCGAAGGACCCAGGGCGGTGTACAGCCAAAATAAAACACAGAATATGTACAATTAAAAGAATTTAAAATGAACTATTACTATGCGGCCGATAATTAAAACATTTAAAAATTTAAAATATTATTAAAACCCCCAATTTAAAAGCAACTATTTATGCCAGTCCTGCTTGGATGAATAAATATGTTTTAAGCTCACGACGAAAGGTCCGAAGATCAGGCACTTGACGTAAGCCAGGGGGGAGTTCGTTCCAGAGTGTTGGTGCTCCCACAGAGAAGGCCCTACTCCTGGGGGCCGCCAGCCGACATTGTTTGGCGGACGGCACCCTGAGAAGGCCCTCTCTGTGAGAGCGTACGGGTCGGTGGGAGGCATAAGGTAGCAGCAGGCGGTCTCGTAAGTACCCGGGTCCTAAGCCATGGAGCGCTTTAAAGGTGGTAACCAGAATCTTGAAGCGCAATTAAGCGAAATTAATACCTCCAACCCCCCTTCCTCACAGGTTGTCCAATGATGATATCAAAGGCTGCTGAGGGATTTAGTAAGTCCAGGAGAGATGTTCTATCTTAACCCAGGCCCTGACAAAGAGTGACCAATGCCATTTCAGTCCCAAGCTCAGGCCTGAAAAAGGCCCAAATAATTTGCTTCCCCCAGGATACTGTTTTAATTATGCCTTCTATGCTTCAAGGTAAATGACACATCCATTAAACAATAAGCTTATGGAAAAATCAAAGGAATCTTAACTTACTCTGCAAGTTCGTAACGAAATCTCCAATTCCTGCTATTGTCAGTTACCACAAATTCTTGAAGCTGATAAAGGTATTCACGTCTTTTTTCAGCATGAAGCAACTAAAAACAAAACAATAAAAAAAACTGATTTCTGACAATTGATTTTTCTTTTGTCTGAAGACACACATGACATTTGATGTTAATGTAACATCTGTGAAACATGGAATGCTTATTTCATTAAAATACTTTATTCGCAGTACAGGTAGTCCTCGGCTTAATACAGATCGTTTAGTGACCGTTCAAAGTTACAATGGCACTGAAAAAAGTGACAGGGATTTTTTGGGGGGAACGATGACTACCGAAAAACCTGTCTGTATGGGACAGGGATCATTAAACATGCATAAAATCCAGGAATATAAATGTGGCAGAAAGTGCTCCTTCAGGTAACTTGGTCTTAAGCCATTTTGAGCTTTAAAAATGAAAACCAACTCTTAAAACGGGTCTGGAAATGAATCAGCAAAGAACTAATACTATAGATAGCCTTCGAGTTACAACTATTCATTCAGCGACCATTCAAAGTTATGACGGACCTGAATGAATAATATTGTCAACCCTGAAGCTGGCCTGACTGAGGCCATTTTGAGACTTCAGCGCTGACACACTGGAGAAAAGGGACAAGGTGGGGGGGGGGGGATAGAGATAGTTGGAGTGTTGTACTCAAAACAAAATACTTTCTGTTGGGAACCAAGGACATTCCTGCAAGTGCTTAGGAAGGAGGGGACTGGAGTCACCTAGCAACTGGACAGTAATCTGGACCATGATGCAGTAACATCACATCATGCTTTAGGACTGTGTCCCTTAGCAATAACTTTTCTGATCCCAATTGCTGCTGTAAACTGTATATATGTTTGTATCAGCCAATCCCAGTGAGCATTCCTATTGTGAACTGAGGTTTCCAGACCATTTTCAAAGCAGACCCATGCTCAGCAACCAGGAAATTGCCAGAGTGTGAATGTCTGCCATGAGGCTGTCTCTAAATCTGGGGGTTTTTTCTCAGGAGAAAGGTAGGCAAAACAGAACAAATGTGAATTATTCCTACCTTTAAGAAATCATAAAGATGTTTGAGGATTCCAATGCGTACTTCATCCAGATCCTTTAAGAAACCATTGAAAATAGGCACTAAATCGGCTGCTGTTAGCTGATCTCCCAGAATTACAGCCAACTCGTGAATGGAAAAAGCAAGCGTGCGCCGGACTTTCCACTGAAAATAGTTCAGATAAATGGGCAGAACAGTACAGAACACAGTTGAGTAAGCACAGTAAGGTTAAAAGAATATTTAAACAAGGGAAACCTAATGTGTGCACATTTACAGTGCTACCAAATTGCCAATACATCTTTTCTCTCAGTACTAGAACCAAAGATAATTCAATGACGCTGAATAGTGGACAATTTCAGACTAGGATGAACTTTTCCACCTAAAAATATTGAAATCCTGATAGCTAAATGAAATGGTCACAAAATTATTATTTTAGTTCATACTAAAATTCAAAAATACACCAAAGATCTACCAGCATTACTTTGCCTGCCCGATGAGGAAGCAGTTATGTTTGTTAGCTGTAATTGTTAAGTATTAGTGTTTCTGATGGGATAGGTGCCATTTGAGGGTGGAGAGGTCATGTAGAATTTCAAAAATGTAACATGGACACTTTCACACAATGGCTACTTATGGTGAGCATGACGAATCAGAAAACACCAATTTACTGGAAAGCAAATAGTTAAAAGACTATTTCTGCCATAATACATAACCTCCACCCACTAGCCCGGAATGTTGTGTTATTTGATCTTTTTTGGGTGGGCAGATGTGGCTTTTTCTTATCATATTCTCTTCACAGAGGTTTCGGTCTAAAAATTAACTATTTAGAAAAAAATATGTGTAGCTCAAGGTTGAACTTTGGAGTCCTTGGAGTTCATCTAGCTTGGTTGTTTTTTGTTGACGTTTCATTACCCATCTGCGTAATGTCATCAATGCTAGGTACTGATGTTGCCTAATTGGGGAATAAAACATCCACAAGAAAACTACCAAGTTCAGGCAGCACTAAGAACTCCACAATTAACTATTTCCAGGAAACCTGGAAAAATATAATCTTTTTACTATACAAACTAACATTCCAAGCAGGCTAGGCAGTATCTTATTTACACACATTAACCTGATTTACTGTAGCTCTCGCACAGACCAGTGATAAAAGCAAGCCATTTATATACAAAATAAATGTATATGATTCAGTGCATTTAGAACATAAGCAGAGCCCTACTGGATCCATCTACTCCAGCAGTCTATTCTCACAGAGGCCAACCCATTGCAGATAGCTTTCAGAAGCAGCCGTGCTGCCAGCAAGGCTAACGTAACTCCAACAGAAAAACATACAAACAAGGTATCAATTTTCTGAAGCATCTACCTCCTTAAGACTTACTTAAAGGAACTTACTTTGAAAGAGATTATCTTAAACAAACCAGCAGATTAATAATAAATACTGCATGCTTCTCACATAATTATATGCATAGCTTAAACAACGCAAAGCAACACGAACCGCTTTGTATTTTACCTGTACATCGGATGCTAAAGTTTCATAGGTGTCCTTCAAACAATGCCAATTTTGCCTGCCAAGTGTTAAAGCCACACCAGGAAGACTGTATGCACAGTGTTTCGCAATTTCAGTATCAACTGTCTGTGCTCGAGCAGGGTCTGTCATAGATAAATACTGCTCCAACAAAGGCTGAGGTATAATGTCCTGAAGATTAAAAAGAATACTAAATTATTGATAACAATAAATTAAACAAGAGTAAGGCTATACCACTATTAAAAGACACCTGGCCTTTTAGTATAGCATTCTATCTCTTCCTCCAGATGGCAACCACATAATGCCAGTGTAGAAATAAACAATGGGCCAAACACAATCAGTTCTGCAATAGGGAATAATCAGCTTCTTCTACACTAAGTACATATGCTAAACGTCACACCAGTCTGCAAGGCCAATGAACTAGGTAAAAGGAACTGGAAATAAGTTACAAATCAGAAATAGACACATTTGTGCATATAGTATTATAAAATTATGTATCTTCAGGACACTAATGACAGTGAATCAACCTTTGATATTTCAGTGTTTGGTTTCAATTTTAACATTAGTTACACAATATAGTTATTACATTTCTGAAATTGCTACAAGAAATCAATGTATTTCACAAGTAATGAATAACTGTTCAAGCCAAACTATGTTTATTTTTTTATAATAAAATCCAAGGCTGAAGATAATTCCAAACAGGATAAGTAAAATATTCAAATCTGGGTTAGTTTAGATTGAGCATAATGTTTTTTGTAATAAAAGGAGACAAGAAGTATGAACTGGATGCAGATTTAAAATAATTCCTAGGGCAAGGTTTGAAAATAATGTTTTATTAAGTTTAAATCTCTTTACATAGTAATCAAAATATGCATCAGTCAGCACTGAAGTACAAGAATTAGTTTAAGAACAGGTGTTTTTTTTTAAGATCTCAATTATGACCAGGAATATCAGAAAAATTGGAAACCTGCAATTTTGATTTATCTTCAAGATGTGGATCATTCTCTTGTGCCTCTAAAGCTTTGTTGACATCATTGTGTTGTTCTTCTGACTTCTGTAAAAGTGCATAATAATAAAATATACATCATTAAAATGCAATACAACTGATATGTAACAAAAAATCTATTGCTAAGAACTAAATTACTGTGATTAAAAAAAGCCAAAAGTATCTTTGTATTATATTGCTTCTACATTCCACTTAAACAGAACATTAGGCCAAGTGTAGACAAAACCAATAAACATTTGTTTCATTTGGCTTGACACAAAAAGCAGAAAATTTCAAGCTTAATGTTTATTTTTCTTCCCATGTCAGCATTAGGATACCATTTTTAACATTTTTCTAATAATTCATTGAAGATCTTTGAATGCCCTATCTGGAGGTTATCAAGCTTCCTTTTTGAAGGTCTTCACCAATCTAAGTATTTATTGGGAAAACTTCCAAGATTCAGTAATTAAAAGTAGTCTTCAACTTGAAACCAGAATTTGATCTCAGTCATACAGCGAAAACAGTAGTAAAGTAAGCCCACATGAACGTATCACTTAACAACCGCAATCCTGGCACTCGGCGTTGTGCTCATTAAGCTATCTCCTGTGCTGTTAAATGAAGTGAAGCTACTGATTTTAGCTTCCCTTTATGCACCAACGGGAACTCTTCTGAAGGGCTTTAGGAACAGAGCTTAGATCTTATGAATTTGATTTCTGTTTCTATAGCCCATCAGAGGAATTCCCCTCTCCTCAGCAGGTAGCCCTTTTACTCTCAAAGACCTGCCTGCCAGGAGGGAATTTCAGCTACCCAGCAGGTGGCAACAGCTTCCAACTTTTCCTGCCATCTTCCCCACTGACTTTCTGGGGGAGCCAGTAGAGAAGACTGCAAATGACTATCACAAGCAGGGTGCTTGATAATAAGTGCAAAAATGTTGCCAAGCATCTAGATCATAATCATGTGATCATGGGCATAGCGGAGCAACGTTTTGCGATGGCTGATAGTGCTTCACCAGCTGTAAATTGAGGACCATCTGTAAATAACTTTTAGGTTATCTTTAACATATGTCTAACTGAGCGAACCTTTCAAGTTGCATTTGCTTTCTAATGTAATTTTCAATCCAGTTCCCTAAGACAGGGGTCTCCAACCTTGACAACTTTAAGACTTGTGGACTTCAACTCCCAGAATTCCTCAGCCAGCTTTGCTGGCTGAGGTATTCTGGGAGTTGAAGTCCACAAGTCTTAAAGTTGTCAAGGTTGGAGACCCCTGCCCTAAGAGGTACCTGGCTAAAATTCAAAGAAACCAAAATTATGGAAAATGACTGATGGACTGTTGACCATCACCTGTCCTTTCCCACAACACATATTTACCGCATTTTTTATTATAGTTGGATCAGGTAGCTCAATCACATCAGCCAGACTTGGCAATGAAGATAAGATATTCACATCTGCTGTTCTGGAAGTACAGACCAAATTTGGGATATCTTCTTGATAGGTGTCATTAACTTCCACATTCTGCTTGCTGTCACAGCCACTGACAGAATCAAGATGGGCAGCTCTGAGTGCAGCAGACAGTACTTGAACCTGAGCTGATTGAATGGAATAAATCCCATTAAGTTTTCAAATACTGTACCTCATTTTCCAAACTATTAAAAACATGTAAAGACTTTAAATAAAACAGCTACGAACAATAAAAATATTGTATACACTGGTTCTTAAATCATTGAAGGTAGGTTTATTTATGGCTAGAGGGAATGTTCAGATCTAGAAATGTTTATAAAGACAGGATGACCTTGGAAGTCACATATAAACATTTCATGGAGGTTCTACACGCAAGCTGAAAGTGTCTCAAAATCAGAGGTCTACAAAGAGAGTCACAGAGTAAGAATGACATTCTGAGCATTCTTAGTAATCATAAAAAATATTAAATACAGTGAGATTGCCTGCTGAATAAAAATACTTAAGATTGGCACTTAAAAATAGTTATTTGGAAATCACAAGTTGATCATTTGATTTTGTTTTGCTTAATGAAATAATTTATGCTAAAAGTGATTGTACTGATGAAGTCTGGAACTTTTATAGATAACTGACTGAGTGGAAAACAAGTGGCATTGCTGCTCACTTCATGAAAACACGGCCTCAATATGAATCATAATACCATGTTTCCCTGAAAATAAGACATCCCCTGATAATAAGCCCTCCCCAAAAATAGTTCTGGAGTTAGGGCATTAATGGAGCTCCAAAATGACTGTGGGATATGCTCATTAGGCTTTTACTGATCGTTGTTTCCAGGGCCTTAACTAGTTTTTTCTTTAGTGCAGCAGTCCCCAACCTTGCTAGCTTGGCGGCCTGGCCTGGCCTGGGGGGTGGGGGGGGGAGGGCAGACACACAGCTCCATTGTGTGAGCAGCACGTGCGTGCCGTCCACTTGCACTCACACACAAAGCTCCACTCATATGAGCGAGGGGCACTTGTGTTCACCCACGAAGCTCCATTCATGTGAGTACCCTCCGTTCGTGCAAGTGGAGCTTCACTTGCCATGGCCCAGTAGTGGGCTGCAACCCAGCGGTTTGGGACCCCTACTTTAGTGGATTATGGCTTTGTTTTTGCTTTCATCTTTGTTTATTTTGAGTACATTTGACAGATGGGCAGCCATATAAATGTGTTAAATAGGTTAGGTGCCTAAAGACTGGGAAATTGGTAAGGAATTGGTATGACAGAGTGGCTGGTTATGTCTGGGTAGAATGGAACTATACATAGTCCTTGATTATGACCAATGGTTTACAACTGTTCCAATTTATAACAGATTTGTAAATTGGTACTTATGACCAGGCCCTGAAGTTACAACTGCCATACCACAATCACATGACTGTATTTAAACATTTGGCAATTGGCTCACATTTATGACCAGATAAAACATCTCATAGTCTTCTGACCATTATCTGTGACACTTTTTGCCAGTTTTCAGCAAAAATACCCATTCAAATGAATGGATCGTTTAACAGCCATGTGATTTATTTAACAACTGCAGTGATTTGCTTTATGACCATTGTAAAAATCTAGTCTGGTCAAGTGCTGCCACAATTTACACCACTGTATGGTACAAGCAACCAACTACACTATTTAGGAAATGTAGCCAAATTATCCTTTAGCTACCTAACATCAAGAGTATATTCACAAATCTACTTTATCATGGCTGTAGAGACCATAAGGACTCTTTTCAACCATTCTGCCCCTCTGTCAGATTCTCACTATCCTCTTTCTGGACCACTGTACTAAATATGAGAGCATCTACCTTTTCAGCAACAGTTGAATCCATACATAGTTGGAATACAAGCCCTATTCTCCCATGGAAGCGAATAGAATTTGCAGGCTCATGCTAAATGGGTTTTGCTTAATTTTTTTTCTTTTCTTTTCTTTTCTTTCTTTCTTTTTTTTTTGAAAATACACATGTGGGAAAAACACATGAACAGAATTATAAACCTAAGGAAAAAATGTGGACATTCAGAAGATGGTAAAAAAGCAAGGAACCTACCACATCAAACCTGGACACAAATTACTAGGAATAAGAAGTCACAGGGAAATAATTTACCAAGCTCAGACAAGAACCAGTGAACAGCAATTCACAACAAAATTAACAGTTTGCTGCCATGTAATGTCATATTTGACTCAGCAAATTGGATTTGCCAATGAAAGGCTGAGGTGACAAAGAAAAGAATGTTTGATGGATGCTAATAAATGATAAAAGCTGTACACATCTCTGTTGGAAAAGTCCCAGTTTGTGCATGGAAATATCATCTAAGACAGGGGTCTCCAACCTTGGCAACTTTAAGCCTGGTGGACTTCAACTCCCAGAATCTCCCAGCGTTGAAGTCCACCAGGCTCAGTTCGGGTATACCAGGGCATGAAAATATAAGAAATATGCATAGACATAGAAGTCCACTAGAGGGACTCGAGTTTTATGACACTTTACTATAACAAGCATAAAAAGCCTTTTTGACATTATTTCTATATTTTAAATGACTTTAATCTATGGTTTCTCTCATGGTCAAAAGAGCCTGAGATGCAAATAAGACCCTTCGGGAACAAGCTATCTGCCAAGGTGAAAAATGGTGAAAGTGCAAGCCAGGCAGAAATGTGTTATGGGGAAATATTACAATCTTGATGAGCTTAAGTTGCGATTCACAAATGGGTTCACTTTACTGTTTCCCACACTTTTATTGTCTCTTTTATGGGGGTAAATATGGGATGCAGAATCTTCTCTCTCAGACCAGTTGAAGAAGGGGGGGGGAGCTATTCTCAACTAGGTAAAGGTTCCCCTCGCACAAGTGCATTAGTCGTTCCCAGCTCTAGAGAGTGATGCTTATCTCCAGTTCAAAGCCGAATAGCCAGCGTGTCCGAAGATGTCTCCGTGGTCATGTGGCCTGCATGACTAAACGGCAAAGGTGCACGGAACGCTGTTACCTTCCCACCAAAGCTGGTCCCTATTTTACTACTTGCATGTTTTACGTGCTTTCGAACTGCTAGGTTGGCAGAAGCTGGGACAAGTAATGGGAGCTCACCCCGTTATGCAGAACTCGGGATTCGAACCACTGAACTGCCAACCTTTCAATCGACAAGCTCAGCATCTTAGTCATTGAGCCACTGCGTCCCTCAACTTCTCAACATTCTCAACTAGAAGACAGCTAAACCTGAGTTGGGAAAGGTGTTCTCCATCAGATGCCAAAATTTTAGCCCTGCCTTCTCACACTTTCCTGACAATTCCGTCTTTGATGACTCAGAATGAAAAATTTTATGAATGTGAGGGGAACTATACAGATCTCTGAAAATGCTTTTTTCTTTGTAAAGAGGCACTGGGAAAGAATATGGCAACCAAGAGCAGAAATTTCAAGAAAACACCACCACCAGGATGGCTGCTAGTAAAACTTGCCTTGAACATCGGGGTCATCCATGTGCTCCTGTAAACTTTGCAGAACTTTTTTAATTTCACTGCTGGCAACGCAGTTATTATAAAGTGCCTGTGATACCGAGGTGCTCTCATGTATCTCTGTCTTGCCCTGAAGAAGCTCTATATCTTGGCTTATATCAGGAAGAGGAGGTCGCCAGTATAAGAAAGTATTAAACACATCCTGTCCAGACTGGATTCTTGAGCTAATTTCCTGATATTCGCTGGTTTGACAGTTTTTGATATCGTTAGTTAAAAAAATCTCCTCTCCCTGAGGTAATATAGTCTGATCTACTCCAAAATTGATGCGTATGGCTGAACATTGATTCTGTGCATCCAAGTGTGACATTTCAGAACAAACCACAGGGGTAAAAGAAGATTCCACTGCCAGAGATTCCAATTTATTTTCCATTGAGTTCTCTGATCTAAGAAGAAAAATATTGTTAAACAACAGTGAAAAAAATAAAGCCAATATAAACTGAGCTCGCTTAAATGTAGTGGTTTAAATACAGTTTCAATTATGATTGTTGTTGTTAGTTGCGAAGTCGTGTCCAACCCATCGCAACTCCATGGACAACTTTCCTCGAGACCTTCCTGTCCTCTACCATCCTCCGGAAACCATTTAAGCTCATCAATTATGATAGTCATGGCTTTTCTCTCAAAATTAGTCTTGCTTCTGAAAACACGGGTGCTTCATAAGATTAAACAAGCTTAAATTTAACTTGTTTAAGTAACTTCAGTTATTTACTAATTACTTGGCCTTCCAAGTCATATTTGTTGTGAGATCAAGAAATTGACACCGAATTCTAAATTGTCTGATCAAGGAGATCCCGAGATCAAAGAGGACCTCTGTGGCTCAGGCTGCTAATGCAGTCTGTTATTAAAAGCAGCTGCCTGCAATTACTGTAGGTTCTAGTCCCACCAGGCCCAAGGTTGACTCAGCCTTCCATCCTTTATAAGGTAGGTAAAATGAGGACCCAGATTGTTGGGGGAAATAAGTTGACTTTGTATATAATTATACAAATAGAATGAAGACTATTGCTAACATAGTGTAAGCTGCCCTGAGTCTTCGGAGAAGGGCGGAATATAAATGCAAATTAAAAAAAATAAAAAAAATAAAAGCTTTATCACACTACTGGGGCTTTTTCACCACATTCAGAAGAGAAGGAAAGTAATAAAACAAAACTCCAATGGCCTCTGAAATTCTGGATTAAATTTTGAAATATTTTTTTCAAATTTTGCAATGAGGCAATTTGTTTGAAACTGTCTTGCTGTTAAAATGTGTCTTAGACTTATGATCACTACTTTATCTCTAATCTGATATATGCAATTTATTTCCACCATGTTTTCTTCGTACGTCATAAAGAGATGAAACAATTGGAGAAATAAAAAATATTTCTTTTTGTATCCAAGCATATATGAGACAGAATAAAGTAAATTTCCCATTTCTTTTAGGGGACATTCAGTCATTTACCTTTCTAACATTACACTTACTGGTTTTTGTTTTTTTAAAGAAGAACTTATCCAGTTGTCTCGTATTTTAAAATCTGGTTTTCAAAGTTATGATTAAATACCCCTTTCAATTCAATTGTAAACAACTTCTAAAAAAACAGCACATGAGATACTTGCTCAGGCAAGGTAATAGCCTATCCACCATTACAAGCTTCAATACGTCATTTTATAATGTTAAATATGGATTTTGAAATGTATAGTTACATCACTATAGTAAATCATTGCGCACTTTGAAGACTCTTATAAAGCTGGTGGAAATAATATTTTATTACATAAAATACTTTTTGAATTGAATATTGAATTTTGAGCTATCAAAAATGGAATTCTTCATCTGAGAAATACAATAACTCCATTAATGATTTCTTAATTGGATCAAAACCAGAGTTCTAGTTTCAAGCTACCCAAGTTACCCTTAATGCCAAATCACTATACCTTGATAGCTTTAAATTTGCACTGTGGTCTGGGCATGGACTACAAGGCCGGATGCTGAGCGTCCCATCCTCTCGAATGTAAAGACCAGCACTGGAAGGGTTTGCAAAAGTAGAAATGAAAGGACCAAGTGACTGGAAAGCAGCTTGACGAACCTAGAATATTGGAAATTTAAGAGAATATAACGGCACTGTTACTGTTTGTTATTAAGGTTAAATGTTCATGAATTACATGTAATTCAAAAGTCATCAATCATCAATTCAGATTGGCATCTTTAATGTCACTTATTGGTCTTGTTTACAAAATCCATAAACTCTAGGGAACAGATGCTCAGTTTCTGCAGAAGAAGAAATATTATAATTTCACTGTATTAGTGTGATAGAAAAAAAAAAGAGAAGAACCAGACAACCAGAAGCAACATAGTCTCAACTATAGCCATGGATGTCCTCCTGCTAGAAAACCTGAAGGACTAGTTTGGGGACAGATCCTCCAGCAGAAAATCCGTTTTGTGGTTCCTAAGAGCTGACATCAACGTGATGATACATATTCGATCAATATTAGTAAGAACAGTATAATTGCTTTAAATGTGCATACTTTATTTTTAAGGCTACAGGCCATGACCAAAAAAAATGGACAGACAATTAAAAAAAATCTAGCCTTTATTAATAGGCAGCTTTGATTGGAATTAATTTTGTCTAACATCAATCATCATAATATCTGTACCTGTGTGACACTTCAACCGCACTGAGTTCTACTGTATTTTTGCAAATTTTTTAAAGATTAGAGGAAAAATTGAGTGATAAATTATTATAACGAAAAAGATCAGAATATTTCCCCAAATCTGCAATATTGCTTGCAGTGAACAATTGATTTAAGTTCAACTGTTCAAAATTTAAGGAGGCAAGCATGCATACAAAATCGAACAGAAAATACCTATCTGCCCAAACAATAGTTCCTTTGAATTTTAATGCATGGAAACTACTCGAGTTTATTTTAGAGATATAGGAGATGCTGATAGGACCGTGATGGTGAACCTATGGCACAGGTGCCAGAGATGGCACGCGAGCCATCACCCCAGTTCAGGTCCACTGCACATGCGCGCGTGCCTCCCACCGTCCACCTGGTCTTCAAGTCTCTGCCGCACATGTGCGGGGGGCAGGGTGTATGTAGGGGCCATGCACGCATGCGGGGGGGATTCATTTGGGGGAGGGGCACAAACGCACAGGGGGACGGGGCACATGCGTGAGGGCAGGGTGCATGCAGGAGGCGTGTGCATCCGTGGCGGGAGAGCGCATGCGCTGGTGCCGCATGTGCAGGTGCCATGCCTTGCATTTTGGGGGTTTGGGCACACGCACTTACACACGCACTCGTGCACGCACTCAGTCCGGGAAAGGTTAGCCATCACTGTGATAGGAGCTATTGTTGCTATTAAATCAAAGCATGATCATACACGGCATTTTTCAAAATATTCTTTTGCTTTTATCAAAGATTCACTGCTTTTATGGAATCACTGCAATTTAAGGTGAACAATTCGACTCTATTTACCCATCTGCAAGGATCACTAATGAGACCGATGAAGAGGGGAGACAGTTTGGTCCTCCGAACCTCAGGAGAAACGGTACAGGAGACAGCCATAAAGCATTCAGCACAAGCTTTCCGCATACCCCAAATGTTATCAGAGCAGAGCTCAAAAAACTTTGGAATCTGCCAAAATAAAGAGACAGAAGAAAAATTGGTTTGTTTGGATACATTATCTTGTTTACTTGGAAAATGTTAACTTACAAATACTGATCAGATTAGCAGGCAAAACATTCATTTAGTAGTTTGTAGCAAAGAGTAAATTATTTATTGAATGATTTAATCACAATGAATGAAAACATGCAAGCTCAACTTAGTCTTATACTTAGCTGACACTATATTAGTGCAATTCATACTTCTAAGTATCTGCTATAACAGAAAGCTCAGTTCCTTGAGAATGTCAGTCTAATTTGAGTCTCTGATGAGAAGCTGACAGCAGAACTTTAAAAATATTCATGTCCTTTTAGCAAAGCTGAGGAAACGAATGTTAAAATTGAAGGATTAACCTTGTAAAATTATCATATCTAATTGAAGATCTAACATACTACAGTTTTAGCCTGAAGAGAGAAAAAAACAGGAAGGGTGTGTGTTTGGAATTTATAAGCACCGAGTTGGAAGGGAAAAAAAATAGTTTCCTTAGTGGACCAGAATGGCCAATATACAGCCTATCAGTGTCTTGCAAGCTGCAGCAATTTAAGAAAAGCCAAATTAAAGGAACCGCTTTCTTTTCTGAATTTAGGAATGAGATTTGGGGTCAACAAAATGAAACTTCTTTTTTCTGGCAATAATTTTGCTTGCCAACCAAAAAGGTTCAGAACATGGCTGAAACTCAAGAATATCATTTTAAAATGAAGACACATTTTGGGAAGCAATGAATATTACTTAATAGTGGATAAAATAAATATTTGTTCAGCTAGATCGAACAAGTTGTAGTAACATTGCATTCTACAGTACTATCATGTATTAAGGTCTGGCAATTACTAGAAGGAGGAGTCTCCAGTAAAGTTTTCCCATTGATCCAAGCATTTCAGAGGAGTTGTCTGCTTTGTATACACACAGAAGACATTAATTTGGTGTCCTTTATATGACATAGGCTGCTAACAGCATGAAATTCCAAGGTGTGTAACTTGACTCTCAGATTTTAACATACCAAA
Source organism: Ahaetulla prasina (assembly GCF_028640845.1). NCBI lineage: Eukaryota > Metazoa > Chordata > Lepidosauria > Squamata > Colubridae > Ahaetulla > Ahaetulla prasina. The sequence goes on from NC_080541.1 coordinate 212,825,077, forward strand.
TTATTTTCTGTGGCTTCTTGCCCAACTGCACTGCATATATCACCAAAGCTGGCTGCACAGACCTAAAGCAAAGGAAACAAACACAATGCTTCTTTGTTGCTACCATAATGTTAATCTACTTTGTGTTTCGTTATACATACATACTAACTTAATTATGGACCTTCATAAACAAAAGCTGAATGCTACACCAAAAAAATGCACTGGGTGGGATGGGGGGGGGGGAATGTGCGTCATGATTAAAATGCTACGTTTTATGTTACTTGCTTCACAGATCAAAATGGGAACACAGAATGGTGGGCTTTATATCATAAAGTAAACATGTGGGAGTCATTATTTGGATATTTTCACATTCTGTACTTTTATCAGACAGTTCTTATATGCATCATGTATGCATATAATCTCAGTCCCATTATAATAATAACCCATAATAATAAGCTCTTCAATGGCCCTCAGGTGTGTATCAATTGATTTGTATTGGCTATGGTTGATTTTAGATGGTGCCAGTTGTCAATTATACTTCATAACAGCCACTTTAATGAGAGTGGCAGTTCAAATGTAAAACAAGATATACTTGTTTTGGCAGTTATATAAAATAAATAAATGGGGGTGGGGGGTCAATAGTACTTATAGGTTAAGTTAATTTAATTCCAAAATTTTATTAGGTATGTTCCAATGCAGATGACTAAATTAGTCTAAAATCAACAAATGTTAACCTTCCGGACTTGAAAGAGTTTTCCATCACTGCAAAGCTCACAGAACCGAGGAAGCAGCAAGCGCTCAAGGGTAGATTTGTTCACCATAGATGCCATTTTGCAGATTATCTATTGAGAGAGGGGAAAAATACTTTTTTTCTTTATTTTATCATTTTCTATAGATTTTTATCATTTCTATGAAAAATGTATTAAAAGCTGTAACTTTCTTGGGAATGGTATTACAATTCAAGAATAAAATCCACCAGATGCATAGGTATTAAGGCATGCCATCATGGAATCAGATACAACACATATCGCATTTTTTGGAGTATAAGACGCACCTTTTCCCCCCAAAAAAGAGGGTGAAAATCTGGGTGCGTCTTAAACGCCGAATGTAACCCCACCCAGCTTCTCAGAGGCTGAAAGAAGCTTCAGAAAAGAAGCCCCCAAACAGAGCTTCAGAGGCTTTTTTTCTGAAGTTCTGTTTTGGAGGCTTTCAGAGACAGAAAAAAGTTTTTTCTGAAACCGAGTTTCAAAGGCAGAAAAAAAAAGCAAAAAAAAGCAAGGCACAGAGCTCACAACCAAGGAACCTGTTGCTAAAATTCACTTCTGGGAACAGCTGATTGGGGGTATTCCGGGAGGCCAATCCACCTGCCAATCAGCTTTTTTCTTATTTTCCTCCCTAAAAACTAAGGTGCGTCTTATACTCCGGTGTGCCTTATACTCTGAAAAATACGGTAAATACAATTCCTTTAAAGAAACAGTGACTACATCTAGTTGATCTCATACTAGAAGTGCTATAAATAGAATAAACAATCAAAGGATTCCACCAACAACAGATTGTATCCAGCAAAAATAAAGCTGCTCTTGTGTACTGATGTTTTTACAATAACCATGGCTCTGTATGTTTGTGGTTTTCCTCTTTGGAAGGAAGGAGGAAGTCTGGTTTGTGTCACTGACAAGCCAGAAAGCTAGAAGAGATTACCATTAGCACGGATCAACACATCCCTAATCATATTATACTTTTACATGGCTTCTTTCGTAAGCAGTTTGGGAACAATGTTTGCTGAAAAATAAAGTATAAATGGGAGGGGGGACAAGTATAAATAATACAATGTCTGACTGGGGGCGGAAAAAAGGCCGGGGGGGGGGGATCCTTTTGTACTGTTGTATATCCTTGAAGTCACCATGAGTTGACTGGAGACTGCTTTTGAAAATACAGGAAACAACAATAGCAGTTGTAAACAATCCTTCTGCTCGCTTACCCACAAAAGCCTCCTTTCCCTGAAGTTTACGTACATGTTTGCCTTTCTAAAATTTCCTATGATATAGAACAGGGGTGAGCCATTAATTTTCCCAAGGGGCCACAACAATGCTAATGCTACCCCAGTCTCCGCTGCTGCCCTGCCCCTGATGCTGCTCCCCCGCCCCTGCCAAAGCCACCCTTGCCAATGCTCCATCCCCAATGATGCCATGAGCCGGTTCGGGACCATCTACAACAGGGCTCCCAACCTGTTGGCCATGGCTCACTACCAAGCCGAGTGTTGCGCAGGCGCTTACAGTCCTGTTGACAGGGGCGCTTGAGCACATAAAAGCGCCTGTTCCTTCCCCCGTGGGCCACCAACCCATAAAGGTTGGGGGATTCTGATCTGCTGGCTGTAAAATTACGAAGTCTGGTATAGAAAAATTAGCTTTTCATTTCAAGCTTTAGGAACAGATACCATTCCAAAGTCCAATTTTTAAAGAGGTACAAAATTATTCATTAGGTTGAATGAAATTTTGAATGAGATCTCTGCTGAGAGGGTAAAACACCAAAATAAATTGAACACATTCCTGTTCAAATGACATAAAAAGAGGTCAACATTTGGAAAACTGCTGAATATGCCAATAACAAAGGTGAAATTTAATTAATAACATTGTTTTATATAATTATATAAAGGACATTAAAATGCTACCTAAATCCCCCTACTATCAATTCAGAAAAAAACAATCACAATAAATGAGATACCTACATTGACTGCCTCCACCTTGTATTCATCATCACTTTCTGGAGCAGAAAGTTCCAACAGAATTGGACACACCTTATTTTCAATATCATGTTGAGCAATAAGTTGTTGATCCAGTAATATTAGCAGTGAATCCTGGCTTGCTTTTCTAACCTAACAATGTACAAAAGAGAAATAATAATAATATATTAGGGAAGAATATTTTGTGACCAGCATACATGAAATTGATTACATTTCTTGAGGAACAGTTAAGTTCCATTGTTATAATCTCATTATCACAAAATTATATGTCATGGCATTGCTTTTACAAGAGAGAAAGTATGGTTTTATGGGCACACGTTTCATCCATATCCTGGATTTCTGGATATCACATACTAATTTGGTTTTATTAAACTGGTAATTCTCAGAACACAATTGTGGTACTTATAGCTTTACAACCTCAAGACCTCGTCCACCCAATTCTTTAAATATAGACCTTCTGCCAATGTTTTTTAATGGTCCCCCACATAGCAGAGGTGAAAGAGTACAGAGATCATAAGCAATGATTCTCTATTGCAGTCCCCTCACATCCCATTGGATCCCATTGGGGATGTGTCCCAAAATTAGACTGACTTTCCATCAACTGTTAAAAATGGAACTGTTCTGGATGGGCTTTTGGAAATAAATGACTAATTTAGTGCTTCATGTTATTTAAGTATGAATTGGCTTTATGTTTTTAATCTTATGTTATAAACTGTTGGTTCCTTCAAATAAAACATAATTAGAATTAAACACAGTTCATATAAATTTAGGTATTATAAGGTCTGGTTAATCTAGAATAGAAAGAAAAGACACTAATGTCTCTTCAAAGCTATGTCACAGGAGGGTAAGTGAACATATAAGCACAAATCACATTGCATATCAAGCAAAATCAAAGTACCTACCATGTTTCCCCAAAAATAAGACAAGGTCTTATTTTCTTTTGACTCCCCAAATAAGGGCTTGGCCTTATTATCTCAGGGGGGGGGGTGTCTTATTTTTTGGGGGTGAAGGAGGCGGTGAACATGGGACTGGATGTCCTGTCACTGCCGTTGCCTCCCCTCCCTGTTCTTTGCACCAGCTGAGCGGTCCATCACGTCCCGTCCCACCCCAATGGCAACAGCTGCTTCCCTTCCATGCCATCTCTTTATCGAGAGGGGTGGCAGGTGGGGCAGGGGAAAAGCAAGACGTGTGGAGCAAGACGTGGCTCCCCTTGCCATCTCTTCTCCCCCCCCCCTCGTCGGGCATGACAGGGCTCCTGCCCCTCACTTAGCCACCTGCCCCCCTTTAGGGATGCAATTTGGGGATGGCAGGTAGGGCGGGTGAGAAGCGGGACACGCGTCTTATTTTTTCCATCGCATTTCTCGCTGTTGTGTCCAGGGAAACACCCTGTAAAAAGAAAGCCTTCTCGCGAGTTCAATCAAACTTCTCGAACTCGCGAGAAGGTCTTCTTTTACAGTGTGTTTCCCTGGACACAAAAGCGAGGAAAGCAAGATAGCTTGAAAAGTAAGATGTGCGTCTCGCAGCCCAAAATGTCTCACCCCACCCCACAGGACTCTGGCTGCTTCCCTTCCCTGCCGTCTCTTTATCAAGAGGGGTGGCAGGGGAGAAGCAAGACACGTGGAGCGAGACATGGCTCCCCTTGCCGTCTCTTCTCCACCCACCTTGCTGGGCATGGCAGAGCTCCCTTGCTTAGTCACCTGCCCCCTTTAGAGATGCAATTTGGGGGTGGCAGGTGGGACGGGTGAGAAGCTGGATGCAGTTCTTACCTTTCAAACTCCATCACTTTCCTCACCGCCCCACCTGCCACCCCTCTCGATAAAGAGACAGCAGGGAAGGGAAAAAGCCAAGCTGCTCTTGCCATTGGGGTGGGTTGGGACATGTTGGGCTGCTCGGACGGTGCGAAGAACAGGGAGGGTGAGGGCCTCACCTACTCAACTCATTTTGGTTCCATGGCAAGCAACCAGAGGAAATGGCGGGACCGGCTGTGCATGCGTGTAAGTGGTTGGTGGGGGGGCTTATTTTGCAGGGGTGGCTTATATTATCGTATGCGCTGAAAAGCCCAATTGGGCATGTCTTATTTTTGGGGAAACATAGTAACTGAATATTACAAGAAAAAATTACCACTACTGAATGAACAATACATTCCATTCAGAAAACAATACCTGATTATTTGGATCTGTGAGGTATCTCACCACTATAGGCATAAGGTATTCAGAAAATGCTGCAGGAAAGTTTGGCCTACTCTCCTGTAGAAAAATGGCAATGGGTGGTATCTGTTCCATTAATTCTGTCCGTACAGTAGGTTCTAGAAATTAAAATTTAAAAAAATGTAAAAGACACTTTTGGGATTAAGCCAACATTTTATATCCCATTAGCAGCTGAGATGATGTTAGGAAGCCAACTAATAATAACCTTCATTCACGGTTTCTCCTTGGCACTGACATTAAGCATGATGCCTCCAATAAAAAAAAAGGCAGCATGTAGCCATCAAACTATTAAAAACAGCGTTCAATGAATTTTTCTACTCATTTTTTAATACTATTTAATAAATTGATGGACATCACAATATCTGCTAGCTGCAAGTTTTACAGTTAAACTAGTAATAGTGTAAAAAGTAGAAAAAAGTAAAAAGTTTTCTATTGTTCAGAATTTTCATTAGTTTCAATAGCTGATTCCAATGCTAAGACTCTGAAGAACTGGGGGGGGGGGGGAGAGAATTGTCTCTATCAATATTTTTCACATAGTGCATGATTATTTCTCTAAACTATTCCGTCCTTTACAAAACTACTTTTTAAGCTAAACAGCTGCAAAGACCATAACCTTTGTTTACAGAGGAGCTATTCCTGTCCAATTGGTTGGGGTTTTTTTCTTATGCTTTCTCCAGAAATATAGTATCTTATCTGAAGGGCAGTAAACTGAAAACAGTTTAAATGCAACTTATATTGCACTATAAACTGATAAAAATAGAAAAATAGAACACAAAATAATGTAATAATTATATGAAGAAATCATTTCCACCTTCACCACAAGTATAAACAATTTTAATAATTTATCACTTTCTCATAATCTCTACGAGAACAACAAAATCTCTTCAAATTTCAAGCAAAAAAGTGAAACATCTGGAAATCTCAGGAGTTTAAAATTTTATTTTGGCATAACACCTTTGCAGCCTACAAACTGGAAATCAGATATGCAAATTATCATTGGGAATTTACGAGATCTTTTTGAGATGCTGATAATTACTGTCACCGCAAAATCAGGTAAAATATTTAATTTGTAATCTTTTTCATTCGATTCTCAAAATCTGCAGAACCCTGCCAGTGATTATAGTCATAAGCTAGATTTCATATGCACAAGTTTATACTCAAATACACTAATACAAAGAACACATTTTTAATTAATGAGAGTATAAAGACCAGAAGAGTCACCTGTATCTTCAGATAGCCGGACCACTATTGACATAACTGTCAAGAAATCTTCCTCATTATGATTGAAATCTCGAAAGACATCAAGTAAACCCCTGGCAATTATTTGTCTGCATGAGCAACAAATATACACATGTAGTTATTGTTTGAAATATTAATTTTGAATGAGCTTAAAACATACTTATTTAATTGCGCAGGACTGAGCTAGATTTTAATTTACGGGTTTTAAATTGGGTTTTATTTTCATATTTTTAATTTAGGCTTTTAGAATAAGTTTTTTAATTGTTTTTAGACTGTATTTATCTATTTTTAAATACCTGTAAACCGCCCTGAGTCCTTCGGGAGATAGGGCGGTATATAAATTTAAATAATAAATAAATAAATAAATAAATAAATAAATTCCTAATTACAGTTTTGTGAACAAACTAACAACAGTATAGTCTAATTCAACTGCAGATGTTCGACACAGGGGGACTCTCCTGTAGGACTCATCCACTTTTCCAAATGACTCAGAGAATTGCTGGCAGAGGATAACATACAAAACAATATTGACTGGGAATCAAAGTCTCCTTTTAAAAATCCTAAAGGAATTCTAAACTGAGAGATAGGCCAAGACAGCATCTAAAAGTTAAGTAACTGATGAATTTCAGCTTTTTGAGTATTTTTCTCTCTGCTTTCAGCATGCAAAGGAAAGTAAAATCCATTCATTTCAGCGCACAATGATATATCTATATAAATTACTGAACATGCACCTGTAAGTCCTAGACAAAAAGATTAATAATTAAAGCAATTAAATGGCTATATTACAAGCAGAATTTTGCAACTCTGTTATCATAGTTATTAATTGTTATAGCAATATTGTTGTAAAGTCAAAGCAATTTTTCCCATTTTGTTCTGGTACTGCTGTTTATTATCAGAGAAGAGAGAATATATCATGTTGTTCATTTGTTATACAGGTAGTCTTCATTTACCAACTTCCTCATTCAGCAAGCATTTGAAGTTACAAAAAATGCTAAAAAAATATGTGATAAATCTTGCATTTGTGCTATTACACTGTCCCACAGGGACACAAGTGCCATTTGTGCACTTTGCAATTAGCTTGGTAAAAGCTGAGTTAATAGAGAAGGCAGAAGTAAAATCATGTCTCTATCATGATGTTTTGCCTAACAATTGCAGTTTCAGTCTTTTTTTTTTAACAACTGAAGAGAAAGTGAGATCGTAAGCCTGTTGTGGTCACATAATTTTCCACTTAGCAACAGAATTGCAAGTGCCAATTTAGGTCATTAAACAAGGAATACCTGTATACAATTCCCTTCTTTAGAATTTTCATCTCGCCACATAGACAAAAAATCTCTAAACCCATAGATTTTGCAACATCAAAACTTTAATACTTTATTTGAAACAATGCATACATGATATGATCTAAAACTTAAGCTGGCCCGTGAAAGAGCAAAACACCCTGTATCCCTCAAATATTTGGGCCAACTTTCATCAGTTCCAGAAAGCATAGCTAAAAGGATCTAAACCAAGTTATTCAAAATATCCAAACAGCATTAATTGCCTATCCCAGTTTCATGATTTTTTTATTAAAAAATGCAACAAAATAGTAATAATTATTTTCTAGATTACCTGTTAAATATATTATCGCTAAAAGCATATTTTTCTAAACGTCCAAGTGGAGTTAAGTTATCCTGCCCTGGAATGTCCAGGAAAGCAGTTATCCTCATGCTCTCACAATCTGGTCCATAGTCTTCAAACCCAACTTTAAAAAGAAAGAAAAATGACATGTCAGCATGAAAGGAGGGGAGAGGGGGAATCCAACACCAATCTAATTTACAAATGCACCTGTGGTTGCATTTCCTTTATCAGACGGTAAATTTTGCTTCTGTAAGTGTATGCTCACTTCCATGCCTCAATAGAAAGGGTTAAAAAGAAGTTAAATTTGTCAGGTGATATGCAAGGGCAGCAGTTAGTTGCAAAAGGGTGGCTTTGAGTAACTTGTTTAAATGTATTTCCTTTGTTTCAAAAACAAAGACAGTTTACAATGGCTGTCTCAAGATTAATTGACTACTCAACTGTCACCTTAAAGCTGAACTAAAATAATCATTGGGACCAAAACATATATACTTTGTCATAAGTAATCACAAAAATGATAAACCAGTTAATCCAGGGACTGAAGTCCAGATACAACTATATGCAAGGAAACTTAATATAATATTGAAAGTGGCACAGTACAACCAGAACAATTTAAGAAATTTCAGATCGTGATTGAAGAGTAATCATTTGGTGGAAGACACAGAGTGGAAAGATTTGTTATTAGTAAAGTTACATTAAAAAGTAACATTAAAGAAAATCTTCTAAGACAATTTAGTACCTAAGAATAAAAAGGTAAAGGTTCCCCTCTCACATACGTGTTAGTTGTTGCCGACTCTAGGGAGCGGTGCTCATCTTCGTTTCAAAGCCGAAAAGCCAGCAATGTCCGGAGACGTCTCCGTGGTCATGTGGCCGGCATGACTCAACGCCAAAGGCGCACGGAACGCTGTTCCCTTCCCACCAAAGGTGGTCCCTGTTTTTTCTACTTGCATTTTTACATGCTTTCAAAACTGCTAGGTTGGCAGAAGCTGGTACAAGTAACGGGAGCTCACCCGGTTACACGGCAGCATTAGGGATTCGAACCACTGAGCTGCAGACCTTTCAATTGACAAGCTCAACGTCCTAGCCCCTGAGCCACCGCGTCCCTTTACATTCTTTATTCTTTACCTAAGAATATGCACACATTATTTGTAACATTGTTGAACAGATACTTTAGACTCCACTTTTGCTTTAAAAAGAAAGCGGAGAAAACTGCATGAATTACACAACCTCACTTAACAACCTCAATTGGCATTGGAATTTCCATCCCCAAGCAAAATGGTTGGTAGGTGAAACATCATATAACCGCGTCACTTAGCAATAACAGTTCTGGTAATCGTGATTGTAGTCATTGAGGACTGTGCCATTAAGCAAGGAACTTACACTTCTTCTGCCCTTCCACCTGTCTCATCTTTATCTCTTCATCTCCCCCATCTAAAGTATCTGTGTGTGCCCATGCCACTCTCCCTCCGCTGACTTTTGCCATCGTCTTCCTTCTGTTGCCAGTGGCGCAAAGATCAGTGAGGGGCAGCAAGGATAGGCAACGCCAGTAGACAGCAGGATGGCCAAAAGGGCAGAGATGGGGGGGGGGCATACGCAGGTGGGAGAGTTGAAGGACATGCAGGCCAGCTACCAGGTGCCCAAATTTTGATCTAGTGACCGTAAGTGTGCTAACTTGTAAGTACCATTCATTCAGTGCCTTTGTAATTTTTTGAATGATCCTTACACAAGTATTACCTGTATAATCCCCAATATTTCATTTTCTGTTTCCCTTTCAAAACTACTTAAGGCTTATCAATACTGTTTCTATGTGAGAGGTTCTTTGCAGATTGAGAATAAGCACTGTCAGTCAAGCAGTTTTTTGAAATGTGCAAACACAATATGGCCATTTTCTGTTGGCACACCACAATTGTTAACTCTGTAGTCAGTTGATTTATGCAAAACTTCCATTGTGGGAATTGAACATTCTACAGAATGTTGGAACATTGTGTGTCTCTTCCAAACATACAGCTGGTCAATGGTTCTTCCAAATCAGAAGGTTGTAATAATATAGTGATTATTAAACACCTTGTCACTTAATTCAAGATCTTTAAGACTCCTGAACAAAAAGATAAATTGGTAATTTTTAAAAAATCTGACAAACTAAACTGTGCATAACATTACATAAATGTTATATTACATGAACATTAGTAATAAAATATAAGATTTACATGTATCAAAAAAGCTCTGGAAATTTATCTGAATGAAACAACTCCAAATTTGAGTAGGTTACTTGAAAGTCTACTTCCTTCTCCTTAACTGGGGGAAAAGAAAAGAAACCGATTTAGAGTGTGTGTGAGAGGCAACGTGCGGGTCCAGGATGGTGTGCAAGGGGTATGGTGCAACATAGATAGACCATATCCATACACCATACAACATACACCAAAAATAAGACTCTTATATTTTTTTGAACCCAGAAATAAGTGCTTGGCTTTTGTGACTATTGGAAGTTTCAAGAGCACTGAAAAAAGAGACTTATGATTGTTTTTCATACATATGACTGTTAGAGCATCTCCATGATCATGTGATCAAAATGCAAATGCTTGCAACCCATTCATATTTATGACAGTTACAGTATCTTGGGGTTGTGTGATTACTTTTTGCAACCTTCTAACAAGCAAAGTCAATGGAGAAGCCAGATTTACTTAACAACTGGGTTACTAATTTAACAATTGCAGTGATTCATTTAAGCAAGAAAGGATTTAAAATGGGGCAAACTCACTTAACAAATGTCTCAGCAACAGAAATTTGGCCTCACTTGTGGTTGTAAGTCAGGGACTACCTGTATTCAGAATTATGGACCATAATCTGCCTTATCACCTACTTTCAGTTTTATAGACAGATATACCAACAATCAGAGAAACTCTCATGGGATCCCCACTCTCAAGACTCACAGCAGAGACTATAATGCAGCGTCTCAAAACTATAGCACTTCCACACATACAACCAAAAGTATGGATCCTGTATGCAAATGACACCTTTGTCATAATAAAAAAAGAAACTAGAAAAGACTCATGAAGCATTCAACATCATTAAAGGAATAACATTCACATGGGAAGAAAACAACACCACTTCCTTTTCTGGATGTCCTCATCATTAGAGGAAACAACAGCAAATTAGAAACACAATTTATCTACAAAGAACAAGCCATACTAACCAATTGGTCCATCACTAAAGTAACAACCCAACCTCCCACGAGAACAGCTGTGTAAGAATACTATTCAAAAGAACACAAACACACTGCAGGAACACCAGAAAAAGGAAACAGCTTATATAACATCTTCCAACAACATGAATAGCCATGCAATTTTATCAAAAAGGACTTGACCACTCAACCCACTACAGTACAACCAACACAATGAAAAGGATGACATTACCATACACCAAAAATAACCAACAGACTATTATAGAAACATGGCATCACCATAGCATACAAATCAAGTCATGTTCTCATCATATGCTAAATCATAATAAGTAAACCGAAAAGCCCAGTAATCCAAAAATAAAAAATAAGTGTCATCTAAACATACAGTGTAAAGAATGCAACAGCCACTATATAGGGAAACAGGCAGAAAACTAGCACAGCACATGCATGAACACCAGCTAGCAGTCAGAAGACATAATGAAAACGCCTTAATTTCCCAATACATGGATACACTCAATCATATTTTCAGCCAGAAAACTGTGAGCCTTCTAGACTATGCCAAATCCCAAAAAGTTAAATATTTCCCAGAAGTTTGGCATTCAGACAAATCAGTCACTAATAGATACATAGAAATAAACCACATTACACATCATTCAAGAGACAACAAAAAGTTAAGGGGTGAGGGAACATCAGAACATATCCTCTCCAGCAGTATTATTATTAGCAATAAACAAGGTACTACCAAGAGAAAACTACATCCCCACGAGCACTAGGAGGGCAAGCTACTATATAATCCTTGACTTAATACCATTCACTTAATGATGCTTTGAATTAATGACGGACTCAGAAAGGATGCTTTACTTCTGGCCATCATAAAGATTGCACACATGTTCATAGTCATGCGATAGTCATAATTTGGGTGCTTGGCAACCCTTTCGCATTTATGATCTGTTGCCAAGCACACTGTGACTATGCAATCACTATTTCAATATGCTCAGCCACAAATTCAATGCAGTAAGATTTGCAAATGATGATATTTGCGAAGAGAACTCCCACTTCGGTCTGGATGTTGGGTGAAAGAGCTGCTTGTCAAAGGATTTCAGTCTCTGAGTGGGGAGGTAAGAAGGACCAGGCGCCTCAGGGAGGTGGGAGAGGGAATCCCCAGCAAAAGCCACACTTGTCTCTCCACCCTCAGGTAAAGTCAATAGGGAAGCCAACAGGAGGTTGCAAATGGTGATTTATGACCACAAAAGAGTACAACCACTCAGGATTCACCTAACAATACCAGCTGGTACTGTCATCTTAAGCACATGTAGTCATGTGACATTGCACTTTATGACTGTGTCACCTAGTGATGGAATTCCCAGTCCCAATTACAACCAGTGAGCAAGGACTACCGGTATAGCCTGCTAACCTAATATCTACTAAACTGGAATTTTTAAATGTTTATTCCTATCTATAGACTCTTTCTTTCTTTATGAAACAATGAATACAGCTTTCTTGAAGTCTAAAAAGAAAATGAATCTGCAAGTTGAGCAGTTCAACTCCAACTGACAATTATGATCTGTGACAGCCTTGGGGTCACAACTAAATACAGCTATTTAGCCATGTGGCAGGGTCATAAATACAGAAGAAAACCCATGGATTTTAAGCTTAGGTTAGCATTTTAACCTGAATCCTGTAATTACAGCCTATTAGTTACTATCAAAATAAACAGGATCCAAGAATTTATATTCTTCAAGTCACAACATTTTCTTTAAATCAGCAAAAATGAGCAGTTTGTTTTGTTGCAAACTTGCTGTTACAAATGAAACAGGAAGAGCTGTGGTGGTCCAGTGGTTAGAATGCAATATTGCAAGCTATTTCTGCTGAGTGCGGCTGATTGCAATTTGGCAGTTCAAATCTCACCAGGCTCAAGGTTGACTCAGCCTTCCATCCTTCTGAGGTGGGTAAAATGAGGACCCCGATTGTTGGGGGCAATATCCTGACTCTGTAAAACCACTTAGAGAGGGCTGTAAAGCACTGTGAAGCGGTATGTAAATCTAAGTGCTACTGCTATTAATAGAAATTTGAGAGAGTAATTATGAGATCAAACTGTAAAAGAATAAAAATTAAATACCTGGTGATACCTTTCCCACACTGTTTACATATGAATTTACATGCATATATGCATGCAACTGTGTGCATTGTATATGTGCACAATGCTCTATTGCTTTAAATTAGGTTCTCTTAAACTGCTTATTTGCAAAATATTGGGAACTAGGGTTGCCTTGTCTTCAAGCATACCCACAATGAGATAATTGCACCTTATTTCCCTTCCACTCCATGTCATCTTGAAAACGAGAATCACATCTGAGGGTCAGAGCTTTCCATGGAAATCTCACATCTTCAGGTATGACTCTGCTTTTGAAAGGCAAACACAGTACAGAACCTGGAACTGTCCCATTCCTTAGCATCAACCTAATACAATAAGTCTACTCTTATTGTAAAGAAGCAAAGACAGCACTCACTAGTGACCACCCCCCCCATTTCCTGTCTCATGATCTAGAGATGAAACACATCCTTTGAGAACTCTGCCTTAAAGAATGTACACATTTTCTCATAAAGGAATACTTATTAAGATGAAGTGTATTAGACAAATATGATCTGAAAATAAAGTCTAAGTCATGCTTACAATATAAAAACTTGACAATTAAGCTTTTAATTTACAATGTAAAATTTAACTCCCAAGACTTTTTCTGCTATATATTCTAAATGATCTGTGTGTGTGTAGCATATGTATATGCATCTGCATGTATGGGTATGGGTGTACACACACACACATCGATGTATTGTGTTTCCCCAAAAATACGACCTACCCCGAAAATAAGCCTAGCCTTATTTTTTAGGTGGGCCTAATATAAGCCCTACCCCAAAAATATGCCCTAGTGAAGGGGTGGGTGTGGCCAGCACAGGAGGCAGCCCTTCCCTTTTCCATTCACCTCATGGAGACTTATCCCCTTAACTGTGGCCCGCAGATCAGCTGAGCCAGCGAGGGCCGGGCAACTTGGCCCAGATGTCTGAACACCTCCCCAACCGCCAGCCTGCCAGGGCCCCTTCGCCAGTAGTCACGCTGCCCTGCATGAGCTCCATGGCAGCCCTGCAGCAGGCGGGAATGGGAGATCACCCCCTCCTCCTTTGCATCCCAAAACCCCATCTTCCATGGCCGCCGAACCCCCTGCCTGCACCCCTCTCACTGGAGGAAGTTGTGCAATTCAATACCGGTATTACCCGTGGAGGCCTCCCAGTGCAATGCTCTGCCGTAGTTTAGGAGCAAACCTCCTCCTTCCCTGTGCAGAATTGCACAGGAAAATCCCCCCCCCCATTTTCCTACATGGTTCTCTGGGACTACAGGTAGGAACAGGTTCTGTGGGGGGAAAAAATAGTTGAGACCTTCCAACTTCGTGAGATTTTATTTTATTTCATGGGAAGTTGGAAGATCTAAACTATGGTATTTTTTTACCGTAGTCCCACAGACTTCTTGCCCTGCATGCACAGTGGAGAATGGAGCTGGAAAGCAGGTTTGTGAAAGGATGTGGCTGCCTTGGAGGGTGGGTATGTGTGTGTGTGAGGGACCTCTGTGTGTGTGTGTGTGTGTGTGTGTGTTTGTGTTTGTGTGTGAGAAAGAGAGAGAGAAAGAAAGCCAGTCCAACCTTGGAGGGCTGGCAGTGATGTTTTATCTTAAAATTTCCTTATTTTACTTTATAATGCTATATGTTCACAAAAATCAACAAAGGTTACAAAAGCAAACTCAGTACAAATCTACCAGGGCTGCATTTTAATGCCAGCACCTTCAATTCACAATTACTTGCTGCAACTTATTCTTTAAACTTAATCGATGCTGCAACCACTGTTTTTGCCAATCAGTCACAGAAAGCAAAACAGAAACAAGCATGTAAACATGAAGAGGTAGATTCAAGCATACCAGTATCCTTTTAGTATTTTTCTGTTGACCCAAAACCTTTCTGTCACCTCTCCACTGTAAAACTACATACTATAGGGATTTGCACTGCTTTATGTTGTTTATCTATTTCAAGGAAACTAAAACATATATCAGTATCATAAATTACTTAAATATATCAGTATCTGTATTCAGATCTCACAAAAACTGCAAAAGATGGCTTTTCAGATATCTGTGCTTACAATCCCCAACAATTTCCAAGAGGCTAAGATTCATAAGAACTGTAACTCCATATAGCTGCTCGCTGGGGGCCAGCTTCAAAAAGCTCGGCTGCTCCATTCAGCCAATGACACTGACAGTTATGGATTTCAAACTGGAGCAGTCAAGCTACACAAATCAAAAAAGCCTCCGGTATCATTCAAAAGCTACAACTTTTAACAGGTAGCTTTTTCTACAAATAGCAACTCTCCTAAGCCGAAGAGAGAGAGGAAGAAGGATCGACATCCTAATCTTTATACTGTAATCCTCTTCCACCTCTTCTTCTCTGGGAGGAAATTTTAACAAGCCAAGTCAGAGCTTCTTTGAGAAAGCCACAACCACCACCACCACCACCACGATTTCACTGCCATTTTCCTTTCCTTTGTTTGTGTGTGTGTGTGTGTGTTTTAAGAAAAATTGAAAACAAGTTACTCACAATCATCTAAGTCATCCTGCAAATCCACAAAATACAAAGGGATCCCTACAAATGAAAACAAGAGTAAGAAAGAGAGAGAAGACACCGGGGGGGGAGGGAGGGTGTTGTGCAGCTGTTGTTGCCCAAGACTGGGGAGGGAATGGGTGAGGGGTGGGGTGGGGGTCAGGCATAAAACAGACAAATAAATGAAAGCCTCAAGAGCAGCACATGAAACAGGCAACCAGGCACCGCCATCTTCAAACAGCCTCTGAACCCACCCACCCCCCAAGCAGCAGACCACCGCATTTAAAAAGCTGGCGAAAGAGAGCAGTGAGGTGGGGAGGGGGAGGAGAGACACCCAGGTAAGCAGGTCGCCCCCCCCCTCCCTCACCTCCCCCCCCCCCAGCGCTTACCAGCCATTTTGAAAGGCGCATGGATGGGGAGGAGACTGGGGTCCGGAGAGGACGGCCGAAAGGAGGAGCTGCCGGCTTATCCTAGTCGCTTTTGGGCAGCGCCCTGCTTCGCCCCAGCTCGCCCGAAGTCAAAAACGTCAGTGGCGGGGTCTCTCCGTGGACCCGAACCTTTCTTCCCCGCCGCTCCTCCTCGCCCCGTTTCCCGTCCTGAGGCGAAGGGGTGGGGGGGTGGGGGGTAATCTAATGGCGTTGAAACGAAGACTGCGCTAAGCCGAGGCCCGCCTGGAGAGCCGGAGGGCGGCCCGCGCGCCAAGATGGGCGTTTCCTTCCTCCCTCCCTCCCTGGATTAGGTCACTGGGAAAAGGAGGCGGGGCGGGCGTCACGTGTGACGCGGCGACGCGGGGCTGTCCAAGATGGCGCGCGGCCTGTGGGTTCTGAGGAGAAGGAAGAGGCGCGTTCACCTGTAGCCCGGAGCCGAGGCAGGGCGCAAGGCTGTTTCTCTGGGCCCCGCCTTAAGAGGCCTCCCCACACCCACCCTTTTTTTTTTCCCCGGCCGCCTTCTCCGGAGACTCCGCTGGGGAGCTGCGGGGCGGCTTTTCCATGTGAGTCCCGCGAAGGGGGTGATGGTGTGGCCGGACGGCAGCGCCGGCGGCGGTTCCTAAAAGCAGCGGCGGCCCCCTCGGTTCTCGAGCGATGGCTCTGCGGGAGCTGAAAGTTTGCCTCCTTGGGGTGAGTCGGAAGGGGCGGGGAGGACAAGCGCGGCTTCTCTTTTTCTCCTTTGTTTCAGGCTGGTTTAAAAAGTTCGTTTTGGATTTCGGCGGCGCCTTCCTCGGAAGAAGGACGGCGGGTTTTTGCTCTCTCCATGGAGCTCGGCTAATGGCTCTCTCTGGTCATCGTTACCTTAGTTGTGGGCGGGGGGGGGATCGCACCTTAGAATTGGGGTCGTCTGCTTCCCCCCCCCCCCACGAGAAGCGTTTAACATTTAAACGAATAACTTCATTCCAGTTCTCGGCAGGTTTCAAAAAGGCGCCTTGCCAGGTCGGTCTTTTTAGGATTATCGTCTGACAGCCCTTTGACTTCTGAAAACAATATGGACTTGGCCTGTGACGCTCCTTTTATTTTATTTATTTATTTATTTATTAACTTCAAGCAGCTCCTCATAATGCATTTATTGAGAGTCCAGCCTGAGCTCCCTCTGTAGGGTTTTGGGTTTTTTTTCCAAATAATGTGCTCACCACTGCAACTTTTAGAGGTTTATGTTCTTTCTTGGAAAGGAAAGATAATTTCGTAATTTGTTCTCCAACCAATTCCACAATAATTATTCGCAATGTTTCTGGAAAAAAGTTTAGTGTTTAAAAACATATGTCCTAATTACTGGTGGACATTTTGAGAGGAGTTTGTTGCATACTCATTTTAAAGAGTATGCAACAAAATCCTTTATCTTAAAGGATCACAGGGCGATGGTCAAGACTATGGGACCATTGCATAGAATCTTATTTCTGAGGAGATAGTCATAGGATTTCACTATAAAATATTAAGTGTAATTTGAATTAAAGTCCAATTATGAGAGGTTTATAGGAGAAAAATATACAATTTTCCAGAAAACCAATATTCTCTAAACAGAATTGTTCTGCATCTATTCTATTCTATTCTATTCTATTCTATTCTATTCTATTCTATTCTAAAGGAGTTAGGCAATATTCATGGTGCTCTTTGATTGGTACAGGTAGTCCTTGACTTACAACAGTTCATTTAGTGACCGTTCAAAGTTACAACGATGTTGAAAAAAGGGACATGGGACCATTTTTCACATAACATTGCAGCGTCTCTGTATTCTCGTGATCAAAATTCTGTTGCTTGGCAACTGGTTCATATTTATGACCATTACTGTGTCCCAGGGTCATGTGAGCTCCTTTTGCAACCACCTGACAAGCAAAGTCAATGGAGAAATTAGATTCACTTAACAACCGTGTTACTAAATTAACAGCTGCAGTGGCTCACTTAACTGTGGCAAGAAAGATCTTAAAATGGGGCAAAACTCACTTAACAAATATTTCAATTAGCAACATAAATTTTGGGCTCAATTGTCATAAGTCGAGGACTACCTGTATAGAACAAGGCAGAATATTTTATATATTTTGCACTTAAATGGAGAAGAATGTGCATGTTTTTAAGAACGTGGAAACAGACAAAGATACCTTTTTCTTTAGTAATACAGGTAGTTTGTGACTTAACAATTATTAGCTTAATGACCAGAGATTAAAAAAACGACGGTTTTCACTGAACCATTGCAGCATCCTCATGGTCAAGTGATCAAAATTCAGGCACTCGGCAACTGGCATGTATTTATGACAGTTGCACTGTCCCAGGATCATGTGATCAACATTTGTAACCTTCCTAACTGGCTTCTGACAAAGTCAATGGGGGAAGCCAGATTTGCTTAATGACAGTATGATTCACTTAACAGCTGCAGTACTTTGCTTAATAATAGTGGCAAAAAGTTGTAAAATGAGGTGCAACTCACTTAGCTGCCTTGTTTAGCAACATAAATTTTGGACTCAAGTGTGGTTGTAAGTTGAGGACTAGCTATACCACCGTTACTGAATCCCAGAATCTTCAGCTAAAGCTATTATTATGATCTGTTTACAAAAATGTGAAGTCACAGCTGCCAGTTCTTTAGTTAGTGTTGGCCTTCATATCATCAAGTTCTTCTTAAGAACCTAGGATGTTGTAATGTATTCATGTTGATATCATCATTTTGTCTTGCCTTTTCTATATATAACTCAAGGCCCCTCCTATTTACCCCATGACAACAATCATGTGATATGGATTGGATTAAAAGGGTCACCCAGCCAGTTTTTATGTCTAAGGGAAGACTGCAGCTCACAGTTTCCTGGTTTCTAGCCTATCACCTTAACTACTACACCTTAAACTTTATTTATAAAAAACTTTATTTAACTTTGGCATGAATTTTGACCACAGGCTCAAGCCATTCCTCCAAAGTCATGACATTACTGTTAATGATGTTATTGTTATTGAGCATTGAATATTTAGTTGTGGGGGGAAAAAATAGGTATTTTGTCCAGTTTAGAGCTTGTCTATATTTGTACACAAAAAGAAATAATTACAGAAACATCACTATACTTTCTCAAATATTTAAATCAAACCTGCTTAATGTTTTTCCTCCCCAGGTTTATGAATGCATACATAGCCTTTCATTAAATAGGGAGAGGTTGAATAACACCACCCTTTACTAGCACCCTTGAAATACCTAAAACACCTTCTTTCCTATCCCAGTTGTTTAGTGTACATATTTTTAGGGTGGATCATTGTATAGCTGTTGAAATAGTGTCTGGTAAAGTATGTTGCTATGTTTACATGGCAAATGTTTATTTCGGAAGGCATAGAAGTACTGTGTTATCTAAAATAAAACACTAGCAGTAGACAATATGAAGGCCATTAAACTACTTGCTGCTATTGGAGTTTTGGAGCATCAGTTCAATAGCCCTTGTGTTTATGTGGTCCAGAAAGTTGGGTTCACTGAGTAAAGTTAATTATGAGTGCATTTAGAGCCCATATATTTTGTTCATTTTGGACAGAAATAATATGATAATTTAGTTCATATTTACTCAAAAGGTTCTACAGTATGGTAGCTTTGCTCTATCATTATTTATTATTATAAATTAATAAATAAATAAAATCATTACCCTATGTTACCTTAATGCCATGATGGCGAACCTTTTAGACACCAAGTACGCAACCTGCATGCCCAAACTGAAAGAAGTGTGAGTGAACAAGCACATGTGTGGTCACGCATGCATGCATGCACGAACATGTGCATGTATGGACATGCGCGCATGTGCAGCAGAGACCTGAAGACCAGCTGGCCAGCAGGAGGCGGGGCATCCCAACACCAGCAGCACAGGAAGAGATAAGATCTTTTTCTTTCATGAGCTTCTGTTTCATTGTTTGCAGGGACAGAAGCTCACAAAAGAAACACCACAGAGATCTGACCTGGGGCGACAGCATGCGTGCCAGCAGAGAGAGCTCTGCATGCCACCTCTGGCACGTGTGCCATAGGTTCGCCATCACAGCCTTAGACTGTTGATTTTAGTAGATTCAAATAAGGTACAGGTAGCCCTCAATTTATGACTACAATTGAGCTCAAAATTTCTGTTGTTAAGTGAGTGTTGTCCCATTTTACGAACTTTCTTCTCACCATTGTTAAATGAATCACTGCAGTTGTTAAGTTAATAGCATGGTTGTTAAACGAATCTGGCTTCCCCATTGAGTTTGCTTGACAGAAGGTCGCAAAAGGTTATTTCTTTTTCCAAAAAATATCTTGATCCTGGGGCACTGCAACCACCATAAATAAGAGTAAATTGCCACGCATCTGAATTTCGATCAGGTGACCATGGGGATGCTGCAGCGGTCAAGTGTGAAAAATGGTCATAAGTCACTTTTTTCAGTGCTGTTGAAACTTTGAACAGTCATTAAACAAACTAGTGTAAGATTTAGGACTACCTGTAATGTCTTTGATTCAGATATTAAGAAATTACTAGTTGAGATTTTAAGAATCCTTTATCTCTTTGTTTCAAATGATTTAAGGCATTTTTATTTTTCAATGGATAATGTTTAGATTAAGATATTTTTTGAAAAAAGAAATTGATTTATCCAAATTCATAGTAGTTGAATGGAAAATGCTGAAACTAGAGCTGCTTCTAGAAATACAGATAGGATAATTGAAACTTTACCTGTTTCGTTTCTCTTTAAGGACACAGGCGTGGGCAAATCAAGCATTGTGTGGCGCTTTGTAGAAGACAGCTTCGATCCAAACATCAATCCAACAATTGGGTAAGTATCCTATCTCGCCTGCTGGACTGCGGCTCCAAAGGGGAGTGACATCTTGGAGGTGGTTAATGGATTAGACTGACCCCCACCTTTTCCCCATGCACACCTTGTTCCCTTTTTCCCATCTTGATTGATTGAATTTTATCTGAATTTTAAATATTTGGTTTTTATTTATTGTTTTAAGGTTTTCTATCCTATTTTAATTTTATGAGTATAAGCTGCCTAGAATCATCTCGACAAGATGGGCAGCGTAGAAGTTTAATAATATTAAAAAATAGAAGTTTCATGAGCTAGGAAGCTAAGAGTTATATAAAGTGTGTGAGTTTTTTTCATAATTTTATTAAGGATTTTAGTTACAATAATGAGAGCAAATACAAACTAAACTTGCTGATCCCCCACATGGTCAGACCCATGTAGACAGATAGTCCCCCAAATAGCCAGGCTGCATGGCAGGAAGGGCTTTATAGGTGATAACTAGAATCTTCCATGACACCTAGAAGCCAATTGCCAGCCAGTGCAGCTCTCAAAGCAGCAGAGACATCATTGCACAGGACCACCTATATTTTTCAAGTGGTCTTCAAGGGCAGCCACATATAGGCAGGGGTAGGCTTCAAAAATTTTAGCAAGGGGTTCTCTGCCCGGTTGCTGGGTGGGCGTGGCCTAGTTGGCCTCCTGCACCACAGTAGGGGGGGGCGTTTCCTTAGGCTCCGGAGGCTTCTCTCAAGCCTCCAGGTGGGCGAAAACAGCTTCCCCAGGCTCCGGTAGGCCTGTTTTTCGCCCTCCCGGAGCCTCCATGCGCGCCCTGCACTTACCTACATCCAAAACAGGCCGCATGGGGACTCTGGGGAAGGGCGGGGTGGGTGGGACCAGCCAGGTGTGGGATTTGGGGGTTCTCCGAACTTCAGAGAATCTTAACTAGAGGTTCTCCCGAACCCCCAGCAGCCCACCTCTGCGTATAGGGTGCATTACAATAGCCCAGTCAAGGGTAACTAACACTACAGTGACTATCTGAAAGACTTCACAGTCCAGGAACAAGTGGAAGTGGCACACTAAGTAAACGTGTGAAGGCTCTCTAAGCCGCGGCTGCCATCTGCTCTTGCGCAGGAGCTGTGAGTCCAAGAGGACCCTCAGATTCCACAATAGTCTCTTAAGGAGAACTTCAGTATAATTAATGACTAGATAGAAGTCTCCAGAACAAGGGAGGGAGGGTATGTCAAAGAAGCAAAATTGCTTGATTTGTAGGATTAAACTCGAGACTGTTTTATCCAGGCCCATAGAAGCAGGCACTGGATCAGGATAGCGTAATCTGGTCAAGTCAAGATTGAGATGTGTAATTGGATATCTTCAGCACATTGACCTTATCCAGTGGTTTTCATGTAGATGTTAATAAAAGGGGAGAGTGTCAAGCCCTATTGCACCCCACAGGTCAGTGGCTGATAATGTGACCTTTCACCCCATCAGCACTGAATGAAACTGGCCAGGTGTTATATTGGAGTCAGCTATCCTGCAAAACTAGTCAATTATCTGTCTAAAAAATAAGGATAAAAGAGTTGATCAGTGGCAGTGCTTCAATGGAGATGATTTTTACTACTAATTAACTGTGATTGTTGGATGAAATGCTATGAAATAATATTTCCATATAGAGTTCTTCAGGATTTGTGATAAATCATTCATTGCTAAGGATCAAGTTCTAAGTGAAGAATAAGTGAGAACTTGAAGAATTCCCTTGAAAAAACAAAATGGGTTCCTTGTTAATTTTACCTTCTGTAGGAATAATGAAAATAATATTTACAAATATTCGTAGAAAGAATAACTTCATTACTTATATTTCTTTTTTTTTTTTTGAGAAATGATTATGCCATAACACATTTTAGATTACTATAAGCTAGTATATTTAGTCTGTTAGGTTATGGATCTTGCCACCTCCTATTTTGGAGATACTTAGTATAGAAGTTGTACTGTCAGACTGCTACTGCAGATTCAACACAAGCTGAAGCACCTTTACATTTTCAGGCTATTGTATAAATATTTTCTTTATTACAGACCAGTAGAATCTAGGTAGGTCTGCACATTCTGCTTTTAACTGACTTTACCATAGATATGTTATTCTATTTCAATAAATGTTGCCCCAAACATGCTACCTTCAAAGGAATTCAAGAGCCACATCTCATTTACTGGGGGAAAAAAGGAAATAAAATTTACAAATATTTCTCTAATGGCTTATGATTAATCATTTAATCTACAATTTATTTATTTATTTATTTATTTTATTAGATTTTTATACCGCCCTTCTCCCGAAGGACTCAGGGCGGTGTACAGCCGAAATAAAATACAGAGTATATACAATTAAAAGAAATTAAAAGAAACTATTAATAAATGGCCGATAATTTAAAAAATTTACAAATATTTAAAATCTCTAAAACCCCAATTTAAAATCAACTATTTATGCCAGTCCTGCTTGAGTAAATAAGTATGTTTTTAGCTCACGACGGAAGGTCCGAAGATCAGGCACTTGACGTAGGCCTGAATTTCCTATTCCTAAATTTTAAAATATAAGGTTCAAATAGCAAATTAGGGGTTGCTTAATTTACATAGGTAACTAGCAAATACATTAAATAAGGAAACATTTGCAAGAACACCTATCTCCTGCTGTTTCTACCTGTCCCATAAGGCCTAATGGGATGGACATGATGTCCCTTAGATGAAACAGCGTCATGTAGTAGAACCTACAATGCAGGACTTCTCTGTCTTTATGTCTGCCCTTTGAAACAAAATAATTCCCCCTCCTTGAATAAGATGGCTCCAACTCTATTGGATTGGGTTTTCATAAGACTCTGAAAATCTGAATAATCCTCAAAGCATTGAGATAGAACTTTGAATGCTTTAAAAGCTAATATGAATATGGTACGACCTTGGTTGCGTTACAATATATTGTGTTGTGCTTCTTGTTGATTTTTAAGTTTATTAGTTATTTCGTATTTTTAATTCTATGTACATCCTTATTATGAAATCTGCTAGTTGAGTAGCCTGTATAAATAATTTCAATGAACTGAATTAAATATTTGTTAAACCATTTTTGAGAGCAGTACAGAAAATTATTTTGGAAAATGAATTGAGAATGCAAATTAGTGGCTGTTTCCATTACTTTACAAACATTGCCATAAAGATTTCAGAAAAAGTTAAATCTTAAATTCGCATTCTCTATAAAGCCAGTTTTACTATTAAATTTCAGTTATTTTAAAGTCCTAATTTTAACATAATGTAATAGTTGGAATACTTCTGTTTTTCTTGGTAACATCCTGTACACTAATGCCATTAATGTAAGATGGGCTTCCACTTCTTAGTTTACATAAAGACTTAAAGGCTTCCTGTAGTCAACCACAAGTGCCTATTTCTCCAGTATCCACCCCATCCCATCTTATTTCCACATTCAGTCACAGTGCGCATACATATGTGGAAAATCTGAATTTATTTTATTTTTATCCCACCTTTATCCTGTATAGTATATCCTGTATCCTGAATTCTGTAAAATTGAACCATTTATTTTTGACCTTTCATAAATCCATATAACTAATTGGTATCATTTTTTCTCAAATGCCTTCTAAACAATAGGCAATCCTGCACATTTGTTTTCCTTCAGTTAAAGATATCAGAGACTTTGAAAACTGTGGTTACAGATTTTTTCCTTCCAAACTCATATCACTTCATAAATCATGAATTTTGTTCAACATTTGAAGTGTGGCTTAGTAATTCTGCAATTAAAACCACTTAATGAAGTTTGAAGCTATTATTCCGCATTCTTAGGATGATTGCTCACATTTTAACAATGCCAAGAAATAAACTTTCATCTCACAGACGATACCAATAATAACCATATTGTTCTGATTAATGAGATACAAAACTATATCCGTGTTTAGGGTTTTTAATGTTGCTATTTGCTAAAGAAAATAAAAATATAAGAATTTGTGTTAATATTTATCACTCATGGCCTATTTACATAGTCTTAACCATGTATTTATATCATACTATGTGATTGTTTAGTTAAATCAATTTGTATAAAAGAAAAAAAAGTGAACCTTTTAACCTATATAGTGGTATATTCAGACAAAATTACTCAACAACCCTCCTCCACTCTAGACTCTGAGTAATTGAATGTTTGCTCAAGTATGCAATGAGAAGCAATTCAAACCATTATATAATTGGTAGAGAATGTCAGTCCTTCAATTCTTGTGGTATAAATTGCAACATTAAAAGTATGTTATATCAATTTATTTTGCCCTCTGATTCCAGTTTTTTTTTTTGTGTTGGTTGCATAAGGATAACTTTGCTAAAATTTTCATTGGGTAATATTTGTGTTTGATAATAAATTGAAATCTCTCTGTTTTACTAAATAAAGCATGTAGATGTATTCTGTCTATGGCCTAATAGGTCCAGTAGGAATTGAAATGGCGTAAATAGAGGCTTTTAACAAAATGAATAAGCCTCAGTTCCTTGTGCCCAATTGTAGCAAAATTCTGTCCTATTTTATTTTCCTAGTAATAAAATAAAGCAGCCAGTCAAGCAACCTATTTTGTAATATAAACACTAATGAAGCAACTTGAACTTCCCTCCCTCTTTAAGATCTCTTATGAAAAGAAAATGGAATGGATACTTCAATCAATTTTAGTTTTCTAAAGCAAGGGTCCCCAACTCCTGGTTCACAGCCTGGTGCCGGGGGCACAACCTGTTCAGAACCAGGCCATGGAAGTGGTGGGTAGGATACATGTATGCACAAAGACAAAGCTTTATTTGTGAAAGCAGCACACACATAAAACCATCTGCCCCCACCCATCCCCACCACCGGTCCACCAAGCCAAAAAGATTGGGGAACGCTGTTCTAAAGCATTTATCTTGTCTCATATGTTCTCTTTACTTCTAGATAAAGAAACATGAAATATACACATTTTCCTTCCCTCCCATCTTTAAAGTTATAAAATTAATCTAAACTTTAATATGTTTTATGAGAAATGCGTTGATTTTCAGTTCAGGGCTTTCTTTGTTTTACGGTATATTCATGGATAACATTCTTTTCAGAGCATCTTTCATGACCAAGACAGTACAGTATCAGAACGAATTACATAAATTCCTAATATGGGATACAGCAGGACAAGAACGAGTAAGTAGATAAAGCATTTTTACATGGGGGTTGATGACATCTTTCTCTGTGACCTACTTATAGTTGGCTGTTATTTTAAGGGATTTTTATAATGCTCATCTTAATTATCAGGAGTCACTTAGATACAGTATAGATGTAGATTTCGTAATAGGGAATTTCAGAATCATTGTCATTATTTTGTGAAATGATACACAGAGATAAAGGATAGATAAATGTCTTTGTCGATATATTATATCCCTGCTTCATTGACCTTTCAGTACTTATTTTTCAAATTCAAGAAATAGTTTTATTCTAATATGTCCATGAAGTAAGATAAAATGAGACAATGAATTGGAAAACAATTTGATGCATAGTAGAAAATGCATAGGAAAAAGATATCCTTATTTAATAGTATACTAGTAATTACTCTATAGTGCATGGATCCACACTAGGCTCTATGTATTCTGGGTCAGTTTATCACTTGTATTTCAGAAACTTTAATGAGGCTTTGATGATAAGACAGCCTAGGAATGGTGTAATATGGGAATGGTATAGCATGTGACTCATAGAAGAAGGATGAATACTTTTCCTCTAAAATAGATTGCTATTTTAAAATTATTACATTTTTCACTTCACATTCTTGGAAATGTGATTTCCAATGCAAATTAACATTTGCCAGTAAAAAACAGGCTCAAAATTTTAGCTTTACCCCCTTGGTGATATAATTATATTTGCTAGGAAAAAAAAACTTCCTTAATGATGTATTCTTGAGAAAGCCTTTTTCTGTGCTTCATTAATATTTGTCCACTTAGGGCTTTTTTCCCCCTCTCCCCACATCCCCATGTATGGCTCTAAACCTGTGACTTTCTTGGAAGACTGCATGCAAAACATATGAAGAAGCACTTCATAAAACATGTTGGCTCCTCTTGAATTCAGAGCTGCTTCGGGGCCTTTTTCCTGATCTTTTTGTGTATGTGTAGACAGTAGTCCAAGCAGTGGCGCAGTGGCTAAGATGCTGAGCTTGTTGATCGAAAAGTCGGCAGTTCATTTGTTCAAATCCCTAATGCCACGTAACAGGGTGAGCTCCCATTACTTGTCCCAGCTTCTGTCAACCTAGCAGTTTGAAAGCAGGTAAAACATGCAAATAGAAAAATAGGGACCACCTTTGGTGGGAAGGCAACAAGGTTTTGGGCACCTTTGGCATTTAGTCATGCCGGCCACATGACCATGGAGACGTCTTTGGACAGTGCTGGCTCTTCAGCTTTGAAATGGAGATGAGCACCGCCCTCTAGAGTCGGGAACAACTAGCACATATGTGCGAGAGGAACCTTTACCTTTACCTTTAGACAGTAGTCCACTGGAGCTGCTAGCAAAAACATTATGGGCAACCCCTCACTCACCCCTCCAGCCTTCTGGAGGACAGTGTCATGTCAGCATTTTGAGGAGGGATACTTCCATACACACACGCACACGCACACACACATTCTATTTGCATCAACACACTTTAAAAAGTGCTTTTTTGAGTGTTTTGCGCAGCTGTAATATGTAATGTTATTGCTTGGAACATCCTCCATTTTATTTTTGTGTTTTCTCTTGAATCCTTTCCACATGAGGAATTTAATAAACAAGTAAATCACCTGTCCCTAAAATGTAGGTGTGTCCTTGCCTCTACGCTTACTAGATATTTTGTGATTTTGACACAGGGTAAAAGTACGATTTTTACATAAGACCAGTAGTTAATTGTTTCAGAATTCTTACCAATCTGCAGGTTTGAATAACAGAATAAACTTTAGAGTCTATTTTCTTTAAATATGTCTATATGTAGCTGATTTTACAATGTTTGGGGGGGGAAAGAGGATGTTTTTTTTATTTGAGTAAAACTTGCAGCTCTTGCAACAAAAATAACATGATGTATTGTTAGCTTTGTGACTCAGAATTGTGATCCTCCCCTTTTGTAGCAAGTATAAAAGGGTCAGTATGACTAAGAATGAAGAACATTCAACTTCAATTTCCCAATCAGCCTTGACCTATTCACTTTAAGAAATGTTTTGCATTGATTTTCTTGTATAGCATGGTACAAGTATAATAAAACTATAAATATATATATATACCCTGTTTCCCCCAAAATAAGATATTCTCTTATAATAAGCCCAATTGGGCAGCTAATCTACCATTCATCTTTAATTGCTTAGTAAACAGGATTGAAATTTACCTTTACCTTTTATTATATCTTTTTTCTCTTCTTTCACTACATCTAAATAATGCATTCTAGATCTTTTGGCTGAAGTTTTAAATTGTTTTAAATTGCATATAAAATGAGAGCAAGTTTTTTTCCCATGTCATATAGCACTTATATACCACTTCATATTGCTTTACAGCTTTCTGTAAGTGGTTTACAGAATCAGCATATTGCCCCTAACAATCTGGATCCTCGTTTTACCAGCCTTGGAAGAATAGAAGGCTGAGTCAAACTTAAGTTGTTCAAACTCCTGGAGTGAGCAGTGAGTTAGCCTGCAGTACTGCATTCTAACCACTGCACCACCACGGTTCTTCTATATCATATATCATTTTTTTGTATTTCTAGTTGCTTTATTATAAATCTAGCAATTATATGGATACATCATAAATGGATTCATTATATATCCTCATATTCTAGCAAAATGTGCATCAGTGTGCCAGATATTATACTATATGTAATATTCTGCTAGCAATGGAAAATAAATTATGTCAGTATCTTTATTACTTTATTTTTTTTAAAAATAAAACAATTGAAATGAAGATATAATCTATACTGTCTCCTTGCACTTCCACAATTTATGAATGCTGCCTAAAACTTTACAGAGCATCAACACATTTTATATTGGTTAAAGGGTTAAAGTTTAGAGTGCTGTAGGTACATATAATCCACTGAACTGTGAAACTTGCTAAGCGATCAGAGCCAATCACTTTCTCTTTGCTTAAATTGCTTTCCCAGGTTGTTATACTTAGATTCTCATTTAGTTGTATTACTTGTTTATTTGGAGGAAATGTGAGGGGGAAAAAACTGATAAGAGGACAAAGATGCCTTATAATGAATTTTATTTTATTTCTCTTACTCATATTTCAATCCCACTTTCATTTAATGTTTGATATGATTACTATGGCACAGAAGCCATTTTTATGTGCTCTTTCTCTTTACAGTTTCGTGCTCTGGCACCAATGTATTATCGAGGGTCTGCAGCAGCTATTATAGTCTATGATATTACAAAAGAGGTAAATTAAATGCACTTCCAAAATCTACAGTTTTGCTGTTTTATTAGATTTACTGATCTTGTTGCTTTCATTTTAGGAAACATTTTCAACATTAAAAAACTGGGTAAAAGAACTTCGCCAGCATGGACCACCCAATATTGTTGTAGCAATTGCTGGAAATAAGTGTGATCTTAATGATGTAAGGTAAATTAAAAAGGGTCTTATCCAGCTGTTGGTAACATTTTATTACAAATCTACCAGTACAATCTCTTGTTATACTTCATTTCCCAAAAATATATGGATACTTTAATCCTTAATTAATTTTAATATATTGAAGAGGCAAGAAACACTTAGTCTGTCTCAAAACAAGTTTTATTTAGTTTTTAATATTCACTACAGTAATTTACTTTCATTTTAATTACTGGCCACTATGTTAATCAAATCACTGAAAGAAAATTGGGCTATTTGTTAAATAACAAAGGGTGGAAGGGATACAGCATGAACTGTATATAACTATGAAAGAGTCTTGCATTTGATTAAATCCTGTTTGGGCAAGGAGAGAACAGAGCGTAATTCCTAAATAATTGGTTGAGTGGAAGGCAGTTGCTGAGATGATGTAAGAATGCTGAAATTAAGCTTCATTTAAACATTAATTGTCATCCATGCTTTCCTGGATATACATTACAAAAAAATTACTGGCTTTTAACTATCAGTAAATCATTATGGAACCAAATGTTTGTTTTATGATGTGCAGAATTATCCACATCCTTCTTCTTGCTGTATTTTATTCAATCAATCAATTTCTATAGCTGCCTATCTCAATCAATGACTCGGGGCAGCTATCTATTATATTGAACCACTAATATTTTGGCAGTCTAGAGAGACGTACTACTACTACAAATTCTGTTAAAAACTGATTCTGTTTCCACATCTCTCAGATAAAGTGTGTTACAGAGTTTGGCTTAGTTGTAAAAATAAGTGATAATGCTATATTGATTTGCAATTAATTTTCTTTGCTAAAATGAAGGTAAATTATTATTTATTTATAGTATGTATTCTCTTCCCACCCTGCAGAGAAGTTATCGAAAAAGATGCTAAAGACTATGCAGATTCCATCCATGCAATATTTGTAGAGACTAGTGCAAAAAATGCAATAAACATAAATGAACTGTTTATAGAAATAAGTAAGTATTCAACATCAGTAAATCACTAATATTTTTCTTCTTGAGTTCCTAGTTACCAACAGAAAGGAATCTTACATTAGCTTCATGCTCTGCTTCTACTAGTTGTACACTCTCTTCATAATTAGCATCATTTTCATTTCATCATTAGGACACAGAGGTTAATTTGATCTTTCAAATCATATCTTGGCAGAAGAATGAGAAAAGTACCGGCATTAACATTTTTCATCCTGTTAAATATTTTAACTTTGCTAACTAATAGGTAGTGGGTTTGTTTCATATCACTAGAAGGAGAGGATATGGAATATACAGTAAGCATTAGAGCTGTGCAAACCTTTTGAAATCAGTACTTCATTGTGTTGATATGAGAAAAGCACTTCTCCTTAAAAGTATTAAGTAGCCACATTACATGTTCTTGTTCCTAAGTTTCTGTGGGTGTTGTAAGAAAAACAATACACTTCTCTCCTGGGAAATGAATTTAAACATAGAGGTTTAATTTTTTTATTTACTATGTTATATATGCAACTGTAGGGGGACGTGGTGGCTCAGGGGCTAGGACATTGAGCTTGTCAGTCGAAAGATCGGCAGCTCAGCAGTTCGAATCCCTAGTGCTGCCATGTAACGGGGTGAGCTCCCGTTACTTGCCCCAGCTTCTGCCAACCTAGCAGTTTCGAAAGCATGTAAAAATGCAAGTAGAAAAAATAGGGACCACCTATTTTTGGCGCCTTTGGCATTGAGTCATGCCGGCCACATGACCACGGAGATGTCTTCGGACAGCGCTGGCTCTTCAGCTTTTAAACGGAGAGTCGGCAATGACTAACATGTATGTGCTAGGGGAACCTTTACCTTTATATGCAACTGTTGCTATAAACATGTTTAAGCTTCATTTAAGCTATCCAGTATCATATTTAATAGTGTATTTTATGATAATTTGTACTAACACACACACACACACACACAGACATTTACGTGTGTGTGTGTACCTG
This sequence comes from Ahaetulla prasina, assembly GCF_028640845.1. NCBI lineage: Eukaryota > Metazoa > Chordata > Lepidosauria > Squamata > Colubridae > Ahaetulla > Ahaetulla prasina. The sequence continues at coordinate 212,856,446 of NC_080541.1, forward strand.
TATGTGTGTATGTATGTATGTATGTAATTTGTTTATTTGCACCAGAAAATTGCCAGTTTATTGTGTAAGATAACCTTTGGTTCCATGGAGAGAGAAAAAGAAATTATCAATATCTGATAATTAATGTTATGTAATTTATCTGATAAGACTGGTAATTTTGTGTGGTACTTTTACTTAATTACCATATTTTTCGGACTATAAGATATACTTTTCCCCCGCCCCCACCCCCCCCAAAAAAGTGGGTGGAAATATCTGTGTGTCTTGTAGAGCGAATGTTGTTGAAGATCCACCCACCCACCGGCCCCCACCCTTTGGCCTTTGCCTCCTTACAGCAAACACCCTGGTCAACTTCAGCACAGCCTGATTTAGCACGAGTAGCTTATTGGTGGTTGGATCAGCCTCCCGGAATCCCAACGATCAGCTGTTCCAGGCTGCGGGGATCGCCGCCGCCTATCATTGCCTCCGTACGTCCCATTTTTGGCCTCTGTGCTTCCCATTTTCCATGTGTATCACTCGGCAGCAATAGGCGGCAATCCCCGCCACCTGGAACAGGCCGAAAACGGGGCACACGGAGGCCAAAAATGGGACACACAGAGGCAGCGGCTATTCCCGCAGCCTGGAACAGCTGATTGTCAATATTCCAGGAGGCCGATCCAATCGTCAATCAGCTACTTGTGCTAAATCAGGCTGTCCTGAAGCTGACCAGGTGTTTGCTGTTTGCTGCAAGGAGGCAAATTGCTGGGAGGCAGAGGCAGATTTTTTTTCGTTTTCCTCCCCAAAAGCTAGATGTGTCTTATAATCCGGGGCATTTTATAGTCTGAAAAATATGGTAAATAAACTTGAAGTGCTAAATTTATAGGTGAACTTCCAAGTTAATCATTAAGCATTCAGCTTATAAGATGAATTCCAAGCAGTTTGAATAAATTATTTGGTAGTTTACCCGTACTTTTGGTTTAATTTCAAAAAACATAATCCTAGTACTTTCGGGGAGGGGTTAATATTTTTATTATAATTTATAATACATGAAAAGAATGAAAAGAAAAATAAGAACAAAGAGAAGTAAAAAAGAGAAAACAGAATTTTGAGTTCTGCCCTTCTTTCTATTGAGTAATTGCCATCCTACTCTTTTCCCTGCTTCTTTAACCCTTCTCCCATATCCATAAATCATCAATATTTCTTTCATTCATCAAAAAATCCATATTAAGGCTTCCAGTCTTTTTTTTTTTTAAAGTATGTTATTTTTTTTCCTTTACCTGTAACCCTATTATTTGAAGAAAGGTTAGCCTGACTTCAGGCTGCTGAACAATAGCTGCAGCATTGATGGTTAAATTTTTATTTGTATGCCCTGTGTTTGTTTTAATAGATGTCTTGAGAAAATTATTCTCTTTTTTTATGTATTATCAAAATTATGAATGTCTTGTAATAGAGTTAGACTTTAGGAAGGAGTCTCTATTTATTTATCCTATTAGTATAGCCTCCCATTTTACTTACAGTCTTCCTCAATTGTTCTTTTAATACTCTTTAATGCTGTTTTTTCCCTACCTCTCCAGGTCGTAGAATTCCATCCACCGATGCCAACCCTCCATCTGTTGGTAAGGGTTTCAAACTTAGAAGACAGCCTTCTGTGACAAAACGCAGCTGTTGTTGATACTGAGACCCAACAAGCTAGCTTTTATAAAGTATTTGGCCTTAAACATTAAAGGTTTATTTTGAGTATCTATTACTGATACTGAATTCTGATCTCCCTGATATTCAAAGACCCCATCATGGACCATTTCTGGCATTCTTACATACATTCTGTGGAGATCTTGCTGTCAAGACTGTTCCCACATGTGCAGTGTACAAACTAATCTCTTACAGTCAAAGGGAATTGCCTTTCATTCTGCTTTAATCTTTGAAGAGAAGAATCCAATGTACAGATTATAAGCCTTGATATTTCATAGTTTTGTAGAAAAACATTGCCATGCTTTTGTAATTGGGGAAGTGAAACTAGCACTTTTTATGGATTTTGGAGGGAGTGGGCTAGAAAATATGGAAAAGAAAGGTTTGGCTTGATGTTAGTGCCATTCTGCACTCCTTGCTGTTACTATAAGCCTTAATGTTTTCATTGTTGCTTCTTTGAAGACTAGAAAGAACAGATGATTGATGTGGCTGCCTGAATAATGATATTGATAAGAGTGACCAAATCAGCCCATTCAGTACCCAATCTTAAATTGCACTTTTTATTTTCTGATATTATTATAGAAATATAAATACGAACTTTGCTTTTAAGCAAAAAAAAAAGGGAAAGTGTAGCCTTAGACAATCTTAGCTTGTTATATTTAATTATTTTATAGTTCAATAGACGTAGACTCTTCTTAATAACTTCCAGTTAAGATACTAGTAAGAAGCTTAGTTGAAATAGATGAAAATAATTTGACCACAACTGACAGGTATCAGTTGCTGTCAGTAGCCTTAGAGCAAGCATGTTAGGTGGGAAATGTTTCTAATTGCTTAGCATAAACATTTTTTACTTATTTATGAAACCAGTGTCTGAAGTAATATAAATTATGAAAGTGCCATTGCTAAAGGTAGGGTTTTTGTTTATTTCTCTCTTTCATCCATGAGGTAGATTGTGAAAGAAGGTCCTACAAACAATTGCCAGGAATTCCAACCTGAGCAATGAGCCTTAAATCAGTTGGCATCCTCTAGAATAGCACTGGGAAAGATTTCCCTCACTATCCAGCAGGGGTTGCTGCTAGTGTACTTTGAGGCTTCCTTTGGGACCGAATAATCCAGAAATGGCATTCACTGTCTGGGACAGTGTCAATGTTGCTTCCATGTAGTTGAACTCATCTCTTAACACCCTCTTTTAAACAGATTATTTCTTAGATTTGGTTGTGCTTTCCATTTATTTTAAACTATAAATTAATTTTGCCCCATCACATGATTTCTCATCATTTATTTTTGTTGCAAATAGAGCAAACATACCCCACGTTTTTTTTCTTTAAAATATAGGCAGGTAAATTCATAGTGTGTAAAAAAAAGCTATAAGGCTTTGATATTTCCTATTCAGTGGAACATGTCTGGTGGCTTGCTCTTAATTCACCACTTAAAAGGGAATTTCAAATATTACTTGGAAATACACAGTTTATACTGTTTTATTCTATACCATATAATTCAGCATTACTCTTGGGAGAATTATTATAGTTAACCAATGCAATTAGAAGTATTGAGTCAGGATATTTAAGCCTATGTACATTTGTCTAAGAATTCAAAATTCTAATTTTGTAGCATGTTGTGTGCTTTATCAGAAGTTTCTCTGAAAAGAAAAAAGCCAATTATGGAGTATTTGGCATTCCTGCTAACCAAACGATGTACTTTAATAATGAAATTATTGTTCATTCCATATCTTGACTTGTTTATGTCATTAGTTTGTTCTGAGTTTTACTTTCAAGAATCAGCTTGAGGACATGTATGTCACCTTGTCCAAAGAGCCATATACTGGCAATAATTATTTAGAATCGAAGCTTGGAGAGGTTGGCATTACAAGTCAATCCAATAGCTTTGACACTTCACTATTTTATCAAAGATATAATGTTTGTCCCGCAACATACGTGGAACTGAATGTGTGAAAGAATGAATGTCAGGGATGTACTTACTAGGGTGTTTTCAAGGCAGTTTGCTCAGTACTTTAAACTAAAGTCAAATAAGGATTTTTATTCCAAGACTTTTATTAGAATCTAGATGTCAGTTCCTTCTATTCTAACATTGTACCATGCATGGGAAATTCCCATCAAAACTCTATGCTGTTTCAGAGACCTTTGAAATTTGGCAAGGAATTACTAGGGAGAGTAAGGAAAGCCAAAATCTCTGGTAAACACATTTAGGACCTTTAGTGCTTAAAAGGAGTTTTTAGATTTAACCTCATGTTACTTAACACCACCACCCCCTGAATTGGACATAATTAGGCTGTTTCTGAACCTACATATAAATAGACACAGGCTGCACTGATGATGTTACCTAGTTCGGGTAAGCAATACCTGTAAGAAAACAACCAAGCTCAGAAAGCACCAAGATCCACCCCATTTCAACCCTGAGGTACAAATATTCCCCTCTGTCAGATAAAATCATTGTTCTCCAGGGCAACCTTGTATAGATATAATATTGGTATGCCAGTGGTTATATGTTTATCCAAACTGTTATTAAAACTTCTTCACATGGCTGTGTTATAATTGCAAGAAACTATTCTCTTTCTTCGTGATACTTTACTGATTAGTCTAAATCAGTCTTTAAAATAGTTAATACCACACATAAAGAGAGGTCAAGCACAAAGCTTATTTTGGAGAATATTACTCATGTCTGGAGCAGCCAACTATCTCTGCATGATAGTAGCACCTTTCTGCTATTTAAGGCTTTCATCATTCACTTATGCCATTGTGATATTAATTAACTACTTTCTTAAAATTACCTATAATTAGAGGGTTTCTTTTTATTTCACCTTCATATTTTAACATATCACCAGTTGCATCTTTTGAAGCTACTGCTATAGGTAGTCCTTGACTTATGACCACAATTGGGACCAGAATTTCTGTTGCTAAGTAAGGTGGTTGCCATGGTTATTAAGTAAATCAGAAGGTCATTATCGAATCCAGTTCCCCCCATTAACTTTGCTCGTTGGAAGCTGGCTGAGAAGGTGGCAAATGGTCATCAAGTAACCCCAGGGCACTGTAACTGTTCTAAATACATGCCAGTTGACAAGTGCCCGCATTTTGATCATGTGACCATGAGGGAAGCTGCCAAGGCTGTAAATTGAAGATTAGTCACAAGTCACCTTTTTCCACTGTCATTTTAACTTCGAACAAAGTTCAAAGCCCTCGACCTATTTGTAGGTCTAGGGCTACCTTTAGTGTTACCTTGTGTTAACGTGTGGCTCTGCAAAGTAACAGTTCAAGCATAAGCTATGGCCTTGGCTGTATTGCAGAAACTTCCCTACTTGTCCCAAATCATCGAGTTCGTTGCCAGTGGGTTAGCCTGCCTTCAAAGTTCTCTGGATGTACAGTACTTAATCAAATATTTGTATTGAGATAATTTAAATCTAAATCCCTACTCATTACTGGAGAATGGGGGTTATTTACAGTACCTCAGTGCTTTCTGCTTATTGCTATGCAAATTAATATGAATTTTGAGCTTCAGCATACCTTGTAGATCACATGAGTTATTTGTAAAGAGAAAAAAAATCTACCCACCAATCTTGCATTGATCCTAGATCTCATTCATAGGGCCTTTCTGGAAGGCGGGAGGAGAGATCTGATGTATATAACCTTTATGTTATAGCACCCACAAAAAAGTCCAGAATATGTCCACTTTTGTTTTCTGTAAGTTGCAATGTAGTTTCATGTAACAGCACAAATCTGGTAAGAAGATACTGCTCTTGTCATTCAGCATCGTGCTTATTCCAGTATAAATTAAAACAAAGCTGAAGATAAGATTTCAATTACTTGGGAGATAGTGAGCACATGAATCCATGTGAAATCTCATACAGGTGAATAACCTGCAATAAACAGCCTGCTTGACATCTTCTCAAAGAAACAATTTATTGGGACTTATTCCCTTTAAGTGCACATAGGATTATGGCTTTGACATGCATATATTTAAATAGCAAGCCTAAAGACTTCTCCCAATATCAGGTAACATTCCACCTTTCTATAAATTATGGTTTGGACACTGCAGTAAAATAGTTGGTCATTTATGTAGGGAACTCACTATTTGGTGGCATATCTATATTAGTCACCATGCATAAATTTTAAAAACATGGCTTTAACATGTAAAAAGCAATAGATAAAGAGAAAATGTATTTATCTTGGTTTAAATAGGGATTGAAAAGATAATGCAGATAGCTTTACTGAAAATAACCTTTTGGTAGTGTCAGATCTCTGTTGCTACAGAAGACTAAAAGAGGTAAATACGTTTCTCTGACTGGAGACATTAATTAGAAAAAAATGATAAAGGTGGCAGCCTAAGAATTCTGACCCTGCACCCTTACCGAAGGGGGAGGAGGCCCACTACTTTGGGGAATGCAGGACATCCTGCACCTGTGCATTGTTTACACAACAGCTGCTGGCAGCCTGATCATTGAGGATCTACTCTCGCAGGTAGTTTGATTCAAAAGAGCAAAGGCTTAAAGGAATCTCTTTCATAATTCTAGTTAAACAGCATTATCTAGTCATTCAAATATATATATATGGCAGACTTACCTTTGAAAGCATATCCAAAATTATCTCAAAACACACTCCTCAGAGTCCCAATGGGAGCCTGAGTCTGTCAGAAATATTCCACACTCCATGTGTCAGATTTAGCTTTCTGATTAATAAACATGCACATAACTTTCAGGCTGCCCAATGGAATTTAATTGAACCTACATGATGTTATTCTAAATTTAGAAGTATGAGTTCAAAGAGTTCTTTCAAGTCAAGTAGCACTGCAGAGGATTACCAGAGATGGGCGGCACATGAATTAACAACCAGTTTGCCAGGCGCTGAAAATGTGAGCACATGCGCTTTACTCACGCACGGTGCTTGCATGCATGCACGCAGCTTAAAAACACAGCTAAATAGGACAGCATAGTGTGGGGGGTTGCAACTACCAGGTAGTTGCACACGCAGGTTGCAACTACCGGTTCACTCAAATTGGTCCAAACCGGCAGCAGCCCACCACTGAGGATTACCTGGTTTTAAGCCCTCCAAATAATATTGCTAGTCACTCAGAAGGAAACATTTCTAGCAAATTATTTTTCGCTTTCTTTTTAAATATGTAGGACCTGCTGACAATCTTTAGGCCACAGCTGACCTTGCTGTAGTGATTCCTCCTTACTGTTCCAACCTGAAAACAACAGGAAATCTATTGCAGGAAATGATAGAAGTTAAATTAAGGGAAATAACTGTTTGGTCGGCCACTGAAGATAGGTGAGCCAAATACGGAAAAGCACTCTTGTTTCGTCTTACATTGTGATCAACATCTACTGTAGCTCTTGCTTAGGCCTTTAAAGCAAAGAAGGTGAAATGTGTCTTAGCGTTTTCTCATCTCTTTACTCTGTTGGTCTTCATCATTACACTAATTTCTGCTTCTTAAAGGAATTACAAAGCTGGCCTACTACGCCTCTGCTACTGTAAGAGTATTTCCTGCAGTGATTGGAGGAAAGAGAACCCTTGCTATGAATAGCAGAACCATTTAGTTTAGGTCACAATGGGGTGTGCCTTGCTTCAATTGGAATTTAGTGTATCATATTGATTGCACTGCATTTCAATGGATGTTTTTGGAATGTCCTTTTTCTGTACTGTGCTGAACAGGATAGGTTTTATTTTTAGTAGCTTGGATCAGCAAATCTTCCTCTGGATGATCTTGGGGGAATTCTAATTTACAGCAGGCACGCAGCCATTTGAACTGCCTAACCCACCACTCCTCATCTATGGTTTCACTTTATAAATAGCTGCAAGCAGGACTACACACGTTTAGGATCTTTTCCAGTGAAATTATATTTCAAAAGTACCCAGCTTTCAGTAGTCACTTTGGGTAAAATAGTTTTTTTCCTTGAGCAGATATTTTTTTGAGGAATGCCAAGATTTCATTATTAAGGTTTGGGGATTTTTGTAATAACTCATTCTTCCATGAGAGACATACAGGCAAGCATTAAATAATTGCCTTCAATTGATTTTTCTCCTCTTTTGAACTTAACCAACAGGATGTTTTCATACTGTGTCTTATATGAGCCATATATAATTGCATTCAATTTCTTGTACCCTGAGAAGCTTGCATCCAGAATTAATCACTTTAGCATATTAAAAAAAATCAGAACAAAACATAATGATACTCTCATCTCTTCCTTCCTATGTAGCAAGAACACTATTATAGACTTGTCAGAAGAAACAAACCTTTCCTTTCAAAAACTTGTCTTTAAAATTCTAAGAAGCCTACATAAAAGTTTACATTGTCTATTGCCTATCTTTTATTAGGGTCTTGTATGTTAAACCTGATGCATTTTGAATACAAAATACAGGTTCTATAACTGAGCCCCACATTCATGCAAAATAACAGTAACACTTTGCAGCCAAAATTGCATGTCATTCTGGAGAGCCACACCAATCAGATAAAATGTACTTTTATCAATAGGTAAATTACGTTGTTACTTTTTGTTTTTCTACTGTGCTGAGATCTCTAGCTAGAGTAGAGGGTGGAATAAAGAGGCTGGCTAGCTTAAAGTTTCTCTGTTAGAGGAAGCAACAGAGGCAGACTCCTGAACCTTTTATTCCCCTTTTCCCTAGAGAATGCAGTTAGTCTGGCAGGATTTTTCTAAATAGCAGAACTACATTAAAGAAACTTACTTTCATCTGCTCATGGAATTGCTCTGGTTCCGTTTTCAGATATTTCTTGTAGTTTCCATTTAGCCTTTGCTTGCCTTGACATCTCTATGGGGAGCCATAGGTTTCCGTAACAGACCATGATATCAAAAGAACAATTATATAATTGTGCCATGCTGTCTGACACAATACAAGTTGCATCGTTTGCACGATGTCATATATTTTCCTACATCCCCATTGTCCCAAATCCACTCTTATCCCCTGCAGACAGCTATGTGGCAAGTTGTTACGTTGGTGCAAGCATTAAGTGTATTATCTTACATTTAATGGAACTGGCAAAAAGGCTAGCCTTCAGAAGCTTTTTATCTGGCAGAAATGTTTTATAAATAAAGTATTTAGACATAATAGTTTAATTATAGTAGCAGTAGCTGAACTCAAAATGTTGCTTTTCTATATACTCTCTGGTTGCAACTCAGAAGAAGGTTCTCACTGCAGTGTTGGACTTCTTTTGCAAGATTATAGTAAGCAGTACTATAGGGTAAGGACTCCATCTTTTCTTTTCCAAGAGGCTACTGTTTGCATTGAAAATAAATGGTTCATTAAATTTAATAGGGATTACTCACTAAGCCAATATTACTGTCAGGCATGATTGCAGCTATTTACACTAGAAGAAGCCCCGTGTATAAATTCATTAACACATTTAACGACACATCTGGTTTGGCCTTTAGGTCATTATACAGATCTGATTTAATCAAGATTCACAATTGCATCTTGCCAATCCTGGGAATTTCTTTGACTTGGTTCTAGAAGTAATCTATATGGAAGACAAAAGTAGTCAGGGAATCTTTTCGCTGTACCAATTCCATTCAGATCACATGTACCTTTAGCCTGCTAAATTATTGTGTACATGGAATCGCTGTAGTTACAAACAATTATGGTTGCAAGTCTACACTCCATTTATTTAGATCATACAGAATTCATTTTAGACTTCCAGAGACTGAGCAGCACTGTAATTCAAAAACACCTATGGCATTAGCATTTGTGCTTATAGTGAAGGAAAAAATATTAAATATATCATAAAGAGCACTGCTCTTTTTTCAATTTATAAACAGGTCTCTAAGTCCAGTACTTAGAATAGTCACCATTCTTCATGAGGACTATATTTATTGTGCAGTTGTGGGGAAAACAGGCAGCAAGGATAGGGGAGAAAATGTGATTGTGGGGATACGTCTGTGGAGAGTCTCACTCATCCAGGTCATGGTTGTCCCAAAGATGCTGTTCAAAAGGCTTTGTTTTTTTTCCCTTGGAAATGTTTTGCTTCTCATTCAGAACTGAAGAAGCTTCTTGGATGAGAAGTGAAATGTTTTCAAGGGGAAAAAAAACAAAATTCAATTGCCTTTTGAACATCACTTTATGGGGATATGTGACTCTTACGTAATAGAATAAGGGGTAGTTAGTACATATCCTCTTACTAGAAATCTTCAAAATGATCTCCCCATGGGTACATGGGTAGACAATATGAAAATGAAATTCTGCAAAGGTTGATGTGTCAAATAACTACAAAATGGTGGATAGGATTGTACTGAAGTCTTGTTTTAGAGTGAGAGTTTGGAAAACATCAGTTATGGATGAAATGGGGTAAAAAGAAGAATTTTGCCTTATAAAAGTACACTGACGAAGATAGGCTTCACAACTTGAGAAGGATTTGATATTTTGTTAGATTTTATTCAAATTGCATTCTCAGATTTAAGTAGTGCAATTAAAGAAGCAGATTGACAAACTGGAAAGGTTGGCTCAAAAGATAAAATCTTGGAGATAAAACTTACGGAGGGGAACTGGTTATGTCTGCTTAGGTAATAAATGACTAAGGTGAAAGGTATGTTGACAATTGTTAAACTAAAAAAGAAGGAGGGAAGTTTTGCTAAACCCCTGGAAGTGCAAAGAGAGAGGCAGTGTCATTTGAAATTGATATTATTTGACACTCCTTATTTTCTGCTACAAAATGATTAGTTACTCTACTCTAAAATAGATAATACTTCTAAATGATGTATCAGTTCATCAGTAAAATGGATTGTGAAATAAAGTTTATCTATAAGGAGTGGTTTAGATCAAGTTAGAACAGATTGTGCCTCTTCAGATATTGCAGTGATTCCAAACCATAAGCTAGTACAGCAAATCTCAAGCCCATCATTTATTTTATAAAATAAATAATAAATTATCCTGAATTATTTAGGATTTTATAAACTGCTTCAGTAACAGCAATTAAATACAATAAAAGAAATACAATATATAATTATGCTTCAAAAAATAAAATAAATCCTTCACATTCCTGCATCCTTTAAGTCCCAAAGGTCTTCCAGAACAACTCTATTTTTATGGGTTTCTTCCCATGCTTGGGAGACAAAGTGAACCAGAATAGATAATCAAAGAATAGGGAATTCAGGCCTCCACCAGTTACAACTCTCAATAGGCAGGGACCTTCACCAGACATTGTTTGTATTTTTAGGATTGCAAGTATGCCGTAATCTATACAAGATAGGCAATCTTTTTAACCTAATGTTTATTGAAAGTTTCAATTACAACAGTAAAAAAAATATGAAAACGGAGAAAGGAGAAAAAAAGTTTAAAAAAAACATAAAGCAACTTTCCACTCTCATTACAAGTATAAACCATTTCATAATCTCTTCATCTCCTCTTAATAAATATAAAACTCTTCATTCCATAACTATAGGCAAATCCGATAAATACCTTCTCCAATCCAGGTGTCAGAAAAATATGCAAACAGTCCTAAAACAATAACATTAATTAATACATATAAAGCTAACATCCTACATCTCTGCTCCTAGCCAGAAGCAAAACTACATTTAAAAGGCATAAAGTGATTGCAATATCCTAATAGAACCAAAAAAATAAAGTTTAACATGACAAAAGAGTGGCTATTTCTCCTTTTTAAAAAAATAAGCCTCTTGTAGATTGACCCTGGGATGGGGGGGAGCTTAAATATCATATTAACTGTAAACACACCCAATACACAACATTTCCACGCCAAATGTCAGTTCCAGAGAGAATAACGTAAATAGCAACATATCCCATTCATATAAACATTTCATACCTCAACTCATAACTATTTTTTAAAAATCCATATTCAACTAATATAAATCATCCTAATATAAACAAAAGATTAAAATTAAACATTACCCTGTTTCCCCGAAAATAAGACATCCCCTGATAATAAGCCCAATCGGGCTTTTGAGCGCATGCGCTAAAATAAGCCCTCCCTGAAAATATTTAAATGCAGAGCTAGAAATCAGGTAAGATAGCAAGAGAAGCCCCATCTTGCTCCACGCACCCTTAAATAATAAGACTCCCTGAAAATAAGGCCAAGCGCTTATTTCGGGGTTCAAAAAAATATAAGACAGGTCTTATTTTCGGGGAAACACAATACAAAGAGGGATACTTTCTTTTTTAAAAAGAACAAGTTCATGAAACTATTTAAAAAGACAGCTAAATAAGAGCAAGCTTAAATGCTGCCAAATCATGGCACATAAAGTAACTGTGGGGGAAAAGCTTAAACTCCATATTAAATGTAAACAAATTAATATACAATATTTTTTCCAATCCAGATATCAGCAAATCCAAAAAGAATCATTCAAAATAGTAACATGTCCCATTTTAAACCTGGTCAAATAAACCAACTCAGTGTATCTTCTTATACAAAACAATCTTACTCTTTAATCCATTCAGATACTTTTTGGTATAGAGTCTCCTACTTGAGAGGGGATTGGACTAGAAAACCTCCAAAATCCCTTCCAACTCTGATACTCTATGTTCTAATCCTTGTTACAGATTTCTTCATTGTTTTAAACAGGCTCATTTGTAAATCCCACAAAAAATGTTCCAGTTGCTTTGTGGGATTGTCATTTTTGTGTCCCTAATTTTTAAAGCATCATCCCATTTTTTTTCTTTTTAATCTGATGACAAATTCTTATTCAAATTCTCATTCATGTGTTCTTGGGTAGATTTTGTTGCATTATCTCTTTCTGTTATCAAGAAACAGACTGTTCCCAAAACCACCCCATATAGGTGACACGATTGATTCAAAGTGCTTGTGTAAGTCCTGCTCCAGGTCCTCAAAGATCTCTGAACACCATGATACATTACTTGTCTTGTTATGTCTCCAATAGCAAAACCAGTTTTTCTTTCCCACAAAAAATCATTTATTCTTTTATGATTAATTTCAAAACTTTCATATTCAGAACCCAATATTCCAATGTTTTCTAAGCTCGTATTCTGTTAAAACTTTCTATAGCCAAAATCTTGCTCTGCTTTTTGCTGTTTATTTAAACGCTTAAAGATTATAAAGATACAGATCTTCATTTTTTTATATTAAAGATGGAAGGCATTCATCCAATGTTTATATATAGTCTTGTCACTTTAAAGCAGTTAATAGACAATATCCAAAAGTGATTAGCAAGGCAAGTGCGAATTCAGTGTCATTTAAAAAGACTTTGTTTGTGGCTGGATTGTGGCCAATTCCCTCATCTCCCAGTTCTCCCATCCTGCAGAAAGAGGGAGCGAGGAGCAATTTTAAGGATAAGAGCTTGGATGAGCTCATGTCCTCGCTTTGTCCAGAGAGAGTCAAAGAAGCTGATCTACCTGTTCATGGCCACAAATATCATCTCTGCTATTCATGGAGCTGTCTTCAGACGACCATCTTCTTTGAAATCCATCATAGGACAGGTAGTCTTGAAGATATCCAGATCCAGGTCCAAATAGGGGATAATCAGCAGTTGAACTGCACTCTGAAATTTACTGAGAGCCAGTGCTACTCCTGCTACATTAGCATTTTTTGACAGCAACAACTGTCCAGCATCCAGTCATACCGGATGCTCCATGAAAAGCAAAGTACAATACAGTTCCTTTGTTAGCAACTATAATTGAAACTGAAAACTCCATCACTAAGGGACACAGACCTAAAGCGAAAAATCACATGACCGCGGCAGATTATGACAACCGTTCCAGTTGTGGTTGTTAATAAAATCACTGTGGTTGTTGGGCGCGATTTCACGTGACGGTAACTTGCTGCCGGCTTTCCACTGACTTTGCTTATCAGAAGCAGTGGTCATGGAGATCACCTATCATAATTTCACAACAGTTGCCAAGCACCGCATTGTGATCACATGACCACTGGGATGCTGCAATAGCTAGGACCGGTCATAAATCACCTGATTCAGCACTTATAACTTTGAATAGTCTCTGAATGAGTAGTCCCTGAGTAAGGACTATCTGTATTCCATTTTAAGAGTTACCAAAGGCATGAAGCAACCATCTTCAGTCAGTGCCCCATATTGTAAGGAGAAACCCCCCCCCCCAATAGTACATCAGCCTAAGTTAGGCAGAGCTTTCTTGGCCATTGTAGGAGCCAGGAGTACTAGAAGACACCCCTCTCCCCCACCCCCACCCCAGATTGCAGGCTCCTCTTTTCAAGAGAAGAGTAAAAAATGTAATAATCACGAATCAGTGGCCTCCTGAATGAATAGTCCTTCTGTTTGGCTTCAGTTGAACTTGAATTTGCTCCTCCCTATTCAACCAGTGTAATAAGTTCCCAGGAATTAGGCGAGGGCTTCCATTGCTTCTTCCATTTGGTCTGGGGTGGAGATGTATACAGTAACTAGGTTTCATCTGCCCTAATAATGATGCCTTATTGCAAACCAAGGGATGACTTTTCCCGTTTTTTCTTCTAGGGGGGTTGAGCCCCAAAGAACTCTTTTAGGGGTACCAAGGGCCTTCCCCGTGTGACCCAGGTCTATATTAGAAATGTTCTTGTAGCACGGATTTGAGTATAATTACTCCAATTCCTGGCTTAATCTTTTGCTGTGCAGAAGTTAAATGCATGGTGTATTTTTTTCTGTATCATTAAAAGAAAAAAAAACGTTGCTATAGAAGTCTTTTTTTTTCCTTCACCCTAAAACTGAAATGTCACAAAGTACTGAACTGTCTTACTGAAATTAACATGTTGTTAGTCCAAGGGTACAAACTTTCCTCTAAACGTAAACATCAGTAAAGGGGCTGTGAGAAACTGAATCTTGGCCTGCTTAACTCTGGATTAATTTCAGTGAGGCTTGTAAGAGGTAACATTGCAGTGGATTGCACTGAGTGGAAGGGTGTCAGGGAGCTGCTTGTATTCGCATGAAAAGAAGCTTGATATTGAACTGGTAAAACATTGACCGTGATTTGCCAAGTATATGGAAGGCTGAAGAGTTGTGTGTGTGTGTGTGTGTGTATACGTGTGCGTTTGTTCTTAGGCTGGTCCTAAGATTTATGTGAAAAGGATGATGAAGTAGGGTAGAGAATTCCTAATTTCTAATATCTTGGCATTGGAAGGGTGGGGGTTTTGTTTTGGTCATTCCTTCTCATAGTTATAGTTTTGCGAGGGAACATTGATTTTAACATATTAAAAAGCCTGTGTCAGCTTAAAAATGTACTCTTATAGTATAACAGTACCCTAACTCACAAGCTGGATGTATTGTGCAAAATAAAAGTTGTAAATTATTTAATAAAAATGTTTGTAACACATGCTTTCAATGTGATCTGTAGTTCTTAATAGATTCCCAAATTATTCCCATCCTCATTCTTGTGGCTTGCATGTGTGTATACTTGGTGTTTAGTGCCTTCAGGTCAGGAGGAGTCCTGATGACTGCCCTACCATTTTCTTGGTAAGCTTTTCTGACAGTGATTTGCCATTGCCTCCAACTTAGGGCTGAGAGAAAGCGATTGGCCCAAGGTCACTTAGCCACCTTCATGCTGAAGGCAGGACTAGAACTCATGGTAACTGGTTTCTAGCCTGATGCTTTAACCACTACAGTGAGCTGAATCTATATGAATCTCGGCATCCCAAAGTAAACTCAATAAAAGAGTTACACGTGTGGGATTATTTTACATTTACAATAATAGTCCTTTATTTTCATAAGTGATAGAAATACTACATTATCACGAGTTCTGACAATGCAGTCGACATTTATTTGTTTACTTACAACAGATTTAGGCAATTGGTTACATATTGTACAATTTATAGCACTACATATCATGTTGAGATATACAGGAATGGGCAATTTATTGACCATCAAGTTTTGTAACTCCTGCCTCCTTCTAGCTCTGTATGTACTATACCAGTGATGGTTAACCTTTTTGGTGCCAAGTATCCAAAGTGAGTGCGCACATGTGCAAATGCATGCATGCGTGCCAGAACCGCCAAAATGCAATGTGAGCGCCCCGCACATGCGCCCCCTGCGCATGTGCGCACGTTCCCCCACACATGCACACACACCCCGCACCTCATTTTGGCTTCTAGGTTGTTGCGGGAGTCTTTCAAAACGGCACATGCCCCGTTTTGGGCCTGGAAAGCCCCCTGCACCAACCTGCAACCCCTGCGCATGCATCCTGCCCCCCCCATGCATGCATGTTTGCGTCCCCTGCATGCGCCCCGTGCATTCGCAGCAGTGACCCGAAGATCAGCTGGCCATTGGGAGGCACGCACACATGCACAATGGAGCTGGGCTGGAGTGACGGATGGTGCGCCCGCAGTGAGGGCTCTGCATGTACAGTATAGTACCATGGTAGCGAACCTATGGCAAGCGTTCACCATCATGGTACTATACTGTACTAAGTGACTAACCATGATAAAAACACTGCAATCTTCACAGTCCCTTATGTCCCCCCCTTTTTTTTTTCCTTCACAAGAAACTGATGCACTCTAGGAATATTCAGGTCCAACTACTACTATTCCCAGAGGGCACATGTTGGAGATAATGGATAGTATAGTCCAGCATGCATTCCCCCCCCCCATCAGATTGAGGAAAAATACATTAAACAAGCATGTATTTAAGCAAAAGATAACTATCATCCTAATTTTGATATTGCAACTTACTGCCATACACAATATTATATATTAAGCTGCTACACATTCCTGTTTCTAGCCTTTTCTAATCTTGATGGCCAAATTCTATTCATCTATTGTATCCTTGGATAGATTCCTATCTGCTCCAAGACTGCTTGGAAATGAAATGAATTATAGCTCAATATTACTCCAAAGAATTTTAGAAGCTCCACTGTTGCAATCTCCTTCCATCTATAACAGCTACCAAGGGGAGGGAGTATCTGTTTTCACTTCCAAACTGATGTATACATAAATCTGCTACTACTATAGAGCAATGTTTCTCAACCTCAACAAAGATGTGTTGAACTTCAACTCCCAGAATTCCCACAGCCAGCATACTTCAGTTCAACTGTTTATCCCGAAGACAAATCCAAGAATCTAGTTTTGCAACAATTCCTCCACAAAGGTAGGAAAATAAATGGGTGCAATAAAGTTGCCATTAAGCTGAAAGGCAGAAATCATTTTTTTTTTCTGAATAAAATACAAGCATACTGCCTGGCTTTAAACTGAATTTTCTATTTAATTGATTACAGTATGCTTTAAGTCCTCGGTTTCAAAGATCTTGAAAGTATAGTCCAGTATGCATTCCCCCTCACCATCAGCACTGTATTTGCAAAAACCACTTGTAAAGGTGTTATAAAACCAGTCCACATTTTCCCCACCCTCTCGGGAAAGTAATGACAACTGTCAAGATGTTTTAATCGTTAATTGTGGTGACAGATAATTCTTTAGGCTGCATCTACAAGGAAAAAGTCACCCACGCTAAAAGTCGGGCTAATTTTGTTCTGTCTGCAATATGACCTGGTCATTTCATTTTACCTTTTGGGGCAACCTCAAGCAGAAGAACAGGGAAGTATTTCTTCTGCAGCAAAACATCTTTCTAAAAGGGTGCTTAAGAAGCAGAATATTTAAATATTTGCAGCCTACACTATGCAATAGCCTGAGGCATTTCCAGCTGCATTTTTGTGATCTTCACATAGACTTTCTGTAGAACAATGCTACAGAGAGTATATAAAATGAAGGACCCTTATAACATCTGTTTTAACAGTTCTAAGAGAATGAATAGATATGAGGCGGTGAATGAAAACTTATATATCAAAATACAAATTTTCACAGAGTGATAGAATTCGAAGAGGACATTTAGATCATGAGTCCCCAACCCCTGGGCCATGAATCGGTAGCAGTCCATGGCCTTTTGGAAACTGGACCACGTTGTGACCGAGGCCCAAGTAGTGATTACCAAACACAATTCAGTCCTGAACAAACTTATTTTATTAAAACAGCTGAGAATTAATTCATTCTCAGCTTAGTCCAAAACAAATTCTTCATAAATAGTCCTTCAGCCTTATCATCAACCTTTGTTGTCTTTGGCAACTTGCCAAAGGCTTTTCTTGGCAAAAAACCCACAAAGTTCAAGAGATGGGGTGAGGTACCAACTGTACGCTGATGATACGCAGCTGTACTTTTCCACCCCAGGTCACCCCAACGAAGCTATCAAAGTACTGTCCCGGTGTCTAGAAGCCGTATGGGGGGCTGGATGGGGAGGAACAGGCTCAAGCTTAATCCCTTCAAGACGGAGTGGCTGTGGATGCCGGCACCCCGGTACGGTCAGCTGCAGCCGCGGCTGACTGTTGGGGGCGAGTCATTGGCCCCGATGGAAAGGATGCGCAACTTGGGCGTTCTCCTGGATGGGCGGTTGTCTTTTGAAGATCACTTGACGACCGTCTCCAGGAGAGCTTTTTATCAGGTTCGCCTGATTCGACAGTTGCGCCCCTTCCTGGACCAGGATGCCCTATGCACGGTCACTCATGCTCTTGTTACCTCTCGCTTGGACTACTGCAATGCTCTCTACATGGGACTCCCCTTGAAGAGCACCCGGAGGCTCCAGTTAGTCCAGAATGCAGCTGCGCGGGTGATAGAGGGAGTGGTTCGGAGCTCCCATGTTATTATTATTATTATTATTATTGTTGTTGTTGTTATTATTATTAATTAAATTTTTATACCGCCCTGTAACACCCATCCTGCGCAGACTGCACTGGCTGCCTGTTGTCTTCCGGGTGCGCTTCAAGGTATTGGTTACCACCTTTAAAGCGCTCCATGGCTTAGGACCGGGATATTTACGGGACCGTCTACTGCCATCTTCTACCTCCCAGCGACCTATGCGTTCTCACAGAGAGGGACTCCTTAGGGTGCCGTCAGCCAAGCAATGTCGACTGGCGGCTCCCAGGGGAAGGGCCTTCTCTGTGGGGGCTCCTACCCTGTGGAACGAACTTCCCCCTGGACTTCGACAACCAGCTGACCTTCAGACCTTTCGCCGCGAACGTAAGACTTATCTAGTCCGTCTTGCTGGACTGGCTTGAATTTTTAAATCTTTTAGCTGATTTTATGGGTTTGAAATTTTTATTAATTTTATAGGGTTGATGGTATTTTAAAATGGGGCCAAATTGAATAAGTTTTTTAACGTTTGTTTTTAGTATTGTATGTGTTGTTGCTGTATTTTATCTTGGCTGTAAACCGCCCTGAGTCCTTCGGGAGAAGGGCGGTATACAAATTAAAATATTATTATTATTATTATTATTATTATTATTATTATTATTATTATTATTATTATTATTATTATTATTATTATTATTATTATTATTATTATTATTATTAGCAATGGAATCAACATTGTTTTTTTACAAAGAACCCAACAGCTCGTTGCTGCTCTTTTAAGCCTTATGGGAGGGGCCAATCATCTTCTGGCCTTACTCCTAAGTGATCCTTTGCTTTTGCCTTCTGGCAGCTCTATGCATGCGTGCACTAGGAACAGGCTCCTCCTGTTCCTCTGCTCTCTGCCTCTAGAGGCTCCAGAGTCCACGCATTGCTCCCAGGTGGCCCTAGCCCTATCTCTGCCTCCAACGCATAGCCCTCGTCCAGGCCTTCCCCTGACTCCAGGACTGGCCCATTGTCTTTCCCAGCTTCCTCACTGTCGACTCCGCTGCCAGGTCCGCAGGCTGCTGGCGGACCACAACACAGGCAGGCAAGCGTGCAAAGCTTCATTTGCACATGAGCAGGATTAGGTTGCGTGCGTGAAACCACTCCCCACAGGTCTTTGGAGCCAGAAAGGCTGAGGACCACCGATTTAGACCATCAAATTCAATCCCCATCCTTAATACAAGAATCCAAAATTAAAAAGCCAAGCCTCCATTTCAGTCATCCAGCGGAGTCGAGCAAGCAAAGCTAAATACATACATATGGCTGTCCAACTGAGACCCAGTTTGATATAGTGGTTAAGGTGCCGATTTAGAAACCAGGAGATTCTAGTCCTACCTTAGGCATGAAAGCAGGCTGGATGACTGGGCTGGTCACTTATTCCAACCTCACAGGGTTGTTGTTATGGGGAAAATAGACAGTATTATGCATGTTTGCTTCCCAGAGTTATTTGTAAAAGTAATAACATGAGATTTTTTTAAAATCTAATTTAAAAAAATAAAAAAAATTGATGCTTGAAGACATGCAATACAGAGGAGTCACCATTTTTGAGATCATTTGCAGTTTTCAAATAACTTTTAGATTAGAAAATAGAATCTGCCCTTCTCCAAGTACCAACCCCGACTGGAACTATGACATGTTCTTTGCAGAGCTAAAAATTTGCAACTGCACTTCCCATGGTCATTTTTTGTTCCAAGGTTAAACATCCCCCAGTCTCTTAAGGTAGCATCTGACCAATGCAATGTAGGAGTGAAAGTAGTATTGCCCATGATTTGGAAGCAATTTTCAGTCTTCTTTTTTTGCAGCCATTATCACACTGCTTACTCATTCAAATCCTATCATAAAATACAATTCCAAAATCATTTTCAAATATATCATCGACAAGCCAAACTGAAGAATGCTGAGTTGCATTTTTTTATTTTCCTTCTAGCCGACCAAGATCATATTGCATTGTGTCATCTAGAGTATTAGCTATCCCATCCAATTTTATGTCATCTGCACATTCAATAATGTGTCAAGCCCAATATTATTTCTGTGTATCAAAAGGCTCCCATGTTTTTCCCCAAACTGCAAGTCAGTTCAGCCCCAGGCAACCTGGCTAATAATAAAGGATGGTATGTAGAACTATAGATCTACCCCCACCCCGCTATAGCTTTTTCACTTCATTGCAAGACAAAAACCAAGTATGAATTTTGACTACAGTACTGAAAAACAGGTTTTTATGAAAATAAAAATCATATTGCAGTGTTGCATTTTTATGTTGTAATGTTGTAAAACACTTTGAAGGGGTTTTGTGTCTGAAATCAAATTGAAACAAACCATTTGGACAGATGCAGTGATACACCTAAGGAATAAAGACCACAAGCAGCTAAATTTATGTATTTATTCAATTTATATGGCAGCCCATCTCAATCAAATGATTCTGTGAGGCAAAACATTTTTTAAAAAAATAACAAAAACTGAGAAGTACATTTATTTATTTTTTAAAATATTTGCCACTCATCTCACCACAACCAATGCAGCTTCTGGAGCAGAGGGGTAGTATGCCCAGATTGAGATAACTGCTCTCACAGTTACATACTATACCCGTGATGGCGAACCTAGGGCACACGTGCCCAAAGTGGTACACGAAGCCATATTGCCCGGCACACATGGCCTTCCCTGTTTTTGTTCTGGGTTTTTGGTGCACATATGTGCGCAATGATCATCTGTCCTTCGCGTGCATGGCACTGCTGAAAACCACTGCTGAAAAGCACCGGCCAGCTGATTGTCAGTTGTGCATGCGTGCCAGAACCCAGAAGTTCGGCTTTTCTGGAGTGCGATCCCTTCATATGCGCGGCAGTTCTGAAAACTGGCCTGGGCATGCATACCGGCCAGCTGATAGTCGGGCACGCATGTGTGCTAGAACCCAGAATTTCAGCTTTTCCGGAGTGCGGCCCCAAACGGGGAAGCACATTTCCCAGCACGGAAATGTGCGCACGATATTTCCACGTGACCTTTTTGGCACTCGGCGGTGAAAAGGTTCGCCATCACTGTACTATACCAACTGCATGCTCCAGATGTTCTTCAAGGGCAGCCTTCTGTAGAAAGCATTGCAATAGCCCAGCTGAAAGGACGCTAAGGCATGACTAACTGAAAGCAGAATCTCGCAGTCCAATAAAGGGCACAAGTAATACATAACACCAAGTTGTGCAAGGATTCTCTCCTGCTCACATCCACAATCCAATCCTCTTAGGCAGAGTTCCCCAACGTTTTCAGCTTTTGTGTGTGAGGGGATGGTTCTGCATGTGAATTAGAGTGATTTTATCCAATAGATTCTGTGCATATTCTTCACAGTGGCCCTGCAAGTAAATCTCAATCCTTCCCTAGAGAGCCTGCATTACCTTGAACAGTGCTTCTGAGTGATTGTAGATGCAATACAGATATTGGCACTTTGCTTCCCTATCCATCACAACGTAGGCCCCAAGTGTCTCTAGCTGATGCTCAATCCTGCTTATTTCTCCTTGTCTTCCTGTGGCACTCTTAGCTTTTTTTCAACATCGCGCTCTCTCTCTTTCTCCTCAGTAGGCTATGGGGAATTTAGGATCCACAGGAAGAGAGAGACCACATAGAAATAATCTAGTCCAAAGTCCCTCCCTCACATTCCAGGTAGCAACTAAGTCAGTGGTGAAATCCAAATTTTTTTAATACCGGTTCTGTGGGGGTGTCTTGGTGGATGCGGTGTGGCTTGGTGGGTGTGGCTTGGTGGGCATGGCAGGGGAAGGATACTGCAAAATCTCAATTCCCTCCCCACTCCTGGGGCCAGCCAGAGATGGTATTTGCCGGTTCTCCGAACTGCTCAAAATTTCCGCTATTGGTTCTCCATAACCTGTCAGAACCTGCTGGATTTCACCACTGGACAATACAATAGACCTCAGGAAAGCCCAAGTTCCCTTTGTAACCTTGCTGGTTCATCAGTCACCTGAGGCAGGCCAATCAAGGAAATCCAACCTCCAGAGATGGGTTTCAGCAGGTTCTGGAAAACCGGTAGCGGAAATTTTGAATGGTTTGGAGAACTAGTAAATACCACCTCTGACTGCCCCTGCCCCCATCTATTCTCTGCCTCCCGAGTTCCAGCTGATCAGGAGGAAATGGGGATTTTGCAGTAACCTTGCCCTGGAGTGGGAAGGGGAGATTTTACAGTATCCTTCCCCTGGCACGCCCACCAAGCCAGGCCCCAGAACTGATAGTAAAAAGTATTGAATCCCACCACTGCCAACCTCCCTACAGTATGGGAGTAGAAACAGAGAATTTCAGGGCCAACAAGAGGAGTGATAGCAGTCTCTCACACCTTCGGTCACACTGCCACTGCTCCAACAAGAAAACCAGATTTAGCATATGACTGTTGAGTATGTTGGGACTGTTGAATGTCCATCTGGGTTCAGTTCCAAATGGGGAGAAAGACACTGGAAACATGGAAGTTGCTTGGAAAGGTTTATTGATAAAATGACTGGAGATTACATGGCTTGAGATCCTGGACAGAAAAAGAAGAGGTTTATAAGCGTGCGGGATCATGGAGCTATTTGTCTGAGGTTTTTATGGCCTGCTGGGACAATGAAATCCAAAACCTGCCCAAGAATTGAGAGAGGTGCGTGGGTGAGTCCCTCCGGCAGCGTGAGGTGTGTGCATGTTTGCTCTGCATGTACATTTAAGGCTGAGAAGGAGAAGACTTATCCTACATTCTCATTAGGGGTAATCCTCAATTTATGGCCACAATTTATGGCCACAACTGAGCCAAAATTTTCATTGCTAACCAACATTTAAGTGAGTTTTGCTCCGTTTTGTAATTTTTCTTGCCACCGTTAAGTGATGTTCATTAGTAGTAAATAAATAGAGATTGTATCTTGTTGATGGTGGGAGACGGGGCCAAGGATAGTGAGTGGTCAAATTGGCCACACCCACCCAAACCCATGACCACCTAGCCACGCCCACATAACCTGTTGTTAAATTATTTGAACCCCGCCACTGCTTACCACTGTTTTTCAGAGTTATGACCTTGGCAGCATCTGCGTGATCAAAATTCAGATGCTTGGCAACTGGTTGATAGGACGGTTGCAGTGTCCCAGGGTCATGTGATCCCCTTTGGTGACCTTCTGACTAGCCAAGTCAATGGGGAAGCCGGCTTCACTTAACAACCAAGTTACTTACGTATCAATTGCAGTGATTCACTTAACCACTGTCGCAAGAAAGGTCATAAAACAGGACAAAACTCACTTAACCACAGGAATTTTGGGCTCAATTGTGGCCGTAAATCGAGGACTCCCCATTTTCGTTTATTCCCCAGGAGATTAGCGTCCACCTTTGCACACCCAGGGCTCACGTTATGCAAAAACCCGACTTTTTCACCCCCTTTCGGGAAAGAAAGCCCCACCGCCGTCCCCTTTAAATCGTTTCTAACCCTCCCTCGCCGGGACTGCGGCGTTTTACAAGCACCCTCCTAATTCACTCCACCTCTTTCCCCCCCTTCCCTCAGGACGCGCCACCCACCCACCCAGCCCTCACTTGCGGGCCACGAGAGCCCGGCGCAGCTTCAAACCGGCGCAGCGCCTGCGCTCCTCCCCCTTTTCCCTTTAAAAAAAACCTCTTCCCACGTTACGCGCCAACCTCCCCTTCCCCTGACGAAAGAGAAGGGCGGCCTGAAGGCCCCGCCCGGGCCGGCGGGAAACGTCAGCTTGCAGTCCCCTTTCGCCCTCCTCCTCCCACCGCCAGCCCAGGCCCGCCCGTGCTGCAGCGTCCTTCCCCGCCTCCTCCTCCGCCCCTTCCTCCTCTCTCTCTCTCTCTCTCTCTCTCCTCCTGGCGAGAGTGGGAAGCGTCAGCTTGCGTGCTGGGCGCGCGCCGGCTCCTTTCTCTGGCCGTGCCCCAAGCCGCCAGCGGGCCCTGCTTCAGTTTCTCTCCCCCCCCCCAACCCTCCCCGCCTTTTTTTTTTTTCTTTTCGCCGCGCCTCTTTTCGCCCCGCTTTGCCTCGTCGGGAAGGACAAGCGGCTGCCTTCGCCTCGGCTCCTTTCCTTTCCCCCCCCCTTCCTCTTTTTTTTTTTTTTTTTGGGTGAGGGGCCGTCACTGGCGTTTGCTCCGCTTTCCCTCCGGCCCCGCTTGGTGCTTCAACCGCCGCCGAGGAGGAGGAGGAGGAGGAGCGGTAGCCAACATGGCGAAAACTGAGCAGGTCTTGACCCTGGAGCCGCAGCACGAGCTCAAATTCAAAGGTAAAGGGGAGGGAAGCGTCTCTCTTCTTCTCTTCTCCCCCACCCCTCCGCTCCCTCCAATGCTTCCAGCCGCCGGGTTGGAGCCTGGAGGGGTCCGGCGGCGCGCTCTGCCGCAGCTGCTCTGCCTGGAAAGGCTCGGCTCCAGCGGCAGCCATTTTCCGGGGGCCGCCGCCGCCACCGCGACGGGCTCGCTGAGGCAAAACGCCCTTTGCTTGGAGAGAGCGGCCGAGCTCTCGTGTCTTCCCCAGCAAGCCGCCTCTTTTGGCCCGGAGCGCTGGCGGAGTGGGACGGGAGCGGGTGGGAAGAGAGACCCGGGGACTGGTCGGTGTCTTCGCCTCTTCGGGCCTGGGTGCTGCTTGGGACAGATGGAAGAGGGGAAGGGGGGGGGAAGCTTCCCGGATCCGACCTGTCCTCCGGGGTGCCTGGAGATGGTGGGCGGAGGGGGCGACTTGGTGGCAGTCTGCGCAAGGCTCGGGACCCTCCCTTTCCCCCCTTCTTTCTGAAGGGGAGCTTCGCTTAGCGTGACCTGAAAGAAAGGTGGGTCCCTCTTTGCGGAACGAGGGAGAGACGCTGCCGATGTCGCCCTTCTTTTTAAGGAGAGAAAAAAAAAAAACAAGCCAAAGCGGATTGTGCAACAATTGTGCACATAATCATGTGTTTGGCGAGCTGCTGCCAGGAACATTTATTCCCAGGCTGGTCCTTAAGTTTCCTTCTGAACGTATTAAAGGGTGTTGTTGTTTTTTAATATTAAAAAAAATTAACAACGCTGGTCTTGGTGGTTCTGTTGCTCCTGCGGAATCGATTAGCTTTGATTCTACTTAGGTTTCCTTAAGGAAAGAGAGCCTTAGTTTTAATAAGAACCCTTTCAGTTCAATGTGGTTAGAATCGCAGTGTTTTAGGTTTCTCCAAAAAAAAAAAAAAAGGATGGAAATTGCTTGTCTGATGTCTCCCTAAACTGAATTTGTATCCTTGTGTGTTGTGTTACTTTATGGATACTTGGTGCAGTCATGTGCATTTTACTCACAAGTTCCACCACAGCAAGTAAAGTTTAAATGGGGTGGGTGGGAGGTGTGCCCATAATTTGTGGATTTGGGTATGAGAAAGGAGGTTTGGCTAAAAGATAGACAGTTTTGTGTTTTGCTGGATTTTAGTCATGCAGCAGTCTAATCGTCTAAAATATTAAGATATACCTATAAAGGTCACATAGTAGACCTGGGCATGCAAAGCTGGATTTATTTACATTTCAGATTTCTCTAATTCTGTAATGTATAACATACTTGCAACTTTTGTTTTCTTTCATTTGTGCTGGATGAAATAAAGGTGTGACCTAATCCAGGACCAAGCATGTGTCTTTGGTTAGCCTACAAGCAGCATACACACCCTCTACCAAGCTTCTTGTATCCCCAAGCAATTATTAGTACAGTTTGAATCTTACTGTCTCAGATATTGAAGATAACTATTAGCCATTGTTAGCTTTATCTTCCATGGACTTGGCAATGTTCCTACAAAGCTGTCCGGATTGGAGGCCTTGCTGCATCTTGTGGCTTTGAATTCCATGCTTCAGTTAGGGCTTGTGTAACATAGTGTTTCTGTTATAAATTCCTCCCTGTGTAATTTGGTCCTTCCGGATCTTTTTCCCATGTTTATCTTTACCATCTTTTGCACAATTTTAAATAGTTCTAGAATGCTTCCTTTTATTTTTCATTTCATTCAAACACTCTTACTGTAATTTCTTTCCTTAGACATCCTGGTCATTTTCTTGTCTTTTGTTAGCTTGCATGCAAGAAAGCAAACACCCTTAGAATTGGAAGTCTTTCAGAGACAATCTCTTAATTTTATATTGAGTTATGCCCTTCAGAAATGAAACATTAACCTCTGATCCTACGGTGGAAAGAGCTGCTTGTAAAAATTAAAGTCTTCATTTATAATGAGTGCACCTAAAATATTTTT
This sequence comes from Ahaetulla prasina, assembly GCF_028640845.1. Taxonomy (NCBI): domain Eukaryota; kingdom Metazoa; phylum Chordata; class Lepidosauria; order Squamata; family Colubridae; genus Ahaetulla; species Ahaetulla prasina. Next base: position 212,882,881 of record NC_080541.1, read on the forward strand.
ACTTGGCATATTGTTGCAGGTATTTTAATAACAAACTTTAGCTCTCTTTTAAGCTGCATACTTTTTAGAACAAATAAATGTCAAGTACTTATGCTTATTCTTTAAACATGTACTTATAAATAGTACTTTTGGCTAACTCCTTCACATGTTTGCTTACAATACTAGTTTAGTTCTGTTATAGAGGGAAGTTTGCATTTAACTACATTGAATTGTATAGTTTCAGTTAAACATTTGTTTAATCATTTGATTTCTATAACCACCCATTTCACTTTTACATGAGTTAACATATTTGAGGAATACTGCTGTTAAGTATAATGGTAGTTAAAAAGTTGATACAATGGAGTGGATGGTATTTCTTCATTCGAATTGTGTTTTATCAGATGGATAAATGCACATATCCCTGTGCTGAGATTCAAAACCAATACTGAGATTTTAGAATACCTTGTATACAAAATAGAGGAGTCTTTCATCTGAAGAAATCAAGATGCAGTCAACTCTCCCCGGCACACCCGAAAAGGTTAACTTGTATGAAAACATCCATGAGATAACAGCCGCTTGTATTTGCTATTGCATTGCTATTAGGACTTGATGTGATTGAGCAACATCTGATGAGTTTCATCCCTGTGTAATACACTATCAATCATATGAGCATTTTTAACTTGTATGTATAAAATTTCTTATATTACTATAGTTAATATTGCTAATTTAAGGTCTAAGGCTATTGTCTGCTCCCCACCCATTGTATATAATTTAAAGTGATTCTCTGCTCTGTGTCAGGAAATCTCAGGACCATAGTTATAATATGATAAAGCCTATTTTCAAATGAGTTGCAACACAAAGAAAGGAGATCAAAGGTCAGGCTCCAGATTGTAAAGCATTTCTACAGTAAGGAGCTCTATCAGGATGTAGGGGCAAGTGACCACATAACTTTAGAATCATGAGTTATCCTCCAGCAGAAAGCTTTAAACTGGAGGCTGCAATTACTCTGCCCTGATTCATCTGGTTAAGCCTGATCTGGCTGAAGACCATCCAGATGTATTATGTTAACAACCTTAACTCAGCTGGTGCTTGGTAATCCTAACCAGGCAGACTTATACAGAGACTCAGAATTACTGCTGAGTAGACCTTTATTCCCAAAGTATCATATTGCAAACAAATAGTTTGTTGCTTTTCTGGCTTCTGATATTTGATCCAGTGGCAGAATGACCATGATAGTTGGACTTAAATCAGTTATAGAAAATATTGAGTCTTAACTGTGGGCTTGTCCCTGTGGCCTGGTTCAAGTGGCACAGAAAGCTTATTTTGATCATATAGTGGTCCTCCACATCTCCCTCTTCTAGAGATGTCCTCACATAAGGACACAACAAATGACACTTCAGGCAGTCAATGGCACATATTTCATACAAAGTACTAAAGGTAGAAATAAAAGTTTTGGAAATCCTGGGGGGAGGGGGATTGTATGACATCCTTATCTACGGGCAACTGAACCATAATTTACCAAATTTTATGGATTCTCATAACACATAGAAGTAGAACCTGATGTTGCTAGGCTGAGTTTATACCACAAGCTAGATTAGAATGCAGTTGGTAATTTTGAATTTTATTTCGGTTAGGAAATTATTCTGCTCAACGCTATTACCTGCAAATTTTATAAATTATCAATTTCTTTATTCAAATCATTAAAATACTAATAGTAAAAATTCCGTTTTTCCTCGGTATTAGCATTTTGTCATAATTGGCCACTATGCTACCTCTTTTGAACATATCTAAAGAAATCATTTTCGTTGTTTTTAATATTTCCTAGTTTCACTTCACTCTGAACTTTGTCTTTCCTAACACAGTTCTAGGCTATTTGTGTATAGTTTTCCTTGGTGGCTTGGGACTCTTTCCATTACTATATTGCATGTGTTCTTTTTCATTTTCAAATTAAAGCACTGTGATGTGAGTTGCAGTTAAAAATAAAGTCTCGGTCCTGAAAACAGCAACATGCAGACACGATTTTGCATATCACTCCCCCTTTATGATATCCTTTTCCAATATAGAAACATATTTTTAAAGATGTTCTTCCAGATTTAATTGTTTTAATTGTTTAAAAGAAACAGACTTAAAGAAGTGGTGGTGTGCTATATAAAATAAATAACTAGATCTCTACAGAAATACAGAACAATGATGAAAAACATATTGAATGCAATGAATGGGTTTGAACCCAATTGGAGGAAATATGTGAACTTTTTGCTGGTCAGTTAATTAAGATAAGTAGGAAGCACCCCACAATATTAATGGGGGACTTTAACTAACCTGACATCAACTGGGAGACAAACTCTGTACCTAGTGGAAAATCAAACAGGTTCCTCACAAATCTAGCAGACAACTTTGTTTCCCAAATGATAGAAAAGGGAACTAGAGGGTCAGCCGTACTGGACTTAATTTTCAGTAACAGATTAAATAATAGAAGGGGTTGAAGTAACAGAAACTTTGCGTGGGGGACCATGCAGTATTGAAATTCAACATTATGTAAGGTCAAGCAAAGGAACCAAGTCAAACTGGAATCTTGCACTTCAAGAAAACTGATTGGAAACTTGGAAAGAGCTTTGGAAGGTTTCCAGAGATAGAATCCTAAGGGGGAAAACAACCCAAGGAGTTTGGGAACTTTGAAAAGTGAGATTATAAAAAATCAGTCTAGCATAATTCCAATAAAGAAGAAAATAAGAGATCTCAAAAAGAAACCAGCATGGCTGCACAAAGAACTCTGATAAACTGAAAGACAAAAAGGATAAAAAATGGAAAGAGGGGCACATATCTAAGACAAAATATCAGCAAATATCTGAACCTGCAAAGATGAATTCAAGAAAGCTAAGGCTCAGAATTTGTGACAAGTCACAAATAACAAAGCTTCTTTCAGCATGTAAAAAAAACAAGAAAAAAAGTCAAGGAAACAATTAGTCCATTAATGGGTGAAAAAGGCAAGAAGAAGGTGGATGAGGAGCAAGGAAGCAGAATTATTAACTCATTTTTTACATTTGTCTTTACACAAAAGGAAAAAAAACAATCCAAGCTATTAAAAAATACTGTAAAATTCAGACTAGGAGTGCCAAGTCAAAATAAGAGAATGGCAAGAGAACAAACTATCCATTCTAAACAAGTTCAAATCATCAGGACCAGATGGATTACACCTAAGGTTCTGAAGGAATTGGCATTTGTTCTGATCTCAGAAAAAAATAAACCATATCTTTCAAAAATCCTGGAGCCCTGAGGACCAGATGACTGGAAGAGGGCTGATGTAGTTCCCATCTTCAAAAAAAGAAAAAATGGATCCAGGAAACTATATACCTATAGACTCAAGATACGAAAGGATCTTGACAGACTTGAACACTAGTCCCTATCTAACAAAATTAAATTCAATGGTGAAAAAAGTACGGTTCTACATTTAGGCAAGGAAAAACAAATGCATAGATATGGAATAGGTGGTACCAGGCTCAATAATAGTAATTGTGAAATGGATCTTGGAGTCCTAGTGGACAGTCACTTAAATATGAACCAGCAATGTGTTGCAGTGCCAAAAAAGCCAATACAGTCCTAGGCTGCATTAACAGTGATAGAATCAAGATCAAATGAAGAGTTAATACCACTTTATAATGCCTTAGTAAGACCACACTTCGAATATTGTATCCAGTTTTGGTTACCACGATATAAAAAAAGATGTTGAAACTCTAAAAGAGTGCAAAGAGCAACGGAGGATTAGGGGACTGGAGGTGACAAGTGTTCCAATAACTAAAGGGCTGCCATAAAGTGAGGGTCAACCTGTTCTCCAAAGCACCTGAAGGCCAGACAAGAAGCAATGGATGGAAACTAATCCAAAAAGAGAAGGAACCTAGGACTAAAGAGAAATTTCCTGACAGTTAGAACAATTAATCAGTATAACAACTTGCCTCCAGTAGTTGTAGATCTCCAGCACTGGAGGTTTTTAAGAAGAGATTGGAGAACCATTTGTCTGAAATGATACAGGGTTTATTGCTTGAACGGGGTTGGGCTAGACGACTTCCAAGGTCCCTTCCAACTCTGTTAATCTGTTCTGTTATATTGATGAACTTTACAGATAGTTATGAACTGTGTGATTTTTGTTCCTATGCATTTTTTCTCTTCCTATACTATTTTTCTTGACATTCTAAAATTGAAAAGTCATATTAACTCTGGCTATAATTCTCCAGCCATCCCTAATTCTGATGATTTCTATAGACTTTTTCACAGACTCATGGAATTAAAAGATCTTTTGGACATTTTTTACTTCAGTCTCCTGCCTAGGGCAGGAATATTCATACAGTGCCAGAAAAGTATCTAACTACCGCTTGAAAATCTCCAGTAATGGAGGTCTCATTACTCCAAAGGCAGGGTTTTATTTTGGGAATCTTTTTTAAAGAAAAGATAGGCAGCACCTTGGAGATTGCCCTTGGACATTTCTCCTTTGTGTATTTTAAATTATTTTAATTAATTCTTATTTAAATTTGGCTATCTTAATCTGCAATATTATTTCAGAGCCCCATAGATATTTATAGAAAATAGAGACACTGGCAACTTTTCTAAGAGAATCATAGGGAATCATAATGAACCAGGAATAAGATCAGCTTGTTTTGCATTTTCTCTTCCTCTTTTTAATTGATCTGAGTTCCTTAAAAGCAAAAGAGTAGTTGGTGAACTAGATGGCAACACCTAACCAGCCTTAGACTGATCTTGAGAAGCTAAGCAGAATCTGATCTGGTTATGAGACGACAAAGAAATCTGAGAACTGCAGAGACTAGAATGGCAAGTAAAAAAAAAAAAGTTGCAAAAAGTGAATAGCGAAACACTTATGCATAATTGCATTACATGAAGTAATAGGTCAATGTCCAGGTAGCAGCAGGAATTGACAGAGGGAGTACTTGATTTTATTGAAAGAGATAATGGGTAAACTTGAGTTTTTAGTTGCAGTATGCCGGGTAGTCTGTAAAGGGACAGTTGTATCAATAAAGAATACAGAAGCTTTCTTTGAATGTGTTATTGGGTTCTTATAATACTCAGCTATAGCAGGGAATAAATGACTTCAGATAGCAGATATATGAAATTTGGTACACTGGCTTCCTTCCTGTTAATTGCCACATGCAACCGTTTAATGTAAGTTGGCAGCATATAAAACAGTCCATGGGCATAATAGTCCATTTTGAAAAATGCTTGTAAAAGGAATAGTTAGCATCTGTCCTTCTGCTTTGTTGTGGCAGTAACCTATTGTGGCAGTAACCTAGGCATTAGATAGAAATAGTTTATGTTGGAAATATTAGGCCACATATAAGTCCACCATAAAATTCTAGCTTTAATGTGCAATGTTATCTCAAAAAGAATATTAGAGAATAATCCACTCAGTAGTCTTACATATGCTATGGAGGTAGTTCCTTCTGGGAGAAGCTCAATCTTATTTAAGTGTTGATTTCTGACATGCAGCAATTGCAGCCCTTATTAGCCCTCTTCCTATGCTTAAAGACAGAACCTTCCAAAAAGGAATCAGAAAGGCAATAAACATAGATCTTGTGTTAAAAGTATTAGCCCATTTTCTTTCAGCACAAATGGATTCAAGCAGTTGCATCCAGAAATACCTGCTATTAGTTGTCAGTAAATAGGATCATATATAATTTGGAGGTGGTTTACTTTTAGTGGTGTGAACCTATAGGACCTTTTCCCACATAGTAAAGCCTATTCAAATACTTGGCAATTAGAGATATTCTGGTGGAATTCTCCACAGACATTCTGGTGAAAAATGCCTGTCATAAATAGTTTTTTTTTTATCATGAATAAACAGAGTACTCAGTAATGTCTGTTCTGTTGGTACCTGCTTGGCAACAGCTATACTTGTAGAATGCAGATTCTTAACTTGGAGAGATGATAGTTGTTTACCATGAGATTTGTGTCACCTTATCATGTGTAAGAAAATTACAGTTCTCAATATAGCTTAATTTCTTTTTAAAAAGAGGAGAGGGAATTCTCTGCAGTTTAAACCTGCTTTTAATCTTGTCAGCAGTCTCTGTTCCCTATCCCCATCCCAAAAGTCAAGGTGACAATTCAGAAAAGGCTTGAGGCTTAACAGTCCTAATTTCAAGATATCACTTGTCACTGAAGCAACAAATTAAGTTTAAAAGGGCCTCCGGCTCATGGGAGACTGAGTTTATCTCCTCTATCCAGTTAGATCTGTCAATTTCATAGAGGTTGGCAACTTTCTTGGCTTCATGAAGATAATTCAAAGTCCTGAAGAATTAATCAACATTGTGAATCATGATACAGTTAAAATCCATCTCTATCTTGAGGATGATTTCCAGAAATGCTACCATCAGCTTTGAACTGATGAGAATGGATACATAACTCAAAATCTTTGCCATTCTTTTCCTTCAGGAAAAACAGTATTAAAAATGGATGGCCACTGTGCAGGTTGAGGAAATCCAAATGGGAATGCAGAGTCCTCCCGATTCTAGAAAATTATCATCTCATAAATAATAGTCAATATTATTTAAAATAAAAAAGGAACTTTGTTAATTTTTGTCATATTATTTTGAAAACTTAAGCAGTTTCTCAGAAACTAAAGTTCAGTGACATAGGTTTAAAGATTACAATTATGAAGACCCATTTAGTAGAAGTGTGAACAATGACTGTGAGGCTTAATTATGCCACTTATCAATTTGGTGCTTTTTGTATAACATCATCCTTTCAACTTGACAATTTGCCAAGAATGGAATGGTCCACTCCTTAAAGATTGAAAATTAACAAAGTTATTCATAGAGTATTAGGGAAAAATGAAAGAGAAGCATAAAATCTTAGACTGTGTGATTAGCTCTCTTAAATAATATATTTATGCTTGGGTTTAGCTCCAGAAGGAGACACAATTGGATTATGCCACAGGCTTTAAGGAAAGCAGGTATAAAATTTTCATGTCTTTAGTTTTTTATACTTTCTCAGTCATGCAACCATGTTATACCAATGCAGATACGGTCTGAATGCCCTCAGTACTTGTTCTGTATATGAAGCAAACACATTGTGGCTCAGCATTCAGCCATGCCAGTTTGATCTGGATTAAATGAAATCTAGAACCTTTGGGCATGAGAAATTTTGGGTGGGCCTTTTGGGTTATTTACCTGTGCCCTTTCCTTTTGTACTGCTGCTTTTGCCTGCCTGTCCCTTCCCCGTCTTCCTAGCACTAAGAGAAAATGTACTTGCTGAGTAGTATTAGCCTAGCAGGATGCTGAATGCAGCCTGTGATTACTGTTTTTTTTCTCTTTGGTTCCCGTATCTGGTCTCTGTTGCTTCTGACTGTGTTCCCTTGGCATCCTGCATATTTCTTCATCTCTCTCTGGCTTTTCCATTTTTTCCCATCCAGAATATGCCCTGTATATATGCCCATTCCTGTATGAGGTTTCCCAGCCTATTTGCTTTTCTACCCCTTTGAAAAGAAAAATGTGCCATGATATTTATTATAAAAATAATTCTTTAAAAAGGTTAGTAAAAAAGAGAACAGTGACACTAAAATCTTTCTAGCATCCTGTACTACTAGAAAGTAAAATTATGTCTCCTACCCTCCTTCTTCCTAGTGGCCTCAGCATGGGATAGATGGAAGCATATGCTTTATCATACGCCATAACAACCAGCTGCTTTTTGTTCAGTCAATAGGTTAATAATAAAATAGCATGTAATAAAGAAAAAAAATGATGCAATATAAATAAATCGACCTTATTTACATTTCAGATATAGCTATCAAAATACCATACAAAGTCCACTGATCCTCGGACCAATAATAGTTGTGAAACCTAGATCAGTTTACTCTGTGAATCTAACCAAAGTATGAGGTTAAATTGTTTATTAACAAACAGCTGAGAAACTGAAAGGGGGAGGGATTGCTCTGAACTGAAAACTGTTTTTATGATATATCCATATAAATACTTTGTGAATAGCTTATTAATTACTTCACTGAATAACTCATCAGCATACATTTCCTTTTAATTAGTAAGGTGATTGCTGATGAAGTACAGATTATTTAATCACTCCAAAATGCAGTTCCTCCTAAGGCCAAATATTGTAGTGATGCCAGTATTTCAAGCCCAGTATCATTTGAAACCATGGCTCGAGTTTTTACATAATAATGGCAGCCAAGGTTATAGAGCTATTTGAATGTTTTTGTTTTTCATGTTGTTGTAAGAGCATTCAAGTTTCAGCAGTCTCTAGAGACAGAGTAATATTGTCACTGTGTTCTCAGCATTGGTTAATCCATCAAACCATGATTAAACATCCTTCAATGTGAACATATTTGATCTAAACATACTATTGCAACAAAGCATAACAAGCAGGGAGGAGTGTTGGATTTGATAGCCTAAATGGCCCATTCCAACTTGGTGATTTTGTGACATGCTAATTATTGCTTGAAATTTCACAATTGGAAATCATTAAAATGCTGATGCTACATTTTCCTCATTACCTTTGATGCAAAGAAACTAAATACTGTAGTGCACAAGTATAATGTAATGGGACTGCCTTGAAATATTTCTGTGAAATGAATTGTTAAACTGAAGAAGCTTCTTGGATGGGAAGTGAAACGTCTTCAATCAAAAAACAAAAGTCCAGTTGTCTTTTGAAAAAGCTCCTTTGGGACATTTCTGTGCTTAGCATTTGTAGATTGCCCTTTTGGTAGACCTGGAAGATCTATGAAGAATAAAGCTAGTTTGTTCTGTCACATATATTTTTTACTCATTTGTTCTTTCTGAGAAAGATTCACATTAGTATTTTTGTGCTACTTACATAATAAGGCTTATAGGAACCAAAATTCATATTGTTGTCATTATCCAAAGATGGATATACTGGATAGGTATATCTAACTGATCTTATTTTATTTCAGAAAATTAAGCAAAGTCAAACTTTTTAGTATACGGAAGAGAGGCATCAGGAAGTCCCAAGTTTGTTGCCTGGACTGGGAAATTGAAAAAAATATTTTGAAAAAAAAGCAAGAAATCACTCACATATTCTTGCCAAGAAAACAGTTTGGAAGTGTCCATTAAATTGCCCACAGTTGAGCTTAATTTGATAGAGATATTGCTTTGCTTTTATTTTTAGCACAACAATCCTAAACTCATGTATTCACAAAGAGCAAATGTATTGATTTTGTTTAATGCAAGGCAGAACAGTTTTCTCAGAAAAATCAAAAGCTTTGACAGCACATATACTAAAATTGGAACAACACAGAGAAGATTAGCATGGCCCCTGCACAAGGATGACACGCAAATTTGTGAAGCGTTCCATATTTTTTAAATTAAAAAAAAGTCTGCCTGATGGAGTTTAGTTGTAGTTGCTTTGTTTTATGATATTGCTAGTTTGGCAGGTGATACGGATCTAAGGTGGTATTCCCCATGAACTTGGGAGAGGTATATGCCAAGATTATTGCTTCCAGCCCGAATGCTAAATTAGACATGCCTAGCTGAAGAGTATTTTTAATGAAAATACAACCCACTTTATCATCCATTTTATTCATTTTGTTCTAATTGTTGTTGCTGAAAAAAAGAATGCTTCTAAAGGTAGACTATAAGTGGAGTCTTTATGATACTGTGTGATTCTCTGTGATCAGTTGACAGAGGGAAGATGAAGTTTGTGACAAACAGCCTTCTAAATTTGATAAGTACAAAATCTTTGAGGAATATCTCTGGAAAAAATAAATATTTGTGGAAAGAGTAAAAATGAGTACAAGTTAGTATTCATGGCTAACTGTATTGGATTAATTTTGTTTGTGGTTTTTATTTTTTACTACATGCCAACATCAGCCAGCCAAACAAAAGCCAAATTGTATGAAATTCTTTGCATATTTGTAGTCTGTTGCTTATTATTGCTTTAATAGGTACCATTTACTGGGATGAACTGCGTATGCACGTACAAATTTGAATTCTTAATTTGACAGGAAAGTATGTTTCTCCTGCTATTATTAAATATCTGAACATCAATAATCTTTGTCCTTCTCCTACATTTCCCCATGTTGGAATAAAATGAACAGCGAACATAATAATTTCTTTGGTTGCTGCTTCTAGTTTCCTGGATGATCTTTTTTTCCAAGATAGATTTCATAATTGAATATCTCAACTTATAACATAAGCCTTTAGGTTCCAGGTAGGAAGTACTATTTAGATAGACTAAGCCAAGAAACCAACTCCACAGGAAGGGTTTTTTTTATTGAGTTTAGCTATAACATAAGAATCTTGCCAGTCCATATCTTTGTATACTTCAGTGAATTAGGGAGGTGTTTAAGCAGCTTCTGAACATTATCTGTTTGTTACTAAGATGTATTTCCCCTTTTTGTCAAGTCATCTTTCCTACTCTCCACAAGTAGCAATGCTTATATATAGATAAAAGTTTATATTTTATGTTGGCTGCTTATATACAGTGCCAATCTGTGGCACTGGGTATGATTCTAGGAGGAACTGCTATTTGTAATCCCACCAACTTTTTCCCATTTTTATCCACTAGGATTTGATGGCACAAGTGATATTGGGAACCAGAAATACTTGGAATCTAAATGTGTCAGTTTGTCCTTGTGAACTGTATGGGCATCCAATCTCCTTCCCAATCTGACAAATGGAGTGGGTGGGATTATCAAACATGAAAAGAACTGTAGACATAATGAAGTGTCTTGACCATATAAAACCAAAGTAGAACATATATTCAGTATAAATTGAAAGACAAAAAGGACAAGTATAAAAAGTGGAAAGGGGGGCAAATAACTAAGGCAGAATATCAGCAAATAGCCCGAGCCTGTAAAGATGAAGTGAGGAAAGCTAAGGCTCACAACAAACAAAGGCTAGCGACAAAAGTAAAAAATAACAAAAAAAAGCTTCTTCCAACATGTTAAAAACAAGAAAATCCACATAGAGGGAAGTATGCAGTGGAGTAGCCCAAGGCTTTATTTTAGGCCCAGTACTCGTCAACATCTTCATCAATGACTTGGACGAGGGGATAGATGGGGAACTCATCAAATTTGCAGATGACACCAAGCTGGCAGGAATAGCCAACACTCCAGAAGATAGGCTCAAGTTACAGAAGGATCTTGACAGACTTGAACATTGGGCGCTATCTAACAAAATGAAATTCAACAGTGAAAAAAGTAAGGTTCTACATTTAGGCCAAAAAAACAAAATGCACAGGTACCATATATGTGGTACCTTGCTCAATAGTAGTACCTGTGAGAGGGATCTTGGAGTCCTAGTGGACAACCATTTAGATATGAGCCAGCAGTGTGCAGCAGCTGCTAAAAAAGCCAACACAGTTCTGGGCTGCATAAACAGAGGGATAGAATCAAGATCACGTGAAGTGTTAGTGCCACTTTATAATGCCTTGGTAAGGCCACACTTGGAATACTGCATTCAGTTTTGGTCGCTGCGATGTAAAAAAGATGCTGAGACTCTAGAAAGAGTGCAGAGAAGAGCAACAAAGATGATTAGGGGACTGGAGGCTAGAACATATGAAGAACGGTTGCAGGAACTCGGTATGTCTAGTTTGATAAAAAGAAGGACTAGGGGAGACATGATAGCAGTGTTCCAATATCTCAGGGGTTGCCACAAAGAAGAGGGAGTCGGGCTGTTCTCCAAAGCACCTGAGGGTAGAACAAGAAGCAATGGGTGGAAACTGATCAAGGAAAGAAGCAACTTAGAACTAAGGAGAAATTTTCTGACAGTTAGAACAATTAATAAGTGGAATGACTTGCCTGCTGAAGTTGTGAGTGCTCCAACACTGGAAATTTTTAAGAAAATGTTGGATAACCATCTGTCTGAGATGGTGTAGGGTTTCCTGCCTGGGCAGGGGGTTGGACTAGAAGGCCTCCAAGGTCCCTTCCAACTCTGTTGTTGTTATTGTCATTGTTATATATGTACCTCTCTGCTGCTTTTCCTATATAGAACTGAATTCTTTTACTAAAATATACCATAGGCAACCTGATGCTATCTCAGATACATTGGACTGCAAGTTTCATCAGCTTCAACTAGCATTTCCAGTAGCACAGCAATTTGGCTGAAAAACATCAGCAAGGGCTCCATATTGTTTGTTTCAGGTTAGGCAATTGAATTTGAATACTGCATGCTTGACTCATACTGTACATCCTGCCTTTAATGAAAGCAAAGGAGTAACATCTTTTTAGCTGGGGGTGTGGGTGGCAACTACAGGTTGTCCTTGACTTATGGCTAAAATTGAGCCTAACATTTCTGTTGGCAAGTAAGATTTGAATTTTGCCCCATTTTACAACCTTTCTTGCCTCAGTTGTTAAGTGAACCATTGCAGTTGATAAGTTAGTAACCTGATTGTTAAGTGAATCTGGCTTCCCCATTGACTTTGCTTATCAGAAGGTTCCAATACATGATCACATGACCTTCAGACAGAGCAACAGTCATAAATATGAACCAGTTGCCAAGCATCTGAATTTTGATCACATGACCTTGGGGATACGGGAAAGATCATAACTGAAAAACTCATACACTAGTATGTCAGACACTATTTTCACTGCAGTTGTAACTTTGGTCACTAAACAAACTTTTGTAAATCGAGGATTACCTATGCAATGTTTAGTATATGAAAAATCCATATTGAGTTCTCTTTCTTTGCTATTTTCAATTTTTCAAGAGGCAGCTGCTTAATATACACATTTAACTTCCACGTTTGCTCAGATTCTACAATGGAAGAGACTTCTTGATTCCAGCAGCAGGTCTGTAATGAAGTTAATAAACATTGTTCTTTGGGGGGTGGGGGTGAAAAGCATTTACAGTTAAGAGAATAGGACAACCAATTTATGAGCTCCCTTGAGATCTTGTATGTGTCCTTCAGAATCTTAGCTAGATGAAAAGAATTTGCTAAATGATTGTAATTGTGCTATCCTCACTAAGATTTAACGATTACAGTAGATTCAGTCATTCCTACAGTCATTACTGCAAATTCCTGCTTGCTGGTTAGTTTTAATCTGAAAGGCGGGGAAGGAACTTGAGGCTATAAACATTCTTCACAATTTCTACTTGTATCAAGGTTCAAAAATGAATACCAGCTTCCTGTAATTAGGAAAGTTTTACAGTGATAGTGTCGCAAAGAGGCATTTGTAATGGAAGCAAATTTTTTTTAATCAATGTAGGCTTTTATTCTTACAAAAGAAAGCAAGGCAGTCCCTCCATATATTCCTCAGTGTCATTTGTTTCCTAATTAGACATTTAAAGTATAAAAAAAGTTCTTGCTAGCAAACCATACCTGTCATATCCCCTTTCACAAGGCTTGGATGGCTTTTGGAGACAGAACAGGGATTTGGGTATTTGACTTTGTCTTTGGTTGCTAGGTTTTCATACTGGAATAAAAGTGCAGCCATCAGACCAGAACCTGTTCTTTGATCAAATAGCTCTCCAGGCTTTGGTTACTAAGCTTGGTTTAATAATTAGGAACCAGGAAGTTTTATCTGCAAGAAAGCAGCTTACCTAACAGTACAGTACCATCATCTTAAAATATCTATTGTTATTTAGTTCCTGGGCTTAAAGTTTGTCATATACTGGACTGAAACCATCTTGCAATCTGGTAAAAGTTGATACATAATGTACATCGGCTATAACCAGAAATTGTAGTGTTGCTGAGGAAACTCCCACTGACATTAGTGGGCAACTGATCTGAATGTGAACATAATTCTTTCATTGTAACACTCTGCTGAGTGTAGTTAGGCTCATGATCAAGACCAACCTCTGGATCTTGATGAAGAAGTTCTCCCCTACTCCTTTTAGGAAGATTGCAGGGGAAGGAGAAACTATTTCTGATTATGTCATTCTGTGGTAGGAATCAAATTCTTCTTTTCTACTATCTACACTGCAAAGTTCTGAAGCATAATGAACATCCGATCAAAATGTATTTATTTATTTATTTATTATTTAAATTTGTATACCGCCCTTCTCCCGAAGGACTCAGGGCGGTTCACAGCCAAGTAAAAATACAATACTATAAATACAAATTAAAATACAGTTAAAAAACTTATTAAAATTGGCCAGAATTAAAATTTAGAACTAAAACCCATTAAAACCCATTAAAACACTAACCCAGTCCAGCGCAGATGAATAAGTAGGTTTTAAGCTCGCGGCGAAAGGTTCGGAGGTCCGGAAGTTGACGAAGTCCTGGGGGGAGTTCGTTCCAGAGGGCGGGAGCCCCCACAGAGAAGGCCCTTCCCCTGGGTGTCGCCAGACGACACTGTCGCGCCGATGGCACCCTGAGGAGCCCCTCTCTGTGAGAGCGCACGGGTCGGTGAGAGGTATTCGGTAGCAGCAGGCGGTCCCGTAAGTATCCCGGCCCTATGCCATGGAGCGCTTTAAAGACATTCACCAACACCTTGAAGCGCACCCGGAAGGCCACAGGTAGCCAGTGCAGCCGGCGCAGGATAGGTGTCACTCGGGAGCCACGAGGGGCTCCCTCTATCACCCGCGCAGCTGCATTCTGGACTAACTGTAGCCTCCGGATGCCCCTCAAGGGGAGCCCCATGTAGAGAGCATTGCAGTAGTCCAGACGAGACGTCACAAGGGCGTGAGTGACTGTGCACAAGGCATCCCGGTCTAGAAAGGGGCGCAATTGGCGCACCAGGCGGACCTGGTGGAAAGCTCTCCTGGAGACGGCCGTCAAATGGTCTTCAAAAGACAGCCGTTCATCCAGGAGAACGCCCAAGTTGCGCACCCTCTCCATCGGGGCCAATGACTCGCTCCCGACAGTCAGCCGCGGACTCAGCTGACTGTACCGGGATGCCGGCATCCACAGCCACTCCGTCTTGGAGGGATTGAGCTTGAGCCTGTTCCTCCCCATCCAGACCCGTACGGCTTCCAAACACCGGGACAGCACTTCGATGGCTTCATTGGGGTGGCGCGGTGTGAAAAGTACAGCTGGGTGTCATCAGCGTACAGCTGGTACCTCACACGAAGCCACTGATGATCTCACCCAGCGGCTTCATATAGATGTTGAACAGAAGGCGAGAGAATCGACCCTGCGGCACCCCACAAGTGAGGCGCCGCGGTGACCTCTGCCCCGTCAACACCGTCTGCGACGGTCGGAGAGATAGGAGGAGAACCACCGATAAACGGTGCCTCCCACTCCCAATCCCCCAACCGCGCAGCAGGATACCATGGTCGATGGTATCGAAAGCCGCTGAGAGGTCTAATAGGACCAGGGCAGAGGAATAACCCCTATCCCTGGCCCTCCAGAGATCATCCACCAACGCGACCAAAGCCGTCTCAGTGCTGTAACCGGGTCGGAAGCCGGACTGGAACGGGTCCAGATAGACAGTTTCCTCCAGGTGCAGGGGGAACTGATATGCCACCATACTCTCTACAACCTTAGCCGCGAAGCGAAGGTTGGAGACTGGACAATAATTACCTAAAACAGCCGGGTCCAGGGAAGGCTTCTTGAGGAGGGGCCTCACCACCGCCTCTTTCAAGGCGGCCGGAAAGACTCCCTCCAACAAGGAAGCACTCGTAATCCCCTGGAGCCAGCCTCGTGTCACCTCCTGAGTGGCCAGCACCAGCCAGGAGGGGCACGGGTCCAGTAAACATGTGGTGGCATTCAATCTACCCAGCAACCTGTCCATGTCCTCGGGAGTCACAGGGTCAAACTCATCCCACACAACATCACCAAGACCGCCCTCAGACGCCCCGTCCGAACCGCCACAATCTTGGTCCAGACCGTCCTTCAGCTGAACGATTTTATCGTATAGATAACCGTTAAACTCCTCAGCACGTCCCTGCAACGGGTCATCCCGCTCCCCCTGGTGAAGGAGGGAGCGGGTCACCCGAAACAGGGCAGCTGGGCGGTTATCTGCCGACGCAATGAGGGAGGAGGCGTAGCAACGCCTCGCTTCCCTCAGTGCCACTAGGTAGGTCCTAGTATAGGATCTAACTAGTGTCCGATCAGCCTCTGAACGGCTGGACCTCCAGGAACTCTCTAGGCGTCTTCTCCGGCGTTTCATCCCCCTCAGCTCCTCGGAGAACCAAGGAGCCGGTTGGGATCTACGCCGGGTCAGAGGCCGCAAAGGCACGACACGGTCTAAAGCCCCAGCCGCAGCCCGTTCCCAGGCTGCAGCTAGTTCCTCTGCCGTGCCGTGAGCCAGACCCTCAGGAAATGGCCCAAGCTCCGTCCGGAACCTCTCTGGGTCCATCAGGCGCCTGGGACGGTACCAACGTAATGGTTCCGTCTCCCTGCGGTGTTGGGTAGCGGTCAGAAAGTCCAGGCGAAGGAGAGAGTGATCTGACCATGACAAAGGTTCAATGACTATTTCCTTTAAGTCCAGATCTCTCAACCACTGACCAGAGACAAAAATCAGGTCCAGTGTGCCACCCCCGATGTGAGTGGGGCCATCCACTACTTGAGTCAGGTCCAAGGCCGTCATGGAAGCCAAGAACTCCCGAGCTACCGTCGATGACGAGCCGGCAGATGGCAGGTTAAAGTCCCCCATGACTAAAAGTCTGGGGGTCTCCACCGCCACCCCGGCAAGCACCTCTAGGAGCTCGGGCAGGGCAGCTGTCACGCAGCAAGGAGCCAGGTACGCAACCAGCAAGCCCATCTGACATCTATGACCCCACCTCACAAAGAGGGATTCACACCCGGCTATCTGAGGTACAGTGGTCTCCCTCGGCTCTAGACTCTCTTTGATCACAACCGCCACCCCTCCACCCCTACCCTGGGCCCTCGGCTGATGGAATGCACGGAAACCGGTGGGCACATCTCAACCAGGGGCACACCCCCTTCATTGCCCAACCAGGTCTCCGTAACGCCTATAATATCCGCGGCGCCCCCCTGAATTAGATCATGTACATTCAAATGTAGGACTCTTAATTATATAATACAGAACCCTTATATTTTGGTTCATTCAGTGATTTCCCCTGCCAGGGACAGCAATAGGTGCCAGACAACCTTTGCCAATGCGTTCAAAGGGTAATGCCATCTTGTAAGCCTTTTGATGTAGTCCAAATCAGGAAATGGGACTCCAGAATGACTATTGAAATGTTGTTTTATTTTTGAGTAGTAGTATAACAGAATACTGAGAATTTGACAAGAGTTTCCTTTTGCCTCTTTCATACCAAACAGAATCAAGCCAGAGTTGTCTTAAGCTTCTTTCTCACCCCCTCTTCCTTCCCAGGGCTGAGTTACCATTGCCTTAGTATAATGGTTACTGAATGGTTCTTACGTTTCTTCTTCAGTTATCTCTATACTGCTCTATACCTCCTATTTGGTTTGTTCCCAGAATATGTTCTGCACCAGGTAATTGTGAAGACCTCTTGAAGGAGCAGGATTTGCAGTTCAGACTTGATTGAATCATAGGGCAACATTGACTTCGGGAGATATGATAGCATTCTTCAGGAATCTTGAGAAATATTGCAGATAAGAAAGTAGAGATCAGTTCTCCATTATTTCAGAGTGTACGGCTTGAAACAGTGGTCTGAAGTTATAAAAAGGCAGATTCTGATTAAATGTTAAATGGTTTTCCTAACAGTAAGATAATTTAGATAACCAGACTAATTGTACTTTAGTGAATAAATTCAAACAGGCTAGGATTCATCTGGAATGTTTTAATTTGGATTTCTGGACTAAATAGGAAGTTGGGCATCTTTGCTTGAAAGATTCTTTTCCAGCTCTCTAATAGTATAATTCTACACACACATGCATTTCTTGTATATTTCATGAAGTAATTTGTTGGGTTCAATGTTGGAAGAATAGTTTTCATAGACATGGGTCCATAAAATATATCTCACCTATGTAGTCATCTTATTCATAGCTACTTACTTAAGGAGTCTTAGTTAGATATAATTCTAAATAATAATTTAGTACAGGTAGTTCTCAACTAACAACCATTTGTTTAATGACTGTTCAAAGTTACAATGGCACTGAGAATAGTAACTTATGACAATATTTCACACCATTGCAGCATGGGTAGATGCTCCAGTTAAAGAGGATCAAGCCTTACAGTTTAGCAGATAATGGCTTTTTTGTTGCAAGACTTCCTGGTCTGTGGCATCATTTCTACTCTCTACCTCTGTATCTATGAGAAAAAGGTGGGTGTTGCTGGATGCAATTGTATCCTCATTACTGTGTGGTTGTTTCTGAGTTACAATTGTCAGAGGAACATTGCAGTTTGCTGCTTAGTAAAAAAGGATCATGTTGGCTTCCACCTTTACTGATGGCTTTTCCATCATTAGTTACTCCCACACCTTACTCCATAGCTGGTTAGTGCATAACAAGCTGGGAGGAAGCAACTTTCTTCATTGATACAGTAAGTTGCTGTTTGGGAATTTGCCTTCTTCGATCTGTGTTTTGAACAAGGGAAAAAAAAGGAGGGGGAGGAGCTTTGTTTTTCTTCGCACATCAAAACACAGACTGATTCTTTGGGATGGTTGTCCCAAAGGTGCTTTTTCAAGAGGCAACTGGACTTTATTTTTCCTTTGAAGACATTTTGCTTCTCATCCAAGAAGCTTCTTTTGGTCTGACAGGATAGTGGGGAATGGAAAGTTTTATATTCCTTGCAGGATAAATCCTTCCACTCCCCACTATCCTGTCAGAGCTGAAGACGCTTCTTGGATGAGAAGCGAAACGTCTTCAAAGGAAAAACAAGAAAGTCCAGTTGCCTCTTGAAAAAGCACCTTTGGGACAACCATGACCCGGATAACTGAGAATCTCTACAGACTGTGTTTTGATGTGCAAAGAAAAACAAAGCTCCTCCCCCTCTTTTTTTTTTTTACTTGTTTCATTCCTGAAATTGGAAACAACAGGAAGTTTCTAGGCTGAAGAGGGCCTCCTGATAGGGATGGGAATTTTTTTTTGTTATGGCCTAGCCTTCTCATTGAAGAGAAGAGGAATCCTTTCTTCTTCAGGCCCATCCCCCTGTGACTAAAAAGAGATTTCATAGCTAGTCCATTTGCTTTTCTTCTCTGACATGAAGTTTTCCATTACCATCAATATCATCTGATGTATGCAAGAGGCATTTCTGTCCACAAATGAAAGGGCAGGTGATTGCCAGAAAGATATTTATGGTTATACAACTCCTTGGCAGCTTGTTAAACTTATGATGCTTGAATAGTGCTGTGCATTGCTGTTTAGATTGTACCAGCACCTTGTCCATAGAAAAGGAAGTAAAAGAGATCCCGTAATTAATGTTGCAGTCAGTCTAAACTTTGGTAATTAATCTTGAAACTGTGCCCTGGGAACCCCTGTCACAGCCCAGTCTTTCCCAAGCTGGAACCCTGTTAAGTTTATCAAACTGCAACATATTGGAATTTAATAATAAATGTTAACTTTTTTTATTTTATTGCAGAGAACTGGGCTGCCTTTTACTTTTAGGTGCTTTAACCTTTTTCCTTTTCCTTACAACTTCTATCTTTTTCAATGACTGCAGGGCTGGACACTGGACTTTTAAATTTTCTTGGTAAGGCTAACCTGTGTTTTTTAAAGTGTTGGCTGTTCAAATTTGGGCTAGTATGTGTCAAAATTATAAGTTCACCTCTCCTGACAAGTGCTGTTTCATTGTTCCATAGTATGTTTTTATGCTTGTCATCCTTTCCCATAAGTTCTCTTTTAAGATTTCATTTGGTGGAAAAACAAATATTTTATAAATATTTCTATTGTGAGCCACCTAGAATCAAATACAGTACCACCTAGAGTCAATATAGTAGATAGATAGATAGATAATAGATAGATGATAGATAGACAGATAGATAGATATGTAGATAGAGATTTAGATCGACATATATTTGTCGATCTGACTCTCATTGCTGCCCCTTTCAAACAGAGCTGGAAACAATGGAGGGCCATTCAGAATATTTTTCTCCTTTGGCTGATATAGAATTCCATGGTAGAATTACAATATGTGTATTTTATGCTCAGGTGAAACAGCCCACTTGGAGAGTCCACTTTTAAATGTCAATCCTGTCAATAACAATCAACAGTTGTTGTTTGAACCAAGACCTAAAGAAGCAGACACTTTAAATATGCAGGTTAATCAATTTATTTTTGTGCTACCAAATCTTTGTGCCGCTTCTGGAATCAGATAGTGGACAAATGTAATGAAGTGAATAAAAGGCTAGGCTGGCCCTGAGGAGATACAGATTCCACTCTATCCTGATTTGTGGCCACTCTTTCTAAGTTTAGTTTTTTTTTTCTGAGGAGGAAAGGGCACTTATGTGTACTTTCCGGAACTCCTGAAGGAAAAGTAAAATTCAAATTAAAAAAAAAGTACAGTCTTTGACTTACAACAGTTCATTTAGTTACTGAACTTAAAACAGCACTGAAAAAAAGTGACTTACAATTGTTTTTCACAGTTACAACCATTGCAGCATCCCTATAGTCATGTGATCAAAATCTAGCCACTTGGCAGTTGCTTCATATTTGTGACAGTTGCCACGTCCCGGGTTCATGTGATCACCTTTTGTAACCTTCTGACAAGCAAAGTCAATGGGGGATCCAGATTCACTTACTAACCATGTTACTAACTTAACCGTGTTACTAATTTAACAACTGCAGCAAGAAGGGTTCCAAAATGGGGCGAGTCCCACTTAGCAACAGAAATGTTGGGCTCAATTTTGTTGTAAATTGGGGATTACCTGCAAATGTTCTTCATGGGGTTTTTGTTTTGCATTACATATAACCAAGAACTTCATTTCAGTCTTTCAATCTTTTTTTCTTTCTTTTAAAACTCAAAGCTGTATTACAAATTCATGTGTTTTAGTCTTCCTTTTTTTTCTTTTGTTCAATTGTGTCTGATTCTTGGGGACTGCCTGGACAAGCCCCTGCGGTTTTCTTGGAAACGTTTCTCAGATATGGCTTGTCATTGCCTCCTTCATAGGGTTGAGAGAAAGTGACTGGCCCAAGGTCACCCAGCTGGAAGTAGATTAAAACTCATATTCTCCCAGTTTCTATCCTGAAATTTCTTGGTACTTCCATGCCTGAGTAGGGGAGAAGACTGAAGTGAGGGGTAGAGGGTGTTTCCTAATAAGAGGGGCCTTGCACAAACACATTTCAGTGAATAGGATTAATTTATCCAGAATAAGTAAACTGTAAAACAAAGCACAGCATTTTGAGTTTTTGGCGTCTGTACCTTTTAATCACATTAAGGGCTTTTGGCTTCCCTTTCTGGTTTTAATACAAAAATTGTTCCCTAAGTTTTTAATTACGGCTCCATCATTGCCGCATACATCCTTGTTAACTGGAAAACATTCACCTCCCTTCCCCTTCCTCCCTTATGATTCATCCTTTGTTTAGAGTACTGCCCTGGCCACATAATTCTTTTCTAATCAGCTTCTCCAACCTGGTGCCCTCCAGATGTTCTCGAATTGTGATTTCTTAACAGAGAATTAAATAGCTATATCATTTACTCCATGGCTTTAAAAAAAAGCAATGTTTCTTTCTTCCCCTTGCAAAAAAAAAAAATTCTTTTCAACACATAAATTATATCATGGTATTTCTATGATATTTAGATATCAGTGGTTGCTTAATTACTGCTTTCTCCCAGGACTAGGTATTGTCCTTATAGCAGTATTATCAAAGTTTTCTTGCTATTATTAATTTTATTTTCCTCCCAAAGGCCAAAAGCATTTGGTAGGAGTTTTTCCCCTTTTTTTCTGCCTGAACATCAGGATCATAAAAACTTTAACATGGTTAGATGGATGATTACAACTCAAATAATTTTTAATAATTCAAATAAATTATTTAATATGTCATTCTTTTTTCCATAAAAAAAGCCTCTTCTCATATGTTGCTGGTATAGCTTCATAAAATTCATTGGTAGACAAAGAAGCAGATTCTCGAAATAATAGAAGCCTCAAGGAATGTAAACTTCCCCCCTTATTTATTTAAGAATATTTATAAGCCATCACAATCCATATGATGTCTAATGTGACATGGAGCAGTATAAAATAGAATTAAAAAGTGAAACAATTAAAATAATGGGGACACTCAACTATTAGGGTTGCTCAAGCAGAACTCCAGACCAAAGACTGTCAGGTTTAACTTCCTTCCTAAGAAAAAGGAAATTTGTAGCACCTTAATATGGCTAAAGATGTACAAGCTTAAATCAGATTTAATGGATGGATAATTTATTTTTATTTTTTTTTACATTTATATCCCGCCCTTCTCCGAAGACTATGGGCGGCTTACACTATGTTAGCAATAGTCTTCATCTTATTTGTATATTTATATACAAAGTCAACTTATTGCCCCCAACAATCTAGGTCCTCATTTTACCTACCTTATAAAGGATAGAAGGCTGAGTCAACCTTGGGCCTGGTGGGACTAGAACCTGCAGTAATTGCAAGCAGCTGTGTTAATAACAGACTGTCTTACCAGTCTGAGCCACAGAGGCCCTTAATACATGCATGACTCCCATATTTTATTGGGGTATTTATGTTTTAAGATTTTAAATGGTTTTAAAATTTCGGCCACATTATAATATTTCTTTTTAACTTCTTTTTAATGTTTATATATTGAATTTTTACTTGGCTGTACACCGCCCTGAGTCCTCCGGGAGAATTTGCTTCTCACCAATAGTAGCTTTGAACTTTTTGCTTGGAAGCTGCCTGCTATAGTTCTACCTACAATATGGAACTTGAACTACCTGGTGCAAATAGTTATGAAGCCTGTTTTAAGCTTGTGAAAGGTTATTTAAATATATAAAGTTATTTTATTCTTTGATTTTTTTTTCATTCTTTAGCCATTGAGAATACACTACATTACCAAAATTACATAAATTTCACTTGTGGACCAAAACAATAGGTTTTTGGATAGTATCACTTATGATTAAAGCTATACTTCCAAATCTAAAACTCTTATTCATGGAACTAATAGAGAACAGTAGTGTTTCTTAAACTTTTCAAGGGCAATGGAATGCTGTACTAATGAGCACTCTTCTTAGTTTTTTTTTAAATAAAATTCTGTGGTAAAACAAGTTTTAATCATATATTTATGTTCCCTTAGATTTAATGCATCTATTATGAATCTTAATAGCATAAGTGAGCTTGTACATGACAGAATATTTCATTAGTTTCAGAGATTAAGATTTATTTTTTAAAAGCTTTGGCAGTGGCATTTAGCCTGTTTCAGTATTTAGTGTTGACTGTATTATTGCTGAAAAGCTGCTTTTCACAAATTATCATGAAGGGAACAATGAGCTTTTAAAGTATTGGCGTGTGGTTAAAAGTATCAGGCTAGAAACTAGGAGAGGCATGTTACTAGATAACTTTAGGCCAATCCCTCTCTCTTAGCCATAGGAAGGCAATGGCAAACTACTTTTAAAAACGCCAAGAAAATTGCAGGGATTCATCTAGGCCAGGGGTGTCAAACTTGTGGCGTCACGTGACGTATCAGGACTTTTTCCCCCTTTGCTAAACTGGGTGGGGTCAGCATGTGATGCAACCGGGCCGCAAGTTTGACGCCCCTGATCTAGGCAATCTCCAGGATTCAAGACCAACCTAATACATCTTTTCATTTAAATCTCAAAACATCATCATTTTCAGGCAAAAAACTTCTAATCATCTATTTGTTTTTCAAATCTTTCTATTTGTTTCAACGAGATATCTATTAACTGATTCATAGGGTGGACACTTGTTTGGCTAATCAATTGAATGGATCCAAAATCCATAGAAAAAAACCCATTCTCTCAGCCTATTGGACCATTTCATTGTGGTTGAAATGGATTGGCGAATACTGGTGTTCATTGAAACCTACTGTGTTTCCCCGAAAAGAAGACCCAACTGGAAAATAAGCCCTAGCATGATTTTTCAGGATGCTCGTAATATAAGCCCTACCCCAAAAATAAGCCCCAGTTAAGATCATCAGCTAGACAGATGCATTTAGTACCATATTTCCCCGAAAATAAGACCTAATTGGAAAATAACCTAATGCATCTTTTGGAACAAAAAATAATATAGGACCCGGTCTTATTTTCAGGGAAATACGGTACTTTAAGAAACCTTGGAGTAATATGTCCACCAATCTGGAAGTAGAAGGAGCATTTGCCAGTACAATCCAGCATGGTGTCATAGTCCAGAATTCTTCAAAGCAGATTATGGTCCGATTCTTGTGTTGTAAACATACCAAAGCTACCACTAATAATCTTCAAATAACTAGACATTTTGTCTCCCATGTAATGCTCCCTGGATATGTTACATTCCAACTCCAATGATTCCCAGCCACTATACAACATTTGTTATTTTCATAAGAACCCACTGGGCCCAGTATTTTGCACATGAGTGAAGAGTTTTCTTTGAGCCACATTCCATTCTTCGTGATTTCATAGACATGTCCATGCAGGACTTTTGTACTAATAGAGTACAGCAGTGGTTTGCCACTGTAATTTTTTTGTTCTTTTTAAATTTCCCAACCTTGCCCATAGCTTAGTGAGTGTTTTTGGTGGTGTCTCATTCAAATTTTGACCATGTCCAAATCTGGATACAATTTTGAATTTGTACTAAGTTGTCTAAATGCAGCTATCTAGCTGGGATTGCTATTTGGATAAGTTTCCAAATGCATATAGATAAGAGAGAGGATTCCATAGTTGCCACTTTTTAGGCATGACTGAAAGGATATTCCACAACCTGGAAAGAATTCCACATTGAAGCCTAGAAGAAATTTTCTCTTAATATTGAATTAGCACCTAATCATGACTTGTCATTTGTGGACCACTATGCTGATTTTAAGTTCTTTCTTAGCTGAAAGCTGCTTACACAACAAAGGAAAATGGATTGCAGTCCATAAAAGCTTGTGCCAGGACTGTTCTTTAATGTTATTGCTGCAGCTGATTGAAGTTGATTCCTCTCTCTCCTCTCTCTCTCTTTCTCTTACACACACACACACACACACACACACACACACACACACACACACACACACACACAATATAAAAAGTCTACACCTGTTAAAATGCCAGATTTTTGAGATGTAAAAAAAAATCTGATCAAGATAAACCACTTCAGAATTGGCAAAGATTCCCAAGGCAAGTTGTTCCATACTAATAGACTCCTACCCCAAAAGACTGAATGCTGTCATAAAATCAAGTTACTTCAACAAAGCATTAGTTTAAGGATGTGCATATACACTTACGCAACCACATTATTTTACATTTTTATTGTTATTTTCTCCCTAAAAGTTTTAAATTTGTTTTTTTTTCAATTGATATTAAATATTAAAGGTAGAAGAAATTTTGAAGTGATTTATCTTGGTCTGATTTTTTTACACATCTCAAAAACCTGGGGTTTTAACAGGTGTGTAGATGTTTTATAACCTGTGTCTGTGTATGCATGTTTATAATTTCACAAATTCTATTTTTTTTTCATAGTTTAAATTTGTAGGAGAAAAATGCAGGAACTCCACATCATCATAATATGAGTTCAGTAAGTATCCCCCTTGAGCTTTTTAAGAGGAAAAGACATCATCTGCCACTAAATACATGTGGATCTTTTATGCTTCTCAGTGGCCACCTTTGCACAAAAACTTAGAATATTAGGAGAAAGCTAAGTGAAATCACAGGTAGGTTTAGATAATCAAATCTGACTCCCTGCTCTATGTTGGTATTCAAATAAAAGGACCATAATTCACCAGCTTCTACTGGAATTCACACAGAGAAGGTTAGCCCAGCATCTCATTTCACAGTGGAATTGCTCTTATGTTGCCAGGTTTTCTCCTGCTATCAAGTTGAATTCTGGTCTCCTGCTAATTAGGAGCACTGTTCTGCATCCTGAATTCTGAAGTGATAACAATCTGGTCCTGTTCTTCAGTGAGACATCCTTTCAATTATTTCAAGAGAATTACATCAGTGTTCCTTTTTCAAGGAAAGCATCATTTCAATTCCATTCAAAGGAACTTATTTATTTATTTATTTATTAAATTTTTATACCGCCCTTCTCCCGAAGGACTCAGGGCGGTTTACAGCCATAATAAAAAACAACAGCAATATACACATAAAACCATAATTAAAAAACTTATTATACAAATGGCGAATTAAAACATTTAAAATAAAACCCCGAATTATAGAATGTTAAAACATTAAAACTAATTAAAATCCTATGCCAGTCCTGCGCGAACAAACAAATAGGTCTTCAGCTCTCGGCGGAAAGTCCGAAGGTCTGGCAGTTGCTGAAGTCCAGGGGGAAGTTCGTTCCAAAGGGTGGGAGCCCCCATAGAGAAGGCCCTCCCCCTGGGGGCCGCCAGCCGACATTGCTTGGCGGACGGCACCCTAAGGAGTCCCTCTCTGTGCGAGCGTACAGGTCAGTGGGAGGTATTCGGTAACAGCAGGCGGTCCCGTAAGTACCCTGGCCCTAAGCCATGGAGCGCTTTAAAGGTAGTCACCAACACCTTGAAGTGCACCCGAAAGACCACAGGTAGCCAGTGCAGACTGCGCAGGAGAGGTGTTACATGGGAGCAACGTGTGGCTCCCACTATCACCCGCGCAGCTGCATTCTGAACCAGCTGGAGCCTCCGGGTACTCTTCAAGGGGAGCCCCATGTAGAGAGCATTACAGTAGTCCAAGCGAGAGGTAACCAGAGCATGAGTGACCGTGCATAAGGCATCCCGGTCAAGGAAGGGGCGCAACTGGCGGACCAGGCGAACCTGGTAAAAAGCCCTCCTGGCGACGGTCGTCAAATGATCTTCGAAAGACAACCGTCCATCCAGGAGGACGCCCAAGTTGCGCACTCTTTCCACTGGGGCCAATGATTCGCCCCCAACAGTCAGCTGCGGCTGCAGCTGACTGTACCGGGGTGCCTGCATCCACAGCCACTCCGTCTTGGAGGGATTGAGTTTGAGTTTGTTGAGTTTGTTAATTTTAACAAATTAGAAGTTTGAACTTCTAATTCTCTGATCATTTTTGCCCTTCTTTGAACTTGTTCCAGTTTCTCTGAATTCGTAAACTGTTCAAAATGGGATATAGTACTCAAGGCAGGCTCACAACAGAAACATGCTTCTGTTACACTGCTGGCTCGTATTCCGTTTGCAGCCAACTATCATTCCAAAATCTTTTTTTTTTCAAGCATTATTATCAAACAAGACAGCCATTTCCTATTCATGCATCTGATCTTTGTTTTTTTAAGTAAATAATTTCATTTCTCTATCACATTTTATTTTGTTATTTATTTTTTGTCATTCTTCCTATCACTTGGTTTGGAAGAATGCGTTTTGAGAATACAAGATTGCATTTTGATTTTCATTTCTGCCTTCTAGGTATCTCATGTAATATTTAATATCTCACTTATTTAAAATTATATTACATATGTGTTCTCTTCTTCAAACATCTTTTAAGTAAGTAATGTATAAATGGGTAGTAAAAATCTAAACTCATAGCTTACACATATAACTTCTTTCTGCTATTGACCAGAGAAGCTATTAACCTTTGACCTTTCATTTCTGCCCATAATAGCATCAGAAACTTAAGAATTTGCAAGCTGGTATATAATACAGTTTACTAAGGGGCTATTTATAAGTGGTGTTAACAAGGCTTTTCATACCCTGCTATTTAAAGCTGGAACTTAATATGCTTAACACTGTATGAGAAAACATTTGCTAGAGCACTGGACAAATATAATAGTGTTAGTCTAGCAAGAAAGGGCAGTACTCAGGAGATGTAAATAGAGGATTCTCCAAGGTGTTTTTTTTTATTGAGAATTGGTGCTTTTAACTTGTTTGTAAAGAGTTTAGAAAGAGAGGTGGGCAATGAAATGACCAAGTTTAGTGTTAACTTCAGATTGTTTATGATGCTTCAAACAAAAGAGATAATAAAGAATGTTTAAAAAATAACTCAAGTTGGGGAATAGGCAATGAAATGTTGAGTGCACTTCAAAGGGAGTGTAAAAAAGTGTGTGCAGCTGGTACAAATATGTTAATTTCACATATCTGGTAATGGTGTCTGAATTCATTGCTGGAAAAGGAAAGGTTGCTCAACAGACAGATTGGCAGAATCATGTTTCAAGTGTGCGGATGCCTCGTGGTGGAACCCCTTGGAGAAGGAATTGAAAATAGAACTGGTAGTTTTATAATCCATTCATGCAAATCGGTGCTGTCATTGTGTTCAAGATACTGCATGCAGTTCTGGTTACCGTAGCTAAAACAAATACTGTAGAATATCCTACAATACTCTATGAAGTGAATTACAAGTAAAGAATAATCCTGAATGACCAAATGATTGAAACAACTTAGCAATGAGAACATTTTTTCCCCTCTTTATGGCTGGTGGAGGTAATAAGAGGTAATATAATAAAATTGTACAGATAAAATGCAATTTGAGATCATCAAGTTAAAAGGTCATAGGTTTCTGCAGCTGCAAAATAATAATTATTTCCATGAAATATTGTTAATATAAGGGATTTGCGATCGAAGTGTGTACCAGTGTTAATCCCTGCCTTACTTCCAGGAATAATAGAAATCCACTTTGGCCATTAACCTTTTATTTGTTTGTCTGACACCTTAGATACCAATTTGCCATGGTGATAAAATAGGATTTCTATGTGTTAAATACTGTATGCATACCTTTGCATCAGTACATAAATTAGCAAATCTCTCCAACACTTGTTTGTAGGTTCTGTGGCAAATTTGCTTCATTGCAGTTTCGTGTTTGAGAAATGGAGCTTAAATATGTCATTAAAGATGCCACAATCTTAGTCTTGAGTCTCAGTGTATTCCCTTTTTCCCTCTTCATAGATTTTGAAGTACCAGTGCCAGCAAGTAAGATGCAGTAGCAATTAAAAAGCCATCTCTTTTTTTTTTTTGAATTTATATCCCACCCTTCTCCGAAGACTCAGGGCGGCTTATACTGTGTTAAGCAATAGTCTTCACATCCATTTGTATATTATATACAAAGTCAACTTTTATTGCCCCCAACACCAGAGGCCCAGTTGAATTGTAAACTGATTTTGTACAAGTACTTTTTTTAAAAAAATAAAGTTTTATTTACCCAATTGAACCAGTGATATAAATTGAATGCGATCTTTGTTAATTTTAATCTAAACTATGAAAAAAATAGCAGTTGTTGTTTATTACAGTTGTATGCCACCCCACTCTCAATGACTTTGAGCAGCTCATAACAGTAAAATAAACTGTTCATCAATATTAAAGACAATCATATTTTACGAAACTTTAGGGTTCATTTTTAAACAGAAAACTAAAGCCAGACCACATTGCCCAGTTGTGCCTCTCCATCAATTCAAAGCCAACCTAAAGGCCAAGACCTGACAGTCTTGTTTGGCCAGTCTTTAGATCTGATACACACTCAAATTTCCAGGAATATATGATCATTTCTTAAATAAAAGGTTTTGTGTCAGTGCTGTATACCTTGTGGCTCTCTTGAGATGTTCACAGCAGAGACAAGTGTTAGGAGTTCTCGTGTTACTGTTAATGCCACACAACAGTTTTCTGTAGAGTGTAGTGTATGGGTTAAAGGACAGAGCCAAAGTAAGCCCCTTGTGCTTTACCAGTTTTCTTTTTTCTGAAGTTGGGCAGTTGCATCTTTTCTCAATTTTTCAAAGATATATGTATTTATTTGTTAATAATTCTGCCTTCACTTCAGAAGCTCAAGATGGTGTATCTAGCCCAGGATCACTCTGGAAATTTCCATGGCCTTAACTGTTAAAAGACCATTCCCTCATGGCCACTTTATTTCTTGGATATATTCTAACAAGTTATTGCTATTCACTGTTCGTTTCATTATGCCAACATCCTAACAAAATAGACAGGTAGTCCTCAACTTAAAAAGCAATCTTGTTTTTACAATACAGAATGAAGCCAAATATTTTAATGTTGGAGTATTTTTGAACAATGACCCCGGAAGTTAATTTTAAGAGCATTCACTGTCACTTCTTCTGACGTAGAGAATCTGGTGTCGGTAAATCCCTGAGCGTCCATGCCCACTGCCCCCTCTAGGACTTCTCCCGTCCCTTCCATCTTCGCTGAGTCTTTGTACTACCCAAGGCCCAGCTTGGGGTGCCGCTATGCTCTAAATGAGATTCGAATTAATGTCAGCATTCCAGAAAACCCTTCTTGCAGAAAAGACTCCGAGGCAAACATCTTTAAAAGTTCTTTTACTAGCATAGGTAATCTGGCACAGTTGGTTGAAATCTGAATCTGGGGATCCGGGTTCCTCCCTCAATAATACAAACCCCAAAATCCCCACCCTCATGACCCCTCTGTTGATCACATGCGCCAATCTTCAGCCGTCCCATCTCGAGACATCACTCCGGCCACTCCTTCTCCATATGCGAGCCCAGCCTGACCTTGACCACCAGGAAGAATGTTGTTATGTCTAATAATCCCTTATACCACCCCCCTCCCCTACTTTCCCACACAGGAGAAAGTGGCAGCGTGTGGAAGCCTTCAGCCTAGTATGGCTTCCAAAGCTGACATTCACCTTTGTAGAGATAGACTGTGTTTAAAAGATGTTATAAAAGAGGAACAAGCTGAAAAGATTGAGTCTCATATGAATGTGGCTTTAAAAAGGTCAAGTTACAAGAATGATAGAGAGGAAGACGCTACTCTGGATATACAAGAGAAACCAGCTGATGTTTTAAATGAAAAAGGATAGGTAAATAACAAATCAAGAGAGTGACTGGATAAATTTCCTATATTGGATTTACAACAGAATCTTGGTCAAGCTTTGAAGAACATTGTGGGAAGGGACAAATAAATAAATAAATAAAAATCAAGTTCTAAGACATTATTTGAAGGGACTAAAAATCAAGATTGTTAGAAGTAAAAGGAAGGAATATAAAATTGATTTACTTCATCTAACTTAAAATATACGTGTTGTTATCCCTGATAACTTTTAATATACTTTTGCTGATCAGGTCTAAAATGAGGAGACTAAGAATTTGTTGACAGATAAAGAGATGAAATATGGGAAGACATTATTTGTTATATTTTATGAGATGAGGATAAGTTACTAAAATAATTTATACTTGTGATGAGGTTTTTTCATTACTATGTTCTTATTTTTTTTTATTTTTTCATCTTTTCTGCATCTTTTTATTTTTTTAAATAAAATTTAAATTTATTTTTAAATTTAAATAAATAAAATAAAAATTTATTTTTATTTAATTTTATTTTGTTAAGAATTAAAAAACTTATCTTTGCAATTGTAATTTTAATGAAATTATTATAATATTTAATATATTACTATAAGAAACGTAGACAGATTATTCAACAATCCTAATGTAGCTTCCAAGAAAGACAAAGTAGAAGAGGTGAACAAAGCAAGACAACAAACGCTGTCTTAAGCCATTAGTAGAAAAGTAGATGGATAATAAGACCGAGCCAAGCCGAGCCTTTCCCTAATCTAGGGCTGTCAGGATGTATTGTCTTTGCAAACTCAATTTCATTGAGGGCCACACCAGGGTTGTGTTTGATCTTGGGGAGGGGGGTGGCCAGGGTGGACATGGCCAGCTTGACATCACTTGTGTTGGGGGTACCTGTGACCCTAGCACAGGCTCCTGAGCTCTGTTTTCATCTGGGATGGCCTCCTGCAACCCTCTGCCAGCAAAAGCGGAGCTTGGGAGGGCCGCACATGGCCCTCCCAACCTCTGTTTTCCCTGGGGGAGGCACTGCGGGCTGGTCTTTTGCTGTTTCCAGGGCGGCCTCATGGGCTAGATCTAAGCACCCACAGGCTGAATCTGGCCTGCGGGCCTTGAGTTTGACACCCCTGTTGTAGAGTAAACTTTCTGGGAATTGAGAGTCCCAACACCTTCAAGTACCACAGGTTGGCTAAAGCGTGGCTTAAGTGGGTTGTTCTAATCAGGCTTGAATATTTTTGCATGTTGTACATACTTTTATGTGAAGTTTAGAAAACCTTCAAAGTTGTGTTTATTCTGTCTCTTAGGTCCCTTCACAGATGTTGTCACCACAAATCTGAAACTTGGCAACTCTACAGAAAAAAATGTCTGTTTCAAAGTGAAGACTACGGCTCCACGCAGGTATTGCGTACGACCCAACAGTGGAATTATAGATGCTGGAACGTCAATTAATGTCTCTGGTAAGTTTATCCAATTGTTGTTTTTTTTTGTTTCAGAAATGCATCTGCTTTCCCCCACTCAAAATCATTTTGGTTCTGAGTACCATAAATCTGGAAGAGAATAAACAGATGTTAAATGGCCTGTGTAAAGCTGACATGTATATTCTGCAAAGTTTCTTAAAAAATTACAGAACTGTTTCAGTGTCAATCCAGAGTTAGTTATTTCTCGTATTTTCAGATGGAATTATAATTGGAGATGACTGAGCAAACTACATAACACAGCTTCTGCTTTTGGTACTTTCTTAGCCAGTTTCACTTGGAAAGAGCAGTCTGTTGAAAAATTGTCATTCTAATCTTATGTAAGACAATTTTCTGCAACTTTGTACTTTTAAATTATGTTGCGAGTACAGTTTCCAGAATCTCTGGTTTTGGACTCCACTATGTTAGAATTCTGGAGATTTTTCCCCCCGGCAAGTTGGAAGGCATGAGGCTGGGGAAGGATAGAATTTGCTGAAAAGGATTAGAAAAGTTTCCAGAAGTTACAAAACTGGGGTCATATGATAACAGACTTTTAATAACTAATCAGTCTTTTAAAGTAAAATTCCAACCTCATATTTCTGAGAACTAATAAACCTCTACTTTTAATATATTTTTCAAGTAACAGAAGAAAAAGGCATATGGTATATTCCCCGTCTATCCATTGTATATAGAATATAGACAATGCTGTAATTACACTAAATTAGTTTTTTTTAATGTCTTGGTCAGATAGTAATGATTAGTAATTCAGCTGTACAAAACATGAAATGGAACAGTTTGTAGAGCCTTCAAACTCTTAACTGATTATAAAGGTCAGAGATTTGTATCCAGATTTTTGAAATGCTAAACTTCTGGGAAAGTTGCAAATGCTGATCATGTGAGACATGCCATTTGTCAAGTGCCCGAATTTTAATCACATGACCGTGGGGAGATTGCAACATAAGTGCAAGGATTACTCATAAGTCACTTTTCTGCACTGCTGTAACTTCAGTCATTATAAGTCCCTCTTACCGAGGAAACACATGTGTTGCCAAATCAAGCTGGCCAGAATACTAGTTTTATAAGGAAATATTTTTTGATCTGTTCCTTTTTATTGAGAGAGATTCTGAAGATAGCAGCTGGAAGAACAGTTGGGCAGATTTTTTCATTAGTGTCACCAGTTTCATTTTGCTTATTTCATCAGGATGTGATCTTAATTTCTTGTACAACTTTCTATAAAACGTCTTCATTAGCATTTTTCCTTTTATCTTGCATGCCTATCTACCTTGAGCTCATAGATGAGACCTTAAAACTCGGAATGACAAAGCATTTAACTAAAAGTAGTGAATATCAAATATTTAAGAGCACCAACTGTCGTCTCTGCTGAATCACACTCATTACAAGCCAGGCTAGAAGATCATTATTTTCTTTGTTTTAGCGGCCTGATAGGAAAGGGTAACCAATGTTTGGCCTTGACAAAATTCAAGGATGATGAGATTTCATAATTGCTGAGAATTACCAGGAATATTTTGTTACCTCCCTTTGGTCCTAAATCCGTCTTCCCTAGATTTAGGACAGAAATGTCCCAGAAAACTATGTTATCAGTGTCTCAAGGGCTTGTCATAATAATGGTATCCATTTCATAAATATTAAAAGAGGCCATCTGCTGAACAGTGTTTTTTTTCTGTAAAGGGACCATTTTTAAAGAGATATCCAGAGCA
This sequence comes from Ahaetulla prasina, assembly GCF_028640845.1. Classification (NCBI taxonomy): domain Eukaryota; kingdom Metazoa; phylum Chordata; class Lepidosauria; order Squamata; family Colubridae; genus Ahaetulla; species Ahaetulla prasina. The sequence goes on from NC_080541.1 coordinate 212,916,622, forward strand.
CTTGTGCAGTGAATTGTTTTAATTTAAATGAACTTTTTGTAGCTGTACTTCTGCTAGTTAAGCAATGGGAGGGAATATGATGTGAGACAAAGACTTCAGATTTAGGATTAAAGTGGAAATTCTGGTCAATTTTTCTAACCTGCACTGATGATATTACCTACCATATTTTTTGGACTATTAGACGCTCCGGAGTATAAGACACACCTACCTTTTTGGGGGAGGAAAACAAGGAAAAAAATCTGCCTCTGCCTCCCAGCAATTTGCCTTGTTACAGCAAACAGCTTGCTTTAGTTTCATTTTCAGCACAGCCTGATTAGCACAGGCAGTGGCAGTCCCTGCAGCCTGAAACAGCTGAGGGTTGGGAGGCCGATCCAACCAACAATCAACTGCTTGTGCTAATCAGGCTGTGCTGAAGCTGAAATGAACTGTTTGCTTCTTGCTGCAAGGAGATAAATTGCTGGGGGGGCAGAAGCCAAAGGGTGGGGGCCAGCGGGGGGGGGGTGTATAAGACATACCCAAATTTTCACCCTCTTTTAAGTGGGGGGAAGTGTGACTTATACTCTGAAAAATACAGTAGTTTGGGGATGAAACATCTGCCAGAAAACAACCAAGCTCCATGAGCACAAAGGATCGCATAGTTCAATCCTGAGCTATAAATATTCTCTTCCATTGGTTTTCTAACCACAGTTTGCATCATCACAAACATAAATACATATGGTTTAAGCTTAGTGAGAAAATAATAGTCTTAAAAATCCATGGTGAGCATTAAGGAAAAAGGGGCACATGATTATGATAACCTATGAGAGCCGTGGTGTCGCAGTGGTTAGAGTGCAGTATTGCAAGCTAATTCTGGGGGCAGTTTGATCCTCACCAATTTAAGATTGACTCTGGCTTCCATCCTTCCGAGGTCAGTAAAATGAGGACCCAGATTGTTGGAAGCAGTATGCTGACTCTGTAAACTGCTCAGAGAAGGCTGAAAAGCACTGTGAAGCGGTATATTAGTCTAAGTTCTATTGCTGTTCTCTGGTTTTAAGGATTTTATACAACCTCCTCTATCAACAAAGAGCTTGAGGTGTATCTGTAATAGGGATCATATTCCAAGTATCCCCAGTCACCACAGACAGGAACAGCCATACGTTTATATTTGGGCATGATAGTGAGGGACATCTATTCAATGTGCAATGAAGCAGAGAATTTTTCCTTAATAAAATGCAGTTTGCTAATGAGGAAATTTCTGACTTCAGTCTTCTTGAGGTTTCTTGTGTAGCGCAGAGCTCACTTTTTAAGAAATGGATGGTGTGTTCTGTAAGGCCTCATCAGCATTTCCTTGCCTGTTCATGTGATTCATTACAGAACTACTTAAGTCAGCCATTTTTCTCCTTTCATAGTATTTTACTATGCTGTTGTTTCTATGACTGTCTCTTCTCATTTTCGCCTAATGCACTGCCAGGGAAGGGTGGGGTCCTGCAGTCTGAAGCATTGTCAAAGAATGGCAGAGACTGGGGGGAAGGTCAGTTCGGCTATAATGGATTTAATAGGATTTCCATCACGGGAAGAGAAGGTCAAGCTTGAGAGGAAGTGTGTGATCAATTTGCAAATATTTAAAAAAGAGGCTTTGGTAAGTTTGAAATAAAAACAGAGCACAACTAATATATGTAAAAAAAAATGTTACTGTTTGGAAGAGTTCTGTTCATGGTGTCAACCAGCCAGACTCACTTAGAGCAGGGGTCGGCAACCTTAAACACTCAAAAGAGCCACTTGGACCCGTTTCCTACAGGGGGAAAAAAGACACTGGGAGCCACAAAATCTGGGTAGGCATGGCCAACTCGAGGTCACTCACTCCCACCCAGTCATATGATCACATAGCCACACCTACCCAGCCACAAAACTATTCTCTATACCAGGGGTCTCCAACCTTAGCAACTTTTAAGACTCGTGGACTTCGACTTCCAGAACTCTGGGAGTTGAAGTCCACAAGTCTTAAAGTCTCTCTATGTCTCTCTCCCTCTGTATATGTGTATCTCTCTCTCTCCCCCCTATATATCACTCTGTATGTGTCTCTCTATGTCTCTCTCACCCCTTCTGTGTATCACTCTGTATGTCTCTGTCTCTCTCTGTCTCTCTCTGTCTCTCTTTCTCTGTGTCTCCCCCCTCCCTTCGGGCGACGATCATCCTCCTCTCCCCCTCCTGTCGTAACTCCTTGGCCGGCTGTGGCTGAGGTGGGAGCGTTCTCAGGCACAGGGAGACTCCAGCCTGAAGTGGCAGGAAGCGAAGGCTGCCTTACGTGCAAATGTGGCGTGAAGGCAGGTACAGGGCAGCTTCGCTCCTGCACTCTCTGGCGACCCTCTTCCCCCTCCTCCTCTCAGGACACCCAGGACAGCTGTGGCTGAACTGGGAGCGTGCGCAGGCGCGGGGAGACCCTCCTCAAGCAAGCACCAAAGCTCAGGAAAGGCGCGCATGGGACGGGCAGCGGCTTGCTTATGGAGAGGGTCTCTCCATGTGTGCGCGCGCACGCTCCCAGGTCAGCCACAGCTGGCCAGGGGGTTACGAGAGGAGGGGGGTGGGGAGGAAAGTGCAGGAGCGAAGCTGCCCTGTACCTGCCTTTACACCACCTTTATGCGTAAGGCAGCCTTCGCTTCCTGCCGCTTCGGGCTGGAGTCCAAAAAAGAAATAAAGACGAGTGCGGTGAACCAGTGATGGGATAGGGAGCTGCGGTAGAGGGCCCAAAGAGCCACTTGTGGCTCTGGAGCCGCGGTTGCCGACCCCTGACTTAGAGAGTAGACATTGATTCTTGTTCAACTTTCAGTGTGTCTGCTCAATAGCCTTGCGTTACCTTGAGTAACCTTGGGTAACCTTGAGCTGGTTACTCTATGTTAGCCCTAGGAAGGAAGCAATGGCAAACCACTTCTAAAAACAACCTTGCTAAGAAAATTGCAAGGATTTATCCAGACAGTCTCTTGAGAATCAGACATGATTAAACATAAGAAAAAGTATTTTGTGCTTTGGCAGAGAACAAAATTCTTCATTGAATAGAGGCAGCTATGGATTTTACTTTCAAGTGTTCGTTTGTTGTATTCTTTCTATTGTTAATCTCTTGGATTTGTTCAGAATTTGAGTTTACCTTTACTTTAAGGGTTAGTTGAACATTTAAAAATATTTTCAAAATCTGTTCTTTAATCTAGTATTCATCCTCTACTCTTAGCTAAGAAATTTTAGCGAAGTATTCAGTATTCACAAGCATTATGACAGAGGCCACCTCTTGCCTTAGCTTTCAAGCTACAATCTAGGCCTCGAGGCTTGACTGCAACAATGCTAAAGTTACCACAGTGCAACTTCCAAGCATATGTGTAAGTGAGCCTTGCAGCCCTAGGGATTGCTATGAAATCACAGAAGATGTGAGCCACCACTGGTGCTTTACAAACCTATAAAGAGGATAGTAGGTCTCAGGTTCATTCAGAATAGAAGTCTGGGCTCGGGTTGTAATGGTAAAAAGCCAAGTTCCATATTAAGTTGACTGTGAGTTTATAGAAATATATACACTCTTCAAAACTTTCTCTGCCCTGCAAATTACTTGCCTAGTTCTTCTCTCTTCCCTTCTTCCCTTCTCCCCTTTCTGCCCACACTCAGTCAGGCCTTTGCAATCTTTCTTTCATTTTTAGCAGTAATTTCATTTTGCAGTCTAAGGTAGGAGCAGAAACTGTTATTTTTCTGTTTCCTCATTTGGGGAGGGGGAGGAATTTCCCTATCATATATCCCAAGGATGACCTTATTTGTATTTCAGAAGGCATAAACTCTTAAACCCAGTGTAAAATTATCTTGACAGAAATGTTTAAAAAAACATTATCTAGGCAAAATGGGCAAACTTTTTTTTTATAACATTTGGAAGTAGCTCAGACAGATACCTCCCGAATTCACTGAATTGTAAAAAAAGAAGAAGAGCTCTTCACAGACATTCAGCAAAGATGAGGATAGAGACCTCATTCATCACACCTGCCATCTTTTATCTTTATTTGTTATATGTTTTTTATTTTTGCGAGCTAATTAGAGTCATTGAGAGTCAGAGGACATACAGGTCTTATAAATTAATCAGTTGTTATTATTATGACTGATTGCAGTCAGCCAAATGTTTAGACTAGATTTGGCATTTTTTCCTCTATTGCTATTGTAATACAATCAGATTGTCATAAAATCAGATGGAACTCACTTAACTGCCTTTTTTAGAAATATAAATTTTGCTCCCAATTATAGGGGTAAGTAGAAATCCCCAAAACTACAAGTTCTAGTTTTCTTTTTTTAAATTACAGGTAGTCCTCGACTTACAACCATTCCTTTAGTGATCATTCAGAGTTACAACAGCACTGATAAAAATCACCATTTTTCACACGTACAACCGTTGTAGCATCCCCATGGTCACATGATCGAAATTTGGATGCTCAGCAACCAGTATGTATTTATGATAATTGCAGTGCCCCAGGGTCATATGATCACCTTTTTCAACCTTCTCACAAGCAAAGTCAGCGGGGAAGCCTGATTCACTTAGCATCCATGTATTAACTTAACTTTAATGTTTCACTTAACAACTGTAGCAAAAAGGGTCATAAAATGGGCGAAACTCACTTAACAATTGTCTTGCTTAGCAATGGAAATTTTGGGCTCAGTTATGGAACCATTAGCAACTTTTCACGGAACCTCGATAGAAGTTACTTTAATGTTTATATCTGTAATCAAGTAAGAGTGGACACATTGTGTTTTTAAACATTTTAACTGCCTCATAGCTGAAAAATCAGCTGATTTTTCAGCTGATTTTTCATGTGTGCAAAAGTTATTTGTGACAACAGAGTCAGTATTTGTACTTTCAGTAAGGAGAATGAGCAGCTGCTGTTTACAACTTTTATGATGAATTCTCTTTGCTGTTTATAGCGGCAGCATTACTGCATGTTCCTTTGATGTAACAAAATTATAAGCTTCTAGTAAAAACTGGTTCTGTTGATAAATTTTCACACTTTCGAAGTTTTTTTTCTTTTACTAATTCAGTGCATGGTTTTCTCAGTTGTAGTTAATTTACAATCCGAGATTACAATACAGGATGATGCAGGTATTTTTAAAAAATCAATTTATGGACAACGGGAATTCTATTTAAATATTTTAAGGTTAGATATTAAAAAGAGTAAAAGCAAGCTGACAGGCATATTTAATAATAATAATAATAATAATAATAATAATAATAATAATAATAATAATAATAATAATAATAATAATAATAATAATAATAATAATAATAATAATATTTTAATTTGTATACCGCCCTTCTCCCGAAGGACTCAGGGCAGTGAACAGGCAGATAAAATACAAACATACACAATAGCTAAAAACAACCCTTAAAAGAATGATTTAAATTTGCCCAAAAATTTAAAATAACAATACACCCCACAAAATTACAAAAATTTAAAAACCCATCAAATTCAATTAAAATTTAAAAGTAAAATCAAGCTAGTCCAGCCATACGAAATAAATAGGTTTTAAGTTCGCGGCGAAAGGTCCTAAGGTCAGGTAGTTGTCGAAGCCCGAGGGGAAGTTCGTTCCACAGGGTCGGAGCCCCCACAGAGAAGGCCCTCCCCCTGGGGGCCGCCAGTCGACACTGTTTGGCTGACGGCACCCTGAGGAGTCCCTCTCTGTGGGAACGCACCGGACGATGGGAGATAGAGGCCGGCAGTAGACGGTCCCGTAAGTAGCCCGGCCCTAAGCCATGGAGCGCTTTAAAGGTGGTAACCAATACCTTGAAGCGCACCTGGAAAACAACAGGTAGCCAGTGCAGTCTGCGCAGGATAGGTGTTACGTGGGAGCTCCGAGCCGCTCCCTCAATAACCCGCGCAGCCGCATTCTGGACTAGCTGAAGTCTCCGGGTGCTCTTCAAGGGGAGCCCCATGTAGAGAGCATTGCAGTAGTCCAGGCGAGAAGTTACGAGAGCATGAGTGACCGTGCATAAGGCATCCCGGTCCAGGAAGGGACGCAACTGGCGGATCAGGCGAACCTGATAAAAAGCTCTCCTGGAGACGGTCGCCAAATGGTCTTCAAAGGACAACCGACCAACCAGGAGCACGCCCAAGTTGCGTACCTTCTCCATTGGGGCCAGCGACTCACCCCCGACAGCCGCATCTGCAGCTGACTGTACCGAGGCGCCGGCATCCACAGCCACTCCATCTTGGAGGGATTAAGTTTGAGCCTGTTCCTCCCCATCCAGACCCATACGGCCTCCAAACACCGGGACAGTACTTCGACAGCTTCACTGAGGTGGCCTGGGGTGGAAAAGTACAGCTGAGTATCATCAGCGTACAGTTGGTATCTCACCCCAAAGCCACTGATGATCTCACCCAGTGGCTTCATATAGATGTTGAACAGGAGGGGTGAGAGAATCGACCCCTGCGGCACCCCACACATGAGGCACCTTGGAGTCGATCTCTGCCCCCCTGTCAACACTGTCTGCGTCCGGTCAGAGAGGTAGGAGGAGAACCACCGATAAACGGTGCCTCCCACTCCCAACCCCTCCAACCGGCGCAGCAGGATACCATGGTCGATGGTATCAAAAGCCGCTGAGAGGTCTAATAGGACCAGGGCAGAGGAGTAACCCTTATCCCTGGCCCTCCAGAGATCAAAGAGAAAGAGAAATATTGAAAAGAAATCACAGCAACAGTACATGATTGGGATATCCTCTTCCTGATAAGAATTCCAGCCATCCAGTGACCCAATACCCCCAAAAACCACCAGGTTTTTTCATACCTTTCTAAATGTCCAAAAATGTAGGGACACATCTTAAGGGCAAGTGCCACAACAGAAAGGACATGCATCTTTAAGTCCCATCAGATGGCATTGTTTCAGGAAAGGACCCCAGAGTCTCAGTGCCTTATTAGAGTTTGTGGGGCCTGCTGTCATGGGCTTGTTGATCGCGTACCTGGCTCCTTGCTGCGTGACCACAGCCCTGCCTGAGCTATTGGAGGTACTTGCCGCTGTGGCAGTTGAGACCCCCAGACTTATAGTCATGGGGGATTTCAACCTGCCATCGGCTGGCTTGTTATCGACGGCAGCTCGGGAGTTCCAGGCTTCCATGACGGCCTTGGACCTGATTCGAATAAATGATGGCCCTACGCACATGGGGGGAGGCACGCTGGATCTGATTTATATCTCTGGACAGTGGTTAAATGATCTGGAATTAGATGATTTAGTAACAGAACCAATGTCATGGTCCGATCATTTTCTCCTTCGCCTAGACTTCCGAACCGCCACTCACCATCGCAGGGAGACGGAACCTATACGTTGGTTCCGTCCCAGGCGCCTGATGGACCCCGAGAGGTTCCTGACGGAGCTTGGGCCATTCCCTGAGGATCTGGCCCACGGCACGACTGAGGAACTAGTCGTGGCCTGGGAACAGGCCGCGGCTGGGGCCTTGGACCGTGTCGTGCCTTTGCGGCCTCTGACCCGGCGCAGATCTCGTCCGGCCCCTTGGTTCTCCGAGGGGCTGAGGGAGATGAAACGCCGGAGAAGACGCCTAGAGAGCACCTGGAGGTCCAGTCGTTCCGAAGCTGATCGGACACTAGTTAGGTCCTATTCTAGGACCTACCTAGTGGCAATGAGGGAGGCGAGGCGCTCCTACGCCTCCACCCTCATTGCGTCGGCAGATAACCGCAACTTAGGTGTCCTCCTGGATGATCGGCTGTCGTTTGAAGATCATTTGACGGCCGTCTCCAGGAGGGCCTTCCACCAGGTTCGCCTGGTTCGGCAGTTGCGCCCCTTTCTTGATCGGGATGCCTTGTGCACAGTCACTCATGCGCTCATTACCTCTCGCTTGGATTATTGTAATGCTCTCTACATGGGGCTCCCCTTGAAGTGCACTCGGAGGCTTCAGCTAGTCCAGAATGCAGCTGCGCGGGTGATAGAGGGAGCTACGCGTAGCTCCCACGTAACACCGCTCCTGCGCAGACTGCACTGGCTACCTGTGGCCTTTCGAGTGCACTTTAAAGTGTTGGTTATGACCTTTAAAGTGCTCCATGGCTTAGGGCCTGGGTACTTACGGGACCGCCTGCTGTTACCACATGCCTCCCACCGACCCGTACGCTCTCACAGAGAGGGACTTCTCAGGGTGCCGTCCGCCAAACAATGTCGGCTGGCGGCCCCCAGGGGAAGGTCCTTCTCGGTGGGGGCTCCCACACTCTGGAACGAGCTTCCCCCGGGTTTACGCCAAATACCTGACCTTCGGACTTTCCGTCGCGAACTGAAGACACATCTTTTCATTCGCGCGGGGCTGGCTTGAATTGAATTTTATTAATTTTAAATTTTAAATTTTATTAATTAACTTTAAATGGGGTGTTTTAGTCTAGTATATTTTAACTTATCAGGCTAATTTTAAAATAAGTTTTTTAATCTGCTTTTTAAATTGTATATTGTATTATCTGTTTTATTTTTGCCTGTACACCGCCCTGAGTCCTTCGGGAGAAGGGCGGTATAAAAATCAAATAAATAAATAAATAAATAAAAAATGGGAAGAGGTAGCCCTGAAAATAAGATCCTGTATCACATAGGGCTTTATAGATAATAACCAGTGTCTTCCCTTTAGATTTCTTTCAAAGCTTTCTATGTCATCCAAATATTGGATGCTGCTACGTGCATCCTGTTAAGGTAGGAAGTACAAAATTTCTGGGAACAGGCCGCGGCTGGGGCCTTGACCGTGTCGTGCCTTTGCGGCCTCTGACCCGCGCAGATCTCGTCCGGCCCCTTGGTTCTCCGAGGGGCTGAGGGAGATGAAACGCCGGAGAAGACGCCTAGAGAGCACCTGGAGGTCCAGTCGCCCGGTTGATCGGACACTAGTTAGGTCCTATTCTAGGACCTACCTAGTGGCAATGAGGGAGGCGAGGCGCCCACGCCTCCACCCTCATTGCGCCGGCAGATAACCGCCCGCCGCCTGTTTGGTGACCCGCCTCCTTCACCAGGAGGTGCGGATGACCCTTTGCAGGGACGAGCCGAGGAGTTTAGTGGTTATCTATACGATAAAATCGCTCAGCTCCGGACGGTCTGGACCAAATTGGGATGATCCAAGCGAGGGAGAGGAGGCACGTCTTGTCGAGTCTGTTTGGGATGAGTTTGACCCTGTGGCTCCCGACGACGTGGACAGGTTGTTGGGGAGGCTTCACGCCACGACATGTTTACTGGACCCATGCCCTTCCTGGATGGTACTGGCCACTCAGGAGGTGACACGAGGCTGGCTCCAGAGGATTATCAACGCTTCTGTTGGAAGGGTTTTCCTGCCGCCTTGAAAGAGGCGGTGGTGAGACCCTCCTCAAGAAGCCCTCCTGGACCCAGCTATTTTGGGTAATTATCGTCAGTTCCAACCTTCGCTTTGTGGCGAAGGTTGTAGAGAGTGCTGTGGCGACAGCTACCCCAATACCTGGATGAAGATGTCTATCTAGACCTGCTCCAGTCCGGCTTCCACCCGGATACAGCACGGAGACAGCTTTGGTCGCATTGGTGGATGATCTCTGGAGGGCCAGGGACAGGGTACCTCTGCCCTGGTCCTATTAGACCTCTCAGCGGCTTTTGATACCATCGACCATGGTATCTTGCTGCGCCCGGTTGGGGGATTGGGAGGGAGGCACCGTGTACCGGTGGTTCTCCTCCTATCTCTCCGACCGGTCGCAGACAGTGTTGACAGGGGGGCAGAGGTCGACCGCGAGGTGCCTCACTTGTGGGGTACCGCAGGGGTCGATTCTCTCGCCCCTGCTGTTCAACATCTACATGAAGCCGTTGGGTGAGATCATCAGTGGCTTCGGGGTGAGATACCAGCAGTACGCTGATGACACTCAGCTGTACTTTTCCTCCCCGGGCCACCCCGATGAAGTTGTTGAAGTGCTGTCCCGGTGTTTGGAAGCCGTACGGGTCTGGATGGGGAGAAACAGGCTCAAGCTTAATCCCTCCAAGACGGAGTGGCTGTGGATGCCGGCATCCCGATTCAGTCAGCTGCAGCCGCGGCTGACTGTTGGAGGCGAGTTACTGGCCCCAAAGGATAGGGTGCGCAACTTAGGTGTCCTCCTGGATGATCGGCTGTCGTTTGAAGATCATTTGACGGCCGTCTCCAGGAGGGCCTTCCACCAGGTTCGCCTGGTTCGGCAGTTGCGCCCCTTTCTTGATCGGGATGCCTTGTGCACAGTCACACATGCGCTCATTACCTCTCGCTTGGATTATTGTAATGCTCTCTACATGGGGCTCCCCTTGAAGTGCACTCGGAGGCTTCAGCTAGTCCAGAATGCAGCTGCGCGGGTGATAGAGGGAGCTACGCGTAGCTCCCACGTAACACCGCTCCTGCGCAGACTGCACTGGCTACCTGTGGCCTTTCGAGTGCACTTTAAAGTGTTGGTTATGACCTTTAAAGTGCTCCATGGCTTAGGGCCTGGGTACTTACGGGACCGCCTGCTGTTACCACATGCCTCCCACCGACCCGTACGCTCTCACAGAGAGGGACTTCTCAGGGTGCCGTCCACCAAACAATGTTGGCTGGCAGCCCCAGGAAGGTCCTTCTGTGGGGCTCCACACTCTGGAACGAGCTTCCCCCGGGTTTACGCCAAATACCTGACCTTCGGACTTTCCGTCGCGAACTGAAGACACATCTTTTCATTCGCGCGGGGCTGGCTTGAATTGAATTTTATTAATTTTAAATTTTAAATTTTATTAATTAATTTTAATGGGGTTTTTTAGTCTAGTATATTTTAACTTATCAGGCTAATTTTAAAATAAGTTTTTTAATCTGCTTTTTAAATTGTATATTGTATTATCTGTTTTATTTTTGCCTGTACACCGCCCTGAGTCCTTCGGGAGAAGGGCGGTATAAAAATCAAATAAATAAATAAATAAATAAAAAATGGGAAGAGGTAGCCCTGAAAATAAGATCCTGTATCACATAGGGCTTTATAGATAATAACCAGTGTCTTCCCTTTAGATTTCTTTCAAAGCTTTCTATGTCATCCAAATATTGGATGCTGCTACGTGCATCCTGTTAAGGTAGGAAGTACAAAATTTCAGTTCAATAAGACAGAGCAGCTGTGGGTTAAGAAGCCAGACTGCATTGTATGTATGTATGTATGTATTTATTTAATTAATTAATTAATTAATTAATTAATTTTATTTATATACCACCCTTCTCCCGAAGGACTCAGGGCGGTTTACAGCCAGGGTAAAAGCACACCTCAGAAAAGTTAAAAAATATTTAAAAACTACTTAAATTAAAAGCTGAAGAAATATAAGACTATAATAAAACCCCAATAAAAAACTTCATTAAGCCAGCCCTGCACGATGAAATAGAAAGGTCTTTAGCTCGCGGCAAAAGGTCCGGAGATCAGGAAGTTGACGTATCCTCAGAGGCAGCTCATTCCAGAAGGCAGGAGCCCCCACAGAGAAGGCTCTCTCCCTGGGGGTCACCAGTCTACATCGTTTGACCGACGGCACCCTGAAGAGACTCTCTCTGTGGGAGCGCACGGGTCGATGGGAGGCTATTGGTAGCAGCAGGCGGTCTCATAGATAGATAGTAGGAGAGTCTCCTAAGCTGAACGGGTTCATAGTTTTAGGTCCTCCTGGACTCATAGCTTCTGCTTGCAGAGCAGATATGGAGGGGGAGGTAGGGGGAGCATTTGCACAATTATATCTACATAGTTGCAACCATTCCTGATCAGGAGAAAAACTTTTCATGGTCACTTGATGTATTGGTCATCTTTGATTCAAGTTTATTTTCTCCTGCTTCAGGAATGTGTCTGTATACGTTTATTATTGGAGATTGTTTCTAGGTGCTTTGATAATAATTGTCTTATTTTATGTTTCAGTTGTGCTACTGAATTGGAGAATGTTGGCTGTCTGTGTTTTATATAGCTCCTTACCTAAGGAGTTTTTCTCACGTCTACAGTGTCCAGAAACTCTTGTTCTATATGATCTATAACAGGGGTTTCCAACCTTGGCAACTTTAAGCTGTGTGGACTTCAACTCCAAGAATTCCTCAGCCAGCAAAGCTGATCTTAATGAAATATTTTGGAGTAGAATTTTTCAAGAAACTTTATCTACTAATTGTTCTCTAAATTAGCTCTTACTACTTACTACTTATTAAACAATATTTACTAATTCGGGTATTGTATTCTTGATGTTCTCTGAGCTTGGTTGTTTCCCTGCTGATATTTCACTACCAGTACGTTGATGATGCTACTTACCTTGGTAATGAAATGTCTGGAGAAAAACAGCCAGGTTTGGAGAACACCAAAGACTTAGCAGATCAGTCCTTAGTCACACATGTTCTTTACTATTAGAACTAATTAAGATTAGGAAACTAGGGAGCCACAGGCTTATGTGCACCATCAGTCATAGAAACACATATGGTGGATTTGGGCACTTAACTTCTCTCAGGCTACCTTGCCAGCCTCAGCCAGCTTCTTTTTCCTTCTCTCAGGCCAGCCTACCTCACAGGATGGTTTGCAGAAAGATTGGACAAAGGAATGATTATCTTGAGATCCTTTGAGAAAATGTAACCAATAATATTAAATTAGAAAACTATTTGAAATGTGTAGTATAACATCTTCTGAAGTTGCATGCTGTTCATTTACTAGATGCATTTGTGTTGAAGAATCTACCACTGTATTGTGGATCAAGTCCATAGCAATTTGAGATGCTTTTTGGATGACTTTTTGGAAATGCCTATGAGTCTGGTATGGCATGCAGTGTCCTTAGATCCGATTGCATTACATCCAGTTCTGTACTGCATCATTGCTTTGCATGACTCAGTGGTGCCATCTCTGCTGAATCATCTATTTTAGTGGGCAAATAGTAGGTATACCATGTTACACTGCAGTCATTCCCTGGCTGGCTTACAATGCTAGCAAAGCTAATAGGAGCTGTGGGTTAAGAAGCCAGACTGCATTGTATGTATGTATGTATGTATTTAATTAATTAATTAATTTATTTATTTATTTATATACTGCCCTTCTCCCGAAGGACTCAGGACGGTTTACAGCCAGGGTAAAAACACAACTCAGAAAAGTTAAAAATATTGAAAAGAAATCACAGCAACAGTACATGATTGGGATATCCTCTTCCTGATAAGAATTCCAGCCATCCAGTGACCCAATACAAAACCACCAGGTTTTCATACCTTTCTAAATGTCCAAAATGTAGGGACACATCTTAAGGGCAAGTGCCACAACATAAAAGACATGTGTCTTTAAGCCCCATCAGATGGCATTGCTTCAGGAAAGGACCTCAGAGTCTCAGTGCCTTATTAGAGTTTGTGGGGCCTGCTGTCATGGGCTTGTTGATCGAGACTGGCTCCTTGCTGCGTGACCACAGCCCTGCCTGAGCTATTGGAGGTACTTGCCGCTGTGGCGGTTGAGACCCCAGACTTATAGTCATGGGGATTTCAACCTGCCATCGGCTGGCTTGTTATCGACGGCAGCTCGGGAGTTCCAGGCTTCCATGACGGCCTTGGACCGTGTCGCCTTTGCGGCCTCTGACCCGGCGCAGATCTCGTCCGGCCCCTTGGTTCTCCGAGGGGCTGAGGGAGAAACAGGCTCAAGCTTAATCCCTCCAAGACGGAGTGGCTGTGGATGCCGGCATCCCGATTCAGTCAGCTGCAGCCGTGGCTGACTGTTGGAGGCGAGTTACTGGCCTCAAAGGATAGGGTGCACAACTTAGGTGGCCTCCTGGGTGATCGGCTGGTGGTTGGAGATCATTTGACGGCCGCTCCAGGAGGGCCTTCCACCAGGTTCGCCTGGTTCGCAGTTGCGCCTTTCTTGATCGGGATGCCTTGTGCACAGTCACTCATGCGCTCATTACCTCTCGCTTGGATTATTGTAATGCTCTCACATGGGCTCCCTTGAAGTGCACTCGGAGGCTCCAGCTAGTCCAGAATGCAGCTGCGCGGGTGATAGAGGGAGCTACGCGTAGCTCCCACGTAACACCGCTCCTGCGCAGACTGCACTGGCTACCTGTGGCCTTTCGAGTGCACTTTAAAGTGTTGGTTATGACCTTTAAAGTGCTCCATGGCTTAGGGCCTGGGTACTTACGGGACCGCCTGCTGTTCAACATCTACATGAAGCCGCTGGGTGAGATCATCAGTGGCTTCGGGTGAGATACCAGCAGTACGCTGATAACACTCAGCTGTACTTTTCCACCCCGGCCACCCCAATGAAGTTGTTGAAGTGCTGTCCCGTGTTTGGAAGCCGACGGGTCGGGAGGGGGAGAAACAGGCTCAAGCTTAATCCCTCCAAGACGGAGTGGCTGTGGATGCCGGCATCCCGATTCAGTCAGCTGCAGCCGCGGCTGACTGTTGGAGGCGAGTTACTGGCCCCAAAGGATAGGGTGCGCAACTTAGGTGTCCTCCTGGATGATCGGCTATCACTTGAAGATCATTTGACGGCCGTCTCCAGGAGGGCCTTCCACCAGGTTCGCCTGGTTCGCAGTTGCGCCTTTCTTGATCGGGATGCCTTGTGCACAGTCACTCATGCGCTCATTACCTCTCGCTTGGATTATTGTAATGCTCTCACATGGGCTCCCTTGAAGTGCACTCGGAGGCTCCAGCTAGTCCAGAATGCAGCTGCGCGGGTGAAAGAGGGAGCTACGCGTAGCTCCCACGTAACACCGCTCCTGTGCAGACTGCACTGGCTACCTGTGGCCTTTCGAGTGCACTTTAAAGTGTTGGTTATGACCTTTAAAGTGCTCCATGGCTTAGGGCCTGGGTACTTACGGGACCGCCTGCTGTTCAACATCTACATGAAGCCGCTGGGTGAGATCATCAGTGGCTTCGGGTGAGATACCACCAGTACGTTGATGATGCTACTTACCTTGGTAATGAAATGTCTGGAGAAAAACAGCCAGGTTTGGAGAACACCAAAGACTTAGCAGATCAGTCCTTAGTCACACATGTTCTTTACTATTAGAACTAATTAAGATTAGGAAACTAGGGAGCCACAGGCTTATGTGCACCATCAGTCATAGAAACACATATGGTGGATTTGGGCACTTAACTTCTCTCAGGCTACCTTGCCAGCCTCAGCCAGCTTCTTTTTCCTTCTCTCAGGCCAGCCTACCTCACAGGATGGTTTGCAGAAAGATTGGACAAAGGAATGATTATCTTGAGATCCTTTGAGAAAATGTAACCAATAATATTAAATTAGAAAACTATTTGAAATGTGTAGTATAACATCTTCTGAAGTTGCATGCTGTTCATTTACTAGATGCATTTGTGTTGAAGAATCTACCACTGTATTGTGGATCAAGTCCATAGCAATTTGAGATGCTTTTTGGAAATGCCTATGAGTCTGGTATGGCATGCAGTGTCCTTAGATCCGATTGCATTACATCCAGTTCTGTACTGCATCATTGCTTTGCATGACTCAGTGGTGCCATCTCTGCTGAATCATCTATTTTAGTGGGCAAATAGTAGGTATACCATGTTACACTGCAGTCATTCCCTGGCTGGCTTACAATGCTAGCAAAGCTAATAGGAGCTGGGAGAATAACAAAGCATTGATATAGCGATCCATTTGGAAAATTACTTTGGTACATAAGGCTGGATTTTTCTCAGCTTTCCAGGAAAGACAATAAGTATGCTGGCCCGGCAACCATAACTATATGACAGCCATGTAGGTGTCCTGACACAGCAATGATTTCTCTTTCAGTGATGCTACAGCCTTTTGACTATGACCCTAATGAGAAAAGTAAACATAAGTTCATGGTCCAGTCGATGTTTGCGCCACCTGATACTTCAGACATGGAAGCAGTAGTGAGTATTAGAAGCTTTTCAATGTTCATGAACATCTTTTCTCTTAAAATATAGTTTGTGATTGGCCATTTTCTGAAGCATATTAAGCAAGTGAGCTAGAGAGAGATAGAGATCTGACTTTGGCCTCATGCTACATTTGCATAATATGATGGTACCTCCACACTAAAACACGTGTGGTTTGTTATGGGACTGGTGCAATTATGTCTCTTCAATGAACTTTTTATGATAAATCAATATCTACACAAGAGATTTTATAGGTTTGGAAATCAGTAGTATGTGGGAGAGGAGGTCAACTGATTTCATAGCATGGTTGCCACTGATATAATATACCCTTAGAATAGAGAATTTGAACTATGTTTTAATTGTATATATAAGTCTAAATTAACCAAACATGTTGTTTCTACTTTCCAAATTATCAGAGTATCAACTAGTAGCTAAGGGTAATTGGTGGAACAGGTTGTTAATCACCGTTCTACTGCATTTCTACTCTTCAAGCATGCTTCACCATATAGGGAGTAAAGTAGTATTAAAGAGAATTGATTGTTGTAATTTGCCTTTATCCATCTGATGATAGGACTGAATCCCCTGCATTAACATTCTGGAATACCCTTGTTTGACTATTCCCATTTTGATTCCAAGATCTGCAAATTTTGATGAGCTCCGTAGCCAAGTACTATTATTTTTTTAGTTGCATTTCTTCTTCAGAAAAAAAAAATCCCTCTGCTTCTTCAGGGCTTTCCCATGTAAAGGGCTTGCATGGAAACACACATAGATAGGTGCCACTGCTCAAAGAGTTAAGCAACGTATGCTTCCCATGTTTACAGGCAGGCAAATGATCCAGTTGAATTAGACAGCCAAGTTTCACTAGCCATTCAGTTGCCAAACTATCTTCAGTCTCCTTCCAAATTGAATGCTGATGAAATGGTTGGATCCCCTGATATTGCTTACATGCTTCATTCCCATCTATTCAATGTTAAAAAAAAGTTTGGAGCCAGAATGGTTTTCTATCTGCCGCCCCAGACAGAATGTTTGTTAGCTGACCTCTTACACATTGTCAGAGGCTACAGAAGCAGTAGATTAGTGCAGTGGCCTAGACATGGAGCTCTCGCCTCAGCATCAGGAGGCTGTGAGTTCGATCCTAGGTAGAGGAGATATTTCTCTCTCTGGACACGTTGAGAATATATCTGCTGAATATAACTCCACATTGGTGACAGGAAGGGTATCTAGCCAGTAAACACTCGGCTCTGTTCAGTTGGCCAGACTCCACCCTGCAAAGGATTATGGGGTTCGTTAAAAGGAGATGATGAAGATGATGATTCCAATATAGGCAGTCATCACTAATAATTTCGCCTGGAATGTCTGTTGGTAAGTGTCACAGTTCTAAAATGAGACGTCCCATGACTGTGCTGCTTAGCAATAGAAATTCCAGCCATTTGCCTTTTTTTTTGCTATTAAGCAAATCACCATGGATCATTAAATGAGGATGTTACAGGATTGTAATTTCGATCCTCTGCCAGCTTCCCCATTGACATTAGTAAGATCCCAGTCAAGAAAGATGCAAATGGCTACTGCAGGACCCTGTGACCAAAGTCAGTAGAAGTTATGGGTCACAAATACCACTCATTCAGCACCATCATAAGTTCAGACAGTCACTGAATGAGTGGTTGTTAAATGAGGACTACCTGTGTATAATTTGGCCCTTTTTCCTCTCTCGGAGAGTTAGGGAAATAAGTATCCTTTCTGAGGTTGAAGGAAAATAAGATATTAAACATATACCATGACAAATATTCAAGCTGGCTGTCTCTGGAACAAAATATTGCATTCCATTTGGAGAAACCTGAGGGACATTGGTGAAGCTCGCTTCTAAACAAAACCATAAAATCTGTAGCTATGTGGGGAAAAAATCAACCTTCCAGATCTGGGGTCTCCAACCTTGACAACATTAAGATTTGTGGACTTCAACTCAAGAATTCCTCAGCCAGAAAAACTGGCTGAGGAATTCTGAGAGTTGAGGTCCACAAGTCTTAAAGTTGCCAAGGTTGGAGACCCCTGTTCCAGATTGATTGATTTATTCAATGCAAAGAGCCACTCAGTAGGTCATAGTTTCAACAATAGTTTCCGCAGTATAAATAGTTTAATATAAATCCAAACGTTGTTTCATTTAATAACTTTGTTTCTTCTATTTGTGCTGTAGTGGAAAGAAGCAAAACCAGAAGAACTCATGGATTCTAAACTTAAATGTGTGTTTGAGCTGCCAGCAGAAAATGATAAACCCGTGAGTCCCTTTAATTTTTATGTGATTAAAAATAAAAAGGCGAGAAAGGGGTGGTAATGCAACTAAAAGTTCTTGATTTAGGATTTAGCTGCAATTTTCATGGTCTCAAATGTTTTCAGTAGTTTGACTTTAAGCATTTCTGCTCTTCAAGCATGCTTCACCATATAGGGAGTAAAGTAGTATTAAAGAGAATTGATTGTTGTAATTTGCCTTTATCCATCTGATGATAGGACTGAATCCCCTGCATTAACATTCTGGAATACCCTTGTTTGACTATTCCCATTTTGATTCCAAGATCTGCAAATTTTGATGAGCTCCGTAGCCAAGTACTATTATTTTTTTAGTTGCATTTCTTCTTCAGAAAAAAAAAATCCCTCTGCTTCTTCAGGGCTTTCCCATGTAAAGGGCTTGCATGGAAACACACATAGATAGGTGCCACTGCTCAAAGAGTTAAGCAACGTATGCTTCCCATGTTTACAGGCAGGCAAATGATCCAGTTGAATTAGACAGCCAAGTTTCAATAGCCATTCAGTTGCCAAACTATCTTCAGTCTCCTTCCAAATTGAATGCTGGTGAAATGGTTGGATCCTGATATTGCTTACATGCTTCATTCCCATCTATTCAATGTTAAAAAAAAGTTTGGAGCCAGAATGGTTTTCTATCTGCCGCCCCAGACAGAATGTTTGTTAGCTGACCTCTTACACATTGTCAGAGGCTACAGAAGCAGTAGATTAGTGCAGTGGCCTAGACATGGAGCTCTCGCCTCAGCATCAGGAGGCTGTGAGTTCGATCCTAGGTAGAGGAGATATTTCTCTGGACACGTTGAGAATATATCTGCTGAATATAACTCCACATTGGTGACAGGAAGGGTATCTAGCCAGTAAACACTCAGCTCTGTTCAGTTGGCCAGACTCCACCCTGCAAAGGATTATGGGGTTCGTTAAAAGGAGATGATGATGATGATGATGATGATGATGATGATGATTCCAATATAGGCAGTGATCACTAATAATTTCGCCTGGAATGTCTGTTGGTAAGTGTCACAGTTCTAAAATGAGACGTCCCATGACTGTGCTGCTTAGCAATAGAAATTCCAGCCATTTGCCTTTTTTTTTGCTATTAAGCAAATCACCATGGATCATTAAATGAGGATGTTACAGGATTGTAATTTCGATCCTCTGCCAGCTTCCCCATTGACATTAGTAAGATCCCAGCCAAGAAAGATGCAAATGGCTACTGCAGGACCCTGTGACCAAAGTCAGTAGAAGTTATGGGTCACAAGTACCACTCATTCCGCACCATCATAAGTTCAGACAGTCACTGAATGAGTGGTTGTTAAATGAGAACTACCTGTGTATAATTTGGCCCTTTTTCCTCTCTCAGAGAGTTAGGGAAATAAGTATCCTTTCTGAGGTTGAAGGAAAATAAGATATTAAACATATACCATGACAAATATTCAAGCTGGCTGTCTCTGGAACAAAATATTGCATTCCATTTGGATGAAATCATAGCGTATATGCACATGCAGCTTTCAAAACTGTAAGGTAGGGCTGTATATATTGTGATCTCTGTCTTATACGTTTAGAATAATGCATATCTGGAAAACCATGTTGAATGTTCAGGCTTCCTTTATCCCGAATATAAAAATACAAAAGCCTGCAGAAATAGACGTTATGATATGTGTAGTCTTTTCCTAATTGGATTTAGAGATCCAGAAACTCCTAGCCAGCAGGCCTGAAAGTACCCAAGATGGCTCAAAAGGCTTGGAATTACAATTCCAGCACATTTGAAGGATGACAGTTGAGAAGACTGGCTTAGGAAAAAAGAGAGAAACATTGATTACTTTCTTTTTTCTGATCTCTCTTAAACATTGAATGACAAAACAATGACTTGCATAAATTTAAACCTTTATAAGTTTAATGGTTTTCAGCAAGTAACAGCAACATTTTATTTTCCATCATCGGTTTCAGTATGTCAAAACGTAACTTAGTTTCAGTGAGGAGGAATAGTACTGTAGGTCACGCTAGAGATTTTACGGAGGGGTGGCTAGAGAGCATCAGCTCAGAGCGGTTTGAATTGGTCTGAAGAGTGGCCCTTCCTTTGATGCATATCCTGCCCTTGTCACCAGAGCAGTGATTTATATTGGCTTCTGTCAACATTAGAATTTGGCGGTACAGTGGTTAGAGTGCAGTACTGCAGGCTACTTCTGCTGACTGTCGGCAGTTCGAGCGTCACTGGCTCAAGGTTGACTCTGCCTTCCATCCTTTTGAGGTCAGTAAAATGAGGACCCAGATTATTGGGGGCAATAGGCTGACTCTGGGCTGTACAACACTGTGAAGCGGTATATAAATCTAGGTGCTAGTGCTCTTCCAAAAAACAGCGCTCCTAGAGATCCATCAGGTAGAGAGTAGTGGTCCCCAGCACTTTGTGAGTGGACAGCCCATTCAAAAACAACTCCCCATAGCTCTAAGATGAAAGGAATGACTTGTTTTTACAGGCTAATAATTTAAGCCCAACCATGAGTTTGAGGCAGCAATGAGAAATGGCAAAAAGTATTTTAATTTACCAAACATTTTAAGGCAATTTTTTTCAGAACTGCCAATCCTTTAAAACAAGACAATGGTACTCTAGAATTTTGGCCTACTGCTCCTAGGATAAGGATTATAATGCCAGTATTTAGTTTGGAGGATGCTACCATACCCTGCCAACAAAAGGGCCGGATAGCTCAGGCTGGTAATAGCCTGTTATTAAGAACACAGAAGCCTGCAATTATTGCAGGTTCAAGCCCGGCCCAAGGTTGACTCAGCCTTCCATCCTTTATAAGGTAGGTAAAATGAGGACCCAGATTGTTGGGGGGGCAATAAGTTGACTTTGTAAAAATATACAAATAGAATGAGACTATTGCCTTATACACTGTAAGCCGCCCTGAGTCTTCGGAGAAGGGCGGGGTATAAATGTAAACAAAACAAAACAAAAAAAAGTGTGCATAGTTAAGGCTATGGTTTTCCCAGTTGCAATGTATGGCTGTGAAAGTTGAACCATAAGTAAGGCTGAACGCCAGAGAATTGAGGCCTTTGAACTTTGTGCTGGAGAAAACTCCTGAGAATCCCTTGGACTGCAAAGCAAACCGGTCAGTCCTAGAAGAGATCAACACTGACTGCTCTTTAAAAGGCCAGATCCTGAATATAACTCCACATTGGTGACAGGAAGGGTATCTAGCCAGTAAACACTCAGCTCTGTTCAGTTGGCCAGACTCCACCCTGCAAAGGATTATGGGGTTCGTTAAAAGGAGATGATGATGATGATGATTGCAATATAGGCAGTCATCACTAATAATTTCGCCTGGAATTTCTGTTGGTAAGTGTCACAGTTCTAAAATGAGACGTCCCATGACTGTGCTGCTTAGCAATAGAAATTCCAGCCATTTGCCTTTTTTTTTGCTATTAAGCAAATCACCATGGATCATTAAATGAGGATGTTACAGGATTGTAATTTCGATCCTCTGCCAGCTTCCCCATTGACATTAGTAAGATCCCAGCCAAGAAAGATGCAAATGGCTACTGCAGGACCCTGTGACCAAAGTCAGTAGAAGTTATGGGTCACAAGTACCACTCATTCCGCACCATCATAAGTTCAGACAGTCACTGAATGAGTGGTTGTTAAATGAGGATGTTACAGGATTGTAATTTCGATCCTCTGCCAGCTTCCCCATTGACATTAGTAAGATCCCAGTCAAGAAAGATGCAAATGGCTACTGCAGGACCCTGTGACCAAAGTCAGTAGAAGTTATGGGTCACAAATACCACTCATTCAGCACCATCATAAGTTCAGACAGTCACTGAATGAGTGGTTGTTAAATGAGAACTACCTGTGTATAATTTGGCCCTTTTTCCTCTCTCAGAGAGTTAGGGAAATAAGTATCCTTTCTGAGGTTGAAGGAAAATAAGATATTAAACATATACCATGACAAATATTCAAGCTGGCTGTCTCTGGAACAAAATATTGCATTCCATTTGGAGAAACCTGAGGGACATTGGTGAAGCTCGCTTCTAAACAAAACCATAAAATCTGTAGCTATGAGGGGAAAAAATCAACCTTCCAGATCTGGGGTCTCCAACCTTGACAACATTAAGATTTGTGGACTTCAATACCCAGAATTCCTCAGCCAGAAAAACTGGCTGAGGAATTCTGAGAGTTGAGGTCCACAAGTCTTAAAGTTGCCAAGGTTGGAGACTCCTGTTCCAGATTGATTGATTAATTCAATGCAGTCAAAGAGCCACTCAGTAGGTTATAGTTTCAACAATAGTTTCCGCAGTATAAATAGTTTAATATAAATCCAAACGTTGTTTCATTTAATAACTTTGTTTCTTCTATTTGTGCTGTAGTGGAAAGAAGCAAAACCAGAAGAACTCATGGATTCTAAACTTAAATGTGTGTTTGAGCTGCCAGCAGAAAATGATAAACCCGTGAGTCCCTTTAATTTTTATGTGATTAAAAATAAAAAGGCGAGAAAGGGATGGTAATGCAACTAAAAGTTCTTGATTTAGGATTTAGCTGCAATTTTCATGGTCTCAAATGTTTTCAGTAGTTTGACTTTAAGAAATTCAGCCTACAACACTTCAGATACGTTGAAGTATAGCTACCTTTGGGCAGACTAACTGGGAATTAGAACTTCAACTGAAATATAGAAGGTTGGAGACTCCTGTTCCAGATTGATTGATTAATTCAATGCAGTCAAAGAGCCACTCAGTAGGTTATAGTTTCAACAATAGTTTCCGCAGTATAAATAGTTTAATATAAATCCAAACGTTGTTTCATTTAATAACTTTGTTTCTTCTATTTGTGCTGTAGTGGAAAGAAGCAAAACCAGAAGAACTCATGGATTCTAAACTTAAATGTGTGTTTGAGCTGCCAGCAGAAAATGATAAACCCGTGAGTCCCTTTAATTTTTATGTGATTAAAAATAAAAAGGCGAGAAAGGGATGGTAATGCAACTAAAAGTTCTTGATTTAGGATTTAGCTGCAATTTTCATGGTCTCAAATGTTTTCAGTAGTTTGACTTTAAGAAATTCAGCCTACAACACTTCAGATACGTTGAAGTATAGCTACCTTTGGGCAGACTAACTGGGAATTAGAACTTCAACTGAAATATAGAAGGTTGGAGAAGATCGCATTAAAAAAGACCATATCCCTTTATTCTGGTGCTTGCCACCTGCTGTTTTTAAATTCTTTTGGATTAAAGAAGGATGTGGAAACTTTTATAATATATAGATTGGGAACAGATCCTTAATTTTCAGCATTACTTTTAAAAAGGTTGATGTTCTCCCAGTATCACATTCCAGTCTTTCCATTTGGATGAAATCATAGCGTATATGCACATGCAGCTTTCAAAACTGTAAGGTAGGGCTGTATATATTGTGATCTCTGTCTTATACGTTTAGAATAATGCATATCTGGAAAACCATGTTGAATGTTCAGGCTTCCTTTATCCCGAATATAAAAATACAAAAGCCTGCAGAAATAGACGTTATGATATGTGTAGTCTTTTCCTAATTGGATTTAGAGATCCAGAAACTCCTAGCCAGCAGGCCTGAAAGTACCCAAGATGGCTCAAAAGGCTTGGAATTACAATTCCAGCACATTTGAAGGATGACAGTTGAGAAGACTGGCTTAGGAAAAAAGAGAGAAACATTGATTACTTTCTTTTTTCTGATCTCTCTTAAACATTGAATGACAAAACAATGACTTGCATAAATTTAAACCTTTATAAGCTTAATGGTTTTCAGCAAGTAACAGCAACATTTTATTTTCCATCATCGGTTTCAGTATGTCAAAACGTAACTTAGTTTCAGTGAGGAGGAATAGTACTGTAGGTCACGCTAGAGATTTTACGGAGGGGTGGCTAGAGAGCATCAGCTCAGAGCGGTTTGAATTGGTCTGAAGAGTGGCCCTTCCTTTGATGCATATCCTGCCCTTGTCACCAGAGCAGTGATTTATATTGGCTTCTGAAAAGTTCCTGGTTACTTTTTCCAAATGATAAGGCAGGATCCTAGATGGGCTTAGGCCCAAGGCACATAAGAAAACATCTATTCTTGCGGAACTCTGTGTGCATGTATTTATTGTGGGAAGCTTCACACCAGACCACTGGCATTTAAATAATGATTTAAATCACCAGTAAAGAGGCTTGATTTAAATCAACTCGATGTAAATCATAATTTTTAAAGAGCAACTGTCATCTCTGTCCCACAGCAGCAGCTCCTCCTCTGACTGCTGTTGACCCAATATTGCAGAATATACAGCGTCATGCTACATAACTAAGATCCTTTTCATGCTGAATAAACTAATTATTAATGCATCTTAAATAGAAAACTCTTTAGATAGATTTTTACTCCAAAAGCATTTTATTAAAATAAATTCGATAAAAATAAAAAAAAATCCGATTTAAATTTTAAAAAAATTAAATCATTAATTTTTATGTGATTAAAAATAAAAAGGCGAGAAAGGGGTGGTAATGCAACTAAAAGTTCTTGATTTAGGATTTAGCTGCAATTTTCATGGTCTCAAATGTTTTCAGTAGTTTGACTTTAAGAAATTCAGCCTACAACACTTCAGATACGTTGGAGTATAGCTACCTTTGGGCAGACTAACTGGGAATTAGAACTTCAACTGAAATATAGAAGGTTGGAGAAGATCGCATTAAAAAAGACCATATCCCTTTATTCTGGTGCTTGCCACCTGCTGTTTTTAAATTCTTTTGGATTAAAGAAGGATGTGGAAACTTTTATAATATATAGATTGGGAACAGATCCTTAATTTTCAGCATTACTTTTAAAAAGGTTGATGTTCTCCCAGTATCACATTCCAGTCTTTCCATTTGGATGAAATCATAGCGTATATGCACATGCAGCTTTCAAAACTGTAAGGTAGGGCTGTATATATTGTGATCTCTGTCTTATACGTTTAGAATAATGCATATCTGGAAAACCATGTTGAATGTTCAGGCTTCCTTTATCCCGAATATAAAAATACAAAAGCCTGCAGAAATAGACGTTATGATATGTGTAGTCTTTTCCTAATTGGATTTAGAGATCCAGAAACTCCTAGCCAGCAGGCCTGAAAGTACCCAAGATGGCTCAAAAGGCTTGGAATTACAATTCCAGCACATTTGAAGGATGACAGTTGAGAAGACTGGCTTAGGAAAAAAGAGAGAAACATTGATTACTTTCTTTTTTCTGATCTCTCTTAAACATTGAATGACAAAACAATGACTTGCATAAATTTAAACCTTTATAAGCTTAATGGTTTTCAGCAAGTAACAGCAACATTTTATTTTCCATCATCGGTTTCAGTATGTCAAAACGTAACTTAGTTTCAGTGAGGAGGAATAGTACTGTAGGTCACGCTAGAGATTTTACGGAGGGGTGGCTAGAGAGCATCAGCTCAGAGCGGTTTGAATTGGTCTGAAGAGTGGCCCTTCCTTTGATGCATATCCTGCCCTTGTCACCAGAGCAGTGATTTATATTGGCTTCTGTCAACATTAGAATTTGGCGGTACAGTGGTTAGAGTGCAGTACTGCAGGCTACTTCTGCTGACTGTCGGCAGTTCGAGCGTCACTGGCTCAAGGTTGACTCTGCCTTCCATCCTTTTGAGGTCAGTAAAATGAGGACCCAGATTATTGGGGGCAATAGGCTGACTCTGGGCTGTACAACACTGTGAAGCGGTATATAAATCTAGGTGCTAGTGCTCTTCCAAAAAACAGCGCTCCTAGAGATCCATCAGGTAGAGAGTAGTGGTCCCCAGCACTTTGTGAGTGGACAGCCCATTCAAAAACAACTCCCTTTTTTATATAAGCAATAGCAATAGCACTTAGACTTATATACCGCTTCACAGTGCTTTCAAGTCCTCTCCTAAGTGGTTTACAGAGTCAGCATATTGTTCCCAACAATCTGGGCCCTCAATTTACCGACCTCGGAAGGATAGAAGGCTGAGTCAACCTTGAGCCTATAAACCACAACCTTCATATTAACTCAGAAATTAAGAAGCTACGTTGGTTTTGTTCACATGATGCTGAGCCACATCTTGCCATCCATCTTTTTGCTTAATGAACTGGTCAAAAGGGCCCAGCAGAGATTATACTACCTGAGACTTCTCAGGAAACAACTGAGTGAAAAACTGCTGGTGACCTTGAATCATTTGGCCAGACCTTTTATGCATCTTTTCTACTTATGTAATATTATTTTTACAACGAAGCAACTGGAACCATACACAGCACTCCCAATTAATACTAGCCATATATCTGCATAAGGCTGTTACATTGAAAATTTCAGTTCCTTTCCTAATGATTTAAATCAAGTTGATTTAAATCACCAGTAAAGAGGCTTGATTTAAATCAAGTTGATTTAAATAATGATTTAAATCAAGTTGATTTAAATCACCAGTAAAGAGGCTTGATTTAAATAATGATTTAAATCAAGTTGATTTAAATCACCAGTAAAGAGGCTTGATTTAAATAATGATTTAAATCACCAGTAAAGAGGCTTGATTTAAATCACCAGTAAAGAGGCTTGATTTAAATAATGATTTAAATCACCAGTAAAGAGGCTTGATTTAAATCAAGTTGATTTAAATCACCAGTAAAGAGGCTTGATTTAAATCACCAGTAAAGAGGCTTGATTTAAATAATGATTTAAATCAAGTTGATTTAAATCAAGTTGATTTAAATCAAGTTGATTTAAATCAAGTTGATTTAAATCAAGTTGATTTAAATCAAGTTGATTTAAATCACCAGTAAAGAGGCTTGATTTAAATCACCAGTAAAGAGGCTTGATTTAAATCACCAGTAAAGAGGCTTGATTTAAATCACCAGTAAAGAGGCTTGATTTAAATCAAGTTGATTTAAATAATGATTTAAATCAAGTTGATTTAAATCAAGTTGATTTAAATCAAGTTGATTTAAATCAAGTTGATTTAAATAATGATTTAAATCAAGTTGATTTAAATCACCAGTAAAGAGGCTTGATTTAAATAATGATTTAAATCAAGTTGATTTAAATAATGATTTAAATCACCAGTAAAGAGGCTTGATTTAAATCACCAGTAAAGAGGCTTGATTTAAATCAAGTTGATTTAAATCACCAGTAAAGAGGCTTGATTTAAATCACCAGTAAAGAGGCTTGATTTAAATCAAGTTGATTTAAATCAAGTTGATTTAAATAATGATTTAAATCACCAGTAAAGAGGCTTGATTTAAATCACCAGTAAAGAGGCTTGATTTAAATCACCAGTAAAGAGGCTTGATTTAAATCACCAGTAAAGAGGCTTGATTTAAATCAAGTTGATTTAAATCACCAGTAAAGAGGCTTGATTTAAATCACCAGTAAAGAGGCTTGATTTAAATCAAGTTGATTTAAATCACCAGTAAAGAGGCTTGATTTAAATCAAGTTGATTTAAATCACCAGTAAAGAGGCTTGATTTAAATCACCAGTAAAGAGGCTTGATTTAAATCACCAGTAAAGAGGCTTGATTTAAATCACCAGTAAAGAGGCTTGATTTAAATCAACTCGATGTAAATCATAATTTTTAAAGAGCAACTGTCATCTCTGTCCCACAGCAGCAGCTCCTCCTCTGACTGCTGTTGACCCAATATTGCAGGTTCAAGCCCGCCCAAGGTTGACTCAGCCTTCCATCCTTTTGAGGTCAGTAAAATGAGGACCCAGATTATTGGGGGCAATAGGCTGACTCTGGGCTGTACAACACTGTGAAGCGGTATATAAATCTAGGTGCTAGTGCTCTTCCAAAAAACAGCGCTCCTAGAGATCCATCAGGTAGAGAGTAGTGGTCCCCAGCACTTTGTGAGTGGACAGCCCATTCAAAAACAACTCCCCATAGCTCTAAGATGAAAGGAATGACTTGTTTTTACAGGCTAATAATTTAAGCCCAACCATGAGTTTGAGGCAGCAATGAGAAATGGCAAAAAGTATTTTAATTTACCAAACATTTTAAGGCAATTTTTTTCAGAACTGCCAATCCTTTAAAACAAGACAATGGTACTCTAGAATTTTGGCCTACTGCTCCTAGGATAAGGATTATAATGCCAGTATTTAGTTTTGAGGATGCTACCATACCCTGCCAACAAAAGGATAGCTCAGGCTGGTAGTAGCCTGTTATTAAGAACACAGAAACCTGCAATTATTGCAGGTTCAAGCCCGGCCCAAGGTTGACTCAGCCTTCCATCCTTTATAAGGTAGGTAAAATGAGGACCCAGATTGTTGGGGGGGCAATAAGTTGACTTTGTAAAAATATACAAATAGAATGAGACTATTGCCTTATACACTGTAAGCCGCCCTGAGTCTTCGGAGAAGGGCGGGGTATAAATGTAAACAAAACAAAACAAAAAAAAGTGTGTATAGTCAAGGCTATGGTTTTCCAGTTGCAATGTATGGCTGTGAAAGTTGGACCATAAGGAAGGCTGAGCGCCAAAGAATTGAGGCCTTTGAACTGTGGTGCTGGAGAAGACTCCTGCGAGTCCCTTGGACTGCAAGGTGATCAAACCGGTCAGTCCTAGAAGAGATCAACCCTGACTGCTCTTTAGAAGGCCAGATCCTGAAGATGAAACTCAACTACTTTGGCCACCTAATGAGAAGGAAGGACTCACTGGAGAAGAGC
This sequence comes from Ahaetulla prasina, assembly GCF_028640845.1. Taxonomy (NCBI): domain Eukaryota; kingdom Metazoa; phylum Chordata; class Lepidosauria; order Squamata; family Colubridae; genus Ahaetulla; species Ahaetulla prasina. The sequence goes on from NC_080541.1 coordinate 212,945,362, forward strand.
CTAATGCTGGAAAAGTTTGAGGGCAAAAGAAGAAAGGGACAACAGAGAATGAGGTGGCTGGATGGAGTCACTGAAGAAGTTGGCATGAGCCTAAATAATCTCCGGAGGATGGTAGGAAGACCTGGAGGAACATGGGGTCACGATGGGTTGGACACAACTTCGTGACTAACACCACCACCAATTATTTTTGTTTTATTTTTGTATTCAACCAAAGCATGTGCAAGTCTTTACTTTTAATGGATGTCTAGGTCTGAACAAATGCATTCAATGATCAAGGGGTCCTGAGTTATCCATAGCTACAGTTGAAATGACATTTATATTCATTCGCTGTTTTCAAAATCTGATTCTTAAAATTCATAGTAAGTTCTAAGAATGGTTAGGAACAGGGTGGATTTGATTTAAATCAAGTTGATTTAAATAATGATTTAAATCACCAGTAAAGAGGCTTGATTTAAATAATGATTTAAATCAAGTTGATTTAAATCACCAGTAAAGAGGCTTGATTTAAATCACCAGTAAAGAGGCTTGATTTAAATCACCAGTAAAGAGGCTTGATTTAAATCAAGTTGATTTAAATCAAGTTGATTTAAATCAAGTTGATTTAAATCAAGTTGATTTAAATAATGATTTAAATCAAGTTGATTTAAATCACCAGTAAAGAGGCTTGATTTAAATCACCAGTAAAGAGGCTTGATTTAAATCAAGTTGATTTAAATCAAGTTGATTTAAATCAAGTTGATTTAAATAATGATTTAAATCAAGTTGATTTAAATAATGATTTAAATCAAGTTGATTTAAATAATGATTTAAATCAAGTTGATTTAAATAATGATTTAAATCACCAGTAAAGAGGCTTGATTTAAATCACCAGTAAAGAGGCTTGATTTAAATCAAGTTGATTTAAATCACCAGTAAAGAGGCTTGATTTAAATCACCAGTAAAGAGGCTTGATTTAAATCAAGTTGATTTAAATCACCAGTAAAGAGGCTTGATTTAAATCAAGTTGATTTAAATCACCAGTAAAGAGGCTTGATTTAAATCAAGTTGATTTAAATCAAGTTGATTTAAATAATGATTTAAATCACCAGTAAAGAGGCTTGATTTAAATCAAGTTGATTTAAATCAAGTTGATTTAAATAATGATTTAAATCAAGTTGATTTAAATCAACTCGATGTAAATCATAATTTTTAAAGAGCAACTGTCATCTCTGTCCCACAGCAGCAGCTCCTCCTCTGACTGCTGTTGACTCATCGACAGTCCCAATATTGCAGAATATACAGCGTCATGCTACATAACTAAGATCCTTTTCATGCTGAATAAACTAATTATTAATTGCCATTAAATAACTCTTCCTACTCTTTTTCCTATTCTCTCAACAGCATGATATAGAAATAAATAAAATTATATCCCCAATTGCATCAAAGACAGAATCTTCTGTAATGTCAAAATCATTAAGTTCTTCTTCAGATGACAGTGAATTGAAGAAAGTAATGGAAGAATGTAAGAGACTGCAGTTAGAAGTTCAGAGGTTACGAGAGGAGAATAAACTATTTAAGGTAAACTTGTTTATCTGTTGCCTACGTAGTCAAGAGATTTAGGAACACCCCGATGTGAGGGATTTTTTTCCCCCCAAATCATAATGTAATCACAGCTGGACTGTACAATTGATTCTTCACAATTAATTCACTGTTTTTAATCAGTTTGTAAAACAATCCATAGTGACCTGAATTGTACAGAACTCCAAAACAACTCCCTTTTTTATATAAGCAATAGCAATAGCACTTAGACTTATATACCGCTTCACAGTGCTTTCAAGTCCTCTCCTAAGTGGTTTACAGAGTCAGCATATTGTTCCCAACAATCTGGGCCCTCAATTTACCGACCTCGGAAGGATAGAAGGCTGAGTCAACCTTGAGCCTATAAACCACAACCTTCATATTAACTCAGAAATTAAGAAGCTACGTTGGTTTTGTTCACATGATGCTGAGCCACATCTTGCCCATCCATCTTTTTGCTTAATGAACTGGTCAAAAGGGCCCAGCAGAGATTATACTACCTGAGACTTCTCAGGAAACAACTGAGTGAAAAACTGCTGGTGACCTTGAATCATTTGGCCAGACCTTTTATGCATCTTTTCTACTTATGTAATATTATTTTTACAACGAAGCAACTGGAACCATACACAGCACTCCCAATTAATACTAGCCATATATCTGCATAAGGTTGTTACATTGAAAATTTCAGTTCCTTTCCTAATGATTCCAATCATGAGATTTCCTTGTTGTTGTTTTTCCAAATAAGTCACCATTTTTTTCTTTTTGGAAAAGGAACCCTTGTTCTCAGTCTGGTTTGTGCATATTTCAATGCATCAGGGATTCAGTCTCCTTTGGGGAGGGTGGGGAGTGCCTCATTGGACAAATCCAGGGACCAAAATGAGTGAGGCCACATTTCAGATACCCCAAACCGCGAATTGCTTTCTTACTCTTCTTGTAAGGCAGAGGTCTTCAAACTTGGCAGCTTTAAGACTTGGAGAATTCTGGGGCCTGAAATCCACAAGTCTTAAAGCTGCCAAGTTTGAAGACCTCTGTTGTAAGGTTTTTTAAAAATGTGTTAAAAGACTGAAGCACAAAAGATTTGATGGTGGGAGAGCTTTTATCGGATGTCTAGTTCAGGCATTGATTGGTATCTTAACGTAAATTAGAATGAACTTCAATGCATTATTATTATTATTATTATTATTATTATTATTATTATTATTATTATTATTATTACTACTACTACTACTACTACTACTACTACTATTTTTAAAAAGCCCTTCAAATTAACTTTGCAACAGGAAGAAGACGGACTGAGGATGAGGAAGGCACCCCAGTCAAACCATCCAAGCTATGCTTCCACCACCGCTGTGAAGGAGGAGGGTCTCAGCACAAGATTACTCGCACTGGTGGTTTTGTTCTTTATTGTTGGCGTAATTATAGGGAAAATCGCCTTGTAGAGGCAGCATGCAAGAGAATTGTAAATCAAATTGATGGATTTGCCATATCATTGGATTAAATTTATTCGTAACAAATGTTTTAAAAAAAAGTGTATGACATCTCACAGGTCTTGCCTTTTAAAATTTTTACCCCTGCACAAATATAACATTAGCATAACATAATCTACTAGAACGTTTAAACTGTATACAGAGTAAGCAGAAGAGAGAAGGAATTACATTGATTGTGAGAAGAGTGGAAGGAATCATGTATTTAACACTATGAAAGTGCATTGTTTTTAAAAAAAAAAAACTTTCTTGGACTTTGAAATCTATTCCTAGAGTTCTCCCCTTTGGAGAAATAAACGTCCGTCCTTTGGAGGAGCTGATCTGTTTTGTTCTTTAGAAGTTGGCTTGAGTTGCCAAGGTGGATGGTTTTCTGTAAAATATACCTAACCCACCCTGCCTCCTCCATAAATCTAACCTTCTGCCCAATGGGTGTGTCTGGTCTCCAAACCACAGCAGTGTATCTCATTAATCAGGTGTTGATTCTATTATGAACTATATAAGCATGGCCGTCTTTCTCCAGCTCCCATGTCATCCTGTGCAGTTGTGGGAGGAATAGAACAAAGAAAAGGAAGAGAGGAGGAGTCAGGACAGATTCACGGGCCGGGAAGGGAATCAGGACTTCTGAATTGACAACACTGCTGCACTTGGTCCCTGCCAGTCTGTGTATGGCTTGGGCATCACCCAAAGCTTCTGGAATGTTTTAACTGTGTCTAGGAGTGGGAATCGGGAGAAATGGAAATAGAAAGGCGCAGTTGCACACTTACAGTTCTTTTGGAATAGTAGTAAAGTAAATAAAATGGCTTACTGTGGGTTGGAAAATGTAGGGTGCCTAATACCTGGTGGTCTTCAGGCAATATGTTGCACTAAAGTGCTCCAAGCTGAATTGGGGGCGTGGCACTTATTCAGACTGGCTTTGCAGTAAGAGGGAGCATTATATGGGGCTATTGCAGTTAGAACCCCTCCCTTCCTCTCTTGTAGTTAATCTGATCAGATAAATTCCTTTTGACCATCTGTTTTCTGATCCAGGCGTGAGTGTTAATGGGGACCATATACTTCTGCCCTCTAATCTCTCTCTCTCTCTCTCTTATTTTTTTTTTTACATCCTGTTTGTCCCATCCCCCAGAGATCCTTGCCTCTTCAGTGTTTGCGCCAATAGCAAATTTTCATGGGCCTTAACCATACACAACATTAGGTGTGCTCAACAGCCTTCCGTCCCTTTGTGTAATTTGGCATTTTGTTTTGATTGACCCCTGATTTGAAGCAGTTTCAGATCAAGTCTCCATCCTGAACCCAAAAACCATGGGTGATCCTCCCGAGATAACAAGGTTTGTTTTAAACGCATGCCCTTCACTAACATAAACTTAGCTTTTGCTGCTTGCTTCTCAACAGCCCAGATAGAAAGTGAAATCATAACGTATCCTTTTTGTGCCTGTCAGCTGATTCAATAGCTGAATTTTTAGGAGTGTGGCATATAGGGAGGCGGTGGTGCAATGGTGCTGAAATAGCCAAGGATCTGGAGACAACCGCCTGGAGGGGGGAATCTTATCACTTCCTGATTCCTAATGTCCTGTCTGTAGAAAGACATGTTTGGACACACAGCATTGGTAAGTCTTGTTTGGTGAATTTACCAAGAAACGAAAGGCTGAGAAGAAGCCGATGCAATCCCACCACCGCAAGGTTGGAAACGCTGGGCAGTTGACCGCGTGTCAGATTAGACAGAATAAGGAACAATGCCTTGTTCTTCTGAAAGGGGACCAAGCTACCATTGCTGTTGGTTCATGCCGCCAAGTTAAAAACTCTTATATCCAGATGTGTATGCTTATTTAACTTATTTAATGTATTTCATCTCATGTTTTTTCTTCATTGTCATGGAAATTTGACTACTGCTATAGACGGTTACAAAAAGAAAGAAAAAAAAGGCACCTGTTCAAGAGTTGATGAATGGGACTAATTTTTCCTTTTTATTGCTGTAGTGGTGAAGAATTCTTCTGCCTCCCAACACTTAGGGCACCACATAATTCTCAGTTTTGATCATGTAAACATTGGAGAAGACAGCGGTCAAAAAACTGTTTTTGTATATAAAATAAGTCTATGTAGGGGAAAAATTAGTAGGAATTAGTTCTATGCTGTTTAAAAAAAAAAAGACCAATCCTGTTTGACTATGTAGTATCTTTAAAAAATCAAATAAATTCTACCCCAAATTAATACATTTTGGTCCTGTCTGTTTACTTCCAGTTTGTAATTTGCAAAAAAAAAAAAAAAAAAGACTAGTTAACTATCTGGTTTTGATTCCAATTTTCTTAGTTTTGTTTTGTTGTCTAATATTTATCATGAAACAGTTTGAGGTGTACTTTAATGGAGGAATATGAAATTCAGGGAACTTTCTTGGAATTCTCCCAGACAATACAAGAAGCTATTTGGCAAACTGGCTGAATAGCATACAGTTTCTGAATTGGAATTCTGCCACTAAATTGTTAAAATACTTGTGCTGCAGGATCAAAGAAGTCTTTTAGTCAGCTCCTTTTATTTCTTTAATTATATTTTAAAGGGCAGAGGAAAAAAAGAAAAGCATAAAGACAAAAGAGAAAAAGGAAGTCACATAGGACTTCGTCAGCTTTCGGACCTTCGGACCTTCCGCCGCGGGCTTAAAACATACTTATTTAATTGTGCAGGACTGAGCTAGATTTTAAATTTTGGGTTTTAAATTGGGTTTTATTTCTATTTTTAATTGGACGGGCTTTAGAATAAGTTTTTAAATGTTTTATATTGTATTTATATTCTATTTATCTGTTTTTAGTGCCTGTAAACTGCCCTGAGTCCCTTGGGAGATAGGGCGGTATATAAATATGATTAATAAATAAATAAATAATAAATAAATTTAGCTTATTTTTAAACACACCATTAAACCTTAACCACATAGAATAATATTTATCAGCCTATCTATCACATAAAGATTTAATCCATAAACAGAAACCAAACAGCTGTTTGTTAATTCCAAATATTTGGTATATAATCCAGAAATATTTACATATCTTGAAAATATATTGATGCCTGTATTGATCTGTAAATTTAGTTATTAAGCCAAATTATATAAACATCTTTCACCCTTTTTAAATTTCCAACATAATGAAGTTGGCAGCCAATTCTACTTTAAATATTCTCTGTAGTGTCCAGTAAATGTGAAAATTAATATTCCATTGAGGTAGTTACAACTTAAAAGGTCAGTTGTACTTAAAAAGTATTAACTCTGTTTCACCTTTTAAGATGGGACTCCTTCCATCTCATTTATATAAAACGAATTAATGGCTGAAGTTCTCAAAGAATATTCCCTTAGTCATTGATTTGTTCACAGGGACATTTGCAACTTTTTTATTACAAGTTGATGTTTGAAATTTGCAGTCTTGGATCTTTATCTCCTGGGAGTTTAGCATGTGAGCTACTCAATGGTGACTTAAAAATTGCAGATGCACAGTGGGAGGTCCTTCTCACACATTATATTAAATCATGAATGGTTTAAGAAGGTCCTGCATTATGTTTGTAGAAATTCCAACCTGCTGCCTTAGGTAAATTCACAAGCAGAACTTAAGAGTGTGATAGTCATCTTTCATTATTGCTCCCCAGCAACTGGTACTTAAAATCAGGCCATTTGTGATTTGGGGGAGGCGGTTTGCCTTTGAGTCAGTTTTGACACCTGGTGATCAGATGGATAAGCCCTTAAATCTTTCTTCACAAGATTTTCAGAAGTTTGCCATTGCTGCCTTCGTAGGGCTGAGAGAGCCGTCCTGGCATTGTGCCTAAGCCAGGTCTAGAACATATAATCTCCCAGGTTCTGCCTTAACCGCTACACCAAACTAATTCTGACAAGATTCAGGTGAAAGTAAATCATTCCATGATATATTTTTCTTCTGAAAATGTACCTAGTCTCCTTTTCAAATTGTCTATATTTGCGGCCATCATCACATGGAATGGCAATAAGATTAATAGCTAAACCACGTGTCGTAATCATACTTTCCTAAACTAACTCATAATTGACTGGCTTAAAGACAAATTCCTTGTGTGTCCAATCGCACTTGGCCAATAAAAATTCTATTCTATTCTATTCTAAGACAACACACTAAGCCAAACCCACATGTTCTTGCTTAAGATATCTATGGCTTTACACACTAATAATGAGGTCATGCAACAAACCAACAAGAAAAATAAATCCATTCTAAAGTATGGTATCCTTAAAAGCATACTGAACACCATTCAACGATCTGGATTTCCCTCCCAGAATTCTCAGCAATAGCTTACCCTGTATGGAAAATTTGAGAGTTGAAGCCCATATCGCCAAATTAGGGAAAGTTAGGGAGATCTGCTTTAAAGGAAAACCATGTGGATACAGATAGTGTCAAAGTTCCAAGTAACACACTCAACGAAAGAAGACTCAGAGGCTTGGAAGTTCCTCAAAGTTCCATTTTATTCGAGATGTCATATTGGCACATCTGGGAAAACCCGAATCTGAAAGCTTCCAGGTTTTGCAAGCCCAAAAGAAACTTCAAACCCCTGTCCAACACCCACATGTCCATCACATGGTCCATTCAATGCATCATCCCAACTGGAGATGCCTCCCAGTTCCAACCCTCCAGATACAGGACAAGATGTTCTTGACTCCCTAAGAAAGAATGTTGTTATGGCTATATATCTCCCTTGCTCCATACAATCCCCCCTCCCAGTTTCCCACAGTAGTAAACATGGCAGGCCTGAAGCTCCCAGGCAAGAGATGGCTGGGAGGTCCGAGAGGTAGCTTATTTGTGATCAATGTAGCAACAGGTGTAGTGGCCTTTAATAAGAAATAGAAATGGCTGGCATGTTTGTTTTATGATCATTTTAAAGGATTTTTTTTCCTATTTTGGACTTGATTTGGCCTTGAATTTTAACGTATTTAAAATAAAAAATAATCCAGTCCCATCCCGCCTGAATGCAGAAGGCCTGTGTAGATTATAATTAGAATAGAATAGAATTTTATTGGCCAAGTGTGATTGGACACACAAGGAATTTGTCTTGGTGCATATGCTCTCAGTGTACATAAAAGAAAAGATACGTTCATCAAGGTACAACATTTACAACACAATTGATGGTCAATATATCAATATAAATCATAAGGATTGCCAGCAACAAGTTATAGTCATACAGTCATAAGTGGAAAGAGATTGGTGATGGGAACTATGAGAAGATTAATAGTAGTGCAGATTCAGTAAATAGTCTGACAGTGTTGAGGGAATTATTTGTTTAGCAGAGTGATGGCCTTCGGGAAAAAACTGTTCTTGTGTCTAGTTGTTCTGGTGTGCAGTGCTCTATAGCGTCGTTTTGAGGGTAGGAGTTGAAACAGTTTATGTCCAGGATGAGGGATCTGTAAATATTTTCATGGCCCTCTTCTTGATTCGTGCAGTATACAGGTCCTCAATGGAAGGCAGGTTGGTAGCAATTATTTTTTCTGCAGTTCTAATTATCCTCTGAAGTCTGTGTTTTTCTTGTTGGGTTGCAGAACCGAACCAGACAGTTATAGAGGTGCAAATGACAGACTCAATAATTCCTCTGTAGAACTGGATCAGCAGCTCCTTGGGCAGTTTGAGCTTACTGGGTTGGCGCAGAAAGAACATTCTTTGTTGTCCTTTTTTAATGATGTTTTGATGTTAGCTGTCCATTTTAGATCTTGCGATATGATAGAACCTAGAAATTTGAAGGTTTCTACTGTTGATACTGTGTTGTCAAGTATTGTGAGAGGTGGAAGTATGGAAGGGTTTCTCCTAAAGTCTACCACCATTTCTACGGTTTTGAGTGTGTTCAGTTCCAGATTGTTTTGGTTGCACCACAAGGCTAGTCGTTCGACCTCTCGTCTATATGCGGATTCGTCATTGTCTCGAATGAGACCAATCACTGTTGTGTCATCTGCGAACTTCAGTAGCTTAACAGATGGATCATTGGAGATGCAGTCATTGGTATACAGAGAGAAGAGAAGTGGGGAGAGCACACAGCCTTGGGGGGGCCCTGTGCTAATTGTACAGGTATTTGATGTGATCTTGCTTAGCTTCACCTGCTGCTTCCTGTTTGTTAGGAAGCTTGTGATCCACTTACAAGTCTGTTCCCGTACCTGTAGCTGGTTTAGCTTAGTTAGAAGAATGTCTGGAATGATGGTATTGAATGCTGAACTAAAGTCTACAAAAAGGACCCTTGCATTAGTGAATGTGGTTTTTCAGAATTGTATAAGCATGGACCCCACAATAAATTATGCAAGAATTTAACCAGCACTTAAATACTATGCATTCGTGTAATTTATGGTTTGGGCTGGAACAAAGATCCATGAGTGTAATGTTTCTCAACTTTACAAACAAGTGATTCAGGCACCAAATCATTCATGATGTTGAGTTCTTGGGCAGGGTTACAGAAAAGGTGCATGCAATCATGGTTCTAAATAATGCTACTCATGACTCATGCGCTGTTTATGGCTAATGTTGACAGGCAACCATCTGAACTATCACAACAAACAGGCTATGGTGTATAAATATATTGAGAAAGGGAAGCCACACTCATAGTTGTCTCCAAGCAGACTACACTGCTTTGTCCCAAGAGTTTTGTTTCCACAATCTTAATGCCTTGGTTTTTTTTCCCCAATCACCAATTTATCAGATGACGCTCTTTTCTATTTATGTCATGTTTGTGACAAAACAAGGCCATGCACATCTTACATAAGAAAGGTGTCATTTGTGAGTTTTATGTGGCAAGGTAGATGAATGTCCTTCACATTTCCATCACAAAAGGTCATGTTGTTGCATGTTTAAGCATTCAAATCTTTCAGGAACATGAGTAGGCAGATTAATACCAAAATTCTACCACTGAATTCATTTAAAACAGGAATGTGCAATCAGGACATTTGCTTAAGTTATTTTGGTAGGTTTTTACAACCAGTTTTCACTCTCCTAATTTGTTTACTGTCAGAACTTGATCATGATATTTCCAAGGGACTGCAAAACTCAGAGAATTATTTGCACATTGCACACTCCCACTTTCAAAGTTAAAAAACAAGTTGTGGTGGGTAGGACAGAGTAAAGGCCAGTTGACTTTTTCAGTAGACACATTCTTACAACTAGAATTATGTGCAAGGTATTTAAGGAAGAGAACATATGCTTTCAGTATGGATTATCTAAAGTTAGCTAGGTTGGGGGAGGGGGAAGAGCTGTGGTATTCTTTCTATTGATAACTTGTGCAGAATTTACCAGTAAAACCTGATCTACCTTGTACTTCCTTCTTGGTGCATAATTACAAAATTTCTGAATTCTCCTCTAAGCCTAAGGATTAATTGCCTCAGTACTGGAGTGAAAAACCTCGGTGGCTTTGAGCCAGGCATTCTGAAATGGTACAGGGTTTTCCTGCCTGAGCATGGGGTTAGACTAGAAGACCTCTAAGGTCCCTTCCATCTCTGTTATTGTTATTCTGTCATCCCTGTTTGCAAAGTGGTGGCTGTAGAAATAATAAGTGGAGGGCCCAGTGCAGTGGTGGGTTGCCCCCGGTTCAGACCGGTTCTATAGAACCGGTAGTAAAACCGGCGGGAGGCTCCGCCCACTGACCCAAATGTCATCAAAACTCTTCTATGCATGCAGAGAAGAGCATGTGATGCAAACCAAGCACGATGCAAACCGGTAGTAAAGGTAAGTAGAACCCACCCCTGACCCAGTGCATATAGTAGAAAGTTAGACAAGGTTCCCTTGCTTAGGTCAGGTAGTGCTGGCTGAACACACATACCTAGCCTTAGATACTGTGTATCTTGGTTTAACATAATCTAGCACAGAGTTACCTTGGTACTCAGCTGCTTTTAAACTCATCGAATTTGGCACTTGACGCATTTTGATAGGAAAATTGTCTCCGTACTCATTGTTTGGTATTCAACACACAAGCTAGAACTTATTGGTGTCGGCTGTCCTGTGACTCACTACAGATAGTCCTTATCTTATGACCACAGCTGAGCCCAAAATTTCTGTTGTTAAGTGAGGCATTTCATAAGTGAGTTTTGCTCTATTTTACTCGCTTTATTGCCACAGTTGTTAAGTAAATTCCTACAGTTGATAAGTTAGCAACATGGTTGTTAAGGGGATCTGGCTTCCTCTCTGAATTTGCAAAAGATGATCCCATGACCTTTTGGGACCCAGCAACAGTCATAAATATGAAGCAGTTGCCAAGCATTTGAATTTTGGTCACATGATCATGGAGATGCTGCAGAGGTTGTAATTGAAAAATGATCATAAGTCATATTTTTCAGGATCATTGTAACTTTGAACAATCACTAAACAGACTATTGAAAGTTGAGAACTACTGGTACCTGAAAATCTTGTTTGGTACTCATCGTTTTTGGTATTCATCGCACCTCCCGGAACCAATTAATGTTGAGTATCAAGGTACCACTGTATTGTGGTTTTTAAATTATCTATGTCTTAGTCTTCTGTAAACCTAGTCAATTTTGATTTGAGTGAAGACGAAAAAATCAAGTGAAAATTTCAGAGACTGGGTTCACATCTCATGCTAAGCTTCCATGAGATGTGAACCCAGTCTCTGAAATTTTCACTTGATTTTTTTCCATTTTTACTCTCAATTCTTTGACAAAGGGCTTGCAGAATCTTTGCTCCTGTTACATCAGCAGTACAATTCTTATTCCCAAGACTGACTCTTCCAAAGCTTGATTTAATTTTAATTCTAAATCCAAAGCAATTTAAACTACTAGCCCTATCTAACTTTTCTAGTATCCATATCAAAATAGCCACATCTACCATATTTTTTGGAGTATAAGTTTAATTCCTCCCCCCAAAGAAAATTTGGGTGGCGTCTTATACACCGAATGTAGCCCTGCTCGCCTGCCGTCCCCCACCCTTTGGCCTCCGCACATCACTTTTTATACCTATTCCAGGCTGCAGTCACTGTCACAGACCTCTTTGGCTTGCGTTTTCAGTTTCCGAAAGTTCCATTTGAGAGGCTGTTTTCAGCCTCCGAAAGCTCCGTTTGAGAGGCTGTGTTTTCAGTCTCCAAAAGCCCCATTCAAGGCTGTGGTGATCGGCAAAACACATCGCAGCCGGTTACCACCCAAAAACGCGATGCACAGAGACCAAAAACAGGGCGTGCAGAGACCTAAAATGCAGCCTCTCAAACAGAGCTTTCGGAGGGTGAAGAAGCAAGGTGCAGAGGCCAAAATGGCAACCTGGAACAGCTGCTGCCTTGTCGGACCGGTTCCATGCTTCGTCTGCTGTACTCACTGGCGCACCCTGCGACGATCCACTGCATTTTTTAACCTGTCTATCTGCCCCAACGTGCATGCACTCGCAACCAGCAAACCTGTTGCTAAAGTTCACCTCTTGGAACAGCTGATTGGAGGTATTCGGGAGGCCGATCCACCCGCCAATCTGCTGCTCGTGCTGAATCAGTCTAATATACCCATTCCAGGCTGTTTGCTAAGGACGCTAGCCAGATGGATGCTGGTAGGCAAAAAAAATTTCCCTTATTTTCCTCCCCAAAAACTAAGATGTGTCTTATACTCTGGTGCGTCTTATAGTCCAAAACATATGGTATATTGCACTTAAATTATTGAAACAGCCTGGAGACCATTTGCAGTTAATAGCTCCTCATAGTATATAATATTTGTAAAAACAAAACAAAACAAGCAACAATTTCTTTTTTAAATTAGTGAAATGCTGAGATCTATTAAGTGGAAAAATTGGAAGACTCTCTCCTAGGCTACCCCCCCCCCCGCCCAATTACCACCAAATGGAAATTTTAATGTAACAGAAGGGAATTTTAACAAAGACAGAGTGGCATACATGAATCATGTTTAACATTTTAGCTACATTATATAATTTGTTTTCTGAATGTCTTATGTTTTGTTTCCAACCGCTTATTGGTTGGGATCCTCCTCAAAAGCTAAATGTAGCCCTAATTTAAAAAGATTCTTTTCTTCTGAATTATAAGACCATTCAGTTTAAGCATTGCCTATTTTTTCTCCCTCATATCTGGAACTTGATATCTGGAACTCCTTTTAATAGATCAAAGGTAGAAGCTTCATAGGCAGAACGTTCTTTTACAGAGAAGCCACCCTTCTTACGATTTAAATTTGGAGTTTTGTAATGGCCCATAGTAAGGGACGTGGTGGCTCAGTGGCTAAGAAGCTGGGCTTGTCGATCGAAAGGTCAGCAGTTCAGCAGTTCGAATCCCTAGTGCCACGTACCAGGGTGAGCTCCTGTTACTTGTCCCAGCTTTTGCCAACCTAGCAGTTCGAAAGCATGTAAAAAATGCAAGTAGGAAAATAGGGGCCAACTTTGGTGGGAAGGTAACAGCATTCCGTGAGCATTTGGCATTGAGTCATGATGGTCACATGACCATGGAGACGTCTTCGGACAGTGCTGGCTCTTCAGCTTTGAAACGGAGATGAGCGCCACCCCCTAGAGTTGGGAATGACTAGCACATATGTGCGAGGGGAACCTTTACCTTTAATGGCCCATACAAAATTAAGAGTCTCAAACAGTAAGTGTCAGAAATTGCAAAGATTTAATACTCTGTCTTGTTGCTGATCAGTAAAAGGAAAGAACGGGCAGTTCCGGGAACAAAAGACTCATTTTTAAGAAGATGAACAATTATTTTTATGTACAGAACATCTAAATACTTTCCTTTGAATTTGTTTTTTTTTAAACCTGCTGAAATACACTTTATTGTAACAATTATGCATTAAGAAAAGCATTACATTTTGTCTGTGGCAAATGAATTTGGCTCTGATGTTTCTATAAAATCTCATTTAACATTTTTACTTATTAATCATAATCCTCTTAGTACACTGTATCATTTGCAATCGTTGCATAGTTTTCATTAAAAATATATCAGTTTTGCAAAAGACGTATCAAAAAAAGCTTATTAATATACAGAGCTAAAAAACAAAATTACAGCAGCTTTTTATTGTATGATCCCAATATGCATTATCCTGAGTTAATTTAGGTTGTATAGGATCACTTGTTCTTTCCTAAACTTTGGGTTGCCTGCCTATTCTTATTGCAAAAAATGAAAATATTAATTGCTTAAAATGAAGTAGCTGCTAACTCAGACTGGATTTCCACAGGTCTGAAGAAATTTTTGAGCAGTAGAACAACCGTTGTTGTCTTTTTTGACAGAACTCAAGACGATGTTGATAACCGAGAAAGCTAAAATGAGCCCAAAAATTTTTTTTAGGATGGATAGGGGAAATCACTAGAAGACACCAAACAGCCTCACCAAAGTGTGAGAATCCAGTGCCTCTCATTTTATGCCATGTTGACTGGGAATTATGGCCACTGTAGTCATCCTGTCTGAAATCTACCAGTTTGAGGAAGTTGGAGACAAAGCCTCCGGAAAATTCTCTTTTCTGTTTGCCAAAATAAATCCCTATTCTTAAAAATTATTATTGCTGCAGTACATGGGACCAAATCCTTTATGCAACCCAAATGCTTGAGGAAAGTTCCACTTGCCCCACTAGTAATTGTGCTTTTAAGGTGCTGTTTGTAGCACAGGATCTGATGGTTTCCAATGAAGCCCAAACCCTGAGGAGGAGTACAAGTAATCCCCATCTTACGACCACAATTCGGCCCAAATTTTCTGTTATTAAACGAGACATTTGTAAAGCAAATTTTGCCCCATTTTACAACCTTCCTTGCTGCCGTTAAGTGATTCACTGCAGTTGCTAAGTTAGTAACATGGTTGTTAAGTGAATCAGGCATTGCCATTGACTGGTTATCAGAAGCGTACAAAAGATGATCACATGACCAGTGGTGGGTTTCAAAAATTTTTCCTACCGGTTCTGTGGGTGTGGCTTGGTGGGCACACGGCTTGGTGAGTGTGGCTTGGTGGGTGTGGCAGGGGAAGGATACTGTAAAATCTCCATTCCCACCCCCCCCACTCCAGGGGAAGGTTACTGCAAAATCCCCATTTCCTCCCGATCAGCTGGGATTCAGGAGGCAGAGAATAGATGGGGGCAGGGCCAGTCAGAGGTGGTATTTACCGGTTCTCAGAACTACTCACAATTTCTGCTACTGGTTCTCCAGAACTGGCCAGAACCTGTTGAAACCCACCTCTGCCTGGGACCCTACAATCATCATAAATATGAGTCAGTTGCCAAGCATCTGAATTTTGATCACATGCCCATGGGGAATGCTGCAATGATCATAAGGGTGAAAACTGGTTACGAGTCACTTTTTCCTATCTTCTTATAACTTTGATTGGTCACTAAGTGAACTGTTGTAAGTCAAGGACTACCTGTATGTGCCAGCAGTGCTGACACTCATGGGAAATGGACAGGGCTTTGATCGTGACCACCATCCTGCTTTTTTTCAACCTCTGCAGATACTATGCACATGTGTCATTGTTGACAGAATTAGACATGAGGGTTTCATTTCCCCTTCCATAAACACCACACTTAGCCTTACTGTTAGCAACATGCTCAGCACAATACAGAACCTTTTAGATAAATAAGTTGGCATCCACAAATTGTGACCTTGCTGGCAGTTCTACGTTTTTTTTCTTTTTAGTGTCAGGCCTGGAAACCATATTAGACTTTAGGGTTCCAGACGCTGCCACATTTTTCCCCTGAAGGGAGGAAGGGGGGCTGAGGGGTATGGTAACATTCTTCAAGCGGTCAAGGTCGGATGGTGTTCACATCTGCAGGAAGAGTGGCAAGAAGATATTCGAATGAACTGGGAGAACGTGGGACCATGTGACCATCAAAGGGGTCAGGGGGGTGGGACTCTTGGGGTTTGTATAACTGGGGAAAAGAATCCGGAAATTCAGTTTTGGAATTTTACTCATCGTGTGCCAGTTTCCTCATGCTAGTAAAGAACTCTGGAAAACAATGGCTTCTGAGTTTTTTTTTATGCAGAAGAGGTTTTTCTGGAACCTTGACATTTAGCTTATTCTCCCTGAGGATTGAAGCCATACAATTTTTATTCCAAAGATAATTTAAAGCTGCTTACAATTGGTCAACAGAACAATTATGGGACATCATCATCCTTACATATTTGGTCTACCAAGAAAGGTGTTTTCCCCTTGCTGAGATGGACCATCCGCCCTGACAAACCGCCTCCTCACTAACGCTCTTAATTTAGATGTTCATTACGTCACACAGTTCTTTCATATGGCACTTAGAATTCAATTTCTCTCATCCTTTATTATTTCAACAGTGACAACTTTTTGCAGTGTAAAAAGTGGTGGCTGCGTGTCGATAAAATCAAGACGAAGCAATGTCAGGAAGAAAAATCAGTAAAAGTAATACTTCTTCAATACACAAGAGACGTTTAAACAATGGGATGTCTTCGAAGGAAAATTTTTAAAAAAAACTTTCTTATCTATTTGGGCCCTACAGAATAGTGTTTCTCAATTTAGGGACTTGAAGATGCATAGATTTCAACTCCCAGAATTCTCCACCCAGCTTAATTCAGTTGTGAGAATTGAAGTCTATGCATCTTAAAATTTCTGAAATTGAGAAATACTGCTTCTGAAACAGGCAATTGTGTGTGTTGAGTCACATGATGAAAACGGAATGATTTTCCACTTCAAAAATCAAAACCAATTTACATGTCTGTAGGTAAGCAAGCATGGCAGCGGAAAACATAGCTGTCAAAGAAACATACATTTTTTGCAACCTGTTAAAAAAAAAACCACCTCTTGAATGTGCTTATTTTTTGGTATAAGCCAGTACAAAGCCAGAAGGCTAAGGTTATCTGCATTTTCCGCTGCTCCCACGAGCAAGCTTTTAATCCCAGTTGACCAGCAATGCAGCTAGAAACACCAACAGAGATAAGGGAGTCTTTGGTGCTCCATGGTTAACTTGGGCACTTAATCTTTCTGGATTGTGTGGCATACTATGTCTTGCGAAAGTTCCTGAGGGCCCACCACACTGGAGAAGAGGAGACTGATAAGACGTGGGCCGCTTACTGAGAGTGTTAGGACTTGACCCATCAGTTGGTCTCTCACCAATAAAGAGCAGGCTCCGGTCTTTTCCATCTCGTTCGAGGCGAAAAAGTTCATACTCGGAGTGGGGGAGTTTAATACCAAGGGCTGCGCACCCATTGGTGTGGGTCACATCTAGCTCCTGCCCAATTTGCCAAGATCCAGCTTCTCCACAGCTCCCAAAATCGGAGGAGTTCAGCATGGACACAGTGACCTGATCCATAGGGGTCACCCAAGCATGGGTCACTTTAAAGATCAGCTCGGTGCCTCCCCTCACAATGCGGGAGGGGGCTCCTTCGTTGTAATGACCCAAGGCATAGACAGTGAAAGTTGGTTGCTTGCAGAGAGGGTCAGAGTAGTGGTGATAGTAGCCTTCCCAGCTGCGGTTTTTGGCATGGAAGATGAAGTACCTGGTAAGAAAAAGCACAGCTGGGCGGACTTCACAGCGAGAGCTGACCCAGTGGCCACTCAACAGCATAGGAAGCTCCGGTCTGGCTGGTAATACTGGCGGGTTATGTTCGTCAGCTCTGTATATAATCCCACAGGCAGGGCAGGGATGAATGTGGTGCTGTGGAAGGAAATGACAGCAACATTTTAATTGCATTGTTAATGTTTCCTATCATGGAGAGAACATGTTTCAGTAGCAACGATGAGCTCCTGTTTTAAAGACAAATCTGAAGCAACAGAGGGCATTTTAACTGTGGACGAATGGGTGATATGCAATTGAAATGCTGTTTGTGTTTTTCATGTGATGCACAGAGAGAGCTTTGATCACATCTGCAGGCACCCCTGGTCTAAATTGTAATTTGCAACAGCCTTTTCCACAATGATCAGTGTTGAAGAATGCTGGGAGATTTTGTTTAACACAGTTGAACACTAAAGAAACCCTAAAGTATGAAATATTAACGGAGCTTGGTTTGAACTATAGCCGTGATGGCGAACCTATGGCAAGTGTGCCACAGCTGGCACACAGAGCCCTCTCTGCGAGTACGCGAGCCATCGCCCAGCTCAGCTCCTCTGTGCACACGCACCTTGGCCAGCCAGCTGATTTTCAGGATGCACGGGGGGCAGGGCACATGTGTGAGACACACACACATGTGCAGGGGGAGTCGTGCACATATGTGTGGGGATTGGTGAGGGCACGGGAGGCAGGGCACACGTCCCATGGCCCTTTTTGGGCCCAGAAGGCTTCAGGGAAGCCTGCTAGGCACAAAACAATGAGTGGGGGGTGTGGCGCATCCCCCCAGGCCTGTTTTTGGGCCCAGGAGACTGCAGAGGCCTTCTAGGCCCAAAACATGGGGCGGAGAGTCACATGCACATGCGTGAGGGGCGGGGGGAGCATGGAGGGGTGACATGTGCATGCATGAGGGGACGGTGGAGCATGGGGGGTTGTGCACACATGCGCAGGGGGGCACATTGCATTATGGGTGCCGGCACACATGCACGCTTTTGGCACACGATGAGAAAAAGGTTAGCCATCACTGAACTAACTTCCCCAGACAGGCCAAAACACTCCTCACTTCCCTAATTCCAGCAGATAATGTGTATTAATATTTAGCACTATTTATTCTGACTACCCTCAAAATAAACATTTCTTGACTGTTCTGAAGCCAAAAAAACCCCCCTAAATTGCTTAAGGTTTGCTGAACTTTGCGGGAAGAAGTTCGTCACACAGACATTTGCTGAATTTCGATATCGTGAATTTGTTAAGCTAATAAAAATAACAAAAATGACATGGGTCTTAATACAGTAGAAATTAGAACATCTGAATACCAACCGCTTCAAGACCATTGTCTTAATGGGCAAAGTAATATGATGCCTGCATATTGAAATGTTTCCTTTTGTGTGCTGAACTCTCCTATTTCCAAATCAGCCCAAGTAAATGATAGTTGTTGTAGTGAAACACATCTACCAAACACCAGCTGGGAAGGCTGATTTAAAAGTCATCTCATAAAAATGTATTTGTTTGTTTTAATTCACAACAAGGAGGGGTTTTTTTCTAACCTTGCTGGTCTGGGGAACTATAGCTAACTATGTTATGTAGTCCCTCAAATGGTTTCTGGGCAGCATTAGAAGTTAACTCCTGTTCTAATTATCATAGTGGGCACCAAAGGATTTATGGTGAATGATATCTGTTTATAAAAGCTATGAGCTGTTCTATATGGTTGTTTTTGAGAGACGCCAGCCTTGTTTGTATGGGAAGGAGATTTAAGTAAGACTGTACTTAGCTCAGCACCAGGGCAATTTGACATGTTGACTGAAGTCTGCTGTAATTGAAACATTTTTAACCACCTTATTGCAACTGTCACTCCAAGGAGCATTGATGCTACACAGTCTGTAATAACTAAATAGCCCAGTAGTTACAGAAATATGTATGTTCTCTTTTAAAGTAGGAAATCCCTTAATAATGTAAGATAATTCCCCCAAAATAGGAAAGGATTTTTGTTGTTGTTGTTTTGTTAAAACAGGCACAGATTTGGGGAAAATCAAAGAGTTATTTTGTACAGAAGCAATTTGGGATTGGGTCTGTTTGCCTATCTGTGTTGGTGTGGAAATGGATGAATGGATGGATAGATGGATGGATGGAAGCTAGCTAAGAAATAACAGTCTTGGAGAACTTTCTGCTAACAACTAGTATGGTGGAAGGCAACTGATTTTCCTCCAGGTTGTAGGAATACTCCATTTAAACAAAGTTCGAGGAAAACATAGAATGAGAGCATTAGATTCTTATATCTCGGTAGAAATAACCTGCTACTGAGAAGACCATCACTAGATTCATGCTTTATATTAAACCACTAAGCCAGCTGGGTGATCTTGGGCCAGTCACTCCCAACTCACTTTATAGGGTTGCTGTGGTGGGGGAAATAGGAGAAAGGTTATCGGATATGTTCACCCTCTTGAGTTTATTAAAATAATAAATGCAGGATATAAATAAAAACAAGTAAATAATCCTAACCCTAAATGGCCAAGTGCATACAACATCCTAAAATACATTTACTTGAAATACAAGATAGCTTAGCAACCAGGGGAAATCCAGCCCATGCATCTGTATGCTTGGAATTTAGGTTGTCCTTGACTTATTACCACAACTGAGTTCCAAATTTATGTTGCCAACTGAGAGAGTTGTTAAGTGAGTTTTTCCCAATTTTATGACCTTTCTCTGTGAAGGGAATCACTGCAGTGCTTAAGTAACACGGCTGTTAAGTGAATCTTGCTTCCCCTTTGACTTTGTGTGTCAGAAAGTCACAAAAGGGAGTCACATGACCCCAGGACACTGCAACCATCTTAAATACATGCCAGTTGTCTAGCGTCCCAGTTTTGATCCTGTGACCATGAGGATACTGCAACAGTCATAAGTGTGAAAAATGGTCATAAGTCCTTTTTTTCAGTGCTGTTGTGACTTTGAACAGTCACTAAATGACCCTTTGTAAGTCGAGGACTACCTGTATTTGTTTTGTTCAGCATTTGTTTTGTTCAAGGTTCTGCACAAAAGTCTTGCAGCACCTAAGACTAGGCAAGTTTTCCTAAAAGTATGTGTTTCCCAGGGCCGCTGTCTAATGCTACTGAAAACTACAGGTGCCTGGAAGAGAAGCTGAGATCTTTTGCACAAGAAGCATAAACCTGTTAGAAATTCTTTTTATATAAAGCACCACACAGAGCAAACAAAGAGTACAGTCACCATGTGCTTTACTGCTCAACTACAGTATATATATGTAACAGGAAAAAAGGAAACTCTACTTAGAACAAAAGAGCATACAGTATATACCATAGATCCTCTCTTTTAGAACAGATCTGCCTCTTTTTTTTCATCAGTTCCTTTCTATGCTTTTGGCCTTCTCCAGAACCTGCCTCGAGTTCTCTCCTTGACTTGCCTATGCATGCAGCTTCAGAAGGAATGGTTTCAAGGATCCTCTGGGGATCCACAAAATATAAATGATTTGCCAGGTATTGAAGATGTTTGCAAATATTTAAAATCATATACTCATTATTTTTTCTTTGTTGAAAAATTACAGGGCTTTTTCATGAAAAATGTTTCCTTTATCTTAATATCTAGTGTTTAATATTTATATTTTTTACAAGATTCAATCGATAAATATTCTTAAAAACAGTGCATTTTAATTTTTAATCTGGTAAATATCGATAAATATAACCCACACAAACAAAAGCTCTTTTGGGATCTTTTGGGAAAGAGTTCACAAAGCAAAACAAGAAACATTGGTTGAGAGAATTTTCAAGCCGTGGCTGGAGTTTTGCTATCCTAAGATTAGGGATACCTTAGGACAGTGATGGTAAACCTTTTCCACACCAAGTGCCAAAAAGGTCACGGGGAAACATCGTGCGCGTTTGTCAGGGCCATGCTCTGGAAAAGCCGAACTTCCGGGTTCTAGCGTGCATGCGCGCCTGACTATCAGCTGGTTGGAGCACATGCACACACTGGTTTTCGGCACTGCCGTGCGCGCAAAGGGATTGCACTCCGGAGAAGGCAAACTTCCGGGTTGTGGCACATATGCGCACTTGACAATCAGCTGGCCGGCACACATGCGCACACTGGTTTTTGGCACTGCTGCGCACGCGAAGGTCAGTGGATCGTCACACGGGCATGCACACCAGAAACCCGGAAGACAAAGAGGCAAGGCCTCGCATGCCAGGCGACATGGTTTCGTGTGTCACTTCGGGCACGCGTGCCATAGGTTCACCATCACGACCTTAGGATATCACTTCAGCACAGATGAAACTTGTAAAGCCTCGCTTGCAGTCAAAAATCTCTCACTTTCAATTAAACAAAGCTCTTCAGATTTAAATAGACCGCATTTAACCCTCTTCAAGCAGTGATATCGTGGATGGAAAATATGAAATGTAGAACCGTTAGCTGATTATCTAAGGGGCTGCAACGAAGTCCCTGCATCTCACCACACCTCAGACTGGTTTTAAATTAATTTTACAAAGCATTCCTGTTTACCATCTGGTTTAACTCATGCCTCCATGGTTTTGGCTCAGGATAACTCTACTTTAATGCCAGTTTGAACATGTGTCTGGGAGGGTGGTTTGTTGTTGTGTTATTCTATCACCCCAGTTGTTGCAATATTAAATAGGTGGAAAATCCGTTTTTCTTCCTTCTTTCCCTACACTTCCCTTCTGTTCCCATCTGGTAATGCTCAAGAGAGTTTTTCTGCTGAAGTGCAATGAACTTATCTTAAAGATCAATCATCTTTCTAAATTGATTAGTTATGATTTTGATAAAAATACACATTCTGGGAAGGAAACCAAGCTTCTGAGCAAAAACAAAGCAAAAAAAAAAAAGGAATCACATTTCAGCTGCATTAAGAGTTGGGTTTCCAAGCCTGCTGTTAATTACATTCAGGCTTATTTCCTCTACTAATGACATTTTCATAAGGAATAATGGTGTACTACATTTTCCTTGCTACTCCTTCTATCCTAGCCTCATTCTAGAAGAAGAGGGGGGGGTCAATCTATTCTCCAAAGCACCAGAAGGCAGGACACGAAGTAATGGTTGGAAATTAATCAAGGAAACAGCCAACCTAGAACTAAGGAGAAATTTTCTGACAGAACAATTAAGCAGTGGAACAACTTGTCTCCAGAAGTTGTGGGTGCTCCAACACTGCAGGCTTTTAAGAAGAGATTGGACAACCATTTGTCTGAAATGGTTTAGAGCATGGGTGTCAAACTCAATCGTGTCACTTGCCAGATCGCGACGTATTGTGACATTTTTTACATTTGCAGAGTCAGGGTGGGCAGGGTCTGCGTGTCACGTATCTGGCCCACGGGCCGCCAGTTTGACAGGCCTGGTTTAGAGTTTCCTGCTTGAGCAGGGGGTTGGACTAGAAGACCTCCAAGGTCCCTTCCGTTATTCTGTTATTCTTTCCATGGACTTTTGGTGGGACCCAACAATAAAAGGCCAAGTTGAGTGTAATGTATTTGAATTTTAGGAGGGAAAACTGGGCGGGAAAATGCACGTTGCTGATTGGTTGATGCCTCAGCCTAAATACTATATAAAGAGAGGTTTTTGCCTGTTGGCTTTTGCTGGGATTCACAATAAACTAAAGAGCTGTTGTCACTTGCATCATCTCCTGCCTCTTCATTGCCCAAACTTAACATTAATGATACACTAATGGACGGTCCCTGAAAGCATAGGTCTTACCATGGCATTCTGCAGTGGGCGCTGATATCCTGTAGGCCGATACTGAAGCCGCTCTGACCATTCAGTGTGAATGTCTCCAAGATACAGCTCCTCAACCTGCCTACTCCCCTGGTTGTGCTGGAGAAGCAAGGGCTGGTGATACTTTTCCACTCGTACCAGGCTAAGCTCATGCATGGCAAAGCCAAGGCCAGGAGTGCAATCCTCTTCCCCTTTAGCACTCAGAAGCTCATAGAGGGTACCAGGAGCCCAAGTCCGTCCAGCTGGCAAAAATCCACTGCAGCGAACTCCTGTTTGGTTGAGACGGGCAACTGTTTCCTGCATGGCCGTCTGGCTGTAGAAGACAACGCCAACTTTATGAAGGTGATAATCTGCTTCTGTAGCTCCTAGGGTGATCCAGGATGCCTGCCGGAGCCTGATTTTCCCTTTGATGACCAGAGAGTAGGTGGGGTCTCTACAGGAAGGGTCACGGTAGTAAAACTGATAGGCTTTGAAGAGGCGGTTGGCAAAGAACATGTATGATCGAGTAAGGAATTCAGGTCCTGGTCGTACTTCACACCTGAAAACAAGGGGAGGAAATTCCTGTTAGGGGCTGCCACAGTGAAGAGGGGCTTAACCTGTTTTCCAAAGCACCTGAAGGCAGGACAAGAAGCAATGGATGGAAACTAATTAAGGGGAGAAGCAGCCTAGAACTAAGGAGAAATTTCCTGACAGTTAGATCAATTAATCAGAAGAATGACTTACCTCTAGAAATAGTCGGTGCGCCAACACAGGAGATTTTTAAGAAGAGACTGGACAACCATTTGTCTAAAATGGTACAGGATTTCCTGCTTGAGCTGGGAGTTGGACTAGAAGACCTCCAAGGTCCCTTCCAATTCTATTATTTTGTTAATTACCGAAAGCAGGCATGTATCAGTAAACCTGTTAGATATCAAAGATATCTAAAGATACCTAAAGATATCAAAGATGGTACAGTAGCTAAGCTGCTGGACAAAATTGTTAAAAGGATAAATTTAGACAGTTCAACAGCAAAATCTCTTCATTTCCAGGAACAGCATGACAGGGTTGATGGGTTCCCAGAGTTGCATATGATTTCTTTTTTAAAGGTTATTTTAATTTCAAATATTAACAGAAAGCAGGCATCAGCCTCTGCCAGCATATTTATTTACAAGAACACTTTTTCATCTCACAAAGGTCCACTGCAAAGTGAAAAAATATCCTTGATAGCTCATTCACCTTCTGGTAAATGGGCATTTTGTGAATGGCCACGGTTACCAAGGCAGCCATTTTGTAAATTATTCAACTCTGTGGTACTGTTTCGTGAGGGCACGTACCCAATAGTCTCCAAATCTCCTGTCCTGACAGAAACAAAACAAAGGAATAATTTATAGAACAAAATCAAGTCACTATTTGGAACTAGAAATTCATCACTGGGGGAATTCCAGAGCTATCAAAAGTCTGGCATTGTCCCATTTTTCTTATAAAAAGTCTGATCTGCCAAGTCTGCAGGGTTGGCTTAAGAAAATATAGGTGGCCTTCTGGATTGAAAGATGAGATAAATATATTCCATTTGACCATTTTAAAAATGGGAAGGGTGGTCCTGCGAGCTCTGGATTTCCTACTTTATAAAGATGATGATGTCAGTCCAGACTGGGCATTCTGAGACGTTTGCAAGTCATTGTATCTTGAGGACTCAAATTTGGAGAACCCTACCTTATCAATAGCATTGAAGTGCTATAAACTGGTGCTGTGCACCCAGGGAAATTCTTCTGTGTCTTATTTTTCATGAGAAAGCATTAACAATTCTGCACTAAGGCAGGAAGGTCCACATAAAGGTATCTGGAAATGAATCCAAGAGGTGTCCAAAAAAACTTGTAGAACTTTAGAACTTTATCGTAATCCAAAAATCTGCGGATATATCTGAGCTGATACTTTTAAAAACTTGGAATCCTAAGCAATGTCAAAAAAGCAATTTGCAGTTTTATGTATTTTTTTCTTACCTTCTCAACTGGCGGACTTTAAAGACACTGATTACTACAGTGTCTGATTACTACAACTATATATTGATTTTTAAAGTGCCATAAAAAAACGCTACTGCAAGAGAGGAACATGTTCACCCCCACCTCATATACACACACATACATACCCGTTAATAAGAAATACTTTCCACATTTTAACAAAAGCCCACCTTAACAATCAAATGCACTGAATGTGTTACACAGACATAAGTGGTCATGTTATCCTGCACCTCTGCATTCTAAGGCAACATTCATACATACCCTGTTGAAATCCAATGACCTTCTAACCGTGGCGGTAGAACAGCTGAAATTCTCACACCGTCCTGAAGGTGGCGCAATTGGTACTGGCACTGAGGCTCCCACCGTACTTTTGCTGAGCTGAGCTGGCTGATGTGTGCTCTGGGGACATCCCATATTTTCTTTCCAGATGCAAAGACTTGAAAGAAAAATTAGATATATTTTTTTTAGGATACAGAAATAGAGAACTCTCAGAAAACAGTGTTTCAATTCATAAAAAGAAGTGATAGCATTTGTTAATATGAAGGAGGTTTCCATTATATCACTTCTCTACAATTGCATAAAAAGTCACTGTCCATTTTACTGTTGAATAGAATAGAATAGAATAGAATAGAATAGAATAGAATAGAATAGAATAGAATAGAATAGAATTTTTTATTGGCCAAGTGTGATTGGACACACAAGGAATTTTTCTTGGTACATATGCTCTCAGTGTACATAAAAGAAAAGATCATCAAGAATTCTAAAGTACAACACTTAATGATAGTCATAGGGTAGAAATAAGCAATCAGGAAACAATATCAATATAAATCGTAAGGATACAAGCACCAAAGTTACAGTCATACAATCATAAGTGGAAGGAGATGGGAACGATGAGAAGATTAATAGTAGTGCAGATTTAATAAATAGTTTGACAGTGTTGAGGGAATTATTTGTTTAGCAGAGTGATGGCGTTATAAAGATTATTAAGGCTTGTCTGTTAGAGAATTGAACTAGCAATAGGCATAATTTTTAAAATGACACAATTTAATAATAATAGTTCCAGAGTGCCAACAGGATCCAGTCTCTTCTGTCATGCATGTACAAGCATGTGTTGTCAAAAAACAAAGCAAAGTTTTATTGTCTTTCATATTGTTTTATTTTTGCTTTTGAGCTAACGCTGTTAGTCATACGAACATGTGGTCTGTATTACTTGGTTAAGATTTAATTGTTTAGCAGTCTCCGCCCAACTCACCTCACAAGGTTGTTGTTGTGGGGAAGATAGGAGGAAAAAGAAGTGTTAGGTATGCTCACCACCTTGAGTTATTTATAAAAATAATAAAAGAAGGGATTTTTAAAAAAAAAATGTAAAATGCTGTATTATTTATTAACATGATTTTGCAATACTAATTATCCATGAACTCTCCAACATCTATTTGGATGGAAGTAGTAAGTGAAATGAAACAAAATAAAATTGAATAACGAGCTTTGAGTGTTACATTTAATATGTATTTTTAGTAAGCTTCATATATAAACCAACTCTTATTTATTTATTTATTATTTATTTATTAATTAGATTTCTAGACCGCCCTTCTCCCGAAGGACTCAGGGCGGTGTACAGCCTTATTAAAACACATAGGTACACAATAAATTTAAAATACATTTAAAATGAAATATTTAACCGGCCAATTTAAAACTAAAAACGGTCAAACGACCGATATAAAACCCTAAACTATAAAATCACCATTAAAAACCCATAACTTAAAAAACTAACCCAGTCCAGCGCAGATAAATAAGTAAGTTTTGAGCTCGCGGCGAAAGGTTCGGAGGTCCGGAAGTTGACGAAGTCCTGGGGAGCTCGTTCCAGAGGGCGGAGCCCCCACAGAGAAGGCCCTTCCCTGGGTGTCGCCAGACGACACTGTCGCTACCGACGGCACCCTGAGGAGTCCCTCTCTGTGAGAGCGCACGGGTCGGTGAGAGGTATTCGGTAGCAGCAGGCGGTCCCGTAAGTAACCCGCCCTATGCCATGGAGCGCTTTAAAGACGCTCACCAACACCTTGAAGCGCACCCGAAGGCCACAGGTAGCCAGTGCAGCCTGCGCAGGATAGGTGTCACTCGGGAGCCACGAGGGCTCCTCTATCACCAGCAGCTGCATTCTGACCAACTGCAGCCTCCGGATGCCCTTCAAGGGAGCCCCATGTAGAGAGCATTGCAGTAGTCCAGACGAGACGTCACAAGGGCGTGAGTGACTGTGCACAAGGCATCCCGGTCTAGAAAGGGGCGCAACTGGCGCACCAGGCGGACCTGGTGGAAAGCTCTCCTGGAGACGGCCGTCAAATGATCTTCAAAAGACAGCCGAGCATCCAGGAGAACGCCCAAATTACGCACCCCTTCCATCGGGGCCAATGACTCGCTCCCGACAGTCAGCCGCGGACTCAGCTGACTGTACCGGGATGCCGGCATCCACAGCCACTCCGTCTTGGAGGGATTGAGCTTGAGCCTGTTTCTCCCCATCCAGACCCGTACGGCTTCCAGACACCGGGACAGCACTTTGATAGCTTCATTGGGGTGGCCCGTGTGAAAAGTACAGCTGGGTGTCATCAGCGTACAGCTGGTACCTCACACGAAGCCACTGATGATCTCACCCAGCGGCTTCATATGGATGTGAAACAGAGGGGGGGAGAGAACCCCCCCCGGCGCCCCCCCCCAGGGGGGGCGCCGGGGGGCCGACCTCTGCCCCCCCGTCAACACCGTCTGCGACCGGTCGGAGAGATAGGAGGAGAACCACCGATAAACGGTGCCTCCCACTCCCAATCCCTCCAACCGGCGCAGCAGGATACCATGGTCGATGGTATCAAAAGCCGCTGAGAGGTCTAATAGGACCAGGGCAGAGGAATAACCCCTATCCCTGGCCCTCCAGAGATCATCCACCAACGCGACCAAAGCTGTCTCAGTGCTGTAACCGGTCGGAAGCCGGACTGAACGGGTCCAGATAGACAGTTTCCTCCAGGTGCAGGGGAAACTGATATGCCACCATACTCTCTACAACCTTCGCCGCAGCAAGGTTGGAGACCGGACGATAATTACCTAAAACAGCCGGGTCCAGGAAGGCTTCTTGAGGAGGGCCTCACCACCGCCTCTTTCAAGGCGGCCGGAAAGACTCCTCCAACAAGGAAGCACTCGTAATCCCCTGGAGCCAGCCTCGTGTCACCTCCTGAGTGGCCAGCACCAGCCAGGAGGGGCACGGGTCCAGTAAACACGTGGTGGCATTCAATCTACCCAGCAACCTGTCCATGTCCTCGGGAGTCACAGGGTCAAACTCATCCCACACAACATCACCAAGACCGCCCTCAGATACCCCGTCTGAATCGCCACAATTTTGGTCCAGACCGTCCCTAAGCTGAACGATTTTATCGTATAGATAACCGTTAAACTCCTCAGCACGCCCCCGCAACGGGTCATCCCGCTCCCCCTGGTGAAGGAGGGAGCGGGTCACCCGAAACAGGGCAGCTGGGCGGTTATCTGCCGACGCAATGAGGGAGGAGGTGTAGGAACGCCGCTTCCTCAGTGCCACTAGGTAGGTCCTGGTATAGGATCTAACTAGTGTCCGATCAGCCTCTGAACGGCTGGACCTCCAGGAACTCTCTAGGCGCCTTCTCCGCGTTTCATCCCCTCAGCTCCTCGGAGAACCAAGGAGCCGGTTGGGATCTGCGCCGGGTCAGAGGTCGCAAAGGCACGACACGGTCTAAAGCCCCAGCCGCAGCCCGCTCCCAGGCTGCAGCTAGTTCCTCTGCCGTGCCGTGAGCCAGACCCTCAGGAAGTGGCCCAAGCTCCGTCCGAAACCTCTCTGGGTCCATCAGGCGCCTGGGACGGTACCACCGTAATGGTTCCGCCTCCCTGCGGTGTTGGGTAGCGGTCAGAAAGTCCAGGCGAAGAAGAGAGTGATCTGACCATGACAAAGGTTCAGTGACTATTTCCTTTAAGTCCAGATCTCTCAACCACTGACCAGAGACAAAATCAGGTCCAGTGTGCCTCCCGATGTGAGTGGGGCCATCCACTACTTGAGTCAGGTCCAAGGCCGTCATGGAGGCCAGGAACTCCCGAGCTACTGTCGATGACGAGCCGGCAGATGGCAAGTTAAAGTCCCCATGACTAAAAGTCTGGGGTCTCCACTGCCACCCCGCAAGCACCTCCAGGAGCTCGGGCAGGGCAGCTGTCACGCAGCAAGGAGCCAGGTACGCGACCAGCAAGCCCATCTGACATCTATGACCCCACCTCACAAAGAGGGATTCACACCCGGCAATCTGAGGTACAGTGGTCTCCCTCGGCTCTAGACTCTCTTTAATAGCAACCGCCACCCCTCCACCCCTCCACCCCTACCCTGGGCCCTCGGCTGATGGAATGCACGGAAACCCGGTGGGCACATCTCGACCAGGGGCACACCCCCTTCAGTGCCCAACCAGGTCTCCGTAACGCCTATAATATCCGTGGCACCCCCCTGTATCAGATCATGTATTAGGGGGGCCTTATTGGCATATATCTTGCTGAAGGACTATCAAGTGGAAAGTGAAAAAAATGATATAAACAAACCCAGCACAGGCTGCAAAGCTGTAATCAATCTCTCATTTTTTTATAGTATTTTATCTCTGGAGGTCTAGCCAAGAGGGCCAAAATTAAGACTCCTGGCATCCATTTCCAACTACCATGTTCTACTGACAGGAAGTAATTTTCTGGTGTTCAGTGAGGAACATAGAAATAGCAATAGCACTTATATTTATATACCGCTTCACAGTGCTTTACAGCTCTCTTTAAGTGTCAGCATATTGCCCCGAACAATCGGGGTCTTCGTTTTACCCGCCTTGGAAGGATGGAAGGCTGAGTCAAGCTTGAGCTGGTCAGAATCGAACTGTTGGCAGTCGGCAGCCATTTGTCCAGAATAGTATAGGATCTCCTGCTTGAGCAGGGGTTGGACTGGAAGACCTCCAATGTCCTTACCAACTCTGTTAATTCATTATTCCCATCCATCACAGCAAATATTAATGAGTGGGTTATGGAAATCACCCTATAGGTCTCTACCCTATATTATCACTGGAGACTCAGCCCAAAGGACTGCAGTGTTGATCCCAATGCCAAATAAAAGTTGGAGGGGGAGGGAGGAGGAACTGATTGACTTGACGCACCCCAGACAAACTTTACTCTTTTCTTTTGAAGTTCCAAGGATGTCACAGTGTAAGGAAAAAAAGCTTTGGAAGGAGCAAGTGAAATTATCAGAAATATAGCAAAGTTCAAAGAAAAATAAAGAATTTAAGGATTAGAAAAACAATGTCCACAGTTTAGGCCCACTGCACCACTTTCACCTCAAACATTAGTTTCACTACTTAGGAAATTTAGCAGATATATGTTTCTGCTGCCACTGAACAGTTGGCAGAATGAATGATAACATTCATGATAGCCTTGGGAGCAATTTCCATCTGGGAGAGGCTACCACTGAAAAGGCCCTGTCTATAACCTTTACCAAATTGGCTTCTCCAAAGAGTGAGAAGTTCCTTCCAACTCTGTTATTCTGCTATCTTTCAGGACTTTGGTTTACAAAGCCAGTAACTTGAGATACTTTGTCCAGAAACAAATGAGAGGTCATATCATAACCAGGATAATGTATCTACCAAACAATTGATGAAATACAGCTGCCACATTTGACTGGAACTGGAATTTCAGTACATTTATCAAAATGCTCTGTTACAGAGTCATGTGTGTGTTCCTGTAATTAGGATGAAAAATGATTAAGGACAAATCAATGTAGCCAGATGTTTTTCTTTTTCTCAATTGTTAATAGCATCCAATTCACCAGGTGCAGCTTGAATAAAGGCCCTTCTGGACAATAGCGTCTCTTGGCTTTCTAGGAGGTCTATGAAATCTAAGACAGCACCCCCCCCAAGCTATACAACTGAGCTTTCAACACTGAAGATAACATATCCACAAAACTTTGTACTAAGGCTCATGGAATTCGCCCAAGTAAATATCTTGCTCTTTAGAGTCTCTTTTACATCTCAAAAGATGCAGTGCAAAGATCGCCACAGAAGTCCACGAAGATTTGGATGCATTTTCCAAAAATGAATTAGAGTTAAAGGAAAGGAAAAAAGCATCACTGATTATAATTAACAGTTCCCGAAAAAAGCAAACATAAAGTAGTTCAAATTCCAAAATAGTTATGGATAATTATGTAAATAGTGTTTCAGCACAATCTATCCACTATCTCCCAGCTTTTCGCTGGAAATTTAAGCAAGACGAATATACATCTCAAATAAAAATACAGCTAAAAGAAGCTAAACTAAGTTTAAAAGAGGCTACATTATTGTGTTCTGCTCAATAGTTTGTGTAATAGCTCCCAAGTACTCTGTAATCCTTATTTGATCATTTCCAATTGTTGTCATCAATTCTGGTAATTTATACATGGTTCTACCAAGCATTGATGTTTCTAAAAATGCTGGCTGCACAAACCGCAACACATATGGAATCAAGATTTGGAATTAACAGTGTCCTTTCTGGAGAGTAAGAATTCTTCTCTGAACATCTGAGGCAAATAGACTCAGGGGTAAATATCTCAGGGGTTGCCACAAAGAAGAGGGAGTCAAACTATTCTCCGAAGCCCCTGAGGGCAGGACAAGAAGCAATGGGTAGAAACTAATCAAGGAGAGAAACAACTTAGAACTCAGGAGAATTTTCCTGACAGTGAGAACAATTAATCAGTAGAACAACTTGCCTCCAGAAGTTGTGAATGCTCCAACACTGGAAGTTTTTAAAAAGATGTTGGATAACTACTTGTCTGAAGTGGTATAGGGTTTCCTGCCCAAGCAGGGGGTTGGACTAGAAGGCCTCCAAGGTCCCTTCCAACTCTGTTATTCCATTCCATTCTATTCTCCACCAGTAAGTGATAAAATGATTCAAAGAAAAAAAAATAACAAACCAAGGGACACTGAAACAGAAAGGGGGCACCTCAATAGTGCTAGGATATAATGAGAAACAATGTCTAGGGACCAGGGATGTCCAACCTTGGCAAGTTTAAGACTTGTGGACTTCAACTCCCGGAATTCCCCAGCCAGCATGTTTTGGAGTTCAAGCCAACAAGTCTTAAACTTGCCAAGGTTGGACACTCCTGATCTAGGAGATAAAATTAACTCCCGATTTATCTAAGAGCAAAGTGGATGTCCAGATTTTAAAAGTTGCAAAACTAGAGGAGAAATACAGATTTCAAGGCTAGAAGTGCATATGGGCGATTTACCCTGTTGCCATTTTCAATCTCCACAATCTTCAGAAATATAGGTAGTCTTTGAGTTGTAACCACAATTGGGACCAGAATTTCTGTTGCTAAGCAAGGCGGTTGTTGGGTGAGTTACACTTGATTTTACGGCTTTTTTTGCCAGTTGTTAACTGCAGTTGTTAAGTGAATTATTTGGTTGTTAAGTGAATCCAGCTTCTCTCACTGAGTTTGCTTGTCGGACTTTGCTAGGAAAGTCTTAAATGGCTTTAGTCACACGAGCCTGGGATACTGCAACTGTCATACATACATGCCTATTGCCAAGTGCCCAAGTGTTTTAATCAACTTGGCATGGGGATGCTGCAAGAGTCATAAGTGAGAAACTCTCATAAATCACTTTTTCCAGTGCCACTGTAATTTCAAATGGGTGCTAAACAAATGGTCATAAATCAAGGACCACTTGTAGCTGGAAAGTAATCTGTGGTTGTCTTAATATCTTACTGATGTGAAATGCCATGAACACAGAATGGAAATCATTGTCCTGTAATGGGCTCCTGCAGGTCAACAAATCAAAGTCTTTCACCTCACCTTATACAAAATGAAAACAAGGAAAGCAAATTAGCCTGGGACTTTACAGGAGTTCATTGAGTGCCGAAGGAAATCGACAAAAATTTTGTGCGCTCCTGAGGGGAGCTGCAAAGCCTTCAGATTAGCATTTCCTTTCGAAGGCTTGAATTTCAGGAGTCAAAAGGATGAGATGCAGCAAGAATTACCTCAGGAAAGTTGCCATAACATCTCAATGGGGGAAAAAAAAAAACACCTTAGTTTTAGAGCACTTTCGACTGCAATGCAGCTGAAATGGAAGTAAATCAACTGAGATGTCATGCTTCTATGTCTGGTCTCAAGATTGGCTGAAACGATGGAATCAATAATTTCATCTGGAGAGTTGGAAAGGAAAGCGCAGAGAGAATCTTGGCTTCTTGTCCGCTTCACAAAAAGCCATGCTACAAATGCCAAATAGGCATTATGGGTCTCAACAAAACAGTGCCGTTCCAAGTTGCAGATGGACATGCTTTACCGTTGTATTATTTTCTTTCTCCAAGCTACTGACTGACCAATCAACTGATCAATGGACCGACAATTTGACTTTACCTGTATCAACACTTTAGTTAGAATAACTCCCTTTAAGCAAATCAGAATAGGAAGTCTACATCTTTTGAGAACCATCACCAAATGAGGTGCAACAACTAAGAGATTTAGCCATCTTTGTCTTCTCTCAATTATCTGGCTTTTTGTTCCAGGACAAAATACATTCTTGAGTGAGGAAGCAGATAATGGTAGGAAAAAAAACCCTAAGGCACAATTATACAGAACATAGAGCCAGCCAACTTTCATTCTTCCATTGTGTGGCCCAGGAGTTTCAGGGCCCTTCTAGAGATGAGTTGTCCAGCAGCTGTTCAAGGGTGCTGGGTGTGACTCCATTCCTGAAGACCTTATGGATCTAAGACAGGATCCTACAATCAAGTTCTCTGCAGATATTTCGAGATAATACCTCTCAGAAAAATCCTGCGCAGAATAGCCATTGAGTTGACTGCAAATTCTTAAGAACGGTAGAGGAGAGCCACATCATTTTAGTAACATCTGAAAATGAAGTATTAATGAAGTGAACTATGATACATTAATGTATTAATGAAATCATTGATGAACCACTATTTACATCAGTAAATGCTTTAATTAGTGTAGATATTCTAGCTGTCTATTGATGGCTTATGACCCAACTATATGCACAGTGACATATTTCAACTGGTATCTGACACTGCACTTTGATTGAATCCTCATTGTGATTCCTTGGCAAATGCATCAAGCCAACACTGTTTTATATCCCAGCAGCTTTGAAAAGACAATCAGGGAGTCTAACACATTTTTTTAAAGCCTTTTTTCTGAATTAGAGATAAGGGGAAAGAGAAGAGCGCTCCCATTAAGATACTTTGATGTCTGTGGAATGGGGCTTCGAGAGCGAAATAAGCAGCACTGATGGGAACGAGGAAGGAAAGGGTGTTCATAAACATTCCCAGTTCCATTTTTTTATTAATTTATCAAAATATACAATATAAAGAAAAACGAAAATAGTGGGAAAATAGGGAAGGAAAAAGGGAAGAGAAAATGAAAGAAAAGCATTGACTTCCGACTCTTTATAACCCGGTAGAATTAGACAATAACATACAGCCTCAACTTTTTATTTTTACATAATAATATGTACTAGCCATCTCTAGAACAACCAACCTATTGGTCTTCATAAACATTCCAATTGTTAGAACAAAGCTCTGAAAATATATGAAGTCCAGTTTCTTTAGGAAAGAAACAAGGGAGTATCTAAATTTTAAAACCTCAGTGACTAAAACTTGAGATGGCCCTGAGTGGTAGGAATAGTCCAGTGGTAGGTCTGAACCGGGGTTACCACCGGTTCACTTCGCGCACGTGATTTGCACATGATTTGCGTACGAATGCTCACTTTGCTCGTACACATATTGAATTTGCACTTTGCGCAAGCGCATTCCATTTCAGAACAGCTGAGGCGCAACAATCCGCTCTGCCACGCCTATCAGCTGGGCTAAAAACAAACAAATATAGGTAGGGATAGCGCAGGGGTGGGTGGGAGGGCCCAGCTGACAGTCGAAGAGAACCGGTTCGCTCTCACCTCACCATCGCCGCTACTGGCTTGCCAGAACCGGGGAGAACTGGTAGCAACCCACCACTGGACTAGTCTTGAGGGACTACAAAGATTACTGGGGAAATTAGAAAGGGGAGAGTTTAAAGCCAAAGTAACTCCACAAAGGAAGCTAAGAGAAGCAAGCAAGAGATAAAAAAAATTAAGAGAATGTAATTGAAAAAAGAGAAGTTAACAAATACAGAAGGAAACAATCTAAGAAGAAAACTGTGGAAAGCTTTCCTAATGTGATTCCCAGCCAGTTTTCCGTTGCCTAGGAATTCTGGAAAACATGTTCCTGACATATTTGGAAGGCTTCGATTTAGAATAGGTTGTGCTCTGGCAACCGTTTAAAGTCACTGATTAAATTAAATATTGACTCTTGCAGAATGGCTGTCTGGCTCCCCGTAGGAGAAAGATGATGTTTATCATGGTTTTCCCTCCAATTTCATTTTCTGACCTAGATTTCACACACAGCGGTAAGAAAAATGGATGGAGAAGAATTTTGGAAATTTTGGAAAGGTTGGAATGAATCTCTCCAAGTTCAAAACCTGCTCTGTTCCTCAGCTCCAAGCTCAAATCAACTCAGAACCTCAACTTTTCGACTTACAACCATTCATTCAGTGACCGTTCAAAATTACAACGGCGCTGAAACAAGTGACAGAACACCAGAGATGGGTTTCAGCAGGTTCTGACCAGTTCTGCAGAACCGGTAGTGGAAATTTTGAGTAGTTTGGAGAACCGGTAGTAAAAATTCTGACTGGCCCCTCCCCCATCTATTCTCTGCCTCCCAAGTCCCAGCTGATCGGGAGGAAATGGGGATTTTGCAGTAATCTTCCCCTGGATTGGGGAGGGAATGGAGATTTTACAGTATCCTTCCCCTGCCACGCCCACCGAGCCACGCCCACAGAAACCGGTAGTAAAATTTTTTGAAACCCACCACTGCTGAACACCCGTTTTTCACCCAACCGCTGCAACATTCCCATACTCACGTGATCAAAATTTAGTTGCTTGGCAACTGACTCATGTATGACAGTTGCAGACAATGTCCCAGGGTCACGTGATCAACTTTTGCAAACTTCTGACCAGCAAAATCAAGGAGGAAACTAGATTCCCTTTACATCCACTGAACAACTGCAGTGATTCATTTAACAACTGTGGCAAGGAAGGTTATAATATGGGGCAAAACTCACTTAATGTCTCACTTAGCAGCAGAAATTTTGGGCTTAATTGCGATCGTAAATTGAGGACTACTTGTATAATGCTGCAGAACCATGCCAGGAGATTTCATTATCCCTTACTCTCCTATTTACCTTCCCCAATTTTAATAGATGGTATAAAAATAACAGTTGCTGAAGCTGTAGACATTTCTAAGCTGCAGCACCTCTGCTAACATAATTTTAAATTTTCTCTTTTATATTGATTCCCAACCCTTTTTTATTCTGTAGCAAATGCAAAATCTGGGCAGAGGTTTCCTGGCTACTTTCATTTTGGGAGAACTTCAGTCACCTTTCCTCTGCCTTGAGAAAAAGCCAGTTGAAGAAATCCTGCCTTGACTGAATATTTAGAAAAAGTCAAACCTTCTGCACAAACTTTTATTCAAAGATTTGAACTGGGAAAATAGTATAGTTTGATGCGTAGCCAGCGATGAAATCCAGCCGGATCTATCTGGCTCGCACAAACCAATAGTGCCGGTGGCGGGAGGCTCCGCCCACCCACCAGGATGTCATTACGTCCCATTTTTTTACCCTCTGCGCATGTGCGGAAGAGGCGCATGCATGCATGACGCATGCGTGTTCTTGCAGGCTCCCTTTCCCAAACTGGTAGCGAAGGTAAGTGGATTTCACAGCTGTGCGTAGCTCTTCCAAATACTCCCTTGCAGTGTTTCTTAAAGTGGGGTCTTAGGAGGGTCTAAGACAGGGGCGTCAAATTCGAGGATCCAGCCCACGGGGTGCTTAGATCTGGCCAATGGGGCCACCCTGGAAATAGCAAAGGATCAGCTCGCTATGCCTCTGCCAGCAAAATAGAGCTTGGGAGGGCTGCGCACAGCCCACGTAGCTCAATTTTCAGCTGCTATGGAATCCTCCAACCGTCTACCAGTAAAAATGGAGCTCGGGAGGGCTGCATGAGCACTTGGCACCCCCGACATGAGTGACATCGAGCTGGCCATGCCCACCCTGGCTACACCCACTTGGCTCCTTAAGGTCTAACACAACCCTGATGCGGCCCTCAAGAAAATTGAGTTTGACACCCCTAGTCTAGGACAACTTGCCACAGCCAACTCACCACAGCCAGATAGCCACGGTCAACTTGCTGTGGGACAGCTCACCATGGGACAAGATTTACACTAATATCAAAGAAATGGTGGAATAGAATCATTTAAAAAAAGGATGCAAAAGGAGGGGCAAAGCGAAATGTGAATGACAAAAATTAAAGTAATTTTAAAATTATTTTAAATAATTAAATTGAATTGTTGAATTGTCCCTCAGTGAGTTGGCCCGTGATGAGTTGGCCCATTACATCCTAGGAAAATTTCTCCTTAGCAACTTAGAACTAAGGAGAAATTTCCTGACAGTTAGAACAATTAATCAGTGGAACAACTTGCCTCCAGAAGTTGTGAATGCTTCAACACTGGAAGTTTTTAAGAAGAGATTGGACAACCATTTGTCTGAAGTGGTGTAGAGTTTCCTGCCTAAGCAGGGGGTTGGACTAGAAGACCTCCAAGGTCCCTTTCAATTCTGTTATTCTATTTCTATTTCTAAACCTTAGGGCTGCCGCAAGACTTTTTCAGGGATCTGCAAAATCAAATTATTTGCCAACCTGTGATGAAAAATAATACAATCCCATCAACCATTTTTAATACAGTAAATATTGATAAATATAAACCATAAAAACAAAATTCCTTTGAGGTCTCCCATAATTTTTAAAAGCAGGAAGGGGTTCTAAGAGAAAAAAGCAGCACTTTTCTAATGCAGTTATAGCTAGAAACTTACACAGACTTCCTTTTTCAACCACATGAGGGCACCTCCAAAATAACTTTGAAAATGAGTGACACAGAACATTTATCAGGATAATTTAAAAATTAACCTGAACATTAAATCGGAGAGTAATGAGATAAAAACAGCTGTAGTAAAACCGCTTCCTAACAATGCCTCCAAAGTTATAGTTCTTTGAGTGATAAGACTCAGCCTCAACTCTTACTTACTCTCCTTCTTGGAAACAATATTCAGTCCCACCTCTTAACTGTGGCATTTCTAAGTGCTCAGAACAGAAACAAATAGAACATGGGGAGATCAGGAGTCTAGTCCATAAGGTTTCAATAAAACGTGTTGCTTTAGAAAAGCCATGGAGCAAAACCTCAGTTTAGGTAACTGGATTTCAAATGAAGAATTAAGCTTTTTAAAAACGATTTGATACTAATATAAAACGTTCAGAATTGGAAGAAATTATAAACGGAGTTCACTCTGGAGTACAGGAGGATAAAAAGAAAATGGAAAAAATAATTATGAGGAATAGCGAAAAAATATACATATCATGAATATCATCTATCTACTATCCATTATTGTTAAAAGTGTATAGTGAAAACTAAAAATCAGGCCATTAGCACAACATTCTGGGAAATAATTCAATATACTGACTTAATGCAATGTTTTTTCTGGGAGCTTCTTTTAAATAATATTTGGAAACAACAGCTGGCACAGATGGAGATCAGAATACTTTGTGATGCCTGCTTTTTAAATCTTATTATACTGATCCTGGCCAATCTCTCAGAGTTCACTCTTAATATATGCTGCCAATTAAAACATCAGATCATTATTTATAAATAATTTGAGAGTGTGCTATATCAAGAATCACCTTCTCCCATTAATTTGTTTCATCAAATTGATGAGTAGATGATTCAAATTGGGTATGTCTAGTCTGATGAAAAAAAGGACTAGGGGAGATATGATAGCAGTGTTCCAATATCTCAGGGGCTGCCACAAAGAAGAGGGAGTCAAGCTATTCTCTAAAGCACCTGAGGGCAGGGCAAGAAGCAATAGGTAGAAACTAATCGAGAGAAACAACTTGAAAGTTGAAAGGGACCTTGGAGGTCTTCTAGTCCAATCCCCTGCTCAGGCAGGAAACCCTATACTACTACTATACTACTTCAGACAAGTGGTTATCCAACATCTTCTTAAAAATTTCCAGTGTTGGAGCATTCACAACTACTGGAGGCAAGTTGTTCCACTGATTATTTGTTCTAACTGTCAGGAAATTTCTCCTTAGTTCTAAGTTGCTTCTCTCCTTGATTAGTTTCCACCCATTGCGTCTTGTCCTTCCCTCAGGTGCTTTGGAGAATAGCTTGACTCCCACTTCTTTGTGGCAGCCCCTGAAATATTGGAATGCTGCTATCATGTTTCCCCTAGTCCTTCTTTTCATCAAACTAGACATACCCAGTGGTGGGATTCAGCCAGTTCGCACCACTTCGGGAGAACCGGTTATTAACTGTCTGAGCAGTTTGGCAAACTGGTTGTTGGAAGAAATCATTAGGGCAGAGAACCGGTTGTTAAAGTACTTGAATCCCACCACTGGACATACCCATATCACCTGGACCTATTTGGTGGCTGCACCCTAACTATCAAGCTTTCACCCAATAGTGACATGGTGATTTAGGTAATCCCTTCCTGATTTCTTAAAGCAGGTATTTAAGAAATTTATGTTTTATCAGATGTTTAATAGGTTACAATCATGTGTGAATTATGCTAGCTTTTGATGTCTTTTTTTTGTGTCTGTGTTTACAAAGGGTTAATTTTTCCCCCCAATTATACCATGACTGGGTTTTATAGTGTTGTGCCTGGAAAGTATTGCATACATAATTCTACTAAGAAATACTCTTGAACACAAAAACAATTTGGGCTCCTTGGAGAGACTTTGATTCTGAAATGGAGAAACCTCAGGCAGGCAAAGAGATTATACTGTACCTTCTTCACTCTAAGTTCTCTATTCTTAAATTGCTTCTCCAGAAGTAGAAACACAACCATCAGCAATCAGGGTTTTTGTGTAAATTTATGTGCAACAAATTACTGACCTACAACTCATCTACTGTACCAATTGGAGTACCATTGCGATATATGAGTAGTTAAGTGCAAGAACTCTGACTAGATTTATTTATTTAGCTAAAGATTTCATGCTTTTCCCTGTTCCCATACCGCAGAATGCCTGAGATGATTGTCCACAGCGGCAAAATGTGTTGAAAGCCGGATGGATGAAAAGAGAAAGCTCACTCAGTTTATGTGTTGGACCTATTTGTCAGGTGCAAGTAACCAGGAACAGGAGTTTAGTTCAAAGCACTTCAGGTTTCTTACATGCTACCTATATACAAAAAACTGATCTACTGAAGTTCAAGGAAAATTGGTGCTATATAAGAGTCAATACACGGGAGTCTGAAGTTAGGTCTCTTATGGGAGTGTAGTGTTAAGTTCTGGAAGTAACGAGGCTGGAGACCAGGGTAGTGACAACAGCTCTTTAATATAGGGTGAACCCAGCAACAGGCTGGGGGAAAAACCTCTCCTTTTATACAGTTCTACTGGAGGCTTTGTCCAATCAGCAACGTGCTGATTTCCCGCTCAAATATTTAAAGGTACAACATGAATACATAACACTCCTCCCCTCCCAGAAAACACTTTGCCTCTATTTACATATTTATTTACATGTTATTTTTCGACGTAGTCACGCAAATAACCTGGGCGTCTCCTAGTTCTTTCTGACCTGCGCGGTTCAGTTCTGGTGAGGTTTTGAGCTGGTCGGAGGGGCTGTTTTCTCCTCCCAGCTCTTTCTCTGAGCCAACGGGCTCCGGATTATTGGCCGACTCTTTTTCTTGGCCATCCGGCCTTGGATTATTTTTGAAACTGTCCCTGCTGTTTCCCTCGGGAACCTGATGGCGTCGCTGGAGCTCTGGGACCTCAGCTAAGTCTTGCGCCTCCCCCGGGTCATTGTCAGCTGTGAATTCAAATTGGTATTGGTCATGATCTGTTTCATTTGGTTCGGTTTGATCAGTTATTCGTTTCCTTATCTGATCTATGTGGCGCCTCCACACTCGGTTGTCTGGTAGCTCTACCACGCATTTATTTTGGGCCGGTTATCTTTATTATTTGTCCTGCGAACCAACTAGGGCCGTCCCCATAGTTTCGGGCCCACACCCGTCGCCTATGCTCATTTCCTTGTCTTTTCTAGTTCCCCTTGTAACCCTCTGGTGTGTAATGGGATTCAAACGGTCAAGTGGGCATCGGAGTTTCCGTCCCATTAGTAATTCGCTGGGCTTTTCCGGTGGCCGTGCTTGGGGTTCTGTGCTGAACGGCTAGAAAAAGTCTATCTTTGTTTGCCAGTCACCTGGCTTGAGCCTGGACAATGCCTCCTTAGCGCCCGGACGGAACGCCTGCAAGGCCATTCGACGAGGGTGGAAAGGCGCAGAGAGGGCATGTCGGATGCCCTCCTCTGCCAGGTATTCTTCAAACTGGGCTGCCGTGAATTGAGGCTCATTGTCGGACACCAGAGTGTCCGCAACCCGTGAGTTGCAAATAGGTGGCGAGGGCTGCGATTACTGCTCGGCCGTAGTGGATTTCATGAGTATGATCTCCAACCATTTAGAGAATGCATCAACAACCACTAGGAACGTTTGGCGTGGAAGGCCAGCAAAATCAATGTGGATTCTTGACCAGGGCCCTTGGGGCTTTTCCCATTCCTGACTGGGGCCGTTGGGGTAGAGGTCTGGACTCTTGGCAAGCCTGGCATTTCCCTACCCTCTCAGCAATCTCTGCGTCCATGAGTGGCCACCACACATAGCTTCTAGCTAACCCTTCATCCTTACGATCCCTGGGTGACCTCGTGGAGGAGGTCCAATACCTTTCCCTTAATTTATCAGGAATTATTACACGATCACCCCATAACAGGCACCCCTTGAGCCGAGAGCTCATCTCGCTTTTAACAAATTCTTTGAACTGCTCGCCGCGCAGCGGCCACCCTCTGTACCCAACCGAGTACAGTCCTTAACACAATGTCCCGGTATGATGCCCGAGCCACTTCCTTAGATGTGACTGGGCCAGAGTCCAAAGAGTCAATAAGTAGAATGGGCGTCCCGGAGTGGGTCTCGGTTGCCCCTGGTAGTGGGCATCGGCTTAACGCGTCTGCATGCCCCACTTCTTTTCCTGGTCGATGCTGCAGCTTGTACGAATAAGCGGCTAGGAATATAGTCCATCGGGTCAGTCGTGGCGAAAGTGCCACAGGCGTTGGGCGGTCGCCAGCCAGTATCCCTAGTAACGGTCTGTGGTCAGTCACGATTTCAAAATTCCGCCCAAAGACATATTCGTGGAATTTTTTAACCCCTGACACAATGGCTAGTGCTTCTTTATCTAGCTGGCTGTAGTTTCTCTCTGGAGAGGACATCGTTCTAGAGTAAAAAGCTATAGGGGCTTCTGTGCCGTTTGGAAGTCTATGGCTGAGTACAGCCCCCACCCCATAAGGGGAGGCATCGCAAACCAGCACTAGGGGTAATGAGTTGTGATATTGGATGAGCAGGCTATCACTTGAGAGCAGGTTCTTAACTGCTTCAAAAGCCCTATTTTCCGACTTTCCCCAAGACCAAACAGTATTTTTCCCTAAGAGCCTATGCAGCGGTTCCATAGCAGTTGCTTTGTTCTTTAAAAGACCGCGTAAAATTCACCAATCCAGGAATGCCTGCAGCTCTGCTTTGTTTTTGGGCGCTGGAGCCTTCCTAATTGCCTTAACCTTGCTCTCAGTAGGGTGAATTCCTTTCTTGTCTATCCGGTAGCCCAAGAAATCGACGGATTCGACCCCTATCTGGCATTTGTTTGCCTTGACTTTTAATCCGGCTGTCCGGAAAATGCCCAAAACCTTTCTTAACGCTCTCCCAATTCCTCCATGTTTTCCCCTGAAATTAGGACATCATCGAAGTAGGGAACTACCCCTGGGAGCCCCTGCAGTAGTCGTTCCATTAGGTTTTGGAACAGCCCTGGTGCCACACTAACCCCAAATTGCAATCGGGTGCACTTGAAGGCCCCCCTGTGCGTTACAATCGTTTGGGCTTCGGCTGTGCGGGCGTCTACGGGCAGTTGTTGGTAGGCTTGGGCCAAGTCTAACTTTGCAAAGACTTGCCCTTGCCCCAAAGAGTGCAATAAGTGTTGCACCACGGGAACCGGGTAAGCGCTTTTCTGTAAGGCTTTGTTAAGCGTCGCCTTGTAGTCAGCGCAAATTCTAATTGACCCGTCCGACTTCATTGGGGTGACGATTGGCGTCTCCCACTTTGCGTGATCGACTGGCACCAAAATTCCCTGATTTATGAGCTTGTCCAGCTCCTTATCGATTTTTGGTTTTAGTGCAAAAGGGACTCTCCTCGCCTTAAGCCTAATGGGGGCTACCTGGGGGTCTAAGTTGAAGGA
This sequence comes from Ahaetulla prasina, assembly GCF_028640845.1. Lineage (NCBI taxonomy): Eukaryota > Metazoa > Chordata > Lepidosauria > Squamata > Colubridae > Ahaetulla > Ahaetulla prasina. The sequence continues at coordinate 212,988,958 of NC_080541.1, forward strand.
AATAGGGGTCCCCTTGTACTTGCCCAGGCAGTCCTTGAAGACATCTTCGAACTCGTTAAAGAGAATGTCTTTCAGGTTACAGTCACTTTTGTAGATGCCAGTCACTCCCATGCCCAGGGCACGAAACCAGTCTAGTCCCAACAGACTGGGCAGAGTTCCTTCGACGATCGTGATGGGCAGGGTCTTCTTGTATGGACCGTACTCGACTCGGACGGAGGTGGTCCCTCGAACAGGGATGCGATTCCCCTGGTAGTCGTGGACTCGTAGCCGTTGTGCTTGCAGGTGGCGCTTCGCGACGGACGGCAGTGACTTCGCCAAAGTGTCCCAGGACATGATGGTGATCGCTGATCCCGTGTCTACTTCAAGCCGGCACCGTACTCCCTCTATTTTTGGCTTGGTGAAGATCTTCTTCTCCACTTGGGTCGAGGCGCGGCCTATGACCACAGTTGTTTGGTTGGAATCCGCGCCTTTTTTGTTTGAGCCAATCGCGGGTCGCCTTGCCGATTCCGCGCTCTGATTGGCCGATTTGAATTTTCGGCGGGAAGGTTGGGCCGCCCGACAAACTTGAGCTAGGTGCCCTTTCTTCCCACACCGCCGACATGTCGCGTCCTTAAACTTGCAGCGTTGGCGCTGGTGTTGACCCCCGCAGCTTCCGCATTCGTCTCGGTCCCCTTTGTCGCGTTTCTCGGTGCGGCAGACCCCTTCCTCATCTTCACCGTCGGATTCGGTCTGAACCTCCTCCTGGTGCACCGGAGTTGCCTTCGCGCTCGCCTTTTGTGGGACCGGCTTCTGCAGTGTCTCTGCCGCTTGGGAGGACATTTCATGTGCTCTGGCTTCGTCCAGAGCGTTTGCCAGCGTTAGGTTGCTCTTTGCTAGCAGCCGCCGCCGCAAACGGATGTCTTTGACCCCTCGGATGAGTTGCTCGAGGAGCACCTCGCCCAGGTCACGGTATCCGCAGTCCTTGGACGCTTTTCTTAGGGCGGCCATGTAGTCACCGGCGGATTCGCCTCCATCTGTCTTCGCCTCCGAATTCAAACCGCCGCACGTATTTGGACGGCGTTGGTGCGTGGTTTTTAGTAAAGTCTGTAAGAGTTGGCCACGACACCGACTGCAACGGCGTTGGCTCTGCCAGGGCTTCCGCGATATCAATGACCTCCGGACCACAGTGGCTTAAGAAATAAGCCCTTTTCGGTTATCTGGAACTCCGTGCAGTTCGTTGGCTTCTAGAAGCTCAAACGGGTCATATCGTCCCCATTTCTCTTCGCTGGTCAAACGGTGCGGGCGGAGTGTAACTGGCCATCTCCGCTTTTCTGCCCTGGGTTTGCTGGGTTCGGGTCTATCGTGCTTCAGCTCGGTTCTGGTTCTCCTCAGCCTCGAAATCCCACCTTCGTCGCCAATGTTAAGTTCTGGAAGTAACGAGGCTGGAGACCAGGGTAGTGACAACAGCTCTTTAATATAGGGTGAACCCAGCAACAGGCTGGGGGAAAAACCTCTCCTTTTATACAGTTCTACTGGAGGCTTCGTCCAATCAGCAACGTGCTGATTTCCCGCTCAAATATTTAAAGGTACAACATGAATACATAACATGTAGTGACTCCAAACTGATGACACATTTGACTCCGCCTTCGGGCTCCACCTAGTCATCTCCTACACTATTTAAGAACATACCATCAAGATAAGTGTTAATTGGGTGTCCTAAGGATGAATTTAAGAAAGAAGACTATGAGCAGGGTGGTGGTGCAGTGGTGAAGACTCTCGTCTCCCACTTGGAAGGTTGAAAGTTCAATCCTAGATAGTGGCAGATGTTTCTCTCCTAGGGTGTAAAGAAAAAATATCTACTACAAACTCCACATGGCATCAGGAAGGGCATCCAGCTAGTAAATGCTCAGCTCCATCCGACTCTACCCCGAATTAAGGGATTACAGGGTTGTAAACAAATGGAGTTAAGGAGGCCCACATCATATGAGAAAATTGCTGTTAAATTTGGATAAGAGCAGCAGCTCTTAAAATAGCTGAAGGAAAAAAATAATCCTTCCATTTTTATAAAACAGCTAATTGTGCAAGGAAACTAATCTACCCCTACCAATTCCAGTCTTCCTGTCTGAATGTGGTGACACTGCACCCCTTCCATTCTGAGTTTTATTTATAATTTATTAAATATAAACAACACCTATCTCACCATCAAGAGACACTAAATGTCTTCCAACATGATAAAAATGTCAAGATTAGAGAAGTTTGCACCTGCATTCAATAGAACATGAGAAGAGATGGCCTCACACAATGCCAGCAACCCATGGGTGAAGGAATCAGTTCATGGAACTCTATGTCCTTCTCATAAGTATATATGAACATATTGGGTAACTGTTCTTCTCTTATATATTACAACATTAACTGAAGAGTAATCATACTGCTGCAAAGAGACATGAGCTTTTGGTATGCACAAAAGGCAAAGGAATTTTACGACTAGCCCTTTGAAGGAGAGATGGTATTCAGCAGGTTCTGACCGGTTCTCGCAAACCGGTAGCAGAAATTTTGAGTAGTTCAGAGAACCGGCAAATACCACCTCTGGCTGGCCCCATCTCCATCTATTCTCTGCCTCCCGAGTCCCAGATGATCGGCCGGGTCTTCTTTTGTTGCCCTACACAGGAGAAAGGAGCTGGAAAACAGGTTAGTGGGGTGGGGAGGGAATGGGGATTTTGCAGTATTCTTCCCCTGCCATGCCCACCAAGCCACGCCCACAGAACTAGTAGTAAAAAAAATTAATCCCACAACTGCTTTGAAGCCCTGAAAGGAATGAAACAAAGAATAGTAGTTCTAGCTTTATTGTAAGGTACATTAACAGAACCTTGCAAGTCTGAAGATATTTCTCCCTTCCTTTACTTTTACTGAGATACCTTTTGCATGACAGATGCCTGGTCTGTAGCATTTCCGCCTATCTCCCAAGGTCATTCCCACATACCACTGCAATCCTATGTTGTGTAAAAATAGCTCTCCAATCAGAGATATTGATAGTCTGCAGACCAAAGGCCAGGTAGAAATTCAAACCATTTGTTTACTTCCTGCACTTTAATCCCATTTTTTCCCCAAATAGCTGTTATCCGAAGCTACTTGTACTATTTAAGAGATAGGCAGACAGATCAGACCCTTAGGTTTACCATCTTTAAAAAAAAATGCAAAATTCACAATGAATGGGTAATGAAAGGGGAGAAGTTCTTCAAGGCCAGGGGGCGGGAAATAGAGCAAAATATTGCTTACTTGCACAACACATGGACCGACTTTACATAGCTTCAGCTGGAAAGCAGTGAGCATCCTAGACCAAGCTAGATTCCTGGAAGCCTGGCACTCAGACAAATTAGCCACCAACAAGCAGAACATGGGATGCGGTGGTTCAGTGGCTAAGATGCTGAGCTTGTTGATCAGAAGGTGGGAGTTCAGCGGTTTGAATCCCTAGCACTGTGTAATGGAGTGAGCTCCTGTTACTTGTCCCAGCTTCTGCCAACCTAGCAGTTCAAAATCATGAAAAAAAATGCAAATAGAAAAATAGGGACCACTTTGTGGGAAGGTAACAGCACTCCATGCGCCTTCGCTGTTTATAGTCATGCCAACAACATAACCACAGAGACATCTTTGGACAGCACTGGCTCTTCGGCTTAGAAACAGGGATGAGCACAGTCCCTAGAGCCGGAAACGATTAGCACACATGTGAAGGGGAACCTTTACCTTTACCTTTAAGCACAACATCTATATACTATTCAAAAGAGACAATCAAAAAAATTGACAGACCACAATATCCTGGAAAGCAATCATTACCCAGAGATTAGCAATAGCAATAGCACTTAGACTTATGTCAGAAACAAACTAGGAATAAAATCCCATAAAAAGTAATGAAAACCATAACAAGTGTACAACAGATTTATTGAATAAAAACAAAAATAGAACAGAAACATATATATCCAAAGGCAGTTTGCCTAATTAGACCAAGGTTGGTGATAAGACTGAAGAATTGTGTTATGAAGAATTTGCTTTCATTTAGTTTGGATGATGCTGAGAATGAGTGAATTCTCAGCTGTTATAATAAAGTCTGTTTGTTTTTGAACTGAGTGTGTCTACTACTACCCACTTGAGCCTGGGTCGCAACAGTTTAACCCAGAGCTACAACTATTCTTTTCTATTAGAGAGAGCAAAGCTAGCTTCTTCTAATTGCTCCAATTGGGGCCAATGCAGTCCCCTTGCCATGATGGTCTTCCTAGTAAGCAAGGAGTAATCACATTTATTGCCCCTCAGTCTCATGGACCCTGCTGAAATCAGACCATGATGCCTTTTAAATCTGTAGACGTGGGAAATTGCCAATAGGAAGCAAGAACCGGGAGTTGAAGTCCAAACATACCTCGGCGTTGCCAACTGAAGGGAGGCCAAATTACCAGACATGATTTCCAATGTGGCAGCTGAAACCAAAGTGGTTAACTAACCATCCACTAAATGATGTTCCCAGACTTCCATTCCCTTGCAGAAAAGATAGCATCAAAGGCAGACTACACTGCTTATTCTGGAATTAAATATGTCATCCTGGCATATGCAGGGAATGAAGTCTATATTAGTGGTGGTTGTGGTCTTTCGATTATAAGGACGTATGCACACTTTTTTCCTTCTTTCTCTGCAGCATTTTGAAGAGTGCAACTATTAATCAGATTTCAAAAAAAAAAAAAAAACATTTCCTGTGTGTAAATAATTAAAGTAAAAGGAGCAGCTACCACAGAATAATAAATGTAAATGAAAAGTTTCATCTGACTGACAGAAAACTTAACCGTGAAAAAAGTAAGGCGGATTGCAAAAAGATTTGCTAGATGGCAGGGAATGTTTCTGATATTAGCGAAACTGAAAAGAACTCAATATGAACTGTCTGACTAGCACATGAGATGGAAACTGATAAATATTCAAAGGCTACAATCCTAAAATAATGGTGGGTTGTTCTTTTTTAATAGGGCAGAAAGAAACTGTTCCAGAAGGATAGAATTACAAAAGGCAAGATGCTCTCTGAATAAAAGGAATATCATACACATTCTCTCTGCCAAATCTCAGAGAAAAATTGCAAGAGAATCTGATTTGGGAGTATGAGTCAGAAAATGAACCCCGGGTTTAAAATGTTCACTGGGAATAAAGCTGTTCATGGGACATCTTTAGCTGGGTCAGGAAAGGGGCTTGTCATGCAAACTGCTAAATCCACTCATGGTGGGGTTAGAGCAAATTTGTTTTAGTCCCAAATAGCCCCAGGATTGTTTGGATTATGCTAATTTCCATGGTGAGTTAGTACCAAAGGTTAAGTTTATCTTCCCACTATCAGCATAGAGATGAAAACCTCAGAACGGTGTTTCTCAACTTTGACAACTTTAAGATATGTGGACTTCAACTCCCAGAATTCTGAGGTATTCTGGGAGTTGAGGTACACACATCTTAAATTTACTAAATTGAAAAACACAACCTTAGAGGAACCTCACAAAAACTAGGTGCTTAGTTTTTCTTTCTGCTTTGTTTTATGCAACTTCCAACAAAGTCCTAGGGAGAGGCTAAACATGTTAGAAAAGGATGGATGCAGGGAAAGCTGTCCCAATTCTGCTAGTAGGGGCATTGATCCTGATTGGGCCTCAAAAGATTTGCAAGTATTTTTTGTTGGGTTATATTAGAGCTGTGTTTAGCAATAGCAATAGCACTTAGACTTATATACGGCTTCATAGTGCTTTACAGCCCTCTCTAAGCGGTTTACAGAATCAGCACATTGCCCCCAACCATCTGGGTCTTAATTTTACTGATCTCAGAAGGATGGAAGACTGAATAAGTCTTGAGCCCTGGCAGGGTTGAACTCTAGACTGTGGGCAGAGTTAGCCTGCAATAGTGCATTCTAACTACTGCGTCACCATGGCTACTAGGACCCTTCAGGGTTGTCCAAGACTCTCCCAGAGATCATAAAGTCAAAATCAATCACCAAGCTATGTTGGAAAAAGAATGCAATATTAAAATCCCATCAAACAATCCAATGGTGGGTTTCAAATTTTTTTTACTACCGGTTCTGTGGGTGTGGGTTGGTGGTTGTGGCATGGCTTGGTGGGCATGGCTTGGTGGGCGTGGTAGGGGAATGATACTGTAAAATCTCCATTCCCTCCCCAATCCAGGGGAAGGTTACTGCAAAATCCCCATTTCCTCCCGATCTGTTGGGACTCAGGAGGCAGAGAATAGATGGAGGCGGGGCCAGTCAGAATTTTTACTACCGGTTCTCCAAACTACTCAAAATGTCCGCTACCGGTTCTCCAGAACTGGTCAGAACCTGCTGAAACCCACCTCTGAAAACAATCATGAGACACAGTAGTAGCAGCAGCGAATGTGCCCATTTTAAATTTTAATATGATAAATACAACCCATATGAACTAAAGCTCTTTTAGGATCCTCTATCATTTTTAAAAATGGGAAAGGATCCTAAGAGAAAAAGTTTAAGAAACACTGCTCTAGAGCAGGGCTCTCCAACCTTGGTCCCTTTAAGACTTGTGGACTTCAACTCCCAGAGCAAAGCTGGCTGAGGGATTCTGGGAGTTGAAGTCCACAAGTCTTAAAGGGACCAAGGTTGGAGAGCCCTGCTCTAGACGAAAGAGATGACAGAGAAAGCGTCTGTCTCTGTTTTTAGTTTGTGGAAGATCATGGATGAGGGCTGCTCTGCTCCCTTTGACACCGGCTCAGTGATTTTAAGCCAGTCATCAGGAAACTGGGAGTTCTAGTCTGAACTTAGGCACAAATGCTTCAGGGGTGAAATCTAAAATTTTCCCCTACCAGTTCTGTGGGTGTGGCTTAATTGGTGGGCGTGGCTTGGTGGTCAGATGACTGAGTGGGCATGGCCAATAACAATAAATAATAAAAATAATAAACAAAGTATAAAAAACAATAAGAGGTATCAAAAACCACTTTCACACTTTACACACACACAACACAACACAACACAACACAACTGACACACACAATGTAAAAGCAGCTGCACTTCACACTTCACACAACCATAAAAAGCTCAAAAACCAACTTTCACACTTACACACACACAACTCACACACACACACACTCACAAAATGCCATATACAGCTTTCTGAGATTTTGTGTGTTTGTGTAGTTAGAGTGAAACACTACAGAAACACTCCAAATCTCACAAAGCTGCAACAATATTTTATTTTATTATTTTATTTTATTTTATTGTGGACTTCAAATCCCAGAGTTCCTCAGCCAGCAAAGGAGGAAGTCAAAGCAAGCTTTTTTTTCCCTTCAGTAGCTGAAGAAAACATGCTGTTGCCAGCCCAAAAGAGCAGTAATTATAGGTAAGTGAGGAGGGAGAATTGGCTGGGCTTGGGTGGGGGCTCTTGTAAGTGGGGGCTGTTAAAAAGTGAGTTTAAAAACCTGTGAGGATCAGGAAACTCCTCTGGGATCGCCAGAGGAGGCTTTTAAAACCTCCGGTTTTTTTCTTTTTTTCCCCCCCTTCGGCTGAAGGGTTTTTTTAAAAAAAAAACTTTTAAAGTGTTCTGATGATCTCTGCTCAGCCCCGCGATCATCAGAGGGTTTTGTTTTTTTTTACTTTTCAACGCATGTTTCAGCTGAAGAAAAACTTTTAAAAGTTAAAAAAAAACACCTCTGCTGATGGTGCGGCTCAGCAGAGGCAGAGGGGCGGGGCCAGGGATTTTTGCTACCGGTCCTCCAAACCAGCAGCTGCCATCGCTACCTAATCGGGGGAGCCGGCGCGAACCGGGAGCATTTCACCCCTGAAATGCTTGCTGGGTGACTTCAGGCCAGTCCCTCTCTCTCAACCCCACCCACCTCACAGGGAGAGGGCTCCTGCTGTGAGGAGCATAAAGGAGTATTATGTATGTTTGTCAACTGAGTTACCTATAAAGTAATAAAGGCAGGATAAAAATCTAACAAATAAGGTAAAGGTAAAGGTTTCCCTCGCACATGTGTGCTAGTCATTCCTGACTCTAGGGGGCAGTGCTCATCTCCATTTCAAAGCCTAAGAGCCAGCACTGTCCAAAGACGTCTCCGTGGTCATGTGGCCACCATGACTAAACACTGAAGGCAAATGGAACGCTGTTACCTTCCCACCAAAGGTGGTCCCTATTTTTCTACTTGCATTTTTTTACATGCTTTTGAGCTGCTAGGTTGGCAGAAGCTGGGACAAGTCATGGGAGCTCACCCCATTACATGGCACTAGGGATTCAAACCGCTGAACTGCCGATCTTTTGATCGACAAGCTCAGCGTCTTAGCCACTGAGGCACTGTGTCCCTCTAATAAATAAATAACATAGATAATAGCAACAATACAGTATAGGTGGAAAACTGTTTTTCACCACTTTTGTTGAAAAAAAAAACCCAAATCCCACAAATCTTTGGGACTATGATATGCTTACACAGATCAAACTATACTAGATGGGACCTATAACAGAACTGATTAACAGAAAACAGAGTTGAAAGGGACTTTGAAGGTCTTCTAGTCCAACCTTCTGCTCAGGCAGGAAACCCTATACCATTTCAGACAATGGTTATCCCACCTCTTCTTAAAAACCTCCCATGTTGGAGCACCCACAACCTTTGGAGGCAATTGGTTCCACTGATTATTTGTTCTGTCAGGAAATTTCTCCTTCAGTTACCTTAAACATTTTTAAATCCAGCCTCAATAAAATTGCAAACGATGTTCCCAACAATTTCAAAATGAAAAAAAACCCAAAAACCACCAAGCAAATGGATGGAGATTACATCAGTTTTTCATTATTCCAGATTTTGATCAACTAAAGCTTAGCTAATTTAACAATGAGAGGCCCATATCTGTTTGTTAGATTTCCTGTCTATCTTGCCTTTCTTCCAGGCACTCAAATCCATGTACATATTCCCTCCTTCAGTTTTTCTTCCTGCAGTAACAATCCTGGGAGACATATTGGGTTGAAAAACAATGACTGATTCCAAGTCACACAGTGAGGTACATTTTGGGTCTCTTTAATCACTACATCATGAGGGCAAACGAAGGAGCATGAGTTTTAATAAAGAAGAATGAAATTTAAGGATATTAATTTTTTTAACTAGTTTTAGTTCCCATGGTGTTTTTTTTTTGCAAAAAGTTTTTTATTTCTCATAGACTTATTATAAATGTACAGTCTCTTATCCATTGTTAATCATATATATATTCTTTATACTTTCATATTGATTCATTCATCATTGTAAGAAAAAAAATTCAATATAATTATATATATATTCGGGGCTGCTTTTCTACCATTTCTTCTCAATTGTTTTACAACAATCCTTCTTTTCCTTCTTGTCTCTTTCCCTTCCCTCCCTTCTTCCTTTTCTATTTTCTTCTTTCCTCCTCTCCTTCCTCTTCTCTCCTTCACCTTCCTATCCCCAACTCCTCACTTCTTCCCCCCTTTGTAACCTTCTCTCCTACTCTTTTTTCCCCTTCCTTCCTTTCTTCCTCTCCTTTTCCCTTTCTTCTATTCCTCTCTCCCCTTCTCCCCTCCTATCTTATCCTCTACTCCTCTTTCCCATGTTCTAAAGGAGAATGGAAGTGATTATCTCCATATGCACGCATAACATTTAATAAAATGTGAAAGCTTTCATTTCTTAAATTTGAAATTCTTATTCAGATTACTTCACATAACATGCTACGGCTTAAAATTGATTCAGCATTGTGTGTTGCTTGAACCTTGCTTAGTAACCGCAACTGGGACCTGCAACTGTCGCTAAAGGGAAAATCATGTGACTTTGATTTATGATTTTATTTCCATGTTATCCATTAATTCTGTTTGTCACAAGCTTGTTGGAAAGCATACAAACGGTGATCAATGAATCAAGGATACGGCGATGGTTGCAAATGCTAAGATGTGTGCTGATCGTGAAAGGTCTGGATGGCATTCACGGGACCCTGCAACATTAAGCAGTGGAACGGTTAGTTGTAGGTGCTCCATCACTGGAAGCTTTTAAGAAATGGGCAGCCACTTGTCTGGAATGGTAAAGGCTGAAGAGGTTGTAGAAAAAATGCTTTTAAGAGGTTCTGACCATCCCAACTGAGCCGACGATCATCAGAGGCTTTTTTTTTACTTTTAAAAGCATTTTTTCGGCCAAAGAAAAAATGCTTTTAAAAGTTAAAAAAAACCCCACCTCTAATGATCGCGCAGCTCAGTTGGGCGGGTGTGGGCAGGGATTTTTGCTACCGGTTCTCCGAACCACCCACCGCCATCACTACCAGATTGAGTTATCCGGTCCGAACTGGGAGCATTTCACCCCTGGTGGGTTCTAGTTTCCTTTACTACCAGTTCGCATCGTGCCCGCTCGTGCGTGCGCTCTTCTGCAGATCGCTTTTGATGATGTTCAGTGGGCGGAGCCTCCTGCCTGTTGTGACCCAGGCCCAAGTAGGTAGTAGGAAACTCAGTCAGTGTAAAAACAAACAAACTTTATTCGAACAGCTGAGAATTATTTCATTCTCAGCGTAGTTCAACTAAATTAAAGCAAATTCCTCCCAACACAAATTCCTTGGTCCTATCACCAACCTTGGTCCAATTAGACAAACTGCCAAAGGCTTTTCTTGGCAAAAGTTCAGAAGACACTGATACAAAATAAATACAAAACGACGAAGCTATCAACGTTGTTTTCCGGCAAAGCCCAAACACCGTTGCTAGTCTTTTAAGCCTCATGGGAGGGGCCAATCATCTCTTGGCCCTACTCCCGAGTCATCCTCTTTGCTTGAGCTGGTCCATGCTCTTCCTCAGCCTTCCTCCGACTCTGTTGCCAGTTCTGCAGGCTGCTGGTGGACTACAACACCACCGGTTTTACTACTGGTTCTATAGAACCGGTCCGAACCAGGGGCAATCTACCACTGGACCTGCCCCTGCTCTATCCTGTCCAATATTTCCTTCTTTCTGGCTCAGCTATTTCGCGCAGCACAGCTGATTTCCACACCTCTTCTGTTCTCCTTACCGGGGCTGCCTTTGAAGGTAAGTAGCTGAGCTTCAAATTGCTGTATTTTGAACGCTATGCATAAGTGTGTGTGCGTATGCGAAGCGCATGCTCACAGAACCTGTTGTTAAACCAGTTGCAGCCCACCACTGGGTAAAAGGTCTCCTGCTTGAGCAAAGGGTTGTACTAGAAGATCTCCAAGGTCCCTTCCAACTCTGGTTTTCTGTTCTCTTCGAACATCCATAAATGCAAGGCCTGGTCACAAAACTATGGGGTTGTCGTTTTTTACACTGTTCTAATTTTGAAGTGTCCTTAAATGAGGTGGTTTTGTTGTTACTCCAGCCCCCGAACCTGGCCCCATGCCCGGAAGTGACTTGGAGCCAGGCCTGCTGCCAGAAAGTGACTTGGACAGTGAGGGGGAAGTGCCGTCAGGACTTACCTCGGGAGCACCGGCTTCCCTGGCTCAGCTCGAGGAGCCAGAAGCAGGCCAGGTGGAAGAAATAATGAGGCCTCCATCCCCTGACTCTTCCCCCCACCCCCAGGCCATGCCTGCAGACCCAGCTGACAGCAATCAGGCTTGGTTGAATCCTAGGTTTCGTAGGCAGGAGAGGAGGGAACAACAGAAGCAAGGGTGGGGCAGGCCTAGGAAGTGCTGAGTCATGGAGCCACACCCCACAGGATATAAAGGGCAGCGAGAGCTGGTGTGTCTCTTTGTAACAGGCAAATCCACTGACTGACTAGAGCTGAAGTTTGTGACTCACCAGCGTTGTGGAAGATAATGAGGGCTCTTGGCAGACGCTGGCTCTTTTGCCGCCAGAGCTGATAGTGCCGGCTAATTAAGCCATCATTCGGACGGAGGCGGAGGAGGACAGAACAGGTTTGTAAGTGAAGGCTACCGATTAAGTAGCACCAATCTGAAACAACCTATTTAAGAGTTTGCATGGTCTTTTTAAGACAACTTCAAATCTCTTTTAAGACTTTCTCATGCTTACTGTTAACCCAGCAAGGGAACAGCAAAAGAGTTTTCCCATTCAGAACGTGCACTATGCACATGGCCCTTTAAAGGTCGCCAAGGAAAATGCTAGGTGTAGAAAGCTATTAAAGTGATACATGCCACAGCACCAGTGACATAAACCAAAATAAATGAGAGAGGGGACGTGTTTCACTTTGACTCAACAACGGGCTACAAGGAAAAACACTTATTCACTCAAAGCACAGAACTGGATTTGTTTCGAGAGGCAGGTTCTGAGGCAAACTGTTTATTAGGGTGAGGTTTCTAGGTAGTCTGAAATTTCAGCCTACGGTTTTGCCTGCCAGCGGTGGCCATTCTTGATGCATTCCAGCTCCCTCAAATGTCACTGACAGACATTTCAATTAAACTTCAACCTGCCTTGAACGTAATCTAATCACAGAAGCTGTGCGCCCTGAAATTATACCAAAGTTTAGGGCTTCCTCATCACAAATGGAGCCGCTCATTTAGATTTTGCATTGATTTTTCCAGGTGGCCTGTTTTTGATGGAATGGGGATGTCGTTCAGTAATTGAAAAATATGTTTATATTAAGGAAAAAGTGTTTTGAAAACCACATCAGCACTCCCCACTAACATATCATGAGCATGTATAAAGCTGATTGGTATGTTAACAGGCTACTGATCCTTCTTACCTTCTAAGGTAGACAGGTGATTGTCCAGGTCTACCAGGTAATGCTAAAATCAGACAGAACAGAACGACAGAATTGGAAGGGAACTTTATTTACGGGACCGTCTGCTGCTACCGAATACCTCTCACCGACCCGTGCACTCTCATAGAGAGGGACTCCTCAGGGTGCCGTCGGCCAGGCAGTGCCGTCTGGCGACACCCAGGGGAAGGGCCTTCTCTGTGGGGGCTCCTACCCTCTGGAACGAACTTCCCCCAGGACTTCGTCAGCTTCCTGACCTCCGAACCTTTCGTCGCGAGCTTAAAACACATCTATTCATCTGCGCAGGACTGGACTAGATTTTAAATTTAAATTGGTTTTAATGGGTTTTATTATGTATATTGTTATTTTTAATTATTCGGCTATTTGGAATAAGTTTTTTAATCGATGTTTTATTTTGTATTTATATGTACATTTTTTATCTGCCTGTGAACCGCCCTGAGTCCCTAGGGAGATAGGGCGGTATAAAAATATGATAAATAAATAAATAAATAAACTTGGAGGTCTTGTAGTCCATCCCCCTGCTCAAGCAGGAAACGCTATACCGTTTGAGACAAGTGGCTATCCAGTCTCTTTTTAAAAGCCTCCAATGATGGAGCACCTACAACTTCTGAAGGGAAGCCGTTGCACTGGTTAATTGTTCTAACTGTCAGGAAATGTCTCCTTAATTCTAGGTTGGTTCTTTCCTTGATTAGTTTCCATCCATTTCTTTTTATCCTGCCTTCAGGTGCTTTGGAGACTAATTTGACCCCCTCTTCTTTGTGGCAGCCCCTCAGATATTGGAACATTGCTATCATATCATCCCTATCATAGCAACCGTATCACACATCAAAAGTAAGATCTCTCTACTGATAAAACAGGGTTTATCAGAGTCACACAATTTCAGAACTACACATTTTCCTAGAAATACAGGTAATCCTCAGCTTATGACCACAATGGGACCAGAAATTCCATTGCTAAACATGGCAATAATTAAGTGAGTTGTATCCAGTTTTGCTACAGTTTTTTGTCATGGCTGTTAAGTGAATCACTGTGTTTGTTAAATGAATCATGCAGTCATTAAGTGAATCCAGCTTCCCCCATCGACTTTCCTTGTTGGGAAGGTTGCAAATGGCAATCCTGTGATCCCAGGATGCGGCAACCATACATGCTAGTTGCAAAGCACCTAGTTTGATCATGTGACCACAGGGATGCTCTGACAGCCATAAGTGAAAGCACCAATCCAAACACTTTTTTCAGTATTGTTGTAACTTTGAATGAATGGTTGTAAGTCAAGGACCACCTGTTGAAGTATAGGAATTTGGATGGTTGTTCTTTCTAAAGGCAGCCTTATTAACCTGAAGTTTACTTGCCCCTGTATAAATTATAAATGAATCATTTTCTGTTACTTGATATTCCATGCTATGTATTCCAACCTGGAATTAACTTCCTAACAGTGAGGACAAGTGGAACAGCTTGCCACCAGAAATTGTGGGCGCTCCATCACTGGAGGTCTTTAAGGAGAGACTGGACAGTCACTTGTCTGAGATGGTATAGGTTCCCCTGCTTGAGCCGGAGGCTGGACTAGAAGCCCTCCAAGGTCCCTTGGAGGGACATAGATTCTATGTAGAACACACACATTCCTATGGTTTAACAAATTAGATCTTGGTCCAGATATCTTAGTATTGTCTATACTATTTGGAAGAAATTATCCAGAATTTAACCTTTTTCTCATCCCTGCTTAAAAAGTCCCAAAATTGATTTCCCCCAGGAATTCTCATAGTATATGTTTATTGTTGCAAATATTCTGTTTTAGTTTGGCAAGATTTGTATCTATAAATTTCCAAAAAAGGAAACTGCTTAGAAGAACCTCAACATGTCTTTCTTGGTTCTCAGAGCCTGGCATCAATGCACTCCCTTCCTCCTGGAAATCCAAATTATATTCCATCTCAGACAGATAGTCAGGTAAGGCACTATCCTAATATCCAGTGCAGGTACTGACTGTCTGCATCACGGAGAGATTCGAAGTAGCTTAAAAAGGTTAATTATCTCATCAGTCAGGGCCAGCATAAACAGTCTGCCAGACCAAGTCTACAAAGATGGCTGGCAACAAGGAAGAGTGTTGGGCAGCAGTTACTTAAACAAGCTGTGCATGATATGTTGCCTTTCCACTTAAACTAACAAGTTCTCTGTTGTGACGTGCGGTTTTGGCTTAACTGACTTAAACTCAGCAATTGTGGTTCATGTGGCTCACTATTCCCTAAAGAACAACTCCATGCCATCAGTAAACCTTGCCTCAGTGTAGTGGAATGCAGAGATAAAGTTGAAAAAGAATGCGAGAAGCATCAGCAGAAACATTAAGACACAATAGGGAAGAATATAAATCACAACATAATCCCTGGAAAGGCAGAAGCAAGAGAAAGAGATTCAAAATAACCCTGTCTTCATTCTCTCTGGTATAAGTAGAGGCAACACAATTTTTTCATAGTCTTTCAAGCAGTGGTAGGATTCAAATTTTTACTAATGGTTCTGTGGGCGTGGCTTGGTCTGGTGGGTGTGGCATGGTGGGCTTGGCAGGGGAAGGATACTGTAAAATCTCCATTCCCTCCCCACTCCAGCGGCAGGTTAGTGCAAAATCCCCATTTCCTCCCGATCAGCTGGGACTCGGGAGACAGTGAATAGATGGGGGCGGGGCCAGTCAGAGGTGGTATTTACCGGTTCTCTGTACTACTCCAAATTTCCGCTACTGGTTCTCCAGAACTAGTCAGAACCTGATGAATACCACCTCTGCTTTCAAGGTGCTGTTATGATACCCTACAGCAGTGTTTCTCAACTTCAGCAATTTTAATATATGTTTAATATTCAGAGTTTAAGTCTACCCATTTTAAAGCTAAAGTTGAGAAACACTGCCCTACATCAATAGAGTCCCTGGAGTTCTTGTGGTATCAACTTCCTGACTTGGCCCTGTGAAGAACACAGCCTTAACATGGGACTTTAAACTGCATATTACCCTGTTAATTAATTGACTATCAGTGATGATAGGTAAAATGATTCATATGTATCAATCTGGATTTATTCCAAATTGAAATATATCTATCCCTATCAGGAAATTATTAAATATGAAATAATTTAGTGACATTAATAAATTTTCCCTAGCCATTTCTTCTTTAAATATATTTAAACCTTTTGATTTTCAGGAAATGCTATTTTTAAAGCAAATATTAATTAAATGTAAATTTGGGGCTGGTTTTTGTAAGACGATTCAACATATTTGTGGAACAACTAAAACCCAGATACGATTTAACAGACATGATTCAAATCCCTTTAGGATTTTAAGCAGCAGCAAACAGAATTGTCCTTTATCTTTTCAACCCATCCATAGAGATGTCGACAATAAGAGTTACATCCAATAATCAGGTTTGTGTTAGGAAAATGATATGTTTTTAATTTTCTCGAAAGTTTCTTATTCAGTTAGCTATATTAAAGAGTTAGAGGAATTTGCAGAATTAACTATCAGTTAATTTTCACAAATCATATCTGATTTTTTTTCATACTCCCCTCAAAATTCAGAAGGACATGTCTATAATTTTAGGGATTCCAATAGTATATAAATCTTTAAAATATTTAGGACTTCTTTTTATTGTTCTTTACTTCCTCTTTTACCGCTTCTGGTGTAGAGGTATTATTATTAAAATATTAGTAAAATCTTTATAAATAACTATATATCGATATGAAATAAATTAAATAAGGAAATGAAAAATTGGGCTTCAAAACATTTCAGTATATTACAGCAAATTGCAGCAGTAAAGATGAAAATTCTTGTGTAACTTAACTTTTTATTGCAATGTATCCCAGTTATAATTCTAGAACAAGCTTTAAGACATTGGTAAGGAAAAGAAGGGAGGGAGGGAGGGAGGAAAAATAGAAAGCTTCTGCTTTCATGAAACACAATACAGTAAATAAAAGGATTCTATATAGACCTCAGAAACATGCCCAATTTATAAATATATTATGAGGCAGCATAGTTAGGGCATATGATTCCATTTATTATGAAGACTCTTCTAAACAATGGATTCAAATTGAAACTATGTTGAGTCAAATAAGCTTATAAGCCAGTGGTTTTTTTAAATCCAAAACATTTTTCCAAAACATAATATTGAAAATGTTTTACTAAAAAAATGCTTCAAATTTGGAAGAATAAGTACATAATTTTAATAAAGGATATTTTTCCTTTAACCCTTTTGATAACCTATTTCCATCAGGATAATTACTACCGTTTGGCTAAAATGAAATCATTGAGAGCATATCATTTTTTGGAATGAAATAGTTTTCTAATAATGGTGAACCTTTCAATAAAGATGAAATAGAGCAGGGCTGTCAAATTCAAGGCCCAGGGGCCAGATCCGGCCCACAGGGCGCTTAGATCTGGCCCGCGGAGCTGCCCTGGAAACAGCAAAGAGAACAAGGAAGGAAAAATAAGGAAAGAGGGAAGGAAGGAAGGAAGGAAGGAAGGAAGGAACAAGATTATAATGAGGGAAGTCTTGCTTTAGCACTTGGCCACCACAGGTGCCCCCAACATGAGTGAGCTGGCCATGCCAATCCCACCCCCCCTCCCCCGAGGTCAAACACAACCTTGATGCAGCTCTCAATGAAATCAAGTTTGACACCCCTGAAATAGAGCAACAAATAAGCAATAAGCTCCTGTGGTGTTTTTTTAATACCAACTCTAACCTCTTTTGGGCAATAAAATATTAGAGCTTCAGCAATACAGCCTTATATTAATTTTGAGAATTTAATACTTCATTATTCAAAACCACCAAAAGGAACAATCTCAAAAATATATAGGACATTATAGTAATATATAGGAAATATAGAAATAGGTAATTTATAGAAATAGGAAATCTACCATATGGATTAAAGAAAGTCTGAAATACGGATCTTGGTAATTTCATACAGGAGACAAATTGGCAGTTATGAAACCAGGTGGGTTCACCTCAATTTCAATGCAAGAACTGCAGTGGAAAATTATGCATCATTGACATAATTGATTCCTGTTAAGACTGGCACAGATATACCAAAATTATTCTTCCAAATGCTGGAGCGGTTGTAAGAAAAGAGTTGGGTTTTTTTTACATTTCTGGCACTCAGGTGATCTAAGTATACAATACCCTTTTGGTGTAACTTTTTTGGAGATAAGTATAATCACTCAACAAAGAACAGAGGGTTCTCCAGAGTTAGGCTTATTGCACTTATTAACAGGACCAAACCATATACTTAAACATAAAGAACTGATTATCAATTTTATTTTTTAATTGTGCAACATTGGAAAACTCTAGGTAACGTAACAGTTGAGTTGTTATCACAGATAAAGTAATGAGGCTTCAGAAACAGGACCTACAATTTAACAGAATAACAGAGTTGGAAGAGACCTTGGAGATCTTCTAGTTCAACCCCCTGCTCAAGTAGGAGACCCTATACCAATGATGGCTAACCTTTTCCGGACTGAGTGCCCAAAGCGCACACGCGCACATACACGTGTGCCCAAACCCCCAAAATGCAATGCACACACAGTCCCCGCCCATGAGCCCTGCCCCTCTGCATGCGCTCCCCCCGCATATGCCACATACCCCCCACATGCACACATGCCCCCTGCATGTGCCCCCCCCACATGCGCAGCAGAGACCCGAAGACCAGCTGGCTGGCGGGAGGCATGCGCACATGCACAGCAGAGCTGAAGTGGGGTGACAGCTCATGTGCCACCAGAGAGGGCGTTTGTGCCCCCTTTGGCAGGCGTGCCATAAGTTTGCCATCACAGCCCTATACCATTCCAGACAAGTGGCTGTCCAGTGATGGAGAGCCCACGACTTCTGAAGGCAAGCTGTTCCACTGGTGAATTATTCTCATGGTTAGGAAATTTCTCCTTAGTTCTAACTTGCTTCTCTCCTTGATTAGTTTATATCATTTCTTGTCTTGCCTTGTGGTGCTTTGGAGAATAGGTTGACAACTTCTTCTTTCGGGCACCCCCTCAAATATTGGAACACTGCTATTACCTTGGTGAAGCAGGAAAAGTCCTTCTTTTCACTAGACTGTATTTCACCAAATTTGGATTTTATGGTTTATCTTAATAGAAAGAGATTATAATTTGGTAATTATAATTGTTAATTTATGTGTGGTAATTTTTCACATGTATAGTACCCATCTCTTTATTCACATAATAGATCTTTTTTGCATGCTCTACATTTTTTTTTCTTTATATGTATCTTGGATTTATGTTGATGTAGCTACCTGATATTGCTTGGCTTGACTTACCTCGAAGGGCTCACAGTTTGGTTTTATATATGGCGGCAATAGCAAAACATGGCCCAAATCTGATTCTTTCAGGTTAGAATAGCACTATATTAATTGAACCAATTGACCCTAGACAGCTCAACTTTACAGCTCGTTAATACAACCCATGGATTACAGCAGAAAGTTTAACAAGAATATTAACTTAGCTAGGTAGCATCCTAGGTCAAAGATGTCATATGATTGAATCTGTGGGCAGCTCCACTCAAGTCTTTCAGCCACTCTTACCAACATACCGTTGTTGGCACTAGAAAGCTGAGCTGACTTGTGGCTGGACTGGGGTTTACCACAAATTACAAGATGTCCCTTTCCACATGGAAACACTGGAGCACCGCATAGCTGAGGAACAGGCCATTCTCATTAGTGGGAATGCCGTCAAATTCCTACCTCCAACATTTTTGGCTTTCCTTTTTCCCTACAACTGCTAAACCTCTGTGGCACCATGGTGTCCTTTGCACGAAGCTTCAGAACAGTATCAAGCAATTTGCAAATGAAGCGAACTTCCCCACAACAAATGCAGCAAGGGAAAGATGAGGGCTCCCATTTTAGCACTCCCTGGAGCAGGGGTCCCTAACCTCTCGGCAATGGACCAGAACAAGTCTGCAGCCCATTAGGAACCAGGCCGCATAAGCGAGCAAAGCTTCATCTGCGCATACATAGTATATGAAAACATGCCCCCCCTCCCATCTATGGAAAAAAAATTTCCACAGAATCGGTCCCTGGTGCCCAAAAGGTTGTGGGGGGGGGTCACTGCCCTAGAGTCACCAACCTTTCGGATCTCAGGGACCACTAAATTCATAATTTTAAATCCCACGGACCACTAATATGAATTTTAAAAAAAGATAAATACTATTTAAAGTAAAGGTAAAGGTTCCTCTCGCACGTATGTGCTAGTCATTCCCGACTCTAGGGGACAGTACTCATCTCCATTTCAAAGCTGAAGAGCCAGCGCTGTCTGAAGACATCATGTGGCCGGCAAGACTAAACGCCAAAGGCACACGAAACACTTACCTTCCCACCAAAGGTGGTTCCTATTTTTTTTACTTGCATTTTTAGGTGCTTTTGAACTGCTAGGTTGTCAGAAACTGGGACAAGTAATGGGAGGTCACCCTGTTATGCAGCACTAAGGATTCGAACGGCTGAACTGCCGACCTTTCTTTTGACAAGCTCAGCGTTTTAGCCACTGAGTTTTAGCCCACAGGGGTATAAAAGCAGGAGGAGCTGCTCTATAGCTTCTTGTGACTGACAAAAACTGACTCTTGGAAACTTTGGCTGCAATATTTCGAGACTAAGAATTTGGCTTCTGGATTTCTGTTTATTTCTGAACTCTTGGTTGCTCCAGCAACGAACTGCAGCTACGCTGGCTTCTGAGGAGATAAGAGAACTTGGCAGGCAATCGCAGGTTCGTTGCCAGAATTGATATCTGTCATAGGAATAAATTGCTGGCAAATATAGTCAGCTCGCGTGTCTTCTTGGTTATGGTTGGGGGGGACAGAACAGAGCCACTGTATTTAGTGCAATATAAAAAATGCAAATAATTTTTCTGTGGACCACCAACATTTTCTCACAGACCACCAGCGGTCCATGGACCACCAGTTGGGGACCACTGCCCTAGACAACTGAATACCTTTGTAGTTACAAGTTACTAATTACAGGCTGAAGTGAAGTGTTTGGACAATAGTGCCTGCGCCTACATAGATGTGCCCTATATAGGTAAGTCAGAAATGAGATAGAAAACCAGGGGTTATCAAACTGGTGGCCCACAGGCAGGATGCATCATGCCAGGCCATGCCCACCCCAGCTCCGCAAAGGGAAAAACATCGCAAAATGTATTGTGATGGCAACGTAACACCGTTGAGTTTGACACCCGTGAGATAGATAGTGTTCTTCGTGTAGGAAATCTTCAAACTATTTATTGCTTATGCCAGGAATTATAGCAACAATTTTCTGCAAAGACGGATCACCTGACAGAAGACAATATCTGAGTCAACAGACCTCACCCTAGTCTTGCTTGCTCTGATCTTCTCTGATTTTTTTTTTTTTGGTAAAGTCTTAGTTTGAATTATGAAAGAAGACAATTATATGTGTCCCAGAATAATGTTGCAGGATCCAATCTGGTTCAGTCACCAGGACCAGGGGTTTAGCCTTCGGAACATTAAGACACATGCTGGAGCCAGCGGTGGGTTTCACATAATCTTGCTACCGGTTCGCCACATGCGCACCTTCTGCACATGTGCCCGGCCTTCTGCACATGCACTTTGCTTGCGCACGTGCCTTCCATGCATGCACCTGGCTTCAAAAATGTGGCTAAATAGGATGGCATTACACCGGGACAGGTGGGCTGCCCACCCGCAGTCATTGCTACCAGTTGACCCAAATCGGTCCGAACCGGCTGAATTCCACCTCTGGCTAGGGCCCATCCTTAGGCAATTTCTCTCTCACTAGAAGTTACCAGAAGTTCTAACTTTGAATTCCTTGGTAGGTAAATAAGAGACTGCCCACTGGATTATACTTTACCTGACCTAACTGCTGAATTGCAAATCTATTTAGCCCTTCAAATAGATGCTAAGTGTTTTGGGCCAGCTTTTCCCAACCTGCTGTCTTTAACACTACAATTCATACGATCTTCAAAAAATCTTGACCATGGTTGGAATAATGGTTGTAGCCATCTAATATACTTTCAGGGAATCAGACCAGTCCCTAGGGTTTGCAATACCTTTTGAGTTCTTGATCCTGTAGGGAGGTTTCAGATCAACCAAAGCACAAAACTCTTTTTTTTGGAAATAAGCCCAGTCTATTTCAAAAACCATTAACTTCTTTTTGAGTTGAATATATATCTGTACTATGTCTCCTTGAAATCCAAATACTCATTGATCAGTGACAATTTCCAAGTACCACCAGGGAAAACCCACAAAGAATGACAGAGTCGTGCTATATTTCAGCGATGATGGATGGAAAAGCTATGTAAACATCCCACATAATAGCAATAACCACAGCTGGGCGACTTCGTAGAAGAGACGCTTTGCAATACGTGGGAGATCCCACAAAGTACTCCATTTTGAATCATGAAAGCAGTTCCATCTTTTCCTGAGGTAACACATCTGTTTTACGGACTCTCTTTTCTGTCTGTCCCTATATGGGGTGTTCATGCACAGGGAAGCTGCTTAACCGGGAGAGAAGTCAAGTTCCAAAACACCTATTTCTCAGTATTTGTAGAGCCCTAGTAATAACAACTCTAATGTCGCCAGTGTTCATTTCTTGTTCAGCACTTAACCACTCTTTGTTGGAACCATCACCAGAGACATGGCCAAAATTCTACCTACTCTTTCATTAAGTAGTGGAATTCCACCGCGCTATACCAACTATTTTTTTTTTATGCAAGCCAGACCATCTTTTAACATAAAAGAATCCACACTGTTTATTTAATCCTTATAGTTTCGTGTCTGAAAAACATTGGCTAAGAACTGGGTTTAAGATGAACAGTGGTGCATAATTATTTCATGTGGAGAAGAATTAAACGAAACAACATTAAACAAACAAATCACATCTAATAAGTAAAACGCATACTTTCCAACTTCTGCTCATGTTTAATTTGGACGTCTTTTCTGTTCATCTACTCTATCTTTTTAAAACAATATTTCATGTAGAGAAAAACATGAAATGATGAATGGACTTCCTTGGGATCTTCTGATCTGAAGCTGGTTGTTCTTCAAGTCTTCATTCCAGGAATAGAGATACAGGTTGGTTTGTTTTTTAAATAGTATTCCTATAAAGTAAATTGGGAGAAATATGAATATATTGCGGTTTTTCTGTTTTCTCCCACAAATGTAGGTTGATGAGTAAGTAGATTTTTAAAAACCAAAAATTGCTAGGGGAAAAAAAATATACTAGCACTGGAGTAGCACTATTTAAGGAAGGCTACATCTGAAAGTACAAACGCTTGGAAACTGCTTTGGCTCTTGCTAACTTCCTTAATTTCCTGAACAATACAGACCATATCATATTAATACTGAACTCATTATCTGCGTTTTTATCTCCATGTAGCCAAAACATTACTATTATAGACTGGAGGGGGTGTCAACATGCTGGATGGATGGGGGCCACCTTTCTGCTGGGGGGCAAAAAAGATTGTGGAAAACTGATGAGGATCTGAGAAGAGCAAAGGGAAGGGAAACTGAATAGCACAGTGTTTCTCAACCTTAGCAACTTGAAGATGGGAGGTCTTTGCTGGCTGGGGAATTCTGGGAGTTGAAGTCTTAAAGGTGCCAAGGTTCAGAAACACTGGTAGCATATTCTAGAAAAGAGCATGGTAATAAATTGGCATCCTGAATATTGTATTCCCTGGAATATAAATAACCAAGCCAGGTATATCGGAAAAGCTGAGCTCAGCTTGAAATAAGAAAATGCAGATCAAATACAGGCAGGAGTGGTATTCAGTTACCTTCCCTATTGATTAGCAAATGTGAATCTTCCACACATGCGCAAGATCTTCTACGCATGTGCAGAGCCTCAAAAATGTGGAAAAATGGGATGTCATGATGTCTGGGTGGATGGGCGGAGCATCCCGCAGTCCCCCCTATCGTTTCGCCCGAATCGGATAGAATTGGCTGAATACCACCACCGAATACAGGTAATCCTCAACTTACAACAGGTTGTTTAGTAACCGTTCGAAATTATAATGGCACTGAAAAGTGACTTATGGTTATTTTTCACACTTTCGACCACTACAGCATCCCGATGGTCATGTGCTCAAAATTCAGATGTTTTTGGCAACTTTTTTTTTTGTTTTGTTTACATTTATACCCCGCCCTTCTCCGAAGACTCAGGGCGGCTTACAGTGTATAAGGCAATAGTCTCATTCTATTTGTATATTTTTACAAAGTCAACTTATTGCCCCCCCAACAATCTGGGTCCTCATTTTACCTACCTTATAAAGGATGGAAGGCTGAGTCAACCTTGGGCCGGGCTTGAACCTGCAGTAATTGCAGGCTTTGTGTTCTTAATAACAGGCCTTACCAGCCTGAGCTATCCGGCCCCTGACTCATATTTATGATGGTTGCAGGGTACAAGGGTCATGTGATCACATTTTGCGACCTTCTGACAAGCATAGTCAATGGGGAAGCCAGATTCACTTAACATGTACCCTGTTTCTCCCAAAATAAGACATCCCCTGATAATAAGCCCAGTTGGGCTTTTGAGCGCATGGCAATAACGCCAAGCGCTTATTTCAGGGTTCAAAAAAATATAAGACAGGGTCTTATTTTCGGGGAAACATGATACCATATATTATTAACTTAAGAACTGCAGAGATTCACTTAGTAACTGTGGCAAAGAAAATCATAAAATGGAGCCAAAGTCACTTAAAAACTATCTCGCTTAGCAACAGAAATTTTGGGCCCCATTGTGGTCGTAAGTCGAGGACTACCTGTAAAGGAAGAGCTATGAATTAGTACAGCCAACAAACCCACACAAACATTTTTCTGGTCTTGTGGCACTTCAGCAACCAAATGGAAATGGCATCTTTCTGTCGAACGTTCCCTTTTTGTACCAAAAAGTCACATCAAGAGCGGGTTAAACTACTCACTTCCCTCGTGTATGGCTTTACTGTTTCATTTTTGGTTGAATGTACTCTAATTGCTATCTTCATGTTTAGCTAAATAGGCAGCTTAGTTCATATTTACAAGTAAGGGCCATTTAATTGAAATCAGCCTGTGTACTCTGCTGTGGTTGAGCCACAGCTGGCATTAAAAAAATCCAACATCTGTTCCAGCAATGGCAAAATGTCTATTTGTCTCTCAAGACTAGCCTCAAAAGTCTGAACAGTATTTCCACTTAAGCCATGAGAGCCAGTATAGTAAAGTGGTTAGAATGTTGGACTAGCAGCAGGAGACCCAGGTCCTAATTCACCGTCATCCACAGAATTTCACTGGGTGACTTTGGGCCAGTCAGTCTGTCCTAGCTCAAAAGACAGTGTGTCATAGTGGTTAGTGTGTAACACTAGGAAACCCAACTTCAAATCTATGAAAACTCCCTAGAGATTGTACTCTCTGTCAGAACAACCCACCTCACAAAATTTGTTTGAGGGGGGGAAAAACTGGGCAAGGGAGCCTGGTATTAAGGTATTCACCACCTTAAGCTCAAAAAAGAAAAGTGGGATGTAAATTAAACAACACAGCTAAGTCAAAGACCATCATGCCATTCAAATCAGAGTGGGTTGTTCCCCTACCTGGTAAGAATGTTGTACCATAACTCCTGTAGTCTAAGTTAATCACTACCATGGCAAGGGGCTTATCAGACCAGACAGAGAAAGCTTTTTAAACTCCTTTCTCAACTTCAGAATCAGAATAGAGCTGGAAGGTACCTTGGAGATCTTCTAGTCCAGCCCCCTGCTCAAGCAGGAGATCCTATACCATTTCAGACAAGTGGCTGTCCAGTCTCTTCTTAAAAACCTCCAGTGATGAAGCACTCGCAACTTCTGTTGTTCCACTGGTTAATTGTCCTCATTGTTAGCAAGTTTCTCCTCAGGTCCAGGTTGCTCCTCTCCTTGATTAGCTTCCATTCATTATTTCTTGCCCTGCCCTCAGGTGCTTTGTAAAATAAATTGAACTCCTCTCTCCTCTTTGTGGCAGCCCCTCAAATACTGGAATACTGCTATCATGTCCCCCCTAGTCCTTCTTTTCTCTAGACTAGCCAAACCCAAATCCTGCGACCCGTTCTTCATATGTTTTTGTCTCCAAGCCTTTAATCATGCTAGTTGCTCTTTTTGCATTTTTTTCCAAAGTCTCAGCATCTTTTTTGTAATATGGTGACCAAAACTGGATGCAGGATTCCAGGTGTGGCCATACTAAGGCTTTATAAAGCAGTACTAATACTTCACTTAGACAGCCAAGGATTGTATTAGCTTTTTTGGCTGCTGCTGCACACTGCTAGCTCATGTTTAAATGATTGTCCATTAGGACTCCAAAGTCCCTCTCACAGTTACTGTTTTGGAGCCAGGTTTCACCCTAATCTGTACTTGTACCTGTGGTTTGTGCATTGTGGAATATCTTTCAGTCCTGCTGTTTTAGTCCAACTAGAGACCAGAAGTACTATTCCATATATAAGAAAAAGAAAATGAGTACCACTGAAATATGAAACATTGAGAGAAGCATACAGGTAGTCCTTAGTTTACGACCACAATCGAGCCTAAAATTTCTGTTGATAAGCAAAACAGTTGCTCCATTTTATGACCTTTTTGCCACGGTCGTTAAGCAAATCACTGCAGTTGTCAAATGAAATGTGGCCATTAAGCGAATCCAGCTTCCCCCATTGACTTTGCTTATCAGAAGCCAGTTGAGAAGGTTACAAATGGTGATCACATCACCCTGGGACAGGGCAACTGTTATAAATACATGCCAGTTGCCGAGTGCCTGAATTTTGACCACATGACCATGGGGCTGCTGCAACAATTATAAGTGTGAACCAGTGGTGAAATTCAACCGGTTCTATCCAGTCCGGGTGAACTGGTAGAGCCAGATATCATCACGTCCCGTATTTTACCCTCTGTGCATGCACCGAAGGTCCTGCGCATGTGCAGACATGTTGCGCGCGAGCGTAGTGTGTGAGTGCGCACACTCACATTTGCAAACCGGTAGCAAAGGTTAGTAAATTTCACCCCTGGTGTGAACTGTATAATATTCTGAAAACCATCCAGTTTTGGTTACCATATTATACAAAAGATATTGAGACACTGGAAAGAGTGCAGAGAAGAGCAACAAAGATGATTAGGGGCCTGGAGGCTAAAATATTTGAAGAATGGTTGCAGGAATTGGATATGTCTAGTCTAGTGAAAAGAAGGACTAGAGGTGACATGATAGCAATGTTCCAATATTTGAGGGGCTGCTGCCACAAAGAAGAGGGAGTCAAGCTATTCTCCAAAGTACCTGAGGGTAAGACAAGAAGCAATGGATGGAAACTAATCAAGGAGAGAAGCAACCTGGAATTAAGGAGAAACTTCCTAACAGTGAGGACAATTAACCAGTGGAACAGCTTGCCTTCTGAAGTTGTGGATGCTCCATCACTGGAGGCTTTTAAGAAGAGACTAGACAGCCACTAGTCTGAAATGATATAGAGCCTCCTGCTTGAGCAGGGGCTGGACTAGAAGACCTCCAAGGTCCCTTCCAGCTGCATACTATCCTAAGTATCTCCAAAATCCTTTCCAACTCTGTTATTCTGTTAACTGTTTTATTTATTTAGTTATTTATTTTGTCACAACATCATACAAAAAGATTATATAGTATATACACATACAAACATATATAGGAAGAAGAAAAGAAAAACAATAAGACAGGAACGGTAGGCACGTTTCCCGTCTTCACAATCAAAGATGAGCCCTAAAGAAGCGTACAGTTAAAAATGGAAAAATGTATTCAGTTGTTCTGTTTCTATAATGTACTTTTATGTTCAGATTCCCAACCTTTATGGTTCATAGCTTTGATGAAGCAGATCTCCAAGCCAGCTTGCAATGTGTGAGGGAAGTAGGACTCTGTGTTGAGTGCATATATAAGGGTGGGAAAGGATGGCTGTTTCCTTCTTTCTAGCTTGCCACTCTCTGATAATGTTATTTTTGAAACTTTCAGATAAAAATCTAGAGCTCGTAATGAAGTGCGAGGCAATAAGGTCCAGCGACCAGCGATCCTGTTGGATGGGTGCATTCGGCTTAGTGTAGGCCTGTCTTTGATCTTGCCTTCACATATGTTTCTTTGAATGCAGCCAAAAAAAAACTCAAAAACCCTTTAAATGTCAACTTGACAAGCCAGTTAAAGCTGAAAATTTACTGACTGCACTTGCCATCCATATTGTTTTCTAAACACCATTTCACCACTGCAGTTAACGCTTTCCAGAAAATAACTTTCAATTCAGACTTCTAAAGAAACAGAAATTCAAATATTATTTAAACCTAACCATCACAAAGAAAGCAGCCACTTTGCCTCTTAGAAGAAGAGTGTTCTGTCCCTCCTCGTCTCCGTCCGAGCAATGGCTTAATTAGCTGGCACTATCAGCTCTGGCAGCAAACTAGCTAAGTGTCTCTGTTATCTCCCTTGATGCCGATGAGTCACCCAGGAACAAACAGTACTTCAGCTCTAGTTAAGCAGTTGATTTGCCTGCTATGAAGAGGCATAGCAGCCCTCGCTGGTTTTATATCCTGTGGGGTGTGGCTCCATGACTCAGCACTTCCTAGGCCTGCTTCACCCCTGCTTCTGTTGTTCCCACCTCTCCTGTCTATGAAACCTAGGGTCCCGCCAGGCCTGATTGCCATCAGCTGGGTCTGGAGGCGTAGCCTGGGGGAGGAAGAGTCAGGGGACAGAGGCCTCGTTATCTCCGCCACCTGCCCTGCCTCTGGCTCCTGGAGCTGAGCATAGCATAGCTGGCTGGAGAATTCTGGGAGTTGAAGTCCACAAGTCTTAAAGCTGCCAAGTTTGAAGACCTCTGAATGATGAAGAATCTCCATAGAGGCTCCTAGAAATATTTATCCAGGACTGGACTTGCAATGGGGTAAAATGACATGATTAAAAATGGTGGAGAGAAGGTGAAGTATCCTATGCCAGTTTTCCCATGATTTACGATACGGCGACAACACCGTATGTCTGGAGAAAACTCTTTGCATTGTCCCAATAATCAGATTTATTGCCATGAAAAACGAGTTAAGTTACAAAATCTTGGAAACCAGACAGCTTCCCTTTTTCCACTGAGTATGTTAAGGCACAGGTTTCTTGATGAGTCTGATCCTCCTCCTGACTTGCCTCTTGACACAGGGGAAATGTTATTAGCCATTTGCTGGATAAAGAGAAAAGGAATAAAGATCTCTGCTGGTCCTGTAATATTTTCCAAATGTCCATTCCCAGACTCAGAATTCCGGGACAGGTGTATGGCTCAACTTTAAACATACCGAATGGAAAAATAGAAGAGTTCCTCTTTATAATGCATATACAGCACATGTAGAACTGGAATTGTGGCTTTAAAGAGATCCCACACTGATACATACCAAACTTTGTGAAATGGAGGAAAATGCGAGTTATTAGCCTTCCACAATCAGCTTCTTTTCAAAGAATTGCTAGCCAGTCCATATTGTGGCCTCCACACACCTTATGGGGCTACTTTGGAAAAAACAATGAATCCTTCTTTCTGTTGTGTCTGCACCCCCCGAGCCGGGCCCCCTGCCAGAAAGTGACTTGGAAAGTGAGGGGGAAAGGCCATCAGGACTTACCTCGGGAGCACTGGCTTCCCTGCTCAGCTCCAGGAGCCAGAGGCAGGCCAGGTGGAGGAGATAATGAGGCCTCCGTCCCCTGACTCTTTCCCCCCCAGGCCATGCCTCCAGACCTGGCTGATGGCAATCAGGCCTGGCTGGACCCTAGGTTTCGCAGACAGAAGAGGCAGGAACAACAGAAGCAGGGATGGGGCAGGCCTAGGAAGTGCTGAGACATAGAGTCACACCCCACAGGATATAAAAGCAGCAAGGGCTGCTATACGTCTTCGTAGCAAGCAAATCAACTGCTTACCTAGAGCTGAAGTACTGTTTGTTCCTGGTTGACTCATCAAGAAAGATAACAGAGACACTTGGCAGATGCTCGCTTGTTTGCTGCCAGAGCTGATAGTGCCGGCTAATTAAGTCATCGCTCGGACTGAGGTGAGTGGGACAGAACATCTTCCTTCTTTCCCTCCCTCCCTCCCTCCTTCCTTCCATCCATCACCTTTCTCCATCCCTCCGTTCTCCTTCCTTCTTTCCTTCCTTCCTTCCTTCCTTCTGCTCCATGAAACATATATTTAAAAGGACTGAGATTTTTCCTTCCACCAGCAAATCTCAATGGTTAAAGTTCAGTTATTTTGGTATTTTCTCCAGCCCTTCCACCACCGAATCTCTATGAATCCTAAAGGAAGGCAGAGCACTTTGTGTACCAGCAACCACCATAGGAGGCTTCTGTATTTTTTTCTGTTTCATGTAGCAAAATGTTTTTTGTGCATGCATGTGTATGGTGCATGTACACAGACTTCCTCCCCAGGGTCTAAGCAGAGTGTGGGTGTACATTTGTTTTCTGTGTGCCTTCTGCATGTTAAAGATAAAGCTTTCCCTTGCGCATATTTTTTTTTTAAATATAAATTTTATTAACTTTTAAATTTTAACAATTAAACAATTTTCATTCAACTCTTGTGCATGACTGTGACCATTTTCATATCATCCCATTAGTATTCTCCTATACTCTATATATTTTTATTAGAATTATATTACTAATTCTAATTTGAATTTATAATTCTTACCAATTCTACTATCTGTTATTTCTCCTTTTTTCCTATTTTCGACCCAATTATACCATTGCTCTCATATTACATAAAAAGCTGAATCCATTCCCTTGCACATATGTGCTAGTCGTTCCCAACTCTAGGGGGCGGTGCTCATCTCCGTTTCAAAGCCGAAGAGCCAGCACTGTTCGAAGACATCTCCATGGTCATGTGGCCGGCATGACTAAACGCCAAAGGCGCACGGAACACTGTTACCTTCCCACCAAATGTGGTCCCTATTTTTCTACTTGCATCTTTTATGTGCTTTCAAACTGCTAGGTTGGCAGAAGCTGGGCCAAGTAACAGGAGCTCACCCCGTTACGCAGCACTAGGTATTCGAACCGCTGAACTACTTTCGATCGACAAGGTGAGCATCTCAGCCACTGAGCCACCAACGTCCCATTTTCTGAATGTTGGGGAGACTCTAATCAGGGAGTTTGCATAGGTGTTTCCTGTCTGTTTTTGTTTCCCTTGTATTGCATGTAGCAATAGCAATAGCATTTAGACTTATATACCACTTCACAGTGTTTTACAGCCCTCTCTAAGTGGTTTACAAAGTCAGCATATTGCCCCCAACAATCTGGGTCCTCATTTTACCCACCTCGGAAGGATGGGTCAATCTTGAGCTGGTGGGTGTCAAACTGCCGAAATTGCAGACAGCCGGCAGTCAGCAGAAGTAGCCTGCAGTACTGCATTCTAACCACTGAACCACCTTAATGGTGCAGTGGTTAGAATACAGTCCTGCAGGCTATTTAATGTATGTATATTTATGTCAATATGAGTACTGGGAAGTAGAAGATGCTTGCATATGATCTGCACCGGGTTACATAACCAAGAAATAGAAAGGAGAGGAGCTTCCAATGGACCAATCACCAACACTGTGACTTCTACTACATTGACTCCTATTTTCATTATAGAACTGTGTTTTTCAACCTCAGCAACTTTAGAATGGGGGGACTTCAACTCCCATAATTCTCTGGTCAGCCATACTTAAAGCTGTCGAGGTTGAGAAATATTGCACTACACTCTTAAATTCAGCTCATGAAAGTGTAATTCCTATGATCACTCAACACGCTATCCTAGCTTAAGACAATTACTTGGTTCACATAACATGTTACAACAAAACCCGAGCCCTACAATACAATGAACCACAATCCACAATACAAATAACTTTAGCACAGCACTTTATCCCAACCCAAACAAGCCATTGTTTCTTCCATCTATTACTGAAGAACGCAAGGAAGGGTTTTAAAAAAACTCTGAAACAATGCACTTCTATTTTAACATTCAGCCAGCTCAAAATAATTAGCACAAACCACAGCCTACAGCAGCACGTAGAATAAAAATCACATCAGTTAAAAGCTATTTGAGAGACGCAGTTCTTCCAAGCCCTTCTGAATGCCAGGAGTTAACCACACACCTCCTTATAAAAATGTTTCATGGAGTAAGACCCAACATAGATGCTAAGAAAAGAAAACAAGCCAATACCCCTTCAGACAGCAGGCAGAGAAACTGCATAGCATAATATTGGCCCCATATTTTTAAAGCAACCCACACTGAAGGCTGGTACATATTCAAGGAATTTTTATGTCAAACCACATTTTTGCATGCTGGGGGAGGGGGAGCCTAAAAGATCATCATGTTGTCTACATTTGCATGGACCAAGAAAACTAACAAGTGATTTAATTCACTTTCTCGTGTACAGTAATATACCAGAGGCTCAGTCCTGCAACAGTGAGATGGATGCACACAACCAGTTGCTTGTTTCAGCTGCATCTACCAGTAGCATACAATGCATCTGCCTCAACAGAAAAGATGGGGCCCACTTTTAACCTTAAAAAAAGGGTGAACCTTAACACCAATAACTCCTGTAAGTCCAGCTCTATTAAAACATCTGACTGCTTATTACTTTGCTATTGTCCATTAGTCTTCTGCATGACTCTCTTGAATCACTTTCTGTTCTTGCCTTGATGCCTCAAAGACCCTCTTAGAAGACTAAGCCTCAGCAACTCATATGCCATTCAGGCACTCCTTGAAGCACTTTTGAGGCTAAATTCTTTGTTGGTTTGGTGGTCTAGGGCGGATGTCAGCAACCTGTGGCTCTGGAGCCGCATGCAGCTCTTTGGGACTTCTATGGCTCCCTGTTGGATGATCTCACCACTGGATGGCCTCACCCCTCGCCCTCCTCTTCCAGTCACTCCTCTCCTGGCCTGAGAAGGTAAGGGTGACGACGGGGAATGGAGAAGCGGACGGGGCAGAGACAGAGAGATAAAGAGAGGGAGGAAGAGAAAGAGACAAGAGAGACGGGTGGAGGGAGGGAGAAAGAGATCAAAAGCGTTTTGTGGTTCCCGGTGTTTTTTTAACAACAGGTTTTCTGCCCTAATGGGTAGGTGTGGCTGGGAATGGGGTCAGTGACTGGTGGAAGTGAGTGATGTCGAGTTGGCCACGCCCACCCAGGTTTTGTGGCTCCCGGTGTTTTCTTTTCTGTGGGAAACGGGTCCAAATGACTCTTTGAGTGTTTAAGGTTGCAGACCCCTGGTCTAGGGAAACAGTAACGGTATTACTGTTTGTATGCTGATTTGCGTACATTCAAAGTGACAATAAAGTTATTCTAAGTCTAAGAGGGGATGAGTGAACATTATCTATCTATCCAGCAAAGTATAGCAGGAAGCCCTTGAATCTATCACTCTCAGTACAACGAAGCCAGCAAAAGTATTGCTTAGCATGTACATTCATCCAGGACAAAAAGGAATTATGAACTGAACACATTCAGTACCAGCATTTTAATGTCTGCTCTGTTTGGGGACCAGCCAAACACAGCCCCAACTTAAGTTGACCTGCTTAAGTTCCTAGCCATTTAAGAGTCCACAGACAAGTCCCTCGGAGAGCCTGTCTTAGTGAAGTTGAGAGTGCACACACACAAAAGCTTTCTGTTTCCAAAATTACAAAGGTGAAAGATTACAGGTTAGGGTGAAGTCTATGACAGGTAGACATGGTTTACAACAGGAGATCTGTTACTACTGTATATGCAGGGATTGAGATGTCCCAGATTTAATTTTAGAAGAAAGAAAATAAAGACACTGCCTCATTTCAAGTTCATTTCTTCATTTCAAAACATTGCAAAAAGAAGAGTGTGAGAAAATAAACCTGATTTTGAACTGCTTTGATAGCTTCAAATCCCTGCTGTTGAGAAAATCATTTTGATACTTGAGAACCTAGCAGGTCACTCAGAAGGCTAGGCGTTCTAGAAGACAGAGCTGTATTATTTATTGCTTTTATCTGCTACTTTTATCTGCTACTTAAACGATTTTTTAATCTCAGCCCATCTTAACCTTCTACTTGGATCTAATATGGTATTGGGTAATCATGTGATATTTATTAAATTGATATCAGTCTTTTGTACCAGAAGTCAATGAAATCTACATTATGTCCCCTGCTCCAACTTTTCCCCATAATGCTAACCCTGTGAAGTAGGCTGCGTAGAAAAAGTGTGACTGCCCCAAAGATACCCACTCAGCTTCCATGCCTGTGGGCAGAGCAGCAACCTGTCTTTGAACTCACTTCGCAATTTTAAGATATATAAGGACTTCAGCTCCCAGAATTCCCCAGACAGTATACAACTGGCGAGGGAATCCTGGGAGTTGAAGTCCACATATCTTAAAGTTGCTAAGGTTGAGAAACACTATTGTAGGATGGAAATATCAGTAGCCTCACATTCTGCACAGGTGCAGAAGTCTATCATTAATGTATTTTATGTATTAATTTAATCTGTATGGCTACCCATCTCAACAAGTGAACTCAAGGCTCCATCGCTATACCTCACCTTCCAGATGTTTTTCCATAAAGTAAATGAAAGTCAGCCATGGCTTCAGATTTTGGGTGGCTTCAGATTTTACAAAACTTGCCAGGGAATGTCATGTTTATATACACGAATGTCAACTCTCATCCACCATTTGAGCAACTAGCAATCCTTCGTCTCTGCTTCATGAAGGCCCACTGTGTGCACACAAATATTCTTCTTTATATAGATTGGCATGTCTTTTATATATTCTGCTAAGAATATTTGCATGCCGTTGAAAGCTATAAAACACAAATGCAGCAAGCGCTGGAAGAGTTTGCAAGTGGTTAAGGGGGAAACACTTGCACAAAGAGAAGGACAAAACCTCAATCTTAAAAAATCCTCGTTTATCCAGTTAAAAACACTCAATATCATACAATAATGGGAAAGGATGATAGCAAAGTCCCTTATCCCATTCACCCCCACTGAATGGTCTTCTTATTCAGAAAATTCTTCCATGCAAACTTTAGATGTTTTTAATAAACTCGGCAGTCACCTCTTCCTCATTACTGAATCTGATATTTTATTAGTTGCTTGAGAAGGGAGCTGCTTTCTGAACCCATTCCAGCCCCAGCAAACAGAAGCAGAACCCTAACACATGATGTGTCTGAAACCCTTTTGTTGCAGTATAACATCTGCAGGCCAAGAGATCAGTGACTTGGGATTTCAAAGGAAAAAGACCAAAGAGCACAAGAAAAGAATATTTTTTCCACTTTAAGAAAATCAGCCAACAGATCCATCTGGTGACGGAAGTTTTTTTCTACAAAACAAGACAAAAAATAAAATAAAATATAGGAGTAGAATTTGTATTGATGCCACCTCCAAACTCCTCGCTATATTAGACCTTGGCTATGTGTCAGAATGGTCAAACAATTGGCAACTCCAAATCTCAGCGAACAAATGCTCTGTCTTACACATTGGCAAAAAGAAATCAGAACACAAAATACAACCTGGACAGATACGACCTAACAGACGACCCTCACTCAGTCAAAG
This sequence comes from Ahaetulla prasina, assembly GCF_028640845.1. Classification (NCBI taxonomy): domain Eukaryota; kingdom Metazoa; phylum Chordata; class Lepidosauria; order Squamata; family Colubridae; genus Ahaetulla; species Ahaetulla prasina. Next base: position 213,024,089 of record NC_080541.1, read on the forward strand.
ACCTTGGAGTAGTCATCTCAAATGATCTAAGTGCAAGAGCTCACTGTAACAGCATTGCTAAAAAAGCATTCAGAGTTGTTAACCTAATCTTGCGTAGCTTCTCCTCCAGTAATATTGAACTGCAAACTAGGGCATACAAAACTTTTGCCAGACCAATTCTTGAATACAGCTCATCTGTCTGGAACCCGCACTGCATATTAATACAACTGAACGAGTCCAGAGATATTTCACAAGAAGAGCCCTCCACTCTTCACAACAAAATACCTTATGACACCAGACTCAAAATTTTGGGCTTAGACAACTTAGAACTTCGCTGTCTTTGATCTGACCTAAGCATAGTACATAAAATCATCTGCTACAATATCCTACCAGCCAATGAATACTTCAGCTTCAACCAAAACAATACAAGAGCACACAATAGATACAAACTCATGGTAAATCGATTCAAACTAGACTGCAGACAATACGACTTCAGGAACAGAGTGATCAATGCCTGGAATGCACTACCTGACTTTGTGGTTTCATCCCCAAACCCCCAAGACTTTAACCTTAGACTGTCTACTATGGACCTCACCCCATTCCTAAGAGGTCTGTAAGGGGCATGCATAAGTGCACCAGCATGCCTACCGTCCCTGTCCTAAAGTTTTCTTTTATTCATATCCTTTCCATGTATTTATGTGCTTACACTTGTATCTGTCATAAAATACATGCTTGACAAAATAAATAAATTAAATTAAAGAAAGAAAGAAATAGTTACTATTGGTTATTGTGGCCACTCTTCTGGAATTGGCCTTAGGACAGACTTGGCTTAATACATGAGCCAAGGTTCAACCAGGCTACCCACAGAGCCTGCTGTCAATTCCAGAATATGGGAAGGGAGAAGAAAGAAGGGTTCTGAATATGACATTGTTCTTAGATTTAGCACACACACACACCCTCACCATCTGGTATTTTGGGCACAAGAGATACAGGAAGCCTCATCTATTCTGGGCAACGGACAGGAGTATGTGGATGCTTTTTCTGGTTCTCTGTCCATCCTGCATTACAAATAGGAGCCCAGGTGGTTCAGCCCACACAGGAAACAGATTTATTAAGTCTCACACGTTATGCTACTTTTGGAGAGAATTCCCCATATTCTCCAGAGAGCAATATTATGAAGAAGCATCCTTAAAAAAAAAAGGCAGTTTCATGCTAAAAGCAAGAAACAATTTGGTCTCTTAAAAAGTTGGTGAAGGGAAGTCTGTTTATTCCAAACAGAGATTGGCTCTTGAGAAAGCAGCCGTGATTAACTTTCACCCTACATTAGTGGTTCTCCTGACACCCTCAATGTAAAGTGGTCAACAGTTACTTGTTGGCCATTTCATTCTGTGCAGAATTTACTTTTTTCAAAAAGCCAAGAATGTCAGCTCTTTCTACATATATATATTACTGGCTGGGAAATCCTGGGAGTTGAAGTCGATACACCTTAAATTTACCCAGATTGAGAAACACTGAACCAGGGGAACTGCTCCTCTTAGGCTAATTAAAAGAATACCAAACATGCAAACTGGTTCATCCTTATGTAAGCCAATACTTACAAAACCCCCAAAACTCAGGGGGTTTTATTTGCAAACAGGTGTATTCAGTTTCTTCCACTTCTGACTGCATTAGGTCCCAAAGGTGCTTTTATTTTAAAGGCAACCGAACTGTCGGATTGTTCTTTCAAGACGTTCGGCTTCTCATCCAAGAAGCTTCTTCAGTTCTTCTTCAGCTTCTTGGGTGAAAAGCGAAACGACTTTTTTTTAAAAAAAACCCAGATACTTCAGTTGCCTCTAAAATAAAAGCTCCTTTGGGACAACTATGAGCTAGAATGAATGAGAATCTCCTGAGCCATTTTGCCCCACATGGAACAAAGTCGTTTGAATTGATCAAGAAAAACCATTATTTTTTTTAACTGCACAGTATCTTTATTACTGATCGCAACACTTGAACATGGAGGGGAGTGGATTTTCTCTTTGTTAAGGAGAGCCCTCCGAGTTTACCAAAACAAAATTAGTAAAAGCTTTTGCGGCATCTTTAAAAGGTCAACACATTTATTTTAGCAGAAGCGTTCACTGATTTAGCTACTAAACATGCCCTTTACGGTACTGCTGTTCCTGATTTGTTTTTTGTTTTTTTAAATTTCCAGCATAACTGACCACCTTCCCCTGCAATCCAAGAGTAATTCCGCGGTTGGATTCTCACAACACCCTCGAACCTCAAAACTTTTCCAAACCCGTCGTAGAGACTAAAAAAAAAACAAAAAACAACCAGGGTACAAATCAAGCTAGCGGAGGCTTCGCTTTTTGAGCGGGTCGAGAATAGGACCGCGCTGCTATTTCTAGCAGCGCGCTGACCCGCCGTAGGTTGAGTTTAGGAAACAGGTAAAACCAAGTTTTCCCGCAGCGCGATTCCCACCATCTCTTCGACGGCTGCCCCGTATCTATCCCAAGCTGCATGTGCGACGCGCTCGGTTTAGCCATTTCGCCTTTCCCGTTTCAATAAAAGGAGGATATTTGGGTGGTGCTTTCTTTTCCTTGGTGTTCTCTCGGAGCTTGCTTGTTTTCTTGCAGATGTTTCCCTACCCTAACTAGGTAACCTCATCGGTGCTCGCAAACAAGCAAATTTAGAGAGCATCAAAGATCATTCGTTTTCACATTTCCCCGGGGCAAATAAACCAAGGCTCCATTCCCGGAGCTCGCTAGGCGGGGTGAGGTGGGGGGAAACAACCACCCATCCTTGCTGGAGCGGCCGTCGCTTTGCCGCAAGACCTCAAATAGCTCCGGATTGAAACTCCGACGGCGCCAGGGAACGCCGAGCCCACCCCCGCACTCCCGTCCCCAAATTCACCCAGCCAGCCGAGCCTTGGCGGAACTCTCACCTAAGAAGTGGGCCACCACGAGCGCCCAGGATCGCAGCATGGCCAAAGCGGCGCCTCTTCTCTTTAAACGAGCCGATCTCCCCCCGTCACAAACACACACACACACACAAAAATCAAAATTAAAAATCAAAATCAGCCGATGGGCGAGAGCAGCCCAGCCGCGGGGAAGAAGCTCAGCGCGCGTTGCTCGGGCAGAAAAGCCACCTGGCGTCCATGGACTCGAGGCCGCTACCAAAAGAGGCCGCCGAGGGTCGCTCTTTCGGCCGCTGCTCCCAGCGAGGGAGAAAAGCGATCGCAGAGCCCCAACGCCGCCTCGGCCGGCTTGCAAGAGCGCGCTCCTTCGCCTCCAAGCCCCGTCTGGCGAGAGCTCCGAGTAGGCAGCGGCGGCGGCTCCGGCAGTTCCCCGGGCCCGCGCCAGAAGAGGTGGAGACTCCCCCAGCCGCGCACACGCCCCACGCGCGCGGGGAGCCGCCGTCTCCAAACTTCTCCTCTCTCCCCCCCCACACAAACCCCCCCACGCCAGCAGGCGGAGGAGGGGAAAGTGTCCCGCCGGATTTCCCGCGCGCTCAAACACGAAAGGCGGGATGCGGTCCGCCAGGTCTTGGTAAGTAAAACCTTAGTCGGACCAAACACCTAGAACAGAGGTCTCCAACCTGGGCAACTTTTTCAGCCTGGCGGACTTCAACTCCCAGAATCCCCCAGCCAGCAAAGCTGGCTGGGGAATTATGGGAGTTGAAGTCCGCCAGGCTGAAAAAGTTGCCCAGATTGGAGACCCTTGACCTAGAATGCGGCGGCCAGTTTTGGTCACCGCGCTATTAAAAAAAACCGTTAAGAAAGTGCAGAGAAGAGCAACCAGGATTATGAGGGAGGGGACTGGAGCAGTGGAGAAATCCATTTTTTTACTACCGGTTCTGTGGGCGTGGCTTGGTGGGTATGGCAGGGAAAGGATACTGCAAAATCCCCATTCCGTCCCCGCTCCTGGCGGAAGGATACTACAAAATCTCCATTCCCACCCCACTCCAGGGGAAGCATACTGAAAAATCCCCATTCCCTCCCCCATCCTGTGGGAAGGATATTGCAAAATCTCCATTCTTGCCCCACTCCAGGGGAAGCAAAATCCCCATTCCCTCCCCACTCCTGGGGGGGGGAGGATATTGCAAAATCTCCATTCCCACCCCACTCTGGGGCCAGTGGCCAGCTGGTATTTGCAGGTTCTCCAGACTGCTCAAAATTTACCGGTTTCTTTAGAACCTGCTGGATTTCACCCCTGGACTAGAGGCTAAAACATAGGAGGAACGGTTGCAGCTGTGTTGGATAACTGGTTCCTAATTAAAAAAATAATAACTTTTAAACCCCTCCCCCCCAAAAAAAATGGGTTCTGAAATTGTTCTAAAGCTTTTAGCAGCAACAGCCATCAAAGGTACCATTCTGTGTAACCAAGAATTGTGTCGGTGTATGTTTGCCTCTATGATTACACCGAAAAGTGCAGGGCAGATGCCTATCATGGATGTTTTTACTAGCCTGTTCCCCCTCTTAGGAATGGGGTGAGGTCAATAGTAGACAGTTTTTGGTTTTCTTGCTTTTTTTTCCTTGCTTTTTTTTTTTGATTTTTTTTTGGAGTTTTTTATTTTCTTGCTCAGAGCAGTGGATGGAATCAGGAAAGTCAGTAAGAGAAACAGACAGTCCAGAAGTTCCAGCATTGCCTTTCCCACCCCCTCCCCAAAAACACAAAAAAATCCTGATTTGTTTCAGTTCCAGAAACACCAACTTAGCTGTGAAGATGGGCCAATGTCTTGGGTATGAGAAGTAAAGAGCTGATCCAGAAGCAGCACAAAGACTGTGTATAAGCCCAGAGACTACAGCGATAAGCAATGGAAGGAAAGAACGTTCTCCATTATAGAGACATATTACAGCTGCCTATGCACAAGAACGAGGAGATAATTTAAAACAGTGTTTCATAGCTTGGTGCTTTTCAGTTGGGCTGAATTGTGAATCCCTTATAATTCTAGCCAGATTTGTTGTTTGAGTATTATAAAATTAATCCAATCTGGATGGCACCAGGTATGTAAAATGTAGGAAGTTAGCACCCACCCCTCTCTTAGGAAAATGAGATATTTTAGGAAATACTAAAAGGGCAGAATATTTCCCCTAAAAGGGAGGCAGAAATTCACCCCCTCACACACACACCTTTGTCAATGGGCCATTAAGGCCTGGGCCAGTCTATTCAACATAACAAAGATCTACCTCTTTCAAGCAGAGCCATAGTAGGAATTGCCCATAGCGCCTTCATTACATGAAGGCTCAACCAAGCCTGGGACAAAGGCAACCTACAAAGTTACCCCTGCATGGCCCCATGGGAGTCTGACAATCAATCAGAATACAAGCTCAAATTCAAAAGCCCAGAGAGGGCATAAAACCCAGGTACTGTCAGCATTTCTGCCCTTTTTGCCCAGGACATCAAAACCATGTGGTCCTGTCCACCATTAAATCATCTTTCCAAACAGCCACCATGTTTCCAGTGTCTTTCTCCCCACTTGGAACTGAACCCAGATGGACATTTCTTCCAACAATGACATGTCTTCACCTAAGGCCTCCTACTAAGACTCTTAGCTTACAATTGCAACTCAATCCTTAGGAGAGATTTTCTATTACAGAGCTCACACAAGTAAGTTTCCCTGGGATATATCAGACTATTAGGAAAATGACAGCAATTTAGGCCAGATTTTATGTTTTGCCTTACATGTAAGCAATACCCATCCTGTCTTAATGATCAGAATCAGGTGATACTTTTATTTTTGACAGTGCATTGAGGTAGCTTCCACCCTTAGCCCATTCCCCGCAATTTTACAAGAACAGAATATTTATTATTTATTTTATTATTAAATTTCTATACCGCACCATCTCCCGAAGGACTCAGGGCGGTTTACATCCATATTAAAATACACGATAAATACAAAGTAATAAATAACAATATTAAAAACAATTAAAACCAAATGGAAATGGCCCAATCACTAAAAACAGTCAAAGACCGCTTTAAAACCATTTAAAATTTCATTTAAAATATGTTTTAGGCTAGTCCCGCTCGATGAAATAATAAGGTCTTCAGTTCACGCTTGAAGGCCCGGAGGTCGGGAAGTTGTCGTAACCCCAGAAGTAGCTCGTTCCATAGAGCTGGTGCTGCCACAGAGAAGGCCCTCCCTCTGGGGGCCGCCAACCTACATTGTTTGGTCGACGGCACCCTGAGGAGGCCTGCTCTGTGGGAGTGCACAGGTCGTTGGGAGGTAAACGGTGGCAGAAGGCGGTCTCGAAGGTATCCCGGTCCTAAGCCATGGAGCGCTTTAAAGGTGGTAACCAACACCTTGTGGTAGGTTACACTACTGTAGCAAAACATCTCATACTTTCTCCATTATCTTTCAATAAAACATTTGGAAATATCCTAGGACCATGATGGCGAAACTATGGCACACATGCCACAGGTCTCACGTGGAGCCATATTGGTGGGCACGTGAGCGTTGCCCTAGCTTAACATGTGCGTGCCGGCCAGCTGATTTTCGGGCGTTCCGGGCCCATCGGAAGTCTGGAAACAGGCCATTTCCAGCCTCCGGAAGGCCTCCGGGTGGGTGGGGAAGACCATTTTCGCCCTCCCCAGGCTCCAAGAAAGCCTCTAGAGTGTGGGGAGGGTGAAAATGGGCCCACTGTGCCATCACGTGCCAAAAGTGGTGGGAGCATGGGGGGGTCGCGCATGCAGCATGAGGGGTGGGGCGCATTGAATTATGGGTGTGGGCATGCGCTGCGCCCCCACTTTTGGCATGCGACAGCAAAAAGGTTAGCCATCACTGTCCTAGGACCTACAGCATCTTGGTCATGGTCCAGTTCTGGTTCTTCTTCTCTCATGAATCATGTTGTTTTAATCAAATCACCAATGGTAGACACTAAATGTAGTGAAAGGCATGAAGAATAAGAGTAGATGAACCATATAAGGTTGGGTGCTGGCTAGAAATATGAATTGGAAGGAACCAATGCATTCCAGTGGTGTCTATATATATATGTATAAAAGGAAAAACATTTTCATCTCTCCCAGAAAATCTTCCAGTTAGTTTGTTCTGACCTTGGTAATGGGGTTGGCAACTCTTGTGTGACCGTATCTGCCAATAAATTAAGAGTGAGCCAAATTGAAGTTGAGACTGTAATAAAAGTCTCCTCACAGCGGCCTCTGCCAGGTTCCTCCATTAAGTTTCATTCTGTCTGACGCCATTCTCAGTAGGCAAAATTATCTGAATCAAAGACCGAAATCGGCCTCAATGGAAAGAAAACGCACTGAGAAAGATGTCACCAGCTCTAGACATGACACTAAATGGATCTGTCTTGTTTTTCTTGCCCTCCTGCCCAGAAAGACAGACAGACACTCATATTGCTTATTGGCACCAGCTAAAAATACAGCATTGACTAAAGGAGAATGGAAAGCAATTTTCTTTTCTTCCAATAAAAGGAAACGTTATAAACATTCATGTCCCATGGTTCTTCCAGGTAGATGAAGGATTTTTTTATTTTTTTTTTTTTTTTTTATTCAAAAAGTTTTTATTAGTCAAAAAAGGTTTATACAAATACATATCAGGTATGGTAAATTTTCATTTTTCTTATCTAAAATAAGAATTTTACTCAAATTTTTTAACACATACAACAGCCATAAGGCAAGCAGGTGACACGAAGTAGCTAAGTTTGCAAATTTTAAATACGTAATAAAGAAGAGTCAAGAATAATCAGAATATCGTACAAAAGAGAATAAGGAAAACCAACACAATCCCAAATATCTTTATCACTTCCTAGTTTTGGATCTCAGAACTCTGGGTTCAGCCTGACCCAACTCCAGGGCCGCAACAGCGGCAGCCGCTTCAGCCCCATGATCTATAACCTCCCCTTCTTCAATTCCTGGATCATCTGATTCCAGGAAGGCTTTGTGTTCCTCCACATAGGCCGTAGCCTCCACAATTGTACTGATTTTTTCGTAATGCCCTCCCGGAAAATCATCAATCCCTCTGGCATCAGCCATCTGAAGCCCACTCCTTCTGGTACAATTTGCTTGACAAAAATAATATTTCTTTCTTTTTCACGTACCTGTCTGGGAATCTGCCTCAGAATGGCTATCTCCTGCCCCTGTAAATCAGTGCCCCACTCCTATGTTTTCTAAGAATTTCATCTCGTCTCTCTTCTCACAAATTTGACATGAACCTCTCTGGGAACTGCATGCGTGCATATTGCGAATTAACTCTATAAACTCGATCCACATCCCAATTCATGAAATCAACACCTCTCCCAAGAAATTCTCCCAACAATTTAGTCACAACATCTCTCAAGTCTTCTTGGTCCACTTCTTCCAAATTTTGAAACCTAAGAAAATAAGACATTTTATCCATCTGTAGTCCAAGCACAGCATTGCCTGTCGTCTCCTCTCTTTTCTGCACTGCCCGCATCTCACCCTCCAGACCTTCCACTTTCTGCTTGTTTTCTGCTGAGACTTGTTGAGTATCCTTTAAATCCTTTTGGATAGTCACAATTTCTGCTCTTATTTCATCAATTTCTTGTCCATATTGGATAACTTTTCCAAAATTCTCTCCATCTCTCCAGCAGTTGGTCTCTGACCTTTGCCATTTGAAAAAAAGTATTCAAAATCCTCAGGCAAGCACAGTATTCTTGTAATTTCCTCGGGATCCACCAGGGGGCACTCACAGGAGCAACGAGTCCAGAGTACAGTTAGTCAACCAGGAAGCCGAAGGGAAGTGATGTCATCAAAATTCTCATAGTGAAGGCGGAAGCTGGGCGCCACCACTGTTCCCCAGAAGGAGGGGCCTCAAACCTTCCCTCCTAAATTTCTCCATCACCTCTTCTCTCCAGAGCTCCACAAAACCGGTAATCTTCTTATTTTAAGTTCTCCTCTCTCCAGAATAACTCGTGCTCCTTCCAACCGCAGGGAGAGAAAACCCCCGCACTCCGGAGCACTCCACTCACGCCACCGATATTCCCTTCCTTCTCCTCCTCAATTCTTCTCCGTGCCCTGTTCACCACCAGGCTGCTGCAGTTATAAATCCAATGCCCGGTATCACCGGGCACAGCGCCCAGGCGACGACCAAAATAATGGCGGCCTGTGGCCTCGAACCCCGCCAAGCCTAGGACGCGCCAGCATCGGTCCCCACAGTCCTGTATATCGGCTGGGAGACCCCTGGCGAGCCGTCCGTACGGCAGGTGTCCTTTTCGGAACACCTGGCCCCTGAGGGCCTCGGCGGCGGCCGGATTCGGGCGCTGGAGGCAGGAGAAACCTTCCAGACGTCCGTTGCCGCTGGATACCGGAAGTCGTCTCCCAGGTAGATGAAGGATTAAAGCTAGGATAAAATAACTTGGATATTTTAATGCTCACCCCACATTCTCAGTTACATTTTGAGATGTGTCATTAAGCCGACTTTTATTGATCGGACAGAATTGTAAATGCTTCGTGGAGAATTACTGTGTATTAAAAAAAAACTCATAGTGTTCAGGAATGAAATAATTTCTTATAACCATTCACATACAGTAGGTAATTAAATTTAGGCTTCAGAGTACTTGTTCCTTCTCCTCCTGAAAAAAAATGCCCATCAAAATGTGGTTAGAAAATGAAGTTACTTTCAGAAGGAAACATAATCTATTCCTTTTGGAGCCCTCCCAAACTTTAATGAGATCCAGAAATTAAGTACATCAACTATGAAAAATTACAGAGTAAATAATTTTGTAACAATTTTCAGCGTTTTGCATCTGATTCTTCCCAGGCAACATTTCCCGATGATATCTGTGAGCTGAAATTAATAGAGCTTCTCAGAAGTGAAATTCCTTTAGGGATGTTTTGCAGCCATTTTCCTCTCTGTTTATTACTATGATTATTTTGTGGTTCTTATTATTAATGGAGAATCAGAATGCATGCATTTAGTTTTAACACAAATGTTTCAGAAGAGCTCACAAATTCATATAAGAAGAAAAAGCTTTTTTTTTCCTAGCCATTTTTTGATATTTGCCCAGAATTTTTTTGCGGCTGGACACGTCCACCATAGATGGTAATATGTAGAAAAAATAACAGGACAACCAATTGAAAACAAGCCAGAAACATTTTTACTAGGAATCTTTACGAGAACATACACCAAAGAAATAAAATATCTGATTTTACACATTATAACAGCTGCACAAATAACATACACACAAAATTGGAAACAGGAAAAGACACCAACAGATAAAGAAGTGATAGGGAAAGTTTTAGAATGTGCCAAAATGGACAAGTTAACAAAAGAAATTAAAGAGAAAGATTACTATATAATCTGGAACAAATGGTATGAATGGCTTGAGATTAGAAATAAATGAAGAAAATAAAGGGGAGAAATTAGAAATGTACAATATGTACCGTATATACTCGAATATAAGCCGATCCGAGTATAAGCCGAGGTCCCCAATTTTACCCCAAAAACTGGGGTAAACTGGGGACTCGAGTATAAGCCGAGGGTGGGAAATGAGGCACCTACCGGTTGGGGAAACCCTCCCTCCCTCAGCTGAGAAGGCTGGCGGCCCCCGCCCGCCTCTCACTGCACCGCAGGGCTTCCCACCGTCCGGTAAAATGTGAAAAAGAAAAAAACTCGAGTATAAGCCGTATATACTCGAGTATGCCGAGGGCTTAAAAAACAAAACTCGAGTATAAGCCGTATATACTCGAGTATAAGCCGAGGGGCTTAAAAAAAAACAAAAACTCGAGTATAAGCCGTATAGACCCGAGTATAAGCCGAGGGGACGTTTTTCAGCACAAAAAACGTGCTGAAAAACTCGGCTTATACTCGAGTATATACGGTAAATAATAAATATATAAGAATGTAGAAAATTAGAGCTATTAGTATTAGATAATGTAATGTAAATATAGAAAATGGGATAAGAAAGAAAATAAAATAATAAATGAGATATGGGGGAAAAGATACAAAAGCAAAAGAAGACCACTAAGAAACGTTTAAAAATAGGAGATATTTATAGGTTATACTGTATGTTGTGTGTTTGTCAGATTGTGTATCACAATAAAACAATTAAAAAGTTAAAAAAAGAAGAAGAAAAAGCTTCACATACATTTTGTGGAGGGAGGAGGGATGGATGATGGATGGATGGGCAGATGGGCAGATGGGCGGATAGACGAAGCTAAAGAACACCAGCTATACACATAGTAACTTCTCACAACAGTTAAGGCCATGTCCAATTGAAGTGGGGAGAATAAAGCTGGAAATCTAACAAGATGTAAGTATATGGTGTCTCCTCCTTGCAGACTACCACTGAACTCACAGTTGCTAGAGATTATATTTTTCCAGGTCATTCAGATGGCTTTAATTTTAATTTAATGTTTTTTCCTGTGTCTTCAAATATTCCAGATGCATGCAGAATTTCATTAGACATGGTTTTGCCCAAACTGGTTCATAATTAAAGCACTATAATTTGTGAAATCTGACTAATTTGTGTAACTGAGGGTATTATTTTTGTGTTCTTGAACCCACACTGCGGATGAGATATGATTTCTGTATTCTTGACAGGATTTCAATCCATGATGCTTTCTCCAGTCCAGTCTGCTTAATTTCCCATAAACTGGTCCACCATTTTTTCCTGGTAAATCAAGAAGACCACAAGTGTATGCCAGAAAAGATGGGTCAGACTATATATATTCTCCAATTTTGGATCAGATGTTACTACCGTGTTTCCCCGAAAATAAAACCCAGTCTTCTTTATTTTTTCCTCCAAAAGATGCATTAGGTCTTATTTTCAGGGGAGGTCTTCCACTGCTTCACCTTGCGGCGGCATCAATAGCCCTGCCCAGCAGAAGCCGGCCCATTTCTTCTGCAGCTGCTTGCTGCCGCTTGCAGGCAGCACCCCTGGCCTCTTTTTTGCCACCAAAAGCCTTCAGGAAAGGCCTCACCTCACAGGCTTGTTGTGGGGAAAATAGAAGGAGGAAGGTGTGTTAGATATCACACCTTCCTCCTCCTATTTTTTCCACAACAAGAAGCTGTGAGGTGAGTTGGCCTGAGAGAGAATGGCTGGCCAAAGGTCACCTAGCTGGCTTTCATGGCTAAAGCAGAACCTGAGCTCAGTTTCCCGCTTTCTAGCTTGGTGTCTTAATCACTAGACCAAACTGGTTTTTTGCACTATAACATCCACCACACTTTTCTAGCACTTGGTAGGAAAGAGTGAGCAAGTGCTGGAAGAGAGAGGATTTGAGCCTAGTTTTTTCTAGCTGCAGCCCTGCACTGTAATGCCCTTAAGGCAGGGGTGTCAAACTTGATTTCATTGAGGGCTGCATCAGGGTTGTGTTTGACCTTGGGGGGCCGGGGTGGGTGTGGCCAGTTCGACACCACACATGTCGGGGCATGTGGCCCAAGCACTCTGCCAGTGAAAACGGGCTCCCGAGCTCTGTTTTCGGCTGCGACAGCCTCCTGCAACCCGCTGCCAGAGAAAACAGAGATCGGGAGAGCTGCACACAGCCCTCGCAAGGTCTGTTTTCGGCTGCGACAGCCTCCTGCAACCCTCTGCCAGCGAAAACAGAGCCAGATCTGCCCCCTGGGCCTTGAGTTTGACACCCCTGCCTTAAGGTATACCAATTCTACCTCTTAACTATGGCACAAACATGCCATGACAACATCCAACAGCTAACAGTAGTCAGTGGCAGCTGTGATGTTGAGAAACACTGGTTTAGATGCTAAAAAGGACTTAAAATATTGTTAATGTGCTTAGCTGGAGATTATTCTGTTTTAGACAAGTCTGGACAAATTTCTGGTTGTCCTTGGCTCCTTATGGTTTCAATAAGAATTTTATAGACCCGAAAGCCATCTGCATCACGTTGCAGCTCTTCAAGGCCGATGTAAGTGCAATGAAGGGGAACAAAGGCACACAAAGGAAAGGTGTGCTTCCCTGCCTCTAAAGGGCACCATTTATAATTGGAAGAAAAAGGCAGCCCCTTCACAGATGACATTCATTGCTCACGAACACCTCCAGGGACAACTGCTGAGAACATAAAAGAAATTAATTGCCCAGTCCTCTCTTAGCATGTTTCCCATGATGAAAACATACTGTGGGCTTTGCTGAATAGCATGAAGGCATCCCAGATTATTTGAAGGCATCGCTCTCATCTGCACCTTGCAATTACATCATCTTGGTGGTGCTGGAAAGTACAAATTCCCAAGGCAGCCAAAGATGTATGTCTGCTGCAGAAAATACGCTCTATATTTCTGGTTTGGGTGCACCAAGCTGAAGGTGCTTCTTCAACCACCCCATGTTGTGACCCAGGCCCAAGTAGGTAGTAGAAAACTCAGTCAGTAAAAAAACAAACTATTCGAACAGCTGAGAATTATTTCATTCCCAGTGTAGTTCAACTAAATTAAAGCAAATTCCTCAATCCTATCGCAAACCTTGGTCCAATTAGGCAAACTGCCAAAGGCCATTCTTGGCAAACGTTCAGAAATCACAGATACAAAAATAAATGCAAGACGTAGACAAAGAAGGAGACGAAGCTACCAATGTTGTTTTCCGGCAAAGCCCAAACATCATTGCTGGTCTGTTTTAAGCCTTATGGGAGGGGCCAATCATCTCTTGGCCCTACTCCCGAGTTGTCCTTTTTGCTTGAGCTGCTCTTGCCTTCTGGCAGCTCTTCTCATGCGTACATTAGAAACAGGCTTCTCCTGTTCCTCTGCCTCACTACTGTCAGTCTCTGGAGGCTCTGGAGTCCGCACCTCAGTCCCCAATGGCCCTGGCCTCACCTCAGCCTCATCGCTGTCTGACTCTGTTGCCAGCTGTGCAGGCTGCTGGCGGACCACAACACCCCATTCTGGCATGGCGAGCATCAGATATATTTCTTCGGACTCCTCCCTCCATCAATCTTCTAAAAACTCATGTGAAAATAAAACCAGCCTGGGATCTCTGGTCTGGCTTTCCTTCTGAATGACAGATCTTTCCTGCCCTGAGCTCACCACATCTTTCCAAGCACAAAAGTCAAAGCGTTTTTCTTTACAGCTGAGGATGGGAAATACATTTGTGGTTTTGGGGAAGAGGCAGAGATGATGTCAGTTCAGGGCTGGGTTAAGTGCCACCTTCTCAGCGGACCAAACAACTACCGTGTTTCCCCAAAAATAAGACCCTGTCTTATATTTTTTTTGAACCCTGAAATAAGCGCTTGTCCTTACTGCCATGTGCTCAAAAGCCCAATTGGGCTTATTATCAGGGGATGTCCTATCTTGGGGGAAAACAGGGTATCAAAAGTGCTCAGTGTTTTGAGGAACATTGTCGGCCTCTGCTACTTTCTGCTAGCCACCTCCTCTGCCTGTTCATCCTAAAAGTTCTCCTTCAATAGACTTGACCTGGGGTGCTCATATTGCAGCACTGGTCAAAAGGGCCCAGCAGAGATTATAGTACCTGAGACTTCTCAGGAAACAACAACTGAATGAAAAAAGGCTGGTGACCTTCTACCGCTGCACCATAGAGAGTATTTTAACTTACTGCACTTGTGTATGGTTCGCCAATTGCACAGTGGCAGATAGGACAGCACTCCAGAGGTTCAACGTCATTGCCCAGAGGATCATTGGTTGCCCTCTCCCCTCTTTGGAAGAGCTTTATAGCTCCTGCTGCCTTAAGAAAGTTCAAAACATTCTTAAAGATCCATCTCATCCTAGGCACCCTTTTTTTTGAACTATTACCATCTGGCAGACGGTACAGGATAATAAAAACAAGGACAAATAGGCTGAAAAACAGCTTCTACCCTTGTGTGTCCAATCACACTTGGCCAATAAAGAATTCTATTCTATTCTATTCTATTCTATTCTATTCTATTCTATTCTATTCTATTCTATTCTATTCTATTCTATTCTATTCTAAATAAATAAATAAAAATCTAAGATAAAATGAAGGGATTTGAGACTGATAAAAATAAATTATAAAATACTTTTTATTATACCTTATTCTGCTATCATCTCAAGTGGTGGTGGGCATTCATTCAAAGAATTTCAAAAAGAGCTAAATGAATGCATGGAAATTTTGTGCTGCGAATGGCAACTAATCAAGGTGTTGTGTCTTGTCCGCTCTCACCGCAGCCGGGGTCTGCTTATCTGCTCCCGAACACGGAGGAATGTATGCCTCCCGGCCCCAGTTCTGGCTCCATGCCCAGACAAGCTGCAGAGGAGGGGGCACCTCCCGGTCCCAGCCCTGGCTCCATGCCCAAGCAGGCTGCAGAAGAGGGAGCATCCCCCGGCCCCAGCCCTGGCTTCATGCCCAGGCAAACGGAGCAGCTAGACCCCTCCCCCTCCTCCACAGCATGTGAGCTTGAGGAAAGTTTACTTCCAACAGCTGATTGGAGTGACCCTCGCATCAGAAGATTGGATAGGCGGAGGCAACAGAAGGAAGGGAGGGGCAGGCCTTAATGAGTGCTGAGTCATGGAGCCACACCCCATGGCTTATATAAAGGATCTGCTTTCTGGCAGTCTCTGAGTCAGGCAAAGTCGAACTTATCTTGCTGAAGTCACTTACTGGTCTCCTGCCTGCTCTGAGGACTTTGCTAGGACTTTGGGCAGAGCTGCAGAGGCACGCCTGATTCGGATTTCCCTGACCCGGCCGTCAGCGGAGGAGTGGGACACGACACAAGGTTTGATTCTGTTCTTCTGAATCACAGGGAAGGTGGCTTCAATTCCGTTTGCTGGAGAGAAAAAGTGGAAGAGTGTTATTGTTCTCCATGTCTTCTTAAGATATACATATTTTTCTCAACCCACATATAGCCCTCAGTGGTCCATGGGGAAAACTGTTAACTGAAAATGAACTAAATGGACGCACTCCAGGAATTTCCCAACTCATTGATGTGGTCTCACGTTTTCTTCAATGAGTCTTTCAGATACAGGAAATATTCCCCATTTACAGTTTCCCACTTCCTGCATTAGTAGCTGTCTGTTCAATCTAGAGATGGTACTTTACAAGCAGCCGGAAACTCTGGCTGCTCTGCAACCACAGGATACACGTGAGCATATCTCTTGGCTCTAGTTTTGGAATGGAGAAGCCTGTGTCCTCATCGCAGCCCCTTCCATACAGCTTGTCCTGGAATCCTCTGGAACAGGGGTCTCCAACCTTGGCAAAGGAAGAGCTCAACAACTTCCTTGTTTCTGTTTGCTATTGACTTCCCCTATTCCCATTGAAATACTTGATCAAAATGCTTTTGTTTAAGGTATTTTCATTCATTCATAAATTCATAAAAGAACAACTAGTAAAATTCCCAGCTCCTTATAAAAATTTGAATGTAGTATTTCCAATTTAAGCTCAAGCACTGGGCTGGATTTTTCACATCCATGGTAAAAAATTAATCTCATTTTAATTTCTCTTCAGCCTCTACAGAGAAGAATAATAAACACAAGTTGCTTCCTTCCAGAAATATACCCAAGACCACCCCTGTTTCCTTCCAGGAGGGCAAAGAAATGAGCTCCAAGTAATACATCTTCACAAGCTTAGCATGGATGCTGCCCTACAATTTGTCAAGCTACATTCATGCAGATAAGTTAGTTAGCTACTCCTTTGTTCCTTCGATGATACTTCATAATAGATCATTCTTGGATATTGCTTTTCCAGGTCTTAAATCGTGTAACAACCCCTCACTAAGATGTTTCAATAAAGGAGATGTTTTGGCTAGCCAGCAGTGTAAAGGAGGAGAAATAAGGAAGACTCCATAACTACTTCTAAATGGGAATGGAGTTTTAATATTGATGGACTCTCTTTACACAAGCAAATGAATGGAGTGAAGGGGCTTCATCCTACTCACCATCACTCATGCTTTAATCACCTCCATTTTTGAATAGTAGATGTTGTAAGAAAGGCAATTGAAGGGAGCCTTCCTCGTCAAATTTCCTGAGATATAACTAGCTTTCTTAAGAGAACTTTTGGTTGGAGTCAAGAAGTCTATTCCTCACAAAGACATAGAGCAGAACCGCAGGTGCATCAAGCCTAATTGTGGCACAAACCCAATTAATTTTGTTTATTAGATATTTTTTTTACCTCACCTTTATTACTTGATAAGTAACTTGATAAGTAACTGAAGATGGCAAAGATTCCTAATGCTCTCTTTTCTCCTCTTATTTTCCCCATAACCACTCCTGGTGAGGTGGGGTGGGGTAGGGTGGGCTGAGAAAGAGAGTGACTGGCACAGCATCACCCAGCCTAAGGTGGGACTAGAACTCACAGTCTTCTGTCTATGGAGATTCTCAGTCATCCAGGTCATGGTTGTCCCAAAGGTACTTTTTCAAGAGGTTTTCCTTTGAAGATGTTTCGTTTCTCATCCGAGAAGCTTCTTCAGCTCTGACTGGATGGTGGGGAATGGAAGGATTTATATTTTTTGCAGACAGCTGGTCATTTGCATTCTTTTAGAGCCTGCTGGTTTCTAGGCTGACACCTCAACCACCACACCAAACTGGCTTTCTCTACAGACTTTAACTTTAATCTAATGCTAAATTTTCAATCTTTGTTTCCAATATATCATAAGCTTATGGGTTTCCCAGGGACGCGGTGGCTCAGTGGCTAAGACGCTGATCTTGTCGATCGAAAGGTCGGCAGTTCAGCGGTTCGAATCCCTAGTGCCGCGTAACAGGGTGAGCTCCCATTCCCTTGTCCCAGCTTCTGCCAACCTAGCAGTTCGAAAGCACATAAAAATGCAAGTAGAAAAAATAGGGACCACCTTTGGTGGGAAGGGAACAGCGTTCTGTGCACCTTTGGCATTTAGTCATGCTGGCCACATGACGACGGAGAGGTCTTCGGACAGTACTGGCTCTTCGGCTTTGAAATGGAGATGAGCACTGCCCCCTAGAGTCGGGAATGAATAGCACATATGTGCGAGGGGAACCTTTATCTTTATGGGTTTCCCTCTTCCAGCATAAGTGCTGGTCACAGCAAACGCATTCACTTACAAAATAATTCGTAATCTGTTAGCCTCAATGCCTTCCCAGTGTTTTTATTTTTCATTTGAAGACAGATGAAATTGGAGAGGCGAAACGGCATCATCTATTTCCCTTCCCTTCTTGGTTCCTGCCATGGGTGGGATGTGAAATGTGATAGTTTGTGTAAACAGAACCTGAATCTTCCATCTCCTCTCTTGTTCAGCTTGGCTGCTTGAGACTTTCAAAGGTCATCTCTATAATTGAACTTGGATGAAAAAAGACAAACTCCTCTCACCCTTGCTTGTGAGGGCGTGTGGCTTTTCTGATAGAAGGATCAAATAATGATCAGCAAGGTTCACATGTCTAATTTAACCGTAAGATCCTAAAAGTTTAATGGAGTTCTCAGATGAGCAATGTTATAAAAATTGCAGCCTAAGTAAGTGAAATAAATAAGCAGGGTTGGCACCATCTGAGAAAAGGCAGGCGTCTTAGTTTTCCTCAATTTCTGATTTCTTCCTACCAGGAAAATTGCATGTAACACTTAAAACCAACTAGAATTTAATGCCAAGTAACAGCTGGTTCTGATATTTTCAAAAGTAAGGCAACAAACATCATTTATCTCTGCATCCCTTCTTAAGTGCAACTGCAAACTGTCTCAGAACTTAAGTGAACCAATTTGAATGTCTACAGCTTACTTTTACAATCTTTACAAAAACTGGAATGAGGCAGACATCCGGTGGTTTAAAACATCAGTGATTTATCTTCTTCCTCACACCCACTTGTTTTAGTTTTCTTTTGTCCATCTTTTAAGGGTTTCTGAAGAACCTGCACAATGGTTTATGACCTTGAAATGGTCTAGTAAAGGTTTTATGAAAAACAGTTTTAATAGAAAAGAATTTCTACAGGTCAGGGTTGAGTTGTGGAGTCCTTGGTACTCTCAGGGTTGAATTGTGGAGTCCTTAGTACACTCTGACCTTGGTTGTTTCTTTGCAAACATTTCATTACCCAACTAAGTAACCTCATCAGTGCTAGTGAGTGTGGGGTTGGCTTTCTTTGGTGGTAGACTTTAGGAGAAACTCTTCCATACTTCCA
The DNA here is from genome assembly GCF_028640845.1 of Ahaetulla prasina. NCBI lineage: Eukaryota > Metazoa > Chordata > Lepidosauria > Squamata > Colubridae > Ahaetulla > Ahaetulla prasina. The sequence continues at coordinate 213,043,013 of NC_080541.1, forward strand.
CCTCTCACAATACTAGACAACAAAGTATCAACAGTAGAAACCTTCAAATTTCTAGGTTCTATCATATCGCAAGATCTAAAATGGACAGCTAACATCAAAAACATCATCAAAAAAGGACAACAAAGAATGTTCTTTCTGCGCCAACTCAGTAAGCTCAAACTGCCCAAGGAGCTGCTGATTCAGTTCTACAGAGGAATTATTGAGTCTGTCATTTGCACCTCTATAACTGTCTGGTTCGGTTCTGCAACCCAACAAGAAAAACACAGACTTCAGAGGATAATTAGAACTGCAGAAAAAATAATTGCTACCAACCTGCCTTCCATTGAGGACCTGTATACTGCACGAATCAAGAAGAGGGCCGTGAAAATATTTACAGACCCCTCGCATCCTGGACATAAACTGTTTCAACTCCTACCCTCAAAACGACCCTATAGAGCACTGCACACCAGAACAACTAGACACAAGAACAGTTTTTTCCCAAACTCTGCTAAACAAATAATTCCATCAACACTGTCAAACTATTTACTGAATCTGCACTACTATTAATCTTCTCATAGTTTCCATCACCAATCTCTTTCCATTTATGACTGTATGACTATAACTTGTTGCTGGCAATCCTTATGATTTATATTGATATATTGACCATCAATTGTGTTGTAAATGTTGTACCTTGATGAACGTATCTTTTCTTTTATGTACACTGAGAGCATATGCACCAAGACAAATTCCTTGTGTGTCCAATCACACTTGGCCAATAAAAATTCTATTCTATTCTATTCTATTTCTGTCTATATACAGTAGCTTTCCCTGCCAGTGTTGATAGGGGTGTGATTTTGTCATTGGTATATTTAGGGTATTGTTTTCAGCTTGATTGTTTGGGTCCTAGGTATGTGGTCTTTAATTTCAGTGAGCTGAAAATTCTATGAGTTGAAGACTCATACCTGCTAAATTTGAATGATTTTGAGTAATTTTGGTACCAAAATTTGGGTAATTCTGCCCTAAAATATTTCTCTTTTTTAAATCATTACACAGATCTGAATTTTTCCCTGTTCATGGCTGGAATGCAATCACCTATCAGAAGTTTTGGATTTTGCAACCTTTAATCCGTGACAATCCTTCCAGAAACTTGTAAGAATTGGAATCCAAAAACATCTGGAAAATACTGAATTGCCCACCTTGGACTGTCTGTTTCGTGAGACACAACATTTCAGTGTTTCTCCAGCTGCTAAATACCTAGTGTCACATCTTTAAAGGTCAAGCCTCACATAATGTTCTTTTCACAGACATTCCAAGAGGTCAAAAAATAGAGTTGGAGTGGATCCTGATCGATCTTGATTATATCTCTCTTCAAAATATTCAGAGGTGGGCTATCTTTGATCTCAAAACACCTTTTCCTAGTGCCATCTCAATGATTTGAGGATGTAACATTCCAGAATTGTCTTTAAATTAGCCTAAGGGTTTCTATTTCATTATCAAAACCATTAACTAATATAGAAAAGAGAATCACAAAAGTGCACACTAATTAAAGACTAATAAGAATATGCTGCATTGTAGAAAGGATTCTATTTTATTTATCATCTCCTAGATGATGGGTGGTTGACATGATAGTACTCAACAATTAAAGTGTGCCAAAAAATAGAATCGAAATAAACACGATATTAACTATGAAATTGATTGAAAATTAGAAAATCAGACCAGCTAAAGAATTCATAAACTCCAATGGAAAAAAATGATGGCCTTTATACCTTTAAATCTTAGGAAACAGATTGTTCTCAAAAGTTGGGGCAACCGCTAAATAATCCTGGCTTCTTGGATTTGCAAAGAAGAAGAATAGTTTGGTTATGAATTTGCTAATTGTTTTCTAAAACAAGGTAAGAGACTAGATCAGTGTTTTTCAACCTCAGCAAGTTTTAAGTTTTATGGACCGCAACTCCCAGAATTCCCCATCTAGACATCACTAAACTTGGCCTTTAGTTCCCTCTACAGCAGTGAAAATGTTGGACTTTGAAGTTGTAGTTGTTCTTCCTTGCAAGACCCCCTACTCATAAAATGAATGGCTGGATTGTCTATATTGTCTAGCAAGGCAGTGATCCTTGTCAGATCAACGTCCTTTGATCTGGAACGGCATTGACGGTTGAAAGGTCCCAAATGAAGCATCTAACACGCTCTCGGTATTTTTCTTTTCCACTTGTACACTCCCTCATGCTAGGTCATCCGTGTGCATCTTCTTCCACAGAGCTATGCATATCTACATGCGCTAACATCTGCATTTGCTCAACAGTTCCAGGCCAACACCCACCCAGGTACCTCCAGCTCCTGGCTGCAGAGGAGAAGCTTCTGTTTTTCTCTCACTGACAAGACTTCTAAGGCATTCCTGCTCCCTCCCCCCCCCCCACAGCCTCCCCAGCTTTTCAAACCCTTTCCCTTCCCTGAAGTGACCCACAGAGATGGGACTGTGCCAAAAGCAGTATGTGGTCCAATTAATAAGCTCTTGAGCAACTTCAGCCGGACAAATAGAAAAGCAGAGAGAGAGAAAAAAAGGAAGGAGATTTGTGTTTACTCTCCTTCCCAAGATCTCCCCCTAGAATTAAAAGGCTACAATCAGCTAATTTTGTGGTTGCTAGTTCAGTTACTCGTATATCCTTCCTATGTGTTGCTTTCTAGGTTCATTTGTCCATTCCACGGTAATCTCTAAATAAAAAAAAACCCTTAGCATTTCCTCTTACAAATTTCTAAGACTGTATTATTGTTATATTTATTAACACTATATATACATTTTAATCTCAAAACTATCTTTATCATAGTGTCTCTCCGGCCTTCCCTGGCTATCTCTAAATATTCCTGGGCAATGTGTCCTAGGGCTTTTAACTTGTTCCTCTGCATTAATACATAATTTGATTAAGTTCTTTGGGCCTTCTAAGTTTTTACACCACATCTTTAATAATGCCTAAAACTCTTGAAGGTTATCTCCTTTGTAGTAACTCAAAAGAGCTAAATTTTGTTAATGTCTGGGGAATTATCCTGTAGGGAAACAATAGAAAAGGCAGCCACAAATCCCAGTGTTTGGAGTCTTGGCCTGCATATTTCTTGATATTTCTGGTTCGCCCTTTCCATAAGAATAATTGTCTGTGGATAAGGACTTGAGAAACCTATCCTGAGAAGAGGGTTAAGCTGGGAGACAATGACCTACCGACTTTGCAAACTGACCAGAGACTGCTGTAAAAAAAATATATGGGCCAGTATATAAGTCTAAGTGCTTCCCCGAAAATAAGACCAGATCTTATATTATTTTTTGCTCCAAAAGGGCTTATTTTCTGGTTAAGTCTTATTTTTGGGGAAATATGGTACTAAATGCACCCATCTGGCTGACAATCTTAACTGGGACTTATTTTGGGGGTAGGACAGAAGTGGGTTTCAGCAGGTTCTGGCCAGTTCTGGAGAACCAGTAGCGGAAATTTTGAGTAGTTCAGAGAACTAGTAAATTCCACCTCTGACTGGCCCTGCCCCATCTATTCTCTGCCTCCCAAGTCCCAGCTGATCGGGAGGAAATGGGGATTTTGCAGTAACCTTGCCCTGGAGTGGGGAGGGAATGGAGATTTTACAGTATCCTTCCCCTGCCACGCCCACCAAGCCACGCCCACAGAACCGATAGTAAAAACTTTTGAAACCCACCACTGGGGTAGGGCTTATATTAGGAGCATCCTGAATGCTAGGACTTATTTTCCGGTTAGGTCTTATTTTTGGGGTTGTATCCTGCCTTTATTATTTTTACAAATAACTCAAGGTGGCGAACATATTCAACAAATTTTCTTCCTATTTCCCCCAGCAACAATGCTGTGTCTGTAAGCAACTATAACATGGAACTGAATTTTCCTAGGAAATTACAGGTAGTCCTCGACTTATGAGCACAGCTGAGCTGCAAATTTCTTGTAATTAAGTGAGTTTTGCCCCATTTTATGACTTTTCTTCCCACAGTTGTTAAGTGAATCACTGAATTTGATAAGTTTGTAACCCAGTTGTTGAGTGAATCTGGCTTCCCCATTGACTTTGTATGTCAGAAGGTCACTAAAGGAGATTGTATGACCCCAGGACATTGCAACCGTCATAAAAATGAACCAGTTGCTAAAAATATGACTATACAGCAAAAAATAGAATTAAAGAGAATAATGGGATTCGAAATAGTAAAAAAGGTTAAATACTTAGGAGTGTATATTGCAGCTTCAAATGTGAAGTTAAATAAAAATAATTATGAAACTTTATGGCAAAAAGTACAGAAGGAAATGGAGAATTGGAAAAAGTTGCAGTTATCTTTATTGGGAAGAATAGCAGTAAGTAAAATGAATGTTTTGCCCAGTTTTTTTTTTTAATTTCAAATGATACCAATACTTAAAAAAGATGCAAACTTGAAAGAATGGCAGAATGGAATTAATAAATTTATATGGGTTGGTAAAAGACCGAGAATAAAATTGAAAATAATACAGGATACACGTGAAAGAGGGGGTCTTAAAATGCCTAATTTAAGATTATATTATGAAGTAGTTGCCCTATCACTAATTAGTGATTGGTTTAATTTAACAGAGGAAGGAATATTGAATATAGAGGGTTATGATTTGTTATATGGATGGCATGCTTACTTATTGTATGACAAAAAAGTGGATAAAGTTTTTAAAGCTCATATACTTAGAAATGCTTTGTTGAGGGTTTGGAAAAAGTATCAATATAAGTTAAACTACAAAATACCTATATGGGCAAGTCCCGGGCATGCAATAGAGAACATAAGTACAGAACAAAAACAGGAGGTGATTACTTACAAAGAGCTTCTTTCTATGGAGAAGAGTAAATTACAATTGAAATCTTTAAACATAATGAAAGAAGAAAGGATAATTCATACTTGGTTTCAGTTTGGACAGCTGCAAGCTAGATGGAAAGAGGATCAGAAAATTGGTATTATGCAAAACGAGGAAAATTTGGTAAAACAGATTAGAGATCAAAGTCAATCGCATATTAAAAGGTTGTATAATGCATTGTTAGAAATAGACTCAGAAATGGAACTAGTTAAGGACTGTATGATAAAATGGGCACAAAATATACAGGAACCTATAATGATGGAAACTTGGGAGAAAATTTGGGTTAGAAATGTTAAATTTACACAAGCACAAAATTTAAGAGAAAATTTTTACAAAATGTTTTATAGATGGCATTTAGACCTGAAAAAATGAGCCTGTATGTATCCGAATTTACAAGCTAAATGTTGGAGATGTGATTGTGACGATGATACTTATTATCATACATGGTGGACTTGTAAAAAAATCAAACCATTTTGGATAAGAATTTGGTGGGTCATGCAAAATATTCTGAAAAAGAAGATAAAGTTTAATCCACAATTGTTTTTATTGGGTATAATCTCAGATTGTATGATAATAGAGAGTAAATTGATTTTAAATTTAATATCAGCAGCCAGACTATTGGTAGCGCAATATTGGAAGAAGGAACATTTGCGTACGATTGAAGAATGGATATTAAAAGTTGCAAACTTAGCGGAGATGGCAAAAATTTCAGCATACTTGAAAGACTGTTCACAAGAAAGATACATAGTGGAATGGAGAAGATGGATTGACTACATTCAAAATAAATACCAGACAAAGAAATATCAAATAGCTTTTGAATGAACAGATTGCAAGAATTATATTTATATTTCTCTGTATGTAAAAGGAGAGTTAAGGTCCTAGGGGAGGATGAGAGTTTATGGATAGTTAGCATATGTTTAAGCTTATGATTATTAGATGTTTGTTATACCCTGTATTTTGCTCTGGGAAGTCGGGGGGGGGGGTGTGGGGGAAGGGGGGAGGTTGGGGGAGGGGGAAGGAGGGGAGATATTTGTTAAAATTTTGTAAAACTTTTTCAATAAAAAAAAAAGAACCAGTTGCCAAATGTCTGAATTTTGATCACGTGATCATAGGGATGCTGCAATAGTCGGAAGTGTGAAAAATAGTCATAAGTCACATTTTTCAATGCCGTTGTAACTTTGAACGGTCACTAAGTGAACTGTTGTACGTTAAGGACTACCTGTACATTTCTTGAACAGGGCTCAATGGTCCAGGTGTCCAAGTCTTAATTTGGTACAACCTCCATGCATTTTGGCTCGTATTGCTTTTCATATGCTTCTCTCGTTTCTGACCAATTCTCCAAATGCTGCTGCTTTTATGGTTGTTGCCTGGAAAACATCAGCAAGGCAAGCAGATTTTGATATTTTCTTAGAAAATTATCTGTTCTCTCTCTGTAAAAAGGCCACAGAAAGGTTTGGTCAATAATCTGCTGCTTAGAAACAAAAATATTTGAATATTTGCTCACAGCACAGACAGCCATTAACAATATGCAGTAGTATGATGAGTCTAACAATTTAGTATAGCAATGCAGAGTTGGGTGATCTTCAGCAGTTCCCAATAAATATTCAGTAGTGGCCAAAATTGTGGAAACCTTTTGGAAAAAGTGTATTTTTGAGGTTTGATGGCTAATAACATGACTTCTTTTTTTTTTTTTTTGGAGTTTCAGGATAATCATATTCCACAGCTGGAATGGCCTGGGAATAACCCAGACCTTAACCGAATTGAAAATCTATGGAGCCGACTAAAGAAATTTGTTAGTCAGAAGAAACTCGGCAATAAAACCCAGTTAATAGAAGCAATCATTCAATCTTGGTTTCACATTATAACAGCTGCAGAACTAAAAGACTTGGTTCACTCCATGGGAAGATGTTGTAAAGCCGTAATTCATGCTAAAGGTTACTGTAAAGGTTGATAATTTTGTATATTTCATTTTTTCTACGTGTTTCACTTTTCTTCTTTATACTGTAACTGCTATTCTAATAGCAAATCCTTCATAAAATCCTTCATAAAATCCTTCATAAAAGTTATTGCATTACATTCTTGATTAAATTATCTTTCCATTTATATATAATTTTATGGTACTACTAAAAAAAAGTGGTATTATTAGCTAGTTTTAGAAAATACACTTTTCCCAAAAGGTTTCCACAATTTTGGCCACTACTGTATGTGAAATATTGCAAATTACTGTCTTGTATCCCAGAGATTTCTTTTTGCATCAAGCCCAGCCATTCAGGAAGGTTAAATAGCTAACCTATTAAGAAAGCAGAGGCCATCTATTGTACACAACTGGCTCCTCATGTAATGTCTGAATCCAACCCAAACTACTTAGCAATGTTTCAAGATATCCTTAGCAATAAATTTTAGCAACAAATCTTGAACCAATCCTAAATGCCCATGTGAAATATCCCTAGAGGGGATGTTTCTGTCCAGGTTCAGCAAGGAACACTAAGAAATTATTCAGCAGCTAAACTAGCGAGAAAAATGTTGGAAAAGCTACCTTAGAATATCAGAGTTGAGTATTTGTTCTTCATTAGCTCCTCTGAATACTGACATTTGATCGACTGCAGGCTTTAATCAAAAATTAACCGACAGCAGGGCAACACCGTTGATTTCATTACAGGAAAATAAATGTAATTGCTGCAAATTAGGCTACTAAAAACATCAGTGTACTTCATCTCAGCTGTCAGATGCTAAAAATATTTTACAAAATCCTGCTGAGTGCTGGAAGTGGGTAGAGAGCATGGTTAAAGCAACATATTTTATGCTGAATGAAAATCTAAGGGAATCTAGCAGGGCATCCAATTCTGAGGTTTCTTGCTCAGTTTTTATTCCAGTTGGAGGCTTTCCCCTGTAAAGGCTTAGTAAAAGCAGAGGTCTAGTTCAGTAGATAAGTTACATGTCTATATTTTGAAGCTATTCACTCATCTTTTTTAAGAACTGCTTCTGAAATCTGATGTTTGTTCATGGGAATCAGTTCCAGTGGTGGGTTTCTACCAGTTCCCCCCTGTTCAGGCGAACCGGTAGTGGCGGTGGCAAGAGGCTCCGCCTACCTGCCCGGACGTCATCAGATGCTCTATGCATGCACAGAAGATTCCAAACCAGTAGGGAAGGTAAGTGGAACCCACTACTGGTCAGTACTACATCATTCTCCTTTCCCAGAGGCCTTTTCTCTATTCCATCTTCATTTCTTGTTTTTAAGGAATAAGTCTCAAAATGAGTTTGATTCCCAATAATTACAAGGATATTAACTTAATGTGGTTTTCATGGCAACCAAGTAGAAAAGGTTTACCTCCAGAATGTGTTTTTTTTTTCAACTTCCTAACCTAACCTTGTTATTCATTACTTCAGTAATTTATGACTCTGTAATCCAATGGACATCATTTTGCCAGGATTATTTGTCACTAATTGTGTTTGGGTTCTTGTATGCTCTAGTTCAGTGATGGCTAACCTTTTTGCCATTGCGTGCCAGGATGGGATGGGGGGGGGAAGGTTCGCGCATGCGCGTGCCCACATCCATAATTCTATGCGCCCTGCCCTGAGCATGCGCGTGCAACCCCCCCTCTCCTGGCACGCAATGGCCCGGTAGGCCCGTTTTTCTTTCTCACCTGGCTCCAGGTCCTCTCTATGCATCTGGGGAGGGCGAAAACAGCCTTCCCCACCCCCTTGGAGGCCCTCAGTAGGCCCAAAACAGCCCATTTCCCAACTTCCGGTTGGACAGGAAGTGACTTTTTTGCTGTCCCCAGCCTCCAGAGCCTCTCTAGGAGTCTCTGGAGGCTGGGGACAGCAAAAAAGTCACTTCCTATCCAACCAGAAGTTGGGAAACGGGCCATTTTGGGCCTCCAGAGGGCCTGGGGAAAGCTATTTTCGCCCTCTCTAGAAGCATAGAGAAGATCTGGAGCCAGGTGAGAAAGAAAAATGAGTCTTCCCCACCCCCCGCACACCCTCCAGAGGCAGGAAACAGCCTGTTTCCCTACTTCTGGTGGGCCCAGAGGGCCCGAAAATCAGCTGGCTGGCGTGCGCATGCGCGTTGGAGCTGAGCCGGCGTGCCCACTGATATGGCTACGCGTGCCAGAGGTTTGCCATCACGGCTCTAGTTTATATGAATAGTAATACAGTGGGACATAGATACCTAGTTCTCTTTTAAAATTGCTTTTGCTTGTCAACATAATGTTTCTGCACTTTCGTTCAGATTAGTCATAGTTCCTTTCTGGTAAGCGAACATCTCATAAGCAGAAGCGGACATCTCATAAAATAGTTACATTCACCATAGAACATTATAAGCCTAGGAAGATACTTATTGCCACTTATTTAATCAGTTTCTATTCCACCTGTTTGTATTGACTTGGCATTGTCTGATGATAGAATAAGTATTTTTTCTTAGGACACTTAATTTCATCAAAAGTTTTTTTTAAAAAAAATAAATAAATAAAAGACAACTAATATAAAGGAAGAAAAAATAAAAAAACTTAAAAGTGACAGAAAAAGAGAAAAATAAAAAAGGTGATACAAAGAAGTAGATGTTTGCAAGAGGTTGGTGAGGTATTTGTCAGCCCGCCAGTTCCTTCCTACACTAGACTGCTATAATTTTACTAATTTACTGTAAACCTGGGCAATGTTGACCTTCAAGGTTTAGGGACTGTGGTCCAGACAGCAAATTTCCTGATGTTTCACCAACAGCCACAGCTGGCATCTTCAGAGATGAGATGATCTGCTACACAAACCATGGCAACAGAGCAGGGATTGGCTGGGTTCCTGTCTTTATAATCAGGTGACCTGACTCAGGGGTGAAATGTAAAATTTGTTACTACCGGTTCTGAAGGCGTGGCTTGGTGGGGGGAAATCTGACTGGGTGGGCGTGGTCAACTTTTTTTTTTTACTTTTAAAAGCATTTTTTCTAAAACCTCTTCAGCTGAAGAGGTTGCAAAAAATGCTTTTAAAAGGTTCTGGCGATCAGGCAACTCAGCTGGGATTGCCAGAGGAGCCTTTTAAAAGTTTTTTTTTAATAACCTCTTCAGCCGAAGAGGTTGTAGAAAAAATGCTTTTAAAGGGTTCTGATGATCCCAGCTGAGCCGCGTGATCATCAGGGTTTTTTTTTTACTTTTAAAAGCATTTTTTCAGCCGAAGAAAAAATGCTTTTAAAAGTAAAAAAAACAAAACCTATGATGATCGTGCAGCTCAGCTGGGGCAGGGGACAGGGATTTTTGCTACCGGTTCTCCAAACCACCCACCACCATCGCTACCAGATTGGGCGATCCGGTCCGAACTGGGAGCATTTCACCCCTGACCTGACTTTTTCACATGATGTACTAGTACCACTTTATAAAACCCTTGTAAAGCCACACTTGGAATACTGCAACCGATTTTGGTCACCATATTACAAAAAAGATGTTGAGACCTTGGAAAAAGTTCAGAGGAGCAACTAAGAAGATCAAAGACCTGGAGACTAAAACATATGAAGAACAGCTGCAGGATTTAGGTTTGGTTAGTCTAAAGAAAAAGAAGAATTAGGGGTCAAATTATTTTACAAAGCCCCAGAGGGCAGGACAAGAAACAATGGTTGGAAACTAACCAAAGAAACCTGAAATTGAGGAGAAACTTCCTAACAGTGAGGACAATTAACCAGTGGAATACCTTGCCTTCAGAAGTCATGGGCGCTCCATCACTGCGGGGTTTTAAGAAGAAACTAGATAGCCGTTTATCTAAAATAGTATAGGTTATCCTGCTTGAGCAGGTGGCTGGTCCAAGGTCCCTTCCAGTTCTGTTCTATTTTAACAATAGATATTTTTTGAAGTAATTTTTGGAATGCTGAATCCTGATTGCTGCTTTGTTCATGCTGGGTCCTGGGTTGGTTGGTTGGTTGGCTTGTTGGCTTGTTTGTTTGTTTGTTTTATATGCCACTGGCTCCCTATTTCAAATGAGCCTGATTGGATCTGCAGAACTGACCACCTGGTCTCTGAAGATTCCAGTCGCAGTAGATAATGAAACTTCAGGAAATCTGCTATCTAGACTAGGGTCACTAAACCCTGAAGCTTATCACTGCCCAATAGGTACCAGCTGTGAAAGCCTACGTCAGTACAGGTAGTCCTCAACTTACAACAGTTCATTAAGTGACCATTTGAAGTTACAGCGGCACTGAAAAAAGTGACTTACGACCTCTTTCACACTTATGACCATTGCTGCACCCCCACGGTCATGTGATTCACATTCAGATGCTTGTCAACTGACTCATATATATGACGGTTGCAGTGTCCTGGAGTCATGTGATCCCATTTTGCGACCTTCTGATGAGCAAAGTCAATGGGGCAATCAGATTCACTTAACAACCGTGTTAGTAATTTAAGAACTGCAATGATACGTTTAACAAATGTGGCGAGAAAAATCATACAATGGGGCAAAACTCACTTAACAAACTTCTCACTCAACATAAAGGGACCCAGAAGAAGGGCCTTCTGTGTGGTGGCTCCCTCTATCTGGAACATCATTCCCCCAGAGATTAGAATGGCCCCCACTTCTAGAAGCTGCTGAAGACTTGGTTCTGCCAGCAGGCCTGGGGAACACAGAGTGGGATGGAGCCCATTAAATGGCTTGTGTGATGTGTTGTCGCTGGGGTGTGTGTGTGGAGGTTGGGGGGGATATTATATTATTTTATTAATGTATTATTTGATTATTTTCTTCTATTAGTTTTATTTTTTATATATGATGTTTTTATATTCCTGTAAGCCACCTTGCGGGGACGTGATGGCTCAGTGGCTAAGACGTTGAGCTTGTCGATTGAAAAGTCGGCAGTTCAGCGGTTCGAATCCCTAGTGCTGCATAACGGGGTGAGCTCCCGTTACTTGTCCCAGCTTCTGCCAATGTAGCAGTTCGAAAGCACGTAAAAAATGCAAGTAGAAAAATAGGGACCACCTTTGGTGGGAAGGTAACAGTGTTCCGTGCACCTTTGGTATTTAGTCCTGTCGGCCACATGACCACAGAGATGTCTTCGGACAGCGCTGGCTCTTCGGCTTTGAAACGGAGATGAGCACCGCCCCCTAGAGTCAGGAACAACTAGCACATATGTGCAAGGGGAACCTTTACCTTTACCTTTTTAAGCCACCTTGAGTTGCCATGTGCGAATAGGCAGCAATATAAATGTTTTAAATAAATAAATATTGGGCTCAATGGCGGTTGTAACTGGAGGACCACCTGTATATTACCATAAACATCTTTGAGGGGTTTGATAACCCTAAAAGTCATTCATGGACTTTTAAGTATGGATTTTTGTTTTATCAAACTCTCCTCAAAATAATTTAATTGTTGCTATACCTAGGTGCCCAGCCCAAGAGGAAAAGGCCATGGATTGAAGTGTCCAACTGCCAGACTGGGCTTGGGGAGATGCCCACATCAACCAAAACAGCCAATAGGAGATAATAGAACAAAACAGAACAGAACAGAACAGAACAGAACAAAATAACAGAGTTGGAAGGGACCTTGGAGGTCTTCTAGTCCAACCCCCTGCTTAGGCAGGAAACCCTACACCACTTCAGACAAATGGTTATCCAACATCTTCTTAAAAACTTCCAGTGTTGGAGCATTCAGTTGAGTGGTTTCTATCCTGACTGCAACCATTTGTTCAAAAAAGTGTGGTGGTTTTAAGCTGACTTTTAAAAACTTAAATCAGCTATGGGGTGGGCATGAGGCAACCGCCATGTCATGTGGACATAGCATAAGGATAACATTTGCTGGATAATGTGTATGCTGCACTTAAGGAGACACGAAGATAAGGCTTAGACATTTTATCTGTTTTTACACAGGGGTCAAATTGTTCTAGGAGCCATTTCTGTGTACCCAGTCCAAGCTTTATTTGCTCATTCTAAATGTGGCTAGAGGTTAGTATCTCTGTGTTGCGTTTCATGACATTTTATACCTCCAAAAATATACATTCCTTTGTGGTGCTCCTGATATTTCATTTTCTTTTCCTGGAATTTATTTGGAGATTTGCCATTTAGTAGTAAGGAGTGTGTTAGCTAAGTGTTTCACTGTAATGAAACTTCCATCTTACCTGGGTCATTGTTCAATTTCCAAACTGCACCCCACGTTTCCTTGCTGTTTCCTTGCTGTTGTGAGTCAAGCTCCATTGCTACTGTGCCCTGTGTTGTTCTTTAAGCATTCTGGCTGCAAGCTCTTTGGTGGAATCAGTGTTTTCCCCAAATGGACCAAGACAGGGAAAAACATTGTTTCTAATCTAGAGCAATTAAAATAAAAATAAAAAAAACACAAAATACAAACCTGGATGGATACGACTTAAGAGACGACCCTCACTCTGTCAAAGATCTTGGAATAGTCATCTCAAATGATCTAAGTGCAAGAGCTCACTGTAACAGCATAGCTAAAAAAGCATTCAGAGTTGTTAACCTACTCTTGCGTAGTTTCTTCTCTGGTAATATTGAACTGCAAATTAGGGCATGCAAAACTTTTGCCAGACCAATTCTTGAATACAGCTCATCTGTCTGGAACCCACACTGCATATTGGACATTTATACAATTGAACGAGTCCAGAGATATTTCACAAGAAGAGTCCTCCACTTCTCTGCTCGCAACAAAATACCTTACGCCACCAGATTCGAAATTTTGGGCTTAGACAACTTAAGCATAGCTCATAAAATCATCTGCTACAATGTCTTACCAGCCAATAAATACTTCAGTTTCAGCCAAAACAATACAAGAGCACACAATAGATACAAACTCATGGTAAACCGATCCAAACTAGACTGCAGAAAATACAACTTCAGCAACAGAGTGGTCAACGCCTGGAATGCACTACCTGACTCGGTGGTTTCATCCCCAAATCCCCAAAATTTTAACCTTAGACTATCTACTATAGACCTCACCCCATTCCTAAGAGATCTGTAAGGGGCGTGCATAAACGTACCAGCGTGCCTACCATCCCTGTCCTAAAGTTTTCTTTTATTCGTATCCTTTAAATGTATTTATAATTATGTTTACACTTGTATCTGTCATAAAATACATGCTTGACGAAAAAAAAAAAAAAAAAGGAGAGGGCAAAAATGAAATCAAGGTAGAAAACCCTTGTTTTCTTATTCTCTGCTGACAGAAATGGAAAGGGGTGCATATTTCTTTTCTTTGGGACTTTTACAACGATTTCTTGTTTCTCTTTCTTTCCTCAATTGCTCTCAGTGCCTCTGAATACCTTCTTTTTGCAGCCTCTAACTTAAGAATTCAACGTTCAGAGTTCTGGCATCAGAGGACACCAGCTGTGAATCTTCCTTTGGTCTCACGGGGACTTGAAAAGTCACATAAGTAATTTTCCACCTCAAAACAGAAGATTTCCTACATCCAATGGACCGCTGGTTCTCCTTCCCAGAGAACTGCCTGAGGACAGTACACAGCATTCACCTAGAAATTAAAAATTGACTAATCTTAGATAAAAAAAGTATTAGCTTTGCATTTTGCAAGCAAAAAAAAAACACCAGTTCTCATGACCAAGAAGATATACCAAAAAGAACCTTGGAGTTGCTTCTCCAGTTAGTACCTGGGTAGTTGCCCTGAGTAGCAATCACGGATCATAGCTTTGTGTGCCATAATGAAGCTGCACTGCTACATAAATGACAGCAATTATTCTAATACAGCAAGCAAGGACAGTACACAGCATTCACCTAGAAATTAAAAATTGACTAATCTTAGACAAAAAAAATATTAGCTTTGCATTTTGCAAGCAAAAAAAACAAAACAGCTCTCATGACCAAGATTAATTTGGTGTTGACTCTTGCATTTTATGGTAATTGTTTTTTTAAAAAAATGGATGAGTTTGGAAAGAGCAGCAAAAATATAAAATGAATTTGTCTCTAGTCATATCAATAGATGAAAAAATAGAAGCATCTCCCATATTTTAACCCCAAAATAGCTACTTTTCAGCCAAACAAAAGTAGTTGACTGTTTATTCTGAAAAACTGCCAATGTTCCTTTTCTGCAAAGGGAATTCAGTGAAGAATTGGGGAAAATAAGCATCCAAAATTAATTCAGCTTCGCACACAATCAGTTTGACTTGTTTGGAGTCTTATTGATAATAGCTGCAAGATATAACCCAATGCACGTTGGTGCAAAAATAAATTCCCCTACTAACTCATAAACAGACACAGGAATGGCTTAGAATCAATCTTACTGAACTCCGATGATTCTTCCTATCAAAATATAATCCAACACTGCATGGATTCACAAATTATGCTATGCCCCAAGTGTGATTTGTTTGGGGCTTTGAATACTGCTTGATCAGTTCAATTGTAGATCATGGCTTGTATTTTAACATGTTGTATGAACTCAGCCATTGTGGATTATTCAACAACTCATGATTAAAACAGAAAAGTGACTTATATAAGCCCATGTAGCTACTTTTATCAAACCAAATATGTACGAAGATTCTAAATCATCCAGGTCATCGTGGTCCCAAAGGTGCTTTTTCAAAAGGCAACTGGCCTTTCTTGGGGTTTTTTTCTAAAGCACCTTCAGGTTTCATCAAACTGTCTTTCATGCTTCTATCAGAGGAGGAATGAACCAACCAACCAACCAACCAACCATATAATGACTTCTCAGAAGCATCACTGAGAATGGTTCCATTCTTCAAATACCAGACTGGGCATCACACATAAGATTCCCCAAGTTTTTTTTTTAATTTGAATTTATATCCCGCCCTTCTCCGAAGACTCAGGGCGGCTTACACAGTGTTAAGCAATAGTCTTCATCCATTTTGTATATTATATACAAAGTCAACTTATTGCCCCCCCAACAATCTGGGTCCTCATTTTACATACCTTATAAAGGATGGAAGGCTGAGTCAACCTTGGGCCTGGTGGGACTTGAACTTGCAGTAATTGCAAGCAGCTGTTTTAATAACAGACAGACTTCCCATCGGGAAGACAATGGCTTCTGAGTTTTTTTTATGCAGAAGAGGTTTTTCTGGAACCTTGACACTTAGTCTGCTGAGCCACCAGAGGCCCTTGCTCTCTTCTGTTTGAGAATACGGGACACTGGATAACAAAATTACAGGAAGGCAGGTTGTTTTGGAATGTTAGATTTTTTTTTCCAAATAACACTTTGATAATGAGCCAATTAACCAGTTAAGTAGTGGATTCTCATTCATTAAATGTGTTCAAACAGAGATCCTTCGGGGATCCTTTGATTTGGATTATTCAACTCAGCAGAAGATTTGGGCTTCTTGGCCTAAATCTCTGTGATTTTAATCATTCCAAATTGGTAACCTCAGCATGGTATCTGAAGTTGTCAAGACTTCCCTCGGCACCTGCCAGACTCCCTATCCCACCTGATTATTTTTTTCCCTCATTTTTTTAAAAAAATAGGAAACTAGCATGCTGGAAAGCAATGCACCATCTTAAGTATTAGCAGCAATGACAAGGGCGCTCCACATAGTTCTCAGAGGGAGTCATAGAAAATAAAAATGGTGGGCAGCTAGGTGGCTTAGTGGCTAAGACACTGAGCTTGTGGATCAGAAAGGTCGGCAGTTCGGCAGTTCAAATCCCTAGTATAGGTCTCCTGCGTGAGCAGCGGGTTGGACTAGATGACCTCCAAGGTCCCTTCCAACTCTGTTATTGTTATTGCTTTGTTTAGAAGTGTGCTTGTTTCTCCAGAAAAAAAAAAAACACAGGAGAGCTGAAAGGAGAGGAGAGCAATCTCAGTGGTTTATTTTCCAGTAAGAAAGTGTTTGGAGATTGACAAATATTTGATTTCTTCATTCATTTCACCTTTTTTCCCCACCACAATCAATTGTCCTTTGTGACAGTCCTCCCAACAAGGTCTCAAAAGACCGGAGGTGTATAGCAGTCCCCAAGATGGAGAGCCTCTCATGTAGAGCATGTGTTGGAGCTGGAACAGCAAATTGTTAGTGCCTTCTGTTTTTTGTTGGGTACGACCAAGCATATAATATAGCAATAGCACTTAAACGTATATAGTGCTTCACAGTGCTTTACAGCCCTCTAAGTGGTTTGCAGAGTCAGTATATTGCCCCCACCAATCTGGGTCCTCATTTTACCGACCTCGGAAGGATGGAAGGCTGAGTCAACCTTGAGCCAAGTGAGATTCGAACTGCCAAATTGCAAGCAGACGGCAGTCAGCAGAAGTAGCCTGCAGTACTGCACTCTAACCCAGGGCTCTCCAACCTTGGTCCCTTTAAGACTTGTGGACTTCAACTCCCAGAGTCCCTCAGCCACCTTTGCTGGCTGAGGGACTCTGGGAGTTGAAGTCCACAAGTCTTAAAGGGACCAAGGTTGGAGACCCCTGCTCTAACCACTGTGCCACCACGGCTCTTATTACTAAATTATTGTTCATATCACTGGAGCCACTCTTCCAAGAACTGGCAAACCTCTACGCCAGAGGTGTTCAACCTTGGCTGGCTGGGAACTTCTGGGAATGGAAGTCTACAAGTCTTAAAATCACCAAAGTTGGAAACCCCTGCTCTAAGCTGTAATGCAAGACTTTCAAACAGCCAGATCACCTTTAATACCATGGCTTGACCCAATCCCATACCTGTCGTTTGGCAGCAATGTTACACTCGACACAAATGCAAAAAAAAAAAAAAAAAAGCATATGTTTAAGAAGTTTTCTTCCAGAGAATAAACCAAGTGTTAGCAATCAGTGGGATAGAACAGCCCATAAGCCTCCCGTACCCCATGCCTCTTTAGTGTTTGCTCCACTGAAAGCCATTCAAGCTGAGCCTTGTTATGACTGGCACGGCTGGAAGCTCAGGCTTCTCCATTTATCAAGGACCAGGTGAGTGTTTCATAAAGTTCCCTTTCATATGGATGCTTACTTGGAGACTGGCAGGATTTTTCAAAGAATTCTCTCCTGCCTCTACGTCTGTAACAGCAGAAGGCTTCTTGAAATAGCCTACAGGATGTTCTATGATCTTTTAGAGCTGTGCAAGGCTTTGAAGCATGGGGGAGTGGACAGGAACTCTTTAAAGCAGCTGCGTTGTTTCCAAAGATCATATGGCTGGTTGATGGATGGCCTTGGAGACATCCTTTGCAAGGAGGCTGAGACTAGGAGCCACACCCCATTTAAATTCCCCACTTGCCATGCCATTGCATCAAAGAATTGGTAGATATTTAAATGTATGACAGTTGGTTGCCATCAACTCTACAGTCACCAGGTCTTCTGAAATTCCTAAAAACCTTGCAGATTGTCCAACCCCAACAGTGGTACCACTAGGAGCAATTTTTTATTATTATTTTAGTAAAATTTTATTATTAAAATTTTTTATTATTAAAATTTTAAATAATAATAAATTGTATTGTTAAAATAATAAAATAAAATTATTTTATTAAAATGTAATAAAAGTTTATTAAAATTTTGTTTATTATTATAGGAGCAATTAAGAGTTGTTAACCTAATTTTGTGAAGCTTCTTCTCCCGTAACATTGTACTGCAAACTAGGGCATACAAAACCTTTGCCAGACCAATTCTTGAATACAGCCCATCTGCCTGGAATCCACACTGTATATCGGACATTAATACAACTGAGCAGGTCCAGAGGTATTTCACAAGAAGAATACTCTACTCCTCTGTTCACAATAGAATCCTTTATGCCACCAGGTTCAAAATTTTGGGATTGGACATAGTACACAAAATTGTCTGCTACAACATCCTACCTGTCAATGGCACAGGCCTCTGTGGCTCAGGCTGCTAATGCAGTCTGTTATTAACAGCAGCTGCCTGCAATTACTGCAGGTTCTAGTTCCACCAGGCCCAAGGTTGACTCAGCCTTCCATCCTTTATAAGGTAGGTAAAATGAGGACCCAGATTGTTGGGGGCAATAAGTTGACTTTGTATATAAATATACAAATAGAATGAAGACTATTGCTAACATAGTGTAAGCCGCCCTGATTCTTCGGAGAAGGGCGGGATATAAATGCAAATAAAAAAAAATGACTACTTCAGCTTCAACCTCAATAATATATGGGCAAACAATCAATAGAAACTCAAGGTAAACAGTTCCAAACTCAATTGCAGAAAATACAACTTCAGTAACAGAGTGGTGAACGCCTGGAATGCTCTATCTGACTCAGTTGTTACATCCTCAAACCTTCACAGCTTCAACCTTAAACTGTCTACCGTGGACCTTGCCTCATTCCTAAGAGGTTCGTAAAGGGGGCATGCATAAGCGCATCAGCGTGCCTACCATCCCTGTCCTACTGTCCCCATTTATTTGTATTCATTTCCTATGTTCATGTCCATGTTTATACTTATACCTGTTCTCTTGTACATGTTTGACAAACTAAATAAAATAAAAAAATAAAAAATAAATAAAATTTAAGCCTGTCTCAGGCCTAAGTCTGAGGGTCTTAAGCCTGAGATCAAAATGAAGATATGGGAACATAGCAAAAAAAAAAAAAAGATGTTTCTGTCATGGGCTTGTGGGATGAAATCTATGTTCCAAAGGGAACTAAATAATCAGCTCCAACATGCATCCTCCCCATTTTGCGTCTATTGGAATCCTCTATTCCTTTGGAATTCCCCAAGGAAACTACAGTTTTAAATGCAGTGTGGTAGACTTTCACAATCGTGTTGCACTTCCAGTTTAAATGTTCCATTGTTAAACCTTGCATACATGTTTTTTCCAAGACTTTTTCCATACCAATTATGGCAATAGATGGCATCCATCTCTCAGTCTAATAGCCAGTTTCTAAAATTCTATCAATTGTTCCAGTGCACGTTAATTGTAATTTTGCAAGCCTGTTGAAGAAATACAAATTCCACCCACCCACACTCGAAAATAAGAGCCACCCAGACTATTCTGCTGTTTAAAACTCACTAACATAAAGTGAGGAAACAAAAAGAAGTTCCGCCTGATCTGAATCTTACAAACCACACCAGATATTAGAACCAGTTGGGATGGAATTTTTGTTTGTTTTCTCTTCTGCTAAGAGAAGTTTATATTTTAATGATGATTAGGGATAGTTTCTCCCAAAATATTTTTGAAAGCCTCTAGTTCCAAATCTTTATGAAAGAAGAAGCCAGCTTAAAAGTGAACATGATTTGGACAAATGATTTGTACAAGTTGGTTCTAGATATTGTGCAAATTAAAAGACAGCAAATGGATGTCCATCTAATTCCTAAATACTCCTGTTCTATGATGACCCTCTCGGCCTTAAGAAGGCAGTTAAGACTTGTCCCAAAGGTGTTTTTGCAAAAGGCCTTGTTTTTCCTTGAAGATGTTTCACTAGAAGGCCTCCAAGGTCCCTTCCAACTCTGTTGTTATATTATATTATACTTCTCATCCAAGAAGCTTCTTTAGTTCTGACTGAAGCTTCTTGGATGAGAACCAAATGTCTTTAAGGAAAAACAAACTCCAGTTGCCTTTTCAAAAAAACACAGTTGGGACCACCAGGAGCTGGATGATTAAGAATCTCTATAGGCAGTTAAGAAGTTAAGAAACTGCCTCTATAGGCAGCTAAAAGAAGAATAAGTTAAGATTTGTTTATTTCAAAGGGGTTTGAGCACTAATGGTGAACCATTTCCTTAATTAATGTTTTGTAAATGGGTTTGCTATTAGATTTTTTTTTTTTAGTCTTAAGGTTGGCTTGTTGCATTATTGTAAACTGAATCACAGCAGGCAGTATACAAATTATATACATTAATAAGTCATCTATCAATCTGAATTTAAAGAAATATAAATGGTGGCACCAAATGAATTTGGATGAATGTGCTAACATTTAAAGAATATATATAGTAAACTATATGGTCCAGAATGCGGCTGCGCGGGTAATAGAGGGAGTAACTCGAGGCTCCCATATAACACCTCTCCTGCGCAAGCTGCACTGGCTTCCGGTGGTCTTCCGGGTGCAATTCAAGGTGTTGGTTACTACCTTTAAAGCGCTCCATGGCATAGGACCAGGTTATTTACGGGACCGCCTGCTGCTACTAATTGCCTCCCATTGACCCGTGCGCTCCCATAGGGAGGGTCTCCTCAGGGTGCCGTCAGTCAAACAGTGTCGACTGGCGACCCCCAGGGGGAGGGCCTTCTCTGTGTGGGCTCCTGCCCTCTGGAACGAGCTGCCTCCGGGGATATGACAACTCCTGACCTCTGGACCTTTCGACGTGAGCTAAAGACATTTTTGTTCCCTCGCGCAGGGCTGGCTTAATTTGGCTTAATTTAGTTTTAATAGGGGTTTTATTAGAATTTTAGCTTTTCTGGGCCTAATTAAATTAGTTTTTTTTAAATGTTTTTTAATTTTTGTGATTGTTGTTTTTACTAGGCTGTAAACCGCCCTGAGACCTTCGGGAGAAGGGCGGTATATAAATCCAAATAATAAATAAATAAATAAATAAACTATAACAATGCTGTAGATAAAGCTGTTTCAGAGCTGTACAGCAGCTGCAGAATCAGGGCAGAGCACCATGTATTATAAAGTTCTGCTTAATTTGTGAAGCCTAAAGGTAAAGGTTCCCCTCGCACATATGTGCTAGTCGTTCCCGATGCTGTCCAAAGACGTCTCTGTGGTCCTGTGGCCGGCATGACTCAATGCCAAAGGCGCACAAAACATTGTTACCTTCCCACCAAAGGTGGTCCCTATTTTTCTACTTGCATTTTTTACATGCTTTCGAACTTCTAGGTTGACAGAAGCTGGGACAAGTAACGGGAGCTCACCCCGTTACGCGGCACTAGGGATTTGAACCGCTGAACTGCCGACCTTTCGATTGACAAGCTCAGCGTCTTACCCACTAAGGCACTGTGTCCCCTTTGTGAAGCCTACTCAGACCCTAAACCCAATCAGGAATTTACAGGTAAAGTAGATAGGTGAGATCAAAAACATGACTGGAATATCCATGAAAGGTCTATAGGTTATCAGTGGGACACTTTGTGATTGCAATTGTGCATACAGTTAACTAGCAGTTGAACTTGCCACTATGGCATTAACTAATAAATTCTGGGAATAATCCCAATATACTATCTGGTGAGTGCCAAGATAAGGGAAATCAGCACAAAACATTTTCATTGCAGCTATTTCTGGCACAATTCTGTTTCTGTTTTCTTTCCAGAAACTTTATTGAGGTAATAGGAGTCTATTTTGTCAGATACTCAACTAATGTACTTCCATTCCATAACAATACTGATGCTAGCTTGTACTTTAGGTGTTATGATTATGGAATGTATGCATTAGAATAGAATAGAATAGAATAGAATAGAATAGAATAGAATAGAAAATTTTATTAGCCAAGTGTGATTGGACACACAAGGAATTTGTCTTGGTGCATATGCTCTCAGTGTACATAATTAATACAAGGCAATGAGTTATGAACCAGGGGGGAAAAAACCAGGGAGACATGTGGAATTAAAATGAGGACTGTGTGTATTCTTGACTTTGAAAACAATTTACTGTTCTTCATAAGTAATAGTAAGCGAACATTTCACCACACCTTAATACCTGGAAGATCTACTATTGGCCAGGGGAAATTGCTCCAGGGATTGGATCAAGTCCATGAGCTGCCAACTGGTTTCCTTGCTGCAAACCACTGAATGTTTTCTTTTTTCAATAAATCATAAACATTCTCCATTTCGGACAGGAACCTTTTTTCCTCAGGGCGGAATAGTTTGTCCTTACAAGAGCTGGCAGCTCTGCAAACTGAAGAAGTAAGCTTATAAATGTCATTCAAAATGGAATAAACATAATTTTGTGTAAATAAAGAAAGAAATCATAAAATAATTCTGTCTTTCCATAATCGAGGAACCTCTTTTAGAACACATATTTCTTAGTGGGATTGTCAGTTTTCAGAAGCAACATCTCCACAGGACAGTGAAAAAAGTAGTCAAATCCAGTTTTCAAGCTAGCCGATTTTTAAGTTTCAATCCTATTTGCTTTGTCTGCAAATCACCCTGGTAAAATTAGTGGCTTTTTTCCCCCCAGAGTGAAGAGCAATAGCACTTAGAGGTATATACCACTCTACAGTGCTTTACAGCACTCTCTAAGCCAGGGGTCTCCAACCTTGGTCCCTTTAAGACTTGTGGACTTCAACTCCCAGAGTCCCTCAGCCACCTTTGCTGGCTGAGGGACTCTGGGAGTTGAAGTCCACAAGTCTTAAAGGGACCAAGGTTGGAGACCCCTGCTCTAAGCTGTTAGAAATGTCAGCATATTGTTCCCAACAATCTGGGTCCTCATTTTACCAACCTCAGAAGGATGGAAGGCTGAGTCAACCTTGAACCAGTCAGGATCAAACTCTTGATTGTGGGCAGAGTCAGCCTGCAATACTGCATTCTCACCACTGTGCCACCAGAGTTCAATAGGCACAGAATTGGCCTGTGAATTTTAATTATGTATATGTGTGTGTATATATATGGTATGTAGGTCTTTGGTTATTCGGGTTTTCTCCCGCATAAAATTGGAAGTGTCTTGGCGACGTTTCGACAAAGTCTCATTCGTCATCTTCAGGCTGGTGTTTACTGCTTCGTGCTTCTAGGATATATGTATGTGTATATATTTGTGTGCATAGAGTTCAAGAAACATCTAGAAAAAAATATCCATTTCACCCAAGCAGCATAGAGTCCAAATTATATCTAAAAGTATTTTACCTTTTTCAAAATACTCCTTTCATAAATGTTTCCATTGATACCAGTGGTGTATGAAAGGTTGCCTCACCCCATTTTGCCTTTGTTAACTGTGTTTCGAAGCTAGGTACACAAAGTCCAGCAATCACCTTTGCTGTTTATCAAGGAAGACATCTGTCTTAAGCTCTCCGGTTCTCCAGCAGCTCAATAATGAAGGCTCAGGTTGACAGAAGGCACTACTTTGTGTTGTAAATACAATAAAATGATAGCCTTAGCAAATTTAAAATAGGTATTCAACCAAATCTGGCACCATCCTACTGAAAATAAAATGGAGTCTTTTCCATCAATCATTTTCACAGCCCACTTCCTTGGGGAAAAAAACCAAAATTATTTGCCGATCACAGATTATACATAGTAAACCTTTTGAAAGCAGAGCAAGCATTTATCTCTGTAAAGTATTAAATGAGTTTAAGTTAGACTAACAACAGAGCAAAATATAAAGAAATTCATGTTTTCATTCTCCCCCCCTCCCCGCATTGCAAAGGCAAAAATAAAGGTATAATTTGGGGATGCACCATTTTGTAGTGCGTGGCTGTGAATGTAAGCTCCCATTAACTCTTTTTTTTAAAAAAAAAAATCACAACATAATGAACAACCATCCATCATTTGGGATATGGGTCTAGTGCTATTCTAAAAGTACAGTAAACCTGTATTCAAAACCAGTTACTTACATACAGGTTTACAAACAGTAAACGTAAAACACTGACAGACACTAGAAGCATTCCATCCTCAAAAGAAATTTGGCGCTCTCCCCTCATCACTTCTCTCCCTGCCGTGTTAGATAAATTTCTTTAGGAAAGCAGATTAAGGTTTGCAATCAGATTTTCCTACTGTCCAAATCAGCTTGTCCCTGGAAGACTGTGAGGAAGAGAGAGGGAGGGAGGGAGAGAGAGAGAGAGAGAGAGAATGACTAATTTAATAAGAACAAGTGAGTTAATCCTAATCCCTAAAAGTCAGTGATGGGATTCAGCCAGTTCGCACCACTTCAGGTGTTAACTTTCTGAGCAGTTTGCTGAACTGGTTGTTGGAAGAAATCATTAGGGCAGAGAACCGGTTGTTAAATTATTTGAATCCCACCACTGCTAAAAGTCACCAGACTGCTTCAGCCACAGAAACACATATTATGAAATACACAAGACTGCAACCATGACAAAATAATATTATGTTAGAATAAGAGGGAAAGCGCTATGTGGAAAACAGAACAATTCAGAATGAATTAAGCTTTTTTTTTGTTTTTTGTATGGGTTGGGAACAAGACAAGGTATGGGCTGCCACAGAGAAGATGGAGTCAACTTATTCTCCAAAGCACTTGAAGAAAGACAAGAAGTAATGGGTGAAAGATCATTAGAGAGAGAAATCTTAGAATTTAGGAGAAATTTCCTGACAGTGAAAACAATTAGTGGAATGGCTTGCTTCTTGAAGTTGTGGAGGTTCCATCCCTGGAGGTTTTCAAAAAAAGTCTGGAGAGCCGTTTGTCCAGAATGGTATAGTATCTTCCGTCATGGGCAGTGGGTTGGAACAAAAGACCTCCAAGGTCCCTTCCAGCCCTATTATTCTATGGTCTAAGACAGGGGTCTCCAACCTTGGCAACTTGAAGACTTGTGGACTTCAACTCCCAGAGTTCCTCAGCCGCTGAGGAACTCTGGGAGTTGAAGTCCACAAGTCTTCAAGTTGCCAAGGTTAGAGACCCCTGGTCTAAGAGGAAAAGAAGAAGAATGTGGCATAAAAACAAACTGCTGGGATATGTTTATGCAATGACTAGATGTAAATGAGGAAAAGTTTTGAGATAAAGAACCCTGAAGATGTACCAAAAAGAACCTTGGAATTGCTTCTCCAGAGTTAGTACCTGGAAAGTTTCCCTGAGTAGCAATCACAGCACATAGCTTTGTGTGCCATAATGAAACTGCACCGCTACATAAATGACAGCTATTATTCTAATTCAGCAAGCTTAATTCTGTGTAATCCTTTATTCTTTTTTTTTTGTAAGTTCCTGTTTTTCAGAATGGGAGCCACCCAAGTAATTCTTCATTGAAAGAAATATATCTAAAACAGCTTCTCCCAGCTGTTCTCCTACAGATGTTTTGGAAGTTAGCCCTCATTATCCTGAACTGTCCAGCAGGATCAGTAACTAGAGTCTAACACATCTGGAAGATAACTCTTGCTCTTCAAAAATGTACAGGCTGTTATCAAAGAGCTAATTTTAAATGGCACAAAATTCACTCTTTTTCTGATGTGCTTCATTTTCCCTATACCATCCTTTCCATTTCTCCTCTGTTTCCCTATTTCTGTCCCCCAACCCCCAAGATTTTTCACAAAGCCTCTATTCACCCCACCCCACCCCACTCCAAGAGTTATTCCTTTCTCTTCCTCTTTGGGGGAGGACTGGTTTCTACAGAGTTAGGAGTTGTGTTGTCTCTTCTAAAGGCAAGAGTGAATAATCTTGAATAATTGATTTCTTGTCTGATACCTCAGACTCCTGCAGACCTAGGCAAAATTAATTCCCACAAGAGGTCATAGTTGAGGCCTCGGGACCAGGGAACTATCTACAATAAACACAACCATTTATCATTCAGCCCTGTTTCTCAGAGACTAAATTCACTTTCAGGCTATCAGTCCTCCCACTAATTTAACCTAATGGCCAGCAAGCAAATTTACAGATCTCCTGAGTGTGTCAAAATTATCTCTGGGGGGAGGGTGGGGGGGGCTTCAGTTCTATTTCTTTCCCACCATCCTCTCATCAGTAAGATAACCAAGAAAAGCGTTCTACATACAACCAGGTTGTAAGGTATGTCAAATGAGTTTCTTATTCGCTTGTGAAAGAGGGTTTGGATAACCTAGCCAGATAATCAAGGCTGACACCTTGTTTAACCCACTTTGCTATCAGGTGGTGGGAGGATGAGAAATGATGGGAACAGAAAGGAGAGGAGGAGGTGGGGTGAGGGGGGCAGAGATGTGTTGACTTTGTCAGTGAGAAGTGAGTGCAAGTTCTCTTGGGTGGCCTTGTTAAATATCAGCACAGATTCTTATTTCTCTTCCCTCTTTCGTTTTTTGTTTTTTTTTAAAGGAAGTGTGGCTCTTCAGATAAGTGGTGCATCAGACAAAAACCAGGGCTGGCAACCGTAAGAAAACACCTTCCATATAGATAATACTCCTTGGCATGTATACAGTTGAGCACCAACTTGGTGGGATGAATAAGATTAGTCTTCCACAATTACCTCATTCTCATCCACTAGTCTCCTGGTGACTATTTCCACAATGAAGTTGGCATGCCATGTGTGGTTATGTAGGCTCTGGAACTACAATTCCAATCACCTGTCACCATTGGATGTGTTGGTTGGGACTACTAGGAGTTGTAGATCACCAATTGCTGGGAACCGATAAATTCTCTAACCTTGAACAACATCCAGAGCAAATCCCAGGCTCATCCCCATGTGGATAACACCCCAACATCAGGGGGGAAGTCCAGCAGGTTCTGACAGGTTCTGGAGAACCGGTAGTGGAAATGTTGAGAAGTTTGGAGAACTGGTAGCAGAAATTTTGAGTAGTTCGGAGAACCAGCGAATACCACCTCTGGCTGGCCTCAGAGTGGGGTGGGAATGGAGATTTTGCAATATCCTTCTCCCAGGAATGGGGAGGGAATGGAGATTTTGCAGTATCCTTCCCCTGCCACGCCCACCAAGCCACAGTAAAAAAAATTGTAAGAAAAATTGGATTTCACCACTGCCCAACACAATATTTTTACTTATACAGCCAATACTTATACAGCCAAAGTCAGGAGAAGATTCTCTTTTTGTTGATTTCATTTCTCTATATTCTCCTGGGTCATAATTATGATTAGCACTGATTTATTTCAACAAATCCATTTCATTAGCTGTGCCTTAAAGCTAATATATTTGAAGTTAACCATAATTAAATTTAAGCAGTGTGTTACTTCTGATTACCCCCTTTAAAAAAAGCAACCCTATGGAAGGCTAAAAGTGAAAATAATTAAGTTTGAACTTCTGCCAATTGTATGAGAAGAGAATAAAATACATAGGGAGAAGTAACTGTGTTTCCTAAGGCCCACTTTTAAAAATCACCAAAAAATTGATAGCTTAATATGATATGCAAATACCAACACTGATTTTATTTCCCGATTAAACAATTATTTGAGTTTTCATCTTATCTATCAACATGTTCAACTATCATCTATCAACATCTTATCTATCAACATGTATATGAATGCCTATTAAAACAATTCAAAGTGGATAATAAAAATTAAGCAGCACTAAACAAAAAAACTAGAGACATTTACAGTGATTAAAACCTAAACTGGATTCTCTTTGAAAGAGAATTATCGTTGCCAGTTTCCAAAAAAACAAAAAAGGAAGACAGTTGAATTAAAAAGATAGCACTACATAGAGGGAATTTATGCATACTGAAAGTTCAAATCTTGTTTTGCAAAGAAACTAAATATTTTTTCACCTGTGTTAATGTTAAGGTACAAAGACTTTTTTAAAAAAAAAAAATCACAGCACACAAACATTGCACAATGTCTCTGCAATTTCAGTCTGAACCTGCCTGAAGATAGGCCTTTAAATCTGCAGTCTTCAGTGGCATTCCTCTTCCAGTTGTTTAAAGTGCCTTGTATATTTTACCTTACAGCCTTTTCTCAAAGTAGCTTAGCATACAAGTGTTATCACTGCAGCAGTTGGGACAATAGAACGTTTGCTTGCCTAAGCCCAGACAGTGAATCTGTGGTTAAAGTGGAATTTGATCAAGGGATTTTATAGCATACAGAGATTACCATTATGATGATGGTGGTTGGTTGCACAATCAGCCAGATGTTTAGACTGGATTTGGCATTATTGTCCACTTATTGAGTCCTTCCCAAACACCTGGGCTAAGCAGATGTTGTTTAATAATATTAATGGTATCATTGCAGGATATAAGCTGTTCCAACCAAAGCGGCCTTTCGCAATTAACTAATCTTGCCAATGCTGATGGTGTTCAGATAGTGCTCCAGATACTTTAGAATTGCACTCCAGGCACCTTTTATTGCTAGTACTATCTTTGCTTTCTTTTGCCACAGTCGTTCTATTTGCGCGTCTTTATATTTTGTTATGTTCTCCAGTTGTTTCTCTTCTCTTCTCGTGCCTCCAAAATTGCAATGTTCATTATCCAGGCTAAATGTCTATGGAGATTCTCAGTCATCCAGGTCATGATTGTCCCAAAGGTGCTTTTTCAAGAGGCAACTGGACTTTCTGGTTTTTCTTTGAAAACATTTCGCTTCTCATCCAAGCTCTGGGTTATTTGTGCCTTCTTTATCAATTCTGTGACCTGTTCCAATATAGAGCTGAAGAAGATTCTTGGATGAGAAGCAAAATGTCTTCAAAGTCCAGTTGCCTCTTGAAAAAGCACCTTTGGGACATTATCCAGACTTTTTTTTTTTTGCCTTTCTTATCAACAATTGTTAAATCCGGGGGTGTTGTAATTCTTTTTCTAATTTTCCTATACAGGGCTTTTACTTATGTTTGTTACTGTTGTGTTATGTTATCATTGTTATTAAAGCCTTCCAGAAGAGAGTTTACAATAAAAAAGAGAAAACACTAAGATTAACATTAAAACCAAAACACTGTGAAATGTGAAACAATACAGAATACTACATTTCCAATGAAGTCCAAGAAGAAATTCAGGGAATATTTGAGTGTCTAAATGATGGCCCGGGGCTTTCTTATGAATTGCACTGATGGATCCCAGGTGGGAAGTATAAAATTGCACTTTAATGGCTGCGAACAGAATTTAGGCTTCACTTTAGAACCCATCAATTATAGTCTGTTATTAATATATATTATTTATTATTTCATACCAGTGGTGAAATATAAAATTTGTTACTAATGGTTCTGTGGGCGTGGCTTGGTGGTGGGGGTAATGTGACTGGGTGGGTTTGGCCAACTTTTTTTTTTAACTTTTAAAAGCATTTTTCTACAACCTCTTTGGCCAAAGAGGTTGTAGAAAAAATGCTTTTAAAGGGTTCTGATGATTCCAGCTGAGCCGCGCAATCATCAGAGGCTTTTTTTTTTACTTTTAAAAGCATTTTTTCGGCCGAAGAAAAAAATGCTTTTAAAAGTAAAAAAAAACCCTCTGATGATCGCGCGGCTCAGCTGGGCATGGGGGGGCAGGGATTTTTGCTACCGATTCTCCGAACCACCCGCCGCTATCGTTACCGGATCGGACAATTCGGTCCGAACCAGAAACATTTCATCCCTGATTTCATACAATATGGTGAATTTGTCCCATATAGAAGGAGATGGCTTAAACCATTGTGAATTAATAGAATGTTCTTATAAAAGTCTTCGTTTTATACTATCGTGGCATTATATATAATATTTATAAATGCTATTTTTTTTCGCTGGGCATCTTACTTAGCAGCCTTCATTTTCCAACAACTTTTTAAAGTCATCATGTTGTTGTTTGGAGAAAAACAGTTCAATAACATTGCGTATGGCATTTTTACTTCCTCTACAAAAAGTGGAATAAAAATTAATAGATTCAAAAATATATTAATATGTGGGGTTGCCACAAAGAAAAAGGGGTCAATCTATTTTCCAAAGCACCAGAAGGAAGACAAGAAATAATGGATGGAAACTAATCAAGCTGACTTTGTAAAAATATACAATATACAAAATATACAAATATACAAATAGAATGAGACTATTGCCTTATACACTGTAAGCCGCCCTGAGTCTTCGGAGAAGGGCGGGGTATAAATGTAAACAAAAAAAAAAAAAAAGCAGTATAGCAACCTGGAATTAAGGAGAAACTACTTAACAGTGAGAACAATTAACCAGTGGAATAGCTTGCTTTCAGAAGTTGTGGGTGCTTCATCACTGGAGGTTTTTAAAAAAGATATTGTACATTCACTTATCTGGAATGGTATAGGGTCTCCTGCTTGAGCAGGGGTTAGATCAGAAGACTTCCAAGGTCCCTTCCAGCTCTATACGCTGATCAGTTGATTGATTGATTGATTGATTGATTGACTGACTGACTGACTGACTGATTTACTTCTCAGGTGATGAGCCAGTTTGGTCTAGTTTTTAAGGCACCAGGCTAGAAGCCAGAAGATTGTGAGTTCTAATCCCACTTTAGGAATGGAAGTAGGCTGAGTGACTTTGGACCAGTCACTAGAAGACGGTGAGTTCTAGTCCTTCCTTAGGCATCAAGGCCAATTGTTTGACTTTGGGCCACTCTCTCTCTCAGACTATCTCCCTCATAAGGCTATTGTTGTGTGGAATGTAGGAGGAAGGAGGAGTATTGCATGTATCCACCATCTTGAATTATTTATCAAAATAACAAAGGTGGGATATAAATAAATACATTAAAAATATCATCACACAGAATACTTTAGCCATCGTGTGCTTAACAGTATTTCAGCCTAGAATGCTGAAAAATGACACTTGTGATATAAATGAATGAAATAAGAGTATGAGAAACTGATATCGCTGGCGGGTTAAGTAGCTGAGGAGGCTCTATCTTTTCCCACACCAGCCTCGGATGAAGAATTGATCTCTCTCTCTCTTCCCCCCACCCCCCCCGGAAGACAGCAGATGTTCTACTGATGTTAGCAGCAGAAGCAAACCACAGTGAAGTTAGTCTGTCCAAAAGGACCCCAGCAGGATGGAGAAGGCAGAGGCCAAAACTAACATTTCAAGGCCGTATGGTGAGTTTGTTTTCCATAAGGCTCTCTTGGCTTTAACGGGCTGGGCGTATGACTCAAAATTAATGGAATGCAATAATTAATTTCACTTGTCAAGTTTGCCTTACCACATCTTCCGTGTTGGAAGTAGAGTCGCATCATGCTGAGCCTGTAGAATCGTCTTCAAATGTATTTAATATGGAAAGCAGGCCTACGTAATCCAAGGTTGCTGCCTTAGAATTGGGGGGAAAAAACCAACAGCCTCAAAAGCATCCTCATCAAATACATGGTACAGAGGAATTCTAGAATGCGACTGATGATTCTAAGGTTAAAAAAAAAGGAAAGGGGAGTTCTTCAGACAGAAATATAATTCCCTGTCGTCATCAAATTTATTTATATCCAGGAAATAACCCCATCAATTGCCTTCATTTTGGATGGGAGCTGCAGGCTTGATTTTCTAGAGCAGAACTTGATTGGCATTGTACAGATAGTCCTCGACTTACAACCGGCGATGAAATCCATTTACCTTCGCTACTGGTTCAGGAATAGAGTGCACGCGCCTCTTCTGCGCATGCATAGAGGGTCAAAAACAGGATGTAATGACGTTCCGGTGGGTGGGCAGAGCCTCCCGCCGGTGGCACTACTGGTTCGCGCGAGCCGGATGGATCCAGCCAGATTTCACCACTGCTTATAACCACAATTCAGCCAAAAATTTCTGTTGTTAAGTGAGTTTTGCCCCCATTTTACCACCTTTCTTACCACAATTGTTAAGCGAATCACTACAATTGATAAGCTAGTAACCTGGTTGTTAAGTGAATCTGACTTCCCCACTGACTTTGCTTGTCCAAAGGTTGCAAAAGGTGATCACATGACCTTGGGACAATAGCAAGATTCATTATTCTTGCTATGTACATGTATACATCCGGATTACACTGTGTTGTTTCTCTGTGTCATATAAATATGTGTGGGTATATGCATAACTTTGTATTTATTTATTTATTCTGTAAGGGTTATGTAGGGTATATTTGAGGTGGTGACCCTTTGAGAGCTGTATGCAACGAAATTTCATTTTAATGTGTGCCGATTGGTGTACATTCAAAGTGACAAAGTTATTTTAAGTCTAAGTCTAACAGTCCAGGGGTGGTATTCACTTACTTTCCCTACCGGTTTGCAAATGTGAGCATGCACATGCGCCTGGCCTTCAATTCATGTGCTTTGCTGGCGCGCACAACTTCCATGCACACACCCGGCCTCAAAAATGCCTAAATAGGATGGCATAGGGTGGGGGCGGGAACCCATATTTTCCGCTGCCGGTTCGCGTGAACTGGTCCAAACCAGCTGACTACCGCCTCTGTAACAGTCATAAGTGTGAACCACTTGCCAAGCATCTGAATTTCCATCACATGATCATGGGCCCGCTACAAAGATCATACGTGGGAAAAGTGGTCCTAAGTCACTTTTTCCAGTGCCGTTGTAACTTTGAACAGTCACTAAATGAACCGTTGTAAGTCAAGGATTACCTGAAATGCCTTCCTCTCCCACCCCCCAAACACACTCACGTACCTTATCTGCAAGCCTTCCAGCCCTTGCTTCAGAACAAAGACTTGTCCTGCCATTTTTATATATGTACAGGTAGTCCTTAACTTACAGCAGTTCATTTAGTGACCGTTCAAAGTTACAACAGCACTGAAAAAAGTGACCGATGACCCATTTTTCACACTTAGGAACATTGCAGCATTGTCTTGGTCACGTGATCAAAATTAAACTGCCTGGCAACTGACTCATATTTATGACAGTGGCCGTGTCCTGGGGTGCCACCGTGATCATTTTTTGCTTTCATCTTTCTGACAAGCAAACCAGATTCACTTCGCAATCATGCCACTAACTTAAATGCAGTGATTCACTCAAGAACTATGGCAAGAAAAGTTGTAAAACGGGGGCAAAACTCAGTTAACAAATATCTCGCTTAGCAACGTAAATTTTGGGCTCAGTTGTGATTGTAAGTCAAGGACTACCTGTATTATACTTAGATACTTAGATGCCATCTTGCCAAAGGTGCCTCATTCCTCTGAGCATTATCCCCGACCTTCTCTTCCATAGTATTTAGCAATGATTTTTCCCCCTAAAGAAATTCCAGGTAAATGCGTAATAGATGTAGTAGGGTCTGTCTTAGAGCACAAAATTATATCAGTCTCCCCAAACTGTCCCCTTCTAGAGGTATTTGCAACTTAAGTAGTCAGGGGGGAGAAAAATTTTAGGATATATAGTCCTACCGGTAGCAGTTCAGAAGGGAGATAATTTGGAGATGGCTGTTCCAGTTAAGAATAGAATAGAATAGAATAGAATAGAATAGAATAGAATAGAATAGAATAGAATAGAATAGAATAGAATAGAATAGAATTCTTTATTGGCTGAGTGTGATTGGACACACAAGGAATTTGTCTTTGGTGCATATGCTCTCAGTGTAAAAAGACAAGATACACTCACCAAGAATCACAAGGCACAACACCCAGTGACAGTCATATAGTACAATAAGCAATCAACTCATACTAGGAAACAATCAATGTCAATCTAAATCGCATGGATACAAGCAACAAATTTACAGTCATGCAGTCACAAGTGGGAGGAGATGGGTGACAGGAACGATGAGAAGAGCAATATCAATAGTAATGCAGCCTTAGTGAATAGTTTGACAGTGTTGAGGGAATTATTTGTTTAGCAAAGTGATGGTGTTCGGGGAAAAACTGTTCTTGTATCTAGTTGTCTTGGTGTTATATTATTTATTTCCTCCTGTATTTAATTTTAGAAAGAATTAAATAGAAAGAATTAATATCTTCTGCAATTTTTTACCACGAGAACTAATATTTCAGTACCAAATGTGAAGGAACAAATTAATGTTGGAAAACTGGGAGTCGGTTCCAGATATGGTAAAATAACTTTTAAAAAAAAATGTAGGTAATTTTGTTTTGTATATTCCGATAGTAAGTCCTATAGAGTGATACCTGTAATCTGGCAAATAGGGCATATATTTTCCCTCAAGCTCTTCAGCACCCCAAAGCATCTCATGACTGGCTTATTAGCGGATTGAAATATCTTCCATTTTTATGTGTCCCTGCCTTTTTAATTCTTTTACCCAACAATATATCCTTAATCCATATCTGGTTTCCTGCTGTCTCCAAGAAGCACTTTGAGGAGTGAAAAGTCAAACCCAAGTATTTCCTTCAGTCGATGAAAGATTGCTTTCAGGTGCTTTAGGGGTTCATCCAGTGGATGTCCATAAATCAAGATATCATCCAATTGCATACTCAACATTTTTGCACAGCAGTGAACTCACATTTGCAAAAACGCTAAGGAACACCTTGTAATTCACACCAGCCATGGCCTAACAACAAGGAAGGCCCATTTGTTAGTGTTGAAAGCCATTTGGGAAGAGTCATTTTATGCATCTGCCAATACTTTCTAATAAATCTGAAGTTTTAAAACACATGTGCATACACAAATACCCAAGCATAATTGAAGCCTGACATCAGCTGGTACCTCATTAATTTATATAGCTTGGTGAAATAATTTGTTTAACATGAAGATGTACAACTTCTTCAGCATGGAATAGGCAACTCCCAAGTCACTACTTGTCCATCTTGTTAAATCTACAAGGAACATTATTTCTGACTCAGTGTCCCTCGATATATCTTTTGCAATGTTTTCTTTACATAAATCTGAGTTTGTGTGTGCACACACAGATATGTGTGCACACACACAGATACTGCCTTCCATTGAGGACCTGTATACTGCAGAAGTCAAAAAGAGGGCTGTGAAAATATCTACAGACCCCTCCCATTCTGGACATAAATTGTTTCAACTTCTACCCTCAAAACGACATTATAGAGCACTGCACACCAGAACAACTAGACACAAAGACAGTTTTTTCCCTGCATGCCATCACTCTGCTAAACAACGAATTCCCACAACACTATCAAATTATTGTGGGTTCAAGACTGTTATTACTATTCTTCTTCTCATCCTTTCTATTACCTATCTCCTTTTCTACTTACGACTATAACTTTGTTCCTTGTATCTTACAATTTATATTGTTTTATTTAGTTTCCTAGTATGATTTTGATTGCTTATTTAGTATCACTAAGTGCTGTATCTTATGATTCATGATGAATGTATTTATGATGACTATGATCATGATTCATCACTTATATCTTTTTTGTACACTGAGAGCTTCTGCACCGGAGACAAATTCCTTATGTGTCCAATCACACTTGGCCAATAAAGAATTGAATTCTATTCTATTCTATTCTATTCTATTCTATTCTATTCTATTCTATTCTATTCTATCCTATTCTATTCTATTCTATTCTATTCTATTCTATTCCATATTGTGTAGTTCCTTCTCTTCTATATTCTTAATCATAACCACCACGGTTGACTTGTTCCCGCTTCACAGAGATAATATCTGGTCTTTCCTCCAGTTTCATCAGATGGTGATTTCCCCCCCCCCCGTTGATGCTTATTAATGCATTCTTTATTTATTGGCTTTAATCTCTTCTTCTATCTACTTGAAAATCAAGGTAGCATACAACAATAAAAATACCTATGAACCATTTTGTGTGAGCCGTGGTGACACAGTGGTTAGAATTCAGTATTGCAGGCTAGTTCACTGCCAGAGGTTCGATCCTGATTGGCTCAAGGTTGACTCAGCCTTCCATCCTTCCAAGATAGGTAAAATGAGGACACAGATTGTTGGGGGCAATAGGCTGACTCTGTAAACTGCTCTGAGACTGCCGTAAAGCACTACGAAAGGGGTATGTAAGTTTAAATGCTATTGCTATTGCTGCTTATAAAAGAGGGACTAAGTGAACCTCCAAATAAACTCCCACATAGTAAGATTGAAACCAAATAATCAAACTCAGCAATATACACTACGTGATCACATTTTACATGCATTACTTGACAAAGAGAAATTGCTGGATTGGGACCATGATGTTTGAGAAGGTAGTGCTTCTTTCTTGAAGACACTTGAAGTCACTGGAACACTCACTGGAATCATTAAGATTCATTAAGTCACACCTCATTTATTAAGACATACCTCCCTGTATCATTTTAGTATTGCCAAATCATTTCATGAAAATTTAGCATGGTTGGAATATTTTTGGGAACGTTCTGCTAAGTTTCTGTTGATCTCTTTGGGGATTTCATTAGATGTTTTTATTTACTTTATTTATTTATTTTGTCAAACACAACAATATATATAAGTATAAGCATGAAATAACCACACAAATTGAATACAACCAAAGGGAACATTAGGACAGGAATGGTAGGCATGCTGGTGCTCTTACAGACCTCTTAGGAATGGGGTGAGGTCAACAGTATAGAGTCTTTGGTTAAAGCTTTGGGGATTTTGGGATGAGACCACGGATGTTGCCAGTGACTGTAAAATCTCGCAATATTTTTACAGTCTCATGAGAATTCAAGCAACCCCACTGGGTGAGATGATGTATATCAAAATTAATTCATAAAAACAATCACATGTATTTTTACAGACATTTCCCCCAAATGCATATTTTTCTTTAATGTGCACATTTCTCTTCTTTTTTAGTATACCTGTTTTTAAAGCAGTTTTTCAGCCAAAAACTGGTTCATAAAATTTGAAGAAATACATAAAGGATAACTATGTTCTGGTCTTCATTTCAATTCAGGAAGTTAAAATTCACATCACTAATTTTAAAAATATTTCCAGTAAGAAGTCTTACAAAATGATTAAACTGGAGGTTATGTTATTGGCAATCATCACAATGTTTTCTAATATTGCAACAGAATTCACACAAAAAACAATCAGATGTGAATCTAGTATTCAAACATTTTCATTACCATTTTATTCAAAAATATTTATGTCCATCATGTATGGCAGCCTTCCATATATTTAAAAAACATATACTCTATAGGGTACGTTTCCAATAGTTTTCAGCAGTTCTTTTTAATAGTATATAGTGCCATGTCAGGTTTATATCTGAGCTATGCCAAAAATATCTCCCTTCTACATTTATGCAGCTTGGCCAGATTAAATCTGCTGCCACCCAAGTGGTAATGTTGCCTTAATATTAATTTTTATAGGAAAGCCTATAACATTGTTTGTTCCCTTTCCCACAAAAGAAAAAATAAATAAATGATAAACTGCATTGTGGTTGGTCTTTCTTGTACAAACATGCCAGTACTGAATTTATTGGATGACTTATTGAGAAAATTATCAATTTAAAATAGCTGGCATACTTTCTTATATGACAGCCAATATTTTAAAATGGTAGTATTTGGATAAAAATTACTATCTTTATTGCTTTAAGTGACCTTTTATAGAATCTACTCTTCAAAATACTTGAATGTTTCATCAGTCGTTTTAAGTTGAGAAATAAAATACATTGTTTTTTTTTAGTTTTTGCTGTTTACTTACTTACTTACTTACTTACTTACTTTATCCAAATAACACCTGCTTGCAATAATCTTCAGTTGCTTCTATAGGAAGGCTGTGTCTGGTTGGGCCTACATGAGAAATATCTTCAGTCTGCGGTCAAAAAATCTCCCAAATCTAACCCACGGATTTTCCATCCAAGCCATGGAAAATTCAGCTATCTAGTTGAATGTTGAAGAGTTGTGTGCATCCGTGTATTGGATTTCTTTCACAAGTGATTTAAATAAAAAGCTGATTTCATCCTTAGTTTAAGCTACTTAAACATCAAAAGCTTATTACAGAATAAACTGTAATACGGAAGGATCTTAACAGACTTGAACATTGGCCGCTATCTAACACAATGAAATTCAGTGGTAAAGAAAGTAAGGTTCTACATTTAGGCAAGAAAAATCAAATGCACATATATTGTATAGGTGGTACCTGGCTCAAGAGTAGTAACTGTGAGAGGGATCTTGGAGTCCTAGTGGACAATCGCTTAAATATGAGCAAGCAGTGTGCTGTAGCTGCCAAAAAAGTCAGCACATTTCTAGGCTGCATAAACCCAGGGATAGAATCAATCAATCAATGAAGTGGTAATGCCACTTTATAATGCCTTGGTAGGACCACACTTGGAATATTGCGTCCAGTTTTGATTGCCACGATGCAAAAAAAAAAAAAAGATGTTGAGAGTCAAGAAAGAATGCAGAGAAGAGCAACAAAAATGATTAGGGGACTAGAGATTCAAACACATTGCTAGAATTGGGTATGTCTCATTTAATGAAAAGAAGGACGAAGGATGACATGATAGCAGTGTTCCAATATCTAAGGGGCTGCCACAAAGAAAAGGGGGTCAACCTATTCTCCCAAGCACCTGAAGGCAGGACAAGAAGCAATGGGTGGAAACTAATCAAGGAGAGAACCAACCTAGAATTAAGGAGAATTTCCTGATAGTTAGGACAATTAATCAATAGAATGACTTCCCTCCACAAGTTGTGAGTGCTCCAAACACTGAAAGCTTTTAAGGAGAGATTGAACAGCCATTTGTCTGAAATGGGATAGGTCCCAAAGATGCTTTTTCAAGTAGCAAATGGGTTAGGTTTAGACTAAAAGAACTCCATGGTCCCTTTCATCTCTGTTTTTATTTTCTGTTATTTAAAAAGACCATTTCTTTTGAACTAAGACTAGATAGGCATCAATCTGCATTGTCTCCAAATTTGGCTGGGACAATAATGTAAAAATAATGTTATGAGATGTCACACAGGCATCTTTGTGCCATTGTTTGCAGGTACAAAGTAAGGATAGACCCTGAGTCAAATCCTTGCTGTTTATACTATTCTGAGTTGAGTTTTTCTACTGAGAAATTGGAAAATTGCTTATCAATTATATTTATTTCAATTTATAAAGATATTAATAGATGGTTCTTGTCTTTACAACATGAGAGCAAAATCTAGACCCCATGGATGTTTGGCATCACACTAGGAACCGAATTTTGTCCATTTTATCCAGAATGGTATAGGATCTCCTGCCATGGGCAGAGGGTTGGACTAGAACAGTGGTCACCAACTGGTGGTCCATGGACCACTGGTGGTCTGTGAGAAAATTTTGGTGGTCCACAGAAAAATTAATTGCATTTTTTATATTGCATTAAATCAGGGGTCCTCAAACTACGCCCCCCTGGGACAGATACGTGCAATGAATGTTTGTGTTGCTACAGAGAGTCTTCCCCCTTTAGGATCTTTTTGTGTGGGTCGGAGGGGGGCAGAAATTCTGACTTGGGGTCTCCTTTGGCTTCCTGGTGCAGGGCTTTGGGCGAAGGCTGGAGGGAAGTGCTGCTGCTGGTGAAGAGCCGGAGGGCCTCGTTCCAGTGGGATTGCATCATGGCCTGGAACTGGCTGACCATCTCAGCCTGCTGAGCCTTCAGGTGACAGTACCTGGCCTTGCATTCCCACAGGTCTTCCCTCTGCTTGGAAAGCCTATGCTCCTAGTCCTCAGTGAGGTGCTTCTGCTAAGCCTCCTTCTCGGTCAGATCCAATTTGAACTGAGCTGTTTTGCCAACTTTTTCTCCTGGTGGCTGCTTAGCTCCAACAACTGCTTCCTGTTGGGGCCCTAAGGAGCCCGGGCGGGCAGATGAGGAGAGGCTGGGAGGGGAGGGGCGAGTAGAGGCGCCCCTCAACATGAGTGACATCGAGTTGACCGCACCCACCCAGTCACATGATCACCTAGCCACGCCCAACCAGTCGGTCATAAGACAGATCATATTAGTGGTCCACGGGATTTAAAATTATGAATGTAGTGGTCCCTGAAGTCCAAAAGGTTGGTGACCCCTCGACTAGAAGATCTTCCAAGGTCCTTTCCAACTCTATTATTCTATGTTCTATGCTCTTGTGTCTCATATAATACTAGAGATTTCCTGTCTCTAAATCTAATATTGGATTTTACAGAAAGCAATATGGTGTAGTAGTTACATCTCTAGGATTTCTTGGTGATTAGTCCTGCTAGGAGAAACCCTTCTATACTTCCACCTCTTACAATACTAGACAATACAGTATCAACAGTAGAGACCTTCAAATTTCTAGGTTCTACCATATCGCAAGATCTAAAATGGACAGCTAACATCAAAAATATCATCAAAAAAGCACAACAAAGAATGTTCTTTCTGCGCCAACTCAGAAAGCTCAAACTGCCCAAGGAGCTGCTGATACAGTTCTACAGAGGAATTATTGAGTCTGTCATTTGCACCTCTATAACTGTCTGGTTTGGTTCTGCAATCCAACAAGAGAGACACAGACTTCAGAAGATAATTAGAACTGCAGAAAAAAACAATTGCTACCAACCTGCCTTTTATTGAAGACCTGTATACTGCACGAGTCAAAAAGAGGGCTGTGAAAATATTTACAGACCCCTCGCATCCTGGACATAAACTGTTTCAACTCCTACCCTCAAAATGATGCTATAGAGCACTGCACACCAGAACAACTAGACACCAGAACAGTTTTTTTCCAAACGCCATCACTCTGCTAAACAAATAATTCCCTCAACACTGCCAAATTATTTACTAAGTCTGCACTACTATTAATCTTCTCATCGTTCCCATCACCCACCTCCTTCCACTTATGACTGTATGACTGTAACTTTGTTGCTTGTATCCTTATGATATTGATATTGTTTGTATCCTTATGATATTGATATTGTTTCCTGATTGCTTATTTGTACCCTATGACTATCATTAAGTGTTGTACTTTATGATTCATGATGAACGTATCTTTTCTTTTATGTACGCTGAGAGCATATGCACCAAGACAAATTCCTTGTGTGTCCAATCACACTTGGCCAATAAAAAAAAATTCTATTCTATTCTAATTCTTAATGATCTTCAAGATCAGCCAGGACAAAGACTATCTAAAGGGAGGCGAAGGTGAAGATTAATTTGTCTTAATTGTTCCTTTCATGAGTCCTTCTTGTATGAGAAGCAGCATTAAAAAAAACACTTGACTTTCTTTTGCAAATGTAACCTCAAATGGATTATTTCCATCCTCAAGCAAAATTATTCCATGATGGGTTTCTTTAGAAATCTGATTTTGCCATAATTAGTGACCCGTTTAAAATCAGGGCCTTTCTTTTCATATAATACTAATTTCAGTACAATATTTTTAAAGAAATTCTGCTTCTTTTATCTTAATCTGGAATTGCCTTTGTGTATTAGTCTGATTAATTTTTAACTTTTGTTGGAATCATTTATTCAAGCTTGTTTTCAGTTTCTGTGTACCCTCCAGGAGGTTAGTACTAGAGGTTTTGGG
This sequence comes from Ahaetulla prasina, assembly GCF_028640845.1. Taxonomy (NCBI): domain Eukaryota; kingdom Metazoa; phylum Chordata; class Lepidosauria; order Squamata; family Colubridae; genus Ahaetulla; species Ahaetulla prasina. The sequence goes on from NC_080541.1 coordinate 213,084,435, forward strand.
TTTTTTTTAAAGAAACTTTGCTGACTAAAGCATTAAGTCATTCTCTATTAGCTTCATTGTGGAGAATAAAATAAGTTTTGTTAAGAGTGTGGATGGATCCAGGAGACTTTTTACAACATCCTACTTCAAACAAAGAGGCCTACACATTTTAATGATGAGATTGCTATCTGGAAAGCTGGCACATAAAACTTACATTTTACAATCCACTGGTCAAATCATTAAAAAATGGAGCACAACCTCCAAAGAGAAATTAAGGTTAATGGATCAGAAATAAGTGCAAAAATTTTTATGGTTCAAGAATTTTATATACACAGAGAGAGAGAGAGAGAGAGAGAGAGAGAGAGATTTCTGTGCAGGCAAATCATTCAGAGGTTATGGTATTAAGACTTACCTTTGCCATGATCCCAACACTTAATGAGAGAAAAAAAGAAAGAAAAGAGAGAGCAAGAAACATGCAAACTCTTCTAGGAGCTTGGCGTTGGAAGAAATACCCATCTGATTCAGTTCCAATTCAGGAGAAAGATACTGGAAACATGGAGGCTGCTTGGAAAGATGGTTTAGTGATGAAGCAGAACCACCAAGCACATAGTTCTGGTGCAGCTGACCACATGGAGTTGAGAGTGAGGAGTTTTTATACCTTCTCTTGGGCTTTGCACTTGAGCTTCCTGTTCCTGTGCAAGAACATGTACTCTACTGTATTGGCTGTTGTCAGACTCCCATGGAACCATGTAGGGGTTATATAGGGGTCATAGCTGGCTCTGTAGGTTGTCTGAGAAGTTTGGTTGAAGTTTCTAAGGGTAATGCAATATCCTTAGGAGATTGTGCAATGTAGTGGGCTCTGTGTTTTTAGTGGGTTAATCCTATAATGTCCTGAAGGATCATGTCATAATCCCTTCACCCTAGAGCTGAAAGTTCTTTGTTTTGTAGATAGGCTGGCCCAGTCTTTCTTAATGGGCACAAAATATCTGCTGGGGATAGGGAATTTCTGTCTTCTTTAAGATTTTTTTTATTTCTCTTTTAGGGGAAATATAATATTCTGCCTTTTTAATATTTCCTAAAATATTTCATTCTTCTAGGAGTGGGGTGGGTGTTAACTTTCTACAATGGGCACTAGCAGTTAAATTACAAAATGAAAGACATTTGCATTTATATCTCAGGGCAAGACTTATTTACCTTACAACAACTCAGTGAGGTAGGCTGGCTCAGAGAAAGACAATCCAAAGTCACCCAGGGAACTTTTGTTGTTTGACGTTCTATAGCCGAGAATGGACTAGACCAGGCATGTCCATGCAAACCTGGACAGATAGCAATGTGGCCCCACAAAATCGTAAACAATTAACATTATGTATATTCATATACATTAACTATATTATGTATTTTATATGTGATCCAAGATAATTCATCTTCATTCAATGAGACCCAGACAAGGCATAAGGATGGACATGTCTGCATGAGACCATGCTGGCTGGGTAATTCTGGGAGTTGAAGTCCACATGTCTTAAAGTTGCCAGATATCCCTTTTCTTAAGATGATTTTTCTGTGTAGAGAAATTCTTTTGGAAATAGACAAACTTTGAACTCATTCATTCATTCATTCATTCATTCATTCATCCAATTTATAAGACCACCCATCTCACAGAAGTAACTCCGGGTAGTATGCAATAATCAATAAAAGCAACAAAATATATAAAAGCAATCCTTATAAAAATATAAATTCTGCAGCAATAGAAAGTATCTGTTTTTACAAGATCATTGCCACTGGCCTGGATGGTGGAGGTCTCAGGCTAGTTAGTGATGGCAAACCTATACCAGGTCTAGGGCAACTCTCCATGGCCAACCCGTCATGGAACAACTCACCAGAGACAAGAGTTACACTAATATTGAAGAAATGATGGAATAGAATAATTAAAGAAAGGATTTGGTCCCAGAGGATGGACAAAGTGAAATGTGAATGACAAAAATTAAAATGTTTAAATTATTTTAAATGATTAAATTGAATTATTGAATTGTCCTATGGCGAATTGTCCCATGGTGAGTTGACCATGGCAAAATGGCCATGGAGAATTGGCTGCAGCGAGTTGTCTTATTCTGACTTACTGTATGTCATGCATGTCACAAGTGACATGCCTTGCCATTTTGGGTAACATGCCAAGCCTACAGAATACAGATCCTCTGGAATTTGCATGAGAACTTGACTCTCATGCCATCTCTGAAGTGTCCAAAACTCAGTTGAGCTTTCTGACATGATTTTTTCAGGATCCAGAGTCCCCTTCAGAGCAGGGCCTTCTTATGCAACTTCCAGAGGGTCTGGAGGGAAGAGAGTTCAAATAGGAGATCTGGAGAGGCCTCTTTTGTCTTTGGTGTTCCACTAACAAAGTCAAGGTAGGCATTTTCTGAATTTTTGACGTGCCAAGCCATCACTGATACTCAGTGATGGTGATACTTTAATTTTTGATATTAAAGGGCAAACTGACGCAGCGTTCTTCAATCTTTCTGGGCTAGCAGTCTGGCACAGGGGGTGTTAGATTCGGGCAATAACGAGGCAGGAGACCAGATGAGTGACAACAGCTCTTTAGTTTATAGTGAACCCAGCAGCGAACAACAGACAAACCCCTCTTTATATACAGTTCAGTCGGGGGCAACAGCCAATCAGCAACGTGCTATTTCCCGCTCTAATTTCCCTCCAAAATTCTTAAAGATACATTACACTCCTTCCCTCCCAGAAAACATTTTACCCCTATTTACATGAAATTAGCATCTTATTTCTCTACGTAGTCGCGCAAGTAGACTGGGCGTCTCCTAACTCTTTCGGACCTGCGCAATTCATTCTCTGGGAGTGAGTCGAGCTGGCCGGAGGGACTGTTTGTTCCTCTCAGCTCCTCCTCCAGGCCATCCGGCCCTGGATTATTTGCAGACTCGTTCCTGCTCTCTTCAGGAGGGACCGGTTGGTGTCGCTGGACCTCATCGCAGTCAGATAAGTCCCGCGTTTGCCCCGGGTTTGAGTCAGCTGTGGATTCAAACATTGCATAGTCAGGGCCTGTTTCTGGACTTGTGATTGTTCGTTTTCTTAATTGATCTATGTGGCGCTTCCAAACCCGGCCATCCTCTGTCTCTACCCGATACGATTTGGGTCCGGTTGTTTCAAGGATTGTCCCCTTTACCCAATTTGGGCCTTCCCCGTAATTGTGTGCCCATACTGGACTTCCCACTGTCATTTCTCTTGTTTTACCGTTTGTCCCTTTGTACCCGTCTGGGGTGTAGTTTGGGTTTAACCGGTCTAATGGGCACCTCAGCTTCCTGCCCATCAGTAGTTCTGCTGGGCTGCGGCCAGTGGCTACACAGGGGGTTCTGTGTTGCACTGCGAGGAAGGTGTCAATTTTTAATTGCCAATCGCCTGGCCTGATTCGGGACAATGCTTCTTTTGCACTTCGTACGAAACGTTCTGCAAGGCCGTTCGTCGCAGGGTGGAACGGCGCCGAGAGGACATGTCTGATGCCCTCTTCGGCCAAGTACCCTTCAAACAGGGTCGCTGTGAATTGAGGGCCGTTGTCGGAGACTAGGGTGTCTGGTAACCCGTGGGTTACAAATAGGCGCCGCAGGACTGGGATTACGGCCTCGGCTGTCATGGATCTCATAAGAATGATTTCCAGCCATTTGGAATAGGCATCGACTACCACTAGGAATGTTTGCCCGTGGAAAGGGCCGGCAAAATCGATGTGGATCCTAGACCATGGGCCCTGGGGTCTCTCCCACTCCCGAATTGGGGCCGTTGGTGGTAGTGGTCTGGACTCCTGGCAGGCTTGGCATTTTCCTACCCTGTCGCTAATCGCCTTGTCCATCAAAGGCCACCACACATAGCTCCTTGCCAAACCCTTCATTCTCACTATCCCAGGGTGGCCCTCGTGCAGGAGTTCCAAGACTTTTTTCCGCAATTTCTCCGGGATTACCACTCTATCCCCCCAGAGCAGACACCCTCCTTGAGCCGACAATTCCCCGCGTTTCTTTACATATTCCTTAAACCTCTCGCCCGGCGCAGCGGGCCATCCTCTTTGTACCCAACCCATTACAGTTCTTATTGTAATGTCCTTGTAAGAAGCCCGAGCCACCTCCTTGGAAGTGACTGGACCCGAGTCCAAAGAGTCAATTAGCAGGACGGGTGCGCCCGGAGTGGGGTCTTCGATAGTCTCTGGTAGTGGGCATCTGCTCAAAGCGTCTGCATGCCCTAACTCTTTTCCTGGCCGATGCAACAATTTGTACGAATACGCAGCCAGAAAGATAGTCCATCGGGTCAGTCTAGGCGAAAGTGCCACGGGCGTTGGGCGGTCGCCTGCCAACAGGCCCAGTAGGGGTCTATGGTCTGTGACTATTTCGAAATCACGGCCAAATACATATTCATGGAACTTCTTTACCCCGGAAACTATGGCCAAGGCTTCTCTATCCAGCTGACTATAGTTTCTTTCAGCCGATGACATTGTTCGGGAGTAAAATGCTATAGGGGCTTCTGTGCCATTTGGCAACCTGTGGCTGAGCACAGCCCCCACCCCGTAGGGAGACGCATCACAAACTAACACCAATGGCAGCGTGCCATTGTATTGAATCAGTAAACTATTGCTAGACAGAAGGTTTTTTACTGCTTCGAATGCCCTAGCTTCCGCCTTTCCCCAAGACCACACAGCTGTCTTCGTTAGTAATTTGTGGAGCGGTTCGGCTATAGTCGCCTTATTTTTCAAAAATACCGCGTAAAAGTTGACCAGACCTAAGAACGCCTGTAACTCTGTTTTGTTTTGGGGAGCTGGGGCCTTCCTGATTGCCCTAACCTTGCTTTCTGTGGGGTGGATTCCTTCCTTGTCTATCCGATAGCCCAGGAATTCCACGGATCCTACCCCTATCTGGCATTTATTTAGTTTGACTTTGAGACCGGCGGACCGGAAAATGCCCAGAACTTTTCTCAACCGTACCCCTAATTCTTCTAGATTTTCGGCGGATACCAGTACGTCATCAAAGTACGGTACCACCCCGGGGAGTCCCTGCAATAGCCGCTCCATTAGGTTCTGAAATAACCCTGGAGCCACACTAACCCCAAACTGTAACCGGGTGCATTTAAAAGCACCCTGTGCGTCTGATCGTTTGTGCTTCGGCCGTGTTGCTATCTACGGGTAACTGCTGATAGGCTTGGGCCAAATCTAGCTTGGCGAAGACCTGGCCGTGCCCCAAAGAGTGCAGTAAGTGTTGTACTACTGGGACGGGGTAGGCACTCTTCTGCAACGCTTTATTAAGCATTGCCTTGTAGTCAGCACAACCGGACCGACCCGTCCGGTTTGATCGGGTGACTATGGGTGTCTCCCACTTTGCATGGTCAACTGGCACTAGTATTCCTGGCTTACTAGTTTGTCCAGCTCCCGGTCAATTTTGGGCTTCAGGCGAACGGGACCCTCCTAGCCTTTAACCGGATAGGGCAACCTGTGGGTCAAGGTTAAAGGAGATCGGGTCCCCTCGTACTTGCCCAAACAGTCTTTGAAGACGCCCCGAACTCCTTCATTAGTGCGTCTTTTAGGTTGACGCTGCTTCGAAGACTCGTCACTCCCATGCCCAATGCCCGGAACCAGTCCAGTCCCAACAAGCTCGGCAAGGTTCCGTCGACCACGGTGATGGGCAGGGTCTTGTTGTGTTGTCCATACTTGACTTGACGGACGTTACCTCGGACGGGATGCGATTTCCTTGGTAATCTTGTACCCTTAGTTTCTGTGGTTGCAGCTTGCGCCGCGACGGCTGGCAAACGTTTCACGAGTGTCCCAGGACATGATCGTGATCGATGAACCGTGTCCACTTCCATTCGGCACGGCACCCCTTCAATGTGGGCTTTACAGAAAATCTTTTTTTCAAGGCGCGTGGCGGCTAGGCCTATTCTCACGGCAGTCTGATTAAGTTTCGCGCCTTTTTTGAATCGACCAATCACGGGCCTCTTCGCTGCTCCCGCGCCTGATTGGTCGGTTTGAATTTTGGCGGAAGGTTGGGGCGCCGACAGGCCTGTGCTATGTGCCCCTTCCTTTCGCACCGCCGACAAGTCGCATCCTTAAATTTGCAGTCTTGTCGTTTGTGTTGTCCCCCGCAACTCGCGCATTCGTCCCGGTCGTCTTTCCTTGGCCTCCCGGTGTGGAAGACTTCTTCCTCTTCCTCGCCGTCCTCTTCGGCCTGGACTTCCTCATTGTGGACCGGGGTTGTTTTCGCCCCAGTCCCCTGCGCGATCGGTGTTTGCAGGGTTTCTGCCGCTTGGGTGGACATCTCGTGAGCCCTGGCCTCGTCCAAGGCGACGGCCAGTGTTAGGTTGCTTCTGGACAGCAGCCGCCGTCGCAATCGGATGTCTCTGACCCCGCAGATGAGTTGGTCGAGTAATGCGTCTTCCAAGTCTCGATATTCGCAATGGTTAGCGGCTTTTCTCAGCGCTGCCATGTACTCGCGAATCGATTCGCCCTCTCGTTGCATCCGTTGCCGCAATTCGAACCTTTGAACAAATTTTGAGGGCGTCGGTGCGTAGTGAGCCCGAAGGGCGGTCTGCAGGGTTTGCCACGGTACCGACTGTACCGGCGTTGGCTCCGAAAGCGACTCTGCGGTGTCGAAAACTTCCGAACCGCAGTGGCTTAGGAAGTATGCTCTCTTCCTGTTGTCGGAGACCCCCTATAGTTCGTTTGCTTCGAGGAAACACTCGAAACGAGCCATGTATGACCCCCATTTTTCTTTGGCTGGGTCGAATGGCGCTGGCGGTGTATAGCTGGACATCGTTGCTATCCGCCCTTATTTTGCTGGGTTCGTTCCTGGCGCTCTTTTGCCTCGAGATCCCACCTTCGTCGCCAGTGTTAGATTCAGGCAATAACGAGGCAGGAGACCAGATGAGTGACAACAGCTCTTTAGTTTATAGTGAACCCAGCAGCGAACAACAGACAAACCCCTCTTTATATACAGTTCAGTTGGGGGCAACAGCCAATCAGCAACGTGCTATTTCCCGCTCTAATTTCCCTCCAAAATTCTTAAAGATACATTACAGGGGGAGTGGGGGAGAGGGGAGATTTTTGTGCAAGAGGCAGGTGTGCACAGCTTCATTTGTGTGAGTTATGGGCATGGTGCCTGCTACTTGCGCGAGGGGGTTGCAAGCTCTGGTGCCGGCCGCTCGGTTGAATGGGGTTGTGAGTGCACACCAGCCCACTGCTCACATGTCCCTGTTGCAAATAGCCCACATCCCGGTAGTGGGCTGCGGCTCACAGGTTGGGGACCACAGTCTAAAGTGATGCTGTTCGTGACGGGAATGAACAGTGGTAGCAACGATGCCCAGCCTTGTTGGATGCCAACTTTCACAGAAATGGTGTCAGAAAGGCTGGCAGCATATGATAATTGGCTGCTGGTATTAACATAAAACATTTGGGCCCCTTTTATGAATAGCTTGGGTACATCGAGGTTCAGAGTATGTAAAGTTCTTGCTATGTTTTATTCTTATCACTAAAAAGCTTTCACTGCCTTTCAAAATGCTGACATTAAGTTCTAAAGACCTAAACAATTGGGGAACAGGCTATTGATATTACGAATAGGTCAGATGGCAGCATCAGGTTCTCCTTGTCTGTGTTTGGAAGCTAAACGTGCTTGGGTCTGCTTGATACTTGGATGGGATTCCTCCCAGACATACCGTAGGCTAAACTGGAAAAAGCATCCCAGGAAAATGCAATGCCAAATGACTGCTATAACATTGCCAAAAGAGCTACAGGATGTACCCATGAAGTCACTAGGAGTTGGGCTCAACCCAAAGACTTTTATTTATTTAAGGAGCTGACTTCTCCATTCTGGTGGAATCCTAGACAAGCAACTTTGCAGAGGTCATTCTTGAATGCCTCTCATTAAGAACTTGGCCTGGAAGAGGTACAGGCTCTTCATGGTAGTTGCCTAAACACTGTGGAACTTAGTTTCTTTGGAAGCACTTTCTGTGCAAGCCCTTGGCAAATAATCAGGACTTTTTTTGTTTAAAGTTCCCTTCCCAGTCTAAGCAGCTATGTACGGTCTTCCTTATTACTGGCTCCCCAACTCTTCTGCCTTTCAGCTGGCTGTGCTCTTGTCTGACTGCTTCTCTGTGAAAGCATACCTCTGAAAAAGCCCTAAGATGCATAGCTGAAGTGAAATTAAGCTAATTAAATTAATAGATTTGTTGGTACGAGGCATTTAAGGGAAACGTCCTCCTTTTGAATTGCAAAATGAAATAGCTGGACACTCAAAGCCAGTATAGCTAAACTATGAGCATCTTCAGCAGAGGTGGGATCCTACTAGTTTGACAACCGGTTCGCTAAGCGTGTGCTCTGCTCGTGCGTGCGCTTGCTTCGCATGCACATTTAGGAGAAAACTCACCTTCCGCATGACTGCCAGCGAGGAAAACAACTGAGGTGCGGTAATCCACTCTGCCGCGCCAATCAGCTGGGCTTCAGAAAAGGAAATATAGGTGAATATAACGGGCGAATGGGCCCACTTCAAAGACGGAGCGAACCAGTTCGCTCCCAGCTGATCGTCGGAGCTACAGCTTTTCCCGAACCGCTCCGAACTGGTAGAATCCCATCCCTGATCTTCAGACACATGCCTGTGGCAAGCATGGGTTTGAATGACGCAGACCCCATCTTGACAAGACCCAGTTTCTAGTTAGGCAGAAACTTGGGGTCCCATACCATTTTTAGCAGATGAGAAAGTCTGTTTAGGAGTCCATGCATTGGGAAAGGCAAGCTCCGTGCGTAGTTTTATCTCAATAGCTGAGGAGAAGGTTATCAAGAGTTTACCTTGTTTAGAGTGGTTTGAAGATGGACTTTGTCTTCTTCTGGAACAGCACTACAGAGTTATGACAGATTTCAAAAAAGCTACTTATTTATTATTTTTATTTATTTTATTTGATTTTTATACCGCCCTTCTCCCGAAGGACTCAGGGCGGTGTACAGGCATAATAAAACCGACAATACAATATACAGGTTTAAAATACGATTTAAAAAACTTATTAAATTAGCCCAGCAATTAAAATTTACCATACTAAAAAACCCCGTTTAAAATTAATAAATTCAACATTTAAAACCCAATTTAAGCCAGCCCCGCGCGAATAAAAAGATGAGTCTTGAGTTCGCGACGAAATGTCCGAAGGTCAGGTATTTGGCGTAAACCCGGGGGAAGCTCGTTCCAGAGTGTGGGGGCCCCCACAGAGAAGGCCCTTCCCCTGGGGGCCGCCAGCCGACATTGTTTGGCGGACGGCACCCTGAGAAGTCCCTCTCTATGGGAGCGTACGGGTCGGTGGGAGGCGTGTGGTAACAGCAGGCGGTCCCGTAAGTACCCAGGTCCTAAGCCATATAACTGATCTTTGGAGTTATGAATGCACACACACACACCCCGAAATGTCATGCGATCACATTTCAAGCACTTGGCAACCGGCTCACATTTATAACTAATTGCGGCATTTGCCGGTCACATGTCCACAATTTGTGATTTGTTTTGCTGGTTTCTGACCCCAAAAAAAAGCCTTTTGGGGAGAATTGATTCATTTAACAACCCTGTGGTTCACTTAACCACCTGTCAGGCTACCTCCGACTATAATTAGGAAAGAATTCACCTTGACTTCATTTGGAATAAAGAAAAGTACTTTTACTATTTACAGTCTTGATAGCAGCCAAGCTAAGTTGGATCTGAGACAAAATATGGCTAACATATCATATCCCCCCAATTGTCCCTCCTCCTCCAGGAGGTCAGGCTGGTCTGGGCCAATGCCAGCTCCTTCTCGGCCCCTCGTGGTAATCTTCTTCCACAGGTCTCTAGTTGTCAGTCATCTTAGGAATGCAGTGTCTGTTAGAAAAGCCCGCGCTGATAACACTCAGTCGTTAATCACCCCTCCCCCACTGTTATGTCAGCCGACACTCTTAATAGGCTCCTTTCCCTTACCCTGTACGGTGGTATGATACATCTCATTTCCTTAATAGTTTTATAATACAGAAATAAACATTTCACAATCTATCTACTAATATAATCATTCAAAAGTATACGAAGATTGGAGTGGAGGCTGACACCACCACACATTTTGCTTAATGATTGCAGCGGTTTGCTTTATGTCTGTTGTAAAACCAGTTATAAATTTGAGTCTGGTCATGTAGTGCCTTGACTTACCACTACAGTGCAGTGGTGAAATCCAAATTTTTTTACTACCGGTTCTGTGGCGTGGCTTGGTGGGCATAGTGTGGCTTGTTGGGTGTGGCAGGGGAAGGACACTGCAAGTTCTCTATTCCCTCCCCATTACTGGGGGAAGGATATTGCAAAATCTCCATTCCCACCCCACTCCGGGGCCAGCCAGAGGTGGTATTTGCCAGTTCTCTGAACTACACAAAATTTCTGCTCCCGGTTCTTCAGAACTCGTCAGAACCTGCTGGATTTCACCCCTTTGGTGACTTACAACCAAAATGCTGGGCTCCATTGCGGTCATAAGTCAAAGACTACCTGTATTCCAGAAAATCTGCCTTTAAAAAGAGTCCTAATACAGCATAGCTTGTATTTCACCATCAGCTATCCTTCAGTAATCTGTTTTCCTTTCAATGCAACCAGGCAAAACATGTGCACAATTCCTAAGAGAAGGTTGACAATTCTTGGTCTAAATTCACCTCTGCCCCAGCCTGGTTCATGCTAACTTTAAGGTTTTGGTTACTACCTTTAAAGCGCTCCATGGCTTAGGGCCAGGGTACTTACGGGACCGCCTACTGCTACCACACGCCTCCCACCGACCCGTACGCTCACACAGAGAGGGACTTCTCAGGGTGCCGTTCGCCAAGCAATGTCGGCTGGCGGCTGGCAGCCCCCAGGGGAAGGTCCTTCTCTGTGGGGGCTCCTACCCTCTGGAACGAACTTCCCCCTAGCTTGCGTCAATTGCCTGACCTCCGGACCTTTCACCGCGAGCTGAAGACGTATTTGTTTATTCGCACGGGACTGGCTTAGGAATTTTAAATTTTATATTTTAATAGGGTTTGAATTTTAATTTATATTTAACATAAATTTTAAGGGGTTTTTAGATCTAATTGTTTTAAATTTTGCCAAAACATATAATAAGTTTTTTAATTTATGTTTTAGTTGTAAATTGTCTTTGTTTTATATTGGCTGTGAACCGCCCTGAGTCCTTCGGGAGAAGGGCGGTATAAAAATCAAATCATCATCATCATCATCATCATCATCATCATCATCATCATCATCATAGTGATTGGTAGTTGTTTTCCTCCTAACTATTCTCATTGATGGGAACAGGTAAACTGAGGTAATCTGTTCTCATGTGCTGTATAACATTAATAGGAGCAAACACTTTCTGGCATTATTCTGCCTGTGACAGAATAACAAAGAACAAAATAAGAGTTGGATACAGCCTTGGAAGTCTTCTAGTCCAGGGGTCTCCAACCTTGGCAACTTTGTGTGGACTTCAACTCCCAGAGTTCCTCAGCCAGCTTTGCTTAGCTTTGCTGGCTGAGGAATTCTGGGAGTTGAAGTCCACAAGTCTTAAAGTTGCCAAGGTTGGAGACCCCTGTTCTAGTCCAACCCCTGCTGAAGCAGAAAAGTCTATACAATTTCAGACAAATAGTTGTCCAACCTCTTAAAAACTTCCAGTGCTGGAGCATTCACAACTTCTGGAGGCAAGTTGTTCTATTAATTAATTGTCCTAATTGTCAGGAAATTTCTCCTTAGTTCTAGGTTGCTTCTCTCCTTGATTAGTTTCCATCCATTGCTTCTTGTCCTGCCTTCGGATGCTTTGGAGAATAGGTTGACTCCCGCCTCTTCCTTGTGGCAACCCTTCAAACGTTGGAACATTGCTATCATGTCACCCCGAGTCCTTCTTTTCATTAAAGAATAGAATGGAGACTGACAATGGGTACAGCAAAAATTTATGCTGCTATAGTTTTCTGCTGGCTCAAGGATATAATTCTTAACTCAGCCATGAAAAATGGCCCGTAGAATAGAATAGAATTTTATTGGCCAAGTGTGATTGGACACACAAGGAATTTGTCTTGGTGCATATGCTCTCAGTGTACATAAAAGAAAAGATACGTTCATCAAGGTACAACATTTACAACACAATTGATGGTCAATATATCAATATAAATCATAAGGATTGCCATCAACAAGTTATAGTCATACAGTCATAAGTGGAAAGAGATTGGTGATGGGAACTATGAAACGATTAATAGTAGTGCAGATTCAGTAAATAGTCTGACAGTGTTGAGGGAATTATTATATATAGTGGATTTATTTCAGGGATGGTGACAGAGTGAGACAGAAAGAAAGATGGATAATTCTTTCCTGGTTCTTTGTCATGCTACTGGCCCCTCCTGAACCACATTATCCTGAAGATACCCATTGCTCCCACTTTACCAACCTTAAAAGAGCATTAAAAAAAATATTATTCTTTGGCCTGGAGTTAGGATGAGGTGGAGATGCTTTGGTCTGTTTTTATCTCCATGGGTGGGGACAGAATTGGCTGTGGCTCCCTCCAAATGATGCCGTCTTTGTGTTTTTATTTCCAACTTATTTTATTTTGGGTTTTACTAGTTTTGATATGTTTTACACTCTAAGCCACCGAGAAATAAAATAAAACAAGCAAACAAATTTTGATAGAGAGAAAGAAACCCATCCATCAGCATCCTTAGTGAGTGTAGAAGCTATTTGGCTCTGTCAGCTATTACTTTGGAGCGAAATCAGCCATGAGGACAGTCAATTTCATGCTGGGATAATTTGTTATTGATACCAGGATGAGCAGAGGACATCTCCATTTCAAAATAGGAAAAAGCCCAAATTGCTGCATTTATTTTTCAAGCTGGGCCTCGGAATATTAACTGGTAGACCCTTTAGAAGAGTTTGCTATGATATCTGGTAAGTTATAACTATTCTAAAATAATATAAATTAAAAATAATACTATAACACTGCAATTCATGTGTCACTGGTCTGGATATTCTTGATTTATTCTTCTACTGGCCTGCTAGGATATGATGAGGTGGCAGGGAATCTGCACACGCTGTAAAAATAAAAGGAAGAGAAAAGGTCCAAGATATGTAATTCAGTATGTTTAGGGCGTGTGCAGTTCGCTGAAGGAAAATTTTGTGGTGGTGGGGGGAAAGCAGAAAGGAACAGAAACCATCATCTTCAGGTCTTCAAAGGGAAGAGTTTCTCTGAGCTCTATTTTCCTTGTCATGTTCACGGAAAAATGAAGAGAAGGGAAATTCATCAAGTCGTGATATGTTCAAAATAGAGCCAAGCAACCTTTCTGTTTCATGCAGCATCTTCCGTATGCTCAAACTGAGGCCAATTCTGCCATTACACAGATATCCCAGTAATAGGTAATTGACTTACAACTAATGGCCATTTGAAATTACAATGGTCCTTGGCAAGTGGTTTGCATTTATGACGGTCACAACCTCCTGGGATCACATGCAACTCTCCCAGGTGGCTTCTGACAAACAAAGGCAATGGGGAAAACCAGATTGCTTATCAGCTACATGATTCACTTAACAATTGCAGTCATTCATTTTGCCCTGCCAGTTTTGGTGGGGGGGTGGTTTCCTCCTTGGTGGAGTAATGTTTTCTACCTTATTGTTTGTCTGGTGTTGATTCCTGCTTATCTGACTGTTGGCTCTTCAAACAGCACCAAGAACTCTACATATAGCTTTATCCCAAAGATGCTTTTTCAAACAGCAACTGGACTGTGTTTTTTCCTTGAAAATGTTTCGCTTCTCATCCAAGGAGCTTCTTCAGTTCAGAAGTTCGTCAGTTCAGAAGAAGCTTCTTGGATGAGAAGCGAAACATCTTCAAGAAAAACAAAGAAAGTCCAGTTGCCTTTTGAAAAAGCACCTTTGGGACAACCATGATCTGGATGACTGAGAATCTTCATAAACATCCACAGCATTATGACTTCCCATGATTTTTCATGTGAGCTGAACTGAACTGTTCAAGCCATTCTCACTTCTGAGAGAACAGCTGTTGGGCTGGGCTGCAGAGAATGTCTTTGAAGTATGAGGCTGAGATCCTTCCAAGACAGTATTCTCACCATTTTGGGGAGTGGGATGTGGGTTAATCCATACATGCAGGGGTGGGCTGCTGGGAGTTCACAGGGGTTCAGGAGAACCTCTAGCTAAGATTCCGTGCAGTTCGGAGAACCCCCAAATCCCACTCCTGGCCTGTTTTCAATGCAGGTAAGTGCAGGGCACACGTGGAGGCTTGGAGAGGGCAAAAAATGAGCCTACTGGAAGTTCAGGAAGGCCAGAAATGGCCCGTTTCCGGCCTCCAGAGGGCCTCAGGAACCTGGGGAGGCTGTTTTCACCTTCTCGGAGGTTCGAGGAAAGCCTCCGGAGCCCAGGGAGGGCAATCCCCCCCCTTGTGGTGCAGGAGGCTGACTAGGCCATGCCCACCATGGCCGCACCCACCTCGCAACCGGACAGAGAACCTCTTGCTAAAATTTCTGAAGCCCACCCCTGCGTACATGGCTGTGTACAGTCTGAATGCATCCTTGATACAGACTGAGATGTTTTTTTCTTAGAAAATGTCTTTCATTGTCTCTCTCATGCCTGGTGTTTACATTGCTACGGTCCCTTCAGAAGAATTGTGCTCCTTTGTTTTCATCGTGATCAACTCTTGGGGTCAAAGTTAGGAAGTGCCAAAAGTAATAAGCTCAGCCGCTTATTACTACAAAGAATTTGATTGTTTTTTTCTTTATCGAAGTGGGAGGACAAAGAAAAATGATTGTGTCTCCTGGTTGCATACCAGAGTAAATGTCATGTGGGGATAGAAGCCATATGTAGATTGACTTGCTAGTGTAATTATTTTATTGTTATTTTGGAGCTAGCAACTCCAACTGTGGATGTAAAATTAATTCTTATCTCATCAGACTTTTTATAATATACTAGTTTAACTCGAAATCTTCTTTTATCTCTTCTTAACCTTTTACTGATTTGATTCTGGAATATGTTAGCTCTTTTGTAGAACTGGGGGGAAAAAGGTGGAAATGTTTTTACAAACAAAACAAACTAGCATTTTTATAGTAATATTCTGATTTCACAAGAACATATAACTGAAATCTAAAATCTCATTCTTTAGACAGAAGAATTCCTCTCACACCAATGTTTTCTTAGCGTCTTTTTTAAAGAGCAAATTCAAACTGAAGGGATCTAACAGGTTTGGTGAAAATGAAGATAGTGATTTCAGCTCACATGGCAACTGGTGGCATAGAGACACAATAAAAGGATGGATAAACATTATGGAATACCCAGAAAGGCAAGAAAAAGTTTGCAGGAGAAGGACTATGTTAGTTGAGGGTAGCCGAAAATCAGGAGGAGGCATTTGTGGCAAGTTTGGAGAATATGTGATTAAGCTACATGAGGGTTGAAACAAGCCACAGTTCAGCTGTATCTTATAAACTTGGTTTTTTTCCCCATCAGTGCTAATCAAGATGAACCACAATCTTGATATGCTTAATCCTGAACAAAGGCTGGAAAAAGACTCACTTTTATAAGATTAAACTATGATTCAACATCATGGTTCCCAAAGCATGCTAAGCAGGGGTGGGTTCTGCTTATCTTTACTACTGGTTCGCATCGTGCCCATGCGTGTGTGCTCTTTCCGCTCGCTCGCTCACTCTTCTGTGCATGCGCAGAAGAGTTTTGATGACGTTTGGGTCAGTGGGCGGAGCCTCCTGCCAGTTTTACTACTAGTTCTATAGAACCGGTCTCAACCGGGGGCAACCCACCACTGACGCTAAGCCATACGGTGGTTTGGTAAGTATTGAATACTGTAGACCAAGAGTGCAAAAAATGTAGCATGAGCATCCCATCCCATGTGTGATATGCATTCATTTTGTGGCTCGTAGAGCGGAAGGAGGGGGGAAGGAAGGTATTTGACCTTTTCCCAGATGCTTAGTGTTAAATACTGAAGGTATAGGATAAATGAGACGGCAACTGAAAGGAACAAGGGCTTTATTTAATCAGCGCAACAGGCGCTGGCTGAGACAACGATCATAACGAGGGCGAACAAACCTAAAACTGAGGAGAACTCTGACAGCTCCCTTTTTAAAGGGCCAGCTGTCAGAAGGCGGCTCCAATCGCCGCCCTGCTGGTTTCCCGCTCTATTAGCCGGCTCGCGCCTTAGCCAATCAGCAGCCGTCTGCTGTTGGCAAGGCGCGAGCCGGGTCGTAAGTCCGAGGACTCTACACCCAGGGAACCTGTTTCACCCTTAAATCTTCTCCCCACAAAATAGCTTCTTTCCCACCACCCGGGGAATGTAGCTCTTGCCACACCTGGGCAACACCTGGTGGAACTCACCAGCATAGGAAATTTTTCATTCCAGGTTATGAATCCAGCAACTATGATTTGAAATTGATAGTTTATGTTTAACAAGTTGTACAAATGCAGCCAACTGTATTTTATTTACTAAGTTTTAGTTTGAAAACCACAACATAATACAAGATGTGAGTCTATCTACATCCAAATTCAACTAAATAGTGTCACGGGAAATCTGGATATATATATTTTTTAAAGGTGCTTGAATAATTTGAATAACAATTTAGCTTAGAAGCCCACAGTTTTGACATGTAATTTTCAGGTTTGCAAAAATACGAGGCATATATTTGTCACTTTTATTAGGAATGAAATTCTTTTGTTCATCACAAGGAAACTGTGAAAGGCAAACTCCCCACTGTGGTGTCCCATCATACCAGCAACCACAATTTAAGATTTTGTAATTTTTGTATGTATCATCTGATCTTTGAATTAGATTTGTTCTGCTGGAGAAATGTGATGGATTCCTTGGGGGAAGGCAAGTCTGGAACAGACACAAAATTGTTCCAATTCTGCACAATCTAGTCTCACTTTAAACAATATGATATAAAATATTTGCCCTATCTGCTATGCTGATTTCGGTCAAAGCTGTTGAACCAACAATAAACAGAAAAGCTTCCAATTAGCATCATATCCAAATTTACCAAAACTTTGAACTTTACCATTTTTTTAAAAAGTTGCAGTTCTCTGAAATTTGCAATAGTATTCAGTTTAGACAAATAGGCAAAAGAGGAGGAAATATGGCTATAAAGACATACTGTAGCTAACTGAAAACAGCATATCCAAAATTCAATCATGTGAAGTAACGCTGTTTGCAGAACATTAGTGGAAAACTATGCACTAAGATATCGGTATTAGAAGAAATAGCCCCAGGGATGCCAATTTTTTTAAAAAACAAAAATATATATCAATCCAATATATTAAAATGGGAAATGAGAAACTGAAATTGACATTTGTTGATGTCTAATTAATTTTTTTAAAAAGTTCTCTACATATCTTCTCCCAGGTACTGTGACTCATAAAACCTGAAATAAAAGCGCCTTCTCTAAGTCAAAATTTACAAGAGAGCCAGGGAGTTGTTGATGATGATCTCAGCCAGCAGCTGCACATACAAACTCGCTCAACATTCCTACAGAGTGAAATCTGCTCACCTCCAAAAGACAAAATGACCGACTAAGCATTAACACTTGCCATTTCCATTTCCTTTTTATGGGATACAGTGCCACACTAATTGTACAATAGTTGTTCCAATCTAAGCAATTTAGCTCAGTAGACAGAAGTGAATGCCCTACCTATGAGGAACTGAAAATAGGGGGGAAATAGCTATACATCACTTCCAAGATATCCCTCAAAAAAAATTTTTTTAATAATTAAATGGGAATGTCACATTTCCTATTCAAAGTGAGATTGTACCAATAGGTCCATTTCAGCTTTCGTATCATAAACTCAGTTCATTTCTGCTTCCACCTGATATCTTTGTTTTCAAAACAGGAGTATGAAAAATCCCTTTCGATATGCAAAATTTGTAAACGATTTCATCCATGCTAAGATTTTGTAAGCTACATTATTTACCATACAACTTTTACTGCAATAAGCTTTCTTGCTGTCCTCTTTATATCAATTTTGTACTCTTTTTTTTTTTTAATCAGATAAGGAGGAATGTCAATTTTGAGTAACGGGCTTTTGTGTTCTGTGTTGATTATAATGAAAAATTACATAATTGAATATTAAATAGTGAAACAAGTTAATGTATCTCTCATTATGCCAAAGAGTTTAGATAAAACACTGTTTCATCTGCACAGCCATCTTGAAATACAGGGTTGTTGGCGACACAGCAAATTATCCATATACCACAATTAATATTTCAAGTTATATACTGTTGCAATCTTGCATTCAATTTAGAACAGTGGTAGTCAACCTGGTCCCTACTGTTAAGTTTGGGCAATGAAGAGGCAGGAGACGATACAAGTGACAATAGCTCTTTGGTTTATTGTGATCCCAGCAAAAACCAACAGGCAAAACCCCTCTTTAAATAGTATTTTGGCTGAGGCATCAGCCAATCAGCAACGTGCAATTTCCCGCCCAAATTTCTCTCCTGAAATTCAAATACATTACACTCTTCCCCTCCCAGAACACATTGTACCATATTTACATAGTTTTTTGCATAACATTTGCACGTTATTTTTCCATGTAGTCACGCAGGTAGACAGGGCGTCTCCTAACTCTTTCTGACCTGCGCAATTCATTCCCTGGGAGTGAGTCGTGCTGGTCGGAGGCACTGTTTGTTCCTCCCAGCTCCTCCTCTGGGCCATCCGGCCCTGGATTATTGGCAGAGTCGTCCCTGCTGTCCTCTGGAGGAGCCGGTTGGCGTCGCTGGACTTCTTCAGACTCAGCTAAGTCCTCCGATCGTCTCGGGGTTGAGTTAGCTGTTGGTTCAAATATTGGGTAGTCAGGGTCTGGCTGTTTGGTTTCTGGATTGTTTTGTATTCTTTTTCGTAATTGATCTATGTGGCGTCTCCACACTCGGCCATCCCCCATGTCCACTATGTATGACTTTGGGCCCGTCACTCCTACAATTGTTTCCTTTAGCCACGCTGGGCTCTCACTATAGTTATGTGCCCATACCGGGTCACCTGTTGTCATTGTTCTGGTTCTTCCCTTTGTGTTTTGGTACCCATCAGGGAGTATGTTGGGTTTAACCGATCTAGGGGGCACCGGAGTCTTCTACCCATTAATAACTCCGATGGGCTGCGGCCGGTGGTCACACAGGGAGTTCTATGTTGGACTGCCAGGAAGGTATCAATTTTGGATTGTCAATCTCCTGGGCTAATTCTAGATAGCGCTTCCTTGGCACTGCGTACGAAACATTCTGCAAGTCCGTTCGTCGCCGGGTGGAAAGGCGCCGAGAGGACATGTCAGATGCCCTCTTCTGCCAAGTATCCCTCAAACTGGGTGGCCATGAATTGTGGGCCATTATCGGACACTAGAGTGTCGGGCAACCCGTGTGTCACAAATAGATGCCTCAAGACTGTGATTACAGCTTCCGCTGTTGTGGTTTTCATGAGTAAAATTTCTAACCACTTCGAGTAGGCATCTACCACAATTAAGAAGGTCTGCCCATGGAACGGCCCGGCAAAATCTATATGGATCCTGGACCAAGGACCCTGGGGTTTCTCCCAATCCCTTATGGGGGCTGTTGGGGGTAGTGGCCTTGATTCTTGACATGCTTGGCATTTCCCTACCCGGTCGCTAATGTCTTTATCCATTTGTGGCCACCACACGTAACTTCTCACTAGGCTCTTCATCCTCACAATCCCCGGGTGGCCCACATGCAATAGTTCCAACACATGCCCTCGTAATTTCTCCGGAATAACCACCCTATCCCCCCATAACAGACAACCCCCTTGTACCGACAGTTCCGAATGCTTTTTTGTAAATTCTTTGAAACGATCCCCCGGTGCAGTGGGCCATCCCCTCTGCACCCAACCGATCACAGTTCTTATGACAATGTCTTTGTAAGATGCCCTCATCATTTCCGTAGATGTGACTGGGCCAGAGTCCAAAGGGTCAATTAACAGGACAGGTGTCCCTGGGGTTGGGTCTTCGATAGTCTCTGGCAACGGGCATCTACTCAAAGCGTCCGCATGTCCCAAGTCCTTGCCCGGTCGGTGAGACAGTTTGTACGAATATGCTGCCAGGAAAATAGTCCAACAGGTCAGCTTGGGTGATAATGCAACCGGTTTTGGACGGTCCCCCGCCAAGAGTCCCAATAAGGGTCTGTGGTCTGTGACTGTTTCAAATTGCCGCCCAAACAGGTACTTGTGGAATTTTTTAACCCCAGAAACTATAGCCAGGGCTTCCCGGTCTAGTTGGCTATAGTTCTTTTCCGCTGCGGACAAATATGCGATAGGGGCTTCTGAACCATTCGGTAACCTGTGGCTGAGGACAGCCCCTACCCCGTAGGGTGATGCATCACAAACTAGTACTAATGGCAACGTCCCGTTGTACTGAATTAGAAGGCTATCGCTAGATAAGAGATTCTTAACGCCTTCAAATGCCTTAGCCTCAACCCTGTCCCAAGTCCAAACAGATTTTTTTCGCTAGCAGTTTATGTAGCGGTTCGGCTACTGTTGCCTTATTTTTTAAAAATACCGCATAGAAGTTTACAAGCCCCAAAAATGCTTGTAATTCCGTTTTGTTTTTTGGGGTTGGGGCCTTTCTAATGGCTCGCACTTTGCTCTCAGTTGGGTGGATGCCTTCCTTATCTATCCGGTAACCCAAGAATTCTACAGATTCAACTCCTATCTGGCATTTGTTGAGTTTAACCTTAAGCCCCGCAGACCTGAAAATGTCCCAAACCTTCCGCAATTTGACCCCTAATTCTTCCAGGTTTTCTGACAATACCAGTACATCGTCGAAATATGGAACTACTCCCGGTAGACCTTGTAGAAGTCGTTCCATTAGGTTTTGGAATAACCCGGGGGCTACACTAACTCCGAATTGAAGTCGAGTGCATTTAAAAGCGCCCCGATGTGTGACAATCGTCTGCGCTTCGGCCGTTTCGCCATCAACTGGTAATTGTTGGTAGGCTTGGGCCAGATCGAGTTTGGCAAAAACCTGTCCTTGTCCTAACGAGTGCAACAAATGTTGCACTACGGGAACGGGGTAAGCACTCTTTTGCAATGCTTTGTTAAGCGTTGCCTTATAGTCAGCGCAAATCCGGACTGATCCGTCCGGTTTGACTGGGGTCACTATTGGTGTCTCCCATTTTGCATGGTCGACGGGGACTAGTATTCCCTGGCTTACTAATTTGTCTAGTTCCCTGTCAATCTTGGGTTTTAGGGCGAACGGGACCCTCCTAGCTTTTAATCTAATGGGAGCCACCTGGGGGTCCAAATTGAATGAAATGGGGGTCCCCACATACTTGCCCAGGCAGTCTTGGAAAATGTCCTCGAATTCTCTCAACAATTCGTCCTTCAGGTCGACTCCGCTTCTGTGAACCCCGGTTACTTCCATGCCCAAGGCTCTGAACCAGTCCAGACCTAGCAAACTGGGCAGGTTTCCATCTACGATGGTGATCGGCAGGGTTTTCTTGAATTGTCCATATTTCACTCTGATGGACGTGACTCCTCGAACAGGGATTCGGTTTCCCTGGTAGTCTTGCACTCTCAGCTTTTGGGGTTGCAGCTGGTGTTTCGCAACGTCTGGCAGGTCCCTTGCGATTGTGTCCCAAGACATAATCGTGATTGATGAGCCGGTATCCACCTCCATTTTACACTGCACTCCTTCGATGTGGGTCTTGGTGAATATTTTCTGCTCTAGCCGTGTCGATGCGTGGCCCACTCTCACAGTGGTCTGATTCAACTTCGCGTCCTTTTTGAACTGACCAATCCCTGGCTGCTTTGCGGATCCGGCGCCTTGTTGATTGGGCGGTTTGAATTTTGGGCGGGAAAGTTGAGTGGCTCGGCAGGCCTGAGCTATGTGTCCTTTCTTTTCACACCGCCGACAAATTGCGTCTTTGAACCTGCAATTCTGTCGTTGGTGTTGGCCTCTGCAACTCACACACTCGTCCCGGTCGCCTCTCTCCGGCCTCCCGGTGTGGAAAACCTCTTCCTCTTCTTCACCGTCCGATTCGGCCTGGATTTCTTCACTGTGGATTGGCGTTGCTTTCGCCATGGCATTTGGTGTGTTTGGCTTTTGTAAGGACATCTCGTGTGCCCTGGCCTCATCCAGGGCTATCGCCAGGGTTAGGTTGCTTTTTGACAGCAGCCGCCTATGTAGTCGGATGTCCCTGACCCCACAAATGAGTTGTTCTAATAAAGATTCCTCCAAGTCTCTATACTCACAGTGGTTTGCGGCTTTCCTTAATGCGGCCATGTACACGCTTATCGATTCGCCCTCTCGCTGAACTCTTTGCCTCAACTCGAACCGTTGTACAAACTTCGATGGCACCGGCGCGTAGTGTGCTCGTAGTGTCGTCTGTAGCGTTTGCCATGGCACCGACTGTACCGGCATTGGTTCTGACAGCGATTCGGCGGTAATCGAAGACTTCTGGCCCACAGTGGCTCAGGAAGTAGGCTCGCTTCTGATTATCCGATACTCCTTGCAGTTCGTTAGCTTTGAGGAAACACTCGAAACAAGCCATGTACGACCCCCATTTCTCCTTGGCTGGGTCGAATGGCGCTGGCGGCGTATAGCTAGACATCACTATGTATCCGCCCTTGATACTGGCTGGGTTTGAGGTTACCTTGCTCCTTCAGCTCTTTTCTTAGTCTCACTGCCTTCAAAATCCCACCTTCGTCGCCAATGTTAAGTTCGGGCAATGAAGAGGCAGGAGACGATACAAGTGACAACAGCTCTTTGGTTTATTGTGATCCCAGCAAAAACCAACAGGCAAAACCCTTCTTTAAATAGTATTTTGGCTGAGGCATCAGCCAATAGCAACGTGCAATTTCCCGCCCAAATTTCCCTCCTGAAATTCAAATACATTACACCTACCGCCCACTAGTGAGCGTTCCAGCTTTCATGATGGGCGGTAGGGGTTTTGTCCAATACTGAAGCACTTTCCTTTTTTTAAATTTAATTGACTTTTTAAAAAAATTTCATAGCATTATTTTAAAATATTTTCATTAGGTTTTCATAAAATTCCCCGTGACAATTTAAATTTCTGAAAATATACTATTTGTATCGCCCGTGCATAAGTTTAGTTCACATTACGTAAGTGAAACTAAATGGTGCTATAGTGTGACCACAAACAAAAGAGTCTCATCCCAGAATAGCTTGTGCATCTTCCCCCACACCACCCAGCTGTAACAGACAAGCAGAGCTGGTAGCCAGTGCCACCCCCTGCCAAACCCAATCCACGATGCGTGAGAGGCATGCGCAGACTATGATACACGGCGCATTACTGTGGAACTGGTGGGCAATTAGAAAATTTTACTACTAACAGAGATACAAAAGTGGGCGGTAGATATAAAAAGGTTGACTACCCCTGATTTAGAAGTTCTCCAATTATTTAGAATTGCCAACTACTTTAAATCTTGGAGTCACATCCTATAGGCATTCTCCAAAAATTAGATAAACCAATGCAAAAATACCATCCGATTATAGTTTAATAAAATGCTAACATTTAATTACCATGATGAGTCCAAAGTATTAACTATTTTTCATTGGGGTAATATAAAAAAATATAATTTGGTGGTAACTTTTAGATGGGCATTGACAGTTATACCAAAAGCATTAGAGAAACATTGAGCCCTGGACTGCGTATGCTTTTAAATCCTAATTATTGCAAAATATTACACAAATTCTCCCCTCCCTGAAATTTTAGAATAAGATGCTAGATATCGACACTTGGATGGCTAAATAAGGTACCAGTTGGTATTATGAGAGTTTTTGCCCATAAATCTGAAGAATATGAGATTGGGGAAAGTTATCTTAATCATAGAAGGAAATCTCAAATACGGCAATCGGGAAGGAACATAAGTATAAAATTTCAGACAAATATACAAAAAATATTATTATAGAAGTGCCTGGTAAAGATACTGAAGAAGGAAAAGTATACAGAAAGCAAGGCAAGTCTTTCAAAAGATCTCCAAACCCAGAAGAAATGTCTAACCTCAAATTCTTAGGCTAAAGGACACTAATAGAGAATAGCTACCGATTCAGTAGCATTGACACTGAAGTGGTAAATACCATATTTTTGGGAGTATAAGACACACCTTTTTCCCCCAAAAAAGAGGGTGAAAATCTGGGTGCGTCTTCTACTCCAAATGTAGCCCTGCCCAGCTTCTCAAACGGAGGTTTCAGAGGCTGAAAAAAAACACCAGAAACGAAGCTTCAGAAAAAAAAGCCCCCAAACAGAGCTTCAAAGGCTTTTTTTCCTGAAGCTGTTTTCAGAGGCTTTCAGAGGCAGAAAAAAGTTTTTTCTGAAACAGAGTTTCAGAACTTTCAGAGGCAGGGAAAAAAAGCAAAAAAAAAAAAAAAAGCAAAGCACAGAGCTCACAACCAAGGAACCTGTTGCTAAAATTCACCTCTGAGAACAGCTGATTTGGGGTATTCCGGAGCCGATCCACCTGCCAATCAGTTTTTTTCTTATTTTCCTCCCCAAAAGCTAAGGTGCGTCTTATACTCCGGTGCATCTTATACTCTGAAAAATACAGTAGCTTCTGTGTTTTGGGATTGACTAGCAACAGTAAAGAAACCAGCAGTCAAGAAGCATAGTAGTCAGGCGACATGATGTGTCTTGTCAAAAATCAGAATCATGCAGCCAGTACTCTTCCCTGTGGATGTCAAAGTTAGACTTTGAAGAAGCAGCACAGAAAGAATATTGATGCTGTTATTAGAATCTCGATAATGCCATGGATACTTAAGAAAACAAACAAATGGATGATAGTATAAATCAAGTTTGAGTTCTCATTCAAGGCACTAATGCCCAGATGCAAATTATCATATTTTGGACACGTTGCGGGAACCAGCTCCCTTGAGAAATCCATAACAGTAAGAAAAGTGCAAGGAAAGAATAACAGAATAACAGAATTGGAAGGAACCTTGGCGGTTTTTGGATCTCTTCTTAACCTCCACCCACAATTTCTGGAGGCAAATCGTTCCACTGGTTTATTGTTCTTACTGTCAGGAAATCTCTCCTTAATTCTAGAGTTGAAGAGAACTTAGAACTGGAAGAGAAGCGGATGATGGTAGGTGGATGGACTAAGGTAGCATTCCCCAACCTTTCTGGCTTTGCAGAAGAGGGGATGGTTCCACATGAGTAATAATAATAATAATGGAGTTGGAAGGGACCTTGGAGGCCTTCTAGTCCAACCCCCTGCCCAGGCAGGAACCCTACACCATTTCAGAAAAATGGTTATCCAACATTTTCTTAAATTTTTCCAATGTTGGAGCATTCACAGCTTCTGCAGGCAAGTTGTTCCACTGATTAATTGTTCTAACTGTCAGGAAATTTCTCCTTAGTTCTAAGTTGCTTCTCTCCTTGATTAGTTTCCACCATTGCTTCTTGTTCTACCCTCAGGTCTTTGGAGAATAGCTTGACTCCCTCTTCTTTGGGGCAGCCCCTGAGATACTGGAACACTGCTATCATGTCTCCCCTAGTCCTTCTTTTCATTAAACTAGACATACTGAGTTCCTGCAACCGTTCTCCATATGTTTTAGCCTCCAATCCCCTAATCTTTGTTGCTCTTCTCTGCACTCTTTCTAGACTCTCAACATCTTTTTATATCGTGGCAACCAAAACTGAATGCAATATTCCAAGTGTGGCCTTACCAAGGCATTATAAAGTGGTATTAACACTTCACGTGATCTTGATTCTATCCCTCTGTTTATGCAGCCCAGAACTGTGTTGGCTTTTTTGGCAGCTGCTGCACCAAAAAAGCCAACACAGTTCTGGGCTGCATAAACAGAGGGATAGAATCAAGATCACGTGAAGTGTTAATACCACTTTATTGATGGTAGTGATGTGTGTACAGCTCCATTTGCACAAGTGATGCGCACGCACACCTGCTGCTTGCACAAATGGAGCTGTACACATGCTCACTCGCCACTTCAGAAGCTCGGTTCCAAATGAGCTAAGGCCCATTAGTGGGCCATGGGCCAGGGATAGGGGACCCCTGAACTAAGGTACAGCACTGATGGGCTGTGCTGTTGATGACCAAAAGGCAGGTGTAGAACAGATCATCTTGAATAAAATCTTTCTATTCAAGAATCAATGCCAACTTGATGAAACACAACCAACTGTATAGAACAATCCAACAGATGATAGGCATATTAAATAACTGGAACAGGAAAAGAAATAGAAAAATACCCCTTCTAAATCAACTAGTTGGAGTTAAAAGATGTTAGTTTGGACTTCATAATGGAAGCATCCTGTCAGGGTTTCAAGTAATACACCCATAGTAAATAGAACTCCAAGGCAGGTGAATTCCTTGAAGAAGAATTTTATTGGGTATATCATATTGACCCAGGCTGAAGAAAACTGACTCTGAATGTTCCCATGGTTTTCACCTAATTAAAAGTAAAAGGTTTTTTTCCCTTCCCCAAACAATCAGTCACATGGTCCAATCATGGTCCATCCGGTTGCCTCGTAACTTCACTCCTCCTCTCTCTGACTACTTGTGGGAATGCCCTTGGTTCCCAGGAGAAAGTATTTTGTTTTGGCTACAAAACCCCAGCTATCTCTATTCCACCCCCCTCCCTATCCCTCAGCTCCAGTGTGGCAACACTGAAGCCTCAAACTGTCCTCGGTTAGGTCAGCTTCAGGGTTGACACACCCAATCTGTTGCTTATCAAAAAGGCAGCTGTTTTGTTATGAAGCATCTTCTCCACCCATTTTTCCAGAAAAAGCTTTTCTGTGAAATCAACACAAGCTCTCACTACAAAATGCACCGTATACAAGACTTCAAGTTGGATTAATTGTACCCCACTACTGGAAACAAACATTTTTGGAAAGGGGAAAAAAAAAAAGCACACGTATTTCATCAATGCTACAGTTTGCACTCAGTGAACTTCAAATTTCCGCCCTCTGCTTTAAGTCTATAATCTCCTATCCTATTGCACACAACGATAAATACCATTAGTTAATGTGCTTAATCTATCTTCTAAAATAGCATGCTAACTTCATCAGCAAAGGAGTGGATTAGAACCGGAAGGTAAATAAATTTATAAATACCCTCCTTAGAATCGTCTCATGAGTTCATGGGACATTTTCATGAGTCGATGAGCACATAACTGATGCCTAAACCATTTTGGTCTGTGTGGGAGAGAACAGACTTAAACTGTATATTATGGGAAGTATACCAAAACAGAATAAATGAAATGTTCAAAGGCAAAGGGGTAAAAGATACGTCTACCTAAGGCTTAAGTTTCTGAAAGCTATTACAATTTATGAAATGAGCTTTCTGTTTAGATTACAAATGGGCTGGTCAGGCTCTTTGCCACTTCTGGAGAGTATCCATCATGATGCTGGCAATAAGCCAATACTGTCACAATAAATCTACAAAATAATGATCATAGCTAGAGTTTTATTAGGAGGAAAAAAGCCTATGCTCGGCCAACATTTTCTTCTAAGGAAGCCAGATTCCACAAACGATGCACGTCATGCAAATTAAGCGGATTTATTTCTTTAAAACATTTGATTGTCGATCTCCTGCCTGTAAAGCGTTGTCTATTACCATGATGGCGAAGCTATGGCATGCGTGCCCAAAGTGGCATACGGAGCCATATCGCCTGGCATGCTCAGCGTCGCCTATTCCTCTTCTGGGATTCTGGCGCTCATGTGCGTGCGACGATCAGCTGATCTTTTTGCATTTGGCAGTGCTGGAAACTAGAAAGAGCTGGTCTTCTGTTTTCCTGCGTGAGCATGCACGCCGGCTAGCTGATCATCGTGTGTGCATGTGTGCCAGAAACCCAGAAGAGTAGCTGGCTGAAACGGGAAGTTCAGTAGCTGAAACCGGAAGTTTATTTTCAGGGACGCGCATGTGCCCGGGGCAGCTCCTCTTCTGGGTTGCAACCCAGATGCGTACATGTGGGCATTCCATTTTCAGCACACAGTGCCAAAAAGGTTTACCATCACTGGTATATTCAATAGAATAAAGCAACAATTAAAACATGGATGGTGGAAAATGGCACAATCCTCTTGAAAGCATCCTTGATAGAAATTAGTTTTAATTCTCTCTCCAATCTCAGGAGAAGAAAATCTAACCTCAGAAGTATTGGCCAGCGGCTAAGAAACGTCTCAGGCCAATTCTTGACATCAAAAGTCCAGGAACTAACCCCATCTAATCTATGTTGGTCTTGTTTTTCTGTAGGTGGGAATCCTCTTCCTCCAATGGTCCAGGCAACGAAGGAAAAAAGTTGATATTCTCCCACATCAACCTGTATTCTTTTCTCGAAGGATGCCAGGTTTAAATTGTCTGCAATAGTGATGTTCATGAAACATGTTTAATTGTCATATTAAATAAATACGTTTTCTCTGCTTGTATAATATACCAAAATTTAACTAACCACATGGTTCATATAACATGCTAGCCTGCTTGCACACAACACACAACTTACATTAGGGGACTGGCGGCTAAAACATATAAAGAATGATTGCTGTAATTAGGTAGGTTTAGTTTAATGAAAAGAAGGACTCGGGTGACATGATAGCAGTCTTCCGATATCTCAGGGGTTGCTACAAAGAAGAGGGAGTCACGCTAATCCCCAAAGCACCCGAGGGCAGGCCAAGAAGCAATGGATAGAAACCAATCAAGGAGAGTGTAATGTATTTTGAACTTCGAGAGGGAATTTTGGGCGGGAAAATTGCACGTTGCTGATTGGTTGAAGCCTCAGCCAAAAGAGTATTTAAAGAGGGGTTTTTGCTGGTTGTCTTTTGCTGGGTCACAATAAACTAAAGAGCTGTTGCCACTCGTTGGTCTCCTGCCTCTTCATTGCCCGAACCTAACATTGGCGACGAAGGAGGGATGTTGGGGCAGTGAGATCAAAAGGAAGGAACCAGGAATTCCTTAACCCAGCCAGTTTGCGAAGGCGGAAAATAGCGATGTCCAGCTACACACCGCCAGCGCCATTCGACCCAGCCAAGGAAAAATGGGGGTCGTACATGGCTCGTTTCGAGTGTTTCCTCGAAGCGAACGAACTACAGGGAGTCTCGGACAATCGGAAGCGAGCATACTTCCTGAGCCACTGCGGTCCAGAGGTCTTCGATACGGCAGAGTCACTCTCAGAACCAACGCCGGTACAATCGGTACCGTGGCAGACACTACAAACAACACTTCGAGCGCACTACGCTCCAACGGTTCGAATTGAGGCAACGGGTACAGCGAGAAGGCGAATCAATAAGTGTGTACATGGCCGCATTGAGGAAAGCTGCAAACCACTGCGAGTACAGAGATTTGGAGGACTCCTTACTCGAACAGCTCATTTGCGGAGTCAGAGACATCAGACTACAAAGGCGGCTGCTGTCTAAAAGCAACCTGACTCTAGCGATAGCCCTGGACAAAGCCAGAGCTCATGAAATGTCCACCAAGGCGGCGGAGACCTTGCAAAAGCCAAAAGCGCAAGGTGCCGGGACAAAGACTACACCGGTCCATAGCGAGGAAGTCCATGCCGAATCGGAAGGTGAAGAAGAGGAAGAAGTGTTCCACACCGGGAGGCTGGAGAGAGGTGACCGGGACGAATGTGTGAGCTGTGGGGGGCAACACCAACGGCAAAACTGCAGATTCAAGGATGCGGTTTGTCGGCGGTGTGAAAAAAAAGGACACATAGCTCGGGCATGCCGAGCCCCCCAACCTTCCCGCCAAAAATTCAAACCGACCAATCAGAGCGCGGGAGCAGCGAAGCGGCCAGGGATTGGTCCATTTAAAAAGGGCGCGAAGTTAAACCAGACCACTGTGAGAGTGGGCCACGCATCGACACGACTAGAGAAGAAGATATTTACCCAAGTCTACGTTGAAGGGGTGCCGTGTCCCATGGAAGTAGACACTGGGTCGTCAATCACAATTATGTCCTGGGACACCATCGTGAGAGACTTGCCAGCGATCGCTAAACGTCAGCTACAAACCCAGAAGCTGAGGGTGCAGGACTACCAGGGGAATCGGATCCCTGTTCGAGGAGCTACAGCCGTCCAAGTCAAATATGGACAATTCACAAAGACCCTGCCGATCACCATAGTAAATGGAACTCTACCGAGTTTGCTAGGGTTGGACTGGTTCCGAGCTTTGGGTATGGGAGTGACTGGGGTCCACAGGAGCGACGTCATCCTCAGAGACGAGCTACTGAATGAGTTCGAGGACGTATTCAAGGATTGCCTGGGCAAGTACGTGGGGACCCCTATTTCTTCCAACCTCGTCCCCAAGTTGACCCTATCCGGTTAAAGGCTAGGAGGGTCCCTTTTGCCCTAAAACCTAAAATTGACCGGGAATTGGACAAGTTAGTAAGCCAGGGAATATTAGTCCCCGTCGACCATGCAAAATGGGAGACACCCATAGTAACCCCAGTCAAACCGGACAGTTCGGTCCGAATTTGCGCTGACTACAAAGCAACGCTTAACAAAGCGTTGCAGAAAAGTGCATACCCCGTTCCAGTGGTGCAACATCTGTTACACTCTTTAGGGCAAGGGCAGGTCTTCGCCAAACTAGATTTGGCCCAAGCCTACCAGCAGCTACCTGTAGATAGCAGCACAGCTGAGGCGCAGACAATCGTCACGTACTGTGGGGCTTTCAAATGTACGCGACTCCAGTTCGGAGTTAGCGTGGCCCCAGGGCTCTTCCAGAACCTAATGGAGCGATTATTACAGGGCCTACCAGGAGTGGTACCATACTTCGATGATGTATTGGTATCAGCTGAAAACTTAGAGGAACTCGGGGTAAAACTAAGAAAGGTGTTGGGCATTTTTAGGTCAGCGGGGCTTAAGGTTAAGCTAAACAAATGCCATATTGGGGTGAAATCTGTAGAATTCCTAGGATACAGGATAGACAGGGAAGGGATCCACCCCATGGAGAGCAAGGTACGGGCCATTAGAAAGGCCCCAGCCCCCAAAAATAAAACAGAATTACAGGCATTCTTGGGGCTTGTTAATTTCTATGCGGTATTCTTGAAGAATAAAGCAACAGTAGCCGAGCCGCTACATAAGTTGCTAGCAAAGAAAGCTGTGTGGTCATGGGGAAAAGAAGAGGCTAGGGCATTTGAAGGGGTAAAAAACCTTTTGTCCAGCGATAGCCTCCTCATCCAGTACAATGGCACGTTGCCACTAGTACTAGTTTGCGACGCTTCACCATATGGGGTGGGGGCAGTGCTTAGCCACAGGTTACCGAATGGAACAGAAGCCCCTATAGCGTATTATTCCCGGACTATGTCCTCTGCGGAAAGGAACTACAGCCAGTTAGATAGGGAAGCGTTGGCCATAGTCTCCGGGGTTAAGAAATTTCACGAATACTTATTCGGACGAAATTTCGAGATAGTCACGGATCACAGACCCCTTCTAGGGCTTTTAGCGGGTGACCGCCCTACGCCCGTGGCACTTTCTCCCAGGCTGACCCGATGGACTATTTTCCTAGCAGCATACTCCTACAAGTTGCTCTACCGCCCAGGAAAAGACTTAGGGCATGCGGATGCTCTGAGCAGATGCCCTTTACCAGAGACAATTGAGGACCCCACCCCGGGGACACCCATCTTACTAATTGACTCTTTGGACTCTGGCCCAGTCACATCCAAGCAGGTGGCTAGGGCATCGTATAGAGACATTACAATTCGGACTGTGATCGGTTGGGTGCAAAGGGGTTGGCCGGCTGCGCCGGGCGAGCGTTTCAAAGACTTTGCGAAAAAACAATCAGAACTGTCTGTTCAAGGGGGGTGTCTGTTATGGGGGGATAGGGTAGTTATTCCAGAAAAATTACGCGAAAATGTGTTGGAACTGTTGCATGAGGGCCACCCAGGGATTGTGCGGATGAAGAGTTTAGCGAGGAGTTATGTATGGTGGCCCTTAATGGATAAGGACATTAGCGACAGGGTAGGGAAATGCCAATCCTGCCAAGAATCGAGGCCGCTACCCCCTACAGCCCCAGTTAGAGAGTGGGAGAAACCCCAGGGGCCATGGTCCAGAATTCACATAGATTTTGCGGGGCCGTTCCATGGGCAGACCTTTTTAATTGTGGTAGATGCCTACTCAAAATGGTTGGAAATAATCCTCATGAAAAGCACAACGGCCGAAGCAGTAATCACAGTCCTAAGGCATCTATTCGTAACACACGGCCTGCCCGACACCCTAGTCTCTGACAACGGCCCGCAATTCACGGCAAAGCAGTTTGAGGGGTATCTAGCTGGAGAGGGTATCAGACATGTCCTCTCGGCGCCTTTCCACCCGGCGACGAACGGACTTGCAGAACGTTTCGTTCGGAGCACCAAGGAAGCACTATCTAGGATAAGTCCAGGCGACTGGCAAACGAAAATAGACACTTTCCTGGCCGTCCAACATAGGACCCCTTGTGTAACAACTGGCCGCAGCCCAGCAGAACTTTTAATGGGCAGGAAACCTAGGTGCCCGATAGACCGGCTAAACCCAACTTATACCCCAGACGGGTACAAGGGTATTCTAGGAAAAACCAGGGAAATGACAGTGGGTGACCTAGTATGGGCACACAACTATAGCGAGGGCCCAACATGGTTAAAAGGGGAAATTTTGGGCATAACCGGACCCAAATCATACGTAGTAGACATGGAGGACGGCCGGGTATGGAAACGCCACATAGACCAGCTAAGAAAACGTATACCAAACAAATTAGAAACCAAACAACCAGGCCCTGACTACCAATTGTTTGAATCTGCAGCTGACTCAAACCCGAGGCGAGCGGAGGACTTATCTGATTCCGATGAAGTCCAGCGACGCCAACCGGTTCCTCCTGAAGGCAACAGGAACGATTCAGCCAATAATCCAGGGCGGACGGCCTAGAGGAGGAGCGGGGAGGAACAAACAGTCCCTCCGACCAGCTCGACTCTCTCCCAGAAAATGAACTGCGCAGGTCAGAAAGAGTTAGGAGACGCCCTGTCTACCTGCGTGACTACGTAGAGAGATAGCATGTAAATATTATGTAAATAGAGGTACAAAGCGTTCTGGGAGGGAAGGAGTGTAATGTATTTTGAACTTCGAGAGGGAATTTTGGGCGGGAAAATTGCACGTTGCTGATTGGTTGAAGCCTCAGCCAAAAGAGTATTTAAAGAGGGGTTTTTGCCGGTTGTCTTTTGCTGGGTCACAATAAACTAAAGAGCTGTTGCCACTCGTTGGTCTCCTGCCTCTTCATTGCCCGAACCTAACAGAGAGAAGCAACCTACAACTAAGAAGAAATTTCCTGACAGATAGATCAACTAACTAGTGGAACAGCTTGCCTCCAGAAGCTGTGAATGCTCCAACACAGGAAGTTTTTAAGAAAAGAATGGACAAACATTTGTTTGAAATGGTATAAGGTTTCCTGCCTGAGCAGAACTAAAAAAACTCCCAAGATCCCTTCCCACTCTGTTATTCTATTCTATTCTGTTCTGTTCTGTTCTATTCTATTCTATTCTATTCTATTCTCCCCTGGGAGACAGGGTAAACATGGAACCCACTTTCATTCAATAGAAATTAATTTCAACCACTTCCCCACCTTTTTTCTGTCTAGTAAGGATCACCATCATGCTTTCACATGTACCTTCATAAACTGAAGGACTAGAAACGTCATCCTTTTGCAATATGATAGATGTTCTTAACAGGCCAAACTCAAAATCCCCAGGTGTGACATTTGCTATTGAAACAATTTATTTTATCTAAAAATTTATCCCGTTTATTTTTTTTTAAAAAGCCTTTAAAAGCAGTCAATCTAAAAGAAATAATTAAGCCCCTTTAAAAATCAAAATAGAGGTAACAGGCACAAGTAAGGAGAAAAATTCCCAGCCACAAGGAAATAATAAACTACAATCAGGGGTAAAATGCTATCGGTTTGGACTGGTTCAGCCGAACTGGTAGCAGCAGCAGGGGGTGGTTCGGAGAATTGGTAGCAGTGGCAGCATGAGGCTCTGCCCACCCACCCGCTCATCATTCCAGGAAGTAATAGAATAGAATAGAATAGAATAGAATAGAATAGAATAGAATAGAATAGAATAGAATAGAATAGAATAGAATAGAATAGAATTTTTTTATTGGCCAAGTGTGATTGGACACACAAGGAATTTGTCTTGGTGCATATGCTCTCAGTGTACATAAAAGAAAAGATACCTTCATCAAGGTACAGCACTTACAACACTTAATGATAGTCATAGGGTACAAATAAGCAATCAGGAAAGTAACCTTTTTTTACCCTCTGTACATGCGCAGAAGGCTTTATGCATGTGCAGAGGGTCCAAAACATACATGTGATACGTGTGCATGCACTTCCAAACCGGTAGGGAAGGTAAGTTAATTTCACCCCTGACTTCAATGCGGCATTTTTTTTAAAAGGAACATTTCCACCAGCTTGTACATAGTGCTACTGAAGATGCTCAAATGGAATTAAGAAAGCTTTGGTAGCAGTAACTGGAGTTTTGTCCTATCCAGCCAGAGGGTTCCCTGCATAACCGCATAGTCTGTAGATGCTTATTTACGCAGCGTGCTCATAAACAGAATTCCTTCGCAATCCATGCAGATATTAAAAACATACTTGTTTTCTTGGCAGGAAAAAATGACACAGACTCCAAGTCAGTCTTGCTGTTATGGATTTTCAAACGTTGGTCAGCAGATGAGCCAATAGCAGGCCTCCAGCTGGGCTAGATGTTCGCTAAATGATGTTCGTTAAATCAGATAAACTGTCTAACTCCCACGGATCATTACAGCAAGTGATTTTTTTTAAAAAAATAATGCTTACCTGCAACAATCATCATCATCATCATCACCTATCAGTCCGTCGTTGTCATTCTTACCTGTCTTTGGGGGCATCCTATTTAAAAACAAACTTAAGATTCTGATTTTCAAAATAGACTGAAAGTCTTTCAAGCATTCCAAAGGACCATGATTTCTCATTTAAAAAGTCCTGCCTCTTCCTTTTTTAAAAAAAAATTTTTTTTTAATTAATTTTCTGTTAATTAAATTTCTTAGTGCTTAATAAACATCATGTTGTCTGGATATTTAATTTGCTTAACAATACAGATTCCATTCTTTCTCGCCACCCCTTTTTTCCAACCACTGGTAAAATAAGTTCCATGTTTGATAATATTCTGTGTCTTCTTTCTTTTTGATCTATCCATTTCTGCACAATCTAATATCTTCTTACTTATCTCTTCATCTTGCAGTGTTTCTTCATCTTTCCAATACTGTGCGAAGATAATCCTCACTGCTGTTAAAACATGTAATTCTAAATACATACTTTTCTTATCAAATTTTTCTAATATCATCCCTAATTTTAAAAAGTCCTGCCTCTTACATCAGGAGTGAATCGTTGTTGAATAGAATAGAATAGAATAGAATAGAATAGAATAGAATAGAATAGAATAGAATAGAATAGAATAGAATAGAATAACAGAGTTGGAAGGGACCTTGGAGGTCTTCTAGTCCAGCCGCCTGCTTAGGCAGGAAACCCTACCACACTTCAGACAAATGGTTATCCAACATCTTCTTAAAAACTTCCAACAACTTCTGGAGGCAAGTTGTTCCACTGATTAATTGTTCTAACTGTCAGGAAATTTCTCCCTAGTTCTAAGTTGCTTCTTTCCTTGATCAGTTCCATCCATTGCTTCTTGCTCTACCCTCAGGTGCTTTGGAGAATAGCTTGACTTCCTCTTCTCTGTGGCAGCCCCTGAGATATTGGAACACTGCTATCATGTTTTCCCTAGTCCTTCTTTTCATTAAACTAGACATACCCAGTTCCTGCAATCGTTCTTCATATGTTTTAGAGTCCAGTCCCCTGATCAGGGATGAAATCCAGCAGGTTCTGACAGGTTCTGGAGAACCGGTAGTGGAAATTTTGAGTAATTCGGAGAACTGGCAAATACCACCTCTGGCTGGCCCCAGAGTGGGGTAGGAATGAAGATTTTGCAATATCCTTCCCCCAGGAGTGGGGAGGGAATGGGTGTTTTGCAGTATCCTCCTCCTGGAGTGGGGTGGGAATGATGATTTTGCAGTATCCTTCCCCTGCCATGCCCACCAAACCACACCCACAGAACCGGTAGTAAAAAAAATTGGATTTCATCTCTGCCCCTAATCATCTTTGTTGCTCTTCTCTGCACTGCTTCTAGAATCTCGACATCTTTTTTACATCATGGCGACCAAAACTGGCTGCAATATTCCAAATGTGGCCTTACCAAGGCGTTATAAAGTGGTATTAACACTTCATGTGATCTTGATTCTATCCCTCTGTTTATGCAGCCTAGAACTGTGTTGACTCTTTTGGCAGCTGCTGCACACTGCTGGCTCATATTTAAATGGTTGTCCACTAGGACTCCAAGATCCCTCTCACAGTTACTACTATTAAGCAAGATACCACATATACTGTACCTGTGCATTTTGTTTTTCTTGCCTAAATGTAGAACCTTACTTTTTTCACCATTGAATTTCATTCAGTTAATAGCGCCCAATGTTCAAGTCTATCAAGAGTCTTCTGTATCTTAAGCCTATTTTCTGGAATGTTGGCTATTCCTGCCAGCTTGGTGTCATCTGCAAATTTGATGAGTTCCCCTCTCATCTAAATCATTGATGAAGACGTTGAAGAGTACTGGGCCTAAAACAGAGCCTTGGGGTACTCCACTGCATACTTCCCTCCATGTGGATCATTGGCTACCTTTCTCTTTAAAATTTCCCTCACATTTAATTTTTACTTGGTCCACGTTAATTCCTTCTCACTTTCATTCTTTGCTCTCGTGCAAAAGCAGAGCAAAAGCAAATTATTCAAGGGGGGAGGGATGAACACAAAGGAATCAAAGTGCTTTCAGATCTAAAGTACTTTGGGAAAAAAATAACATCAAAACAAAACCCTGAAGTGTTTAATTTATTTTAAGTAAATAGGAAAAAGCTGCCAGTTTTTAAAAACCAATTAAATTAATGCAAAAGAAAAATCTCCTGGATGAAGCATAATTACATGCTTTGCAATGGCTTAGAGGCTGTTTTTGTTTTGTTTTCTTTTTAATCAAATTGCGTTGGGACTTTTTTTTTTTTTTTTACTGCAGTGTTTGGAATCAGCCTTTTAGTTCTAAATCAGTTACTAATAGTTGTTCTTTCACAGGTCTGTATGATACAGCAGTGATATCTTCTGTCTACACTATGGAAAAATACTACAGTACAGTGGTGGGATTCAAAATTTTTTACTATCGGTTCTCTGGGCGTGGCTTGGTGGGCATGGCAGGGGAAGGATGCTGTAAAATCTCCATTCCCACCCCACTGCAGGGGAAGGATACTGCAAAATCCCCATTTCCTCCCGATCAGCTGGGACTCGGGAGGCAGATAATAGATGGGGATGAGGCCAGTCAGAGGCGATATTTACCGGTTCTCCGAACTACTCAAAATTTCCACTACTGGTTCTCCAGAATTGGTTAAAACCTGCTGAATACCACCTCTGCTAAAGTATCTCATGTTAATAAATAATTTGTTCTCATTTCACAATTTTGAAACAGGTTTTCTCTAATCTCTTAATTAGAAAGATACATCTGACGCTCAATAGGTTGTGCACATTAATACATTATTTTTATTAACAATAAAAGCATAAAGAATTAAAGGAAGAATTTTAAAAAAAGAAAAAAAAACATAGAATTACGACTTCTGCTCTTCTTTCAATCAAGTCATTCCATCTTATTTTTCTTTTTTTAGTACTTCCCCCTTCCCTTTAATCCGTTTTGGTCCCCAAATTCATAAATCATCAATTCAGTCTTTTCTCCTTTTAACAAAAAGTCCATATAAAGTTTCCAGTCTTTCAAAAAAAGGTGGGGGGCTTTTTCAATTTTCCCCTCACCAAAGTGGTCAGCTCTGCCATTTCTGCAAGTTTTATCAGTTTTATAATCCAATCTTCCACTGTGGGTGTTTCATGTTTGTTCTACATTGCTAAATACTTAATGGGTTGGACACAAACTTTAGGGCTGATGATTCAAAACTCAGAAGCACAGAGCAAAAGTGTTGTGTATCCTGTCAGAATGGAAATATTTAGAAATTGGTTAATTTGGGAATGTGAGCATTGGCATCAAAAGTTTCTGTTAAAGTCCATGAATTAAAATTTGACATTAGCATGCAAATTTGGTTGTTTTAGTGAGTTGTAAGGCTTGGAGAAGATTTGGTAAAATTGGCAAGATTGTATTCTGAATTCTGTCATGAGTTATCAATTAAAATCAGCAGCCAAATGTTATTGCTAGACATAAAGACCTTAGATAGTGAAGTGGACTCAGGCAATTGATCTGAAAATCATCCAGATATTTATTTCATAGTACTGAAATTTTGCTCCCACGGAGAAACACTTGGAGGATTTTCTGCTTCATTTGCAAAAACAACTTGGCCTCTCTTGGATATTATGCATTTAGATGGGGGAAGGTACTTTCAGGGTTGGCTCAAAGAGTGAAAAGTGTTATATTTTGGGAATTGTGTTAGAGTGGCAAGCTTTTACTTTTATTAGTTATTATATTTTTATCCCAAGGAATGAGAAGAATTGTTCGTGGGAATTTTTTCTTTCTCAAGCTTGGTAACTTGAATCACACTGGAGTTGAAGTCCACACACATATCCAAGCTGCCAAAGTTGAGACACAAGTTCTAGATGTATGACTAGCACTGGACTAGAATACTTTAAAATGTGGTTGGGTTCATGTTCATCATTGAGTCAACTTTGGATACATGGATGCTAGTTTCTGATCTTTCTCAAACAACAAAGCACTTAGAGAAAGCACCATCTTCAACTGGGCACCACCAATTCAGTGGTGGGTTTCAAAAATTTTTACTACCGGTTCTGTGGGTGTGGCTTGGTGGGTGTGGCATGGTGGGTGAGGCTTGGTGGGCGTGGCAGGGGAAGGATACTGTAAAATCTCCATTTCCTCCCAATCAGCTGGGACTTGGGAGGCAGAGAATAGATGGGGGCGGGGCCAGTCAGAATTTTTACTACCAGTTCTCCAACCTACTCAAAATTTCCGCTACCGGTTCTCCAGAACTGGTCAGAACCTGCTGAAACCCACCTCTGCACCAATTGTCGGATACTATCCAAATACTAATTTTGGGGAAAGAAATTTGAGTTGTCCAATTGTGATGCTCAAGGGCAGATATCTGCCAAATATTAATTCACTCCGAGTGTTCAGTGTTTCTCAGTCTTGACAACGTTAACATCTCTGGACTTCAAGTCCCAGAATATGAGAACCAGCATGTTGGCTGGGGAATTCTGGGAATCAAAGTCCACAGATCTTAAAGTTGCTAAGGTTTAGACCACTGATAGTAAATGCAAAATTGCATTGACCCTTCAGTGAAGACCAAGAGATTGATAGTTGGTTGTCATTGGTGGTCAATTAGATCACCTCTGATCAGAGTCAAATTATGTTATTTAGGCTGAGGGCCCTATTTATCTTTGGATATCACACTGAAGGCTACATTCAGAGACAGAGGTAAGAGAAAAATTTAAAACAAAAGTAATGAAAATACAAGTATTATTATTATTCCCGATTCATTCCCTGCAATTCCCCTTTTCTGTCACATTAAGATTCTATTTTGGAAAGGATGGTAGATCTCCAATACATAATATACATGACAACAAACTGAGGATCTCATGATAGATGACGTAGGCAATGAATGATTTGGAAGCATGCTTCCAACATTTTATTTTAAGCAGCTTATCCACGAAGAGAAATTGCTTTACATTCTTTGTTGAAGCCTATAATTATACCAGCAATTATACTTCTCCACAACAAAGTCCGCCGTTACTCCTTCCATGAATTTTATGCAATCAATTTATAGAACCAACTAAAGCTGATGCTACAGTAACATTTCCAAAACATCATGTTGGATCAGAAATCGCTTTGATCTCAGATCAACAAATAAGAAGCATAATTATAGGTTCTGAGTTAATTATCCCTGTTCCACCCACTCAGATGAATTCTGGCTATTTACTCCCAAAGTCAATATGGACATATGTTTTCATTGTACCTACCTTCCATGAACTCTGTTTTGGTTGGTATTTAAGTTTCGTAGCCTGAAGTGGGATGACGTTGGGGATGATGGGGATGATGAGGATGATAAAATTTGGGTACCCAATATTACAAGAAACCTGCTTGAACTAGAAAGCATTTACATATGTTATCGGGTAAATGTCACAAGCAACTTGACTTGAAACTTCAGAAAAGTTCTAATTGTTGAAAAATTCTTGCGTGATGCATCTGGCCCATGGGCCGTGAATTTAACACCCCTGCCCTAATCTTTGAAGAATGTTAGCCGAATCCTGACAAGAAAGAGTAGCCCTGGATTTGGGGGCTCCTGGAAGCAAATTTATTATATTTGATGCTAGGTGGGATGGCATTATCCCAGCTAGACCCCGTATGAAAACTAGGAATACTTCTAGACCAGTGGTGGGTTTCAAATTTTTTTACTACCGGTTCTGTGGGTGTGGCTTGGTGGGCATGGCATGGCTTGGTAGGTTTGGCTTAGTGGGCGTGGCAGGGGAAAATACTGTAAAATCTCCATTCCCTCCCCAATCCAGGGGAAGGTTACTGCAAAATCCCCATTTCCTCCCGATCAGCTGGGACTCGGGAGGCAGAGAATAGATGGGGGCGGGGCCAGTCAGAATTTTTACTACCGGTTCTCTGATTACTCAAAATTTCTGCTACTGGTTTTCCAGAACTGGTCAGAACCTGCTGAAACCCACCTCTGTTCTAGACTCACAACTTCTACTCAAGAAGCAAATGGCAGACATGGCACACATGGCAGAGGGGCCTTGCACAACTTTGTGTTGTGTGTGAGTTGTGCCCTTTCTTGGACCATGTGGCTCTACTCAGTTATTTATGCCCTGGTCACAGGGGTGAAATGCTCCCGGATCGGACCCGATCACACAATCTGGTAGCAATCGTGGCCGGTAGTTTGGCAATCCAGTAGCGATGTCGGAGCAAATCTCCACCCACCCACCCAGGTGTCATTACTTCCTGGTTTTAACCAGGAACTAATGTGTTTTTCACGCACATGTGACGTGCACATGCGTGCATGTATGCATGCGAAGTGTGTGTGACGTGTGCACTTCTGAACTGGTAAGGAAGGTAAGATTCACCCCACCCTGGTCACCAGTAGAATGGATTATTGTAACACGCTTTATATAGGACTGCTCTTGAAGAGTATCTGGAACCTTCAGCTGGTGCAGAATGCAGCTACGCAGGCAGCTATGTGCCGCCCTGGGGTGGTGCACGTTACACTCTGTTCCACAAGCTATATTGGCTGCCAGTTTGCTTCTGGGTGCAATTCTAAGTGCTAGTTTTGCCTTACATGGCATGGGACCAGGTTGTCTAAGGAATTGCCTTTTCCTGATTAATCTACCCATCCCATCAGGTCCAGCTGGAGAGGCATGCTACAGATTCCATCTGCGAAAGAATCCCATCTGGTGGGAACCAGATGTGTCCCTTTTCCTGCTATGACCCTTGCTCTCTGGGACATCATTCCTCCTGAGGTGCGATTGGTCCTATCCCTGCTTGCCTTCTGGAAGGCCCTTCAAATTTTTTTCCATCAACCCCAGGCATACAAGTTGATTCTATAATATCAAGCAATGGTTGTTTTCTCACTGTTTTGGATTTTTATATTTTTTCTGTTTTCTGATTTTGGTTTTTTATTTATGTTTGAGTGTTTTACAGTTTTAACTGTTTTTATATATTGCATGCCACCCAGAGACACATTTTCTGGGCCGAAGGTTATATAAATTTGCTAAATAAATAAATAAATGTCTGCACCAGTTAATGTTTTGTTCCAAGATAAATGTTACTCTCCCCTGTCCACTTAGATGTTTTGCTCACATTTTAAGAAAAAATGAGGAACGGATAGTCATCATCAGTGCAGGGTTACAAGCAGAAGAATTGGTCCTTCAGCTGGGCTGGGACTGAACTTCTCAGCATTTCCAATTTGTAGAAGATGGTGGTAATGATTTAAATATACTTTCATTATTTGGAACACTAATAAAAACAAAGAAAGTAGAAATTTGTTGTAGACAAGGCATACAATCCTACAGAACAATTAAAACAAAAGAAAATCTATTTAATTGCTAAAGGGAACATGCCAATTAGAGGTGTGTTTTATGCAGTGATAAAATCCAGGTTTTTTTACTACCGGTTCTGTGGGCGTGGCTTGGTGGGCATGATATGGCTTGGTGGGCGTGGCAGGGAAAGGATACTGCAAAATCTCCATTCCCTCTCCACTCCTGGGGGAAGGATATTGCAAAATCTCCATTCCCTCCCCACTCCTGGGGGAAGGATATTGCAAAATCTCCATTTCCACCCCACACGGGGGCTAGTCTCAAAATTTCTGCTACCAGTTCCCCAGAACCTGTCAGAACCTGCTGGATTTCACCCCTGGTTTTATGCCTGTTCTCACTTTTCTTTCTGCATTTGTTGATCAAAACAGCTTATAGAAACTGATCTATGCTTGGAAGGTTACAGCTAATGTCCCCTTTTATTCGTATCCATTTCATGTATTCATAATCATGTTTATACTTCTATCTGTTATCTAATACATGCTTGACAAAATAAATAAATAAAAAATAAATACACACCAGCGGTGTACTCAGAACTGAGACATTAATCCTCACAAAGGTATCCAACTATCTTTCAGTAATGTGTCGCACCCTTTGCATGCAGCCAAACTTTTCTTAATTCCTTCTCTAGTAACCATGTATTCTACAAATAGCAGGCTGTATCTTGCTTTACTGATTTGTTCTAGCCTTAGGGTTCAGATGTAGGTGAGATAAATATTGTCAGAAATCTCCTCCACTGTTTTATACTATTCCATTTACTCCTTAGATCCACCAAAGTCAACTTAAATGACTTTCATCGCTTTCGAAAACACCTCTTGTAGACTTGGCAAGCACAGAGAAGAATATTCTGGGATGGAATGGGGTGTAGAGTTTGTAGTCGTTCGCCATCACTTTAGACTGGATTCAAACTAGGACAAGATGTTATATAAAGTCCCAGAATTCTCAGTTATGCAGGCTGGAAATTCTGGCAATTGAAGTTCAATATCTTTGGAAGG
The DNA here is from genome assembly GCF_028640845.1 of Ahaetulla prasina. Taxonomy (NCBI): domain Eukaryota; kingdom Metazoa; phylum Chordata; class Lepidosauria; order Squamata; family Colubridae; genus Ahaetulla; species Ahaetulla prasina. Next base: position 213,127,473 of record NC_080541.1, read on the forward strand.
TCTTTGTTTGAGGGGTATTTATGCAACCAAATTTATCTTTCTCTTTTAGACGTGCTAGAACAAAGGAATCATGTGGATCAATTTAAATCAGTTCACATCATGGCAGAATGCATATTTAGACCACATTCTGTTCGGTCCAATATATCAATTGTGTTGTAAATGTTGTACCTTGATGAATGTATCTTTTCTTTTATGTACACTGAGAGCATATGCACCAAGACAAATTCCTTGTGTGTCCAATCACACTTGGCCAATAAAATTCTATTCTATTCTATTCTATTCAAAGAATCTTTTTTGGGGGAAAAAATGCATCCCCAAATATGAACAGTTTTACAGATTTGGGATGTAAATAGCTTTGTATGAATAGTGTGTTGCAAGGGATATAACTATCCATAATTTACATGTTTTTTTTAAACTGTTCCCATTATATACATTACGTCTACGTTTGTTTCTCTAATATATACTTGTATTAATTGCTTTTTATTTTAACATATTAAATTTCTTCGACATACTCCCAAAATACTATTATCTTACTATTAGAATTTAATTCTGGTTTGTTTGTTTTTTTGGCAAAACTGGTCCAAATTTGTTTGCTTATTGACTGCTGCAAAGAAGATTGTTAAATTGGTTCATTCACATAAGTGACCTCCTTCACTTCAAAACCAGGCTCTTTTACAGGTGTGAAATCCAGCAGGTTTTGACAGGTTCTGGAGAACCGGTAGCAGAAATTTTGAGCAGTTTGGAGAACCGGCAAATACCACCTCTGGCTGGCCCCAGAGTGGGGTGGGAATGGGGATTTTGCAGTATCCTTCCCCTAGAGTGGAGTGGAAATGGAGATTTTGCAGTATCCTTCCCCTGCCACACCCACCAAGCCACACCCACAGAACCAGTAGTAAAAAAAATTGGATTTCATCACTGCTCTTTTATGCTGCTACAAGTGGACGACTACTTGTATCTTTCTGTTTGCTCCTTATCTAAGAGATTGCTTCTCACGTCCTTCTGCCTTTCTTCCCAAGTACACAAAAACAAACACATGTTCTGAGACTCCTGGTAGGTTGTAGCCAATTTTTTGAATTCTCCTGAACTGACAAATATGTATAACTTCCTTCATGTCTGCAGTAAAGGATTAAATCTAACTAAGCTGTCTCCCAGAAACTTCTCCTGAGAAGTGCTCATAAAATACAGGATGTAGTCTGAGCAGTATCAGGCTGAAAAGCACCATCCTGAATTATTAAAGCAGGGGTGTCAAACTCAAGGCCCGCGGGCCGGATCCAGCCCATGGCGTGCTTAAATCTGGCCCAAGGGGCTGCCCTGGAAACAGCGAAGGACTGGCCTGCGGTGCCTCTGCCAGTGAAAACTGAGGCTCCCAGGCTCCCAGGCTCCGTTTTCGGCCACGACAGTCTCCTGCAGCCCTCTGCCAGCAAAAATGGAGACCCAGCAGCCCACATGCAGCCTTCCAGAGCTCCATTTTTGCTGGCAGAGGGCTGCAGGAGGCTGTTGCTGTTGAAAATGGAGCCCAGGCATGTCACTCCATTTGAGTTCCATTTTCACTGGCAGAGGGCTGCAGGAGGCCGTCATGGCTGAAAACGGAGCCTTGATGTCGAGCTGGCCAAGCCCACCATGGCCATGAGCCCTGACCCTTGCCCACCCTGGTCCCCTGATGTCAAACACAACCCTGATGCGGCCCTCAATGAAATCAAGTTTGACACCCCTGGATTGAAGTAATGTCATATAGGTAGCCTTCATTTAACAACCGGTTGCATACTGTCAGTTAAAAATTACAGTACAACAGACCCCCCGCCCCCCCCCCAAAAGACACTTATGACCCAGATTCAAAGTTTCAATGACTGCCAAATCCCCATGGTCACATGATCGCATTTTGGGTGATTGGCAACCAGTCTGCATTTATGGCCATTTGCAACATCCTGCAGTCACATGACTGCAATTTACATTTTTCTTTTGCCGTAAACAAGTGTTTATTTCCAGTTTCCAGCAAAAAAATTTTTTAAAAAAATCAATTGCAGACAATGGATTCACTTATCAACTGTTAATGAATGCTGTGTTCGCTTAATGACCCCCACAAAAGATTGTCCTATAATTGGTAAGGTAAACAAGGGTGCCTCGACTTATGACCATCGTGACACAGGATGGAAAGCCTGGGCTCCGTTATGGCTGTAAGTCAAGGACTACCTGTATGGTCATCCTGTACGCTTTGCACATGCATGTAATGATACAACATGTGAAGGAAAAGGCTTGGGCACAACTTCAGGATAGCATTTTCTTCGATCTGAACCCTCCCACAAATGCAGCTGCTTTGCAAAACGTGGAACGTTGCTATATTTTGAATGCTATAAAATGCAACATTCTCCCTTTCTCTCTCTCCCTTGCTATAAGCCTTCATTAGTCCCACACTGTACCAGTCCAGGCATGACTTCAGTCCCCCCAAAATGCCTCGAAACAGTATCTAGATTCCCATAGGAAGTGCTTCTGCAACAGATGGTAGGTTGTTCTGTCCCCCCACCTCAGTCTGGGAGGCACGTGAAATGACTCAATTAGCTGGCAATTTAGTCCACGGCAGCTATCAGCTCTGGCAGCAAACTAGCAGGCGTCTGCCAAGGTTTTCTTTTATCTTCCTGGATGCTGGCGTGTCAGAAGCTCGTTACCAGAGCAAAGCAGGAAGTCAGGAACAAAACAGCAATCCAAGCCAAATGCTCAGTCAAATAGTTCAGCTCAAATTTTCTCCAGTCAGTTTGATTTGTCCGTCACGAAGTAGTAGAGCAGCCCCTCCTGCTTTTATACCCTGTGGGGTGTGGCTCCCTGACTCAGCACTTTCTAGGCCTGCTCCACCCCTTCTTCTGCTGTTCCTGCCTGTCTTGTCTATGAAACCTGGGATCTAACCAGGACTGATTATCCACAGCTGGGTCTAGGAGCATTGCCTGGGTGGGGGGGAGATACAGAAGACAGAGGCCTTGTTACTTCCTTCTACCTGGCCTGCCTCTGGCTCCTGGAGCTGAGCCAGAGAGGCCGGCCCTGAGGAGGGGAGCCCTGACGGCCCTTTCCCCTCACTCTCTGAGTCACTCTCTGGCAGGGGGTCAGGCCGGGGGGTGGGGTGGGGGGCTGGAGCCACAACGGTAGGTATTGCGTAACAACCTCCCCGTGGATCCCTGCCTGTGTTTTTGGAGTTATGAAAACAAAGCTGAAAACTCCCCCTTACAATCTCAGTGGGAGCCTGACAGGTGCCATCAGCAATAAAGTCAACCATGATCAAACCTGCAGGTGATAAATAATATTAAAAAGAGCTGTCCTGGCTGAAGAGCTCCATGACAAATACCAAGCATTATATCCTAGGGTGAGTTTATGAAAAGGTAAGTTTCCATTTAAAAACTGTACTAAAAATGTTGGGCAAAGTTGATGGTGAATTGCCAAGAATTGCCTCATGACTCCTCTGCAGAGTTCAGAATCGTAAATAAATCGGGGCTTTTGGTAGATTAAAAATCAACACCACCTTCCACTTCTCTAAATTTGTGCATTGTAAATACGACTCTATAATATTAAGTGTCATCTTTGTTTCGTATATAAAGTTTTAAGACACGTAACAGTTGTCTTAAGAGGCCCAGGAGCAGAATATTAATCTGAAGCTCGCCAACCACTTTAGAGTCCATCTTTTTTTTATTCATTTCATTGCATTTAGTTGTTAAATTTATATACCACCCATCTCATTATCAAGCAACTCTCGGTGGCATATAAATTTAACTTTCTTTCTCTGAGGTTTTTATGACTGACATTATAGGTCCAGTAAATAGGAACTGGTAGGGGAACAGGAAAGTCCATACATTGCGATCAAGAAACTCAAGACAGCAGCCAGAATAGTGTGATTGAAATGTGTATGTGTATTTTGGTGCACACAAAAAAAGCCAGGCTGAGTTCTAATCATATTATTGTGGTTGTCATCTTGACTTGATTCAGATTAAGAAAGTTGGAAAGGACCTTGTAGTTCATCTAGTCCAACACCGTGCCCAAGCAGGAGACCATAAACCATTTCTGACAGATGGCTGTCCAGTCTCTTCTTCAAAGCTTCCAGTGATGAATCTCCCACAACTTCTGAAGGCAAGCTGTTCCATTGATTGATTGCTCCCACTGTCAGAAAATTTCTCCTTATTTCTAGGTTGAATCTCTCCTTGTTCAGTTTCCATCCATTATCCCTTGCTTGGACTTCAAGTGCTTTGGAAAATAGCTTGACCCCCTCCTCTCTGTGGTATCCCCTCAAATATTGGAACACTGCTATCATGTTTCTCCGGTCCTTCTCTTTACTAGACTAGCCATGCCTGTTTCCGGTAACTGTTCATCATATGTTTTAGCCTCCAGTCCCTAATCATCTTGGTTGCTCTTCTCTGCAATCTTTCTAGAGTCTCAACATCTTTTTTTATAGTGTGGTGACCGAAACTGGATGCAGGATTCTAGGTGTGCTCTTAATAAGGCTTTATGGAATGATATTCGTACCTCCCTTGATCTTGAGTGTATCCCTCTGTTAATGCAATTTATGATTGTATTGGCTTTTTTAGCTGCTGCAGCACACTGCTGGCTCATATTTAGCTGGTTGTCCAGTAGGACTCCAAGATCCCTCTCACAGTTACTGCTATTAAGCCTGGTTTCTCCCAGTCTATATGTGTACTTTTGGTTTTTATTGCCTACATGTAAGACTTTACTTTTCTCTACGTTGAATTTCGTTTTGTTAGATAGTGCCCAGAGTTCAAGTCTTAGATGATTAACAGTTCTTTCAGAATTTAGAGATAGACCTCATATTTTCATTGCTTCATTTGGCATTGTGCCCTTTATCTCTCTCTGCCTATGCATTGCCGCCACACACTGTTGGCTCATATTTAATTGATTGTCCACTAAGGCTCCAAGATCCCTTTCACACTTTTTTGACCCCATTAAACCTCACCTAGGAGTGGGATCCCCTCCATTTATGAGGGCAATTATGCGTTTTTATTGAGGCACTTGTGAATCAATGTGGATTCCTAGGGACTGCCTGGATGAGTCCTTGAAGTTTTCCTGGTAAGATTTCAGAAATGGTTAGCCATTGATTGCTTCCTAGGGCTGAAAGAGAGTGACTGAACTCCAGTGTCACTCATTTGGCTTAATAGAATAGAATAGAATAGAATAGAATAGAATAGAATAGAATAGAATAGAATAGAATAGAATAGAATAGAATTTTATTGGCCAGGTGTGATTGGACACACAAGGAATTTGTCTTGGTGCATATGTTCTCAGTGTACATAAAAGAAAAGATACATTCATCAAGGTACAACATTTACAACACAATTGATGGTCAATATATCAATATAAATCATAAGGATTGCCAGCAACAAGTTATAGTCATACAGTCATAAGTGGAAAGAAATTGGTGATGGGAACTATGAAACGATTAATAGTAGTGCAGATTCAGTAAATAGTCTGACAGTGTTGAGGGAATTATTTGTTTAGCAGAGTGATGGCCTTCGGGAAAAAACTGTTCTTGTGTCTAGTTGTTCTGGTGTGCAGTGCTCTATAGAACAACTAGACACAAGAACAGTTTTTCCCCGAAGGCCATCACTCTGCTAAACAAATAATTCCCTCAACACTGTCAAACTATTTACTGAATCTGCACTACTATTAATCGTTTCATAGTTCCCATCACCAATCTCTTTCCACTTATGACTGTATGACTATAACTTGTTGCTGGCAATCCTTATGATTTATATTGATATATGCTTCAGGCAGGGCTACAACCCCCAGTGTCTTGGTTTCTAGCTTGTTGCCTTAACCACGACACCAAGCGGACTCTCCTCTTTATTGACCTACTTTTCTGGCATAAAAAAATATACCCAATTCCAACTCTAGTCAAAAAAGTAATTTATCTTCTCCAGCTCTTCTGTCTTTCCTAACGCTTAATGAGGATTGAAGTCCAATGCTTCTGCATTACATGGGTCTAGGAAAAACCAGAGAATACAGTAGATTGCTAGGCAGATCATGAGACCGGTTGAGGCAGGCCGGTATGTTTTTATGGAAATTCAAGAGGGTGCAGGATTGAGTCAACATCTTTGTGGCTGGGGCTGGGAATATGCCAGAGACCAAACGGGGGTGATTTCTTAAGTCCCACCCCACTCCACATGGCAAGACCAAGGGGAATGGCTTTTTCCAGCGTCTAGGATGAGAGAAAACTCCACAGGGTCACTCCATTACTTTGAAGCCAACAGCCCAGTAAATACCTGAGGAGAATAACCAGGAAACAAGGGAAACCTTATAGTTTAAGACACTTGTGGAAGTTACAAGGTCACAATTTATGAACTGTGGAGTAAATAAATATTCGGCCCTCATCAATGCAGACAGGAGTTAAGTGGCTAATCCTCTGCATATTTCGCAAAGGATTTACTTTCCTGCCTTTTATAGGACAGATTAATTTATGACCACTTTGTGTAAGAGGCTGAGAAAGTGAGAAAGAGCTCAGAACAAGACTATTTACTGCTGCCACTACTGCTTCTCCTTTTTTTTAAAAAAAAAATGAACTAACTAACACTAGAATTGGAACATTAGAATTCTCTGAAGAGAAGGAAATTTTAGATGAGCTGTCAATGGAACTGCTCTCTAGGAATCAGTTATCAGTTACTATGAATCAGTTGCCAAGCATCTGAATTTTTATCACGTGACCATAAGGATGCAGCAACAGTCATAAGTGTGAAAAATGATCATAAATCACTTTTTGCCAGAACGGTCACTAAATGAACTGTTGTAAATCAAATACTACCCATACGGTGCACACCAAGCATTTTTCAACGTAGATATTTTCCTCTTATTTAGTTTCCTTGATATTTTTCCTTTCTGCAACTTTTAAAACAGAATAGAGCGCTTTTGCTAAATGTTCATCTATCTCTCACATTTAATTGCACAATGTGTAGTTCTCTCAAGCTTGTTTCCAAAGCACAGCTCAACTCACAGTCTAGCATTTCGTCCAAACGTAAGTAAATGAGGAGAGAATCCAGTTGCAGTGATAAACATTAGTTGAAAAGTTGGCATATTGGCCAACTGACTTTTCTGTTTGAAACTAACATTCTTGGCATATCTAATGAAGCTTTGCTAATTTTCTTTTATGGGATCAATCTGAGAAAAATGATATATATAATATAATATAATAACAGAGTTGGAAGGGACCTTGGAGGGCTTCTAGTCCAACCCCCTGCCCAGGCAGGAAATCCTACACCATTTCAGACAAATGGCTATCCAACATTTTCTTTAAAAATTTTTAATTTTCTTAAAAATATGGTCCCCCATAGGCTAGTGATGGTGAACCTTTTAGAATAGAATAGAATAGAATAGAATAGAATTTTTATTGGCCAAGTGTGATTGGACACACAAGGAATTTGTCTTGGTGCATATGCTCTCAGTGTACATAAAAGAAAAGATACATTCATCAAGGTACAACATTTACAACACAAATGATGGTGAATATATCTATATAAATCATAAGGATTGCCAGCAACAAGTTATAGTCATACAGTCATAAATGGAAAGAGATTGGTGATGGGAACGATGAGATTAATAGTAGTGCAGACTTAGTAAATAGTTTGACAGTGCTGATGGAATTATTTGTTTAGCAGAGTGATGGCCTTCGGGAAAAAACTGTTCTTGTGTCTAGTTGTTCTGGTGTGCAGTGCTCTATAGCGTCGTTTTGAGGGTAGTAGTTGAAACAGTTTATGTCCAGGATGCGAGGGGTCTTAGACACCGAGTGCCCAAACTGTGTGCATGTGCATGCCCAAACTGAAAGGTGCACATGCGTACATGAATGCACACATGCGTGGACAAGTGCATGCATGAGCATACATAGACATGTGCACGCATGCACGCACATGGATAAGTGCAAATGTGCAAATGCGCAGACATGTGCAGTGGATACCCTAAGATCAGCTGGCCGGCGGGAGACAGGGCATCTCAACATCTGCAGCGTGGCAAGAGGAATTTCTTTCATGAGCTTCTGTTTTGTCGTTTGCAGGGGAACAGAAGCTCACGAAAGAAACGCCACGGAGATCTGACCTGGGGCGATGGCACGTGTCTCAGCAGAGTGGGCACTGTGTGCCACTTGTGGCACGCGTGCCATAGATTCACCATCACGGCCATAGGCTATTACATTTCTCAGATATATTTCCCTTCAAAATCTTGAATTTGATCTGAGCGAGTCCTAGGAGATAATCCATCATTCCTTGCAGGAATGATCAAAGAGCCCATAGACTTCCCTTATTTTGATGGAGCAGAAGAAAACTGGTCTTGTAAAGTTGTCTATTGATTATTGAACTCCAAATAGTAATAGCACCTCAAAAAGTTGATGTATTGCAGAGTTTGACACTATTTCTCAGAATTTAGTGCTCCAGACTGGATACAATTAAACTCCATGTTTCTGGGTATTTCATAAAGTCTAAACAAATACAATAGGATTTTAGCATATTACAGTAAAATTGTTAATTGATAAAATACTTGTAAACTTTCCCATATGCAGTTGCATCGATATGTCCATTTTGTCTTTGCCGCTTTCCCCATCCCTCTTCTTCCCAATTAAAATCCTAAATTAGGATTTAAATGTCTCCATGCATCATATGAAATGAGATATATCTCACCAAAATGTATGACTTTTAATCAGTGGTGAAATACAAATTTTTTTACTACCAGTTCTATGGGTGTGGCTTAGTGGTCATGGTGTGGCTTGGTGGGTGTGGCTTGGTGGGCGTGGCAGGGGAAGGATACTGCAAAATCTCCATTCCCACCCCACTCCAGGGGAAGGATACTGCAAAATCTCCATTCCCATCCCACTCTAGGGCCAGCCAGAGATGGTATTTGCCAGTTCTCCAAACTACTCAAAATTTCTGCTACTGGTTCTCCGAACTGCTCAAAATTTCGACTACCGGTTCTCCAAAACCTGTCAGAACCTGCTGGATTTCACCCCTGCTTTTAATACAATTTGTTATTCTGAAAATCTGCTACCAGCTTCTTTCTGATCCATAGCAGGAGCGGCGGGGGGGGGGGGGGGAAGCAATTTGCATTCATTTGACCTCTAGTGCTGTGTTTCTTAACCTTGACAGCTTGAAGATGTGAAGACTACAACTTCCAGAATTCCTCAGCCAACATCTGGAAGGCAAAATCCACATTTTCACAGTGGCCAAGGTTGAGAAACACACTAGCGTTAGCTCATTTCAAGAAAATCCCTCAAGGAGTCACTGGCGCTCCAAAGGCACATTTTCGGTGACACAAAGTACGAATTGTTGGTTTATCTTGATGATTTAACTGTGTTTGGAAATATATTAAAGGAACTTGAATGCAGATTTATGAAAGTCCTCAATAAAGTAGAAGCCTGTGGTTTAAAGTTGTCATTGGCTAAGGCGCTCACCTTTGTCACTGCAAATAACTTAAATTGGTTATATAGGACTTTAAAAGGATATTTCAATAAAACTGGCTAAGACGGAGAATGCAACTATATGGAATCATCCATAAATCGTTTTACGGTCATTCTTGGAGGGGGGGGGGAGTTTCCCCAGACTCTGTAGTTTTGTAAGCAATTTGTAAAAAGAAACTACTCCTCTTTTTTTAAAAAAAGGTTTTTATTTTATAGACAAACATACATTTAAAACATCAGCAATCCTTCCATGTGACATCTCGGTGTTTTCTTCCGGGCTCCATCATTTTATTGTTTCTTCTTTCTTCACTTCAATTTAAACTATTACCATTTTTCCACAATACATTATTATCATTTTCTTACATAATTATCCATTGCTTATCTGTACCTTTCTTTTAACCAATGGTAAAATTTATCCCATATCTTAAAATATTCTGAATCCTCTCTTTCTTTAATCATCAAAGTTAATCTGTTCACTTCTGCACAATCTAAAATGTTTCTAATAATTTCTCCTTCCAGGGATATTTTCTCTGCTTTCCAATTTTGCGCAAAAACAATTCTTGCTGCTGCACGGTTGTTTTTTCCCCCAGATTCTGTAGTTTTATAAGCAATTTGTAAAAAGGAACTACTCCACTCTCATTCCACAACAATAACAAACAAACGAACAAAAAGATTTGGCATATCATCTGCCAGGAATCAAAATCCCTTGAAACAGATGAGCTGAAAAATTATTTGAAAACTTTCCCCCAACTTTTCCACTGTTTTGTTTCAGTCATATTTCTGGCTTGGTTTTTGCTGATCTCAGTAAAAGGCAAGTGTTTTACATACTAATTCCAGTTTGAACGGCCTTGGAATGGCCTATATCAGAACCAAGGTAAGGGATTACCAGGGTGAGGGTAAGGGATAAGTCCTCAACTTACGACCTCAATTGAGCACCAAATTTACCTTGCTAAGAGAGACATTTGTTGCGTGAAATTTTGCCCCATTTTACAACCTTTCATGTCAAAGCTGTTAAATGAATCACTGAAGTTATTATCATGGTTGTTAAGTGAATCCGGCTTCCCCATTGACTTTGCTGGTTAGAAGGTTGCAAAAAGGGATCGCATGTCCTTGGGACACTGTAACCATCATAAATATGAGTCAGTGGCCAAGTATCTGAATTTTGATCACATGACCCTGAGGATGCTACAATGGCCGTAAGTGTGAAAAACGGTCTTAAGTCACTTTTTTCAGAACCGTTGTCACTTCAAACAATCACTAAATGAATTGTTGTAAGTTGAGGACTACCTATATATTGCTCTGAACGAAATAATTATCTGAATTTGAAAGAAGGTACCCTAGTTTTCAATTAGATCTCTTGCTCTCAAGCTGATGGACAAATATCTTTATTATCTCTATTATCCAGAGCTGATTGTGTTAGCAAATAATAATACGCTTCCTTAATTTTAAGCCTTCCAAAGTTAAAAGCCAGAGGACATGCAGTAGATGGATTGTTGCTTTAACAAGGTAGATGCTGATATTTTATCTCAGCAAAATTATAACATAGACAGAGAGAGCTAAAGGCCACAATGCCAAATGAAGCAATGAAAATATGAGGTCTATCTCTAAATTCTGAAAGAACTGTTGATCCTCTAGGACTTGAACTCTGGGCACTATCTAACAAAATGAAATTCAATGTAGAGAAAAGTAAAGACTTACATGTAGGCAAGAAAAAACAAAACTACACATATAGACTGGGAGAAACCAGGCTTAATAGCAGTAACTGTGAGAGGGATCTTGGAGTCTTAGTGGACAACCAATTAAATAGGAGCTAAGAGCGTGTGGCGGCAGCCAAAAAAGCCAATGAAATCTTAAGTTGCATTAACAGAGGGATACAATCAAGATCAAGCGAGGTATTAATACCACTCTATAAAGCCTTAGTAAGACCACACCAAGAATACTGCATCCAGTTTTGGTCACTACACTATAAAAAAAGATGTTGAGACTCTAGAAAGATTGCAGAGAAGAGAAGAGAAGAGCAACCAAGATGATTAAGGAACTGGAGGCTAAAACATATGATGAACGGTTATAAGAACCAGGCATTGCTAGTCTTGTGAAGAGAAGGACCAGGGGAAACATGATAGCAGTGTTCCAATATTTGAGGGGCTGCCACAGAGAGGAGGGGGTCAAGCTATTTTCCAAAGCACTTGAAGTCCAAGCAAGGGATAATGGATGGAAACTGAACAAGGAGAGATTCAACTGGAAATAAGGAGAAATTTTCTGACAGTGAGAACAATCAACCAGTAGAACAGCTTGCCTTCGCAAGTTGTGGGAGCTTCATCACTGGAAGCTTTGAAGAAAAGACTGGACAGTCATTTGTCAGAAATGGTGTGGGTCTCCTGCTTGGGTGGGGGGTTGGACTAGATGACCTACAAGGTCTCTTCCAACTCTCTTAATTTGTTAAACTCCAAGGTCAGGGATCCACAACCCTTGAGCTTCAGCCCATTACTGGGCCGTGGTCTATTCACAAGCTGCAGGCCAGAAGGCACATGCGCACATGTGCGTGCAGCTCAATATGCGCAAGTTGAGCTGCGAACGCATACGTGTGCACGCTGGCCTACTACTCATAAAAGTTGAGTTGTGTGCACGCATATACATGCCAGCTCACCGTTTGCATGGCCCATTTCCCCTCTCCCCTCCTCTCCGCTGGCCTGCCAAGCTGGAAAGGTTCGGAACCGCTGATCTAGCATGAAATCAGTGTAATTTATAGCTTTACTCCAGTTTTGTCCCATGTCAATTATTTCAGTCTTCAAGACAGCAGCTACAGAAAGAGACAGCTTATAACTTAGAGGCAGCTAATAAAACTTTCTGCTGAATTAAAATATCTTGTATAACACATAGTTGGATCATCCTTCCTAGAAAACCATCTGATCTTGCTGAATGTAGATCAAATATTAGTTTTCCAATTTAAGGCTTTTTGGAGACGCATCTTAGAGATTGCAAGGAATCATCATCAATCTTATTCAATAGCCTTTGAACTCTTCGAGAAGCATCCAAGCATTCAGGATTGAATTTTGTGATGATAATATGGTCTTGCCATTTGCTTAGATATCTTAGTTAAATGCCCAAATTTGCACTGATCTCAATTACAGCCAGTATACTAGCGTTCTCACTTGACTAGGCACATAAATGTGATTAGGGATATTGCTTAATTCTAATTATTATCTTATCTATAGATATAGATATATTCTATAGATCTATATATATTCTATAGAACCGGTAGTAAAATGGGCCTCTGTGGCTTAGACTGCTAATGCAGTCTGTTATTAACAGCAGCTGCCTGCAATTACTGCAGGTTCTAGTCCCACCAGGCCCAAGGTTGACTCAGCCTTCCATCCTTTATAAGGTAGGTAAAATGAGGACCCAGATTGTTGGGGGCAATAAGCTGACTTTGTATATAAATATACAAATAGAATGAAGACTATTGCTAACATAGTGTAAGCCGCCCTGAGTCTTCGGAGAAGGGCGGGATATAAATGCAATTCAAAAAAAACAACAACAGCAGGAGGCTCCGCCCACTGATCCAAACGTCATCAAAACTCTTCTGCGCATGCACAGAAGAGCGCGTGGGTATGTGAGCAGAACGAGAGGAGCGAGCACGCGGGCGCGGGCATGATGCAAACCAGTAGTAAAGGTAAGTAGAACTCAACCCTGGTCTATACAGAAAAATCCAGCATCACAATGCATAGTTTTTGTATGATTATCTTTGCTTGCGTAGTCAGCAAACAGCAAGCCTTTTTACTAGTTAAAAGAACAAATATTGCAAATATTGTTCATACCTGTCACTGAAAATTATAGTAACGTATTGTCCAGCAAAAGCTTTGCGGAACTGATTTGCGGTCTTCCCAGTAATCGCGGTACTCCAATCCATGCCTTGGGAATATTGAAATCATTGGGAAATATTACCATTCGTTATTGGGGCTAAATATTTTTTAAATAAAAGGGTATTTGTTAATCCTTGCCAACTATATGTAACTCCTTGGTAAGAAACCTGATATTTGCTTAAGTCTTAAGAGAATCTTAATCTCTTAAGAGAATCTTGAGGTGAAAATGTGCTGGAAATTGAAATGTTCTGCATGCACACATTGGGCAGCGAGAATCTGATCTGAGCAGTGATTAGTGAAGCAGTTTTAAAGCTGTATGAGAAAAGATATGACTCTATAAGGCAGGGGTCTCCAACCTTGGTCCCTTTAAGACCACAAGTCTTAAAGGGACCAAGGTTGGAGACCGCTGCTATAGGGAATGCATTTTAGGGACAGCAAAGCCCAAGTCCTACGTAGCTCCATCCTACCAGGAGAAGACTGCAATAGCATGTGTTCCATGTACTTATGCCTGGGATGAAGTCCCTTGAAGTAACTGCAGAGACAAAGGAGAGAGAGAGAAAATGACGAACAGGAGATAGAGTAAATAGAGTAATTGGGCAACTATGGCAATTTTATGACCTGTGGACTTCCACTCCCAGAATTCCAAGCCAGCATGGCTGTTAAACTTTGTCATAGTTACCCAACCCTGAAATACTTAACTCTCTATCTACACCTTACTGCCCTCTTGTGGCCAGGAGGAGTTCAAAATTGATGTTTCCTGCAACTTGCATCTGAGTAATAAAAGTGGACTTTTATTACCTTGAATAGGATTAGTTGTATGAATTTGTTTTCCTTGTAATTAAAAAAAAAAAGTAACTGTACTGTTATTGTAGACCTCTGACTTCAAGATCCAAATCCTAGCTTAGCCAGTTGACCTTATAATCTATCTGGCACTGTGTAATCTCTGTTCCAATGAGCCAAAAAGCATTTGAACTGACTTGAAAGCAAAAGTCTTTGGACAAAGAACTTTGATATGAAAGAGTTGAGTTAATTTAAATTAAGCATGTTTAATCCCATGTTTTAACCAAACAAAATTTAAAAATAGAAATTTTGCAAGTTTCATTCCAGCCTATCTCCATTAGAAGCATATTATGCAAAACTTTCGTCTTTTGCACCAGAAGAAGCTGGTAAATACTGTGTTTCCCTGAAAATAAGACCCTGTCTTATATTTTTTGAACCCCGAAATAAGCGCCTGGCCTTATTTTGGGGGAGGTCTTATTATTTTGGGATGCGTGGAGCAAGATGGGGCTCTTCTTGCTATCTTACCTGATTTCTAGCTCTGGGTTTAAATATTTTCAGAGAGGGCTTATTTTCGGGAGGGAGGCTTATTTTAGCGCATGCGCTCAAAAGACCAATTGGGTTTATTATCAGGAGATGACTTATTTTCGGGAAAACAGGGTAGTAGGATACATGGCCAGAATTCTAAAAGAATCAACCTTTATACAATAGCAGCCTTGATATTTCCAATATTATCTTTGAAATAGATACATATCTGGAGAAAGTATCATTTAAAAATGGGACATGAAAAATAAGTGTTACTGTTTTAATCTTGATTTTTTAATTGCAGGGCTCAGACCAAACAGAACCACAAGTTTCTGTTTCACAAGGGATTCCTTGATTAGGCTGTTGATTATTCCTTGATTAGGCTTCCTCACCAGCAATCAAAACCCAGATGAGCAGACATTATGTTGTGGTCCGTCAGCAGCCTACAGAGCTGGTAACGGAGTTGGACAGCAACGAGGCTGAGGTGAGACCAGGGCTATTGGCAAGTGAGGTGCGGACTCCAGAGCCTGATAGTAGTGAGGCAGAGGAACAGGAGGAGCCTGTTCCTAATGCACTCATGAGAAGAGCTGCCAGAAGGCAAGAGCAGCTCAAGCAAAAAGGACAACTCAGGAGTAGGGCCAAGAGATGATTGGCTCCTCCCATAAAGCTTAAAACAGACCAGCACCGGCATTTGAACTTTGCCGAAAAACAACGTTGGTAGCTTCGTCTTCTGCTTCGTCTACGTCTTGCCTTTATTTTTGTAACTTGTGAACGTTTGCCAAGAAAGGCCTTTGGCAGTTTGCCTAATTGGACCAAGGTTTGCGATAGAACTGAGGAATTTGTGTTGGGAGGCATTTGTTTTAATTTGAGTTGAACAATGCTGGGAATGAAGTAATTCTCAGCTGTTCGATAAAGTTTGTTTGTTTTTTCACAGACTGAGTTTCCTACTACCTACTTGGGCCTGGGTCACAACACATTAATACCAAGATTAATATTAGACCAGGGGTATCAAACTCGTGGCCCCGCAGCCTGGATAAGGCACATGCTGGCCACCCCCACCCCCGGTTTAGTGAAGGAGAAAAAAAGTTGCAATACATCACATGATGACAACATGACGCCGTGGATTTGACCCTCCTGCAATAGACCAACAATCAAGGAGGAAGGAACTACTGTACCAACTCAGACAGTCAACAGCCTAACCGAGATCTCTCCTGCCAACACTGATAGGCAAGTACTGTACCAGTACATAAAAATAAAAACCCCTTCTAGCACTGATGATGTTATCTAGTTTGATAATGAAACATCAGCAAGAAACCAACAAAGCTCAGAGAGCACTATGGAACCCTCAGTTCAATTCTGAGCTACAAATATTCTCTTCCATGGGTCCTTAATTAAACCACAGGACCTCCAGAGGTAGAAGTTATTTTGCATCTTATGGATAAAGGGGATGCAGCTGGGGCACCAGACATAGGTTAGATGGTTTGTGGTCACTGCCACTACTTGAGACTCAAAAAGATTTAATAACAAATATAGAGATTGTATGTCTTATCTCACATCAGTATGAATTATGCAGGAGTATTATAAAAAGTGGATTACAGGTTCACCTTCAAAGTTTCTCTTCCTTGGAAAAGCAAAACATTTAAGTTGTATAGGAACTGTGTACTTCACCTACAACTGGTTATGATGGAAAAAGCTTATGTAGAGGGCCCATGATGTTTACTTGAAGTGCAAGTACAAAGTGCTTTGTAGCTTTGTGGCATCGAGGCCTCTTCTCATAACCAGAATTCTTGAGCTATTCCAGATCCTAGCATCAAAATGTAATTTCTTACCAGACAGAAAACAAGGGAAAGGATTATTAAAAGCACTGAATTAAGTTCATTTCAATAACTGAATGTCTAAATCAAGCCTAGATTTTAATCCTAGCTCCAATTATGTTTGGTCTTTGGCTCCCAATGGGTCACTCAATAACCAAATGCAGCTCAAATCTATTCATTTTTTTGTTTGTTTATTAGATTTATATTCCACCTTTATTACTTTATAATAATTCAAGGTAGTGAACATACCTAATGCTCCCTCCTCCCCTAATTTTCCCCATAACAAAAACCCTGTGAGGCGGATTAGGTGACTGAGCCAAAGTCACCCAGCTGGCTTTCATGCTTGATTTCAATTTAGATTTTGGAACCCAATCTTTGTGATCCATAAATCACGCTTTATAGTTTAGAATGTTGCATGGATCCAATTAATTGTAGCTTTGTTGTAGACTGTATAGCATATAGAAGTGAATATTTGTAGCTCAAGGCTGAACAGGGAGTTCTTGGTGCTTTCTGGTTGGTTGGTAAGGTGGGACTAGAATTCACGGTCTCCTGGTGATTGGCCCAAAGTTTCACAGCCAGTTTTCATTTATTTATTTAACAAACATATATTGCCCATTTCCCTGAAGTGATTTTGCCTAAGGCAGGACTATAACTCAGAGTCTCCTCATCTCCCAAAATCACCCAGTAGGCTTTCATTCCTAAGGCCAGACTAGAACTCCCTGGCTCCTGATTTCCAGGCCAGCAGCCTTGTCTCAAAGGATTTAATGCTTTCCAAAGATGTGTGCTGTAAGCGTGATGGACAGGCATGTCCTTCTCCTGTCTCTGAACTCCTAGTTGCAATGGATGCCTTCTGCCTTCCTTTCTTCCCCAAAAATCTGCAGGTTACTTTCACAGCTGAAGACGCAGTCCTGCCTAAGCTGTCCAAGCGACGCCAAACTCATGACACGTCGAGTTTTCCAATGATATAAAAAGAATCTTTTTTTAAAAAAAAATTGTGAGAAAGAATAGAAAGAAAAGGCACATTTGAATATGCTTCCATTGAGAAGTTATTTACTGTCTAGTAAACCCATTTATAACCACTCCACATTTCACATCTGAATATTCAGGGGTACACACATGCTGTATATCAGCCATTATCAGGCGCTGGAAGCTTTTGCAATGGTTCCCAGGCGCCATTTCGAGACTGCGAAAGAATTCAGCACAACAGAATTTGTAACGCTATGATTCTTGCCCACAACTCACACTGCCTGGGCTCAAAAAAATGAAAAGAAGAGGAAGAATGCATTGAGTCTAGTGTGCCAAACTGATAGGCAATTCCTGGTCATTAAAAAAAAACACAGATTTTGCCTCAGTCTTTCTTCCACATTAGGGTTACCAGATGTCCGGTAAAAGGAGAGTATGTCTTCCTTTTTTTGTCCTAATTCCCAGGCTTAGTCTAAAAATAAAATGCAGGTAGTCTTATGACCATCATGAATTACAACCATGATGGACGGCAGGGGTGAAATGTAAAATTTGTTACTACCGGTTCTGTGGGCATGGCTTGGTGGGGGGTAACGTGACTGAGTGGGTGTGGCCACCATTTTTTTTTACTTTTAAAAGCATTTTTTCTACAACCTCTTCGGCCACAGAGGTTGTAAAAAAATGCTTTTAAAAGCCTGTGATGATCAGGCAACTCATCTGGGATTGCCAGAGGAAAAAAAACTTTTAAAGGGTTCTGACGATCCCAGCTGGGTTGCCTGATCATCAGAACCCTTTAAGAGCATTTCTTTTACAACCTCTTCAGCAGAAGAGGTTGTAGAAAAAATGCTTTTAATAGGTTCTGACGACCCCAGCTGAGCCGCGCAATCATCAGAGGCTTTTTTTTTTACTTTTAAAAGCATTT
This sequence comes from Ahaetulla prasina, assembly GCF_028640845.1. NCBI lineage: Eukaryota > Metazoa > Chordata > Lepidosauria > Squamata > Colubridae > Ahaetulla > Ahaetulla prasina. Next base: position 213,145,755 of record NC_080541.1, read on the forward strand.
TTTCTACAACCTCTTCGGCCACAGAGGTTGTAAAAAAATGCTTTTAAAAGCCTGTGATGATCAGGCAACTCATCTGGGATTGCCAGAGGAAAAAAAACTTTTAAAGGGTTCTGACGATCCCAGATGAGTTGCCTGATTGCCAGAACCTTTTAAAAACATTTTTTTTACAATCTCTTCAGCAGAAGAGGTTGTAGAAAAAATGCTTTTAAAAGATTCTGACGATCCCAGCTGAGCTGCGCAATCATCAGAGGCTTTTTTTTTACTTTTAAAAGCATTTTTTCAGCCGAAGAAAAAATGCTTTTAAAAGTAAAAAAAACACACCCTCTGATGATCGCGCGGCTCAGCTGGGGCATGGGGGAGCAGGGACTTTTGCTACAGGTTCTCTGAACCACCCGCCGCCATTGCTACTGGATTGGGCGATCCGGTCCGAACTGGGAGCATTTCACCCGGTCCGAACTGGGAGCATTTCAACTGGACGGGCTTCATTAAGGTTGCAACTCAAGGACTACTTGCATTGTCCAGCTTTTGTGAGTGTTTTAGTTGTTGTTTTCCGGAGCGTTTTTACTACAGTAATCATTCAAACTTTCCTGTATGGTGACCTTGAAAGTTGTTTTCAACACAACAGCCTAGATTTATGTCATTTATTTCTTGATTCCAGCCATCCCCTTTAATCTATCCCTTTCATGTCTACAATCATTGTCATCTGTAGAACACAGGACCTGTCATACGTTTTGATTCTTTATTATACCTTTAAGTTCTTGAGCATAAAGATTGGCTGGAAAAAATATTGCAGTTGAAAAACCAGTCCTTCTGAGGTTGGAAAAAGTAATTTCATATACATGCATGCTTAAGTACAAGTTTTGCTGTTTTTCAATGTGATTTTTGTCACAGATGTCCAGAAGTAAAACACTTTCTGTTTTCTGTGTCCTCCTTTGCCTGTTCAGATATCTGGGTAACTCTATAGACAGGCCTATGAACAGGACCCCCACCTTTTGAAGATGTATAGACTTTCCTCACAAAGTAGAAAAGATCATAAAAGAATAATTAAAAAGCAAACTTTTCCACAAGTTGAACCAATAACTTCATGGACTCATCCATGTTTCCACTAAGCATGGAAGAGGATTGTTGTGGCCTTTTTTCCCAGATGTTTTCCAAAATTTGCGGTCTAGTCCAGGGGTCTCCAACCTTGGTCCCTTTAAGACTTGTGGACTTCAACTCTCAGAGTCCCTCAGCCAGCAAAGCTCATTTAAACTCATGACTACTGCTTCAGTGACTCCATCCAGCCACCTCATTCTCTGTCGTCCCCTTCTTCTTTTGCACTCAATCTTTCCCAGCATTGGGCTCTTCTCCAGGGAATCCTTCCTTCTCATTAGATGGCCAAAGTATTTCAGTTTCATCTTCAGGATCTGGCCTTCTAAAGAGCAGTCAAGGTTGATCTCCTCTAGGACTGACTGGCTTGATCGTCTTGCAGTCCAAGGGACTCGCAGGAGTCTTCTCCAGCATCAGAGTTCAAAGGCGTCAATTTTTTGGCACTCAGCCTTTCTTATAGTCCAACCTTCACAGCCATACATTGCAAAACCATAGCCTTGACTATATGCACTTTTGTGCGTATAGATGTTTTGTACGTGTAGATGTTACCTACTTGGTACTTTTTCAAGAGGCAACTGGACTTTCTTGTTTTTCTTTGAAGACGTTTCGCTTCTCATCCGAGAAGCGTCTTCAGCTCTAAAGAGCTGAGTTAAGAGCTGAAGAAGCTTGTTGGATGAGAAGTGAAATGTCTTCAGAGAAAAACCAGAAAGTCCAGTTGCCTTTTTGAAAAAGCACTTTGGGACAACCATGACCTGGATGACTGAGAATCTCCATAGATGTTACCTACTTGGGTAATGAAATGGTTTTTTTGTTTTTTTTTTATTTAATTTTGTCACAACAGTATACATAAACATTGTCATAGTAAAAAAAGAAAAACATATCATGAAATATATATATATACATATATACATACATATATATATAAGTAAAGGATATGCATAGCTATATTAATTAGAAATAATAAAGAGAACAATAGGACAGGAACGGTAGGCACTTTTGTGCTCTTATGCACGCCCCTTATAGTCCTCTTAGGAATGGGGTGAGGTCAATAGTAGACAGTTTTTGGTTGAAGATTTTGGGATTTTTTGTAGAGACTATGGAGTCAGGTAATGAGTTCCAAGCAGTAACAACTCTGTTGCAGAAGTCATATTTTCTGCAATCAAGTTTGAAGCAGTTGACATTAAGCTTGAATCTATTTTTTGCTCTTGTAATATTGCGATTGAAGCTGAAGTAGTCATTTACAGGAAGGATATTGCAATAGATGATTTTGTGTGTTAAACACAGGTCATGTCGAAGTCGACATAATTGTAAGTTTTCTAATCCCAGGATTTCAAGTCTGGTGGCATAAGGTATTTTGTTGTTTTCGGAGGAGTGAAGAACTCTTCTAGTAAAATATTTCTGGACGCATTCTATTGTATTTATGTCAGAGATGTGGTGTGGGTTCCAGACTGATGAGCAGTATTCAAGAATAGGTCTGGCAAATGTTTTGTATGCTCTAGTTAGTAGTGTAGAGTTTTTGGAAAAGAAGCTGCGTAAAATTAGGTTAACTACTTTTAGAGCCTTTTTTGCTATGTAGTTGCAGTGGGCGTTGGCATTTAGGTCATTTGATATGAGAATGCCAAGATCTTTGACAGGGTGAGAGTCGTCAGTAAGGTAATGACCATCAAGTTTGTACTTGTTGATAGGATTCTTTTTTCCAATATGTAAGACTGAGCATTTGCTGGTAGAGATTTGGAGTTGCCAAGTTTTAGACCAATCGGAAACTAAGTCGAGGTCTTCTTGAAGGGTAGAAGTATTGTTAGTGGTATTAAATAGTTTGACATCGTCAGCAAAGAGAACACAATAATTTGAGATGAGGTCACAGAGATCATTTATGTATAGTATGAAGAGCGTTGGACCAAGAACACTACCTTGGGGAACGCCACTTTTGACAGGAACAGGATTTGATATAGCATTACCAATTTTGACCACTTGTTGTCTGTTTGACAGGAAGGCGTTTATCCAATTGTGAAGAGGTCCCAAAATGCCGTAGGATTTTAGTTTGAGCAGTAGTTTATCATGTACTACTGAATCAAAAGCTTTGCAGAAGTCTATGTAGATTGCATCTATTGCTTTACCTTGATCAAGGTTGGTAGTCCATATGTTTTTGCAATGAAGAAGTTGTAAGTTACAAGACAATTTTTTTCTGAAACCAAATTGTTTATTAGAGAGAAGGTTGTTTGTTTCAAGGTGGAGTGTAATGGATTGGTTTATGATAGATTCCATTACTTTGCATGAGACACAGCATAGAGAGATAGGTCTGTAATTTTCCACTAGGCTTGGATCTCCTTTTTTGAAGATAGGGATGACTGTGGCTAGAGACCAGAGTTTTGGAAGGGAACTAGTTTTGAAGACTTTATTAAAGATTATGCTTAAGGGTTCAGCTATATTAATTGAAAGTTTTTTTAAAAAGTATTCACATAGTCCATCTGGTCCAATAGATAAAGATGGTTTCAGGTTGCGAAGGGCTTTTTCAACATTATCTTCAGTGAAGTCTATATATGTTAGGTCGTTGTTTTCTTCTGTGAAGTTTATATGAGTTAAGTAGTTGTTAATATTATTGGTACGATTGGGGAATGTTGGATATGAGCCATCACTGTTTGCAAGCAAACAGTGCAAGCAAGCAAGCAAGCAAGCAAGCAACCAACCAACCAACCAACCAACCAGAAAGCACCAAGAACTCCCTGTTCAGCCCTGAGCTACAAATATTCTCTTCTATATGCTATACAGTCTACAACAAAGCTACAATTAATTGGATCCATGCAACATTCTAAATTATAAAGCATGATTTATGGATCACAAAGATTGGGTTCCAAAATCTAAATTGAAATCAAGCGAACTACATTTATAGTTTTACATAAGACATAATCCCAGCCAAAGGTTCTTTTTCTAAACAAGCACTTCAAAGGAGAAAAATTTCCCTCAGCTGTTATCGATTTCGACTTTAGACTGGAAAAATTAAGCATTAAATGTTCCCAATTGGGCCTTTACATCCTTCCAAACCTTTGGTGATTTCCAAATGTGCCATAACTCTCATCATCCACAACTAATGTCATACTGTCAAGGATGATGGGAATTGTAACCAATAATATGTGGACAGCAGCTGGTTGGGCCAAACAGTCTCCCTTCAGATACAAAACAAGAATATCTGGAAGAAGTTCTACCATGCTCTTAATACAGCATGCAGATGTTTCTCAACTTGGGTGACTTTAAGACACGTGGACTTCAACTTCCAGAATTCCCCAGCCAGCTTAGAGTTGGAAGGGACCTTGGAGGTCTTCTAGTGCAGCCAGAGCAAGAGATCCTATACCACGGGTTTCAAACTCACCGCATCACGTTGCCATCACATGACGTTTTGTGAAGTTTTTCCCCTTCACGGAGTTGGGGTAGGTGTGGCCTGCGCGTGACGCATCTGGCCTGTGGGCCACCAGTTTGACATCCCTGCCCTATACCATTTCAGACAAATGACTGTCCAGTCTCTTAAAAATCTCCAGGGATGAACAGCCCACAACTTCTGAGGGAAAGCTGTTCCACTGGTTAATTGTCCTCACTGTTAGGAAGTTTTTCCTTATTTCCAGGTTGCTTCTCTCCTTGACTAGTTTCCATCCATTATTTCTTGCCCTGCTGTCTGGTGTTTCAGAAAATGAATTGACCTCCTCGTCTTTGTGGCAGCCCCTCAAATACTGGAATACTGCTATCATGTCCCCTCACCCCAGTCCTTCTTTTCTCTAGATTAACCAAACCCAAATCCTACAACGGTTCATATTCTTCATATGTTTTTGTCTCCAGACCTTTAATCATCTTAGTTGCTCTTCTTTGCATTTTTTTCCCCAAAATCTCAACATCTTTTCTGTAAAGTTGAAGTCCACGTGTCTTAAAGTCACCAAGGTTGAGAAACACCGCAGAATGCTAATCTTTTCTGGGTAAGGTTAAGGGGGAAAGCAGTTAATCCTACATTCTTGGCTCGCTCTCTGAAATAGAACAGACATGGACATTTTTATCATGTACAGTAATGAGCTACTGGACGAGGTGACTTTTGATTATATGGGAAGCTGATGTCTGGGGTTGAACTTAAGCTTCCAGCATGTTCATGCTTATCTTGGACTGAACCCCACCTAACTCAATGAGATTAACTTCTGTGCAAGCATGGACAGAATTGTACGGCATGGTAGCATTTCTTATATGCATTTATTAAAAAGAGCAAACCCCCCTCCCCCTCCATTAAATTCCAAGTCACTTCCAAGTACACAGGCATAGCCCTGGGCTACAAGGCAGTTGTCAAAATGAGTGGCCAAGAGCGTTGTGTGTCTACCACGCCTCACTCCCTTTGAATGTTCTGACACACCCTAAGATCGTGTTGTTGCAGATAGAGCCAACAGAGCAAAAAAGAAAAAGAAAAGAAAAGAAAAGAAATGTTTAATTGCTCTGTAAATGGCCCCAGTTTGTTCCAAGGCATATATGAGCATATCTACTGAGATGATTGGCGGGTGACAAAAGGATTACTTAAAAGAATAGAATAACAGAGTTGGGAGGGACCTTGGAGGTTTTCTAGTCCAACCCCCTGCTCATGGTATAGGAAACCCTATACCATTACAGACAAATGGTTGTCCAATCTCTTCTTTAAAACTTCCAGTGTTGGAGCATTCACAACCTCTGCAGGCAAGTTGTTACACTGATTAATTGTTCTAACTGTTAGGAAAGTTCTAAGTTGCTTCTCTCCTTGATTAGTTTCCACCCATTGCTTCTTTTCCTACCCTCAGGTGCTTTGGAGAATAGCTTGACTCCCTCTTCTTTGTGGCAGCCCCTCAAATATTGGAACACTACTATTATGTCTCCCCTGGTCCTTCTCTTCACTAGACTAGCCATGCCCAGTTCCTGTAACTGTTCATCATATGTTTTATGTACACTGAGAGCATATGCACCAAGACAAATTCCTTGTGTGTCCAATCACACTTGGCCAATAAATTCTATTCTAAATTCTAATCATATGTTTTAGCCTCTAGTCCCCTATTCATCCTGGTTGCTCTTCTTTGCACTTTTTCTAGAGTCTCAGCATCTTTTTTATAGTGTAGTGACCAAAACTGGAGGCAGTATTCCAAGCGTGGCCTTACTTAGGCTTTATAGAGTGGTATTAGTACCTCATTGTTACTCATTGCTTCTTGTCCTGCCCTCAGGTGCTTTGGAGAATAGCTTGACTAACCCTAACCCTAACCCTCAGGCAACCCCTGAGGTATTGGAACAGTGCTATCATGTCACCCCCAAGTCCAAAGAAATAACTGGGTGATGACGTGGTTGGTTTTCAATGGCCTCCATTGAGTGGGATCCTGCCTACAGAGATAACTTCTGTGCTCTCTTCTGCTTCCCCAAGAGTAGTCCTTGTCTCTTTAATTCATTTAGTTTCGCTGATAAGTTTCTTTAAAAAGAAGAAAAGAAAAACAAAACAAGGCTACCCGCCAAGCTAAATGTTCCTGTTGTTTTTAAAAACTTAAAACATATCACTGTGGGAAATTTAAATGGTCCAGATTGCTTCAGAAAGCATTGGGAATGGGGGGAACAAGAAAGCTACAGTAATAATACACTTTGTTATTTTAATCTCTTTTGCTCTCCTTCCTCTCTGTCGAATGCTTAATTTTCTGTACATGTTACGAGGTGCTTAAAAGCCTCTTTTCTTTAGTTCAGAATGGTAGTGTTAATTGGCCCAGTCTGCACAGTATTTTGCCAAGTCAGATAGTTGCTGCATATCAAAGAAAATGCATATCAACTTTTTTATCTTTGTTGCTGGAAAAACAATGTTGGAAAAACAGACAGAGCATTACAAACCTAAAGTGCAATGCCTTTATATCAATGGTTTTTAACCCCAGCAGCTTTAAGATATGTGGACTTCAAATCCCAGAATTCCCCAGCCAGCATGCTGCCCTAAAGATAGAGCTTCTTTGCACCACAGGGGAACAAGTCATTTTGATGAAGCCAAAGAGAATAGCTCTCAGATGTGTACTATCAATGATAAATGGACTCCCCTAAAGAAGGAACGGTTTTAACTATGTGCAAGCATGTGTAACTGAAGGGCTCACAGTTTGCCTGCCTCTTTTTCCTTCCTCTCTCTTTCTTGTTTTGCCCGTGTTGGAATTCTGGATTAAAAATGGAGAGATTCTCCTTTTATATCTCATAAATCACCATTGGAATAGGAAAACAGGATGTCCCTGGAATTTTCCTTGATGAAATGAAGCCAAAATGGCTGAACAATTAAGAGGCAAATTAGTGTGTTTCTGTACACAAACACACAAAGGCACACATAGTATTAAGTTGAATTTATTCTTAACCTTTAAATTTTGTTTTTTCCCCCTCCATTGCTGGGGAATGGAGACTCTTATTGTTGCAAGAAATTGCTTATTTGTACCTTATGACTATCATTAAGTGTTGTACCTTATGATTCTTGACGAATGTATCTTTTCTTTTATGTACACTGAGAGCATATGCACCAAGACAAATTCCTTGTGTGTCCAATCATACTTGGCCAATAAAAAATTCTATCCTATTCTATTCTAAAAAACCACAGAAGGTAGAGTTAGGACAATGAGTCTAGCAAATTTAAAAGCATTGGAAGAGAAGCATAAATAAAACTGCAAGAAGGCAAAGTAATACGATTTTGATATCTACAAATCACAAAGCTTGAGAGGACAGGGTAAAGTTTGCTTGGGTCCTATTATATCTAGGGTACTCATCTTTCTCATTTCTGAAGGCACAGTGAAAGCCTCCAGAGATGTTCTCAGTTGACAGGCCGGTTCCAATGGGAGAATGCCTCCATGGAGAAAGTCCCCTTGAAAGACAAAAAATGCAACTCACAGCGCCCTTAATTCCTTCTCTGTTTCCATGTCTACCACCCATGTTTTCTCTTGGTTTTCTGGTCAAAGAAATCTGATTTTTGGCAATAACCATTCAGCAGATCTTGCCAAGAATACTACACAAAGACCAGCAACTCAGAACTCTGAATAAAGCAGCACTGATTTATTTATTTATTTATTTATTTATTTATTTATTTATTTATTTATTTATTTATTTATTTATTATTTACATTTCTATACCGCCCTTCTCCGAAGACTCAGGGCGGTTTACAGCCAAGTTAAAAAGACATATACAAAAATTAAAACACAATATTTGAATTTAAAAATCTGAATCCATAGGCCGAATATTAAAATAACAAGTAATAAAACCAACCATTAAAAATTACCCTTAGGCCAACCCTGCTCGGTGAAACAAAAAAGTCTTGAGCTCGCGCTTAAAGGCCCGGAGGTCGGGAAGAAGGCGTACCCCAGAGGCAGTTCGTTCCATAGGGTAGGTGCCCCCACAGAGAAGGCTCTTCCCCCGGAGGCCACCAGCCGACATTGTTTAGCTGACGGCACCCTGAGGAGACCCTCCCTGTGGGAGTGCACAGGTCGATGGGAGGCTATTGGCGGCAGTAGGCGGTCCCGTAAGTAACCTGGTCCCATGCCATGGAGCGCTTTAAAGGTAATCACCAACACCTTGAATTGCACCCAGAAGACCACCGGCAACCAGTGCAACTTGCGCAGGAGAGGTGTTATATAGGAGCTCCGAGACGGTCCCTCTATCCCCTGCGCAGCCACATTCTGTACCAGTTGAAGTCTCCCGGTGCTCTTCAAGGGGAGACTTCACAAGTATGTGCTTTTTCTACACAGCCATTGCTTATTGTCTTACCAGGGTTGGCTAATGACGTCTATGTCAGTGTTCCAGAAACACTGACTCTTGGGGTCATGCAGAGAAGATGGCCTCTTTGCAGCTGCTCATGGGCAGCGAAATGTCATTTTCTCCCTTAAGTGAGTTAGGATACATGTGTTTGGTGATGGAGTTTGTTTACATTTCTACAAGTTTAACCATATAAAATTAAACACTTGCTGGGAGAAATTCCCAAATCATCATGTAAAGAGGTTTTATATCATATTTATAATATAAATATCATATTTATATGTTAAACAGCCCACACCAAAGGTTAGCAGCGGTGGGCAAACTGCTATGATTTTGGCTACAATACAGGGCAATGTTGTTTGTCTGATGGCTGACAGAGTTTTCAAAGGAGGTGAGTGGCTTAAATCAATGCTATGTCAGCCATTTTAGAGGCAGGTCAACCATTATATTTGGAGTAGTCTAAAATGGCAGACATGAGCTAAGTGTGACAAGTGAATAACAAAGCAGGAGAGTTGGACTGAATGATGAATTATAGCAGAAGAGTTGGATGAGAAGACCTCCAGGGCAGGGGTGAAATCCAGCAGGTTCTGGAGAACCGATAGCAGAAATTTTGAGGAATTTGAAGAACCGGTAGTGGAAATTTTGAGTAGTTCGGAGAACCGGCAAATACCACTTCTGGCTGGCTCCAGAGTGGGGCAGGAATGGAGATTTTTGCAGTATCCTTCCCCTGGAGTGGCGTGGGAATGGAGATTTTGCAGTATCCTTCCCCTGCCACGCCCACCAAGCCACACCCACCAAGCCACACCATGACCATCAAGCCACACCCACAGAACCAGTAATAAAACCATGGCATAGGGCCAGAACCAGAACCATGGCATAGGGCCGGGTTATTTACGGGACCGCCTACTGCTACCGAATACCTCTCACCAACCCGTGCGCTCTCACAGAGAGGGACTCCTCAGGGTGCCGTCAGCTAGGCAGTGTCGTCTGGCGACGCCCAGGGGAAGGGCCTTCTCTGTGGGGGCTCCCACCCTCTGGAACGAACTCCCCCCAGGACTCCGTCAACTTCCGGACCTCCGAACCTTCCGTCGCGAGCTCAAGACACATTTATTCATCTGTGCAGGACTGGCTTAGATTTTAAATTTATAAGGGTTTTAAATTGGTTTTAATATTTATATTTATATTTTAATAATTGGGCATTAGAATAAGCTTTTTAATGATTATTTTAATTTGTATATAAATGTTTTTATATGCCTGTGAACCGCCCTGAGTCCTTCGGGAGATAGGGCGGTATACAAATATGAATAATTAATTAATTAATTAATTAATTTAAAAAAAATGTATTTCACCACTGCTCCAGGGTCCCTTCCAACTCTATTATTCTATGTTTTATAGGGTTTGACTTGAAGTAGATTTTAAGATGTTAGACAGCTTAAGCTGGGTGTACTGGAACCATCACATCCCTCAACCACAATTCATTTTATCAGCTCTCTTTTAACTTATTTCTCCCAGCAGATCCTACAGCTTTTGATTGGAACCAAAACTCCATTGCAGCCCCCCCCCCCCCAAACACATCTGGGTGTCGAATTGTGGGAGTCAGTAGCAGATGGTTGGAATCCAGCAGAAGGAAATCAATACAGAGTTTGACTGTGATGCACGCTATAAATAGTGCCATGCCTGAGGGGGTACTAAATTCTGGTGTTTCCTATGCTAAAATATATTTATAGCAACCTTCCTCAATACCCATATGCAACAAGACTCAAATTGAAAAAAAAGGAGTGAATTATTCCATATGTAGACTAAGGCATGATTCATGTATTCAAGCAGTGCTAGTCACCATGTGGGCACACATTTTAAGCCTCACTTAAATGTCTCTCATATGATGTCATTCTCCTAAAAAAAAAACAACAACCCACCTGTGCAGTGCAAATGTCTAAAGATGAACCATCTTTTTATGTTAAACTGTTTTATAATCCATGCAAGGTGCTCATAGCATGGAATCCAACAACTGTGAAATCAACAAAACCACAATTGCATGTGTATGTGTGTAGTCCCTGTTACAAATTGCCAAGGGCAATTTCATCTAAGCAGAATGTATAGGGAATGTTCAAAGAGTAAGTGGTTATTTCTAAAACACCCCATTTTTCATAACATGATTCAGTGTAAGGCATTAAATGTTTTTTAGTGATTTGGTGATCAACTAGATTGTCCTCCAAATGTATTAGCTGTCAGATATATTGGAACTGCTCTCAACAAATGTTGGGAATTCCAGTATTAGAGAAGACTATTGTACTCATTTGGGGGAAAGCAGGCATAATACTATTTATGAAATTCCACCAACTTATATTTAATTACTCCATTTTCTTCTGTTTTTCTATTTTTGGTTTTGCTGACATTTTTCAAAAGGAAGAAACTATAGAAATATGACGGCCCAATGGGTAGGTAAGAAAGAAGTTGGGTAGATGCAGACGAAGACACATATCCAACACAATAATTGCTTCAGAACTCGTACTAGGGAAATATTCAGATTTGGCAAGTACCCCTTTGTTTAGTTTAGGACCATCAACCAAGCTTGTTTTCCTATTCAGGATGCTTACACCCACTGTGGAAATGCCCTCCGTATTGTCTTGGTTTTTCAACAGCTCTGTAATTTTCAATGTGACCCAGTTCTGAACTCTTTCTTCCCCAAGATCAGACGTGCTATCCAGCTGGTTCGAACTGGTTCAGGCGAACCGGTAGTACCAACAATCAGTTGGCACTGCTCACCTGCCCCCGCTCTCTCCTGTCCTTTATTTCCTGCTTTGTAGCTCATCTCATTTGCACGGCACAGCTGATTTCCTCCCCTCCATCGCTGTTCTATTTACCGTTGCTGACTTGGAAGGTAAGCAGCTAAGCTTCTAAATGCTCCATTTTCAGCCAGTTCGCCAGTTCAGCCAGTTCGCCAGATTCAGCCAGTTCGCACCACTTCGGGAGAACTGGTTGTTCATTTTCTGAGCAGCTTGACAAACTGGTTGTTGAAAGAAATCATTAGGGCAGAGAACTGGTTGTTAAATTACTTGAATCCCACCACTGGCCTTAGGCACACATACACGTGCAAAGCACTCACCAAACCAGTCATTAAACCGGCAGCATTCCACCACTGCCCAAGATACAAGTCGCAAGGAAGAGGCAGCCAACCGTTCAGTGAAACTCAAAGGAACTATTGGTGGCAGTTTAAAATGCCAACCAGTTGGAGAAAGTTAGCTGTGCATTCAAAACTGAAGCAGCAGCTGCTCTTTTTATAAAAAAACAACTCAGTAAAAGAAAGAAAGAGTGTAGAGAAGAACAATGAAGATGATTAGGGGACTGGAGGCTAAAACATATAAAGACCTGTTACAGGAACTGGCCATGGCTGGTTTAATGAAGATAAGGACTAGGGGTGATGTGATAGCAGTATTCCAATATTTCAGGGGCTGCCATAAAGAAGAGGGAGTCCAAAGCACCTGAGGGAAGGACAAGACGTAATGGGAAGAAACTCATCAAGGAGTGAAGCAACTTAGAACTAAGGATAAATTTCCTGACAGTTAGAACAAATAATCAATGGAACAATGGGTTGTCCCCGGCTTGGTCCAGTTCTATAGAAGCAGTAGTAAAACCAGCGGGATGCTCCGCCCACCCACCATGACATCATCACGGGTGATCTGCACATGTGCAGAAGTGCACATGCGCTCCCATTGCGAACAGGTAGTAAAGGTAAGTAAAACCCACCCCTGTTCCAGAAGTTGCGAATTCTCCAATACTGGAAGTTTTTAAGGAAGAGATTGAACAATTTGTCTGAAGTGATGTAGGGTATTCTGCCGAAGCAGTGGGTTGGACTAGAAGACCTCCAAGATCCCTTCCAACACTGTTATTCTATTTTATTCTAAAACTGCCCTAATTAAACTGGCATACAGCAAGGTGCAAGTCACATGTAAGTGGGAGGAAATTTTGATGCATTCAATGAACCTATTTTAGAGAGAAACTGCATACACCTATGCTCCGGGGATGCCTTACAAATATGTTTGTGTGTACTCACAAGTGCATTTCAGTGGTGGGTTTCAAAATTTGTTACTACCGGTTCTGTGGCTATGGCTTGGTGGACATGGCATGGCTTGGTAGGTGTGGTTTGGTGGGCGTGGCATGGGAAGGATGCTGTAAAATCTCCATTCCCTCCTCACTCCAGGGGAAGGTTACTGCAAAATCTCCATTTCCTCCCAATCAGCTGGGACTCAGGAGGCAGAGAATAGATTGGGGCAGGGCCATCTATTCTCTAGATGGTCGGTCAATTCGGATGGCCGGTCAGTTTGGAGAACTGGTCAACTACCGGTTCTCCAAACTACTCAAAATTTCCGCTACCGGTTCTCCAGAACTGGTCAGAATCTGTTGCAACCCACCTCTGGTGCATTTACCTAAAGTGCAGACCTCAAAACTGCTCCCTTGGCTTTTATTTTGACAGCAATTTGTTACAACCGTGGGAATTTCATTCAGCTACTCTTGTTCATTATTGATTAGATGGTGAATGCTTCTTAATGGACTTTTTAATTATGTATTTTAAGGAACTCTGTGCCATTTCGCTATAAAATATGACTGGCTTCTCACTTAAGATTTATACCACAGATATCACATGTGCTCTTGGAAGCTACTCAAATGCCTGCCAGTTTTCCTACCCCCCACCACCCAATTTTAAGGTTCTTTTAATTACAAAGATTTAATGGGAATCCAGCATGCTGCACACAGAGCACAAACATTAGAGGCAACATTTTCTTTGTCTCTGAGAATGCTTCTAAGTTGTCCAAATTGCACTGAAAATGAAAACAGTGAGTGCAGGAGTGAAATCCAGCAGGTTCTGACCAGAGGTGGGTTTCAGCAGGTTCTAACCAGTTCTGGAGATACAGTAGTGTAAATTTTGAGTAGTTCGGAGAACCAGTAGTAAAAATTCTGACTGGCCCTGCCCCCATCTATTCTCTGCCTCCCAGGTCCCAGCTGATCAGGAGGAAATGGAGATTTTGCAGTAACCTTCCCCTGCCATGCCCACCAAGCCACGCCCACCAAGCCATGCCACACTCACCAAGCCACACCCACAGAACCGGTAGTAAAAAAAATTGAAACCCACCACCGGTTCTGACAGGTTCTGGAGAAGCGGAAATTTTGAACAGTTTGGATAACCAGCAAATACCACCTCTGGCTGGCCCCAGAGTGGGGTGGGAATGGAGATTTTGCAATATCCTTCCCCAAGCCACATCCACCAAGCCACACCCACAGAACGGGTAGTTAAAAAAAATGGATTTCACCACTGAGTGAGTGGTTGCAGCAATTTTTTGTTTGTTTGTTCTTTGGAAGTAAGCAAAACTAAGATGGCTGAGAAGATTCTTGAGACAAGGGGTGCATAGACTATGGTAAAAAAAAAGTCAAGATGGTTGTCACAAGAGTACAACGGAAGTTCCATCTGGTTTAAAGGCACATCATTGGTTTTGTTTATCACACCCTGTCATGGAACCCCTGGCTGAGGAGACCAGAAGAAATGGCAGGGACTGACCACTTGGCTATGCCTACATCAGCCATTTTGTGAACAGTAAATGGAGTGGTCCAGTGTTTCTCAACTGGGGTCATTTTAAGATGGTTGGACTAGGGAATTCTGGGAGTTGAAGTCCACCCATCTTAAAATGGCCCCGCTTGAGAAAAACACTGGAATAGTCTATTAATCCTTCCTGTTAATTCTTTGAAAGACCTAAATGCTTCAAAGGAAATAAATGGAGCTGAAATACGATGTATTCTCTGAGGATAGCCAGGGTCTGGCTTATTTCTTCTTTGGCTGTGTGCATAGTATTAGGGGATGGAGTTCTCCGTGGAACATTTTCTTATTTTAAAAGGATAACCAGCATCTCCTACTTCCTTGATTGGAAACAACCCACTCAGATAATGAAGCAAAAACGTCTCGGGCTCGATCTTGGATGTTTATTTTATTTCATCATTAATCCCTCCTATAATGAACATTCCTTTTGGCAGCGAAGATATCTAATCTGTCCAAACCACATAGAATTTGTCCACAGCCAGTCCTAGATCCCTGACTGCAGAGTTGTTTGCTCAGCTACTCTTGCCAAGAAAGTCAAGCAGCTGAAACTGAAAATCGGAAAGGGATTGCGGTTACTGTCTCAATGAACAGAGACGGCTTCCTCCTGTTTTAGATACCCTTAAAGTCCAGCGTATACTTGAAATTATGCCTTTCTCTAGGGAGGGAGGGAAAAAGAGTCTAGATACACTAGCAAGAGACTTTGAGGGGGGGTAAAAAAAGGCAAGATGGAAGTGGCATTCAGGCAATGTCCTTCCTGTTGAAGACTACTTCAGCTTCAATCACAACAATACAAGAGCAACCAATAGATTTAAACTTAATGTTAACCACTCCAATCTTGATTGCAGAAAATATGACTTCAGTAACAGAGTTGTTAATGCTTGGAACACACTACCTGATTCTGTGGTCTCTTCTCAAAGTCCCCAAAGCTTCAACCAAAAACTGTCTACTATTGATCTCACCCCTTTCCTAAGAGGTCTATAAGGGGCGTGCATAAGAGCACAAACGTGCCTACCGTTCCTGTCCTACTGTTGCTTCATGCTTATGCTTATGTATGATATTGTGACAAATAAATAAATAAATAAATAAATAAATAAATAAAAAGCTTTCAAGGTAGACTAGACTTGGAAAACAAAGTTATGAATACTAATACTACTTCTACTATAAGGTTATAGCAACAGAATCTTACAAGTCGGGATGTATCCTTCCTTCCTTCCTTCCCTCCCTCCCTCCCTCCCTTCCTTCCCATGGTGGTGCAGTGATTAGAATACAGTATTGCAGGCTAATTCAGATCACTGCCAGGAGTTGGATCCTCACTGGCTCAAGGTTGATTCAGCCTTCCATCCTTCGGAGGTCAATAAAATGAGGACCCAGATTGTTGGGGGCAATATGCTGACTCTGTAAACTGCTTAGAGGATGTTGTAAAGCACTATGGAGTAGGATATGTCTAAGTGCTATTGCTATTCCTTCCTTCCTTCCTTCCTTCCTTCCTTCCTTCCTTCCTTCCTTCCTTCCTTCCTTCCTTCCTTCCTTCCTTCCTTCCTTCCTTCCTTCCTTTATGAGAACAAGGGAGAGCCTTGCCTGAGATGCTTGCACAGATTACAGTTCTGCTCTGGACTCAAATCTCTGTTATCTGACTGTTATCTTAGTTGCTGTTTTTCCTTCTGAGGTGGGTCTTCGGTTTCATCAATGCAGTTGCCATCTTGCCTTTTTGATCCCCCTCCCCACAAGTACACCTGCACAGCATGTTCTCTTTGGCATATGAGTGAAGTCAGTTTGCAGGTAGAAATGATATGTTTCTTATTCAGAATAGTTTGCTGGGGATTGCAATCGGTGCTAAGTGCTGCTTGCTGGGAATCAGACTCTCTTGCTAGAAAGCAAAGAGGCAGAATGCGTGTCTTTGAAGACACATTTCATCCAAAGGAGAATGCTGGCTTTAAAAGGAGTGCCAGGAAGTGATGCATTGAAGAATGTTTCACCAATCATCACTGCTTTGTCATCAGTTTTTATGTTTCAGGCTCATTTCTCTGAATTGCACTCTGCAGTTTGCCAATATAATATATAAGGTATATTAAAAAGTCTGCCAAAAAGAGTGCATGGATTTATATAAATAAGGTGCAGAAATGCGTTTCTACTGGAGAAAATGATGCAAAAATGATTAGGAAAAACAGCAGACAGATATGTGAATGCTTGAAAAAATGAGCACATGCACAGATTTCAGGGTGTACTTTTTTTAAAAAAGACCTATCGGATTAGAATATGAATTGTACTGAATTTAGCAAATAGCAAAGGAGAAATGGAACATAATCAGTAGTTACTGCTTAAGGGGTAAAGCACATCATGGGTCAGAAATGAGATAAATACAATGGGGAGAAAAAACCTTACAAATATTGTACCATGATTAGAGGTAAGTAGAGAGATACCCATGATAGAAGGTGGAATCGTGATGGCTTGAGAAATTGTAAAGTCCATTGTAATGTTTACTGGTTTCGTATTAATTTTTAAGATTTTGTGAAATGAGGAATTGAGAGGAAACAAAATTGACCTATTATGTAGTCCATTTATGCCTTTTTATCCTTCCTGGTGGAACGACCCTAAATAGCAGAGCAGTAAGGGCTGCCATCCTGATATCTCTTTTTGTATCTGTTGCTGCTGATCTTTGCAAACAGTTTAGGCCAGGGGTCTCCAACCTTGGTCCCTTTAAGACTTGTGGACTTTAACTCCCAGAGTCCCTCAGCCAGCTTTGCTGAGGCTTTGCTTTGCTTTGCTGGCTGTGGGACTCTGGGAGTTGAAGTCCACAAGTCTTAAAGGGACCAAGGTTGGAAACCCTTGGTTTAGGCTGAGAACAGGAGAAAACATCAATCTTGGAACCAGGGGAGGGATTCAATCGGTGCAGTCCGGTTCCAGTGAACAGGTAGTTACGGTCAGTGGCTGGGCTTGCCCACCTGTCCTGGCACTATCCTGTCTTATACAATCACTGTGTTTTTGATGCAATGTGCATGTGTGCAAGGCACGAGCAAGCGAGTGAAGTGAGCGTGCGCACACACACGCTCTCATTTTCGATTCTGTGTGAACTGGTTGTTAAATTACGTGAAGCTCTCCTCTGCTTGAAACTGATGATAAAAGAGCAAAGGATTCAGCCTATAAGGATGTACCACCCATTCTAAGTAATTAATTGTCATTTGACATGAGGATTTCTAACCAGCCAGCTTAAAAAAAAAAAGTATGAAATGAACGGTGTGATTAATCTGCAAGCTGTACAGCCAATATATTTAAGCAAACTTTGAAAGAGTAATTTAAGCGGCCATTTAATTTACTGACACTTCCTTAAATTATGCATTCAACTGCTTTGTTAAATACACTCTTTTCACAGTACTTTTATTTGATTAACTAATAAAATCATAGACTCGTAGATCATTTGGAAGGAACTTTATAAATCATCTAATCTTGGCTCAGTGGAAAATCTCCAATATTACACAGGTCATTTTAATTATTACGTATCTCTAAAATAGATTTAAAGAAAACATTCACTATTAAAATGGAATATTATATTTAAATTTAACTCTGATTATTTTAAAAGCCTGTGGGAAGCTAGATAACTACACTCTACATTGGAAAATGTAATGAAGTGCCACTGACATGCATTTCTAGCGTTTTGCGTCCAAGTAGCAAATCTGACATATTAGCTCATGGAGTTGCAGAGTTGTTACTCAGATCTCAATTAATTCAATGTAAAATTCTACTGCTTGCAGTTGAGCACCTAGGGGCATATCCAAGTTTCTTTGATCAGTCATGCGGTCTTCAGTAGCCCAAGGGCAACAAACAAATGGAGAACCAGCTCTTTGTCCAGAACAAAATTGTGAAATGTTCTGAAGTTTCTCCACTGACATCCTTATTCCATGTGATTTTGCCTGGTACTGTGATAATACACAACTGTATTTCAATCTCAGAAATGTGATTTTCATGTGACATAATTGCTGCCTTTCATAATTGGAAGCTGTTTTGTACGGGAGGACAATGTATTTCATGGTTTGGTCTATATCCAATCCATTGGAAAATTTGTGATGGGATCTTATGAATATTCCAAAAGTGCTTTTTCAGGAGGCAACTGGACTTGTTTTTTCTTTTGAAGAAGTTTTGCTTCTCATCCAAGAACTCAGAGCTGAAGAAGCTTCTTGGATGAGAAATGAAACATCTTCAAAAGACAAAACAACAAAGTTCAATTGTCTCCTGAAAAAGCACCTTTGGGTCAAGCAACTTGGATGACTGAGAATCTCTACAGATCTTATAAATATACTTATCCAGTGGTGGAATTTAATTTTTTTTACTTCCGGTTCTGTGGGTGTGGCTTGCAGGGCATGGCAGAGGAAGGATACTGCAAAATCCCCATTCCCTCCCCACTCCTGGGGGAAGGATATTGCAAAATCTCCATTCCCACCCCACACTGGGGCCAGCCAGAGGTGGTATTTGCCAGTTCTCTGAGCTACTCAAAATTTCCACTACCGATTCTCCAGAATATGTCAGAACCTGCTGAATAGCACCCTTATCTCTGCACTTATCCCTGAAGTGATTAAACACCTGGTACCACAATCTATGAAATTAGGGTTATGGTCAAAGGCACCAGGACAGAAATGAGAGCAACTGCATGAACTTCTTGATGAAATTCCACCAAGTTCTCTTAACACCAAGAGTTAAGACTGACTTGAAGACTGTATGTAGAGCCATAGTCTTGTACATGGACAAGATCTTATCACAGTGGTAAAATATACTGGAAGTGAAAAATACAAGATTTTGCTGTTTCCAGCCAGGAAATACTAACATCTAGTGTATTTACAGTATATTCTTGCTTTGTGGAATCTATTGGTTTGTACTCTGGGCTGAAATGCTACATCAACTTTATCACTATCTCTTATTCAGTGGTGGGATTCAAGTAATTTAACAACTGGTTCTCTATCCTAATGATTTCTTCCAACAACCGGTTTTATCAAACTGCTCAGAAAGTTAACAACCGGTTCTCCTGAAGTGGTGCGAACTGGCTGAATCCCATCACTTCTCTTATTCCTTTATTTCTTGGCTGATACTTGCCAGTGTCTGCTTTCTTTCTTTGAGGAAAATAGAACACAGCCCAGATAACTAGATGTTGACAATTTGTCCATTTAAAAAAAGAAACATTGTCATTCACGTTGAAAAAAAGAGACAGCTTTCATGGTTATTTGAAGGAAATGAAAATTCTCATGGCCAGCACAAGATGATTGAGAGGTATGTATGGTTGATCTATCTTTCTACAAGTATTTCTCTGAGGCAGGGACATATCCAAAGAGGTATGAATAGTGGCCAAATATGTAGATTAAATGACCCCAACCGTTATTACTTCTCCCTTGGTCTATGAATCTCCATTAGATGCTACTACTACTGAGTTTGGCAATGTTCAGGCATTCCTCTGAGTAACCTCTGGTCAGGATTGAACTCCTGGCAGCGAGCAGAGTTAGCCTGAAATACTGCATTAGCCTGCACCATCACAGCACAAAGTGAAGAATTGACTCTAACTTTCCAAGAAGCTAGAATGACATCATTACTGATGAAGGGGACTACTTGTGAGAATTAATTCTTCACATCATCATCAGAAGAAAACAACAACTCAATATCAGATGGTCTGTTGCCAAAACAAGAGACAGATGGAAAACAGACCAGCTATCCAAAGCAGAGGATCACCCAGTCTATTGCATAACGTCAGCAGCAGGAATCAAAATATTAATTTCACTGTAAACAGGTTTCATATTTGATAAACAGCAATTGCTGGAATTCTTTTTTAACAGCCTCTTACTGTGGTGTTTTTTTTTACAATAGAGTAAAAGAATTGGAAGGGACCTTGCAATTCTATTATTCTATTGTAAAAAAAAAAAGGTAAGATACTGTTATAAAAGAATAAATTGCTATTAATCTTCTCATCGTTCCTATCACTCATCTCTTCCCACTTATGACTGTATGACTATAACCTTGTTGCTGGTATCCTTAAGATTTATATTGACTGTTTCCTAATATGATTTGACTGCTTATTTGTTCTCTATGACTATCATTAAGTGTTATACCTTATGATTCTTGACGAATGTATCTTTTCTTTTATGTACACCGAGAGCGCATGCGCCAAGACAAATTCCTTGTGTGTCCAATCACTCTTGGCCAATAAAGAATTCTATTCTATTCTGTTCTATTCTATTCTATTCTATTCTATTCTATTCTATTCTAAAACTACTTAAAACTAAAATATAAATAAATAAAATTACTTATCAGAAATTCTTGGGTTCTTATGTCCTGCTTAGTTGAGTGTTGTCTAGCTTGCTGGGAAAAGCTTAACTTTATGCGGCTCTCAAGAACATTCAAAATAATCAGGCCTGCACATTGGTGCAGACACACACAAATGCCCATCATAAATAAGCATTTTTTCCCCTATATCTAGGTCTGTTTAAAACATGATTTCCCTTCACTGAAATCAGATGTGGACATAATGCCAAACCTCTTCCATCCTTGAGAAAGAAAAAACTGTCCAATTATCATTGTTTGACTCTCCCTCCTATCAGGGATGGGTTTCTACCAGTTCACCCCGATTCGGGCGAACTGGTAGCGACAGCAGCAGGAAGCTCCTCCCACCCACCCAGACGTCATCAAAAATGCTCTGTGCATGTGCAGAAGCTTCTGCACATGCACAGAAATGCCATGCGCTCACAAAGCGAGCGAGCGCGCCCACACACTACAGATAGAGAACTGATAGCGTCAGGATTTGAATCCCATCTCTGCTTCCTATGTCTTGTGTTAATAATGATAAGAATCTCTGAGACAGAAACCCAGTCATGTCTCAATTGCAACACTGGGTTCATTTCTGAGTTTTCAAATAGGGGCCACTTCTTTCATTTCATCTGATTACAGTATCTTCCATGTTCCAGATACCCAGCTGGACCTGTGGGTTAGATAGGGTGGAAATCCTGCAAGGATGGTATTCTTTTGGGAACTGTTCCCAACATGTGGAGACTTAAATCATGCTACAAGCTAGGACAATTTTTGGCGTAAATGGAAAATGTACTTCAGTTCTCTGTAGTCTTCCTTTGGCTTCCTTCCTTTGCCATATTATTCTTGAACAGGATGCAAAAGGCTCTTGACTGCTAGCTCCATTTTGTCAATCCAATCCAACCCTTCCTGGCTTCTGGGTGGTCTCAATGAAAGAGGAGAAAACCACATTGTGGTAGGATGATATAATAAGCACAATAAACACTGATGTTGTGTCAGGAGCTTTCCAAATCATTGTAACAATGGGATGTTTCCTCCACCTAACCTTTCCTTTCCTTTCCTCTTCTCTCCCTCCCTCCCTCCCTCCTTCCTTCCTTCCCTCCCTCCCTCCCTCCTTCCTTCCTTCCTTCCTTCCTCCCTCCCTCCCTCCCTCCCTCCCTCCCTCTCTTTCATATATAAAGCCTATATAAGAAAAATAGTATGTGTCCCTGAATGCTAGGTACTGTACAAAGCAGGGTAATTATATTTTTAAAAAGTAAGGACTGGGAAAACATGATACAGAGATTTAAAGCAATGGGCCAGGAGAACTAAGATCTGTCTTAAAGTCCAACCTCAGCCACTGAAGGTCAATGGGTGATTTGGGGCTAGTCTTCTCTTTTTATTCCACTAAAACCTGCCTCACAGGGTTGTTGTTGTGGGTATAAAATACAGTCACTTTGAGCTCTTGAAGAAAAAGTGAGATATGAACCTAACAAGTCTGCACAGAGTAAATTTCTTTTAAAAATAACAGTGCGGAGTAAATTTACTCTAATTCAACACGGAATCCTATATGCTTGAAGACACTTTTAAAAAACACAACTCTGATGTTAGGATGTAGCAGTTGGCAATTAAAATGAATTCAGGTCTTTAATTTTGTTTTGTTTTGTTTTTAAATAAAATCAGTGGAATGGAATAATAATTTCTAGCCGGTAAAAGAAATCAGATATTTTTTCCTGACCAATAAGAGTTCTAACCTTCGTGGCATTTTTTGTAACATCAGGCATTTTTGCAAAATTAGGCGTATTGTCACAACGCTTTTCTGAAAACTAACAATGCTGCTTTTCATAGGGATGAGAAGTTTTGAAATAAATTGGAATGTACATCCCTGAAAATGCATAAAATATGATTTTCCTCAACAGATGGGGAAGGGTTTCTTTCTCTGTCTTTTTTAATTACTCCAGATCCTTATTTTCATATTAGATGTGCAGATTCCTAATGTGGATTGAATATGAACCCAGCTTTTCTGGAAACCAGTGAAAATTTGTTCAACAAGGCCGTTCCTTAAAACTGAGCTCAACTTAAGATGATTTGCTGCTCATAAATTTTCCATTGTTCTTAAGTTGCGTTGACTTGATTTTACATGAGTAATATTTTTATTCAGCATTTTAAAATATGTGTGCCAATTTATGAAGCTTTCCAGGAAAAGAAAGGGAGTAAGAAAATTATAGACTTTTTGTGGAAATTGGCTCTTCCAATACTTGGCAAATTCAGAATTTGGAAATCCAGTGTACTAATTTATCAGTAAATCAGATATGTACCACCACACAAATTTATTTTTAGGGTACGGCCATTTTAATCTGTTGCAGTGGAAAAACAACAGATTCCCACCACAGCACAATAGCTAATGTACTTTCTCCAATTTTTATAGGTATGAAAATACATTTCCTGTTGTTTACAGCAAATGCAGTGGGAGCTGTAATCCAATAACCAATTGCACAATTCAATGGCTTGAAACCTGACTAAAATAATATATTAAATCACCTTCATAATTAAACCATTAAAAAAAATGAATTGAGGTAATTGTATCTTAACACCTTTAAACATTTTAATAGGTTTTTGAGGTATACAAGAATAAAAAACATATACAAAAGATGTAAATGTTCTTTTGCCCTATAGAATAAATATTGATGGGTTTAAGAGTGCTCTCTGTATTCTACTTAAAATCTTTAAACTCAGGGTGGCTCTTCATTAATTATGACTCAAATATCTCCAGAAAGAGGTGACTGATATAGCGGTCCCTGTTCATCTATATTTATAGTAGTTGTCAAAATTCAATAAATGTTTTGTAATTACTTATTGATTCACCTCTCTGCCCTGTATGTCTTTCAAAAGGGCAATAAAGGAGGGTATCTGTAAACAACTTCAATAAATAGTTCTACTCCATTTTTCCATATTGCATTAGGCTGCATAAAGAATATTAGTGATGATGTTAGCTCTTAGGATTATTTTTTGTAACAGGTTCTAAAAGAGATTATAAAGCTAAAGACAGATTGCATGCAATTATGTAAGACTGGATTATGTGCTCCAATTACTTTTGATTTAAAAAAATGAAGGCTGTAGCATTGCCACACTGCAGTTCTCAACTGGGTGCTTAGTTCTGCAGTTACATCTGACCCCAAAAATGGCACTTTAACTTTCAAAGTTTTGACAACCGCCAATCTGCACATAATCATGTGACCACGCCATGGGCTCTTGGTAATTGGCCCAGATTTACAAGTTTTTCCAGCGTTCTGCTGTCACATGATCACAACTTAACAATGGTTTTTTCTCCAGAAACTTGTCTTTAGATCCAGCAAAAAAAAAATCCCATAACAAACAATGGG
Source organism: Ahaetulla prasina (assembly GCF_028640845.1). Lineage (NCBI taxonomy): Eukaryota > Metazoa > Chordata > Lepidosauria > Squamata > Colubridae > Ahaetulla > Ahaetulla prasina. Next base: position 213,169,815 of record NC_080541.1, read on the forward strand.
TTCATTTAATGACTGCCACATTCATTCACTTAAGATACCACCACCACATTCACTTAATGATGGCTACGTCCACTTAACGACCTCCGCAAAAAAGGCCATAAAATCAGGCGCAGCCACATGATGATCCTCTTTTCAACAAAATTACTACTCAATTATAACCATAAATTAAGGACATATCTGTGAAATGATGTATCAAGGACCAGAGGCTTTCTAAACGTGGAAAACTCATCGCAATATCACAGAGAACATATTCCTTCATTTGGGAATAACACAGCAGAAGAATATGTAGGAGATGACCAGGCTGAGCCTAAAGGAGGAGTCAAACACATCATCAGTCATGAGTCCCTGCATGCCCACAAGAGATCCAAGTCCAGCACACCTTGAATGCCTTTCTTACCTCCTGTGAATTTCCCTTGACTGTTAATAACTCAGATTCTTATAGAGAGCTTAAGCCTCCAAATAAATGTTTATACTCATTCAAATTGCCTGATTCTCCCAATTTCCCTGACAGAATATCCTCTTTCGTGTAGTTACTGTGTTCCACTGCATATTAGGTAATTTAACCCAGTAATTTAGAAGAGCCCTAAAAAAATTGTCATCCTCCAACCCACATTTGCCCTATCATTTACATTCTCGACAAACAGGCAAGCAAGAAGTTTATTACTTCCATGGCAAATCAAAACAAATAGTAGTTGGTTTCAAAGACGTTGTCATCTGCAATATCCCATTCTGTAGTTTCCAACACATCATATCTTCTTTAAGAACCACCTGTTGAGAAAAAGGGAAAGCACTCCAGAAATAGAACTATTTCAACAATAACCTCTAGAGATTCTAGAAAGAGTGCAGAGAAGAGCAACAAAGATGATTAGGGGACTGGAGGCTAAAACATATGGAGAACGGTTGCAGGAACTGGGTATGTCTACTTTAATGAAAAGAAGGACTAGGGGAAACATGATAGCTGCCACAAAGAAGAGGGAGTCAAGTTATTCTCCAAAGCACCTGAGGGTAGAACAAGAAGAAATGGGTGGAAACTAATCAAGGAGAGAAGCAACTTAGAACTAAGGAGAAATTTCCTGATAGTTAAAACAATTAATCAGTGAATAAATTGCCTCCAGAAGTTGTGAATCCTCTAACACTGGAAGTTTTTAAGAAGATGTTGGATAACCATTTGTCTGAAGTGGTATAGGGTTTCCTGCCTGGGCAGGGGGTTGGACTAGAAGACCTTCAAAGTCCCTTCCAACTCTGTTATTATTATTATTATAACCAATAATACAATAATAATTATTACTTACTTCCTTATAGACTTGTCCTCAATTTACAGCCATTCATCTAATGACTGCTTGAAGTTACAATAGCACTGAGAAAAGAATGATCCCTCATTTACTCCCTCATCCAGCAGCAAGAAATGGACTCATAAGACATAAACATAGTCACCATCATCCTATATTTCTTCACAGCAGCCCTGCGAGGAAGGTTGGGCTGAAAGTCATCGAAGTCTCCATCTGTGGCTACAGATGTAATAGAAATAGAAACTCTCTGGTATCAGTCAAATACATTAGACACTAGTGACTACACTTTAGTCCTTGCCTTTCCTATTTCATTTTTCAACTGCATCCTACTGTTCTTATGGGGTGGGGCGGTGGCTCAGCGATTAAGATGCTGGGCTTGTCAGCTGGAAAGGCAGCAGTCCGGCTTCAAGACGCACGAACCATGCAACAGGGTGAGCTCTCATCCTTGCCCCAATTCCTGCCAACCTACCAGTTCGAAATTATGCAAATGCGAGTGGATAAATAGGTACCATTTCTGTGGGAAGGTAACAGCACTCTGTGATGTCATGCTGGCTACATGATCATAGAAATGTCTTCAGACAGCACTGGCTCAAAGGCCTTGAAACGGAGATGAGCACCACTCCCTATAAGGTAAAGGTAAAGATTCCCCTCGCACATACGTGCTAGTCGTTGCCGACTCTATGGGGCGGTGCTCATCTCCGTTTCAAAGCCGAAGAGCCAACACTGTCCGGAGACGTCTCTGTGGTCATGTGGCCGGCATGGCTCAATGCCAAAGGCGCACGGAATGTTGTTACCGTCCCACCAAAGGTGGTCCCTATTTTTTCTACTTGCATTTTTACGTGCTTTCGAAACTGCTAGGTTGGCAGAAGCTGGGACAAGTAACGGGAGCTCACCCCGTTACATGGCAGCACTAGGGATTCGAACCGCTGAGCTGCCGACCTTTCGATTGACAAGCTCAACATCCTAGCCCCTGAGCCACCGCGTTCACCCACCACTCCCTATAATCAGCAATAATTAGTGAGTAAAATCCACAGGGAATCCTTTGTCTTTTTTTTAACCTACTTTGATGCTGAGTGTAGACTTTCCTTTCCTTTGCTTGCTGGAGATCAGGAGTGATCCCATCCTACCCCTCTGGATATCCTGTGATCCTATTTTGAAGGTATCAGTGTTACTGAAAAAACTGGATGACGCCACAGGAACAGCAACATCTCCATCTCTCCTAAAAGATCAAATTGCAACCATCTCTGAAAGGATCACCCAATTGTCTAATATGCAATAAGAGGAGCAACCGGTGCCGTCTTCTCCTGCTGGCAGCTGATGCTTTGGTGGAAAAGTGGGGGAAAGAAGTTAAGGACTCAATCAATCATTTTCCTTCACTTGGTCCACGTCCAAATTATAAGGCGAACATCATTTATCAGCCTTGACAGATGAGAACTTTGCCATTGGGGCAACATCAGGGGTGAAATGCTCCCAGATCGGACCGGCTCGTGCGATCCGGTAGCGATGGCGGCTGCTGGTTCGGAGGACCGGTAGCAAAAATCCCTGGCCCCGCCCCCCCTGCCTCTGCTGAGCTGCACCATCTGCAGAGGTGTTTTTTTTTACTTTTAAAAGCCGGTTTTGCTTCATCCGAAACAGGCCTTTAAACAGGGCCGTAGTGGCTCAGGCTGTAAGATAGCCTGTTATTAAAACACAGCAGCCTGCAATTACTGCGGGTTCAAATCCCACCAGGCCCAAGATTGACTCAGCCTTCCATCCTTTATAAGGTAGGTAAAATGAGGACGCAGATTGTTGGTGGGGCAATAAATTGACTTTGTAAATATACAAATAGAATGAGACTATTGCCTTACACATTGTAAGCCGCCCTGAGTCTTCGGAGAAGGGTGGGATATAAATGTAAATTTAAAAAAAAAAAGTTAAAAAAAAAGCCTTTGAGGATCCTGCCCCTCAGCTGTGATCGGCAGAGACTTTAAACTTTTTTTTAAAAAAATTAAAGTCTCCTCTGGCGATCTCACCTGAGTTCCTCATCAGCAGAACCTTACTTGTACTCTTACTTGTAGAAAACATGTTTTCTACAAATAAGAGTAGAGATTCTAAGGCACTTACCTGATTACTGATGAACGCACGGCCCTCTTTCCAGCCCAAAAGAAGTTTCAGTTTCAGCCAGACAGAATCAATTGCTCAGCTAATCTATTTCCTCGGTGATCAACTGGCTGGCTTTGCTGGCTGAGGAACTCTGGGATTTGAAGTCCACAATAAAATAAAATAAAATAAAATAAAATAAAATAAAATAAAATAAAATAATAAAATAAAATATTTGTGCAGCTTTCTGAGATTTGGTGTGTTTCTGTAGTGTTTCGCTCTAATTACACAAACACACAAAATCTCAGAAAGCTGTATGTGGCATATTATGTGTGTGTGTGTGTGTGTGTTAGTTGTGTGTGGGTAAAGTGTGAAAGTTGGTTTTTGAGCTTTTTGTGGCTGTGTGAAGTGTGAAGTGCAGCTGCTTTTACATTGTGTGTGAGTCAGTTGTGTTGTGTTGTGTTGTGTGTGTGTAAAGTGTGAAAGTTGGTTTTTGAGCTTTTTGTGGCTATGTGAAGTGTGAAGTGCAGCTGCTTTTACATTGTGTGTGAGTCATTTGTGTTGTGTTGTGTGTGTGTAAAGTGTGAAAGTTGGTTTTTGGTACCTCTTATTGTTTTTTTATACTTTGTTTATTATTTTTATTATTTATTGTTATTGGCCACGCCCACCCAGCCATCTGACCACCAAGCCACGCCCACCAATTAAGCCACACCCACAGAACAGGTAGGGGAAAATTTTAGATTTCACCCCTGGGCAGCATAATTCTTGTAGACATTTTTCTCTACCAAGTCAAGCATTAGAAGAATGGATTAAGATTCTAGGATTAGAAAAGAGTAAGGCGGAGTGTCAAACTCAAGGCAGATCCGGCCTGCAGGGTGTTTAGATCGGGCCTGGGGGCCGCCCTGGAAACAGCGAAGGACTGGTCCACAGTGCCTCTGCCAGCGAAAACGGTGCTCGGGAAGGCTGCATGTGCCCCCCGGCCAGGTTCTGTTTTTGCTGGCAGAGGGTTGCAGGAGGCCGTTGCAGCCAAAAACAGAGCTCGGGAGCCCGGTTTCTCTGGCAGAGCACTCAGGCCACCACAGGTGCCCCCTACACGAGTGATGTCAAGCTAGCCACGCCCCTGGCCACGCCCACTCCACACACAGACACACCCAAGGTCAGAAATAGCTCCGATGAGGCCCTCAATGAAATTGCGTATGAGACCCCTGGACCTGTTGTGAAATTCAAATTTATTTACTACCGGTTCTGTGGGTGTGGCTTGGTGGGCGTGGTGTGGCTTGGTGGGTGTGGCAGGGGAAGGATACTGCAAAGTCTCCATTCCCACCCACTCTGGGGCCAGCCCGAGGTGGTATTTGCCAGTTCTCTGAACTACTCAAACTTTCCGCTACTGGTTCTCCAGAACCTGTCAGAACCTGCTGAATTTCACCCCTGCCCTGGACTAAGATGATTGTTAAGGGAGAACCCTTCAATAGTAGCTATCCCCCACCATTAGCAGTGCTTAGCTGGAGTTGCTTGGAGCTGGTTTTCCCATTCCTTACATCAGAAGAAGGTAGAGGCCTGGGAAGATTCTTGCTTTGATCTCTTCCAGTAAATTCAGCAGGTGATTTCAACAACACCCTGACAAACCATAGAACGGATTCTATCGATTTGCTATTTCTATACTGTGAAGCAATGGGTACTTGCGTGAACTTGGCCGAGGAAATCCTAAAACGTCTTGATTTTTCCACGATAGAGTTTAAAATTTCCTTTGGCTAAAGACGGATGGAAAAATATGTCCAGCTATTTAGCCAAATCTTACTGCAGATCTACTCCCAGCCCACCTGATGTCAGAATGAGGAGGAGCAATTATATTGCAATAAGGATTTTCTCTTATCCATTTATCATGCTTATTGAATTCCCCCCGAAACCGCTGTGGCTGTGGCTTCTTTTGAGTGTAATCCAGAGGTTTTGGCCAAATCTCATTTTACTGATGTCACATTGGGAAGGATGAATGGAAACGTAAGGGGACACGGGCTTGCATAGTTTGAGTTGATGAATCATCTTTTTTTTTTTTTAGAATAGAATAGAATTTTATTGGCCAAGTGTGATTGGACACACAAGGAATTTGTCTTGGTGCATATGTTCTCAGTGTACATAAAAGAAAAGATACGTTCATCAAGGTACAACATTTACAACACAATTGATGATCAATATATCAATATAAATCATAAGGATTGCCAGCAACAAGTTATAGTCATACAGTCATAAGTGGAAAGAGATTGGTGATGGGAACGATGAGAAGATTAATAGTAGTGCAGATTTAGTAAATAGTTTGACAGTGTTGAGGGAATTATTTGTTTAGCAGAGTGATGGCCTTCGGGAAAAAACTGTTCTTGTGTCTAGTTGTTCTGGTGTGCAGTGCTCTATAGCGTCGTTTTGAGGGTAGGAGTTGAAACAGTTTATGTCCAGGATGCGAGGGATCTGCAAATATTTTCACGGCCCTCTTCTTGATTCATGCAGTATACAGGTCCTCAATGGAAGACAGGTTGGTAACAATTATTTTTTCTGTAATTATCTTAGTCTTGCTTGGGTGGATTTGGAAATAAGCTGGGGATGCTAGGCCCACGGCTTATATCAAAAGGTAAACAGGCCCTTTTGAGTACAATGGACTTGAAGGGGGGGGGGTCTTTGTCCCTGTTTGATTCTCTGAAAGGAGGTTGGAATTAGATGGGGGCTGGGGAAAGAAACTAAGGGAGAGCCCAGCACAAATTAGAGATGGCAAATGGCAGCTAAATCATAGGAAAGACGAAACCGGGGAGGAATAAGCTGTTCAAGCTGCTTTCATTTCCCCTTGTGATGTCAACAGAAATCCTTTGCACGGCCGTAGCATTGTTATCAATCATCCGCCATCTGCTTTTCCTCCCTACTGTACGGTATAGTAGGAGGCATTGGGGTGAAAACAGTTTGCAAAGGCAGCTGGAATCTCTAAGCCTTGAATGAGCGCCAGTAGGTTTTGCAGATTGCTCCGAAAATCCAAGCAATTAATCTCCAAAGTCTGAAGATAATGCAGCCCAACCGTTGTAGGTTGCGATTTCCAAACAACCCGATAACCCTCATTATTAAGTGAAAGTATAAATGCTATTAGGAGATGGGGGGGATGATTTAAGCCCATCAAGACATAGCTTCCAGGGCCATGAATAAATAAGTGGGGGGTTTTCTTAGCAAGATAAGAGCAAGTAACACAATACAGGGCTTCATTCTTCAAAGGCTGGTAAGTCTTTATCGTTTTCTTTTTCTTTTCTTTTCTTTTTTTGCTTCCCTGTTTTTTCTTTTTGTTGTGGTCACTAGCGAGGCATGCTGTTGCAGTACAGGTAGGCCTCGACTTACGACCACAATAGAGCCCAACGTTTCTGTTGCTAAGTAAGACATTTGTTAAGTGAGCTTTTCCCCATTTGATGACCTTTCTTGCCACAACTGTTAAGTGGATCGCCGCGTTTGTTAAGTTTAGTAAGGTGGGTTGTGAAGGGAACCGGGCTTCCCCATTGACTTTGCTGGTCAGAAGGTCGCAATCGGTGAACACGTGACCCCAGGATATTGCAACCATCATAAATATGAGTCAAATTTCCAAGAGTCTGAATTTTGATCACACAACCATGGGGATGCTGCGATGGTCATAAGCTGTGGTGGGATTCAGCTTGTTCAGACGAACCGCTAGTTAAATTGCTGGCTGGCCCCACCCCACCCAACCCCACCCCTTCCAGGAGTCCCCATGCGCCCCATTTTGGCTCCCAGGTAAGTGCAGGGAGGCCTACTAGGCCCAAAACGGTGCACAAGGAGGGTTGCCCAGGAGGCTGCAGGGAGGCCTACTAGACCCAAAATGGGGGCATGGGGTATGCGGTGCTTCTCTTCCCCCCCTCCCCTGCGTGGCCTGTTTTTGCTCCCAGGAGGGTCCAAGAGGCTAAGTGCTGCCTGTCACACACCCCTGGCCACACCCACCATGGCCACGCCCACCCAGCCAGTCATTAGGGCAGAGAACCGGTTGTTAAATTATTTGAATCCTACCACTGGTTGTAAGTGTGAAAAACAGTCATAAGTCACTTTTTTCAGTGCTGTTGTAACTTCAAATGGTCACTAAACAAACTGTTGTAAGTGGAAGACTACCTCTACTACTGAAGGTAATGGCTGGTGATTTGGGCTTGGTCTTCAGAGGGTCTCCATCTTCATTTTCCATTAATTTTAATGCATTAAAATGATCTTTGCTGCTCTGCCTTGCAAGGAGAATTTTCAGAAGCCACAGTGGTTCTTCACATCCTACCACCAAGTAATTGCCCTCTGTTTTTTGTTCTATTTACACTGTGCTTTTTTAAAGAAATCTTTTCATGTTAATTTTAGGAAAGAGCCAGGACATCTAAAAGCAGTGGTGGGTTTCAATATTTTTTACTACCAGTTCTATAGGTGTGGCTTGGTGGGCGTGGCATTCCTTGGTGGGCGTGGCAGGGGAAGGATACTGTAAAATTTCCATTGCCACCGCACTCCAGGGGAAGGTTACTGCAAAATCCCCATTTCCTCCCGATCAACTGGGGCTTGGAAGGCAGAGGTTAGATGGGGGAGGGGCCAGTCAGAATTTTTGCTACCGGTTCTCCGAACTACTTAAAATTTCTGCTACCGGTTCTCCAGAACTGGTCAGAACCTGCTGAAACCCACCTCTGATCTAAAGGCACCATCTGCTTCCTGGTTTATGATAAAAACTATTCAAAAATTCAAAAGGCTAAATCTGGCAAAATCTTGGGAGGCTTTGGAGATTCCCTAGAAGATGTTTTGAAGTCTGACTTGATAACAGCTGAACCTGTGTATATAATGTGGACGAATACCACCATCTCATGCCCATATTATGAGATTTCAAGATTCTGCTATGGGGAGGGGCGGTGTTTAGGGGATCGGGAGTTTTGATAAGTGGTTTAAAGATCTGCAAGTTTCAAAGTATCCCTGTGCTCCTTAAACCCTCCCAGTGCCCCAGGTTCAAAAAAAGAAAGTCAATATTTCTGGCACCCATCCTACCATCTGGAAAGACTGAAAAAGAAATGGTGGCAGACAGCAATTTTTTGCGCTCCTGATCTGCACCATGAAAAATGGCAGCAGGGAGCCAATTTTGCTCAACCTCAGAAAGCCAAGTAGGTTAGTTCTTGGATGATTGACACCCAAACATTCCCAGACTGTAGACTAGACTGGGAAGTGGAAAGAAACATTCCAGCATGGCAAATCACCGCCATACCGTTGCCAACAAAATTACATAGATAGGCCCAGGAGATCACCAAGTGTCCAGCTCGGTTCAAAGGAGATTTTATTGATATGTACGATCCAGACTATTACAGGTCCTAAGCTATTGATGAGACATCAGTGGCAACTTCAAAGCTGGCAGCTTGACTTACCACCTGCCACCCTTTCATTAAGTCCTTGCCTCACAAAACTTGCGACTGTTTCTGTACTGCTTCAATTATCACACCTGGACTCACACTCTGCTTCCTCTGCTCTCAATCTCTTCAAAGAGGTTTTGGAGTTATTCAGGACTTAGAATAGAATAACAGAGTTGGAAGGTACCTTGGAGGTCTTCTAGTCCAACCCCCTGCTTAGGCAGGAAACCCTACACCACTTCAGACAAATGGTAATCCAACCTCTTCTTAAAAACTTCCAGTGTTGGAGCACTTACAACTTCTGCAGGCAAGTTGTTCCACTGATTAATTGTTCTAACTGTCAGGAAATTTCTCCTTAGTTCTAAATTGCTTCTCTCCTTGATTAGTTTCTACCTATTGCTTCTTGTCCTGCCCTCAGGTGCTTTGGAGAATAGTTTGATTCCCTCTTCTTTGTGGCAGCCCCTGAGATATTGGAACACTGCTATCATGTCTCCCTTAATCCTTTCTTTCATTAAACTAGACATACCCAATTCCTGCAACCATTCCCATCCCACTCTAGGGTCAGCCAGAGGTGATATTTGCCGGTTCTCTGAACTGCTCAAAGTTTCCGCTACCGGTTCTCCAGAACCTGTCAGAACCAGCTGGATTTCACCCCTGCCCCACTGCAACACTCTTTTAGAAGGCCCTGAAGAAGTGGTTCTGACAGCAGGCCTGGGGAGCCCAGAGAGAGATGGAGCCCTTTAAATAGCTAGTATGAATTTGTTTGTTGCCAGGTGGTGGGGGTATTTTATTATTTTTCTTCTTTATATTTCTTTTATATGGTGATTTTACATCCTTGTAAGTCGCCTTGACTCACCATGTGTGAGTAGGCAGCAATATAACTTTTCTAAATAAATAAATAATAGTTTTAATACTTGGGGCAGTGCAGAAACTCAGCAGTTAAGATGCTGGGCTTGTCGGCTGGAAAGCTGGCAAGCGAGGTTCGAGACCCAAGACCCGAGTGACCGGGTGAGCCTCTATCACTTGCCTCAACTCCTGCCAACCTAGCAGTTTGAAAGCATAGAAATGCGAGTAGATAAATAGGTACCACTTCGGTGTGAGGTAACAGCACACCATGACATCATGCTGGCCATGTGACCACAGAAGTGTCTTTCGACAGCGCTGGCTCAATGGCCTTGAAACAGAGATGAGCATCACCCCCTAGAGTCGGCAGTGACTAGCAGAGTAAAATCTGCAGGGACTTGTTTGCTTTAATACCGGTTTTTATTATTTATGGTTTACTTGTGTACCCAGCAGTTCTCTCTCCAGACTGATCTCCCTATATAATTCCTTTATGAAGTTATTTTTCTTCCTGGGGTATTTTAATCATTCTATTCAGTGGAGAATTCCAATTTTTTTTACTACCAGTTCTGTGGGCGTAGCTTGGTGGGTGTGGTGTGGCTTGGTGGGCATGGCAGGGGAAGGATACTGCAAAATCTCCATTCCCTCCCCACTCTGGGGCCAGCCAGAGGTGGTATTTGCCAGTTCTCCGAACTACTCAAAATTTCCGCTACCGGTTCTCCAGAACCTGTCAGAACCTGCTCGATTTCACCCCTGATTCTATTCTCTCACTCCGTACTCTCCCAGCCTGCATCCAGGAATTGTGGTTTCTATGTGCAACTGAATGATACATTTTGCAGTATTTTGCTCTTCTGCCTCTTATAGGAGGATGTGATTTTAAAGCCACAGAACCTGTTTTTCAAGATTTTTCACTGCCTTTCTCCTTCAATCCCAGGAAAAAGAGGAAAGATTTACAAGCAAAAAAAAAATGAAAATTGTTGGGTTTACCTTTTGTTTTATTTTATTGTACACTTTTTTGCATTGTATTTATGAAGTTAGGAATGTAGGTCTTTGGTTATTCGGGTTTTCTCCCGCGTAAAATTGGAAGTGTCTTCCAGCATTGCTCCCAGAAGCACGAAGCTGAAGCCTGAAGATGACGAATGAGACTTCGTCGAAACGTCGCCAAGACACTTCCAATTTTACGCGGGAGAAAACCCGAATAACCAAAGACCTACATACAAACACCCGCGAAAACCTCAGAAAAGAAGTTAGGAATCCATACACAACTTTTTATTTATTTTAAAACTGTATTCCTGCAGTTGACCCATACTGAACGAACATTATATATCACCACCATAATACAGGTAGACCTTGACTTATGACCACAATTGAGCCCAAAATTTATGTGGCCGAGTGAAACAGTTATTAATTTTCTGCATTTTTCTCTCTTTTTGCTCTCTCAACATCAATCCAGCCTTACGTTTTGGGAGGTGCGTCATTTTACCACTGAAAATGAGAGGAACTTTATTTGCTTTTGAAAGTAAAGTAGTCCTCAACTTATGACCACAACGGAGCCCATAATTTATGTTGCTAAGCAAGAAATTTGTTAAGTGAGTTTTGCCCCATTTTACGACTTTTCTTGCTGCGTTTGTTAAGTGAATCACTGCAAATTGTTAAATTAGTTACAGGGTTGTTAAGTGAATCTGGCTTCCCCATTGACTTTGCTTGCAAGAGCATTTCAACAGGGGATCACGTAACATGGCAGTTGTCATAAATGTGATAAGTTGTCAAACATCCGAATGTAAATCACCTGACTGTGGGGATGCTGGAACAATCACAAGTCTGAAAAATGGTCCTGTCACTTTTTTCAGTGTCGTAACTTCGAACGGTCACTAAGTGAACTGAGGTAAGTCGAGGACTATCTGTAGAATGGGTGATTTGAAAGGGTTGCAAAAAAGGGAAGATTTGGGGCAGTGTTGGGTTTCAAATTTTTTTACTACTGGTTCTGTTGGGTTTGGTGGGCGGGGCATGGCTTGGTGGGCGCAGCTTGGTGGGCATGACAGGGGAAGGATATTGTAAAATCTCCATTCCCTCTCCAATCCAGGGGAAGATTATTGCAAAATCCCCATTTCCTCCCAATCAGCTGGGACTCAGGAGGCAGAGAATAGATGGGGGTGGGTCCAGTCCGAATTTTTATTACCGGTTCTCTGAACTACTCAAAATTTCCGCTACCGGTTCTCCAGAACTGGTCAGAACCTGCTGAAACCCACCTCTGATTTGGGGGCTGAAACATGTAGGAATTTTTGGAGATGTCACATGCCTGCCAGCAACATCCGATTTTTTTTCTCCTTGCCTTTGATCCTCAAACAAAACAGCAGCATTTTGTGGTCCCCTGGCTCCTTGGTCCAAAATGTTCTGAGCTGGGCTGTGAGAACTTCAGGCAGCAAAGAAGCTGCCCAAATCTTTGCAACCTATCTATTGGGATAGCTCAGGCAATAGAGAAGCCTGTTATTAGAACACAAAGCCTGCAATTACTGCAGGTTCGAGCCCGGCCCAAGGTTGACTCAGCCTTCCACCCTTTATAAGGTAGGTAAAATGAGGACCCAGATTGTTGGGGGGGGCAATAAGTTGACTTTGTATAAAATATACAAATAGAATGAGACTATTGCCTTATACATTGTAAGCCGCCCTGAGTCTTCGGAGAAGGGCAGGGGTATAAATGTAAACAAAAAAAAAAAAAAGAAGGAATAAGTTATATTATCTTGCTGCTAATGACTTGGCCGGGAGCTGGAGAGAAGAGAAACGGTTGACTTTGGCCAGCCAAAATGGTCACTCTTGATTGCACTTTTCTCCTGTCATTTAACTTATGAGGTGAGGGGTGATGGAGGAGCATTAAAGCTTTGGCTGCTGTAGTGTGACATTATCTGCAAAGCCAAAATGGGAAATATCATCTTTTCTCATCCCCTGGATGAGAGTAATAGTTTATGGGTTTGCTGGGAAATGGTGAGAAAAATCGTTTTATTGTATGCTATAGGACAGTGGGAGAACCCAGCCAAATGTAGCTTATTAGCAAGCGGTGATTTAAATGCTGCTGGTTGAGCCTGGTATATATGTTACCGTCAGTGTGTGAAATTAGGCATTTTATAGAATGCCAGGAAATGTATATAGAGTGCCAAAAATGGGATGTCAAAAGTATGAAACCCTGAACGTTTCACACATTTCCTGGACATGCGATGTGATGCCAAAAGGCAAACTGTCAAACCATAAAATACACCCGCTAAAATGCCATTCTAGGCATTATGCAGAAGGGCATGGTTCAAACAAGTAGGTCAGTACTCGGTTTTTTTTCCCAGTAAGCAAGTCCTGTACTTTACTTTGCATTTCTTCTTTTATTCTCACATACATCTTTTCAATAATAGTGCAATGGCTCAGTGGTTAAGATGCTGGGCTTTGTCAGAAAGCTGACAGTCCAGGTGTTGTGGCTCACCGGCAGCCACCAAAGCTGGCAGCAGAGTCGAACAGTGAGGAGGTTGGGGAAGAACTTGGGCCAGTCCTGGGGGCTAGGGAAAGCTCAGACAAGGGCTCTGCATCGGAGGCAGAGAGGGGGCCAAGGCCATCTGATAGTTATGTACAACCTCCGGAGTCTGACAACAGTGAGGCAGAAGAATAGTGGGAGCCTATTCCCAGTGTGTGCATGCTCAGAGCTGCCAGACGACAAGAACAATTAAGAAAACAGGGTTGACTTGGGAGTAAGGCTTGTAGATGATTGGCCCCTCCCATAAGACAATAAAGAAGAGCGAACAGGATGTAAGCATTTGCAGGAAGCAATTAGTTCATCTGGCCAATTCAAGATTGGAAAATTCTGTTTGTGACTTTGTGCCAAGTTTGGCCTTGTCCTGCATCTAGGAAGCACGCACACAAACAAAGTGTCAATGTTTCAGAAAACCCCTCCTGCAGAAAAGACTCCGAAGCCAACATCTTTCAAAGCTCTTTTACTAGCATAGGTAAACTGGCACAGTTGGATGAAAACCGAAACTGACTAGATGCCCGCTTGACTAGAGCATCAGCATTTACATCCCAGCTTTTTACCCAAGTAGCTTCAGACAATGGGGAATGTGGCAGCGCGTGGAAGCCTTCGGCCTAGTATGGCTTCCAAAGCTGACACAAAGAGCATGTGCAGAAGGTCGAGTATGCACGGAAGATGGCGTGTATGAGCAAAGCGAGCGTGTGCGCTCTTCACATTTGCAAACCGGTAGGGAAAGTAAGCGAATCCCACCTCTGGCTGCAGGAGGCCATCGCAGCTGAAAACGGAACTCCGTTTTCACTGGCAGAGGGCTACAGGACGTTGAGCTGGCCATGCTCACTCCAGCCACGCCCACTCAGCCCCTCGAGGCCGGACGCAACCCTGATGCAGCCCTCATTGAAATCGAGTTTGACACCCCTGCCTTAAATCATGCATGGATGGAAGGTTGTCCTCAAGAGAACCTCTGGGCCCCTGTGGCTCAGACTGGTAAGACAGTCTGTTATTAACAGCAGCTGCTTGCAATTACTGCAGGTTCAAGCCCCACCAGGCCCAAGGTTGACTCAGCCTTCCATCCTTTATAAGGTAGGTAAAATGAGGACCCAGATTGTTGGGGGCAATAAGTTGACTTTGTATATAATATACAAATGGATGAAGACTATTGCTTGACATAGTGTAAGCCGCCCTGAGTCTTCGGAGAAGGGCGGGATATAAATGCAAATAATTAAAAAAAAGCCAAGTAAGTAGCATTCCTAATCAGCAACTACGCCTTCATAGAAGCCTCTCCAGTCGCAACTCTGCCAAGAAACCCATCACAACATTTCACTTCCCAGGTGCTAAGTAAACAAGACAAGCTGGAGGAATCAGAATGTGTGATCGCAGAGCATTCCTGCATGCACTGATCAAAAAGAGAGATGGCTTCTATTTATGTTGCACAGAGGCGTCACATAACAATTGTTGGCTGCGAAGAAGATCCAAAACTTAATCTCTAACATGCAATTAAACGTTTTAGAGAAGAAAGGCGAGTGCAAACAGTTCCGGTATTGTTCTTTCTCAGGCATGCTTGGCAATGTAATTGTGAGGACATTGTGGTTAAAAAGGTGAAACGTCTCTTGAGTTCTCAGGACTCCATTGAGATGTCCAGCCTATGTTTCTTCATTTTAGCAAAAATAGAAAACTGTGCGGTTCTTGTTCTTTTTCTTTTTAGAATTTCCTTTTTCTAGGGTATTTTTTTCAGTTCTCCAGTCTGATCTTTCAAATCTAGCCTCCCTTTTACGCAGTGGCCAAATCTAAACACAGTTGAAGGTCACTCAGGGTCATTAACCAGTGTTGGAAGGAATGTCCATCTGGGTTCCGTTCCAAGTGGGAGGAAAGACACATGGAAACATGATGGCTGCTTGGAAAGATGGTTTTAATAGTGGACAGGATCACATGCCCTGATGATCTTGGGTGAAGAGGAAAAAAAAGGGAAGAGATGCTGAGTGCCGGAGTTTTATACCCTCTCTGGGCTTTTGAATTTGAACTTATATTCTGATTGGTTGTGAGACTCCCATGGGGCCATGCAGGGATAACTTTGTAGGTTGCCTTTTGAGTCCCAAGCTTGGTTGAGCCTTCCTGGGTGATGATATAATGAAAGGGATTTGGATAATGCCTACTATGGCTCTGCCTGAAGGTGGTAGATCTTTGTTATGTAGACTGGCCCAGGCCTTAATAGCCCATAGATCAGTGGTTCTCAATCTTTATAGTGCTGCAACCCCTTTAATACAATTCCCCATGATGTGGCGACCCCAACCGCAGAAGGAGAAAAAAAGTGGCAAACTGTTTTTTTGAATTTATCGCGCCTGAAGCTGTATTGGCTAGCAATCTGAACTGCTTGCGATTGCCTTGAGGACGGAGGCATTAAAGCAGAGACTCCTCCCCTATTAAGTTTATGGCGCCTGAAGCCAGATTAGGCTAGCGATTGGGAGTGATTGCAGCTGGCTTGAGAGGGAGACATCAGAGCAAAGATTTCTCTCTTTTTTAATTCATCGCACCTGTAGCCAAATTTGGCTAGCAATTTGAAGAGCCTGCAGCTGGCTTGTGGAGTCAACCATTGGAGCGCGATTCTTTGACTCGCAATTATACTTCCCATATTTCCGATGGTCTTAGGCGACCCCTGGCAAATTGTCATTCGACCCCCAACTGGGTCGCGACCCACAGGTTGAGAACCGCTGCCATAGACAAAAGGATTTGGGCAATTCCTACTATGGCTCTGCCTGAAGATGGTAGATCTTTGTTATGTAGAATAGACTGGCCCAGGCCAAAATAGCCCATGGGGGGGGGCTGAGTTTCTGCCTCCCTTTTAAGGGAAATATTCTGCCCTTCTAATATTTCCTAAAATATCTCATTTTCCTAGGAAAGGGATGGATCGGGGTGAAATGCTTCCGGTTCGGACCAGATCACCCAATCTGGTAACGATGGCGGCAGCTGGTTCAGAGAACCGGTAGCAAAAATCCCTGCCCTCCCCCCCCCCATGCCCAGCTAAGCCGTGTGATCATCAGAGGATTTTTTTTTACTTTTAAAAGCATTTTTTTCTTCAGCCGAAAAAATGTTTTTAAAAGTTACAAAAAACGCCTCTGATGATCGTGCGGCTCAGCTGGGATCATCAGAGGATTTTAAGAAGCATTTTTTACAACCTCTTCAGCCGAAAAGGTCGTTAAAAAATGCTTTTAAAGGGCTCCTCTGGCAATCCCAGCTGAGTTGCCTGATCATCAGAGGCTTTGAAAAGCATTTTTTTACAACTTCTTCGGCTGAAGAGGTTGTAGAAAAAATGTTTTTAAAAGAAAAAAGAAAAAGAAAAAAAGTTGGCCACGCCCACCCAGTCACATTACACCCCCCACCAAGCGACGCCCACAGAACCGGTAGTAACAAATTTTACATTTCACCTTTGGGATGGATGCTAACTTCCTAAGCCAGAGTTGGGTAACGTAATGTAGGATCTGAAGCATTGCTCGGATGGACTGTTTCCCAAAAAGCAATGGCTTTTCATAAGCACATTCTAATGAACGTGTGAGTACCAGCACAATTATAACGTAACTTAGTGCCACACACATCAGTGCATTCCTTTTGCTGATGGCATGATCACATTCCATAAGCCACAGCCTATTACAGGTAGTCCTTGATTTACAACAGTCCATTTAGTGACCATTCCAAGTTACAACAGCACTGAAAAAAGTGACTTATAGCCATTTTGAACACTTGTGATGGTTGCCGCATCCCCCGCGGTCACATGATCAAAATTCAGATGCTTGGCTCCTATTTTTCTACTTGTGTTTTTTATGTGCTTTCAAACTGCTAGGTTGGCAGAAAGTTAGCTGAATCAAGTCCTGATTTTCCACAAAAAGAAAAAGAAAAAGCTTCTGAGAAGTGCTTATGGACCACTAACACCTATATTAGTTGGATGCCAACGTTAATTAAGTAAATGCATTCTTATTATGCATTTTTGAAGTTCCGCATTTTATTACCCTCTGTAAACTGCCAAGAGTCTGGCTGAATTAGAGATGCCGCATAAACTACATAAATCAATGCTGTAGATAAATCAATTAACTTTCTGGAAAATCTACCCTTGCCCACTTTTTAAAAGTGTGACCCAAAAGGGGGGAAATAGGTTCATTTCTGCTTTAATAGAGGAGTATGTTTTGGTTGCTGTTAGTTAAACAAGTCTCTGGGTTTAAGGAACAAAGAAAATGTGTTCTTTCTCTCATATGCTTCCCACCCTTTAAAAAGTAGCTTGGATAAAAATGTGGCATTCTGTTTTGTGCATTTCTTAATAAATTTAACCTTTAACTCAAACACATTGAATCAGGGGTGAAATGCTCTCGGTTCGGACCGGATCGCCTCATCCAGTAGCGATGGCAGCGGGTGGTTCGGAGAACTGGTAGCAAAAATCCCTGGCCCTGCCCCCGGCCCCTGCTGAGCCGCGCCATCATCAGAGGTTGTTTTTTTTTTTTTAACTTTTAAAGGCATTTTTT
Source organism: Ahaetulla prasina (assembly GCF_028640845.1). Lineage (NCBI taxonomy): Eukaryota > Metazoa > Chordata > Lepidosauria > Squamata > Colubridae > Ahaetulla > Ahaetulla prasina. The sequence goes on from NC_080541.1 coordinate 213,187,423, forward strand.
CTTCAGCCGAAAAAATGCTTTTAAAAGTTAAAAAAAAGCCTTTGATGATCACACGACTCCGCTGGGATCATCAGAACCCTTTAAAAGTTTTTTTTTTTTTTTTTGCAACCTACAAGCTCTTCGGCCAAAGAGGTTGTTAAAACAATCCTTTTAAAAGGTTCTGGAGATCAGGCAACTTCAGCTGGGATTGTCAGAGGAGCCTTTTAAAAGCTTTTTTTCCTCTGGCGATCCCAGCTGAGTTGCCTGATCATCACAGACTTTTAAAATCATTTTTTTACACTCTCTTACAACAGCCCCCGCCCATGTCCACATAATCGCCCGGTCCCCACTTCCCTAGTTGCTGTTTCTTTCAGGATCGCTCCTGCCTTGCTTTGCTTCAGCTGCTGCAATCAATTGCATCAGCTAGCAACTGAATCTGCCTGCCTGCAATCCATCTCATCGGTGAGCAACTCAATCTGCCTGCCTCCAATTGGATAAGTAGGGGTGGGGGAGCTTTAAAAAATAGTTAATTGGGTTTTTTTTAAGGAGTTTTTTTTAGACAGCAATTTAAAGTTAAGGAAGTTTTAAATTTAGCTACTTTTATCTAAAAAATATAAATAAAATAAAATAATAAAATAAAATATTTGTGCAGCTATCTGAGATTTGGTGTGCTTCTGTAGTGTTTCACTCTAACTAGACAAACACACCAAATCTCACAAAGCTGTATTTTGTGTGTGTGTGAGAGTCAGTTGTGTTGTGTTGTGTTGTGTGTGTGTAAAGTGTAAAAGTTGGTTTTTGAGCTTTTTGTGGCTGTGTGAGGTTCCTGCTTGTTGCATGGGCCATTTTGGGTGAAGCGCAGCTGCTTTTAAATTGTGTGTGAGAGAGTTAGATTGTGTTGTGTTGTGTGTGTATAAAGTGTAAAAGTTGGTTTTTGAGCTTTTTGTGGCTGTGTGAGGTTCCTGCTTGTTTCAGGTGCCATTTTGGGTGAAGTGCAGCTCCTTTTACATTGTGTGTGAGTTAGTTGTGTTGTGTTGCGTGTGTAAAATGTGAAAGTTGGTTTTTGGTACCTCTTATTGTTTTGTGTACATTGTTTATTATTTTTATTGTTATTAGCCATGCCCACCCAGTCACCTGACCACCAAGCCACGACCACCAATTAAGCCACGACCACAGAACCAGTAGGGAAAATTTTTAGATTTCACCCCTGCATTGAATGTATGCTAGCCTTGATTGATAACTGGGTTAGAGTGTACTCCGCATCCACGAACAGCTATTTTATGAACACTTTTCTTTTAAATGGGATCTTCTGCTACTTAATTACTTGGTATTCTTTTATCACTCTGCATTTGCTCAGGAACCCATCCTTTATAAGGGCTGCTGCTGCTGAGCTCAAACCTCCAATAACACTACACAGCTTCTTAATCATTTCAGATAAACTGGGGCTTCATTTGCAGAGTGATAACTTGCAAAAACGGAAGAAATAATCATTAGGGAGAAAATAATAGTTTCACAGCACTATTTTTAAATAATTTTATTAAAGATAATAAGTAATAGTAACCCCTTTACTTTTGTAAAAAATGCAAAAGAAAACAAAAAAAGAGAGAGAGAGAGAAAGACCCAATGTTCATTACAAGTGTAAACAATTTTAGTAACTTTCCATCTCTTAATTTACACCAATAATCTCTTCATTGGATATCCTCTTATCCATAAGTAAATCCTTAAAGCATCATCATTTCACTCTTGGTGTTAGCAAAAGTCCTTTAAGAGTCAGAAATAACAACATTATCTATTTTAACCTTGATCAAATAAACCAATTTTATGTCCCTTCTTTTACGTCTAACATTCTTTGGTCCATTCAAGTAATGCCAATAGAATTTGATTTCTTTCCTTCTTCATATTTTTTTTTTTGCCCCTTTTCGCAGGATTCATACAAACTTTAACAAACCTCTTTTGCAAATCCAATATATAAGAATTATACAAGTCAGTCAGTCTCAGTTTTTTATTTGTAATTCCCTTTTAATTTTTAAAACACCGACTGAATTCTTTTATATGTCCAGTGAGACATATTTTTCTATGTCATTCTTGTAGCTTTCATTTGTAGATTCACTTTCAGTTTCAACTCAGGGTCTATCTCGTCAGTTAAAACTTGTTCTTTTTCTTCCAAAACACATTAAAACTTACTCCTTTTCTTCCAAAACATATTTTGTACACAGTCTACCATAGAAGCAAACATCACTATTGACATTGATATTAACTTTTCATTCCATTTTTTAAAAAAAGTGTCATTCAGCATTTCCAATGTTATAATACTTTGTGTTATTCTGTAGCTGTTAATCGGGTTTATGTATTTTTCCTCTTTAATTAGAATCTTTAGGTTCCTCTAATGTCCAATTTTTAAAATGGATTAGCTTTATTATTATATTTTAGAAAAAATTCAAACTAAGTCCATTTTCCCGTGGGAAGATTTCTTCATAATTAATTCCTAAATCTTATTTTATACTATCTGGATCCTTAATCCATTTATAAGTTTCTAAAATATAAGTCTTAATCAGCTTTTTGTTGTTTATATCAAATTTTTAAAAACTTCTTAAGCTTGTAGTTATTTTTTTCTTTAATTAAGGATTGAAATCAGACCCAACTGCTTTTTTTCCCGACTTGTTGATCCAAAGATCTCTAAAAGCTGAAAAGCAGTTAATGCGCAATTTCTTAATGTGATTAGAATAGAAAACATGTGAACTTCTTAGTGTCCTTTTAAAGACACGAGTCCTGGCTTGAGCAAGATGGCAATAGCACTTAGACTTATTTACCACATCACAGTGCTTTACAGACCTCTCTTAAGAGGTTTACAGAGACAGCATGTTGTTGCCCCCAACAATCTGGATCCTCATTTTTCCAACCTCGGAAGGGTGGAAGGCTGAGGCAACCTTGAGCCAATGGGAATCGAACTGCTGAACTGTAGCCGCCAGAAGTAGCCTGCAGTACTGCATTCTAACCACTATGCCAGCACGACTCATCCATTATCTCCCAATGCTCAAAATCTACTGGAAACTGCTGTCTTTTGGTTTCCTCGTGAGAATAGAATAGAATAGAATAGAATTTTTATTGGCCAAGTGTGATTGGACACACAAGGAATTTGTCTTGGTGCATATGCTCTCAGTGTACATAAAAGAAAAGATACGTTCATCAAGGTACAACATTTACAACACAATTGATGGTTAATATATCAATATAAATCATAAGGATTGCCAGCAACAAGTTATAGTCATATAGTGAGAAGTAACTGTCTGGAGCAGGAGTCTTCAAACCTTGGCAACTTTAAGACTTGTGGACTTCAACTCCCAGAATTCCTCAGCCAGCTAAGCTAAGTTGAAGTCCACAAGTCTTGAAGTTGCCAAGGTTGAAGTTTTGCTGGCTGAGGAATTCTGGGAGTTGAAGTCCACAAGTCTTAAAGTTGCCACGGTTGGAGACCCCTGGTTTGGGGCACTTGTGGGTGATCTCCTGCCCCCTCTTCCTGGAGAAGTTCAAAGCACCTGTCTAGTCACCTACTCTTTGTTCTTTTCTATGGTTGTTGGCTCCACTTTTCACTGGAACCATCTTCACACTTTTGCCTTCCCCCCACCTCCCCGAAAGTCCATAGCACTAAGGTGTTAAAAGAACAAGAAGACGTTACTGACAATATGGGAAGCATTACATTATTTCTCTCTCTTTTTCTCTCTCTCTCTCAGAACACTATAACATAAATATCTGGTAAAAGTGTTTGGAATTGATTCTGCAAAAAGGATTTTATGGCATCAAACTCTAATGATTCATTATCGGTGCAAAAAAGAAAAGAAAAAAAGAATTTGGACTGGAACTGTGAGCAAGCATCTTCACACAGCAATCCCAAACTCCTAAATCATACAAGACAGAATGGAATTCCACACACACACACACACCCCATCTTTAATCTTCTTAGCTAACATCTTCCATCCAGTGAAGGAAGTGGTGGTCCAAATAAGCAAATTCCTGTCCATTAAGATGTTACAATTGGTTTACTTCTGGGACCGCTGAGCATTACTACAGCTGCTTCCTACTATGGACGAATGGTTGCTGAAGTTGAGGGGAATTGGCTGAAATGGCAAAATGGACTTATTTCGATAAAGAAAAGAACATAAGTACTTTTGTTTCCACATGGAGACCGCTTCTGAACTTCGGGCTTTGATGTGGAAAAGAATGAAACGTTGATTTTGAGTTTTACCAAGTAGACTGATAAATCTTTACAGAAATGGCTGGTACATATTATTCTGAAAAAGCAAAAAGGTTGTGATTTGATGTTAATGCCTTATTTTACTGTAAGAGTCGGAAGTCAGTGCTTCTTTTTCTTATCTTTCCTCACTTGTCCTTTCCTTCCCCCCACTACCCCCCCAGTGTTTTTCCATTTACTTGGTATTTTGTATTTTATAAAACTTTATAATTCAATTAAAAAAATGCTGACCAAATGAACCCCTGTAAAACTTGCTTTTGAATGAAGAAATGAGCAATAATCAGAGCAGCATCTGCATCCTCGCATTTTCTCTTATTTACAGCAATACAAAAACTGTCTTCGTTTGCAAAAAGCAACACGGCTTAATGGACATAAATATTCCTCATCCGCTATAATGCTGAAGAAAAGCAGGTGGTACTCTGAAGGCCCCATCCCTACTGTTGGACGCTCTTTGCAATCATTTCAGAAGCTGAAGCTTTCTTTATTTCCAAAGGCTTTAACGAGTCCACGTGCCCAAGTATTCAAGGAGTTCATCCAAAGTACAAAATGTACTAAATAAAAGGAAAATGAATCAGAGAATTTGCTCTCGCCATCCTGTTCTCTTTCACTTTGGGAGGTGAAAGTTTGCTCCCAAGTTCTTCAACATCTCTTTCTCCAAAATGCAAACAGCTTTGAAAGGAAGGTTCAGTACTTTGGGTTTCTTCAGACCGAATTCCTTTGTCATTCAGCCTTTATTCAGATTTAACAAGGGGTTCTTAAAAGAAAGGCACACAGAGACAATCTGGTTCCCATTAACGCAGAAAATATTTGAATGCTGTTGTAAATGTCCTTCTTCTGTTTTAATAGTTTATTATTGTGTAGACTTGCCTAGAGTTGCTTCAGTGAATGAGGCATCTAATAAATTTGACAAACAAGCAAAAACAAATGCAGTTTACTTTTGAACTTTTCTTTCCTTTCGGCTATACGTTTGTGCAAAGCTACATCCGGACACGTGGAATGCTGGATCTGCAGAGATGGGAATGAGAGATGAAGCCAATGATGCATTCTGCCAATACATGTATCCTCTTCATTTCTTCTTCCAGATATACAGAGAGCACAAAGAAAGATAAGCAGAACCAAAATTGGGCGCCTGGTGGTAGAATGGAACAATTTGCCACGGCCAACTTGCCATGGGACAATTCAACAATTCAATGTAATTATTTAAAACTATTTAATTTTTTTTTATTTTTATCATTTACATTTCATTTTGTCCCACTTTTGGCATCCATTTTTAATGATTCTATTCTACCATTCCTTTGATATAAGTGTAACTCTTGTCCTATAGCGAGCTGTCCCGCAGCGAGTTGGCCATGGTGGGTTGGCTGTGCCAAGTTGGTCTTGGCGAGTTGGCCATAGTGATCTGGCCATGGTGATTTGGCAGTGGTGAATTGGCCGTGGCAAGTTGGCTGCAGTGAGTTGTCCTAGACTCCTTAGTGGACAGTTGCACTTATTGCCCAAGGAAGAACATCTGCACCTCAAGTCCTTTTGGAAGCTAAAGAGGTTCTCCATTATAGTTTTTGTAAGAGGACAGTTGTGTTAGTCTATTTCAACTCCTACCCTCAAAACGACGCTATAGAGCACTGCACACCAGAACAACTAGACACAAGAACAGTTTTTTCCCGAAGGCCATCACTCTGCTAAACAAATAATTCCCTCAACACTGTCAGACTATTTACTGAATCTGCACTACTATTAATCGTTTCATAGTTCCCATCACCAATCTCTTTCCACTTATGACTGTATGACTATAACTTGTTGCTGGCAATCCTTATGATTTATATTGATATATTGACCGTCAATTGTGTTGTAAATGTCGTACCTTGATGAACGTATCTTTTCTTTTATGTACACTGAGAGCATATGCACCAAGACAAATTCCTTGTGTGTCCAATCACACTCGGCCAATAAAATTCTATTCTATTCTATTCTATGGTGGCAAAAAAATCAGAAGTCCCACAGCAATCTTTCTGACAAACTTTATTAAAAAGGCATAAGCTTTTGTGACTTTGCATCTGATCAAGCAAGCTGCAATTCACACAAGCTTATGCCTTTTAATATTTATTAGTTGAAAAAGGTGCTAGCAGATTCCTTTGATTTCTACAAAAGTCCAAATGTTTTCATTTACAAATGGTTAGTTTTTCGGTGAGAATTAGCTATGATGCCTGGGTAAAGCCACACTTGGTCCCAGAGATGGTCGTAAATCAAGGACTACAGGCATATAGTAGCAGGATAGAACAAACATATAGTTTGTGCCTGTGTGTTCCATGTTTTCACCATACATTAATGTTCTTAGGCAAAGAATTCTGGTTAAGATATATGGTTTTGCAATTAAACATCCATGTTACTCAACATTTTCCCCAAAGCTCACCTTAGATCACCCAAGTCATCCAAATCCTAGAACTCTGCAGCATCTCAGTTAAGGGGCTGCATTTTGGGGGGGTCTTGTGGCTGTGATATATTTGGAAGTTGGAGAATGGCTGGATAATCCCACTGATTTGTCATTTATTGAACTGCACAGACTTCTTTTATAAACAATTCAAATCTCTACAAAAATAGTGTCCACTCTTAGTGTTACAATTATGGGTGCAAATGAATTCTTACCAAAAATAAAATTTAAATGCAAAGCAGAGATAAGAAAGTTTGTGCTGCATCAGGCAAATGACACAATGGAGTACAGAATATATTGATCAAGGAAGAGTCTAGCCCTCAAACGCCATTCTTGAGCGCCCCCTGCTGCTCACAATGGAAAGTCCCAAAAATTGGTTGCCCATTTTTCCAAATTCCACTCCTGAAAAAGCCTACTGGTGAAATAATATTTAATATAAAACAGAATCACCTTTTTTTCACTACAGCGCCAACAATAAAATAAACATTATGCAATCTTTCTGAATGTTATGAATATTTAAATATGTATAATATTTATTATACATTTAAATAACTAATAATAAGTCATTACTTTGGAAAGGCATCTTGTTTAAGCTGGCGATAGAAATCTGCCTTGAATTTGAATTATTATTCCTGGAATATTCTTATTAGCACAAGCACTTCTTTATCAATCAACTTGCTCCATTCTTCTAACAATGAGAAATATCCAGATGCAAGAATATTAGAAAAGGAGCTGGATATTATATAATGAAAAAATATTACTGGATCAAAAACTCCAAACACAAATAGAGAAAACACAGGAATCTAAGGTGATGTTTCTTACACGTACCCAAAAATGTGTTTTCCACTGGCACAAATATGAAAGATAGAGTACAACTCAATGGAGGAAGATCACACTTTATTTATTTATTGTGGGGTTCTAGTATGCAAAGGAAGAAGAATGGAGAACAATAAAAAAAGAATGACTATAAGAGTTCTGAATTGTGGGCAGGAAATTCTAGGGCTCTGATTTGCTCTCAGGATCTTTTTTTTTTTTTTACATTTATATCCCGCCCTTCTCCGAAGACTCAGGGCGGCTTACACTATGTTAGCAATAGTCTTCATCCTATTTGTATATTTATATACAAAGTCAACTTATTGCCCCCAACAATCTGGGTCCTCATTTTACCTACCTTATAAAGGATGGAAGGCTGAGTCAACCTTGGGCCTGGTGGGACTAGAACCTAGGGAAGACCAAATTAATCTGATTGTGTACTATAAAGACAGCTGTTTTGCTGTTAACGGGAACATATTTTTTAGATGCAGCAGCTATGCTGCAATAAGTACTGTCTCTTGTTCATGCTGTAAGCAATGGATGTGGATGGGATTTTGCCCCATCATCAAATATACTTTGTTACAATCTCCTAATGAAGTCTGCCTTAACTTCAAGTTAACTTAAAGTTAAATGCAAGAAAAACCAAATGGACAGGTATAGAATAGAATAGGTGGTACCTGGCTCAATAGTAGAAACTGTGAGAGGGATTTTGGAGACCTAGTGGACAATCACTTAAATATCAGCCAGCAGTGTGCTGGAGCTGCCAAAAAAGCCAACACAGTTCTAGGCTGCATAAACAGAGGGATAGAATCAAGATCACGTGAAGTGTTAATACCACTTTATAATGGCTCAGTAAGATCACAATTGGAATATTGCATCCAGTTTGGATTGCCACAATATATATATATATAAAGTTGAGACTCTAGAAAGAGTGCAGAGAAGAGCAACAAAGATGATTAGGGGACTGGAGGCTAAAACATATGAAGAACGGTTGCAGGAACTGGGTATGTCTAGTTTATTAAAAAGAAGGACTGGGGTGACGTAATAGCAGTGTTCCTATATTTGAGGGACTGCCATGAAGAGGAGGGTCAATGTATTCTCCAAAGCACCTGAAGACAGAGCAAAAGAAGCAATGGATGGAAACCAGTGGTGGGATGCTGCCAGTTTAACAACCGGTTAGGTGAGCGTGCACTTTGTGTGCCTGTGCCTAAGGCGCTTGCACGCAGCGCTGCAAATAGAGCATTTAGAAGCTCAGCTGCTTACTGTTCAAGTCAGCAACAGTAAGTAGAACAGCGAGGGGGGAGGAATTCAATTGTGCTGCACAACTGAGATGAGCTACAAAGCAGGAAATAAAGGACAGGATAGAGCGGGGGTGGGGGTGGGGCCAACTGATTGTCGGCACTGCTGGTTCAACCAAACCGGCTGAATATCACCTCTGATGGAAACTAACCAAGGAGAGGACCAACTAAGAACTAAGTAAGAACCGATTAAGGATAAATTTCCTGACAGTTAGAACAATTAATCAGTGGAACAACTTACCTCCAGAAGTTATGAATGCTTCAACACTGGAGGTTTTTAAGAAGAGATTGGACAACCATTTGTCTGAAATGCTTGAGCAAGGGGCTGGACTAGAAGGTCCCTTCCAACTGTTATTCTGCTTTTCAATTATTCTGTTAAATGCACAGGACAATGGTAACTCGGGGGGGGCGGACTTCAAATCCTAGAAGTCCCCCAGCCAGAATGATTTCTTTGGCCTTGACAGGGCTATTTAAAGTGGGGTTCTGAACCTTGTCCCTGGCACATTTGCAAGGTCTGGGAGAAATATCCTGGACACAAACTCTTACGTCATTTCTGCTATAATAATCCTAGCAGAAATTTTCATATTTTTTTTAAATTTAAAAATCATCACTGCATTTAGCTCCGAGTTCCATCTTGGCCTGTCCTGAAAGATTTCCTTCTGCAGAAACAGGCAAGAGGCAAGACAGGATGGACCCTCTTCTAAAAACCACAATTGTTTACGATTGCACATTAACTGAATAAATCATATTACATGTCCTTAGAGTATATAATTTAGACATAGTTACATATTGGATTCGGTTACAAACAGTCCTCAACTTATGACCAAAACTGAGCCTGGAATTAGTTATAACAGTGATTAAGGGGTCACTGAGCCAATTTTACAACCTTTTTTACACAGTTGTTAGGCAAACACTGCAGTTGTTAAATGAACACCACGATTGTTAATAGCAATAGCACTTAGACTTATATACTGCTTCACAGTGCTTTACAGCCCTCTCTAAGCAGTTTAAAGAGTCAGCACATTGCCCCCAACAATCCCCAGTTTACCGACCTCGGAAGGATGGAAGGCTAAGTCAACCTTGAGCTGGTGAGACTCGAACTGCCAAACTGCTGGCAGCCGGCAGCCAGAAGTAGCTTGCAGTACTGCATTTTAACCATTGCGCCACCATGGCTCATAATAAATACAGTATTATTAAGCAAATCCATTGTAATCATTGGGCGGCATTTGCCAGAAGCTGGAAATAAATGCCAGTTTCCAGCAGCAACATTGTAAATTGCATTCACCTGACTGCAGGATTCTGCAAGTGGCCTTGCCTTACGGGGAGATGGCCGACATAAAAATTTAATAAATAAATAAAGGAAATTTTTAAAAAATAAAAAAAAAATGCAAGCCAGCTGCCAAGCACCAAAAATGCAATCTTGTGATTGCCGAGAGAGGCAGCCATCAGAACTTTGAAAGCAGGTCATAAGTATCCTTGGAAATGTCTGTCGTAAATTCAAACAGTTGCTAAGCGTCCACTCGTATGTTGAGAATTACCTCTGTTTGTTGGAACATCTAAGGAAAGGCCAAAACTTTGTTTTAAATGAACTTTGGGGTGGAGGTAGCAACACATGAAATAAATCCTCTATAAATCCTGTGAGTTTACAGAGCCGTCTTCTAAGTACATCTAATTTTGGAAAAAAATATTAGAATCAAAATGGTAAATTCTATATTTTCATTATGCATTAGCTCCATCTACTGTCTTTTCAAGCTGCATATAAAAAGTACAAAACAAAGGTTGTAAGAACTCTCAACAGAAAAATCAGATGTGCATTTATCTTGACAACTGCCCGAGAAGAACGGAGGATACATCTTCCTAATGATGAACCAATACTGTAACTTGAATGGAATTGTACACCCAACATATTTGAATCAATGCCTCTCTGCCTAGTAAGTAATGAATAGGAATAGATACAGAAGTACAGAAAAGAAGAGTGTAAATTCACTTCCACTCAGCAGCCGAATTCACACAACACACTAGGCCAGGGGTGTCCAAACTTGGTCCCTTTAAGACTTTTGGACTTCAACTCCCAGAGTCCCTCAGCCAGCAAAGCTGGCTGAGGAACTCTGGGAGTTGAAGTCCAAAAGTCTTAAAGGGACCAAGTTTGGACACCCCTGCACTAGGCCCAGATTTACAAACTGCAATTGCTGAGCTCACCTAAAGCAGGGGTCTCCAACCTTGGCAACTTTAAGCCTGGTGGACTTCGACTCCCAGAATTCCCCAGCAAAGCTGGCTGGGAAATTCTGGGAGTTGAAGTCCCCCAGGCTTAAAGTTGCCAAGGTTGGAGACCCCTGACCTAAAGTGCTATGCCCAATGAATTATGGATTAACACAGTGGCCTGGCTCCTACAACATGCTAAGACCACGGCTGCAGTCTCACATTTAAATTAATCAGAATAGAGCTGGAAGGAACCTTGGGAGGTCTTCTAGCCCAGGGCTCTCCAACCTTGGTCCCTTTAAGCCTTGTGGACTTCAACTCCCAGAGTTCCTCAGCCAGCTTTGTTGGCTGAGGGACTCTGGGAGTTGAAGTCCACAAGGCTTAAAGGGACCAAGGTTGGAGACCCCTGTTCTAGCCCAACCCCCTGCTCAACCAGGAGACCTTATGCAATTTAGAAAATCTGTCCTATCTCTCCTTAAAAAGCCTCCAAGTTACCCCCCCTTTCTTTCCAGCGATTTCTGCTAGGAGCAGAACGCATGATTAATATTTAAAGGGAGAAGGGTCATCGGGGTACCTTATTATCAAGGGGACACCTTATTTTTTCAGGCCGTTACTTTTAATCATTAGATTTAATTAGCTACCTGCGTACCTTAAAACCGATTCTGCTTAGCCTAGTCTAGCGTGTTGCGCGAACTCAGCGAGGCTTGCAAAACAGGCAGTTTTGTGACTAACCTGTGACTAATCTCAACTGAAATCTCAGAATTGCTGAGGCTGAGAAACGCCACCCTTCACCGGACTCTCCCCCCCCCCCATAACTTTCTCCTCCTTCTCCTCCTCTTTTAACTTCAGCCTCCCTTCGGGCCACGCAGGCGGGCGGGCGGACCGACTCGATCGCGTTCGAACGGGAGCCAGCGATAGAGGGTCACGTCACGGCCCCAAAAGCGCCGAGCCTCTTTGTCCCGCTGCTCCTCCTTCTCCTCCTTCTCCTCCTCCTCCGGAACTTTTAATATCCCGCCTCTTTCGGGGCCCAGCCGGGGAAGGATTTGAGCGCCGGACTAGGCGGAAGTGAGCCGAGCCGGGCCCGTGATTGCAGGCAGGGTAGTGGGGAGGGGAGCGAACAAGACTAGGGCACGCCGGAGGGAGTCGGGGCTAGTTCCCTTCCCTTTCGTGCCCTGCCAGCCGCGGGGAGGAGGAAGAGAAGCAGCCGCAGCGCCGCCCACGGGAAACCTTTGCAGGGCTTCCCTTGGAGGTGGAAGTGTCGGAGAGAAAGGCTGCTCCCGGGGGGCGTCTGGGTGGGGAGAGGGAGCCGTTTCCCTTAGGAGAAGGCTCTTCCTTGGAAGGAGCAGTCCGGTGGAGGGGCTGAAGAATGGGGAACCCTTGCAAGGAAAGCCCCCGCGGGAAGAAGTCCTTTGCAGCTGCCGCTCCCGCACACCGGCTGCCGTTTTAAGAACCGGGAAGCTGCCCCTGGTGGTGGTGGGGAGATCCTTGGGGGGGGGGTTTAAGCCTGAGGTAGGGGGGAGGTATCTCCTGCAGGCTCTCAGCGAAGAGGCGGGTTGGGGGGGGGTCCTAGAAGGACCTCTAGGAAACTTTCAGGCATGGCCACCCGGCGTTTAACAGACGCGTACTTGTTGTTGCGGAACAACGCCATCCAAAGCCGGCAGCTGCTGGCCGAGCAAGTGAGTAGTTACAGCTCCTCCAGTCCTCTGACTTCACGTAGCATGGCTGCTGCGGTGAGTCTCCCTTCATCCTACTGTATCCCACATGATGCTTGTTTGTGTGCCCACAACCGCTTAAGATAGCCAGCATGTCTTTTCGGGGTCCCCCACCCCTCACCTCTCCGTCCCCCCCCCCCTTTTCCCCTCTGGTCTTGAATCCTCTCCGCTTTTCTCCAATCTTTAGGAGATCTGGGTTGACCCAAGGGGTTGATTGTTTTATGCTAGGCGGCCCTAGTAACCATCCGTACTTACATGTGGACTTACTATAAAGGCACCTGGTGGGCTGCTGTGTGACACAGAATGCTGGGCTAGATGATGAGCCTGATACAGCAAAGTTCTTCATTTTCATAGTGTGGGCTACCAGTCTGGCTAAAGAAAGTTGGACTGATTCATGGATGTTACTGGGATCAATGGCTGGGTTATGCCAGCGTAACAGCTTTGGAAGGCTGTCTACTGGGAGACCAGTGGGCTTCCTTAGGCAGATGGTTGGCCCCCTGTGAGAAGGCCGCTACATGGGTCAGGGAGCCAATCCAGCAGGGCGCTAGTTAACTTTTTATGTTTTTATTGTACTCTGCGATTCCATAATAAATCTAATGCTAGGCTTTTTCTAAAGGTGGATCATTCTATACATTTGTTGTGAAAAACATGATATGTCCCTTTTGGTTTTTAACCAGCTAAGGATAATAACAAAGTGATCAGAAATAGAAGCTGTCTTTATTGCTTGGGAAGTAAATTCCCCAATGTTTTAATTCATTTTTATTGTGTTGGGTTTTTGTTTTTTTTGGATGAGGGAATATTTATTTCTTCTCCATTTTCTAATCAATAATGCATGTATAATTATTTTATAATGCAAAATGATCAATCCTTTTCCATCCCGTCAACTGACACTGCTTATGGCTAAGTATTGGTATAGCTTAGAAACAGAGAGAGTTGAAATAGATTTGCCTGGCTGATTTCTTTTTCTTTTGATTTGCCAGTCCACCTGGCAAGGACATCTGATACTCATTTTTCTTGAACACTCTCAGAAAAACTCAGGGTTTTTTTTAAACAAGCATTTTTATGCCATATTTTTATGAGGTTCAGTAAAAAATAAAACTAGTGAATACGTGTCACTATGATTGGAAATTTTCATGTGGATCTAGGGTGTGTTTCGTTGTGTTTGAAATGCCTTTTATAAGTATAAACATAAAGGGGTAGACATAAAGGGAGAGTTAAAATTAATGTCACCCTGTACTTTCTCATGCCATCTTTAACCAATTGATTCCCCTTGAATAAGCTTCTTGGCAGTATGAAATGGCCTGTTTCAATATCAAAATAGAATGTGTTGAAGTCAGGAGGTTTCTTTTAAAGTTGGAATACCCTGTTTCAAACTCCTAATGTTGCTGGGCACAACTATTTAGAGTCCATTAATGGGGAGTTTCAGGATCAGAGTAATATTAACACAATATATTTTGAATACCTTCCCAAAAGCTTTGATCTAGTATTAAACACAGAAAGTTGATGTTGCAAAGTTAGCAGTAGTTCATATGGTTCTATTGATATAGTGCTGATAGAACCACATTTTTCTTGAGAGTGGGTGTATGAAAGTAATTTCTAGCTGAGGTACAGACTACAGATTGTTAGAAAATTACCTAATTTAACTTCAAATGTTTTTGAATTAGACTAAAGAAGGGGTTCTCAAATTCTTTAGCTCATTGACACCTCCCCCCCCTCCCCCCCCTGAAGTTTCAGATTGTTTATTGACACCCCCCCAAAAAACATTTACCTATTTGAAAATTTAATAAATACTATTTTAACCTTTACTTCTTTAGCCCCTTGAATAATCCCATCAGCCTTTGGGGTTGATATTGACCACTTTGGGAAACCCTGAACTAGGGGAATAGAATAGAATAACAGAGTTGGAAGGGACCTTGTAGGTCTTCTAATCCAACCCCCTGCCCAGGCAAAAAACCCTACACCACTTCAGACAAATGATTATCCAACATCACCTTAAAAAATTCCAGTGTTTCTTCCTTATCCTTTATATGCAATGGATCTGCTAATAGAGGCACTATCAGCTGAATACAAGTGGTTCTCCACTTACTACCCTATTGGAGCCCAGAATTTCCATCATAAGTCACGACAGTCATAAGTTGAGGCACGCCTGAGTTTACAACTGCAATTTTAATAAAATAATCCACCATTTTCTCCCCCAGCAGTTAACTGGCAGGGTATATCAATTTTCCAATTGACTGTCTTTTAGCTGGCAGTATGAAAATCTGAGAGGTTTAAGTAGATCCATTATCCAGCCCTCCCTCCTTAAGGGGCTGGTTCCTGCAGTGTGCATTCAGAATAGTTGTTGCTATTTTGATCTTGTAGTATTTCCAGAATTATCCCTCAAGGTGATAGAGTTGAAATGACTGAAAATGCTGAATAAAGTCACTAGGGAGTTCACAGCAGTTTTGAAATGCTGGACAAAAGTATAATCAATTAAAGAAGGCTATAAAACAATAATCAGCTTAATGTAAAAGGCATGCCAGATTGCCTTTTGACGTGGACTGTGCTCTGTGGGTGTGATCAAAGGAGGCCGTTGAAGCCATCAGTTGCTAGAAGAAATAGCTGAATAATCCTGATAGATTACATTTATAGACCTTTACAGCACTGAAACAAAAGGACTTTAAGCAAACAGGCATATTGGTGTTAAAGAAACACAGACAGGTATCTGTGCAGAATGGAGCAACATTCTTGGTAGCAGAAATTATTGGAAGGAACTGTATTGTTAATAGAACGTAGGATGGACAACAATATATACCGACAGGCTTTCTATGTCATCTATCATTGTTGTTCCAGCACTAATGAAGAGCAGAATAAGTCTCTATAAGAAGCCCTTAAAATGGCATCCAATTCCATCTACATCAGCGGTTCTCAACCTGTGGGTCGCGACCCCGTTGGGGGTCGAATGACAATTTGCCAGGGGTCGCCTAAGACCATCGGAAATATGGGAAGTATACTTGCGAGTCGAAGAATCGCGCTCCAATGGTTGACTCTGCAAGCCAGCTGCAGGCTCTTCAAATTGCTAGCCGAATTCGGCTTCAGGCGCGATGAATTAAAAAAGAGAGAAATCTTTGCTCTGATGTCTCCCTCTCAAGCCAGCTGCAATCACTCCCAATTTCTAGCCTAATCTGGCTTCAGGCGTGATAAACTTAATAGGGGAGGAGTCTCCGCTTTAATGCCTCTGTCCTCAAGGCAATCGCAAGCAGTTCAGATCGCTAGCCAATACGGCTTCAGGCGCGATAAATTCAAAAAAACAGTTTGCCGCTTTTTTCCCCCTTCTGTGGTTGGGATCGCCACATCGTGGGGAATTGTATTAAAGGGGTCGCAGCACTATAAAGGTTGAGAACCACTGATCTACATGAAGAAATTATATCTATCGTGCTTTTTTTTTAACTTTTTAAAGTGGCCTAATCTTCCCCACACCAGTTACATCACCCCTACATGTTGTGCCTTATTTCTCATTTCCTTTTTTGACCTGCTAGAAAGGATAACCGGAGCTCCATTTGTTTAAACAGGCAAAAAAACATAAGACTAAATTAGGGATGGAAGTTACGACAAGCCAGCAGAATTGTAGGATCGAAAGTATCCTCA